>NC_132860.1:51853831-53228502 GCF_048164855.1 Canis lupus baileyi
CATTTTTAGGTTCTGCAAAGACTCCAAAAGGTTGATAATCTATATCAATATTTCAGATATTTCGGTGTACCTAACTTTGAATATTTTATCAATATTTGACATTTCATGTTTCAACTCAGCAAAACACAACTTAGAAAAGTATGACCTGTCCTTTGTTATTTAATGAATGTTTCTAATTGGTTAATCCTATCCTTTTGAAAGACTAATTTTCCCATACTCTTTTGAAATAGACTCCATTGACATAATGGACCTGGTTCTATTTAAGAGGGCTGGAGAAGAATTTTGGTAGACTGTTTTGGTTCTTTTTCCACTTCCACAATACAGTTAAAAATCAATATACTTGGAAAGGAAGTTATTGTCATGCTACAGACTTGGAGTGATAAATAAATCATTGTATTGTAATATCTGAAAGCATTTTAATAAAATCATTTTTTGTTTATATTAAAAGGCATTAAAAACACTTTAGATTTTAAATTAATTTTAAATATACTATCTCCAATATGTTTTCCAACATTGTTTAATGGAACTAAGCTCCTTTACTGAGGGGAAATAAAAGAAACACTCTTTCCCTCCCTCCATCAAACACATGCTTCAGTTTATGCTGAAGAGAAAGATGGCTGTAAAAGATGATGTTGTTGTGTTGCCAGGTTTTTTATTTTCTTTCTATTCTTAGACTTGGTACCAGAGGAACCAACAAAAGCAGCAATTGTTTGTGCGGACTTCTATTCACTAGAATTTGCCTCATTCTGATTTTTAACATTGAGGTATGAAACCATCACAGAGGCAGTGGCTTCTAGACACTAGCAACCCAATTGTAAATTAAACTGGGATGAGTGTAGCGAATTTTTCCCTAGAGACTTTTTCTCTTAATATAAAGAGAACATAAATTTAGAGACTTTTCCCCTTAATTCTTAAATTCTCTTTGCAGAAATGGTCTTTCTTTCTCTTTTCCCCTTAGAGGGAAAGAGAAAGAAAGAAAGGGTGGGAGTGAGGGACTGGTCTTTGACATACAGAAAGACTTGATTTTCATCTTTTAATGATTCCATTAGAATCCAAACATCACATGGACCAACTTTCCCATTTGGAAAAAATGAATTTTTACCATTATTAAGGAGAGTCAAGGTTTGAAAGAAAGCTGGTTAAACTGGTTAACATCCAGTTCCATCCCAGGCAGGAATTACTTACATGACATCTCTGACAGATGGTTTCTCAACTCAGCTTGGACTATTCAAGGCAGTATTAATTATGTTTTTCATGCAAAGACTGAATGAAGGGAAAGCTATCAACAGCTGAGCTGATAAAACCCACTCTCTGTCAGTGAAGGAAAAGGCTTTTCAAGGCTTTCAGGAGCTAATATATCCTGTGTGTTGCACATTGCTAATGTATTGCTTAATACATTGCTTGTGTATTGCAATGAAACGTTTTATAAGACACTCTTTTCTTGTCATTAAAAAATCAGTGTTTCATTCTTTTATCATGATACGTATGGTCTTACATCTTTCCAAATGATGCCTTCATTCACTGAGTCTAAGCAACAAGGCTTTGAGAACTTTGAGAGTAATTGACATTACTTCAGAGAAAGAGGAAAAAAGAAACATTGGCTGTAGATAGAGGAGTTGAAGGTTAAATGGTAGGGACCCTGCTTGGGTTGCTGGAGTCTCAATGTGGCTGGACCCAGGAAAAGCTTTTGGTTGCTTCTCAGGGCTACCTACAGAATGTCAACTGGGGGACTTTCCTGATAGTTTCTTCTGGCAGGCCTAAACAGCTGCATTAAAAAGGAATTGAGAGGCCACAGGTGTCACAGAAGCAAGTAGCTAGCCAGGAAGGATGAAAGATGCCAATCGGAAAAAGAGAATTATATATTAAAGGGAAAGCTAGCTCCACTTTTGATGGGATTCCAACAGACAGTTAGGTTATATCTGAGATACTTTATTAACATATTATTAAGATCCATGATGAAAATAAGACTTGTTTCACAGGATCTCAGATTCAGAACTTTAAATATTTGAAAGGTAGTTGTTGTTGGAGAAAAATGGTATTGAGAAGAATATGTAGAAAGTTTACATCATCTCATTTTGATTACCCACTAACTTTTGGATACTAAAGCAAAATTAAATATGCTGTTGTACATTTCTGAGGGAGAACTATTTTAGTCTTAACCTTTTATTAGAAACAATGAATGGACAGGAAGATAAAATAAATAAGAAAATTCCCTGGAGTACATCAGAGCAAGTACTCAGATCCTAAGTACTCAAAAGCAAATATTTAACAAAATTTATCATTGTTCTTACTTGTAATGAGGATATTTTCAACAAACAAAACAGAAACAAAAGAATAATAAAGGCATTAATAGGAGATATAATGAAAAGGATAGTATTCAGTAGCTTTAGAGAGCCCATGGATTATCTTTCTATGTAAAATAATTCAGATTATGAATGCTTTTCTAAGTCTTTATATCATGTAAGATTTGAATTAAAAGAAAATGTTGAGTTCATGAAATGCTGTACACCCTTAGTTTGGTGAGGTATCAAAATGTGTACTTTATTATGTTAACATTTATTCAGCAAATTTTCTGAGGTTTTTTTTTTTTTTTTGCATGTGTAATGATGTGATTGGACATACTATAAAAGTTTTAATAATGTGCTTTTAAAGTCTCTACAAATGTACAAGTAAACAGTCCACAACTTACTAAAACCTAAAATTATGGTATTTCAGGGGCACCCGGCTGGCTTAGTTGGTAGAGCATGTGACTCTTGATCTGGGGTTGTAAGTTCGAGCCCCACATTGGGTAGAGATTAATTTTTAAAAAAATTAAATCTTAGGGAAATAAAAATAAATAAAACCATGGAGTTTCAGAATTTGAGGAGAGAACTAAAGGTCATCTAATTTAACTTCCAGACAGTAGAATAATTCTTTCTAGATCCTCTTTTACAGGTGTCATCCACTCTCTTCTTGATCACATCCAATGAGATTATGATACTTACTCAGCTCTCGCAGGCCAAGAGAGCTGAGTCAGTATCATTTCTTTGTTCTATTGTTTTAGTTGCTAGAAAGTTCTTAACAGTAAGGGATATCTATAATTTTCACACATTTTCCAAGTTTTCACCCATCGAAAGAGGACCAAAGGTTTGAAGAAAGTTTCCAAGTGTGTCTTAATTGTTTTACTCCAGGTGAAATATCCAAGATCTTTCAGCAATAGATAATAAAGTGTACAATTAGAAAATTATTATCTACTTCAATCAGGGCACTTTATTTCTGCAAATGGGAACAACATTAAGCACTATTACCTTCTTTAGCAGCTCTGACCACTTGATTGTTTCTTTTCTTTTTTTTTTAAGGAGATTTATTTATTTGAGAGTGGGAGCAAGCTTGGGGGTAGGGTAGGGGCAGAGGGAGAGGAAGAGAGAGTCCTAAGCAAACTCTGCACTGAGCATGGAGCCAGGCTTGTGATCTCAAGATTCTGAGATCACCACCTGAACTGAAACCAAGAGTCTGACTGATGTTCAACTGACTGTGCACCCCAGGTTCCCCCCCCACTTCAATTGTTTCAATTGAACTTTTATTTCTCCAAACACTCCAAGTCTCTTGTAAACTGCTGTTAAGCCCGTGATCACTTTGTGTATATGCACATTTGTATAAAAATAATTGGCATGGATCTGTTCTATTCCCATACTCCATGAATTGGCTTGAAGTGAATGATAGAGAAATGAAGGCAAGTTGAGTGAAGAACAGAGAATCGACCATTGAATTCACTCTTCATTTCCTTCATTCCTGTGATTTTCCTACTCTCATTTTGAGAATGAGCATTTGTCATTCTTTATGTTTTCTCCACAGTTAGGAAAGAACCTAGCACAGAGCCGTACTCAAATTTTGTTGCTGATGATGAACTTATCTGAGCTTTCATGTCAGACAATTCAATAGTGGAAGCAGGAATTAGGAATGTGCCACATGGCTACATGGCCACACAGGACATTAATTTATGGAACATACACGAGACTCACCACGTGCCTAGAATTAGGTGGAATTTGCTTAGTCTCTCCTCTCCTTCCCTCATCTGTTCAGCAACTTCTTTTGTCAGGTGCAGAACTCTATAAGAGATTTTAGCTACATTATAGATTAAAATTTGTAAGCTATTTATAGACCCTAAGTACCCTTTGAAATGTTATTTTGGAAATATGAATTTTAAAAAACCGACGTGCACATGAACTAGTTGGTGGTATAAGTATTACTACATGTCACTTCCCTAAAGACTGTCTTGCTCAGTTTGCAGCTTACTGATACCTGTCTTGATTTTTGTTGGTTTTTTTGCTGATGACTTTCTGGATTTTGGCAATTTTTGAATAAAAAAGAAAAACAAAATTCAAAATTAGTTATATTTAGAAAATTGCTGCTAGTGACAGGTGGTAAACATTTATGTTTATTATCTATGTATCTGATCACTTCTTGGTATATTTCCAACTCCAAATATTATTGACAGATTGTATTAGTCAGGATTCTTCAGAGAAACAGAACCAATAGGAGATATATATGTATAGGTAGACAGATATTGTGATAGATAGATACAGAGATAGATAGAGATATACAAAGAGAGAGGCTTATTATAAGGAATTGGCTCATACAATTATGGAAGCTGACAAGTCCTGAGACCTGTGGGGTGAGTCTACAAGCTGGAGACCCAGCAGGGCCAATGGTGCAAGTTCTAGTCTGAGCCCAAAGACCTAAGAACCATGAGAAACAATAGTGCACCTTCAATTCAAGACTGGCAGTCTCAAGACAGGAAGAGCTGATGCTTCAATTGGAGTCTGAAGGCAAGAAAATACCAATGTCCCAGCTAGAAGGCAATAAGGCAGGAAGAATTTCTTTTTATTCAGAGATGGTCAGTCTTTTTTGTTCTATTCAGGACTTCAGCGATTGCATGAGGCCCACCCACATTAGGAAGGACAATCTGTTTTACCTCATCTATTGATTTAAATATTAAACTCGGGGCACTTGGGTGGCTCAGTCACTGAGCATCTGCTCAGATCATGATCCCGGGATCCTGGAATCGAGTTCTGCATCAGGCTCCCTGCAGGGGGGAGCTTCTCCCTCTGCCTATGTCTTTGTCTCTCTGTGAGTCTCTCAGGAATAAAATAAAATCTTTAAATATATATGTTTATATACTATATGTCAGCCAGAAATATCTTCACTGAAATATTCAGAACATTTGATGAAATATTCAGGCATCCTTGGCTCCATCCAGTTAAGACATAAAATTTACCGTCATACAGAGCAAAACATTTGAACCAAAGGATTAAAAATGAGCATAAGGAAAATTGAGGAGGGTTTATTCACTCACCTGTTCAACAAATATTTAAATGTGTATTATGTGTTAAAAGCCAAAGGAGACATAGATAATTCTTCTTCTCATGGAGCAAAGATACAGATTTTAAAACAAAATTTTATGTCAGAGAAAGGTGCTATTGGAGGAGAAATAACAGACTGCCACCTAGACTGAAGAACATGGTGGCAAAACTCTACAAAGAGGGTCCAGGATGCTAAAGGTCCTGGCAAGAGTGAGTATCAGACACTGAGTAACTCAAAGCCCATGGAGTGTAGATTAAGAGAGAGTAGTATAGAAGGGTGAGTGAGCAGGTCCTGCAGCCTTCCTGGCACATTAGAGTAGGAGAACCATTTCCTAAGGGTGTTGACAAGTTACTTAGAGAGTTCAAACAGACAAAGGACTGATCCTCTTTGCATTTTTGAAAGGAAACCGAGAGAGGACAAGATGAGAAATAGAAAAAGCCAGCTACAGGGCTATTATACAAAAAAAGTGAGAGGGGCACCTGGGTGGCTCAGTGGTTGAGCATCTGCCTTTGGCTCAGGTTGTGATCCCGGGGTCCCTGGATCAAGTCCCACATCGGGTTCGCTGCAGGGAGCCTATTTCCCCCTCTGCCTGTGTCTCTGCCTCTCTCTGTATGTTTCTCATGAATGAATGAATGAATGAATGAATGAATCTTTAAAAAAATGAGAGATGGATGCTGGGCTGGGCCAGGATTGATGGTGGAAATGGACTAGCATATTACATCTGAGAGACACGTAAGAGACCCAGCAGACAGTGTGTGGTGATTAGATGCAAGGAGAAGGAGAGAAGCAGATGCAGTTGGCTGAGAAGTGACTGTAGACTCAGAGCCTTGAGGACCTCCCAGAGCAAGTGATAAGAGGAAGTCTGCAAGAGATGCAGGGATAAATGGTCAGATAAGCAGGTGGTCCAGAGAATGTGGTTTGGCAGACAACAGAAGAGAGAGAAGGAGGATGTGTTCAGTATCATTAAATTCAACTTGAAATGAAAGCAAATTAAGAACAGAATCAATGACCATTGTATTCCAAGATATTCAGGAAGAGGAAGCGTAGGCAAGGATCTGAGATGTGAAACTGAAATATACTGAGGGTTGCAACTTGGGAAAATGATGATGGTGGCATATGTGACTGGTCTGAAAAGTGGCTGTGGGGGCACCTGGGTGGCTCTGTCCACTAAGCCTCTGGCTCCTGGTTTCGGCTCAAGTCATGATCTCCTGGGAGGGGAGGGTGGGGAGATTGAGCCCCATGTGGAACATCACAGAGGACTCCCTGCTGAGTGGAAGTCTGTCCCACTCCCCTGTCCTCTGCCCCTTCTTCCCCCCCCCCCCCATCCACATGTCTTTCTCTCTCTCTCAAATAAATAAATCTTTAAAAAAATATAAAAGTAGAGGGAAAGGACTGGCCTGTAGGCAAAGAGAGGTAAAGGGTCAAGGGAGAATTTTTTATCTTCTAAATCGGGAGATTTGTTCATATATAAATGTTGCTGGGAAGGAGCCAGTATAGAGGTTGAAGGTACAAAAGGAAGGAGATATTAGATCTCTGGTTAAAGTAGGTTTAAGAATAATTGATAACTATGAGTGATGAGAGCTCACTATTTGTTTTCTAAGCATGACATGTATCAGTTTAATTCCCACAGCAACCTCCTCATAGGTACTATAATTATCTCCATTTTTACACATGCTGTTATTGGCACATGGGGTAGTTAACCACCTTGCCTAAGGCCACGAGAGGTAGAGCCAGGACTTGGGCCCAGGCAGTCTGGATCCCAAGCTGCATTCTCTGAACACCTACATAGTCAAATGGAGGAAAAACGTAAAGGGGCAGATAGAAAGGGAAGAAGAACCTGGGATTGGCTCTACACTGAATGTCCATGCTGCCCATATACAATCTAATAAACAAGCCAGAGAATGCATCTGAAACCAGTTCTACTCAAAGAGAATTCAGATGCTTATCTGTTGACTAACTTTTGTATTTTGGATTCAATTATAGATTTGTTTATTCAGTAAAGACTTTTTGAGCACCTACTATGTAATAGGCACTGAAAATGCCCTGGGATTACAAAATGAGCAAATCTAGGAATGCCTGGGTGACTCGGTCAGTTAAACATCTCCCTCTGGTTCAGACACGATCTCTGGGTCCTGGGATCGAGCCCTGAGTCCATGGAGTCTGTGTCTCCCTCTCCCTCTGAACCTCCCCCCTTTCTTGTGCTCTTCCTTGCTCTCTCTCAAATGAATGGATAGAAAAAATCTTTTAAAAAATATGAGCAAGTCTAACATGGACCCTACCCTTGATACCCTAACTTATTGTATTACTCAGCTCAGGCCGCAGACTGGTGCTGTGAGCAGCAGAAACTTATTTTCTCTGTTCTGGAGGCTGGAAGTCCAGGATCAAGGTCCAGCAGGATGGTATCTTCCCGGCTTGCTGATGGCTGTCTTCTCACTTGTCCTCATATGGCAGAGAGAGAGCAAGGTCTCTGGTGTCTCTTCCTATAAGGACTAATCCTATCAAGATCAGAGTCTTACCCTTATGATCACATTTAAACATTACCTCCATAAAGGCCCTGTCTCCAGATATAGTGACATTGGGGGTTAGGGCTTCAACATATTCATTAGGGAGGGGAGGAGGGGAGATAAAATTCAGTTCATAGTATATATTCTTTCTTAATTCCCCCAATGACCCTGTATGGTGGTGGTTGTTGTTATTTTTTTATTATCGTTATTAATTTACAGTTCACAGATGAAGTGATTGAAACCTATCTGCCACACAGCTAAGTAAGGGACAGGAATGAGACTCCATTTCAGCATTCTTTTTAGGCAACACATCAGTCTCTTAGAAAGTCCAGGGTGGTATTATTAGTC
This sequence comes from Canis lupus baileyi, assembly GCF_048164855.1. NCBI lineage: Eukaryota > Metazoa > Chordata > Mammalia > Carnivora > Canidae > Canis > Canis lupus. The sequence goes on from NC_132860.1 coordinate 51,862,027, forward strand.
AAGAGGAAAAGACTATAAAAAAGAAGGAGCATCCTGTTAGTCTTAACCCTCTATAGTTATATAAACCAATCATCATTGGTTTTTATTCTCTCTAGAGATAAATTCTATTTTGTCCATGCCTAATTTTAACCTTTCTTAGTAATTATTCACAGATTTCTAAGTGAGCCCCTCCCCATTTTTATTTTATTTTTTCTCCAGAGTCTATTTGTTACCCAGAAAATTAGCTCTCTGGAAACATCGGATCACAGACACTATGTCTCCAGGACTTTCTGCAAGCTAACACAGAGGTTTAAAGGGCAACTACACTCAGAGTCAATTCGCTTCAATTTCATACAATATATCTTGAGATTAGTGTTTAATATAGTTGCCCAGTGTTATATTTCCGATGTATTATAACTTTTACTGGGTAATCACATTTCCATTAAGTTTATAGGGTATTTATTTCCATTTCAGAAGCATGAATTCCTAATATTATTTCTAGATGATCTATAAATAACTGTAGATATGCTTGCCAGTGTGTTGCTTTGCCTTTGATGGTATAAAATGGAAAACATAAATAACAAAGTATTTTGTTTTCTTACCCAAAGGAAAGAATATCTTTTTTAAATCCATAAAACTGTATATTACTTTGGAAGCTGTATGCAAATCAGACAATTTAGACGCAATATCAGAAGGAAAGGTGGTCTCCTAGGAAACTCTTGGCAGTTTAAATGTTTGGTAGGTTCCTTCCTCAATTAAAGCAGAGTACAGTAAAGGGACATATCCCTTGAGTCACCCCATGTATTAGAAGTCATCAGCCTTCCCAAAACACTAGAGGTAGTCTGAGTGAAAACTTGTTGTTGGAGCAACTGGGTGAAATCCTGGAGCATAAATAAATTCCAGATTTTAACTTCACCACACAAATCACATTTTGGGGGATAATATGTTTAATTTCATGGTAAGAAATTCTGTCGAGGGTCAACTTGCTGTCCCCAAATAGTTGAAGTATGTCAATGGAAACTTCTCAAAAATGGTAAAGGTCAGTGAATGGCCTTTCTACAAAAATACTTTTCCAATACTAGACTTTCTTGAATAGGCTCATTCACTAAATCAGATAAATGTTAATAAATAATTTGATAGTCAACTTTACACCAGGATGAACCAATAGAACACTTGTTTTGTTTTGTGCTTTGGCCTTTTATAAAACACAGTTGGGAAAGGGTTGCCCTAAATGGATCAACTAACATTCAGCCTATGCCATGACTCACTCTGATCTTCTTACTGTTGGTAACTCTACAACAAAAGCACTCCTTCTGCCCAGGATTTAAATGTGTTAAAAAAGTTTCTCAAAATTTAAGAGTAGTTGAGATTCCTCCTTTTTACATACCTTACATGCAGCCAGGAACCCAGAATCTCCTCTGATATATCATTTACGTTAATTTCTTTCCATTCCCTCAGCCTCCAGAGCAAACAGAAATCAACTACAATCTCATACATTACCTCCCTCACCCAAATTTCTGTACAGTTCAATGTTTAAACTAATCTTAGAGGACAGTATCAGGAGCTACATCTTCTACTGTATACCTAATACCTGTAGTTGACTTTTAGCAAAGCAACTTCATCCATCATATTAAACAGTTTATTTTTTATGTTATTGCTTTATATTAATATATAGATGCATTTCAGTTTTATCTTCATGTAGAGCCATGAATATAAGGTTTCATCCCCATTTCTGTTTATTCATTATTTAATATCCCTGATAATTTTTTCTCCCTCAAGGACATTTCTGTAAGTTTCTTTCATGTAAGTGCCAGAAACATACTTTCTGCAATTTCCAGTTTTCATATACTGTTTTGTAGAAGAGCTTGGTACTTCAAATTGTGGCATTTTTTAAGGTTTTTATTTATTTATTCATAAGAAACATACAGAGAGAGAGACAGAGACATAGGCAAAGGGAGAAATAGGCTCCCTGCAGGGAGCTTGATGTGGGACTCCATCCCTGGACCCTGGGATCACAACCTGAGCCAAAGGCAGATATATGCTCAAACACTGAGCCACCCAGGTGCCCCAAAATAACAGAATTTAAAGACTGGTGCTGGCAAGTTCCAGGACTTGGGGTAAGCAAATAAGCAGAAGCCACACTTCCAAGCAAGGTACACTGTCTGCTTCTCATCCTCTGTTATCACCCCTCAGGCTGCCACAGGCCAAGTTTTGGAGTGTACATTTTTAGTAGAAGTAAGACAGCCCTCTTAATTGCAGCTTGCAAGAAAGCACTAGGACCAGAATTATGTTAAGGACACTTTCCCAGGAGGGCACAGATGTTCTGGGTGAAGCTCAGGTCTAATAGTTATGAATCCTTCAGTGGATCCATATTTTTTTATTCCAGAAAGTGTGTGTATGATCTGATTCTGAGCCTATGTACAGACGTACATGGGAGATCTAACAAGGGAAAGTCCTGTTACCTGACCTATTTCCACATTGTCTAAACCAAAAGTGAAAAATCCATTTAGCCATAGGCTATAGAAATACAAATAAGAAAGAAAGATTTACAAGTAGAATATCTCTGACTTGATTTATGATTGTATAAAACAGTATGTTTTTCTACTTGTTTTTCTTGTTATCTGAGAGTTGAAAGCTATCCACTTTAAAACAAATACAGCATCATAGAAAAATAACTTATTACATTACCTAATAAATGACAAATGTAAACATAATACTTATAAATATATATTAATAACTTTCTTGTATTAGTCTGGGGCTTCTTTTGATTACCTTGCATAGTATATTAAGTGATTCATACAGTTGAACTCTTTTACATGTTTTAGAAGACGAGCATATCTTAAAGTAATATGCTTAACGTTTTCAAACAGAAATTTGCAAGTCTTTCATCTTTTAAAGTGCCCTTGCTTTCTTTTTTGAATGTATTTATCATTCAGTGGCCCATAAGAAATGGTTACATTAGCACATTATAGTAGCATGTTGTTATAAATTTGTTGAGTATGGATATGGTTTAACTTAAGGAATATTAATTTGGAATAAAAATGATTTATGTATTTTTATCATTCAAATATTAATGTAGTCTAAGAGCAAGATACTTTAATACGCAGAGTTACTATTGAAAGATATGTATTTAGTGTCAGCATACCTATTCAGTCCCTGTTTTTGTGGATTGTTCCCTTGAACTTCCTCTATTACAGAATTCCCCTTAGTACTTCTTGCACAGCTGGCTTCGTGGTCACATATTCTTTCAGTTTCTGCCTATCTTGGAAGCTCTTTATCTCTCCTTCTATTCTGAATGAGAGCCTTGCTGGATACAGTATTCTTGGCTGCATGTTCTTCTCATTTAGGACCCTGAATATATCCTGCAAGCCCTTTCTGGCCTGCCAGGACCCTTGGAGGGGTCTACTGTTATGCTAATACTTCTCCCCATAAAATTTAGAGATTACTTTTCTCTTGCTGCTTTAAGGAAATTCTCTTTATCTATTAAATTTACAAGTTTCACTATTAAATGTCCAGGTGTAGAGCGGTTTTTATTGATATTGGGGTTGGATCTATCTATTTCCTGGATCTGAATGCATATTTCCCTCCCCAAATTAGGGAAGTTTTCAGCTATGATTTGTTCAAATACATATTCTGGACCTCTGTCCCTTTTGGTACCCTCGGTAACACTAGATAAACGTAGATTTTTCTTTCTGAGGCTGTTATTTTTTCCCTTACCCTATCCTCATGACCTTTTAGTCGTTTTCTCTTTTTTCCCAGTTACCCTCCTTGCCGTCAACTTGTGCTCTATGTCACTCACTGTTCTTGTACCTCGTTAACCCTCATCGTTAGGACCTCTAGTTTGGATTGCATCTCATTTAATTGATTTTTAATTTTGGCCTGATTAGATCTAAATTTGTTGTGCCCAAGATCGCGAATCCGAGAAACCACGGAGGAGCCAACACTGATGCAAACACAGGAGGGTTTATTTACAAGCTCGAGCTTGGGTCCAGGAATACCCGACACAGCAGAGCAGGGACTTGGACCCCGAGGTGGGTTTCAGATTAGTTTTTATAGGCTGGTCTAGGGGATCTTCAGAAGGGCTAGAGGAATTTCTCAAGTTCTGTTTACATTTTGATATGGGACTTTCAAGGGCATTGAGCTCTGTTCTTATTCTAATAGGGGCTTCCTGCCCTTGTCTTGGGCTCTGTTCTCTTTCTAATAGGGGCTTTCTAGGACGTTAAACTGTAAGCTGTTTTCTTCCTGTAACTGAAGTAAGGTAAAGTTCAGCTCTTATTCACAGGGGCCTGGGATGGCTGCACTTGTGATAACGCTGAACTCAAAGTGGAATGGCCTTAATTTTCTCAGCCTCCACATTTCCCCCTCTCAGAGGAGCCTAAGGAAGGACCCAATCATGGGTCCAGGTTGCTCTCAGAGTGAGCCAGGGGGAATGATTAAACCAGGATTCTAACCAACCTTGTTGCTATTCTCGCTCCCATTTACATTCCAGGGAAGAAGCAACATCTTACGTTTAAGGCAGCACATAACCACCCCCCCACACACACACACACTCTTTGTTGTAAGAAGACTAAGTCTAATCCCCTTCTATTTTGAAAGACAACCTCAGACTAGGGAGTCTTGGAGGTGGGAAATAAGTGAGAATGGCACAGTCTTAGCTTTAGGGGATTGTCCTTGTCCGGTTGGCTTTTCCATTCTGGAACAAAGTCCTTGAGAACGGCGTGTGGGTCAGCTGGCCGGACGTGGGCCTAGTGGACCCAGGGAGTAATCCCGTCGACCTTGAGAGCGGTGAGAGTGGTCAGGATCATGATGTAAGGTCCCTTCCAGCGAGGTTGAAGTGTCTGGTGTTGGTATCTCTGCACGTACACCCAGTCACCTGGCCGATATCAATGGGGGTCTGGGGGTGGCCCAGTCTCATAGAGGGCCCTCAGCTTAGGCCACACCTGCTCATGGGTTCATTGTAACATTTGGAAGTAGAAAAGAAGTTGGTGATCATCAAATTCAGCAAGCCCCTCAGGTTTTAAATTGGGGATAACGGGTGGAGGAAGACCGAACATGATCTCGTAGGGAGTCAGTCCCATCTTATATGGGGAGTTAGTTCCTCACCCTATATAGGGTGAAGGGGAGGAGAGTCAACCAGTCCCCACCAGTCTCCAGGGCTAATTTAGTTAAGGTCTCCTTTAATGTTCTGTTCAACCTCTCTACCTGTCCTGAGCTCTGGGGCCTATATGCACAATGTCATTTCCAATCTGCCCCAAGTACTAGGGCCACTCCCCGTGTTACCTTAGAGATGAATCCTGGGCTGTTGTCTGACCCAATCTTAACAGGAAAACCATACCTCGGTAAGATGTCTTCCAGCAGTTTCTTGGTCACGGTCTGTGCCGTTTCAGGTTTGGTGGGAAATGCCTCTGTGCATCCTGAAAATGTATCTACAAACACTAGTAAATACCTGTATCCATATTTTCCAGGTTTTACCTCAGTGAAGTCCACTTCCCAGTAGGCTCCTGGGCGGTCCCCCCGGAGCCAGGTGCCTGGGTTAGATCCATGGGCGGTGGCATTAGTTAACTGGCATGAGTGGCAGCTTGCCACCATCTGCTCGATCTTTGCTCGAGAGTCTTTAATAGTGATCTTTGCATGTCGTATGAGGTCTTCCATCTTCCTTGTTCCCGTGTGAGTACTCCGATGCGTTTTGGATAGGACTCGCCATCCCAGTTCCTCTGGCAAGATGATGCTGGAGTCTGTGGCCCTCCACCAGCCACACAATCACTGGGTCATAGGCAAGTGTTTGATCCAGTGTAAGTCAGCATCACTATAGTTGGGGGTGTCCGGCAGGTTCCGTTCCCCCGGATCAGGTAGCGTGGTTGCTAAGACCTGGGTCACCAAAAGGGACGCCTCCTTTGCTTTTAAATCGGCTAGCCGGTTTCCCCTGGCTACTGGTGTGTCTGCCTTTTGGTGCCCCGGACAGTGGATGATGGCCAGGGCCTTGGGCAGCCAGAGGGTCCTCAGGAGTTCAAGAATCTCCGTTTTGTTTTTAACAGTCTTTGTCTCTGCTGTCAGAAGCTCTCTCTCTCTCTGTAAAGGGCTCTGTGAATGTGAGCGGTGGCAAAGGCGTACCTGCTGTCGGTGTAGATGTTTATTCGTTTACCTTCCCCCATGGTCAGCGCCTTGGCCAGTGGGATCAGTTCTGCCCATTGAGCCAACATTCAGGCTGTCAATGGCTCCGCCCAGACGGTCTCTGTCTCCGTGGTTATGGTATGGCTGCCCCCGCATATCGGACTCCTTCTCGGACAAAACTGCTGCCGTCCGTGTACCAGGTGGCATCGGCGTTCGGCAGTGGCTGGTCCTGGAGATCAGCGCTGATTCCGTACACCTGTGCCAAAATTTCTTGACAGTCATGCAGAGGGGGGTCCCAGTCTGGGTTAGGGAGTCGAGAGGCATGGGGTATTGGTGGACCCTGACAGGGTCTGCCCCCGGCTTTAGTTCTATGTATATGGCCGGTCAGTGCCGGCCGGGTTTCTGCCCATGCTTGGGGAATTCCTGAAGCCAATGGTCAATGTCAGTCATTGGGGTTGAGGGCATTTAGTGGGGACGATAGAGACGATATTCGTCTTCTAAACTCAGGACAAGCACCTGAATAGGGTGCCCCTTCTTGTTTAGGACTTTTGCCCCTTCGGGGTGGAAGCAAATTTGTGCCCCCATCTTGGTGAGCAAATCCCAACCTAACAACGGGTAGGGACACTCAGGGATGACCATGAAGGAGTGGGATACCCGGCCTGTGCCAAAATCCACAGTTCTTCGGGTAGTCCATGAGTATTGTTTGGTGCCAACAACACCCGGTGTTGTTTTGGGGACCGGGCAGGTCCCCAAAAACATTGGTGTTTTTTTGTTTTTTTGGTTTTTTGTTTTTTTGTTTTTTTTTGTTTTTTTTTTTTTGCAGCTTCATGGTTGGTTTTGGCCAAACTTTTTATTCAGTATTCTGTAGTTGCTTAACACACACTTAAATGGTCTTATTGGGTGAGGGGATAGGGGAGGTTCTTGTAGATTCCCAAGGAAATGTCAGAAAGGCAAAATATGGCCAGCATTATCCATTTGCTTTTTTGGATTTACTGGGTGAATAGCACTTTCCTTACATAAGCATCTGATCTCAGGTTTTTCATTACTGAGAACATTGAGATTTCAGTTTGAAGACACTCTGAAATCCTAAGAGTGGCATACCCCGACCACCCTCTAATAGCTAGCTTGTTTGTATAGGCAGAAGGATTCACCTCTCCATTTTAGAAGGCTAGATGTTTGTGGAAGGTCTTAGAATTGCTTTGCCTCATTTACTGGGAAAAATAAGATATAGGAAGTGGCCTTTAGGGACACTTTTAACTTGAAAAATTACAACACTAGTACACAAGTTAAGTCTTAACACATTTAACATTTGCTTATTGAAAGCAATGTCATAAAGTCAAATAAGATTAAACAGGTTTTACTTTTTTCCCTCACAAGAACATAAAAATTATGGAAGGGGAACTTAACAGGAAATTTTAAAAAGGTAACACAATTTTTCCTTTTAGTAGTCCTTGGGTAGTTATGACAGAAAAGGTTCCACTTTTTTGTTTGTTTTCTTTGAACGGGGATTTTGGTCCAAAATCCCACTTCACCCATGAAGTTTTGTTTGCCAATTTCCCTTGGGGTTGTAATAAAGCCGAATGTTGTGCCCCAGTGTCCACTAGGAATTCAAATGTCCACTAGTTGCCCCTCCACTTTAAGAGTTATCCTGGGCTCGGGGAGGGGTGTCAAACCCCAACTCCCCTAATCGGCCAGGTCCTCCATTTTCAAGACCTTGGCAGGGGCCTTAGATCTTTTGTTAGGGCAGCTTTTCACCCAGTGGCCCTCTTCTTTGCAATAAGCACATTGGTTTTTGTTCAGCTTAGGGCGCTCCCGATGGGGACCAGGGCCATCCTCCTTACCTGTCCCTGAAGCCAGCTTCTTGAGGTGCCTTCGTCTTTCCTCTGGGTCATCCATGGGTTGTGGCCAGCAGGATCTTGGTCAGGTTTCGGGTCTGCCAGTCACTTAGTTTAGTTTGTTGTTCTTCCGGACTTTCTCTATTATTATAGACTCATTCTGCTACTATCACTAAGTCCTGCAAGCTCTTCTCTCCCAGTCTCTCTACACTTTGCAATTTCTTTTTAATGTCCGGAACGGCCTGGTTAACAAAAGCCATGATAATTGCGGCCTTTGTTTCCAGGGCTTCTGGGTTCATAGGGGTGTACTGCCTAAAAGCCTCTATGACTCTCTCTAAGAAGGCTGCTGGACTCTCATCCTTACCCTGTCTTACATCATAGACCTTGGCCAGATTGGTAGGCTTGCCTGCAGCAGCCTTGAGACCTGCCATTAGAGTCTGGTGGTAGACCCGGAGTCTCTCCTTACCTTCAGCTGAGTTGTAGTCCCAGGTGGGACGGGATAAAGGGATGCTGAGGGCATCTCCGCCCCTCCTGGGATCCTGCTCCAACTCCTGGGAAGATTGGTGAAACCCCTGCTTCCCCAGGACGGGGCTTTCCTGTCCTGGGGACACTCGCCCTGGCCTTAGCCCAGGTCTTCATGGGGCCCCTCCCACTTGGATGCCTTTTGTTTCTTTCTTTCTTCCCTGCCCCCTCTTCCTACCGAGATAGAAGCGTGAACTCTTCTCACTGTAGCATTCCAGCTGTTCTCTCTTTAAATCTCAGGCTGAATTTGTAGGTTTTCAGGATGATTTGAAAGTTATTTAGGTAATTTGGTGGGGACAGGGGACTTGGGGACCCTAGTCTTCCACCATTTTGCCCCCTCCTACTCTGTTTTTTGTTTAAAATTGTTTCTAGGGCTAGCATCCAAGATCTATAAAAAACTTATTAAACTCAGCAGCAAAGAAACAAACAATGCAAACAGGAAATGGCCAAAAGGCATGAACAGAAATCTCACAGAGGAAGACATAGACATGGCCAACAAGCACATGAGAAAATGCTCCGCATCCCTGGCCATGAGGGAAATACAAATCAAAATCACAATGAGATACCACCTCACACATGTGAGAATGGGGAAAATTAACAAGGCAGGAAGCCACAAATGTTGCAGAGGATGCGGAGAAAGGGGAACCCTCTTGCACTGTTGGTGGGAATGTGAACTGGTGCAGCCACTCTGGAAATCTGTGTGGAGGTTCCTCAAAGAATTAAAAATAGATCTGCCCTACGACCCAGCAATTGCACTGCCTGGGATTTACCCCCAAAATACAGATGCAATGAAATGCCAGGACACATGCACCCCAATGTTTATAGCAGCAATGTCCACAGTAGCTAAGGTGTGGAAGGAGCCTTGGTGTCCAACGAGAGATGAATGGATAAAGAAGATACGGTTTATGTATACAATGGAATACTACTCAGTCATTAGAAATGACAAATGCCCACCATTTCCTTCGATGTGGATGGAACTGGAAGGTGTTATTCCGAGTGAATAAGGCAGTCAGAGAACGACCTATGTTATATGGTCTCCTCCATTTGAGGTATAGAAAAAATAGTGAAAGTGAATAAAGGGGAAAGGAGAAAAAAGAGTGGGAAATATCAGAAACTGAGACAGAACATAAGAGACTCCTAACTCTGGGAAACGAACTAGGGGTGGGCAATGGGAGGTGAGTGGGGGGTGGTAACTGGGTGACGGGCACTGGGGGGGCATTTGATGGGATGAGCACTGGGTGTTATTCTATATGTTGGCAAATTGAATACCAGTAGAAAATAAATTTTAAAATTCCCAGCAGTGCAATTGCTGGGTCACGGGGCAGTTCCATTTTTAACATTCTTTGATAAACCTCCACACAGTTTTCCAGAGTGGCTGCACTAGTTCACATTCCATCCAACAGTGCAAGAGGGTTCCCCTTTCTCCACATCCTCTGCAACATTTGTTTCCTGTCTTGTTAATTTTCACCTTTCTCAATGGGGTGAAGATGTATGTCATTGTGGTTTTGATGTGTAAATCCCTACACATAGCAAACATATAGCGTATCACCCAGAGCTCATCCGGTCAAGTGCCCCCCTCAGCGCCGGTCATCCAGTCACTGCAACCCCCAAAGTACCTCCCATTCCACTACACCTTGATACTTTCCCAGAGTTAGGCGTCTTTCATAGTCTGTCATCGTCAACTGATATTTCCACTCATTTTCTCTCCTTTTTCCTTTATTCCTGTTCACTATTTTTTATATTCTCTAAATGAATGAGACCATGTAATGATTGCCATTCTCCGATTGACTTATTTCCCTCAGCATAATACCCTCCAGTTCAATCCACATAGAAGGAAATGGACGGTATTTGTCATTTCTCTTCTTTCTTTTTTCTTTTTTAACTTAACAAATATATTCAGAACATTTCTTCTTAAAACAGCAGAAGACACAGTCTTTTTGAGTGCATATTGAACATTCTCCAGAATAGACCACATACCCCGTCACAAATCAGCCCTTAACAAGTACAAAAAGATTAAGATTATACCATGCATATTTTCCAACGACAATGGTATGAAATTTAAGGTCATCCACAAAAAAAAAAAAATGGAAATACTACAAATACATGAGGGTTAAAGAATATCCTCCTGCTAATAATGCATGGGTTAACCAGGAAATTAAAGTATTAACTTAAAAATACATGGAAGGAAATGAAAATGAAAACATGAAGGTAATATTAAAAGATGTCTTGGGATCCCTGGGTGGCACAGCGGTTTGGCGCCTGCCTTTGGCCCAGGGCGTGATCCTGGAGACCCAGGATCGAATCCCACATCGGGCTCCCGGTGCATGGAGCCTGCTTCTCCCTCTGCCTGTGTCTCTGCCTCTCTCTCTCTCTGTAACTATCATAAATAAATAAAAATTAAAAAAAAAGATGTCTTAAGTGATCCTCTGATTTTCACACATGCTCTTCTTAACCTCCATTGTGGAGCTCATCCAATTTCTCCCAGGTATTTGGGATTAATCCCCCAGCCAGCATAGTAACTTCCTTCCTTGCCTGTTGATTCAGAGGCATGAAGAGCTCAAAGTGGCCAGGCAGCAGTTTCAATTTCCAGATCAGTGGAATTGTTTTTGTGTCTCTCTTTGTAACTGAGACCTCTAGGCCAGCAGAATATAAAATCGTGGGAACAGAGAGTCAACATTTTGCAAATAGATCATGAAGCGTTGTAGTGAGTAGTACCACTCCCAGTTCCAGGCCTTGACTTCTGCAGCTGTGAATGCGCACTATGGGAGAAACAGCATCATATATTAGGAGCAGATTTGGAACATATATAGCCCTATGGAGAATCTTCTCATAGCCTGCAAGGAATTGCCACATAGCTGGCACTACAGCTGAATCTTCTTTTTTTAAAATTTTTTTTAAATTTACTTTTATTGGTGTTCAATTTGCCAACATATAGAATAACATCCAGTGGTCATCCCATCATGTGTCCCCTAAGTGCCTGTCTCCCTGTTCCTCCCCCCACCCCGTCCACCTCCCTTTTTACCACCCCTAGTTCATTTCCCAGAGTTAGGAGTCTCTCATGTTCTGACTCCCTTTCTGGTATTTCCCACTCATAATTTCTATGTTCCCCTTTATGCCCTTTCATTATGTTTTATATTCCTAAAATGAAGGAGACCATATAATGTTTGTCCTTCTCTGATTGACTTATTTCACTCAACATAACACCCTCCAGTTCCATCCATGTCAAAACCAAAGGTGGGGGCAGGCCCGGTGGCGCATGGGTTTAGCGCCGCCTGCAGCCCATGGCGTGATCTTGAAGACCCGGGATCGAGTCCAATTTCGGGCTCCCTGCATGGAACCTGCTTCTCCTTCTGCCTGTGTCTCTGCCTCTTTCTCTTGCTCTGTATCTCTCATGAGTAAATAAAATAAAATCTTTAAAAAAAAGGAAACCAAAGTTGGGTATTTGTCGTTTCTAAAGGCAGAGTAATATTCCATTGTATACCTAGACCACAGCTTCTTTATCCATTCATCTTTCGATGGACACAGAGGCTCCTTCCACAGTTTGGCTATTGTGGACATTGCTGCTATAAACATTGGAGGGCAGGTGTTCAGGTGTTTCTCTGCATCTGTATCTTTGTTGTAAATCCCCAGAAGTTCAATTGCTTGTTCATAGGGCAGTTCTATTTTTAACTTTCTTTGACAATCCTCCACAAAGTTTTCCAGAGTGGCTGCACCAGTTCACATTTCCTCCAACAGTGCAAGAGGGTTCACCTTTCTCCACATCCTCTCCAACATTTGTTTTTTCCTGTCTTATTATTTTTCACCATTTTCCCTGGGGTGAGGTGGTATTTCATGGTGGTTTTGATGTGTATATCCCTGATGGCAAGTGAAGCAGAGCATTTTATCATGTGCTTGTTGGGCATGTCTATGTCTCCCTCTGTGAAATTTCTGTTCATGTCTTTTGACCATTTCATGATTGGACTGTTTGTTTCTTTGCTCTAGAGTTTAATAAGTTCTTTAGAGATCTTGGATACTAGCCCTTTATTTGATACGTTATTTGCAAATATATTCTCCCATTCTGTAGTTTGTATTTTAGTTTTGTTGACAGTTTCTTTTGATGTGCAGGAGCTTTTTATCTTTAACTATTGGGAATTAGTTCCTTTTTTCTTTTGTTACCCTTGCCTTTCCAGATGTATCTTACAAGAAGCTGCTGTGGCCAAGGTCAAAAATGGTGTTTCCATTTTTGGAATCCATGATGGCTTCTAGTCTCACATTTAGATCTTTCATCCATTTTGAGTTTATCTTTGGGCATGGTGTAAGACAATGGTCTAGTTTCCTTCTTCTGCATGTGGATGTGCAATTTTCCCATCACCACTTTTGAACACACTTTTTTCCAGTGGATAGTCTTTACTGCTTTGTCAAATATCAGTTGACCATAGAGTTGAAGGTCCATTTCTGGATTCTTTATTCTGCTCCATTGATCTATGTGTCTACTTTTGTGCCGGTACCACACTGTCTTGATGACGACCGCTTTGTAGTAAAAGGTGATATCTGGTATTGTGATGCCCCCGGCTCTGTTTTTCATTTTTAATATTCCCTTGATATTTGGGATGTTTTGTGATTCCACACAAATCGTAAGTGATTTGTGCCAACTCTCTGAAGAAAGTCCAAGGTATTTTGATCGGGATTGCATTAAATGTGTAAATTGCCTGGGTAGCATTGACATTTTCACAATATTAATTCTTCCAATCCATGAGCATGGAATATTTTTCCATCTCTTGGGGTCTTCCTCAATTTCTTTCAGAAGTGTCCTGTAGTTTTTAAGGTATAGATCCTTTACCTCTTTGGTTAGGTTTATTCCTATCTATCTCATGCTTCTGGGTGCAACTGTAAATGGGATTGACTCCTTAATTTATCTTTCTTCAGTCTCACTGTTAGTGTATAGAAATGCCACTGACTTCTGGGAATTGATTTTTTTTATCCTGCCACACTGCCAAATGGCTGTATGAGTTCTTACAATCTTGGGGTGGAGTCTCCTGGGTTTTCTAGGTACAGTATGATGTCATCTACCAAGAGGGAGAGTTTGACTTGTTTTTTGTCAATTTGAATGCCCTTCATTTCTTTTTGTTGCCTGATTGCTCAGGCTAGGACTTCTAGTACTCTGTTGCATAACAGTGGTGAGACTGGTCATCCATGTCTTGTTCCTGATCCTAGGGGAAAGGCTCTCAGTGTTTCCCCATTGAGAATATTGCCTGTGGGCTTTTCGTAGATGGCTTTTAAGATGCTGAGGAATGTTCCCTCTATCCCTACACTCTCAAGAGTTTTGGTCAGCAATGGATGAAGTATCTTGTCAAATGCGTTCTCTGCATCTATTGAGACGGTCCGATGGTTCTCATTTTTTTCTCTTGCTGATACGATCAATTAAATTGTTTGTTTTATGAGTGTTGAACCAGCCTTGAATCCCGGGGATAAATCCCACTTGGTCATGGTGAGTAATCTTCTTAATGTATCGTTCGATCCTCCTGGCTAGTATCTTGTTGAGAATTTTTGCATCCGTGTTCATCAGGAATATTGGTCTGTAATTCTCCATTTTGGTGGGGTCTCGTCTGGTTTTGAAATTAAAGTGATGTTGACCTCATAGAACGAGTTTGGAAGTGCTCCATCTCTTATTATCTTTCGGAACATCTTTAGGAGAATCAGTATGGTTTCTTCTTGAAACGTTTGATAGAATGTCCCTGGGAAGCCCTCTGGCCCTGGTTTTTTGTGCCTTCCAAGGTTTTGAGGACTGCTTCAATTTCCTTCCTGGTAAGCAACTTGTTCAGCTTTTCTATTTCTTCCTGTTCCAGTTTTGGTAGTTTGCAGTTTTCCAGAAATGTGTCCATTTCTTGTAAATTGCCTAATTTATTGGCATATATATGCTCATAATAAGTTTTTAAGCCGTTTGTAATTTTTGATGTTGCTGGTGATCTCTCCTTTCTCCTTCATGTTTTTAATAAATTGACTGCTTTCCCTCTACCTTTTAATAAGGCTGGTGAATGATTTATCAATCTTATTAATTCTTTCTTTTTTTTTTACCTTTGAAGTTTTATTTATTTATTTATTAAATAATTAATTTATTTTTTATTGGTGTTCAATTTGCCAACATATAGAATAACACCCAGTGCTCATCCCAGCAAGTGCCCCCCTCAGTGCCTGTCACCCAGTCACCCTCACATCCCACCCACTTCCCCTTCCACCCACCCCTAGTTCATTTCCCAGAGTTAGGATTCTCTTATGTTCTGTCTCCCTTTCTGATATTTCCCACTCATTTGTTCTCCTTTCCCCTTTATTCCCTTTCACTATTTTTTTACATTCCCCAAATGAATCAGACCATACAATGTTTGTCCTTCTCTGATTGACTTATTTCACTCTGCATACTACCCTCCAGTTCCATCCATGTCGAAGTAAATGGTGGGTATTTGTCGAAGATAAAGGGCTAGTTTCCAAGTTTTATAAAGAACTTATTAAACTCAACACTTAAGAAATAAACAATCCAATCCTGAAATGGGCAAAAGACATGAAGAGAAATCTCACAGAGGAAGACATAGACATGGCCAACAAGCACATGAGGAAATGCTCCGCATCACTTGCCATCAGGGAAATACACATCAAAACCACAATGAGAAACCATTCACACCAGTTAGAATGGGGAAAATTAACAAAGCAGGAAACCACAAATGTTAGAGAGGATTAGGAGAAAGGGGAACTCTCCTGCACTGTTGGTGGGAATGTGAACTGGTGCAGCCACTCTGGAAAACTGTGTGGAGGTTCCCCAAAGAGTGAAAAATAGATCTCTGCTATGACCCAGCAGCTGCACTGCTGGTGATTTACCCCAAAGATACAGATGCAATGTAATGCTCAGACACCTGCACACTGATGTTTATAGATGCAATGTCCACAAAAGCCAAACTGTGGAAGGAGCCTCGGTGTCCTTATAAAATCTTTCAAAGAACCAATTCCTGGCATTGTTCATCTCTTCCACATTTCTTCCGGGCTCTATTTCATTGAGTTCTGACGGAAATTTTATTAACTCTCTTCTTCTGCTAGATGTAGGGTCTATTTGCTGTTTATTTTTTTTTCTCCAGGGCCTTCAGGTGCAAGCTTCACTTTTGTATTTGAGTTCTTTCCAAGACTTGCATGGATGCATGCCTGTATTGCAATGTATTTCCCCCTCAGGACTGCTTTTGCTGTATCCCAAAGATTTTGTGGGGGTTTTTTTGAATAATAAATTTATTTTTTATTGGTGTTCAATTTGCCAACATACAGAATAACACCCAGTGCTCATCCTGTCAAGTGCCCCCCCTCAGTGCCCGTCACCCTGCCCTCCTCCCCTTCCACCACTCCTAGTTCGTTTCCCAGATTTAGGAGTCTTTATGTTCTGTCTCCCTTTCTGATGTTTCCTACCCATTTCTTCTCCTTTCCCTTCTATTCCCTTTCATTATTATTTGTATTCCCCAAATGAATGAGAATATATAATGTTTGTCCTTCTCTGATTGACTTACTTCACTCAGCATAATACCCTCCAGTTCCATCCACATCAAAGGAAATGGTGGGTATTTGTCATTTCTAATGGCTGAGTGATATTCCATTGCATACATAAACCACGTCTTCTTTATTCATTCATCTTTCGATGGACACCGAGGCTCCTTCCACAGTTTAGCTATTGTGGACATTGCTGCTATAAACATCAGGGTGCAGGTGTCCCGGCGTATTGCGATGTATTTCCCCCTGAAGACTGCTTTTGCTGTATCCCAAGGATTTTGAATGTTTGTATCTTCATTCTCATTAGTTTCCATGAATCCTTTCAATTCTTACTTAATTTCCTGGTTGACCCTTTCATCTTTTAGCAGGATGGTCCTTAACCTCCACGTGTTTGAAATCCTTCCAAACTTCTTGTGATTTAGTTCTAATTTCAAAGCATTATGATCTGAAAATATGCAGGGGACAATACCAATCTTTGGGTGTTGGTTTATACCAGATTTGTGATCCAGTATGTTGTCTAATCTGGAGAAAGTTCCATGTGCACTTGAGAAGAATGTGGATTCAATGGTGTTTGGATGGAAAGTTCTGTAAATATCTGTGAAATCCATGTGGTCCAGTGTAACATTTAAAGCTCTTGTTTCTTTGGAGATGTTTTGCTTAGAAAAACCTATTCAATCTCTGTTTTTGTGGATTGTTCCCTTCAACTTCCTCTATTACAGAATTCCTCTCAGTATTTCTACCAGAGCTGGCTTCGTGGTCACATATTCTTTCAGTTTCTGCCTATCTTGGAAGCTCTTTATCTCTCCTTCTATTCTGAATGAGAGCCTTGCTAGATACATTATTCTTGGCTGCATGTTCTTCTTATTTAAGACCATGACTATATCCTGCCAGCCCTTTCTGGCCGGCCAGGTCTCTGTGGAGAAGTCTGCTGTCATGCTAATACTTCTCCCCACAAAATTTAGAGATTTCTTGTCTCTTGCTGCTTTAAGGATCTTCTGATTATGTGGGGAATTTGCAAGTTTCACTATTAAATGTCAAGGTGTTGGGCGGTTTTTATTTATTTTAGGGGGGGGTCTCTCTATTTCCTGGATCTAAGTGCCTGTTTCCCTCTCCAAATTAGGGAAGTTTTCAGCTATGATTTGTTCAAATACATCTTCTGGACCACTGTCTCTTTTGGCACACTCGGGAGCCCCAGGTAAATGTAGATTTTCCCTTCTGAGGCTGTCATTTATTTCCACTAATGTATCCTCATGATCTTTTAGTCATTTTTCTCTTTATTTATCAGTTTCCCTCCTTGCCATCAACAGGTCTTATATGTCACTCATTCGTTCTTCTACCCTGTTAACCCTCATCTGGTTTGGATTGCATCTCATTTAATTGATTTTTAATTTTGGCTTGATTAGATCTAAATTCTCCAGTCATGAAGTCTCTTGAATCCTTCATGCTTTTTTCGAGAGCCACCAGTAGCTTTAGAATAGTGCTTCTGAATTGGCTTTCTGACATTGAAATGTAACCCAAATTTTGTAACACTATGGGAGAGAGGACTGTTTCTGATTCTTTCTTTTGAGGAGAGGTTTTCCTTCTAGTCATT
Source organism: Canis lupus baileyi (assembly GCF_048164855.1). Lineage (NCBI taxonomy): Eukaryota > Metazoa > Chordata > Mammalia > Carnivora > Canidae > Canis > Canis lupus. The sequence goes on from NC_132860.1 coordinate 51,879,565, forward strand.
TTGCTCAGTGCAGAGTGGCCAAAAACAAGTTGTACTTGATAGAAGCGTGAACTCTTCTCTGAGTGTAGCATTCCTGCTGTTCTCTCTATAAGTCTCAGGCCAAATTCCTAGGTTTTCAGGATGATTTGAAAGTTATCCAGGTAATTGGGTGGGGACATTTGACTTGGGTACCCTGGTCTTCCATCATCTTACCCCCTCCTACTCTCTTTTCTGTTTAAGCATGGTTTCTAGGCAACGATATCAGGAGGGTCAATGAGAAAGTCATCTGACATTGGCCACCTGAGCTGCATGGTGATTGGCCACTTGAAACAGGCCAACCCGAGAGCCTGCATGATGGGTCACAGCATGGCGGTGACATCACAGAAAGGCATTCTGATGCACCTGGGTTGATAAAAGCATGCAACCCCACAGGCCCCTGTGATGACAGAGAAGGCACTTCAGCCACAGATCTCCCTTCTCTCCCTCAGGTTCTCTGCCCTGTTTTCTGCTCCTGCTCATGGCAAGCCCTTTTTGCACCCCTTCTGACCCAGGCCTCTTGTCAACTCTTTGGGCTCCCCCTGAATATCTCTTCATCCCCCTCTGTGTTCTTGAGAGTCCACAAACCCACAGCAGGCGACTCCTTGTTCCATGTGCAACTGTGAGGTTGGCTTGGCTGTTCATGGACATATTCCCATGTGGCGTGTGGGAGTGGGACACTGGGAATCAATACTCAGGCAGAGGGGACAAGCCTCTCACACACCTCTGGGGTCAACACTGGGCTCAACAGAGGAAATCTGTGAGCCCCCATCCTGAGGGAACCCATGGCACTCACTGCTTCTCTGGATCTCTCCAACCCAGCTCAGCACAGGGCACATTAATGCCCTAAACCTCCACTCCACCCCCATGTGTACAATGTCTGTAGTGCCTCAAGCACCTGGCAGAGAGGGGATTTTAAGAAACAAGTAAGTCCTGGGAGAAGGTGTCACCACATCATGGGAAATGGTGGGGGACATTGGAACACAGGCCCTCAGACCACGAGCTCCATGCCCCAGCTCAGTAGTGGTCAAATGGATCCTCCAGATCCCTGGCTGACCAGGAGCCACAGACCACAAACCCACGAACACAGCAGGACACTGAGAAATTCAGTCCACAGAACAGGGCACCTACCAGGAGCACTCAGACTGGGAACCCTCTGAACCCACAAGCTCCCGGATATCTGAGTCACCCAGACACGGATGGACAACAAAATCTCATAGCACCAGCTCTCTAGCTGAGTGAAGTATAAGGCAAGGGGGCCATGGGAACACTGGGTTTGCTGAGTGTCTCCAAATCATGATCCCTGCATCCCAGATCATCACTGGGAAAGGAGGCACCTGCACAGTGGGATCAGCATATGCCTTGGACCTGGAGACCAACATCACAGCTCAGCTGTACTCACTTAGGTCCCTGGTAAGTGGGCTCCCCTTGTGATTTGGACTTGGGTTTACACATCCCAGAAATGGCTAGGTGAATCAGGCCCCTGGATCACTATGTGCCATTGGACCCCTGGACTAACAGCATATCTCAGCACTAGGGCAAGCTGGCCTCTGCATAGGAATAATTCATGAGATTGAGAAAACTCTTGTAGGACTTATCAAGGAAAAGATAAAGAATCCAAACAAATAAAATTATAAATGAAAGAGGTGGATCACAACCAACTCCAAATAAATGCAAACAATTATAAAGAATCTTGTGAGCAATTAATTACCCCCAAATTAGGCAATCTGGAAAAAAATGGATGCTTTTCTGGAAGTTTATAAACTATGAGAATGGATACAGGAAGAAATTGAAAACCTGAACAGATCCATAACTAGTAAAGTAATTGAAGCAGTCATCAATATCTTCCCAGAAACCAATAGTCCAGGGCTGAATGCCTCCCAGAGAATTCAACCAAATGTTTGAATAAGAAATAATACTTAAGCTATTGAAGCTCTTTCAAATAGAGCCAGGAAATGCAAGGAAAACTTCCAAACTCATTCTATGAAGTCAGCATTACCTTGATCCCAAAGACAAAGATCCCACCAAACAGGAGAACTACAGACCAATATACCTGATGAACATGGATGCCAAAATTATCACCAATATACTAACTAAGGGAATCCAACAGTACATCAAAAGGATTATTCACCATGACCATGTGGGATTGAACCCTGGACTGCAAGGGTGGTTCTACATTTGTAAGTCAATCAGGGTGATAGATCACATTAATAAAGGAAAAGGCCTGACTCTTATGATCTTCTCAATTGATGGAGAAAAAAACCTTAGACAAAATGCAGCATCCTTTTCTTGATTAAAAGTCTCCACAGGGTAGTGATTGGGGGAATAGACCTAACAGCATAAAAGCCATCTATGAAACCCATGGTAATATCATTCACAATGGGAAAAACTGACAGCCTTTCCGCTAAGGTGAGGAACACAACAAGAATGCCCACTCTCACCACCATTCTTCAACAGAGTAATAGAATCACTAGCCTCATCAATCAGAAAATAAAAAGAAATAAAAGCCATTCAAACTGGCAAAGAAGAAGTCAAAATCCCACTTGTCTCAGATGACATGACATATTATGTGGAAAACACAATAGTTTCCAAATTTGCTAGGACATGTACAGTAAATCAGCAATGTGGCAGGATAAAAAAATCAATGAACAGAAATCAGTTGTATTTATAGACACTAAATATGATAGAGAAGAAAGAGAATTTAAGGGTTGATCCTACTTAAAATTGCACCAGAAATCATAAAATACCTAGGAATAAACATAATGAAAGAAGTAAAGGATCTGTAACTAAAAACTACAAAACACCTATGAAAGAAATTGTGGAAGAGCAAACAGATGCATTAACATTCCATGTTCATGTATTTGAACAATCAATATTGTGAAAATGTCCATGCTACCCAGGGCCATGTTCACTTTTGAAGTAGTTCCTATCAAAATACCATAGACTTTTTCCACAGAGCAGAAACGAATATTTCTAAGATTTGGATGGAACGGGAAAAGACCCCAATTAGCCATGGAATGTTGAAAAAGAAATCAAAAGTTGGTTATATCACAATCTCTGGACTTCAGGCTGTATTTTGTCTAAGGCTTTTTCTGCATGTTATAGACAAAGCTGTCATCATCAAAATGTTATCGTACTGGTACTGAAACAGACACGTTGTTCAAGGAACAGAATAGAGAACCCAGAAATGGACCCTCAACTCTATGGTCAAGTAATCTTTGACAAAGCAGAAAAGAATATCCGCTGGAAAAACGACAGTCTCTTCAACAAATTGGAGAGCCACATGCAGAAGAACGCACCTGGACCATTCTCTTACACCACACACAAAGATAAACTCAAAATGGATGAAAGACCTAAAGGTGAAATAGCAATCCATCACAATCCTACAGGAAACCACAGGCAACAACCTCTTTGACCTTGGCCATAGCAACTTATGCAAGACATGTCTGTAAAAGCAAGGGAAACAAAAGCAAAACTGAAGTATTGGGACATCATTAAGATAAAAAGCAAAGGTAGCAGTCCATAAAACTAAGAAACAACCTACAAAATGGGAGAAGGCATTTGAAAATGACAGAATAGATAAAAGGTTAGTATCAAAGATCTATATCAAGAACTCAACACCGAAAACAAGTAATCAAGTGAAGAAATGGGCAGAGACATGACCAGACATTTCTCCAAAGAAGACCTACACGTGGCCAACAAACAAAAGAAATAATGCTCCAAATCACTCATTATCAGGAAAATACAAATCAAAACAAACCCACAATGAGATACCACCTCACATGTGTCAGAGTGGCTAAAATGAACAAGACAGGAAACAACAAACGTTGACCAGGATTTGGAGAAAGGGGAACCCTCTTGCACTGTTGGTGGGAATGCAAAGTCATGCAGGCACTCTTGAAAAGTGTGCAGGTTCCTCAAGAACTTAAAAGCAGAGATACCCTATGACCCAGCAGTTGCACTACTGGGTATTTACCACCAAGATACAGAGGTAGTGAAAAGAAGGGGCACCTAAACACCAGTGTTCACAGCAGCAATGCCCACAATGGTCAAAATGTGGAAGGAGCTCAGATATCCATCGCCAGATGAATGGATAAAGAAGATATGGTCTATAGATCCAATGGGATATTACTCGGCCTTTAGAAAGGATGAATTTTTATCACTTCTATCGACACGGATGGAACTAGAGGCTATTAGTCCGTGAGTGAAATAACTCAGTCAGTGAAAGACAATTATCCTATGGTTTGATTCATATGTGAAATATAAGAAACATTGCACACAATTACAGGGGAAAGGAGGGAAAATTGAATGTGAAGTTATGAGAGAGAGACAGAAAACCCATGAGAGACACTTAACTCTGCGAAATAAACTGAGGGTCGCTAGAGGGGAGGTGAGAGGGGGGCATTAAGAAGGGCACGTTTTGTGATGAGCACTGGGATTTACCCACAAATGGTAAATTATTGATCACTACATTTAAAACTAATGGTTTATTATATGCTGGCAAAATGAATTCAAATTTTTAAAAAGTAAAATAAAAATATGATAAAATAACATATTTGTGTAAATAGAATGGGAAAATAGGAAACCAAAATAATGAGAGACAAGGCTGTCAGCAAGATGCCAGAAGAATAGGAACACAAAATCTCCAGTCCCTACCAATCTACCTAGATAACTTTCAAACCATCCTGAAAACCTACGAATTTGGCCTGAGATTTAAAGAGAGAACAGCTGGAAGACTACAGTAAGGCACAGCCCAGGATCTGGCGCTCCCTTCGGGACAGGCAGAAGCAAGGAGGGCACAGAACAGCAGGGACACTCCTGCCCCAAGCTGAGCAGATCAGTGGCCCCATCCCCAGAGCATCCAGGTCCCTGTAGACTGAGAGCTCCATAGTTATTGCAGGAGCTGAATGCAGGGCTCCAGAGCTGGCTGCTGCCACTGTTGTTCCTCCTGGGTCCCCACAGGATAAACAACCCCACTGAGCCTCACAGTGGCCTCACTGGATAAACAGCTTAAACATCTTTCACTAAGCCCTGCACCAGGCAGGGGGCTGAGCAGCTCCCCCAAGTGCTAACACCTTAAAATCAGCACAGCAGGCCCCTCCCCCAGAAGACCAGCTAGACGGAGAGGAGAAAAACAAATTATTGACCAAGCAGCACCGGCAAGTTCCAGGGGAAAGTCGAAGGAATTACAGTATACAGAATAAGAGGATACTCCCTCCCCTTTTTTTTGTTTTTGTTTTTTTTTTATTTCTGTTTGCTCACCCCCCTGTTTTTTTCTTTTCTTCTTTTTTTCATTTTTCTTTTTCTCCTTTTCTTTCCTTCTTTCTCTTCTTCCTTTTTCTCCTTTTCACAATACAACTTGTTTTTAGCCACTCTGCACTAAGAAAAATGACTAGAAGGAAAAACTCACCATAAGAAAGTACCAGGGGCAGCCCCGGTGGTGCAGTGGTTTAGTGCCGCCTGCATCCCAGGGCATGATCCTGGAGACCCTGGATAGAGTCCCACATCAGGCCCCTGGATCGAGTCCCATGTCGGGCTCTCTGCATGGAGCCTGCTTCTACCTCTGCCTGTGTCTCTGCCTCTCATTCTCTCTCTGTGTCTCTATGAATAAATAAATAAATAAAATCTTTATAAAAAAAAAAGAAAGAAAGAAAGAACCAGAAACAGTCCTCTCTCCCATACAGTTACAAAATTTGGATTACAATTCAATGTCAGAAAGCCAATTCAGAAGAACTCTTATAAAGCTACTGGTTGCTCTAGAAAAAAACATAAAGGACTCAGGAGACATCATGACTGATCTAGAATTTAGGTCTAATCAGGCAGAAATAAAAAATCAATTGAATGAGATGTAATCCAAACTACAAGTCCTAAAGATGAGGGTTAACGAGGTGGAAGAACAAGTGATTGACATAGAAGACAAGTTGATGGCAAAGAGGGAAACTGAGGAAAAAAGAGACAAACAATTAAAAGACCATGAGGATAGATTAAGTAAAATAAAAGACAGCCTGAGGAAGAAAAACATATGTTTAATTGGGATTCCCTAGGACGCCAAAAGGGACAGAGGTCAAGAATATATATTTGAACAAATCATAGGTGAAAACTTTCCTAATTTGGGAAGGGACACAGGCATTCAGATCCAGGAAATAGAGAGATCCCCCCCCCCAATATCAATAAAACCGTTCAACATATCTACATTTAACAGTTAAGCTTGCATATTCCAAAGATAAAGAGAAGATCCTTAAAGCAGCAAGAGACAAGAAATCCCTGACTTTTATGGGGAGGAGAATTATGGTAACAGCAGACTTCTGCACAGAGACCTGGAAGACCAGAAGGAGCTGGCAGAATATATTCAGGGTCCTAAATGAGAGAACATGCAACCAAGAATACTTTATCCACCAAGGCTCTCATTCAAAATGGAAGGAGAGATAAAGAGCTTCCAAGACAGGCAGCAACTGAAAGAATATGTGACCTCCAAACCAGCTCTGCAAGAAATTTTAAGGGGGACTCTTAAAATTCCCCTTTAAGAAGAAGTTCAGTGGAACAATCCACAAAAACAAGGACTGAATAGATATCATGATGACACTAAACTCATGTCTTTCAATAGTAACTCTGAAAGTGAATGGGCTTAATGACCCCCTCAAAAGGAGCAGGGTGTCAGACTGGATAAAAAAGCAGGACCCATCTATTTGCTGTCTACAAAAGACTCATTTTAGACAGAAGGACACCTAGAGCCTGAAAATAAAAGGTTGGAGAACCATTTACCATTCAAATGGTCCTCAAAAGAAACCAGGTGCAGCCATGCTTATATCAGATAAATAAAATTTATCCCGAAGACTGTAGTGAGAGATGAAGAGGGACACTATATTATACTTAAAGGATCTATCCAACAAGAGGACTTAATAGTCATCAATATATGTGCTCTGAATATGGGAGCTGTAAAATATATCAATCAATTAATAACCAAGTTAAGACATACTTAGATAATAATACACTTATACTTGGTGACTTCAATCTAGTGCTTTCTACACTCGATAGGTCTTCTAAACACAACGTCTCCAAAGAAACGAGAGCTTTAAATGATACACTGGACCAGATGGATTTCACAGATATCTACAGAACTTTACATCCAAACTCAACTGAATATACATTCTTCTCAAGTGCACATGGAACTTTCTCCTGAATAGACTGCATACTGGGTCACAAATCAGGTTTGAACCTATAGCAAAAGATTGGGATCATCCCCTGCATATTCTCAGACCATAATGCCTTGAAATTAGAATGAAATCACAACAAGAAGTTTGGAAGGACTTCAAACACGTGGGGGTTAAGGACCATCCTGCTAAAAGATGAAAAGGTCAACCAGGAAATTATGGAAGAATTAAAAAAAATTCATGGAAACTAATGAGAATGAAGATACAACCATTCAAAATCTTTGGGATACAGCAAAAGACTTCCTTAGGGAGAAATATATCGCAAAAGAAGCATCCATTCAAAAACTGGAAAGAACTCAAATACAAAAGCTAACCTTACACCTAAAGGAGCTAGAGAAAAAACAGCAAATAGATCCTACACCCAAGAGAAGAAGGGAGTTAATAAAGATTCGAGCAGAACTCAATGAAATCGAGACCAGAAGAACTGTGGAACAGATCAACAAATCAGAAGTTGGTTCTTTGAAAGAATTAATAAGATAGATAAACCATTAGCCAGCCTTATTAAAAAGAAGAGAGAGGATATTCAAATTAATAAAATCATGAATGAGAAAGGAGAGATCACTACCAACACCAAGGAAATACAAACGAATTTAAAAACATATTATGAACAGCTATACACCAATAAATTTGGCAATCTAGAAGAAATGGAAGCATTTCTGGAAAGCCACAAACTACCAAAACTGGACAGGAAGAAATAGAAAACCTGAACAGGCCAATAACCAGGGAGGAAATTGAAGCAGTCATCAAAAACCTCCCAAGACATAAGAGTCCAGGGCCAGATGGCTTCCCAGGGGAATTCTATCAAACGTTTAAAGAAGAAATCATACCTATTCTACTACAGCTGTTTGGAAAGATATAAAGAGTTGGAGTACTTCCAACTTCGTTCTATGAGGCCAGCATCACCTTAATTCCAAAACCAGAGAAAGACCCCACCAAAAAGGAGAATTATAGACCAATATCTCTGATGAACATGGATGCAAAAATTCTCAAGAAGATACTACCAATAGGATCCAACAATGCATTAAGAAAACTATTCACCATGACCAAGTAGGATTTATCCCCGGGATGCAAGACTGGTTCAACACTCGTAAAACAATCAATGTGATTCATCATATCAGCAAGAGAAAAACCAAGAACCATATGATCCTCTCATTAGATGCAGAGAGAGCATTTGACAAAATACAGCATCCATTCCTTATCAAAACTCTTCAGAGCATAGGGATAGAGGGAACATTCCTCAACATCTTAAAAGTCATCTTTGAAAAGCCCACAGCAAATATCATTCTCAATGGGGAAGCACTGGGAGCCTTTCCCCTAAGATAAGGAACAAGACAGGGATGTCCACTCTCACCACTGGTATTCAACATAGTACTGGAAGTCCTAGCGTCAGCAATAAGACAACAAAAAGACATTAAAGGCATTCAAATTGGCAAAGAAGAAGTCAAACTCTCCCTCTTCGCCGATGACATGATACTCTACATAGAAAACCCAAAAACCTCCACCCCAAGATTGCTAGAAGTCATACAACAATTTGGTAGCGTGACAGGATACAAAATCAATGCCCAGAAATCAGTGGCATTTCTCTACACTAACAATGAGACTGAAGAAAGAAAAATTAAGGATTCAATCCCATTTACAATTGCACCCAAAAGCATAAGATACCTAGGAATAAACCTAACCAAAGAGGTAAAGGATCTATACCTTAAAAACTATAGAACACTTCTGAAAGAAATTGAGGAAGACACAAAGAGATGGAAAAATATTCCATGCTCATGGATTGGCAGAATTAATATTGTGAAAATGCCAATGTTACCCAGGGCAATTTACACGTTTAATGCAATCTCTATCAAAATACCATGGACTTTCTTCAGAGAGTTATAATAAATTATTTTAAGATTTGTGTGGAATCAGAAAAGACCCCGAATAGCCAGGGGAATTTTAAAAAAGAAAACCATATCTGGGGGCATCACAATGCCAGATTTCAGGTTGTACTCCCAAGTTGTGGTCATCAAGACCATGTGGTACTGGCAAATACAGACACATAGATCAATGGAACAGAATAGAGAATCCAGAATTGGACCCTCAACTTTATGTTCAACTAATATTTGACAAAGGAGGAAAGACTGTCCCCTGGAAAAGACAGTTCCTTCAATGAATGATGCTGAGAAAATTGGACATCCACATGCAGAAGGATGAAACTAGACCACTCTCTTGCACCATACACAAAGAGAAACTCAAAATGGATGAAAGATCTAAATGTGAGACAAGAATCCATCCAAATCCTAGAGGAGAACACAGGCAACACCCTTTTTGTAGCCACAGTAACTTCTTGCAAGATACATCCACAAAGGCAAGAGAAACAAAAGCAAAAATGAACTATTGGGACTGCCTCAAAATAAAGGCTTTTGCACAGCATAAGATACAAGTCAACACAGCTAAAAGACAACCTTCAGAATGGGAGAAGATATTTGCAAATGACATATCAGATAAAGGGTTAGTTTCCAAGATCTATAAGGAACTTATCATAATCAACAGCAAGGAAACAAACAATCTAAACGTTAAATGGGCAAAAGACATGAACAGAAATCTCACAGAGGAAGACATAGACATGCCAAGAAGCATGAGAAAATGCTCTGCATCACTTGGGGTCAGGGAAATCCAAATCAATTTGACATTGAGATACCACCTCACACCAGTGAGAATGGGGAAAATTAACACAGTAGGAAACAACAAATGTTGGAGAGGATGTGGAGAAAGGGGAACCCTCATGCACTGTTGGTGGGAATGTGAACTGGTGCAGCCACTCTGGAAAACTGTGTGGAGGTTCCCAAAGAGTAAAAAATAGACATGCCCTACGACCCAGCAATTGCACTGCTGAGTATTTACCCCAAAGATACAGATGCAGTGAAACGCCGGGACACCTGCACCCGATGTTTATAGCAGCAGTGTCCACAATAGCCAAACTGTGGAAGGAGCCTTGATCCAATGAAAGATGAATGGATAAAGAAGATGTGGTTTATGTATACAATGGAATATTACTTAGCCATATGAAATAAAAAATACCCACCATTTCCTTCAACTTGGATGGAACTGGAGGGTATTATGCTGCATGAAATAAGACAATTGGAGAAGGACAAACATTATATGGGCTCATTCATTTGGGGAATATAAAAAATAGTGAAAGTAGTGAAAGGGAATAAAGGGGAATAGAGAAAAATGAGTGGGAATTATCAGAAAGGGAGACATAACATGAGATTTCCTAATTGGGAAACGAACTAGGGGTGGTTGAAGGGGAGGTGGGTGGGTGTGGGGGTGACTGGGTGGCAGGCACTGAGGGGAGCACTGGATGGGATGAGCACTGGAGGTTATTCTATATGTTGGCAAATTGAACACCAATATAAAATAATTATATAAAAAAAGAAAGTTATCTAGGTAATTTGGTGTGGACAGGTGACTGGGGACACTACTCTTTGGCCATCTTGTCCCCTCCTTCTCTGTTTTCCATTTAAACATGGTTTCTAGGCAGTGATATCAGCTGGGTCACTGAGAAAGCTATCTGACATCGGCCACCTGAGCTGCATGGTGATTGGCCACCTGAACCAGGCCACCCAAGGAGCCTGCCTGATTGGACGGGCATGTTGGTGACATCACAGAAGGGCACTCTGATGCACCTTGGCTGTTATAAAAGCATGGCAACCACGCACTCCCCTATGACAACAGAGATGGCACTTCAGGCACAGATCTCGCTACTCTCCCTAAGGTTCTCTGCCCTGTTTTCTGCCCCTGCCCATGGCAAGCCCCCTGTTTACCCCTCATGCCCCAGGCCTCTCTCCAACTCTTTGGGCTCCACCTGGATGTTTGCACCTCCCTTCATGCCCCTCTGCGGTCCAGAGAGTCCACGAACCCACAGCAGGCGACTCCTGGTCCCATATCCCACTGTGAGGTTGGCCTGGCTGCTCATGGACATATTCCCATGTAGCCTCTGGGAGCGGGACACTGTGAATCGGTACCCTGGATACTCAGACAGAGGGGAAAAATCTCTCCGACACCTCTGGGGTCAACCCAGGGCTCAACACAGGAAAGCTGCGAGTCCATGTCCTGCGGGAGCCCAGGGCACTCCCTGCTTCTCTGGAGTTCTCCAACGCAGCTCAGCACAGGAGACATGAGTGCCCTACACCTCTGGTCCACCCCCATGTGTACAATGACTGCAGTGTCTTCCTCCAGTCCACCCCCATGTGTACAATGTCTGCAGTGCCTCCAGGCACCCGGCAGAGAGGGGATTTCATGAAACAAGTAAGTCCTGGGAGAAGGAGCCACCACATCACTGGACATGGTGGGGGCATTGGAACACGGGCCCTCAGACCAGGAGCTGCCTGCCCCAGCTCAGTAGGGACAAAATGATCCTACATCTGAAACTATTGGTGTATGATATGCTGGCAGATTGAATTCAAATTTTTAAAAAGTAAAACAAAAATAATATAAAATAAAATATTTGCGTAAATAGAAAGGGAATAAGGTAATCAAAAGACTGAGAGACAAGGCTGTCTGCAAGATGGCAGAAGAGTAGAATCCCAAAATTACCTGTCCCCACCAAATTCTGGGCATTGATTTTGTATCCTGCCACACTGCTGTATGAGTTCTACCAATCTTGGGGTGGAGTCTTTTGGGTTTTCCATCTAGAGTATCATGTCATTGGTGAAGAGGGAGAGTGTGACTTCTTCTTTGCCAATCTGAATGCCTTTTATTTCTTTTTGTTGTCTGATTGCTGAGGCTAGGACTTCTAGTGCTCTGTTGAATAGCTGTGGTGAGAGTGGACATCCCTGTCTTGTTCCTGATCTTAGGGGAAAGGCTCCCAGTGCTTCCCCATTGAGAATGATATTTGCTGTGGGCTTTTCAAAGATGACTTTTAAGATGTTGAGGAATGTTCCCTCTATCCCTACACTCTGAAGAGTTTTGATCAGGAATGGATGCTGTATTTTGTCAAATGCTCTCTCTGCATCTAATGAGAGGATCATATGGTTCTTGGTTTTTCCCTTGCTGATATGATGAATCACATTGATTGTTTTACAAGTGTTGAATCAGCCTTGTGTCCCGGGGAAAAATCCTACTTTGTCATGGTGAATAGTCTTCTTAATGTATTTTAGTATCCTATTGGCTAATATCTTGTGGAGAATTTTTGCATCCTCGTTCATTAGGGATATTGGTCTGTCATTCTTTTTGGTGGGGTCTTTGTCTGGTTTTGGAATTAAGGTGATGCTGGACTCATAGAACGAAGTTGGAAGTACTCCATCTCTTTCTATCTTTCCAAACAGCTTTAGTAGAATAGGTATGTTTTCTTCTTTAAACGTTTGATAGAATTCCCCTGGGAAGCCATCTGGCCCTGGACTTTTGTGTCTTGGGGTTTTTTTTATGACTCCTTCAATTTCTTTTCTGGTTATTGGCCTCTTCAGGTTTTTTATTTCTTCCTGTTCCAGTTTTGATAGTTTGTGGCTTTCCAGAAATGTGTCCATTTCTAATAGATTGTCTAATTTATTGGTGTATAATTGTTCATAATATGTTTTTAAATTGTTTGTATTTCCTTGATGTTGATAGTGATCTCCCCTTTCTCATTCATTATTTCAATTTGCCAACATATAGAATAGCACCCAGTGACTATTCCATCAGTGCCCACCTCAGTGCCCGTCACCCAGTCACCCCCACCCCCTGCACATGTCCCCTTCCACCACCCCTAGTTCGTTTCCTGGAGTTAGGAGTCTTTCTTATTCTCCCTTTCTGATATTTCCCACTTATTTTTTCTCATTTCCCCTTTATTCCCTTCCACTATTTTTTATATTCCCCAAATGAATGAGACCATATAATGTTTGTCCTTCTCTGATTGACTTATTTCACTCAGCAAAATACCCTCTGGTTCCATCCACATTGAAGCACATGGTGGGTATTTGTTGTTTCTAATGGCTGAGTACTATCCATTGCATACATAAACCACATCTTCCTGTTGCAGTTTTGGTAGTGTGTGGTTTTCCAGACTTTTTTTTTTTTTTTTTTTTTGCTCATAAGTTTTTAACATCATTTGTGGTGTTGGTGATGATCTCTCCTTTCTCATTCATGATTTTAGTGAGTCCTCTCTCTCTTCTTTTTAATAAGGTTAGCTAATGGTTTATCTATATCATTAATTCTTTCAAAGAACCAACTCCTGACTTTGTTGATCCATTCCACAGTTATTCTGGACTCTACTTTATTGAGTTCTGCTCGAATCTATATTATACTCTTCTTCTGCTGGGTATAGGATCTATTTGCTGTTTTTTCTCCAGCTCCTTTAGGTGCAAGGTTCGCTTTTGTATTTCAGTTCTTTCCAGTTTTTGGATGGATACTTGTATTGTGATGTATTTCTCCCTCAGGACTGCTTGTTGTGTATCCCAAAGATTTTGAACGGTTGTATATTCATTCTCATTATTTTCCATGAAACTTTATAATTCCTCTCTAATTTCTTGCTTGACCTTTTCATCTTTTAGCAGGATGTTTCTTAACCTTCATGTGATTAAAATCCTTCTAAACTACTTCTTGTGATTTAGTTCTAATTTCAAAGCATTATGGTCTGAAAATATGCAGGGGACGATCCCAAACTTTGGGTGTCGGTTAAGACCTGATTAGTGTCCCAGTATGTTGTCTAATCTGGAGAAAGTTCCATGTGCACTTGAGAAGAATGTGTATACAATTGTGTTTGCATAGAAAGTTCTGTCAATATCTGCGAAATCCATCTGGTCCAGTGTATCATTTAAAGCTCTTGTTTCTTTGGAGATGTTGTGCTTAGAAATCCTGTCGATTGTAGAAAGTGCTACTTTCAAGTCACCACGTATATGTGTATTATTATCTAAGCATGTCTTAACTTTGGTTATTAATTGCTATACTTGGCAGCTCCCGCATTCGGGGCATGCATATTGATGATTGTTAGGTCATCTTGTTGGATAGATCCTTTAAGTATGATATAGTGTCTCTCTTCATCTCTTATTACAGGGTTTGGGATAAACTTTAGTTTATCTGATCTAAGAATGGCTACGCCTGTTTCTTTTGAGGACCATTGGAATGGTACGCAGTTCTCCAACCTTTTATTTTCAGGCTGTAGGTGTCCTTATGTGTAAAATGAGTCTCTTGTATACAGCACATAGGTGGGTTTTCCTCTTTTATCCAGTCTGTAACTGCAGCTGCACCTTTTGCTGAGGTCGTTAGGCCCATTCACGTGCAGAGCTACAACTTAAAGATATGTATTTAGTGTCATCAATGATACCTGTTCAGTCCCTGTTGTGGATTGTTCCCCTGGACTTCCTCTATTACATACTCCTCCTTAGTGTTTCTTGCAGAGCTGGCTTCATGATCACATATTCTTTCGGTTTCTGCCTATCTTGGAAGCTCTTTATCTCTCCTTCTGTTCTGAATGAGAGCCTTGCTGGATACAGTATTCTTGGCTGCATGTTCTTCTCATTTAGTACCCTGAATATATCCTGCCAGCCGTTCGTAGCCTGCCAGGTCTCTGTGGAGAGGTCTGCTGTTGTGCTAATACTTCTCCCCATAAAAGTTACAAGTTTCTTGTCTCTTGCTGCTTTAAAGATCTTCTCTTTATCTTTGGAATTTGCAAGTTTCACTATTAAACGTCGAGGTGTTGAGTCGTTTTTATTGATTTTAAGGGGGGTTTCTCTATTTCTGGATCTGAATGCCTGTTTCCCTCCCCAAATTAGGGATGCTTTCAGCTCTGATTTGTTGAAATCAGTATTCTGGACCTCTGTCCCTTTTGGCACCCTCCGTAACCCCAGGTAAACATAGATTTTTTTCCTTCTGAGGCTGTCATTTATTTCCCTTAAGATATCCTCATGATCTTTTAGTCGTTTGTGTCTTTTTTTCCTCAGTTTCCCTCCTTGCCTTGTCTTCTATGTTACTCACTCGTTCTTTTACCTCATTAACCCTCATCGTTAGGACCTCTAGTATGGATTGCAACTCATTTAAGTGATTTTTAATTTCGGCCTGATTAGATCTAAATTCTGCAGTCACGAAGTCTCTTGAATCCTTTTTGCTTTTTTCTAGAGCCACCAGTAGCTTTATACTTGTGCTTCTGAATTGGCTTTCTGACATTGAATTGTAACCCAAATTTTGTAACTCTGTGGGAGAGGGACTGTTTCTGATTCTTTCCTTTGATGTAAGGTTTTTCTTCTAGTCATTTTGCTCAGTGCAGAGTGACCAAAAATGTTATACTTGATAGAAGCATGAACTCTTCTCTCACTGTAGCATTCCAGCTGCTCTCTCCTTAAATCTCAGGCTGAATTCCTAGGTATTCAGGGTGATTTGAAATTTATTGGGTAATTGGGAATGGACAGGTAATTTGGGGACCCTACTCTTCCACCATCTTGCCTCCACCTCCTCTGTTTTCCGTTTAAGCATGGATTCCAGGCAACGATATCAAGAGGGTCACTAAGAAAGACGTCTGACATTGGCCACCTGAACTGCATGGTGATTGGCCACCTGAACCAGGCCACAATGTGAGCCTGAGTGAAGTCACAATCGCACTTTTCTCAGATGACATGATACTTTATGTGGAAATCCCAAGAGTTTGCAACTTTGCTAGGACTCATACTGTAATTCAGCAATGTGGCAGGATGAAAAATCAATGCAGAGAAATCAGTTATAACTGATTGTCTACAAATACTGATAAAAGGGAAATTTAGGGTTGATCCTACTTAAAATTGCACCATAAAACATAAAATACCTAGGAATAAACATAATGAAAGAGGTAAAGGATCTGTAACTAAAAACTACAGAATACCTATGAAAGAAATTGTGGAAGAGCAAAGACATATATTAACACTGCATGTTCAAAGATTTGAAGAATCAATATTGTGAAAATGTCCATGATACCCAAGCAATGTACCCTTTCAAAGTAGTCCCTATCAAAATACCCTTGACATTTTTCACAGAACATAAATAAATAACTCTAGGATTTGCATGGAACTGGAAAAGACCCCAATTAGCCATATGAATGTTGAAAAAGAAATCAAAAGCAGGTTATATCACAATGTCTGGATTTCAGGCTGTATTTTGTCTAAGGTTTTTTCTGTATGTCATAGACAAAGCTGTCATCATCAAAATGTTATCATACTGGCACAAAAACAGACACATTGATCAAGGAATAGACTAGAGAACTCAGAAATGGACCCTCAACTCTATGGTCAACTAATCTTCGACAAAGCAGAAAAGAATATCCGCTGGAAAAAGTACAGTCTCTTCAACAAATTGGACAGCCACATGCAGAAGAACTCAACTGAACCATTCTCTTACACCACACACAAAGATAAACTCAAAATGGATGAAAGACCTAAAGGTTAAATAGCAATCCATCACAATCCTAGAGAAAAACACAGGCAACAACTTCTTTGATCTTGGCCATAGCGACTTATGCAAGACATGTCTATAAAAGCAAGGGAAACAAGAGAAAAACTGAACTACTGGGACTTCATCAAGTTCAAAAGCAAAGGAAAAAGTCCATAAAACTAAGAAGCAACCTACAAAATGGGAGAAGGCATTTGCAAATGACATATGAGACAAAAGGCTAATATCTAAGATCTATAAAGAACTATGGAAGTCTACACTCAAAACAAGTATCCAGCGAAGGAATGGGTGGAAGACATGAACAGACATTTCTCCAAAAAATCCTACACGTGGAGAACAGACACATGATAAAAAATGCTCCACATCACTCATTATCAGGAAAATACAAAACTAAACAAAACCCACAATGAGATACCATCTCACATCTGTCAGAATGGCTAAAATGAACAAGGCCGCTGGCCCCTGCCAGAGTACTGGGAATCAAAGAGAGGCTCGAGCTTCCTGGCGGCGAAGCGTCCTGGCTCAATGGACTGGATGGGCACAATGACAAGGGCCTGGTCTTCGCCATCAGCATGCCCGACCACAGTATTCATCTGGTGTTGTGGAAGGAGCACGGCTGACGCCACGTGCTGGCCGCCGGTGACTGTGGGTGCTGGGGCTCCAGGGTTTCAGTGCGACCTCTGGCAGCCGACTGCATGAACCAAAGCTCTCACCTAACGGTAGCGCAGTGCACAATCATTTATCTGTGTTTGCCAGGGGGCCAGAGCTCGGGCGGGGGAGGGCTTGTTTTCTTGACACACAGCACAGCATGCTAACAGAGTACACCATTGACTTCATTTGTACTTAGTTACGTTGGTCAGTATAAGAGGATGCATTGAGGGTTCATCTTTCTTGAATATTGGTTTTCAGTAAAGAAAGTTAAATGGATAAAAAAAACTGGCGATGACAGTGTAAGTATGGCCAGCTGTCGGTGGTCTCATGGTCATTAAAGAGTTAAAGATTCTGAGTATTTAAGTGCTAATAATTACAATTTTTATCCAATTTTTTATTAAGTAAATTCTAGCAAGTAATATACATATTACTGCAGATAAAACCATCATTGGGAATTATTAAATTGATTGCATATTTTGAGCTACTCTTTATGAAGAGAAGTAAAATACTTGGTATGTGTAAGGCAGCAGAGAGTTGGCTTAGGGACTCTCAGCTATTTCTAGAAAAATTGGTTAGTAAAAATAGCATTCAGCTTATTTTCCTTAGCAAGACTATTCTGAGGATGGAATCTGTGACTCAGCAGCAGTGCAGACGCTGTCCCTTCAAACACCTGGTTGCCCATTTTCCACTGTTATGCTGATGCCTTTTTACTCATCTCATGTTTGATTAGGCGTCCTCCCTGAATGAGCTGGTCTACTTCATTTGTGGCATGGCATGCAAACAGAAGCCAGGTTCAAGGCTGGACCTTGTAGGCAAATCTCATGAATGTCAAGGAGTAACAACAGAGGGCAAATGTCATCTGCCCACTGATAATCTCTGGAGACTTTTTCATGTCATTGATGGCAGCAATGGGAAGACCCCAGTTGGCTACAGGGCCCCAGAAATGCGTACTCATGAGGCAGTCCCAAAAGTCCTTGCTCCGGACATAGTCTGCCACCAACAAGAAATGTTGGCGAGGATGTGGAGAAAGGGGAACCCTCTTGCATTGTTGGTGAGAGTGCAAACTGGTGCAGCCACTCTGGAAAAGTGTCCCCAGGACAGGAGAGCCCAGCCTGGAGAAGCAGGAGTTTCACCATTCTTCCCGGACAGGAAGGCGCTCTCAGGGAGTTAGAGCAGGATCCCAGGAGGGCAGGGATGACCTCAGACTCCCAGGGACACTAACAGACCACCTGCGCCCCAGGGAGAGCACACCACACCCCACGGCTGAGCTCCCTAAAGGGCTGCAGCGTGCCTGGCTGGACCCGTGAACAACTCAGAGGCAGCTCAGGTGGAGGCACCTGGGGCAGGGGGCTGCTCGTCCAAGGGAGCAGCTCGGAGGCAGCTTGAGCAGCGGGGGGTCTCCACAGCCCCCAGGAGCAGCTCAGATGCGGCTACAGCAGAGGCTCCACGCAGAAGGGGCTGCGCAGCTGGGAGCGCGAATCCAACAGCGCAGGCCGGGAGCACAGGGTGCCTGCGGACACAGTCCAGGATCCGGCGCTCCCCCGGGGACAGGCAGAGGCCAGGAGGGACAGGACAGCAAGGACACTCCTGCCCCAAGTTGAGCAGATCAGCGGCCCCTCCCCCAGAGCATCCAGGCCCCTGCAGACTGAGAGCTCCGTAGTTACTGCAGGAGCTGATTCCAGGGCTCTAGAGCTGGCCGCCGCCACTGTTGTTGTTCCTACTGGGGCCTCACAGGATAAAAAAACCCCAATAAGCCTCATAGTGCCCTCACTGTATAAACAGGTTAAACATCTTTCACTGAGCCCTGAACCAGGCAGGGGGCTGAGCAGCTCCCCAAAGTGCTAACACCTGAAAATCAGAACAGCAAGCCCCTACCCCAGAAGACCAGCTAGACAGACAGGAAAAAAAAATTATTGATCAACCAGTGCTGGAAAGTTCCAGTGGAAGTCGAGGAATTTACAGTATACAGAATCAGAGTGTACTCCCCTTATTTTTTTTTTGTTTTTTGTTTTTTGATTTCTGTTTGTTCCTCCCCCCCCATATTTTTGTTTTTCTCTTTTCTTCTCTTTTTTTACTTTTTTCTCTTTTTTTCTCTTCTTTTTTAAGTTTTTTTTCTTTCCTTCCTTCTCTCTTTTTATCCTTTCCCCAATAGAAATTGTTTTTGGCAACTCTGCACTGAGCAAAATGACTAGAAGGAAAACCTTACCTCAAAAGAAAGAACCAGAAACAGTCCTCGCTCCCACAGAGTTACAAAATTTGGATTACAATTCAATGTCAGAAAGCCCATTCAGAAGCACTATTATAAAGCTACTGGTGGCTCTAGAAAAAAGCATAAAGGACTCAAGAGACTTCATGACTGCAAAATTTAGATCTAATCAGGCCGAAATTAAAAATCATTTAAATCACTTAAAAATCCAAACTAGAGGTCCTACAGACCAGGGTTGATGAGGTGGAAGAACGAGTGAGTAACATAGAAGACAGGTTGATGGCAAGGAAGGAAGCAGAGGAAAAGAGAGAAAAACAAAAGACCATGAGGAAAGGTTAAGGGAAGTAAATGACAGCTTAAGAAGGAAAAATCTACATTTAAAGGGGGTTCCAGAGGGTGTCGAAAGGAACAGAGGACCAGAAAGTGTATGAGAACAAATCATAGCAGAGAACTTCCCTAACTTGAGGAAGGAATCAGGCATGAAGATCCTGGAGCTAGAGTGATCCTCCCCTAAAAGCAATAAAAACCATTCAACACCCTGATATTTCATCATGAAACTTCCAAATTCCAAAGATAGAGAAGATCCTCAAAGCAACAAGATACAAAGGATCCCTAAACTTTATGAGGAGAAGTAGTAGGTTAACAACAGACCTCTCCCCAGCGACCTGGGTGGCCAGAAAGGGCTGGCATGATATATTCAGGGTCCTAAATGAATTGCCAACATACAGCATATCTCCCATGGTCATCACGTCAAGTGCCCCCCTCAGCGCATGTCATCCAGTCACCCCAACCATCCAGGAAACTCCCTTACCAGTACCCCTTTTTCATTGCTCAGAGTTAGGAGTCTCTCATATTCTGTCATCATCAACTGATATTTTCACTCATTTTCTCTCCGTTTCCCTTTATTCCCTTTCACTATTTTTTATTATGCCAAATGAATGAGACCATATAATGATTGCCTATCTCTGATTGACTATTTTCCCTCAGCATTATACCCTCCAGTTCCATCCACATCGAAGCAAGTAGTATCTCTTTGTCGTTTCTATTCTTTTCTTTTTTCTTTTTTTTTGTACTTAACAAATATATTCAGAACATTTCATCCTAAAGCAGCAGAAGACAGTCTTTTTGAGTGCATATGAAACATTCTCCAGAATAGATCACATACCAGGTCACAAATCAGACCTGAACAAGTACAAAAAGATGAAGACTATACCATGCATAGTTTCCAACCACAATGCCATGAAACTTAAGGTCAACCACAAGAAAAAAACTGGAAATACCACTAATACATGGGGGTTAAAGAATATCCTACTGCTTATAATGAATGGGTTAATCAGAAATTAAAGTGTAAATTAAAAAATACATGGAAGGAAATGAAAATGAAAACATGAAGGTAATATTAAAAGATGTCTTTACTGATCCTCTGATTTTCACACATGCTCTTCTTAACCTCCATTATGGAGTTCATCCAATTTCTACCGGGTATTTGGGATTAATCACCCAGCCAGCATAGTAACTTCCTTCCTTGCCTATTGATTCAGGGGCCTGAAGAGCTCAAAGTGGCCAGGCACCAGTTTCAATTTCCAGATCAGTGGGATTGTTTTTGTGTCTCTCTTTGAACCTGAGACCTCTAGGCCAGCAGAATAATAAATCGTGGGAAAGAAAGAAACATTTTGCAAGTAGATCATGACGGGTTATAGTGAGTAGTACAACTCCCAGTTCCAGTCCTTGATTCCTGCACCTGTAAATGTGAGCTATGTGAGAAACAGCATCATACATTAGAAGCTGATTTAGAAGATATATAGCCCTCTGGGGAACCTTGTCCTACCCTGCAAGGAATTGCCACCTAGATAACACTACAGCTGAATCTTTTATTTTTAATTTTTCTTAAATTTATTTTTTATTGGTGTTCAATTTGCCAACATATAGAATAACACCCAGTGCTCATCCCATCAAGGGCCCTTCTCAGTGCCTGTCACCCAGTGACCCCCAAGCCATGCCCACCTCCCTTTCTACCACCTCTAGTTCATTTCCCAGAGTTTGGAGTCTCTCATTCTGTTTCCCTTTCTGATTTTTCAGACTGATTTTATCTCATTTCCGCTTTATTTCCTTTCACTATGTTTTATAGTCCCCAAATGAAGGAGACCATATAATATTTGTCCTTCTCCGATTGACTTATTTCACTCGGCATAATACCCTCCAGTTACAACCACATCAAAGCAAACGATGGGTATTTGTCGTTTCTAATGGGTGATTGAGTTCAAATTTCTAAAGAGTAAAATGAAAGTAAGATAAAATAAAATATGTGTGTAAATTCAATGGGAAAATAGGAAGTCAAAATAATGAGAGACATGGCTGTCGACAAGATGGGGGAAGTGTAGGATCCCGAAATCACCTGTCCTCATCAACTTACCTAGATAACTTTCAAATCATCCTGAAACCCGATGAATTCGTCCTCTGATTTAAAGAGAGAATAGCTGGAAGGCTAAAGTGAGAAGCGTTTGCGCTTCTATCAAGGTAGAAACACGGAAAAATAAATGAGTACACTCCAATGGGAGAGAGCCTCCACAAGGAGCCAGGCTAAGGCCAGGCAGGAGAGACTCCAGGACGGGAAAGCCCAGACCGGGAGAATCAGGAACTTGACCAACATTCCTGGATGGAAAGGCACTCACAGGGAACTCAGGCAGGATCCCAGGATGGGCAGTGGAGTCCCCAGGTTCCCGGGGTCACTAACATAGGAAATGGGGAGAGCCGCCACAGACCATGGACGGAGCTCCAGCAATGGCTGGAGCGCGTACCCAGTGGGCCCCGGAACAGCGGAGGTGGCGGCTCTGGCAGCGGCTCGGCTAGGAGGGGAATGCATGGCCCTGGGAGAGCAATTCCAGAGGCACAGGCCCCGGACCCCAGGGTGCTGGGGGACACAGCAAGGATCCGGTGATCCCCTTGGGACATGTGGGGGCCGGGAGGACACAGGACCGCGAGGACGCTCCTGCCGCGGGGCCCCCCCGAGCTGTGCAGGTCAGTGCCCCCCATGCCCGCAGCATCCAGGCTCCCACGGACTGGGGTCTGCAGGAGTTACTGCGGGAGCTGACTCTAGGGCTGAAGAGCTGGCCACCGCCAGTGTTATTGTTCCTCCCTTATGTCACATTGTGCCTGGGATGGAGCGGGGCCACCAGGGAGCATGGGTCTCACAGGATAAACAGCTCCCAGGTAGCCATGCCCCTGGCAGGGGCCGGGGCAGCTCCCTCGGGGCACACACCTGACAATCAGAAAAGAAGGCCCCTCCCCCAGAAGATCACCTGGAAGGAAACAGGAAGAGCAAGTTCTTGACAAAGCAGCACTGGAAAGCTCCAGGGGAATTCGAGGGACTTAAACTATATAGAATCAGAGGCTACACCTCCTTGTTATTTTTTTTTAATTTTGAAATGTTTCTTTTTTTCCTTCCTTTCCCAGTACAACTTGTTTTTAGCCACCATGCACTGAGCAAAGTCCCTTGAAGGAAAAACTCACCCCAAAGAAAAAATCAGAAATAGTCCTCTCTCCCACAGAATTACAGAAATTGGGTAAAACTTCGATATCAGAACGCCGATGCAGAAGCAGAAAAATAATGCTACTGGTGGCTTTGGAAAAAAGTATGAAGGATTCAAGAGACTTCATGCCTGCAGAATATAGATCATTGATATTGGGTGGGAAAAATCTATTTCCTGTATCTGAATGCCTGTTTCCCTCCCCAATTTAGGAAAGTTTTCAGCTATGATTTCTTCAAATACATATTCTAGCCCTCTGTCCCTTTTGGTACCCTCGGTAACACCAGGTAAATGTAGATTTTTGTTTCTGAGGCTGTTATTTTTTCCCTTAACCTATCCTCATGATCTTTTTTCATTTTCTCTTTTTTCCTCAGTTTCCCTCCTTCTCATCAACTTGTCTTCTATGTCACTCACTCGTTTAATTGATTTTTAATTTTGGCCTGATTAGATCTAAGTTCTGTAGTCATGAAGTCTCTTGAATCCTTCATGCATTTTTCAAGAGCTTTATAATTGTGCTTCTGAATTGGATTTCTGACGTTGAATTGTAATTCAAATTTTGTAAATCTGTGTGAGAGAGACCTGTTTCTGATTCTGTTTTTGAGGTTAGTTTTTCCTTCTAGTCATTTTATTCAGTGCAAAATGGCCAAAAACTAGTTGTATTGGGAAAAGGAGAAAAATAGAGAAGAGAAAGAAGAAAAGAAAAACAAAAAGAAAAAAGAATTTAAAAAAAAGAAAAGAAGGAAAAAAGAATAGAATAAAAGAAAAAAATATGGGGGGGGGGCAAAAAAACAGACACATAGATCAATGGAAAGAATTGAGAATCCAGAAGTGGACCCTCATCTTTATGGACAACTAATATTCGATAAAGGAGGAAAGACTATCCACTGGAAGAAAGTATCTTCAATAAATGGAGCTGGGGAAATTACACATCCACATGCAGAAGAATGAAACTAGACCACTCTCTTGCACCATACACAAAGATAAACTCAAAATGGATGAAAAATCTAAATGTGAGACAAGATTCCATCAAATCCTAGAGGAGAACACAGGCAACACCCTTTTAGAAATCGGCCACAGTAACTTCTTACAAGATACATCCATGAAGGCAAAAGAAACAAAAGCAAAAATGAACTTTTGCGACTTCATCAAGATAAGAAGCTTTTGCACAGCAAAGGATACAGTCAACAAAACTAAAAGACAACCTACAGAATGGGAGAAGACATTTGCAAATGACGTATCAGATAAAGGGCTAGTATCCAAGATCTATAAAGAACTTATTAAACTCAGCAGCAAAGAAACAAATGATCCAAACAGGAAATGTGCAAAAGACATGAACAGAAATGTCACAGAGGAAGACATAGACATGGCCAACAAGCACATGAGAAAATGCTCTGCATCCCTGGCCATGAGGGAAATACAAATCAAAACCACAATGAGATACCACCTCACACATGTGAGAATGGGGAAAATTAACAAGGCAGGAAATCACAAATGTTGGAGAGGATGTGGAGAAAGGTGAAACCTCCTGAACTGTTGGTGGGAATGTCTAAAATGAGTCTCTTGTACACAGCAAAGAGATGGGTTTTGCTCTTTTATCCGGTCTGAATCGGCAGCTGCACCTTTTGCTGGGGTCACTAAACCCATTCATATCCAAAGTTCCTATTGAAAGATATGTATTCAGTGTCATCATGATACCTATTCCGTCCCTGTTTTTGTGGATTGTTACCTTGGACTTCCTCTATTACAGATTCCCCCTTAGTATTTCTTGCAGAGCTGGCTTCATGATCACATATCCTTTCAGTTTCTGCCTATCTTGGAAACTCTTTATCTCTCCTATTATGAATGAGAGCCTTGCTGGATAAAGTATTCTTGGCTGCATGTTCTTCTCATTTAAGACCCTGACTATATCCTGCCAGCCCTCTCTGGCCTGCCAGGTCTCTGTGGAAGGGTCTGCTGTTATGCTAATCCTTCTCCCCATAAAATTTAGAGATTACTTTTCTCTTGCTTCTTTAAGGATTTTCTCTTTATCTTTGGAATTTGCAAGTTTCACTATTAAATGTCCAGGTGTAGAGTGGTTTTTATTGATTTCATGGGGGGATCTATCCATTTCCTGATCTGAATGCCTGTTTCCTGCCACAAATTAGGGAAGTTTTCAGCTCTGATTTGTTCAAATACATATTCTGGGCCTGTGTCCCTTCGGCACCCTCGGGACCCCAGATAAAAGTAGATTTTCCTTCGGAGGTTGTCATTTATTTCCATTAGCCTATCCTCATGATCTTTTAGTCATTTTTCTCTTCTCTTTGTTTCCTCAGTTTCCCTCCTTGACATCAACTTGTCTTCTATGTCACTCATTCATTCTACCACGTTAACTCTCATCGTTCTGACCTCTAGTTTGGATTGCATCTCATTTAATTGATTTTTAATTTTGGCCTGATTAGATCTAAATTCTGCAGTCATGAAGTGTCTTGAATCCTTTAGGGTTTTTTCTAGATCCACCAGTAGCTTTATAATTATGCTTGTGATTCGGCTTTCTAACACTGAGTTGTAATACAAATTTTGTAAGTCTTTGGGAGAGAGGGCTATTTCTGATTCTTTCTTTTGAGGAGAGTTTTTCCTTCTAGTCATTTTACTCAGTGCAGAGTGGCCAAAAAGAAGTTGTATTTCATAGAAGCGTGAACTCTTCTCTCACTGTAGCATTACAGCTGTTCTCTACTTAATTCTCAGGCCAAATTCCTAGGTTTTCAAGATGATATAGTTGTTATGTAGGTAATTGGGTAAGGATAGGTGACTTGGGGACCCTACTCTTCCACCATCTTGCCCCCACCTCCTCTGTTTTCCGTTTTAACATGGTTTCTAGGCAACGATATCAGGAGAGTCACTGAGAAAGCCATCTGACATTGGCCACCTAAGCTGCATGGTGATTGGCCACCTGAATCAGGACACACTGAGAGCCTGCCTGATTGGCTGCGGCATGGTGGTGACATACAGAAGGGCACTCTGATGCACCTGGGCTGATATAAAAGCATGGCAATCACACAGGCCCCCATGATGACAGAGATGGTACTTCATCCACAGATCTCCCTGCTCTCCCTCTAGTTTGCTTCCCTGTTTTCTGGCCCTGCCCATGGCAAGCCCCCTGTCCCATCACCTGCCCCAGGCCTCTTGTCAAAACTTTGGGCTCCACCTGCATGTTTGCACCTCCCTTCATCCCCCTCTGTGGTCCTGAAAGTCCTCAAACCCACTGCAGGCAACTCCTGTTCCCTTTTCCCACTGTGAGTTTGTCCTGGCTGCTCACGGACATATTCCCATGTGACCTGTGGGAGTGGGACACTGGGAATCGGTACCATGGATACTCAGGCAGATGAGAAAAGCCCCTCCCACACCTCTGGGGACAACACCGGGATCAGCACCGGAAAGCTGTGAGTCTATGTCCTGAGGAGCCCAGGGCACTAACTGCTTCTCTTGAGCTCTCCAACCCACCCAGATCAGCACAGGGCTCATGAATGCCCTAATCTTCCAGTCCACTCCCATGTGTACAATGTCTGAAGTGCCTCCATGCACCTGGCAGAGAGGGGTATTATGAAACAAGTAAGTCCTGGGACAAGGAGTCACCACATCACTGGACACGGTGGGGGTCATTGGAACACAGGCCCTCAGACCACGAGCTGCCTGCCCCAGCTCAGTAGTGGAGAAACGGATCGTCCAGATCCCTGGCTGACCAGGAGCCTGCAAAGGACAAATCCTCAAACACAGCAGGGCATGGAGAAATGCAGTCCCCAGAACAGAGCACCTACCAGGAGCCCTCAGATTGGGAACCTGCTGATCCCAGGTGCCCCAGGGCATGTGGGTCACCCAAACACTGAAGGGACCAGGAACCCTCATACCACCAGTCTCCAGCTGAGCCCAGAAGAAGGCAAGGGGGTCCAGGGAACACTGGGTTTGCAGAATGCCTCCAAATAATGAGCCCTGCATCCCAGCTCATCATTGGGGAAATGAGGCACCTGCACAGTGGGATCAGCATGTTGCTTGGACCTGGAGACCAACATCACAGCTCAGCTTTACTCACTTAGGCCACTGGTAAGTGGGCTCACCTCGTGATTTTGGACTTGTGGTTACACAACCTAGACATGGCTAGGCCAAGCAGGCCCCTGGATAGCAGGCTCACCATGTGCCATTGGACCCCTAGACTCACAGCATATCTCAGCACTAGGGCAAGCTGGCCTCTACTTAGGAAGAATTCATGAGATTGAGAAAGCTCTCAAAGGACTTCTCAAAGAAAAGATAAAGAATCCCAACAAATAAAATCATAAATGAAATTGGCAGATCACAACCAACTCCAAATAAATGCGAACAATTATAAAGGCATTCAAACTGGCAAGGAAGAAGTCAACATCTCACTTTCCTCAGATGACATGATACTTTATTTGGAAAACACAAGAGTTTGCAACTTTGCTAGGACTCATATTGTATTTCAGCAATGTGGCAGGATAAAAAAATCAATGTAGAGAAATCTGCTTTATTTCTAGACACAAAAATGATATAGACGAAAGAGAAATTAAGGGCTGATCCTATTTACAATTGCACCGGAAACCATAAAATACCTAGGAATTAACGTAATGAAAGAGGTAAAGGATCTGTAACTAAAAACTATAGAACACCTAAAAAGAAATTGTGGAAGAGCAAAGAGATTCATTAACATTCCATATTCATGGATTTGAAGTATCAATATTGTGAAAATGTCCATGCAACCCAGGACAATGTACACTTTTGAAGTAGTCCCTATCAAAATACCCTTGACATTTTTCACAGTTCAGAAACAAATATTTCTAAGTTTTGCATGGAACCAGAGGAGACCCCAATTTGCCATAGGAATGTTCAAAAAGAAATCAAAAGCAGTTTATATCACAATGTCTGGACTTCAGGCTGTATTTTGTCTAAGGTTTTTTCTGCATGTCATAGACAAAGCTGTCATCATCAAAATGTTATTGTACTGGCACAAAAACAGACACATTGATCAAGGAATGGAAGAGGGAACCCAGAAATGGACCCTCAACTCTATAGTCAACTAATCTTCGACAAAGCAGAAAAGAATATCCGCTGGAAAAAGGATGGTCTCTTCAACAAATTGGACAGCCACATGCAGAAGAATGCAACTGGACCATTCTCTTACACCACACACAAAGATAAACTCAAAATGGATGAAAGACCTAAAGGTGAAATAGCAATCCATCACAATCCTAGAGGAAAACACAGGCAACAACCTCTTTGACCTTGGCCATAGCAACTTATGCAAGACATGTCTGTAAAGGCAAGGGAAACAAAAGCAAAACTGAACTATTGGGACTTCATCAAGATAAAAAGCAAAGGAAACAGTCCATAAAACTAAGAAGCAACCTACAAAATGGGAGAAGGCATTTGCAAATGACATAGGAGATAAAAGGCTAATATCCAAGATCTGTAAAACACTTATGGAACTCAAGACCCAAAACCAGTAATCCAGTGAAGAAATGGGCAGAAGAGATGAACAGACATTTCTCCAAAGAAGACAACACGTGGCCAACAGACACACATGAAAAAAATGCTACACATCACTCATTATCAGGAAATTACAAAACAAAACAAAACTCACAATGAGATACCACCTCACATCTGGCAGAAAGGCTAAAATGAACAAGACAGAAAAACAACAAACTTTGGCCAGGTTGTGGAGAAAAGGGTACCGTCTTGCACTGTTGGTGAGAATGCAAAGTGGAGCAGCCACTCTGGAAAAGGGAGCAGGATCCTCAAGAACTTAAAAACAGAGCTACCCTATGACCTAGCAAATGTGCTACCGCGTATTTACCACAAAGATACAGAGGTAGTGAAAAGAAGGGTCACCTGCACCCCAATGTTCACGGCAGCAATGTCCACAATGGTCAAAATGTGGAACGAGTCCACATATCCATCGCCAGATGAATGGATAAAGAAGATGTGGGCTATAGTTACAATGGGATATTACCGAGCCTTTAGAAAGGACGAATCTTTACCACTTCTATCGACATGGATGGAACTGGAGGGTATTAGTCAGAGAGTGAAATAAGTCAGTCAGTGAAAGACAATTATCATATGGTTTCATTCATATGTGAAACATAAGAAACATTGCATAGAATCATAGGGGAAGGGAGGGAAAACTGAATGGGAAGTCATCAGAGAGAGAGAGAAAAACCATGACAGATTCTTAACTCTGTGAAATAAACTGAGGGTCGCTAGAGGGGAAGTGGATGGGGGATCAGGACCTGGGTAAGGGGCATCAAGGAGGGCACTGGTGTGATGAGCACTGGGTGTTACACACAAATGATAATTTATGGATCGCTACATCTGAAACTAATGGTTTATTATATGCTGGCAAATTGAATTCAAATTTTTAACAAGTAAAATAGAAATAAGATAAAATAACATATTTGTGTAAATAGAATGGGAAAATAGGAAATCAAGATAATAAGAGCCAAGACTGTCAGCAAGATGGCAGAAGAGTAGGATTCCGAAATCCCCTATCCCCAAAAACTTACTTAGATGACTTTCAAATCATCCTGAAAACCTACGAATTCGGCCTGGGATTTAAAGAGAGAACAGCTGGAAGGTTACAGTGAGAAGAGTTTGCGCTTCTATCAAGATAGGAAGACGAAAAAATAAATAACAAGACTCCAGAGTGGGAGGGGAGAACCCCCACGAAGAGCCGCGCTAAGGCCAGGCAGTAGACACTCCAGGACAGGAAAGCCAGACCGGGAGAATCAGGAACTTTACCAACATTTCCAGATGGAAAGGCGCTCACAGGGAACTCGGGCAGGATCCCAGGAGGGGCAGTGGAGCCCTCAGGGTCCCGGGGTCACTAACAGAGGAAGTGGGGAGAGAGCGCCACACACCATGGGCGGAGCTCTGAAAAGGTCTGGAGCGCACACCCATCGGATCCCGGGAGCAGCTCAGGTGGTGGCTCTGGCAGCAGCTCGGCAAGGAGGAGAATGCGTGGCCCGCAGGAAGGGAGAGTGATTTCAGCAGCGCAGGCCCGGGAGCCCAGGGCCCCGGGTGACAAAGCCCAGGATCTGGCGATCCCCTTGGGCAATCAGGGGCGGGAGGACACAGGACAGCGAGGACGCTCCTGCCACCGGGCACACCTGAGCTGTGCAGGTCAGTGCCACCAACACCCAGTGCTGCCAGGCTCTTGCGGACTGGGAACTGCAGGACTTAATGTGGGAGCTGACTTTCGGATTGGAGAGCTGGCCGCTGCCAGTGTTGTTCCTCCCAAGTCACCTTGCGCCTGGGTTGGAGTGGGGCGGCCAGGGAACATGGGCCTCACAGGATAAACAGCTCCCAGGGAGCCGAGCCCCCGGCAGGGGGTGGGGCAGCTCCCCTGGTGCTCACACCTGACTATCAGCAGAGCAGGACCCTCCCTCACAAGACCAGCTGGAAGGAAAGGGGAAGAGCAAATTCTTAACCAAGCAGCGCTGGAAAGCTCCAGGGGGAAGTTGAGGGACTTACAGTATATAGAATCAGAGGAGACCCCTCCTTGTTATATTTTTTTAAGCTTTGAAAATTTTCTTGTTTTTTGTTGATTTGTTTGTTTTTGTTTTTTGTTTCCCCCCTTTTTTCTTTATTTCCTTCCTTTTTCCAGTACGACTTGTTTTTAGCCACTCTGCACTGAGCAAAATGACTAGAAGGAAGAAGTCACCACAAAAGAAACAATCACTAACAGTCCTCTCTCCCACAGAGTTACAGAATTTGGGTGACAATTCGATGTCAGAATGCCAATACAGAAGCACAATTATAAAGCTACTGATGGCTCTGGAAAAAAGAATGAAAGATTCAAGAGACTCATGACTGCAGAATTTCGATCTAATCAAGCCAAAATTAAAATCAATTAAATGAGATGCAATCCACACTGGAGGTCCTAACGATGAGGTTAATGAGGTAGAAGAATGATGAGTGACATAGAAGACATGTTGATGGCAAGGAAGGATGCTGAGGAAAAAAGAGAAATAAAAAGACCATGAAGAAAGGTTAAGGGAAATAAATGACAGCCTCAGAAGGAAAAATCTACGTTGAAAGGGGGTTCCAGAGGCTGCTGAAAGGAACAGAGGACCAGAAAGTGTATTTGAACAAATCTTAGCTGAGAACTTCCCTAACTTGGGGAAGGAAACAGGCATCCACATCCTCGAGATAGAGAGATCCCCCCCCCACAAAAATCAATAGAAGCCGTTCAACACCCCGACATTTCATGGTGAAACTTGCAAATTCCAAAGATAAAGAGAAGATCCTCAAAACACTAAGAGACAAGTGATAACACTTATGGGGAGAAGTATTAGGTTAACAGCAGATCTCTTCACAGAGCCCTGGAAGACCAGAAAGGGCTGGAAGGATATATTCAGGGTCCTAAATGAGAAGAGTTCAATTTGCCAACATATACCATATCACCCAGGTCTCATCCCTTCACGTGCCCCCCTCAGCGCCTGTCATCCAGTCACCCCAATGACCCAACACCTCCCTTCCCACTGCCCATTGTTCCTTTCCCAGAGTTAGGAGTCTCTCAGATTCTGTCATCCTCAACTTATATTTTCACTCATTTTCTCTCCTTTTCCCTTTATTCCCATTCACTGTTTTTTATACTCCCCAAATGATTGAGACCATATAATGATTGCTCATCTCAGATTGACTTTTTTCCCTCAGCATAATACCCTACAGTCCAATCCATGTCGAAGCAAATGGTGGGTATTTGTTGTTTCTAATGCCTGAGTAATATTCTATTGTATACATAAACCACATCTTCTTTATCCATTCATCTTTCAATGGACACTGAGGCTCCTTCAACTGTTTGGCTGTTGTGGACTTTGCTGCTACAAACATCGGTGTTGGTGTCTCAGCATTTCATTGCATCTGTATATTTGGGGTAAAACCCAAGCAGTGCAATTGCTGGGTCATAGGGCAGATCTATTTTTAACTCTTTGAGGAACCTCCACACAGTTATCCACAGTGGCTGCACCAGTTCACATTCCACCAGCAGTGTAGGATTGTTCCCCTTTCTCCACATCCTCTCCAACATTTGTGGTTTCCTGCTTTGCTAATTTTCCCCATTCTCATTTGTTTGAGGTGGTATCTCATTGTGGTTTTGATATGTATTTCCCTGATGGCAAGTGATGCTGAGCATTTCCTCATGTGCTTGTTGGTCATGTCTATGTCTTCCTCTGTGAGATTTCTGTTCATGTCTTTTCACCATTTAATGATTGGATTGTTTATTTCTTTGCTGTTTAGTTGAATAAGTTCTTTATAGATCTTGGATACTAGCCCTTTATCTGATAGGTCATTTGCAAATATCTTCTCCCATTCTGTAGGTTGTCCTTGGGTTTTGTTGACAGAATCTTTTGCTGTGCAAAAGCTTCTTATCTTGATGAAGACACAATAGTTCATTCTTGCTTTGGTTTCTCTTGCTTTCATGTATGAATCTTGCAAGACGTTACTGTGGCCAGGTTGAAAAAGGGTGTTGCTTGTGTTCTTCTCTAGGACTTTGATGGAATCTTGTCTCACTTAAGATCTTTCATCCATTTTCAGGTATCTTTGTGTATGGTACAGGAGAGTGGTCTAATCTCATTCTTTTGCATCTGGATGTCCAATTTTTCCAGCATCATTTATTGGAGAGACTTTTTCCAGTGGATAGTCTTTCCTCCTTTGTCGAATATTCGTTGACCATAAAGTTGAGGGTCCACTTCTGGATTCTCTATTCGGTTCCATTGATCCATGTGTCTGTTTTTGTGCCAGTACCACACTGTCTTGATGACCATAGCTTTGTAGTACAACCTGAAATCTGGCATTGTGATGCCCTCTGCTATGGTTTTCTTTTTTTTTAATTCCCCTGACTATTCAGGGTCTTTTCTGATCCTACAGAAATCTTAAAATAATCTGTTCCAAGTCTCTGAAGAAAGTCCATCATATTTTGATCAGTGTTGCATTAAACATGTAAATTGCCCTGGGTATCATTGATATGTTCACAAAATGAATTCTTCCAATCCATGAGCATGAAATATTTTTCCATCTGTGTCTTCCTCAATTTCCTTCAGAAGTCTTCTGTAGTTTTTAGGGTATAGATCCTTTACCTTGTTGATTAGGTTTATTCCTAGGTATCTTATGCTTTTGGATGCAATGGTAAATGGATTGACTCCTTAATTTCCCTTTCCTCAGTCTCATTGTTAGTGTATAGAAATGCCAGTGACTTCTGGGCATTGATTTTGTATCCTGCCATGTGGCCAAATTGCTGTATGAGTTCTATCAATCTTGGGGTGGAGTCTTTTGGGTTTTCTACAGAGTATCATGTCATTGGCAAAGAGAGAGAGTTTGATTTCTTCTTTGCCAATTTGAATACATTTATTTATTTTTGTTGTCTGACTGCTGAGGCTAGGACTTCTGGTACGATGTTGAATAGCTGTGGTGAGAGTGGACATCCCTGTCTTGTTCCTGATCTTAGGGGAAAGGCTTCCAGTGTTTCCCCATTGAGAATGATATTTGCTATGGTCTTTTCGTAGAGGGCTTTTAAGATGTTGAGGAATGTTCCCTCTATCCCTACACTCTGGAGAGTTTTGATCAGGAATGGATGCTGCATTTTGTCAAATGCTTTCTCTGTATCTATTGAGAGGATCATATGGTTCTTGTTTTTCTATTGCTTATGTGATGAATGACATTGATTATTTTATGAGTGTTGAACCAGCCTTGCATCCCGGGGATAAATCCTACTTGATTTATCCTACTTGAATAATCCTACATGATTATTCATGGTGAATAATCTTCTTAATGAATTTTAGTACCCTATTGGCTAATATCTTGTGGAGAATTTTTGCATGCATGTTCATCAGGGATATTGGTCTATAATTCTCCTTTTTGGTGGGGTCTTTGTCTGGTTTTGGAATTAAGGTGATGCTGGCCTCATAGAACGGATTTGAAATTACTCCACCTCTTTCTATCTTTCTGAACAGATTTAGTAGAATAAGAATGGTTTCTTCTTTAAACGTTTGATAGAATTCCCCTGGGAAGCCATCTGGCCCTGGACTTTTGTGTCTTTGGAGGTTTTTGATGACTGCTTCAATTTCTTTTCTGGTTATTGGCCTGTTCAGGTTTTGTATTTCTTCCAGTTCCAGTTTTGATTGTTTGTGGCTTTGTAGAAATGCGTCAATTTCTTCTAGATTGCCTAATTTATTGGTGTTTAGCTGTTCATAATATGTTTTAAAATCATTTGTATTTCCTTGTTGTTGGTAGTTATCTCTCCTTTCTCATTCATGATTTTATTAATTTGAGTCTATTATGTCTTCTTTTTTAAAAGGCTGACTAATGATTTATCTATCTTATTAATTCTTTCAAAGAACCAACTCCTGGCTTTGTTCATCTGTTCCACACTTCTTCTGGTCTCTATTATATTGAGTTCTGCTCCAATCTTTATTAACTCTCTTCTTCTGCTGTGTGTAGGATCTATTTGCTGTTTTTTCTCCAGCTCCTTTAGGTGCAAGGTTTGCTTTCGTATTTGAGTCCTTTCCAGTATTTGGATGGATACTCATAATGCAATGTATTTCTCCCTCAGGACTGCTTGTGCTGTATCCCAAGGATTTTGAACGGTTGTATGTTCATTCTCATTAGTGCCCATGAAACTTTATAATTCTTCTCTAATTTCCTACTTGGCCCTTTCATCTTTTAGCAGGATGTTCCATAACCTCCATGTGTTTGAAATCCTTCTAAACTTCTTCTTGTGATTTAGTTCTTATTTCAAAGCATTATGGTCTGAAAATATGCAGGGGACTATCTCAATCTTTGGGTGTCTTTTAAGACCTGATTTGTGACCCAGTATGTTGTCTAATCTGGAGAAAGTACCATGCGCACTTGGATGGGAAGTTCTCTAAATATCTGTTAAATCCATCTGGTTCAGTGTCAAATCGAATCAAATCGAAATTAATCGAATCAAATCGAATCGAAACGAATCGAATGGAAATTATTCGAAATGAATCGAATCAAAAATAAACGAATCAAATCGAATCGAAACGAATCAGATCGAAAATAATCGAATCGAAACGAATCGAATAGAAAATAATCGAATCGAATCAAATAGAAAAAATCGAATCGAATCAATTCGAAACGAAGAGAATCGAAATAATCTAATCAATTCGAACCAAATCGTATCGAAAATAATCTAATCGGAGAAGAGTTCTCGCATCTATCAGGTAGGAAGACGGGGAAAAAGAAATAAAGAAACAAAGGCCTCCAAGGGGGAGGGGCCCCGCGAGGAGCCGGGCTGAGGCCGGGGCGAGTGTCCCCAGGACAGGAGAGCCCCGTCCCGGAGGAGCAGGAGCTGCACCGACCTTCCCGGGCGGAAAGGGGCTCGCGGGGAGTTGGAGCAGGACCCAGGAGGGCGAGGATGCCCTCGGGCTCCCTGGGACAGTAACAGAGCAACTGCGCGCCCAGGAGAGTGCGCCGAGCTCCCCAAGGGCTGCAGCGCGCCCGGCGGGACCCGGAGCAGCTCGGGGGGGGGGGGCTCGGGGGCGGCTCCGCGGAGGGGGCTGCGCTGCCCGGGAGCACGAATCCAACAGCGCAGGCTCCGGAGCACAGGGCGCCGGGACACAGCCCAGGATCCCGCCTCCCCCGGGACAGGCAGAGGCCGGGAGGGCCCAGGACTGCAAGGACGCTCCTGCCCCAGCTGAGCAGAGCAGCGGCCCCGCCCCGGAGCCTCCAGGCCCTGCAGACGGAGTTCCTGCCGGAGCTGAATCCAGGTTTCCAGAGCTGCCCCGCCACTGGGGCTGTTCCTCCTGCGGCCTCACGGGGTAAACAACCCCCACTGAGCCCTGCACCAGGCAGGGGCACAGCAGCTCCCCCAACTGCTAACACCTGAAAACCAGCACAACAGGCCCCTCCCCCAGAACACCAGCTAGACGGACAACTTCCAGGAGAAGCCGAAGGACTTAAAGAATACAGAATCAGAAGATACTCCCCTGTGGTTCTTTTTGTTTGTTTGTTTGTTTTGCTTTTTGATTTGTTTCCTTCCCCCACCCCCTTTTTTCTCCTTTCTTTTTCTTTCTCTTTTTCTTCTTTTTTTTTTCTCTTTTTCTTCCCTTTTTTTTTTCTCTTTCTCTTTTCTTTCCTTCTTTCTCTCCTCTCTTTTTCTCTTTTTCCCAATACAATTTGCTTTTGGCCACTCTGCACTGGGCAAAATGACTAGAAGGAAAACCTCACCTCAAAAGAAAGAATCAGAAACAGTCCTCTCTCCCACAGAGTTACAAAATCTGGATTACAATTCAATGTCAGAAAGCCAATTCAGAAGCACTATTATACAGCTACTGGTGGCTCTAGAAAAAAGTATAAAGGACTCAAGAGACTTCATGACAGTAGAATTTAGAGCTAATCAGGCAGAAATTAAAAATCAATTGAATGAGATGCAATCCAAACTAGAAGTCCTAACGACGAGGGTTAACGAGGTGGAAGAAAGAGTGAGTGACATAGAAGACAAGTTGATAGCAAAGAGGGAAACTGAGGAAAAAAGAGACAAACAATTAAAAGACCATGAAGATAGATTAAGGGAAATAAACGACAGCCTGAGGAAGAAAAACGTACGTTTAATTGGGGTTCCCGAGGGCGCCGAAAGGGACAGAGGGCCAGAATATGTATTTGAACAAATTCTAGCTGAAAACTTTCCTAATCTGGGAAGGGAAACAGGCATTCAGATCCAGGAAATAGAGAGATCCCCCCCCCTAAAATCAATAAAAACCGTTCAACACCTCGACATTTAATTGTGAAGCTTGCAAATTCCAAAGATAAGGAGAAGATCCTTAAAGCAGCAAGAGACAAGAAATCCCTGACTTTTATGGGGAGGAGTATTAGGGTAACAGCAGACCTCTCCACAGAGACCTGGCAGGCCAGAAAGGGCTGGCAGGATATATTCAGGGTCCTAAATGAGAAGAACATGCAACCAAGAATACTTTATCCAGCAAGGCTCTCATTCAAAATGGAAGGAGAGATAAAGAGCTTCCAAGACAGGCAGCAACTAAAAGAATATGTGACCTCCAAACCAGCTCTGCAAGAAATTTTAAGGGGGACTCTTAAAATTCCCCTTTAAGAAGAAGTTCAGTGGAACAGTCCACAAAAACAAAGACTGAATAGATATCATGATGACACTAAACTCATATGTCTCAATAGTAACTCTGAATGTGAACGGGCTTAATGACCCCATCAAAAGGCGCAGGGTTTCAGACTGGATAAAAAAGCAGGACCCATCTATTTGCTGTCTACAAGAGACTCATTTTAGACAGAAGGACACCTACAGCCTGAAAATAAAAGGTTGGAGAACCATTTACCATTCGAATGGTCCTCAAAAGAAAGCAGGGGTAGCCATCCTTATATCAGATAAACTAAAATTTACCCCAAAGACTGTAGTGAGAGATGAAGAGGGACACTATATCATACTTAAAGGATCTATTCAACAAGAGGACTTAACAATCCTCAATATATATGCTCCGAATGTGGGAGCTGCCAAATATATAAATCAATTATTAACCAAAGTGAAGAAATACTTAGATAATAATACACTTATACTTGGTGACTTCCATCTAGCTCTTTCTATACTCGATAGGTCTTCTAAGCAAAACATCTCCAAAGAAATGAGAGCTTTAAATGATACACTGGACCAGATGGATTTCACAGATATCTACAGAACTTTACATCCAAACTCAACTGAATACACATTCTTCTCAAGCGCACATGGAACTTTCTCCAGAATAGACCACATATTGGGTCACAAATCGGGTCTGAACCGATACCAAAAGATTGGGATGGTCCCCTGCATATTCTCAGACCATAATGCCTTGAAATTAGAACTAAATCACAACAAGAAGTTTGGAAGGACCTCAAACACATGGAGGTTAAGGACCATCCTGCTAAAAGATAAAAGGGTCAACCAGGAAATTAAGGAAGAATTAAAAAGATTCATGGAAACTAATGAGAATGAAGATACAACCGTTCAAAATCTTTGGGATGCAGCAAAAGCAGTCCTAAGGGGGAAATACATCGCAATACAAGCATCCATTCAAAAACTGGAAAGAACTCAAATACAAAAGCTAACCTTACACCTAAAGGAGCTAGAGAAAAAACAGCAAATAGATCCTACACCCAAGAGAAGAAGGGAGTTAATAAAGATTCGAGCAGAACTCAACGAAATCGAGACCAGAAGAACTGTGGAACAGATCAACAGAACCAGGAGTTGGTTCTTTGAAAGAATTAATAAGATAGATAAACCATTAGCCAGCCTTATTAAAAAGAAGAGAGAGAAGACTCAAATTAATAAAATCATGAATGAGAAAGGAGAGATCACTACCAAACCAAGGAAATACAAACGATTTTAAAAACATATTATGAACAGCTATACGCCAATAAATTAGGCAATCTAGAAGAAATGGACGCATTCCTGGAAAGCCACAAACTACCAAAACTGGAACAGGAAGAAATAGAAAACCTGAACAGGCCAATAACCAGGGAGGAAATTGAAGCAGTCATCAAAAACCTCCCAAGACACAAGAGTCCAGGGCCAGATGGCTTCCCAGGGGAATTTTATCAAACGTTTAAAGAAGAAACCATACCTATTCTCCTAAAGCTGTTTGGAAAGATAGAAAGAGATGGAGTACTTCCAAATTCATTCTATGAAGCCAGCATCACCTTAATTCCAAAGCCAGACAAAGACCCTGCCAAAAAGGAGAATTACAGACCAATATCCCTGATGAACATGGATGCAAAAATTCTCAACAAGATACTGGCCAATAGGATCCCACAGTATATTAAGAAAATTATTCACCATGACCAAGTAGGATTTATCCCTGGGACACAAGGCTGGTTCAACACCCGTAAAACAATCAATGTGATTCATCATATCAGCAAGAGAAAAACCAAGAACCATATGATCCTCTCATTGGATGCAGAGAAAGCATTTGACAAAATACAGCATCTATTCCTGATCAAAACTCTTCAGAGTGTAGGGATAGAGGGAACATTCCTCGACATCTTAAAAGCCATCTATGAAAAGCCCACAGCAAATATCATTCTCAATGGGGAAGCACTAGGAGCCTTTCCCCTAAGATCAGGAACAAGACAGGGATGTCCACTCTCACCACTGCTGTTCAACATAGTACTGGAAGTCCTAGCCTCAGCAATCAGACAACAAAAAGACATTAAAGGCATTCAAATTGGCAAAGAAGAAGTCAAACTCTCCCTCTTCGCCGATGACATGATACTCTACGTAGAAAACCCAAAAGTCTCCACCCCAAGATTGCTGGAACTCATACAGCAATTCGGTAGCGTGGCAGGATACAAAATCAATGCCCAGAAGTCAGTGGCATTTCTATACACTAACAATGAGACTGAAGAAAGAGAAATTAAGGAGTCAATCCCATTTACAATTGTACCCAAAAGCATAAGATACCTAGGAATAAACCTCACCAAAGATATAAAGGATCTATACCCTCAAAACTATAGAACACTTCTGAAAGAAATTGAGGAAGACACAAAGAGATGGAAAAATATTCCATGCTCATGGATTGGCAGAATTAATATTGTGAAAATGTCAATGTTACCCAGGGCAATATACACGTTTAATGCAATCCCTATCAAAATACCATGGACTTTCTTCAGAGAGTTAGAACAAATTATTTTAAGATTTGTGTGGAATCAGAAAAGACCCCAAATAGCCAGGGGAATTTTAAAAAAGAAAACCATATCTGGGGGCATCACAATGCCAGATTTCAGGTTGTACTACAAAGCTGTGGTCATCAAGACAGTGTGGTACTGGCACAAAAACAGACACATAGATCAGTGGAACAGAGTAGAGAATCCAGAAGTGGACCCTGAACTTTATGGTCAACTAATATTCGATAAAGGAGGAAAGACTATCCATTGGAAGAAAGACAGTCTCTTCAATAAATGGTGCTGGGAAAATTGGACATCCACATGCAGAAGAATGAAACTAGACCACTCTCTTTCACCATACACAAAGATAAACTCAAAATGGATGAAAGATCTAAATGTGAGACAAGATTCCATCAAAATCCTAGAGAAGAACACAGGCAACACCCTTTTTGAACTCGGCCATAGTAACTTCTTGCAAGATACATCCACGAAGGCAAAAGAAACAAAAGCAAAAATGAACTATTGGGACTTCATCAAGATAAGAAGCTTTTGCACAGCAAAGGATACAGTCAACAAAACTCAAAGACAACCTACAGAATGGGAGAAGATATTTGCAAATGACATATCAGATAAAGGGCTAGTTTCCAAGATCTATAAAGAACTTATTAAACTCAACACCAAAGAAACAAACAATCCAATCATGAAATGGGCAAAAGACATGAACAGAAATCTCACAGAGGAAGACATAGACATGGCCAACATGCATATGAGAAAATGCTCTGCATCACTTGCCATCAGGGAAATACAAATGAAAACTACAATGAGATACCACCTCACACCAGTGAGAATGGGGAAAATTAACAAGGCAGGAAACAACAAATGTTGGAGAGGATGCGGAGAAAAGGGAACCCTCTTACACTGTTGGTGGGACTGTGAACTGGTGCAGCCACTCTGGAAAACTGTGTGGAGGTTCCTCAAACAGTTAAAAATATACCTGCCCTACGACCCAGCAATTGCACTGTTGGGATTTA
Source organism: Canis lupus baileyi (assembly GCF_048164855.1). Taxonomy (NCBI): domain Eukaryota; kingdom Metazoa; phylum Chordata; class Mammalia; order Carnivora; family Canidae; genus Canis; species Canis lupus. The sequence goes on from NC_132860.1 coordinate 51,920,249, forward strand.
CCCCAAAGATACAAATGCAATGAAACGCCGGGACACCTGCACCCCGATGTTTATAGCAGCAATGGCCACGATAGCCAAACTGTGGAAGGAGCCTCAGTGTCCAACGAAAGATGAATGGATAAAGAAGATGTGGTTTATGTATACAATGGAATATTACTCAGCCATTAGAAATGACAAATACCCACCATTTCTTCTACGTGGATGGAACTGGAGGGTATTATGCTGAGTGAAGTAAGTCAGTCGGAGAAGGACAAACATTATATGTTCTCATTCATTTGGGGAATATAAATAATAGTGAAAGGGAAAATAAGGGAAGGGAGAAGAAATGTGTGGGAAATATCAGAAAGGGAGACAGAACGTAAAGACTGCTAACTCTGGGAAACGAACTAGGGGTGTTGGAAGGGGAGGAGGGCGGGGGGTGGGAGTGAATGGGTGACGGGCACTGGGTGTTATTCTGTATGTTAGTAAATTGAACACCAATAAAAAAATAAATTAAAAAAAAATTAAAAAACTAAAAAAAAAAAAAAGAAAATAATCTAATCGAATCGAATGGAAATGAATCAAATCGAAAATAATCGATTCGAATCGAATCGAATCTAAAATAATCGAATCGAATCGAAACGAATCGAATTTCAAATAATCAAATCGAAACGAATCGAATAGAAAATAATCGAATTGGGCAGCCCGGGTGGCTCAGCGGTTTAGCGCCGCTTTCAGCCCATGTCCTGATCCTGGAGACCCAGGATCGAGTCTCCTGTCAGGCTCCCTCCTTGGAGCCTGTTTCTCCCTCTGCCTGTGTCTCTGCCTCTCTCTCTCTCTCTCTCATTCTGTGTCTCTCATGAATAAATAAATAAAATGTTTTTAAAAAAATAATCGAAACGAATCAAATAGAAAAGAATCGATTCGAATCGATTCTTAACAAAGAGAATCGAAATAATCGAATCGATTCGAATCGAATCGAATCGAAAATAATCGAATAGAATCAAATCGAAACGACTTGAATAGAAAAAAATCGATTCGAATCGAAACAAAAAGAATCGAATCGAATCGAAATGAAAAGAATCGAAAATAATCGAATCGAAATGAATCGAATAGAAAATAATCGAATCGAATCAAATAGAAAATAATCGATTCGAATTGATTCAAAACGACGAGAATCGAAATAATCCAATCGATTCGAATTGAATTGAATCGAAAATAATAGAATCAAAACGAATTGAATAGAAAATAATTGAATCAATTCAAATTGAAAAGAATCTAATCGAATTGAAAAGAATCGAATCGAATCAAAAAGAATCGTATCAAATTGAATCAAATTGAATCGAAAAGAATTGAAACGTATCGAAAAGAATCGAATGGAATAGAAAAGAATCGAATCGAAAAGAATCGAATTGAATCAAGTAGAATCGAATCGAAAAGAATCGAATCGAATTGAAAAAATTGAATCCAATTGAATCGAAAAGAAATGAATCAATAAGAATCGAATCGAATCGAAAAGAATCGAATCGAATCAAATAGAAAAGAATCTAATCGAATCGAAAAGATTCGAATCAAATCGAATCAGAAATAATCCAAACGAAACGAATCGAATCGAAAGGATCGAATTGAAAAGAATCCAATCAAAAAGAATTGAAATGGGGATCCCTGGGTGGCGCAGCGGTTTAGCGCCTGCCTTTGGCCCAGGGCGCGATCCTGGAGACCTGGGATCGAATCCCACGTTGGGCTCCCAGTGCATGGAGCCTGCTTCTCCCTCTGCCTGTGTCTCTGCCTCTCTCTCTCTCTCTGTGTGACTATCATAAATAAATAAAAATTAAAAAAAAAGAATTGAAATGAATAGAATCAAGTCGAATCACAAAGAATCGAATATAATCGAATCGAAAAGAAATGAAGAGAATCGAAAAGAATCCAATCGAATAGAAACAAAAATAATCGAATCTTCTAGATCGAAAAGAATCAAATCGATTTGAATTGAATCGAACCGAATGGAATCGAATCCCACCGAAAAGAATCAAATCAAATCGAATCGAAAAGAATCGAAACAAATCGAATCAAAAAGAATCGAATCGAATCAAATAGAAAAGAATCGAATCGAATCAAGGGGTTGATCGAAAAGAATCGAATCGATCGAAAAAAACGAATCGAATCGAAAAGAATCGAATCGAATTGAATTGAAGAGAAAAGAATCGAATCGAATCGAAAAGAATTGAATCGAATCGAAAAAATCGAATTGAGTTGAAAAAATCGAATCGAATCGAATCGAAAAGAATCCAATCGATAAGAATCGAATCGAATCGAAAAGAATCAAATCGAAAAGAATTGAATCGAAAGAATCGAATCGAATCAAAAGGAATCAAATCGAATCTAAAAGAATTGAATTGAAAAGAATTGAATCGAATCGAAAAGAATCAAATAGAAAAGAATCGAATCGACGTATTGAAAAGAATCGAATCGAAAAGAATCGAATCGAAAGGAATCGAATTGAATTGAATCGAAAATAATCTAATCGAATCGAATCAAAACGAATAGAATAGAAAATAATCGAATCGAATAGAAAATAATCTAATTGAATCAAATAGAAACGAATGGAATTGAAAATAATCGAATCGAATCGAATTGGAACGAATCAACCTCAAATATTCAAATCAAATCGAATCGAAATTAAATGAATCGAACTGAATCGAAACGAGTTGAATCGAATAGAATTGAAACGAATCAAATAGAAAATAATCGGATCAAAAAGAATCAAATCGAAAATAATTGAATCGAATTGAATCAAATATAATCGAATTGAAACGAATCTAATCGATAATAATTGAATCGAATCGAAACGAATTGAATCAAAAATAATCGAATCGAAATGAATCAAATTGAAAATAATCGAATCGACTCGAATCGAATAGAAAATAATCGAATTAAATCGAAACGAATCAAAACAAAAATAATTGAATCGAAACGAATTGAATTGAAAATAATCGAATTGAATCGAATCGAAATGAATCGAATTGAAAATAATCTAATTTAATCGAATCAAAATTAATCGGATTGAAATTAATCGAATCGAATCTAAACGAATTGAAATAAATCGAATCGAATCGAAAATAATCGAATTGAAACAAATTGAAGCAAAAATAAATCGAATCGAATCAAATAAAAAGTAATCGATTCACATCGAATCGAATCAAATCGAAAATAATCGAATTGAATCGAAAATATTGAATCGAATCGAAAATAATCGAATCGAATCTAAAATAATCGAATTGAAAAGAATCGAATCGATTTGAATGGAAAATAATCAAAACAAATCGAAAAGAATCGAATCGAATCGAAAATAAACGAATCAAATCGAAAATAATCGAATCCAATCCAATCCAATCGAATCAAAAATAATCGAATCGAATCGAATCGAAAATAATCAAATCGAATCATAATTATTCGACTCAAATCGAATCGAAAATATTCGAATCGAATGGAATCGAATTGAAATGATTCAATTCAAAAATAATCGATTCACATCGAATCGAATCGAAATAATGGAAACGAATCGAATCGAATCGAATCGAAAAGAATCGAATCGAATCGAAAAGATCGAATCAAAACGAATCGAATCGAAAATAATCGAATTGAATCAAATTGAACTGAATCGAATTTAAAATTATCAAATAGAAACGAAAATAATCTAATCAAATCGATCGAAAATAATCGAATCGAATTGAATCGAAAATAATCAAATCGAATTGAATCAAATCGAATCCAAAATAATTGAAATGAATCGAATTGATTCGAAAATAATTGAATTGAATCAAATCAAATCGAATCGAATCGAATCGAAAATAATCGAATCTAATCGAATCTAATTGAATCGAATGGAATCGAATCGAATCGAAAAGATTCAAATCGAATTGAATCGAAAATAATCGAATCGAATTGAATAGAATGGAATCGAAAATAATCAAATGGAATCGAATAGAATCGAAACGAATCGAATAGAATCGAATCGAAATAAACGAATGGAATCGAAATTAATGGAATCGAAAAGAAGCGAATCGATTCAAATAGAAAAGGATCGAATTGAATCGAAAAGAATCAAATCGAATAGAAAATAATTGAATCGGATCGAATCAAATTGAATCGAAAATAATCGAATTGAATCGAAATGAAAATAATCGAATCAAATCGAATCTAATCGAAAATAATTGAAACGAATCGAATCGAATCGAAAATCATCGAATGGAATCGAATTAAAAATAATCGAATCGAATCGAAACGAATTGAATTGAAACGAATCGAATGGAATCAAAAATAATCGATCGAATTGAAAATAATCGAATCGAATCTAACCGAATCGAAAATACATGAATCGAATCGAAAGTAATCGAATCAAATCGAATTTAAAATAATCTAATAGAATCAAGTCGAATCGAATCGAATAGAAAATAATTTAAATGAATCGAATCGAATCGAAAATAATCGACTCAAATCGAAAATAATCAAATCGAATCAAATCCAGAATTATCGAATCAAATCGAAAATAATTGAATCGAATCGAAAATAATGGAATCGAAAAGAAACGATTCGATTTGAATAAAAAATAATAGAATCGAATTGAATCGAATCGAAAATATATGAATCGAATGGAATAGAATCGAAAATTATCGAATCGAATCGAATCGAAAATAATCGAATCGCAAATCGAGTCGAAAATAATCTAATCGAATAGAATCGAAACTAATCAAATCGAAAATAATCGATTTGCATCAAATCGAATCGAATTGAATTGAAAATAATCGAATCGAATCAAATCTAATCAAATATAATCCAATCGAATCGAATCAAAAATAATCGAATCGAATCGAATTGAAACGAAAATAATTGATCGAATCGAATCAAAACGAAAATAATCGAATCGACTCGAATTGAATCGAAAATAAACGATCGAATGGGATATAATCGAATCAAAAAGAGTCAAAACGAATTGAATAGAAAATAATGGAATAGAATTGAATCGAATAGAATAGAATAGAAAATATTCTAATCGAAAATAATCGAATCGAATCGAAAAGACTCGATCTAATCAAAATAATCGAATCAAATCAAAAAGAATCAAATCGAAAAGAATCGAATCTATTTGAATTGAAAATAATCGAATCGAAAAGAAACAAATCTAATCGAAAATCATCTATTCGAATCGAAAATAATCGAATCGAATCGAATCGACTCAAAAATAATCGAATTGAATCGAATCGAATCAAAAATAATTGAATCGAATCAAATCAAATCGAAAAAAATCGAATCGAATCGAAAATAATTTAATCGAATCAAAACGAATCGTATTGAAAATAATCGAATTAAATCGAATCAAAAATAATCGATCAAATCGAATAGAAAATAATCGAACTGAATCGAATTGAAATGAAAATAATCAATTCGCATCGAATCGAATAGAAAATAATCGAATGAATTGAATTGAAAATAATCGAATCGAATCAAAAATAATCAAATCGAATCGAAAAATCGAATCGAAAATAATCAAATCGATTCAAATCCAAAATAATCGAATCGAATCGAAAATGATCGAATTGAATCGAAAATAATCGAATCTAATCCAATCGAATCGAATCGAAAATAATCAAATCGAATCGAATCAAATAGAAAATAAGCGAACCAAATCAAAAATAATCGAATCGAATGGAATTGTATCAAAAATAATCGAATCGAATCAAGCCGAATTGAATCAAAAATAATCTAATCGTATCGAAGAGAAAATAATCAAATCGAATCAAACCCAAAGTATCGAATCGAATTGAAAATGATCAAATCGAATCGAAAATAATCGAATCTAATCCAATCGAATCCAATCGAAAATAATCAAATCGAATCGAATCAAATCGAAAATAAGCAAACCAAATCAAAAATAATCGAATCGAATCGAATTGTATCAAAAATAATCGAATCGAATCAAAACGAATTGAATCAAAAATAATCGAATTGCATTGAAACGAAAATAATCAAATCGAATCAAACCCAAATTATCGAATCGAATCGAATCGAAATTAATCGAATCAAATAAAAAATAATGGAATCGAAAATAAGCAAATCGATTCGAACCAAAAATAATCTAATCTAATCAAAAATATTGAAATCGAATCGAAAATAATCGAAACGAAACAAATAGATTCGAATCGAAAATAATTGAATCGAATCGAATCGAAAATAATTGAATCGAATAGAATCAAATATAATAGATTTGCATCATATCGAATTGAAAATAGAATCGATTTGAATCAAAAATAATTGAATCGAATCGAAAATAATCGAATCGAAAATAATCGAATTGAAAGAACAGAATCGATTTGAAAAGAATCGAATCGAATCGTAAAGAATCAAATGTAATCGAATTGAATAGAACTGAAAATAATAAAATCGAATCGAAAATAATCGAATCAAATATAAAATAATCAAATTGAAAACAATCGAATCTAATCGAAAATAACCGAATCGAAAATGATCGAATCGAATCGAAAATAATCTAACCGAATCCAATCGAATCGAATAGAAAATAATCGAATCAAATCGAATCGAATCGAAAAAAATCACACCAAATCAAAAATAATTGAATCGAATCGAATTGTATCGAACATAATCGAATCGAATCGAACCGAATCGAATAAAAAATAATCGAATCGCATCGAGGTGAAAATAATCAAATCGAATCGAATCAAATCGAAAATAATCGAATTGAAAATAATCGAATCGGGATCCCTGGGTGGCGCAGCGGTTTAGCGCCTGCCTTTGGCCCAGGGCGCGATCCTGGAGACCCGGGATCGAATCCCAAGTCAGGCTCCCGGTGCATGGAGCCTGCTTCTCCCTCTGCCTGTGCCTCTGCCTCTCTCTCTCTCTCTCTCTCTCTCTCTCTGTGTGTGACTATCATAAATAAATTAAAAAAAAAGAAAATAATCGAATCGATTCGAATGGAAAATAATCAAATCCATCCCTAAACCTAACCCTATCCCTAACCCTTAAACCTAACACTTAACCCTAACCCTAACCCTAAACCTAACCCTAACCCCTAACCTTAACCCAAACCCCTCACCCTAACCCTAACCCTAACACTAACCCTAACCCCTAACCCTAACCCAAACCCTAACCCGAACCCCTAACCCATACCCTAACCCGTACCCTAACCCCTAACCCGTACCCTAACCCTAACCCGTACCCTAACCCTAACCCGTACCCTAACCCGTACCCTAACCCTAACCCCTAACCCATACCCTAACCCTAACCCCTAACCCGTACCCTAACCCCTAACCTGTACCCTAACCCTAAACCTAACCCATACCCTAACCCTAACCCGTACCCTAATCCGTACCCTAACCTGTATCCTAACCCTAACCAGTACCCTAACCCATACCCTAACCCCTAACCCTAACCCTAATCCATACCCGTACCCTAACCCTTACCCTAACCCGTAACCTAACCCTAACCCGTACCCTAATCCTAACCATAATCCTAACCCGTATCCTAACCCGTACCCTAATCCTAACCCGTACCCTCCTTAACCCATACCCTAACCCGTACCCTAACCCTAACCCCTAACTCTAACCCTAATCCGTACCCTAACCCTAACCCTAACCCTAACCCTAACCACTAACCCGTACCCTAACCCGTACCCTAACCCGTATCCTAACCCTAACCCCTAACCCTAACCCTAACCTGTACCCTAATCCCTAACCCGTACCCTAACACCTAACCTGTACCCTAAACCTAGCCCTAACCCCTAGCCCAAACCCTAACCCATAACCCTAACCCTGCCTTCACCCCTTACCCTAAACTCTAACCCCATCCCCCACTCTATCTCTAACCGTATTCCCTCCCTCTATTCCCTAACCCTAAACCCTATAACCTATCAGTAACATTACCCTAATCCAGACCCTAAGTCAATTTTCTAGTCCCTAATACCTTACTTTAACTCCTACCTCTTGACCCTTACCCCATCCCTCACCCTCACCAGTAACTCGTATGCATAACCATGATCACTAATCCATATCATCTAAGCTAACCTTAACCACCTATTGCTCACCCTAAACCCTAACCCTATCTCAATTCTCCCCATTCACTTACCTTGTCGTTCTGAGTAGCCCTGCTGAGGTGGATGTGACTCTGAACAGCGCCTCCAGGGTCCTCCAGCGGGTCCTGAGGAAGCCGGACTCCTGTCATGGCGGACGTGGCCCCATGTCTTCCTGAGTCATAGACAGTGGGTCCTGAGGACGAGAGGGGTCCTGTCACTGTGGATTATGCGTCACATCCTCCAGAAGCCTCCCCCCGGGTCCTGAGAAGGCCGGGGCTCCTGTCAGCGTAGACGCTGCCCAACGTCATCCCAAAGACTCACCGCAGGTCCTGAGGAGGCTGGGGTTCCTGTCCCGGTGGACACAGCCCCACGTCATCCCGAAAACTCACCGTGGGTCCTAAGGAGGCCGGGGCTCCTGTCAGGGAGGACGCGGCCCCACATCTTCCTGAAGTCTCACCGCGGGTCCTGAGGAGACCAGGCTCCTGTCAGCGAGGACGGGGCTCCACATCCTCTGGAAGCCTCACCGCGAGTCCTGAGGAGGCCAGGGCTCCTGTCACCGTGGAGGCAGCCCCACATGGTCCTGAAGCCTACCCGCGGGTACTGAGGAGGCCGGGGCTCCTGTCAGCGTGGACGCGGCCCCACGTCCTCCTCAGGCCTCCAGAGCGCAGAGGGGCTCCTGTTACTGTTGGCGGACGAGGCCTACTGCGCACGTGCGCCCTTGACCCGGGCCTGGGTTCAGGCGCCCCCTGCGGGATGCTCAGGAGCTGAAGGAGGCCGTGCAGGAGGCGGCGTCCCCGTGCCCAGGGCCGGACCTGCCTCCTTCCAGGCTCCAGCTGAGACCTATGAGCTTCAGAAACGTCGCGCTGAAATGGAGCCCAACACCCGGCTTCCCCAGAAATACTTAAGGACAATGAATTGGAGCCCACAGGATGCGAAATGAAATGTGGACCAAACTTTTACCACGTCCGCCAAGACTCACTCAACCCTCTTCCACTGTGGGCTGGACCGCGGGCTAGTGCAGCCGCCCTGGAAACAGTCAGGAGGCTCCTCAGAAAGTTACCAATAGACCTGCCCTGCGACTGGCAGGTGCACGGCCTGGAGCTCACTCCGAAGATACAGATGCAATGAAATGCCGGGACACCTGCGCCCCAATGTCTACAGCAGCCGGGTCCACAGTAGCCACACTGTGGGAGGAGCCTCGGTGCCTTCAGACAGATGATGGATAAAGAGGATGGGAGATAGATGATGGTCATAGAGAGAGGAATGGTACTGAGCTATCAAAGAGAAGGAAATCTTGCCATTTGCAATGATGCGGATAGAACTAGAGGGATCATGTTAAGTGAAATAAGTCAGTCAGGAAAGAGAATGACCGTGTGGTGTCATTCATAGGTGGAATTAAAGAAGCAAAGCAGATGAACTACTGTGAAGGGAAGGAAAGACAAATAAGATGAAAACAGATGCAGGAAATACAGACTCTTAATCATAGGAAACAAACTGAAGATCGCTGGAGGGGAGGTGGGGAGGGGTTAACGGGGGAAGGGCACGAAGGAGGGCAGGTGATATCACGAGCACTGCTGTTCTCTCCAACTGGTGAATCCCTGAATTCTACCTCTGAAAGTAGAATTATACTTTCGCTATAACGAAAACACTATACGTTAAATCATTGGGTTTAAATTAAATTAAGTTAAAAAATATCAGTTGTATCAGAGCACATTTCCTTCTGAACTCTCTGTTCTGCTCCTTCAGCTTATGCTGGAACCACCCCCTGTGGGTCTAAGTAGGTGCCACGCCTCGTTCATGGCCCAACCCAGGGCTAGAACTCAGGACCCCGAGATCAGGACCAGAGGTGAGGTGAGGAGTCGGATGCTTAACCGACAGAGCCAGCCGGGGGTCCGAGAACCACACTGCTTTATCCTGTGACATCGTTTGAAATAGGAAAGTGCTGCGTCCCACTCTATCCTGCTTTTCCAATACTGATTTGCTGTCCGGGGTCATTTGTGGGGGCTGACGGATGTTAGGTTTTTTTTTTTTTTTCCTATTTCTAGGATCTACCACCATGATTTTGATAGGAATGACATTGAAACCGAGGGTGGCTTCAGGAACTGCGGACATTTTCACAAGATGAGGCTCCCACCCCACGAGCCCAGGACGACCTCCCAGAGCCTGGTACGGCTCAGTGCACAAGTCTTGTGCTCCTTTGGTTCAGTCTCATTATTTATTCTCTGTGATGCTCCTGAGAAGGGAGTCACGTCCTTCATTTCCTTCCTGAGTGCTCATTGTCGGGACACAGCAAGGCTACTGAGCTCTGCAGGTTCAGTTGGTGTCCCGTGAATTTACTGAATTCAATCATTAGTTCTAACAGGTTTTGGTGTGGGCTCTCGGGTTTCCTGTTTCTAGTACCGCGTCTTCAGCAAGTAGGGACAGTGTGACGTCCCTCTTCCAGGTGTGAAACCTTTGCTGTTTCCTGTCTGTTGACTACATTAGGACTTCCAGTGCTGAGAGGGGACCTCCTTGGCTTGTTCCTACTCTTAGGGGAGATGATTTCAGGTTTTCACCCTTGAAGATGATGTCAGCTTCCTAGCGGCCTTTATTCTGTTGATAGACATTTCCTCAAAACCCACTATGCTTTTGATGCTGTATTTTGTCAAATGTTTTTTCTGCAACTCTTGAGAGGATCGTATGCTTTTTGTCCTTTCTCTCGTTTTTCTTTTTTTTAAGATTTTATTTATATATCCTTGAGAGACACAGAGACACAGAGAGAGAAAGGCAGAGACACTGGCAGAGGGAGAAGGCGGCTCCATGTAGGGAACCCGACGTGGGACTCGATCCCACGACTCCAGGATCACGCCCTGGGCTGAAGGCAGGCGCTAAACCGCTGAACCACCCGGGGCTGCCCCACGTCCTTTCTCTGGTTAATGTGATGGATCCTGCTGACTGATGGACAGAGGGGCCGTGGGTAGGACACGGGCGACATAGATGAACAATAGTAACAGCTATAAGCGTCTGGTTCGTAAATAAAATAAGTCACAGAAATTTAGAAAATACAGCCTAGGGAATAGTCAGTACTGTTGTGACAACTTTGTACGGGGACAGATGGTGACGCCGCTTCTCGTGGGGGGAGCTGAGTAAGGCACAGAATTGTCAAGTCACTAGTTGTAGCCGTGAAACTACTGTCACATTGTGTGTTGACTGTACTTCAGTAAATATCAAGGAAAAGGGGTTTCTGGTAGGACTCCCGGTGGGTCCGTGAAAGGCATTTACACGGTCGTTACACACACGAAGGCACCTCTGCAGAGGGGATAAAGATGCTCACGTGTCTTCATGTTAATTTTTAGAAAATTTACTTGAGAGAGGGTGCGGTAGGGAGGGGCAGAGGGAGAGGGGGAACCTGGAGCGGACTCCTCACCCAACGGAGCCCGAGCCCCACGCGAGGCTCCATGCCACAACCTCGAGATCCTGACCTGAGCCAAATTAAAGAGTAGACGTGGAACCGACTGAACCACCCAGGAGCCCCTCAAATGTTAAGTGTGACCCCATGCTGTGAACTCTGGGGGTCGGGGGGACATCTGTGACCCCCAGTCTGCCTAGAATGGTGGGAGGCCTGCAGGGCCCAAGGATGGGAACTGAGGATGTGGGAGGGTGCCTGCATCCCCTTCCCACCTGGTGTGGGGACAGGACCCTCCCCCAGGACCCTCGGCCTTCAGGGTGAAGGGCTAAGTGCTGATTGGACCCCGCCTGCCCACAGTGATGATGCGGGACCCCACTGTGGGCGGAAATGTGCAGCCCCCGGTTCCACCGCTGCCTGGCGCTCACTGTGCTTCTGCAGACCTTCGGAAGCACTCGTGCTTTGGATCTGGCTCACAGCGACCCGACTCTCCTGCTCTCCCCAGTAGCTCAGTACTCCCACTCTCCTCAGTACCCCCACTCTCCCCAGTATCCCCACTCTCCCCAGTACTCACACTCACCCCAGTACCCCAACTCTCCCACTCTCCCCAGTACTCCCACTCTCCCCAGTACCCCAACTCTCCCCAGTACCCCAGAACTCCCACTTTCCCCAGTTCCCCAACTCTCCCACTCTCCCCAGTACACGGTGCATAAAGAGGAGGCACTCACACAGTGACAGGTCACAGGTGAGTGGCCCCTGATGCCTGCTCCCCGTGGACTACTCTGGGGCCTGTGTGTCTGGGTGGGGGCGTTGGCCTCCTGGGCTGGGGTCCAAAACACCCCGACCCCAATGAGATGACCTTGAGCAGCTCCTGCAGCCCTTCCACAGCCCCACGGGGTGAGGGCGGCCCCCTAAGGCCCTGTCCAGGGAAGGAGGCTGCAGTCGGAGTTCGGCAGCTCCCCCGGGACCCCCGCTCCCCTGTAAGGCCTGTGCTATGCAGGGAGACACAATACGTGACCTTTCCAGCCCGTCCTAGATGCAAGGACCCCGACAGGGATGACACCCCCCCCCCGCCCCACTCTGTGGTGAGGGGAGGACGGTCAGGGCCTGCTGGGTCCCCCTGACCGGTGAGCAGGCTTGCTCTTCACGCACTGGAGTGCGGGCAGAGTCCCTCGTGCTCCCCCCAGACCCCCCCTCAGGCTATTCACGCATCATTGCCCTCAGGGTGGGGAGTTTGGTCGCACTCTTGCTGGCATCAGGTTTTAATTTTGATGAAGTCTAGTCCGTTGCTTTCTCCCCTCGGTCGTTGTGCTTGTGGAATCTAAGAGAAACCTTCGATATCCCCTGGGCTGGGAGACATCACCCCGAGCATCAGATCGGCAGTTCGCCAGAGCCTCCTGGGTCCCCCGCCCATGTGCTCCTGATACCGGGGTGGGAGCGCTCTGTGATCCCAGCGTGAAGGCGTGTCCTGGGACAGTGGCTGGGAAGGTGGACTGTAGGTGGGCGAGTGACAGACAGGCAGTGAGGGCCCATGTGTGATGTTCCAGCCAAGCCTGTGCCCCTCAGGGCTATGGGGTTGTCTCCGGCTCCAGTCAGACGGAGGGGGACCTGCCCACGGGGAGTACCCGGACGCATGTGTCCTCGGAAGGTTTTCATGTGCCGTCATTCTTGGATGTGTTTGGATTGCAGCACCATGCAGGAGGACTCGGAGAACCTACTGGCCTTGGGAAGGGCCAATATCGTGGCCCAGTACCATCAGGTGAGGCCCAGAAGGGACCATAGACAATACACACCCACGACAAGGGAGACCATACCTGCAAGGCAGGGGAGGCCCAGGAGAGGATCAGAGCCAAGGATGAGTCAGGTCAGCCCAGACAAGGACCATAGTCACCAGGAACAACTGAGACCTTGGGGATGGTACTGGTGTCAGTAGCAACTAAGGGTCCATCCTGGATGTTAGTCATTGGTAGCTGAGGAGCCCAGTCACCAGGTACAGTGAGGCCTGAGTGGGGACCACAGTCACCAGGTCCAGATGAAGTCCACAGCTACCATGTCCAGGTGAGGCCCAGGTGGGGACCAGAGTCACCAGGTCCAGGTGAGGTGAAGGTGGAGACCACAGTCACCAGGTCCCGGTGAAGCCAAGGTGGGGACTACAGTAGCCAGGTCCACATGAGGCCCAGATGGGGACCAGAGTCACTAGGCTCAGGTGAGGCCCAGTTGGGGACTAGAGTCACCAGGTCTGGGTGAGGCCCAGGTGGGAACCACAGTCACCAGGTCCAAGTGAGGCCCAGGTGGGAACCGCCTTGATAGAAATGCGAACTCTTCTCATTGTAGCGTTCCAACTCTCTTTAAATCTCAGGCCGAATTCATAAGTTTTCAGGATGATTTGAAAGTTAGCTAGGTAATTTGGTGGGGACAGGTGACTTGGGGACCCTACTCTTCGACTGTCTTGCCCTTCTGACAGGAATATTTTTAGCAGTGAACAGTAAAGTCTGTTTATTAAAAGTTGTTATTGATTTGTGCAAACAAATTTCTGTAGGCTTAAAGCAACTGTGAATCACACATATCCACACTGGCTAGAAAAATTTTTTAACCTGAGTTTCTATGTAGAAAATGATCTACATTTTCATTATGTGAGTGATTTCTTTCTAAAACTAATTACCAAAGGAAGTAGGGCAATGTGACAAGAGAAATAGCCAAACAACATGAGAAAAAAGAAACAAACATATGGTTCTTGGTTTTTCTCTTGCTGATATGATGAATCACATTGATTGTTTTACGGGTGTTGAACCAGCCTTGTGTCCCAGGGATAAATCCTACTTGGTCACGGTGAATAATTTTCTTAATGTACTGTTGGATCCTATTGGCCAGTATCTTGTTGAGAATTTTTGCATCCATGTTCATCAGGGATATTGGTCTGTAATTCTCCTTTTTGGTGGGGTCTTTGTCTGGTTTTGGAATTAAGGTGATGCTGGCCTCATAGAACGAATTTGGAAGTACTCCATCTCTTTCTATCTTTCCAAACAGCTTTAGGAGAATAGGTATGATTTCTTCTTTAAACGTTTGATAGAATTCCCCTGGGAAGCCATCTGGCCCTGGACTCTTATGTCTTGGGAGGTTTTTGATGACTGCTTCAATTTCAGCCCTGGTTATTGGCCTGTTCAGGTTTTCTATTTCTTCCTGTTCCAGTTTTGGTAGTTTGTGGCTTTCCAGGAATGCGTCCATTTCTTCTAGATTGCCTAATTTATTGGCGTATAGCTGTTCATAATATGTTTTTAAAATCGTTTGTATTTCCTTGGTGTTGGTAGTGATCTCTCCTTTCTCATTCATGATTTTAGAACCATATGATCCTCTCATTGGATGCAGAGAAAGCATTTGACAAAATACAGCATCCATTCCTGATCAAAACTCTTCAGAGTGTAGGGATAGAGGGAACATTCCTCGACATCTTAAAAGCCATCTATGAAAAGCCCACAGCAAATATCATTCTCAATGGGGAAGCACTGGGAGCCTTTCCCCTAAGATCAGGAACAAGACAGGGATGTCCACTCTCACCACTGGTATTCAACATAGTACTGGAAGTCCTAGCCTCAGCAATCAGACAACAAAAAGACATTAAAGGCATTCAAATTGGCAAAGAAGAAGTCAAACTCTCCCTCTTCGCCAATGACATGATACTCTACATAGAAAACCCAAAAGTCTCCACCCCAAGATTGCTAGAACTCATACAGCAATTCGGTAGCGTGGCAGGATACAAAATCAATGCCCAGAAGTCAGTGGCATTTCTATACACTAACAATGAGACTGAAGAAAGAGAAATTAAGGAGTCAATCCCATTTACAATTGCACCCAAAAGCATAAGATACCTAGGAATAAACCTAACCAAAGATGTAAAGGATCTATACCCTCAAAACTAGAGAACACTTCTGAAAGAAATTGAGGAAGACACAAAGAGATGGAAAAATATTCCATGCTCATGGATTGGCAGAATTAATATTGTGAAAATGTCAATGTTACCCAGGGCAATATACACGTTTAATGCAATCCCTATCAAAATACCATGGACTTTCTTCAGAGAGTTAGAACAAATTATTTTAAGATTTGTGTGGAATCAGAAAAGACCCCGAATAGCCAGGGGAATTTTAAAAAAGAAAACCATATCTGGGGGCATCACAATGCCAGATTTCAGGTTGTACTACAAAGCTGTGGTCATCAAGACAGTGTGGTACTGGCACAAAAACAGACACATAGATCAGTAGAACAGAATAGAGAATCCAGAAGTGGACCCTGAACTTTATGGTCAACTAATATTCGATAAAGGAGGAAAGACTATCCATTGGAAGAAAGACAGTCTCTTCAATAAATGGTGCTGGGAAAATTGGACATCCACATGCAGAAGAATGAAACTAGACCACTCTCTTTCACCATACACAAAGATAAACTCAAAATGGATGAAAGATCTAAATGTGAGACAAGATTCCATCAAAATCTTAGAGAAGAACACAGGCAACACCCTTTTTGAACTCGGCCATAGTAACTTCTTGCAAGATACATCCACGAAGGCAAAAGAAACAAAAGCAAATATGAACTATTGGGACTTCATCAAGATAAGAAGCTTTTGCACAGCAAAGGATACAGTCAACAAAACTAAAAGACAACCTACAGAATGGGAGAAGACATTTGCAAATGACATATCAGATAAAGGGCTAGTTTCCAAGATCTATAAAGAACTTATTAAACTCAACACCAAAGAAACAAACAATCCAATCATGAAATGGGCAAAAGACATGAACAGAAATCTCACAGAGGAAGACATAGACATGGCCAACATGCACATGAGAAAATTCTCTGCATCACTTGCCATCAGGGAAATACAAATCAAAACCACAATGTGATACCAGCTCACACCAGTGAGAATGGGGAAAATTAACAAGGCAGGAAACAACAAATGTTGGAGAGGATGCAGAGAAAAGGGAACCCTCATACACTGTTGGTGGGAATGTGAACTAGTGCAGCCACTCTGGAAAACTGTGTGGAGGTTCCTCAAACAGTTAAAAATATACCTGCCCTACGACCCAGCAATTGCACTGTTGGGATTTACCCCAAAGATACAGATGCAGTGAAACGCCGGGACACCTGCACCCCGATGTTTATAGCAGCAATGGCCACGATAGCCAAACTGTGGAAGGAGCCTCAGTGTCCAACGAAAGATGAATGGATAAAGAAGATGTGGTTTATGTATACAATGGAATATTACTCAGCCATTAGAAATGACAAATACCCACCATTTGCTTCAACGTGAATGGAACTGGAGGGTATTATGCTGAGTGAAGTAAGCCAGTCGGAGAAGGACAAACATTATATGTTCTCATTCATTTGGGGAATATAAATAATAGTGAAAGGGAATATAAGGGAAGGGGGAAGAAATATGTGGGAAGTATCAGAAAGGGAGACAGAACGTAAAGACTGCTAACTCTGGGAAACGAACTAGGGGTGTTGGAAGGGGAGGAGGGCGGGGGGTGGGAGTGAATGGGTGACGGGCACTGGGGGTTATTCTGTATGTTAGTAAATTGAACACGAATAAAAAATAAATAAATAAAAATAAATAAAAAAAAAGAAACAAAAAAAAAATGCTAAGCATTTTTCTCGGGATGAGAGAAATCCTGATCGTGTAAGGTTTTTTTCACTCTGCCCTGAGAAAAACCAATTCCCTGACTCAGATGCTTCAGGAGACAACTGGGTTTCTGATCCAGTAAATCGTGACTGCCTCTGGCACTTGGTTCCCACAGCTGTGGATGTGGCCTCAGACCAGCTCGGTGGTTTCCAGGCTGCACTTGGAGGAATTGGAAGGGCTCTGAACATGCACCTTAGGGGCAGTCTGGGATCCATACCCTACAGCTTTTAATTGATAGGTACACCAACTCACATAAAACTTTGCTAGAAAGAAGTCGAATTGTGAGTTTTAAGAAGAATTGAAAACGGGCAGCCTGGGTGGCTCAGCCGTTTAGCACTGCCTTCTGCCCAGGGCGTGATCCTGGAGACCCAGGATGGAGTCCCACTTCGGGCTCCCTGCATGGAGCCTACCTCTCCCTCTACCTGTGTCTCTGCCTCTCTCTCTCTCTCTCTCTCATGAATAAATAAATAAAATATATTTTTAACAAGTATATTGTAGGGCAGCCCCAGTGGCTCAGCGATTTAGCGCCACCTTCAGCCCAGTGTGGGATGCTGGAGATGCAGGATGGAGTCCCATGTCAGGCTCCCTGCATGGAACCTGCTTCTCCCTCTATCTGTGTCTCTGCCTCTCTCTCCCTCTCTCTCAAATAATAAATAAATAAATAAATAAATAAATAAATAAATAAATAAATAAAATGAAAAAGTATATTGCAGCTATATTGGTAGCTATATTAATAAAGTGTGTTGTTTTTACATTTTATGGTGACTGGACCTAGCAAGTCTCTACATCAACAACCATCACTTCTAGTCCTCACAACAGTGTCATGGGACAGGCGGTATTATTTCCTTTTTATAGATGAAATTGATGACCTCAAGCACATGCGGTTCCTTCCCTTTCTTTTTTTCTGTTCAGAATATACAAGCTATAAGAGAGTAAATTGCAAGAAAGCCACTTGCGTGACGAACACCTCTACTTTCCTCAGATGATTTTAATATTTTTCTCAATTCTGAACTCCTTATCTATCTTACTACTCCTTTTCAAATAACTTAGGATACATTTTCCCAGGACTTGTTCAGAGAACCAGTCCCTGGATTAATGTCTTTCCCTAAGTATGAATCAGTGACCTGAAACAGACCCAGCATACACAGATTCTCCTATTTATTCAACAGCCATCCATTCCAAAAAGAAGTCTATTTGGCCTTCTATATGGCAGGTACAGAGACAGGCTCCGTCCCCACTGGGTTTCGATCTATGTCTCAGAGTACTACCTGCAGGCTTTTGAACTTCATATCAGGAGCCTTAATGCTGATTTCTGAGGGCAAAACAAGCAAGTCCACAGTTCTCCTTCATGCTTCCCCAGCAGACCCTTGGGTTCTCTCCACAGAGTTGAACTGTTACTGAGCCATTGGTTGTGTAGGTCAGTCACAGAGCAGCATTGCCATCCAAAACAAAAAGGAGGAAAAAGGAGTTTGGAAGTAGTTGGGTCTCACAAATCGTAGGGAGGGAATATTGAAACTGTGACAATGTTTCTTAGTGCACCTTTTCTCAGAGCCACATCTCTCCTGTTCTTGACTGAGGGACAGGAGAGTCTAGGTAGGGAGAAATAGGTAGGGGGCTACAGATTCAGGCTCACAAAGATCCTAAGGATGCTGAGATGTAAGGAAACCAGAAATAAAGGAACAAACGAGACCACCCTGCCTTAGGTATGGGTAGAGAGGGTCTTTTTTATGACAGTCCTCTGTGCCCAACAAAGGATAACCAGACTCTAAAAAGAAGTAAACCATTAAAGATGTTATCACTAGTCCTTACTCAAACCAAGACATCCCAAGAATGAGAAGGCCACAAGCTCCCTGATCAGTTCTAAATGAAAAACTGTCAGTGGAGGCCCATGTGGGCAACCCAGCCTGGGCCCCTCCCACTCCTGAGAGCTTTCTCAGTATCCTTGCTTAATAAACTCCCGTCACTTTACTCACTCTTTGTCCACCAGATTCATTCTTCGACTCCGTGAGACAAGAACCTGACTTTCTCACTTCATTCAGCCTGCTGCACTTCTCTTACCCAAGCTCCCTGGGAAATTACTTCATTGGCTTAATCCCATCTCACTCTCCTCCTGCCTCATATCCTTTGGATTCTTCACCACCAAAGGCCAACGAACCAAGAGATGCAGGGAGGGATAGAAGACCCAGGTGATAGGGGGTATTAAGGCCAAAGAAATATAGTTTAAAATTACATCTGCTTTTTTAAAAAAAGATTTTGTTTATTTACTCATGAGAGACACACAGAGAGAGAGAGAGAGAGAGAGAAAGAGAGAGAGGCAGAGACAGAGACAAAGGGAGAAGCAGGCTCCCTGTGGGAAGCCCAATGTGGGACCCATCCTAGGACCCAGGATCAACCACTGAGCCACCCAGGCATCCCTACAATTACATTTCCTAACAAACTTGCAGTCCATAAACAAATACTTGAAACCGACAGAGTGGGACATTCTTCCAAGAATTCACAGCTGCCTGAATGTTAATGCTTTGCTAGAGGCCAAAAGCAACATTTGTTTGCTGATAGCCAGACCTCCAGGATCCTGTAAATCTTTCATGTGTGAAAATCCTTTTGGAAACTTCTTTTATCTCTAGAGTCCCCACCCCACACAGCAACTTAAAAGTTTATAACCAAGGCTCCTCATAATCCTGGTGAAGCTTTTCAGACCCAGGGGTCCTGTCCCCATACTTTAATAAAAGCACCTTTTTGCATGAAAAATGTCTCAAGGATTCTCTCTTGACCACTGGCTCCTGGCCCACAGTACATCACAGGTACATCTCTGAGTTAATTGCATCAGCACATCAGGAAAGTACAGAAGATTTTTGCCTATCTTCTTGTATGACACATTCCGGAGGGTGATATTCCCATCTGTTCGATCTGGGTTTTTCTCTTCCTGGGATATATAGCTAGCTAGCTAGGTAGATGATAGAGTGATAGATCTACGGATAGATCAATCCCAGGAACATAAATAGATGTTTATATAAACAAACATATAAACATAAATCTATGTTTCCACTTAATATATTTATTATTAAATGTATTACTCATAATATAATTATTATCTATAAACAGAACTATATATTTATATTTAAATATGCAAAATAAACATTTCTATATCTAATCTCTATACGTCCATATATAGATCTCCCTATAGAGATAGAGACAAAATGGTTAGAAATAGGTGTGTGCAGAAAGAGAGAGAAATAGATATAGACCTATAAATATGGAGAGGATCTGCTTTCAAATTCTATCCAACGACCTCTCCTCACAGGCACAGGCAAACGCACACACATATACTCAAGAGCCTTCTGGTATGTGGCCATGACAGGAAATAACACCCCTTGAGATGCCATCTCTTCTCCAACTTAAAGGTACCCGCTTTTCTCCAAAGAATACCTACACAGAGTGAGCAAGCACATGAAAAAATGCTCCACGTGACTTTTCATCAGGGAGACAGAAATCAAAACCACAATGAGATACCACCTCACACCAGTGAAAATGGGGGAAATTAACAAGACAGGAAACGACAAATGTTGGAGAGGATGTGGAGAAAGTGGAACACTCTTGCATTGTTGGTGGGAATGTGAACAGGTGCAGCCACTCTGGAAAACAGTGTGGAGGTTCCTCAAAAAGCTGGAAATGGAGCTATACTACAACCCATCAATTGCACTACTGGGTATTTACCCCAAAGACACAGATGTAGTGAAATGACTGGACACTTGCACCACAATGTTCACACCGGCAATGTTAATAGCAAAACTGTGGAAGGAGCCTTGATGTCCTTCAACAGATGAATGGATAAAGATGTGGTCTATATATACAATGTATTATTATTTAGCCATCTGCAAGGATGAATACCTACCATTTTCATGGACATGGAACTGGAGGGTATTATGCTGAATAAAATAAGCCACATGGAGAAAGAATTATGCGGTTTCACTCTTATGTCGAATGTAAGAAAGAGTGAAGAGGATCATAAGGGAGAGGAGGGAAACTGAGTGGAGAAAATTGAGAGAGGCAGTGTTGTCCCCAAGATTGCGAATCCGAGAAACCACCGAGGAGCCGACACTGATACAAACACACGAGGGTTTATTTACAAGCTCGAGCTTGGGTCCAAGTGTACCCGACACAGCAGAGCAAGGACTTGGACCCTGAGACTAAGGGGCGTGGCAGCTTTATAGGGGCCAGTGGCCCATGGGATACACAGAAAGGTGCACAGTCATGTCGGTCCACACGCAAGTGGCCGATTGAATTACATCTTACCCTATAGTATCCATTTGAGCTGGCCTATTACTTTGGTCAGAATTGGCGCGCAGTTTTGGTGGGCACAAAGCAGGATTACATTGTTCTGAGCCGATTTCCGATTAGGGTGTGCCCAGCGGCCCGACTAGTGTGGGGCAGCGCCTTAAGCAATAAGCAGGTTATGTGGGGGTCATACAGGAGGTGGCAGGTGTAACACAAAATGGAATCAGTCCTGCTCTGCTTGTCCAGGGGTAGGGGATTTTTGTTAAATTTCCTGGGTCTCACAGAAGATAAACTATGAGAGACTCCTAACTTGGGGAAACAAAGGATTGCAGAAGGGGAGGTGGGTGGGAGGATAGTGTAACTGGGGGACGGGCATTAAGGAGGGCATGTGATGTGATGAGCACTGGGTATTATACTACATGTTGACAAATTGAATTTAAATAAAATTTTTTTTAAATTTAAATTTAAATTAAAAAAAGGTACTGGACGGCTCAGCCATCCTCAGCAATTCATTTATGAAATGGCCTTCAGTAGATCATAAAAAAGTTACGAATGTGAATGGAAAATGACTGAAACTCTTTCCCAGTTCAAATAAATAAGTATTCTGAAAAGCAAATCAAAGTTCCAGAATGGAAAAATGCAAAAAACGAGGGAGAGGGAGAAAGAGAAATGAATTCACTTTTTGTGATATTTATTAGTGATGGTCCAATAATGACAAATCCATGATTGTCATTAAAAACAAAGAGTTAATGAACCGTATAGAAACCGATCCCCCAACTAACAGATAAGGCAACTGAGAAGACAAGAGAAGTAATGCACACTGCTCAGGGTCACACGGGTGGCAAGGGGCAAAGCCAAGACTCGATTCTGGTCCAGAGTTCTTTAAACGACCACAAAACGCTAACGTCACAGCTTCAGGCTCATCTAGAATTAGTGTCACTTTAGCTCAATAAAACATTCAACCAAAGTAGTCTTTCTTCTGCCAGCTAGTTACATTTCATGAAGCACCCTAAAAGGGATTCGAATTATGTCTCCATGTGTGTCATCAGAATACTGCCTGATGAATTAATTAAACAAAGGTATTCCCCAAAAAAAACCTTAGCTGTGAGACCTTGCCTACCCTTTCACTTTCCAAGTCTTCATGCTTCTATATCTAATTGCCTATATTGTCATAGAAGCCAACCTTACTCAGATTGAGTTTGTCCAAGCTGAGAACTAAGTGCCAGTTTTAATATTTTTAAAACTCAATTTAAAAATAGTTAAACAGAGAATTTCAAATGGCAAACACTGATATTTACATCATCTACTCTTATAACTAACAGAAGGGGTAATCCTGAAACCTAGATGCAGTCGTACCTTTATATGAAAGTATAAAAGCAGAAAGAGTAACCCAAAATTGTCTATTTCACAAAAGCCTATCTAAACTAGTTATGTTCAATGGTGTCTGTCTTGAAGCAACAATCTCTAGAAAGACCTTGTTCAGACCTAGCTCCACCACCAATAAGCATGTGAACTTGGACAATCCAATCCTCCAGAACTCTGTTTCTTTCCTGTGCCTCAGAAGAGAGGACCAGAGCTGATGATCCCTCAGTTCCCTCTCAGACCTAAAATGCTGCTGTGGGGTCCTAAACACTCTATACTGAGCACAAAAAGATGGGGGATCTTATATATACTCAAATGCTAAAATATAAAACTAACTCTGAGCATAGATCCTGAGTATTTTAGGGTTCTCTCCTATGGCGATAGAAAATCCCCAAATCTATACCCCTTTTTATCACAGGCAGTGGGTATATGGGTCCAAGCCACTAGAAATAATAAATATGTGTATCAGAACAGCCATCTACCCTCATGCTCGCTGCTTTTCAAAGCAAAGCCCTCAAAGAACTCCATTATTATTTTCTGAGGGAACCGGTTAACATGTAGAATCCTAACCTGCCCCTTCCTTTAACCTAAAAAAAAATTAAAATGTTGGCTGGCCATATTAACAAGCTCTCCAGGTTATTCTTTTGCACACTAACATTTGAGAACCACTGGCTAGGCACCAAGGAGAATTGATTTACCTTAAAATAGCAAAATTTGAAATCCTATGTCCTTTCCTATTTTCAGATCATAATAAATAAAGAAATGAAACAGCGAAGAGAGAGGGAAGGAGGCAAACAGAAACAAAGTGCCAATCAAAAATGAGATTTACATAAAGTTTGTCTTTCAAAAATTTATGGACAAAAGACTCCATACTGATGGAAATATGTTAAAAGGACACAGGTGTCAACTGAAAGAGCTCCTGTGGCCAGAGCAGAGACAATATAAGCAACAAAATAAGTAGTGTTGGATTATAACCCAAAGCGTAAAATAAATATCCATGAATCTATACTAATATTAAAAATTGTAAAAGAAAGAAAGAGGGGCACCTGGGTGGCTCAGTCAGTTAAGCTTCTGCCTTAGGCTCAGATCATGATCCAGGTCCCAAGGCAGGCTCCCTGTTCAGCAGGGAACCTGCTTCTCCCTCTCCCTCTGCCCCTCTCACTCATGCTTTTTCTCTCCTCTCTCTCTCAAATAAATAAATAACATCTTTGAAAAACAAACAAACAAACACAGAAGAAAGAGAAATCTCCCATGTAGAAGAATTTCAAACAATTTGTGAAGACATTCCACCCTCAAGTTCATGAGCATAGCTTCCCACTCTTATGTGTGGAATACACATAGTAACTTCCTTCTACAAAATATATTATGAAAAAGTTATAATAATAATGATAATATAATAATAATAAAGAATCACTTTACTATGGAGAAAGCTGACAAACACTATCTCAGCAAGATGATCAGATCGATACCAAGACTGAAATATCATGTTGATAGTATCTATCCTTTATATGATATAATAAAAATGGCAGTATATCTCTGTATATAATCCACAATCGCAGTTCAATCATGAGATAAACAACAGACATGTCCCACCTGAGGGAAATTTGACAAAATACTCTACTTCTCAAAGTGTTCCAGTTCAACAACAACAAGGAAAGGCTGAAAAATTGTCACAATCCAGAGGAGCCTAAGAAAACATGAGGACAAGTGTAATGTGATGTGAAGGATGGTAACTTAGCAAAAACTAGGGACATCTGAATAAAGTATGGTCTTTGGTTAATGCGACTATTTTAATATTGATTCATTAGCTAATATTGTACTGTACTAATATAAGATATTGATAATTGGAGAAATTGAGTGCAAGCCCATGAGAATTCTCTGTACTATCTTCTCAATTTCCCTATAAATCTTTGTTTTTTTTTCTAATCAGTAAGATTTATTTTGAAAATTGACTTAAATGAATCAGGCTCCAAGTATGAAGACATTTTAAGAATAGTTTAATTTTTGCCTTATTCTTAAAGAGTTCCTTCGATGGGAACAAAGTAAGAATTTTATATCAGAAGGAAAGAAAAACACTTATGAACACCTCCTCAATCTGAAAAGCAGGAAAGGATATTAAATAGCAAAAATCAGATAAAAATACTTCTTTTATAGTAGACACCATATTGCAAGTGCATTTAAAATTAGCAATGCATGACATTTATTTCCTGGACATTTGTCTTCCAAAGAGTTCACAGTGCTTCAGTGTCAGTTAAGAAATGATTCATGTGAAATTTTTATTAAACCAAATTTACTGGGAAATTACTGTCCAGATAATACTTTATTTTGATTTTATTGAGTTCCTTCCTAATCACTGAGCCTTTTCGTTAGAGCTTTCAACTATAGCAAATGCCTTAAAGGCCAATTTTTAAGTTGCTATTATAATACCCTAATGGAATCACGTATCGTTTTCCTTCACTCAGATATGGCACACAGTAGGCACCTGATAAAATACTGAATGAGTGAATGGATAAAATTGCTTTTTATCATTTCATTCAGCAATTTCATTCTTATCTTTGTCCATTTCATGTTCTAATGTTTATCAACATCAACTCAAGAAGGTTAGGGATCCATTAATTTATTAAGTATTTGGTGCATAGCTACTATGTGCAAGGTGCTAGGAATACCAAGTTAACCAGACATAGATGCAGTCCCTAGCTCCCTCCAGGCCATGCTGGTGGGAGAGACGGATACTAACCAAAAAGTGACAGAAAGACAACTAAACAAGATTATAGTAGCCAATATAAAGGTAAATATACAGCTTACTACAAGTACATGTATAAGAAGGCTTAGTCTAACTGGGGCCTCAGAGAAGATGACCAGAAGAAGCAACATTTATATTAAGACTTAGAGAAAGGAGAAGGTAAGTGGTGGAAGGAGAATATTATGAGGAAAAGGAAGGTTTCTGCCTCTGAATTGTAGGGCTCTGGGTAAGTCCCTTGAGCTTAGGCTCTGAACCTACTTCTTTCTCTGCAAAACTGTGACAGTAATAATGCCTGTGCCATAGAGCTCTAATGAGTAAAGAGTTGACTTTATTTGTACAATATCTAGGATGTTAGTAAGTACTTAATAAATATTTTCTGGTGGCCATAACAGCCTGGAGCCAGGCTTCCTGAGTTCGAATCCACTTAACTAGCTAGGTCAAACGACCTTGGACAAGATGTTTTCTTCCTATCTATCCTTTAGTTGGCCCATCAAGATAACATTATCTGCCCATAGGGTTGTTGGAGGATCCCATGAGTTCTTTTATGTGAAGCATGACACAATTCTTGGCACATAATATGTGCCATATGAATGTTAACTTGTATTAGCAATAAAGAAATCCTACAACAGTCTAATGAGGTGTTTAGAAATTATTTTATAGCTTTTAAGGGAATTGAAATTCAAAAAGAACCTAAGTGCCTGTCCGTGTTTACGTAGCTAACCAGTTCATTATCTGAAACCCAAACTCACAATTTCTGATTTTAACCTCACTCCAAGAGGCCTCCGCAAGCCCAAGAAAAAATTGCCTTCCTGGGATCTCAAGGAAGAATCCTTAACATAATAATATGACCATTGGTAATAATGTCTCTTGGTTCTTTCCAAATCCATAAAGATGCTTTTCCTGATGAGTGACTGAGCTGTGAAGAGATGAGAAACCCTCATCCCTCTGAATTACTTGTGTCAGAATATTTTAACCATAGTACTACGGATAGTAAATTATACTTATTAACAGGAAATATGTCTCAGATTGGAATCTGAGCAATCAGATGGGCAGAGAAAAACCGCTTTGACTTGCTCTTCATCTTTTAAAGACAAAGGAGAGCTTTTCTATGTACAAAGTCAGTTGTCAAAAAAGCCTTGGGGAATAAGAGTCTGCAGCATCGAATCCGGCTTCACAGCCCAGACGCCGGTGCTCCAGGTCTTCCTGATCCCAAATCCCTGGACCTGTCCCCCAACACAGGCTGCCACCAGAGGTCATTTGCAATTGCTCTCTTAGGAGCTCCAGGGAAGGGGAAAGGAGCTAGATAGGAAGACGGGACGCGTGGAAGTCGAGAAAATTAAGGCCATTCCACTTTTTTTTTTTAATTTTTAAATTTTTATTTATTTATGATAGTCACACAGAGAGAGAGAGAGAGAGAGGCAGAGACACAGGCAGAGGGAGAAGCAGGCTCCATGCACCAGGAGCCCGACGTGGGACTCGATCCTGGATCTCCAGGATCAGACCCTGGGCCAAAGGCAGGTGCTAAACCGCTGGGCCACCCAGGGATCCCCATTCCGCTTTTAGTCCAGTGTTAGCACAAGTCCAGCCATCCCATGCCCCTGCAAAGAAGAGCTGAAATTTCCATTACTTCTGTTACAGGAAAAAACAAAAGTTTACAGCTTAATGTCTTTGAAAGCCCCACATTAGCATAAGAACTGAGCCCAGGCCTAGGGTGGGAAGCCCCTATTAGAAGGAGAACAGAGCTCAATGCCCTTGAAGGCCCCAAATCAAAATGTAAACAGAACTTGAGGAATTGCTCCAGCCCTTCTGGAGGTCCCTGAGACCAGCCCTTAAAACTAAGCTAAAACCCACCTCGGGGTCCAAGTCCCTGCTCCGCTGTGTCGGCTGTACTTGGACGCAAGCTCGAGCTTGAAAAAAAACCCTCGTGCGTTTGCATTGGTGTCGGCTTCTCGGTGGTTTCTCGGATTTGCAATCTTGGGCACAACAGTCTGAGATAAAAAAACCAAACCAAAGAAACTCGGACGCAGGCAGAGTAAACGCAGGGTTCTGAGAGAAGCGGCAGAGACCCGGGGGCTTGGGGGCTCTTCTGTGGAGGCCATCCACCTCATTACCCACCTCCACACCATCCACCTACATCATCATCCCCCATTGGATCGCCCCCATACCATCCCCCCTACACCATCCCCCTGACACCCCCACACATTCCCCACCCACACTATAAACACACATCACCACCCCTAAACCATCCCCCACACTCCACCACCATCATACCTCTGCCCCCACACCATCAGCCCCCAGCAAGGACCTGGGGCAGCAGTCCCCTGTGGGACATGCTCAGCCTCCCCGGGGTTCTCTGGACAGCCTGCTCCCATCAGAAGCCCTGGTGTCCCATAGAGTACACAGGGGTTGCAGGGAAGAGGGAAGGCCGGGAGCCCCCGACAGGGTGGGTGCAGGTGGGTGGAACACAGGATGCACTGTGCCCTGCCTCCTCCCACTGTCCCTCCTGGAGGGCAGCACACCCTACACAGGACACCAGCCCCTAACCCAGAGGGACCTGGGCTGGCCTGGCCCCGGGCTCTGTGGGGCTGGGGTGATTTGAGCCCCCCCCCAGACCCAACACAAAGACTAATGGGATCCACCCCCATGGCCCTGGCCAGGCCTGGATTCTGGCCCCGGGCTGAGCGAGCCCTCTCACAGCTGCATGTGGCCTCCTGGGCCCTGGGTGTGCCCCACAGATGCGGGTCGCTGACCGAGGGCAGCCCTGGGGATCCCGGGACACCCTAGGGTGGGGAGAGCAGGGGTAGGCCGGTGGGCCCCACCAACACCCACAGCAGGAGGAAGTCTCCTCCAGGTGCTGGGGCCCCAGGGAGCCCGAGGCCGGGGTCCGGCTGCCCTGTGGGGACCCAACACAGGAGCCCATGAGCTGCAGGTCCAGGTCAGCTCTGCTGTCCTCAGAACCGTCTCTCAGGCTGAAACCTCAGGACACACGCCCCCCACACGGAGTCCACACATGCTCCCAGGTGGGGGACTCCAGCCCCCGCCCCCCCACCCCCTGTGATCCTTGCCCTCCCCTAAAGGACAGAAAGGTCTACCTCCCCAGGGGAAGGCACGCACTCTCGGCTCTGAGCCGTTTGCTGTAGAAAGTCAAGAAAGTGTTGTGGTGCGAAAATGCACAGCCAGCCCATTTCTGTGTCTCCAGGAACTCTGTGCATGGGGCGTGGAGAGACCCCTAGAGAGGAGGAGGGGGCACCACCCAGGCCCCAACCAGCCCCTGCAGGGGCGCCGCCAGGCACACACTCAGCTGACGTCCCCACGTGCCTTCCAGGGGCGGCCAGACACCAGGGTCAGGACCCCACGGACTTTACTGGGTCCCAGCCTGTGCCCCGCGGGCCAGGAGGGCTGGGACAGAGTGACAGTCAGGGAGCCTCAGGTCACCAGGGTCTGTGCAAAGCGACCTAGGAGGTCTGTGCTCCCTCTGTCCTGGGGGCCTGGGCTGGCCAGGTTCCAGGGCACTTCCTCCCCTCCCCGCATCCCCGTGCCTGTGTGCCTCGGGCACAGAGGGCCTGTGGGGCGGTCAGTGTGGAAGGGAGGTCAGGACAGCAGGCCCTGGTCTTGTGCCCAAGATTGCAAATCCGAGAAACCACCAAGGAGCCGACACCGATGCAAACACACGAGGGTTTATTTACAAGCTCCAGCATGGGTCCAAATATACCCGACACCGCGGAGCAGGGACTTGGACCCCGAGACTAAGAGGCGGCGTAGCAGCTTTATAGGGGCCAGTGGCCCATGGGATACACAGAAAGGTGCACAGTCATGTCGGTCCACATGCAGGTGGCCGTTTGAATTACATCTTACCCTATAGTATCCATTTGAGCTGGCCTATTACTTTGGTCAGAATTGGCGCGCAGTTTTGGCGGGCACAAAGCAGGGTTACATTGTTCTGAGCCGATTTCCGATTAGGGTGTGCCCAGCGGCTCGACTAGGGTGGGGCAGCGCCTTAAGCAATAAGCAGGTTATGTGGGGGTCATACAGGAGGTGGCAGGTGTAGCACAAAATGGAATCAGTCCTGCTCTGCTTCTCCAGGAGTAGGGGATTTTGTTAAATTTCCTGGGTCCCGGGATCCGTGGGTGGCGCAGCGGTTTAGCGCCTGCCTTTGGCCAGGGGCGCGATCCTGGAGACCCGGGATCGAATCCCACGTCAGGCTCCCGGTGCATGGAGCCTGCTTCTCCCTCTGCCTATGTCTCTGCCTCTCTATCTCTCTCTCGCTGTGTGACTATCATAAATAAATAAAAAGAAATTTCCTGGGTCCCACACTGACTGCATGTACACTTCGCTTCTAACAGGCCTAGGTTTGATGCGGGACAGAAGTTGTGTGAGAGGCAATTGGAAGGTGCAGGCCAGGATACAAGTGTCTTGAAACTCAATCCAGCGACTACCGAGGAATTCCTCTCATACATTGCTACTACTTCCATACAAGAGAAGCTAGTTGAACGCAGTGTCCAGGGGATCTTGATTCTGAGAGGTGAGACCCCACGCAGTCCCTCACAGTTCCACACTGCTTGCAGATAGAGTATCGAACATCCTCACTAGAGATGTATGCCAGAAGCTCATGGGACGCAGGGGGCAAGTCGAAGGCTTCAATGGTTGTGTCTCCAGGTGCAGTAGAGTGGTATTCATGAACCTCCTGACTTTCGGCTTTGAGGCATGCTTCCTTTTAAGAGCTGAATTCAAGACAGGACCCTCCCGCATCCTGCAGGCCTGTAGACATAACTGCTAACATCCTTATATTAGGTGCTGGGAGAGGTTGTGAGAAATGCATGTGGAAGCATGAGGCCTGTACTCACGTGTATCTGAGTTCAATACAACGATTGCCAACGTCCTTGTTCAATTAGAGTGTAGCTCGGGTATACCT
Source organism: Canis lupus baileyi (assembly GCF_048164855.1). Taxonomy (NCBI): domain Eukaryota; kingdom Metazoa; phylum Chordata; class Mammalia; order Carnivora; family Canidae; genus Canis; species Canis lupus. The sequence continues at coordinate 51,950,665 of NC_132860.1, forward strand.
TGCCTTGATAACTGTCTAGCAGACATCGGCCTGCAAAGCATACACACTTCTGAGAGTTGAGCTTTTGGCCTGTACTTCCCACATCCTGCCTGCAGATACACTTCGCTGCTAACAGGCCTAGGCTCGATGCGTGACTGAAGTGTTGTGAGAGGTAAGTGGAAAGTCCCGGCACTCAAGACTAGTGCCTCCAAGCTCAATCCAGCGATTTCCTAGTAATTCCTGTAGTAGACAGGTGCTACATACTAAGTTTCATACGTGAGAAGCTAGCTGAACCCTGAGTCCAAAAGCATCTCTCTCCCGAGAGTTGAGCTCACACCCAGTCCCTCACAGTTCCACACTGCCTGCAGAATGAGTTTTGAACATCTTCACCAGAGACATTTGTCAGAAGCTTGTGAGACACAAGTGGAATCATGCAGGCCTGGAAGGTGTCTCCAGGTGCAGTAGAGTGGTACTTTTCGAACCTCCTGAGTTAGAAGACTGCTATGGTCTCACGACCATTAGAACGCAGCTTGTTGAAAGCTGGCTTCTAGGCATGCTCTCTTGTGAGAGCTGAGCTCAGGACAGGACCCTCCCGCATCCTGCCTGCCCATTGTCATAGCTGCTAACATCCTTAAGTGAGGTGCTGGGAGAGGTTGGAGAAATGCGAGTGGAAGTGTCAGGACTGTACTCACGTGTATCTGAGTTCAATATAGCGATTGCAAAAGTCCTTGTTCAATTAGAGTGTAGCTCGGGTATACCTCGCCTCGATAAGTGTCTAGCAACGTCGGCGTGCAAAGCATACACACTTCTGAGATTTGAGCTTATGGCCTGTACCTCCCCCATCTGACTGCCTGTGCGTTCCGCTTCCACAGCTTTTCGTTGTATGCGGGAGAGTAGCCGAGTGAGAACCAAGTCTCTGCCTTGTCAATTTGGCTCCCAGCAGACAGCTGCCTGCAAGGCATGCACACACCTTTGGATTGAGTTTAGGACTTGAACCTCCCACATGCTGACCGCCTTTACGCTTAGCTTCCAAAGGATTTTGTTCGATACGGGACGCAAGTTTTGCGAGAGGCAAATGTGTGTTAGTTCAATCCAGCAACTTCTGAGGAATTCCTCCCTCCGATGGGAGCTACATACTAACTTCCAAACCTGAGTAGCTAGCTGAAAGCTGTCTCTCTGGGGAACTTCCCTCTCAGAGTTGAGCTGAAACCTGGTCCTTCCCAGTTCCACACTGCCTGCAGATACAGTTACGAACATCCTCACTAGACATGTTTGTCAGAAGCTCATGGGACGCAAGGGGCAAGCTGCAGGCTTCAAGGTTGTGTCTCCAGGTGCAGTAAAGCGGTATTCATGGAACATCCTGAATTACAATGCTGCCACGTTCTGATGGCCATCAGAACGCAGTTAGTAGAAAGCTGGCTTCAAGGCAGGTCTCCTTTTGAAAGCTGAGCTCAGGGCAGGACCCTCCTGCATCCTGCCTGCCCATAGTCGTAGCTGCTAACGTCCTTATCTTAGGTGCTGGGAGAGGTTGGAGAAATGCAAGTGGAAGTGTCAGGATGGTACTCACGTGTATCTGAGTTCAATACAGTGATTGCCAACGTCCTTGTTCAATTAGAGTGTAGTTCGGGTATACCTCACCTCGATAAGTGTCTAGCAGACATCGGCCTGCAAAGCATACACACTTCTGAGAGTTGAGCTTATGGCCTGTACCTCCCCCACCCTGACTGCCTGTATGTTCCACTTCCACAACATTTCGTTGTATGCAGGACAGTAGCGGAGTGAAAACCAAGTGTCTGCCTTGTCAATTTCGCACCTAGCGGACACCTGCCTGCAAGGCATGCACACTCCTTTGGATTGAGTTTTTGGCTTGTACCTCCCACATGCTGACCACCTGTACGCTTCACTTCCAAAGGATTTTGTTCGATACGGGACACAAGTTTTGCGAGAGGCATGTGTCTCCTCGTTCAATCCAGCGACTTCTGAGGAATTCCTCCCTCAGATGGGAGCTACATACTAACTTCCAAACCTGAGTACCTAGCTGAAATCTCTCTCTCTGGGGAATTTCCTTCTGCGAGATGAGCTGACACGCGGTCCTTCCCAGTTCCACACTGCCTGCAGATGCTGTTACGAACATCCTCACTAGACATGTTTGTCAGAAGCTCATGGGACGCAAGGGCCAGCTGCAGGCTTCAATGGTTGTGACTCCAGGTGCAGTAGAGCGGTATTCATGGAATGTCCCACCTTACAATGCTGCTACATTCTCACGGCCATCAGAATGAGCTAGTGGAAAGCTGGCTTCTAGGCATGCTTCCTTTTGAGAGCTGAGCTCAGGGCAGGACCCTCCCGCATCCTGCCTGCCCGTAGACGTAACTGCTAATATCCTTATGTTAGGTGCTGGGAGAGGGCGGTGAAATGCATGTGGAAGTGTTAGGCCTGTACTCACGTGTATCTGAGTTCAATACAATGATTACCAATGTCCTTGTTCAATTAGAGTGTAGCTAGTTTCTAACTCCCATGTACGAGTGGGTAGCAGACATTTGCCTTCCAGTTGTACACACTTTTGAGAGTTGAGCTTATGGCCTGTACTTCCCACATGCTGCCTGCAGGTACACTTCGCTGCTAATAGGCCTAGGCTCGATGAGTGATGGAAGTGTTGTGAGAGGTAAGTGGAAAATCCCGGCATACAAGAGTAGTGCCTCCAAGCTCAATCCAGCGATTTCCTAGTAATTCCTGTCTTAGACAGGTACTACATACTAAGTTCCATACGTGAGAAGGTAGCTGAACTCTGAGTCCAAAAGCATCTCTCTCCCGAGAGTTGAGCTCACTCCTAGTCCCTCACAGTTCCACTCTGCCTGCAGAATGTTTTGAACATCTTCACCAGAGACGTTTGTCAGAAGCTTGTGAGATGCAAGTGGAATCATGCAGGCCTGGAAGGTGTCTCCAGGTGCAGTAGAGTGGTACTCTTCGAACCTCCTGAGTTAGAAGACTCTATGGTCTCACGGCCATTAGAACACAGCTAGTTGAAAGCTGGCTTCTAGGCATGCTCTCTTGTGAGAGCTGAGCTCAGGGCAGGACCCTCCCGCATCCTGCCTACCCATAGTCATAGCTGCTAACTTCCTTACATTAGGTGCTAAAAGAGGTTGGAGAAATGCGAGTGGAAGTGTCAGGACTGTACACGTGTATCTGAGTTCAATATAGTGATTGCCAACGTCCTTGTTCAATTAGAGTGTAGCTCGGGTATACCTCATCTCGATAAGTGTCTAGCAGTCATCAGCTTGCAAAGCATACACACTTCTGAGAGTTGAGCTTATGGCCTGTACCTCCCCCATCCTGACTGCCTGTACGTTCCGCTTCCACAGCATTTCATTGTATGCGCGAGTGTGGCAGAGTGAGAACCAAGTGTCTGCCTTGTCAATTTGGCTCCCAGCGGACAGCTGCCTCCAAGGCATGCACACTCCTTTGGTTTGAGCTTAGGACTTGAACATCCCACATGCAGACCTTCTGTAAGTTTCGTTTCAAAGGATTTCGTTCGATAGGGGCGCAAGTTTTGCGAGAGGCAAATGGGTCTCCGGGCCTCCTCTCCGGGTCTCTGTGGTCTGACAACTTGGTGGCAGTGAGTGGTCTATGTGGTGTCTGGGGATGGGATGTGGCGCTGATTGTCAGGTGCACATCTGCCTGGGAGATGCACCTGCGGGGATCAGTGATGGGGTGGGCGTCAGCACCTCTGGCCTCCAGCGGGCAGTGCTGTGCTGCTCCCTGAGACTCGGGTCTGATGGGGGGGAGGCGGGTGGGGACGCTGGTCCTCTGGCTCTAGGACTGAGGATTCCACCCCCCAGTCTGCAGGCCCACCACAGAAGAGCCGCCAAGCCCCCGGTTCCCTGCCGCTTCTCTCAGAACCCTGCTTTCACTCTGCCCGCGTCTGAGTTTCTTTTGGTTTTGTTTTTTATCTCAGACTGTTGTGCCCAAGATTGCGAATATGAGAAACCACCAAGAAGCCGATTCCGATGCAAACACACGAGGGATTATTTACAAGCTCGATCTTGTGTCCAAGTATACCCAACATTGCAGATCAGGGACTTGGACCCGAGGTAGGTTTTAGCTTAGTTTTAAGGGCTGGTCTTGGGGACCCAAAGAAGGGCTGGAGCAATTCCTCAAGTTCTGTTTACATTTTGATATGGGGCCTTCAAGGGCATTGAGCCCTGTTCTCATTCTAATAGGGGCTTCCTGCCCTTGGCCTGGGCTCAGTTTTGATTCAATTGTGGGGCTTTCTAGGACATTAAGCTGTAAACAGCAAAGGTTCTACACATGGAAGGAGGACGTCACACTGTCCCTATTTGCTGAAGACGCGGTACTAGAAACAGGAAACCCAAGAGCCTCCACCAAAACCTGTTAGAACTAAGGAGTGAGTTCAGGAAAGTTGGAATCCCTGGGTGGCGCAGCGGTTTGGCGCCTGCCTTTGGCCCAGGGCGCGATCCTGGAGACCCGGGATCGAATCCCACATCGGGCTCCCGGTGCATGGAGCCTGCTTCTCCCTCTGCCTGTGTCTCTGCCTCTCTCTCTCTCTCTGTAACTATCATGAATAAATAAAAATTAAAAAAAAATTAAAAAAAAAAAAGTAAAGTAATGGGACACAAACTGACCCTACAAAGCAGAGTAGCCTTGCTGTGTCCCGACAATGAGCACTCAGGAAGGAAAGGAAGGACGTGAAGGCCTTCTCAGGAGCATCAAGGAGAATAAATAATGAGACTGAACCAAAGGAGCACAAGTCTTGTGCACTGAGCCATACCAGGCTCTGGGAGGCCGTCCTGGGCTCGTGGGGTGGGAGCCTCATCTTGTGAAAATATCCGCACTTCCTGAAGCCACCCTCAGTTTCATGGCATTCCTACCAAAATCAGGGTGGCAGATCTTAGAAATAGGAAAAAAAAACAAAACCCATAAATCCAACCCCCACAACAAATGACCCCGGACAGCAAATCAGTATTGGAGAAGCATGACAGAGTGGGACGCAGCACTTTCCTATTTCAAAAGATGTCACAGAGACACAGGATAAAGCAGTGTGGTTCTCGGGCCCCCGGCTGGCTCCGTCAGTTAAGCATCCGACTCCTGACCTCATCTCCGGTCCTGATCTCAGGGGTCATGAGTTCTAGGCCTGTGTTGGGACATGGACGAGGCGTGGAGCCTACTTAGACAAACCAGACTCACAGGGGGTGGTCCCGGCATAAGCTGAATGAGCAAAACAGAGAGTCCAGAAGGAAATGTGCTCTGATAGGACTGATTTTTTTAACTTAATTTAAACCCAATTAATTAACGTATAGCGTATTATACTTTCAGAGGAAGAATTCAGAGATTCACCAGTTGGAGATAACAGCAGTGCTCATGACATCACGTGACCTCCTTCATGCCGGTACCCTGTTATCCGCCCCCTCCAGCGACCCTCAGTTTGTTTCCTATGATTAAGAGTCTGTATTTCCTGCATCTGTTTTCATCTTATTTGTTTTTCCTTCCCTTTACAGTTGTTCATCTGCTTTGCTTCTTTAATTCCACCTGTGAATGAAACCACACGTCATTCTCTTTCCCGACTGACTTACTTCACTTAACATGATCCCTTTAGTTCTATCCACATCATTGCAAATGGCAAGATTTCTTTCTCTTTGATAGCTGAGTTCCATTCCTCTCTCTATGACCATCATCTATCTCCCATCCTTTTTATCCATCATCTGGCAGAGGACACCGAGGCTCCTCCCACAGTGTGGCTACTGTGGACCCGGCTGCTGTGGACATTGGGGTGCAGGTGTCCCAAGTCTCATTGCATCTGTATCTTCGGAGTGAGCTCCAGGCCGTTCACCTGCTGGTCGCAGGGCGGCTCTATTTGTAACTTCCTGAGGAGCCTCCACACTGTTTCCAGGGCGGCTGCACCAACCCACGGTCCCGCCCACAGTGGAAGAGGGTTGAGTGAGTTTTGCAGGACATGGTAAAAGTCTGGTCCACATTTCATTTCACGTCCTGTGGGCTCCAATTCCTTGTCCTTAAGTATTTCTGGGGAAGCCGGGTGTTGGGCTCCTTTTCAGTGAGATGTTTCCAAAGCTAACAGGCCCCAGATGAAGCCTGAAAGGAGGCAGGTGCAGCCCAGAGAGCACCCGCTGCCTCCTGCACAGTCTCCTGTAGCGCCTGAGCATCTCGCAGGGGGCGCCTGAGCCCAGGCCCCTCCCATGGGGCACGCATGTGCAGTAGGCCTCCTCTGCCTGCACTAACAGGAGCCAGCCTGTGCTGGGGAGGCCTGCGGAAGACATGGGGACCCGTCTATGCTGATGAGCTGCAGCCTCCTCAGGACCCGCGGGGAGTCTTCAGGGGGAAATTGGGCCACATTCATGCTGACAGGAACCCCGGTCTCCTCAGGACCCACGATGAGACTTTAGGAATATGTGGGCCCACATCCACCCTGACAGGAGCCCCTGGGCGCCTCAGGACCCTCAGGGAGGCTTCTGGAAGACGGGGGCCCACATTCACGCTGACAGGAGCCCTGAGCACCTCAGGACCCGCAGGGAGGTTTCAGGAAATTGTGGGCCCGCATCCACGCTGAGAGGCACCCCTGAGCAGCCTCACGACCCGCGGGGAGGCTTCAGGAAGATATGGGCCTGCATCCACACTGACAGGAGTCCCTGAGCTGCCTCAGGACCTGTGGGGAGGCTTCAGGAAGATGTGGAGACACGTTCACTCTGGCAGGAGCTCCCGGGTCCCTCAGGACATAAGTTGAGGCTTCTGGAAGCTGGGGGCCGCGTTCATGGTTACAGGAGCCCCAGCCTCCTCAGAACCCTCGGCGACACTTCGGGAGGATTTGGGGCCACATGGACACAGCAGGACGCTGACTTCCTCAGGACCCCTGGTGTAGACTTGGGGAAATATGTGGATGCGTCCATGGGGACAGAAGACCCCAGCTTTGTCAGGGCCTGTGGTGAAGCCTAAGAAAAATGTGGGTGCCGCATCCACAGTGACAGGAGTCTCCAGCCTCCTCAGGACCCACTGTGAAGTTTTGGGAAGATTTGGGGCCACATCCATGCTGACAGGAGCCTCCAGCCTCCTCAGATCTTATGGTGAGGCTTGAGGAAAATGTGGGGCAACGTCAATGCTGACAGGAACCCTGTCTTTCTCAGGACCTGCACTTTGGCTTCGGGACATAAGGGGCTGCGTGTATGCTGAGAAGAGCCCACAGCCTCCTCAGGACCCGCGGAGAGTTTTCTGGGGGACGTGGGGCCATTTCCAGGGTGACAGGAGCCCCCCGCCTCCTGAGGACCTGCAGTGAGGCTTCCAGAGGATGTGAGGCATAGTCCACAGTGACAGGAGACCCAGCGTCCTCAGGACCCGCTGACTATGACTCAGGAACACGTGGGGCCACGTCGCACTCACAGGAGCCTGGCTTCCTCAGGACCCCTTGGAGGAATCTGGAGGAGCTGTTGGGGGCCACTTCCACATCAGAAGGGACTCCTCAGAACCACAGGGTAAGTGAAAGGGTAGAATGAATGGTAGGGTGAGGGGAGGGGAGGCAGTTGGTGGTTAGCCTTAGGTTAGATGTTAGGGGTTAGTGATTATGCTTATGGTTACGAATTAGAGGTTAGGTGAGGCATAAGGGTATTGGTCAGTGTTAAGAGTTAGGATGGGGGTTAGGGTAAGGGACAGGATTTAGTGTTAGGGTTAGGGTTTAGGCTCTAGGGATTAGGGCAGGAAGTTAGAGGTTGGGGTTAGGGTTATGGTTAGAGTTAGGGTTGGGCTTAGGTTTGCAGTTAGTGTTAAGGGTTAGGGTGTGAGTTATGGTTAGGGGTTAGAGTTAAGGGTTACAGTTAAACTTAGGGCTAGGTTTAGGGTTAGAGCGAGGGTTAGGATTAGGATAGGGGTTAGGGCTAGGGTTAGGGTTAGTGTTTGGTTACGGGTTAGGGTTAGGGTCAGGTCAGGGTCAGGGTACGGTTTTGGAAAAGGGTTAGATATAGGGTTAGGGAGTGGGTTAGGGGTTGGTTTTAGGGTATGGGTTAGGGTACAGTTTGTGGTATGAGATAGGATTAGTATTAGAGGGTTAGGGTTAGGGTACAGGTTAAGGTTAAGAATAGGATTTGAATACCTTATTTTAAGGTTAGGGTTAGAGGTTAGGGTTCCGGTTAGATTTAAGGTAGGGGTCAGGATTAAGGAAACCTAAGTTTAGGTGAACCTACATTTAGGAGTTAGGGTGAGGGTTGGCAGAAAGGTTTAGTGAATGTGTTTTGGTCTTGGGGTTTGTGTTTGTTTTTCGATTAGTGATGGGTCTTGTTTAAGGGCTAGGTTAACATTAGGATTAAGTGTAGGGTTAGGGTTATGTCTGTGTATGGTTAGAGTTTGGGTCTGGCATGTGCCTGCACTGGGACTCCTAGCCTCTTGGGCCATTTAGTTTTATGCACTCTATTTAGGTTTTGGGTTCAAAGATAGCCTGACTCCACCAAGTCAGTGGCCTCCCCAGAGAATCAAAATCCAGCCTTCTGATGGGGTCAGAATAGACATAGCAGGCTTCTCCCGAGCTGAGCTAAGGAGGGGATTTGTGGCTCTAAAGACTCTTTATTTGGATTTTCAGTTGCCTTTCTGATTTTATCTCTAGTGCGTACATGTTTCATCAATACTACCTATTATTTTAAAGTTTTACTTGAATTCCTGTTTGTATACACAGAATGATATAGTTTCAGGTTTACCACATAGTGATTCAACCTTTGGATACAATGCCTGGTACTGGCCACAGGTGCCCTCCACTATCCCCATCGCCTGATTCCCCATCCCCCTCACCTTCCTCTGGTATTTATTAGTTTATTCTCTGGGGTTAAGAAAGTGTTTTTTTGTTTGCTTCTCTCATCCCCCCTGTGTCCCTTTGCCAGTTTGTCTGGTTTCTTAAAATTCACATGTGAATGCAATTGTATGGTATTTGGTATCTTTCTCTGACTGACTGAGTTCATTGAGCATTAAGTCCTTTCCACTTATCCCACGTCATTGTAAATGGCTTCATTTCATTGCTTCTGATGACCTGGTGATGTCGCAGTTGGTATATTTACCACATCGTCTCTGCCCATTCATCACTCGATGGACATCTGGGCTGTATCCACAGTTTGGCTGTTGTTGATAACGCTGCTACAAACACTGGGCTGCGTGTCCCACTTGGAATCTACTAAACGACTTTTGTATCCTTGGGGTAAATACCTAGCTCTGAAATTTTGGAATCATAGGGTAGCTCTATGTTTAACTTCTTTTTTAATTTTTTTTTTATGATAGTCACAGAGAGAGAGGCAGAGACACAGGCAGAGGGAGAAGCAGGCTCCGTGCACTGTGAGTCCAACATGGGATTCGATCCCGGGTCACCAGGATCCTGACATGGGCCAAAGGCAGGTGCCAAACTGCTGCACCACCCAAGGATCCCCTATTTTTAAAGTCTCTAGGACCCCCCACAGTGTTTTCCACAGTGGCTGCACCTGTTCGCATGTCCACCAGGAGTGTAAGGGGGCTCCCACTTCTCTATAGCCTCAACAGCACCTGTTGTTTCTTCTGTTGTTAATTTTAGCCATTCTGACGGCTGTCAGGTGACATCTTATTGTGGTTTTCATTTGCATTTCCCTGATGATGGGTGACGCGGAGTGTCTTTCGGTGTCTGGTGGCCATCTGGATGTCTTGTCAGAGACAAAGTCCATTCATGTCTTTTGCCCATCTGCAGTTGGATAATTTGTGTTTAGGATGCTGAGATTTATATTTGCTTTACGTATTTTGCATACTAACTCTTTATTGGATATGTTGTTTACAAATATCTCCTTTCAGTTTGTATATTGCCTTTTAGCGTTGGTTGTTTCTTTCACTTTGCAGAAGCTTTTGAATTTGATGAAGTCCCAATAGTATTTTTGCTTTTGTTTCCCTCAACTCAGAGGCATATCTAGAAAGAAGATCCAATGGCCAACGTCAAAGATGTTGCTGCTTATCTTTTCTTCTTTGTATGGTTTCAGGTCTCACATTTAGGTCTTTCATCCATTTTGAATTTATTTTTTATATATATGGTGTAAGAAAGTGGTCCAGTTTCATTCTTCTGCATGTGGCTGCCTGGTTTTCCCAACACTATTTGTTCTTATCCTGGGGTCAAGGTTAGGGTTTTTTGAAGAGACTGTCTTTGTGCCATTGGATATTCCTTCCTGCCTTGTTGTCGATTAATGGATCATAGAGTTACAGGTTTGTATCTTGTTTCAGCATTCCATTCCATTCTATTCTATTGATCTAAGCGTCTCCTGTTGGGAGATTCTTGATTGCTGATTCAATTTCGTTGCTGGTTATCTGTCTGTTCAAGTTTCTTATTTCTTCCTTTTTCATTTTTGCTATGTTATATATTTCCAGGAATTGATCTATTTCTTCCAGGTTCTAGGTTGCTGGCATATAATTTTTCATAATGTTCTCTTATAAATGTTTGTATTTCTCTAGTGTTGGTTGTTATTTCTCTTATCTCATTTGTGATTTTATTTGGGTCCTTTCTCATCATTTATCTGTTTTCTTTTTTAAAGATTTTATTTATGTATTCATGAGAGACACAGAGAGGCAGGGGTATAGGCAGGGGGAAAATGAGGCTCCATGCAGGGAGCCTGATGTGGGACATGATTCCCCAGGACCCCGGGATCATGACCTGAGCCAAAGCAGATGCTCAACCACTGAGGCACCCAGGTGCCTTGCTGATTAAATTCCTTTGCTAGTTATGGGTGTGTTCACATTTTCTATTTCTTCCTATTTCAGTTTTGCTCATTTATACATTTCTAGGGATTTGTCCATTTATTCCAGGTCTCCCAGTTTGTTAGTGTATAATCTTTCATAGTATTCCCTTATAATTGTCTTATTTTTCTGGTTTTGATTGTGATCTCTCTTCTCTCTGTGATTTTATTTATTTAGTTCTTTTCTGTTTTCTTGTTGATAAGGCTGGCTAGGGCTTGATCCATTTTCTTAGTTATTTTGAAGAACCAGTTCTTAGTTTCATTATTCCATTCTACTGTTTTGTTGTTTCTGTATTGTTTATTTCTGCTCTCATCTTTATTTTTTCCCTTCTTCTGTAGGCTTTAGGCTTTGTTTCCTATTCCTTTTCCAGCTCCTTTAGGTGTAGTGTTGGGTTGTGTATTGGAGACTTCTTGTTTCTTGAGGTAGGACTGTATTGCTATCTACTTCCCTCTAAGGATTGTCTTTGCTACATCCTAGAGGTTTGAAGAAACATGTTTTCATTTTCATTTGTTTTAAATTTCCTCTTTAATTTCCTGGTTGCTCCATTCATTCTCTAGTAGGATGATCATAATCTCCACGAATTTTTGGTCTGTCCAAATTTTTTCTTACTGTCGACCTCGAGTTTCATAGCGTCGTTGTCCGAAAATGTACATGGTGTGATACCATCCTTCTTGTACCTATTGTACCTGTTGAGGGCTGATTTGTGGTCCATGATATAATCTATTCTGGAGAATGTCCCCTGTGCACTTGAAAAGAATGTGTATTCTGCTTTAGGAAGAAATGTTCAAACTATATCTGTTGAGTCTTTTTGGTCCAGTGTGTCAAGGCTATTTTTTCCCTGTTGATTTTCTGCATAGACGATCGGTCCATTGCCATAAGTGGGTGTTAAAATACCCTGTCATTGTATTATTATCAGTGTGTTCCTGTACGTTTGTTGTTAATTGGTTTCTATATTTCAGTACTCCCATGTTGGCAGCATAAATATGTAGTAGTTTGATCTTTTTTTAAAAATAAATTTATTTTTTATTGGTGTTCAATTGACCAACATACAGAATAACATGCAGTGCTCATCCAGTCAAGTGTCCCCCTCAGTGCCCGTCACCCATTCACCCCCACCCTCTGCCCTCCTCCCCTTCCAGCACCCCTAGTTCTTTTCCCAGAGTTAGGAGTCTTTATGATCTCTCTCCCTTTCTGATATTTCCCAAACGTTTCTTCTCCATTCCCTTATGTTCCCTTTCACTATTATTTATATTCCCTGAAGGAATGAGAACATACACTGTTTGTCCTTCTCCGATTGACTTACTTCACTCAGCATAATACCCTCCAGTTTCATCCACGTTGAAGCAAATGGTGGGTATTTGTCGTTTCTAATGGCTGATTAATATTCCATTGTATACATAAACCACATCTTCATTATCTATTCATCTTCCAATGACACTGAGGCTCCTGCCACAGTTTGGCTATTGTGGACATTCTGCTATAAACATCGGGGTGCAGGTGTCCCGGCGTTTCATTGCATCTGAATCTTTGGGGTAAATCCCCAATAGTGCAATTGCTGAGTCGTCGGGCAGGTCTATTTTTAACTCTTTGAGGAACCTCCACACAGTTTTCCAGAGTGACTGCACCAGTTCACATTCCCACCAACAGTGTAAGAGGGTTCCCTTTTCTCCGCATCCTCTCCAACATTTGTGGTTTCCTGCCTTGTTAATTTTCCCCTTTCTCACTGGTGTGACATGGTATCTCATTGTGGTTTTGATTTGTATATCCCTAAGGGCAAGTGATGCAGAGCATTTTCTCATGTGCATGTTGGCCATGTCTATGTCTTCCTCTGTGAGATTTCTGTTCATGTCTTTTGCCCATTTCATGATTGGATTGTTTGTCTCTTTGGTGTTGATTTTAAGAAGTTCATTATAGATCTTGGAAACTAGCCCTTTATCTGATACGTCTTTTGCAAATATCTTCACCCATTCTGTAGGTTGTCTTTGAGTTTTGTTGACTGTATCTTTTGCTGTGCAAAAGCTTCTTATCTTGATGAAGTCACAATAGTTCATTTTTGCTTTTGTTTCTTATGCCTTCATGGATGTACCTTGCAAGAAGTTGCTGTGGCCAAGTTTAAAACGGGTGTTGCCTGTGTTCTCTATGATTTTGATAGACTCTTGTCTCACATTTAGATTTTTCATCCATTTTGAGTTTATCTTTGTTTATGGTGAAAGAGAGTGGTCTAGTTTCATTCTTCTGCATGTGGATGTCCATTTTCCCAGCACCATCTATTGAAGAGACTGTCTTTCTTCCAATGGATAGTCTTTCCTCCTTTATCAAATATTAGTTGACCATAAAGTTCAAGGTCCACTTCTGGGTTCTCTATTCTGTTCCATTGATCTATGTGTCTGTTTTTGTGCCAGGACCACACTGTCTTGATGACCACAGCTTTGTAGTACAAGCTGAAATCTGGCATGTGGTGCCCCCAGATATAGTTTTCTTTTTTAAAATTCCCCTGGCTTGGGATCCCTGGGTGGCGCAGCGGTTTGGCACCTGCCTTTGGCCCAGGGCACAATCCTAGAGACCCGGGATGGAGTCCCACATCGGGCTCCCGAAGCATGGAGCCTGCTTCTCTCTCTGCCTGTGTCTCTGCCTCTCTCTCTCTCTCTGTGTCACTATCATAAATAAATAAAAAATAAAATAAAATAAAATAAAATAAAATAAAATAAAATTCCCCTGGCTTTTCGGGGTCTTTTCTGATTCAACACAAATCTTAAAATAATTTGTTCTAACTCTCTGAAGAAAGTCCATGGTATTTTGATAGGGATTGCATTAAACGTGTACATTGCCTGGGTAACATTGACATTTTCACAATATTAATTCTGCCAATCCATGAGCATGGAATATTTTTCCATCTCTTTGTGTCTTCCTCAATTTCTTTCAGAAGTTTTCTATAGTTTTTAGGGTATAGATCATTTACCTCCTTGGTTAGATTTATTCCTAGGTATCGTATGATTTGGGTGCAATTGTTAATGAGATTGACTCCTTAATTTCTCTTTCTTCAGTCTCATTGTTAGTGTATAGAAATGCCTTTGATTTCTGGGCATTGATTTTGTATCCTGCAACGCTACCAAATTGCTGTTCGAGTTCTAGCAATCTTGTGGGGGAGGGTTTTGGGTTTTCTAGGTAGAGTATCATGTCATCAGCAAAGAGGGAGAGTTTGACTTCTTCTTTGCCAATTTGAATGCCTTTAATGTCTTTTTGTTTCCTGATTGCTGAGGCTAGGATTTCCAATACTATGTTGAATAGCAGTGGTGAGAGTGGATATCCCTGTCTTATTCCTGATCTTAGGTGAAAGGCTCCCAGTGCTGCCCCATTGAGAATGATATTTGCTGTGGGCTTTTCGTAGATGGCTTTTAAGATGTCGAGGAATGTTCCCTCTATCCCTACGCTCTGAACTGTTTTGATCAGGAATAGATGCTCTATTTTGTCAAATGCTTTCTCTGCTTCTAATGAGAGGATCATATGGTTCTTGGTTTTTCTCTTGCTGATATGATGAATCACATCGATTGTTTTACGAGTGTTGAACCATCCTTCGGTCCCGGGGATAAATCCTACTTGGTCATGGTGAATAATATTCTTAATGTATAGTTGGATCCTATTGGCTAGTATCTTGTTGAGAATTTTTGCATCCATGTTCATCAAGGATATTGGTCTGTATTCTCCTCTTTGGTGTTTCTTTGTCTGGTTTTGGAATTAAGGTGATGCTGGCTTCATAGAACGAATTTGGAAGTACTCCATCTCTTTCTACCTTTCCAAACAGCTTTAGTAGGATAGGTATGGTTTCTTTAAACGTTTGATAGATTTCCCCTGGGAAGCCATCTGGCCCTGGACTTTTGTGACTTGGGACGTTTTGGATGACTGCTTCAATTTCCTCCCTTTATTGGCCTGTTTAGGGTTTCTATTTCTTCCTGTTCCAGTTTGGTAGTTTGTGGCTCCAGGAATGCGTCCATTTCTTCTAGATTGTCTAATTTATTGGCGTATAGCTGTTCATAATATGTTTTTAAAAACGTTTGTATTTCCTTGTGTTGGTAATGATCTCTCCTTTCTCATTCATGATTTTATTAATTTGAGTCTTCTCTGTCTTCTTTTTAATAAGACTGGCTAATGGTTTATGTATGTTATTAATTCTTTTAAAGAACCAACTCCTGGTTTTTTTGATCTGTTCCACATCTATTGTGGTCTCAATTTCCTTGAGGTCTGCTCAAATTTTAATTAAATCTCTTATTCTTTTGGGTGTAGGATCTAGCTGCTGTTTTTTTCTCTAGCTCCTTTATGAGTAAGGTTAGCTTTTGTATTTGAGTTCTTTCCAGTTTTTGAATGGATGCTTGTATTGTGATGTATTTCCCCCTTAGGACTGCTTTTGCTGCATGCCAAAGATTTTGAACGTTTGTATCTTCATTCTCATTAGATTACATGAATCTTTTTAATTCTTCCTCAATTTCCTAGTTGACCCTTTCATCTTTTAGCAGGATGGTCCTTAACCTCCACGTGTTTGAAATCCTTCCAAACTTCTTGTTATGATTTAGTTCTAATTTCAAGGCATTATGGTCTGAGAATATGCAGGGGACGATCTGAATCTTTTGGTATTGGTTCAGACGCGATTTGTGATCCAGTATGTGGTCTATTCTGGAGAAAGTTCCATGTGCACTTGAGAAGAATGTTTATTTAGTTCAGTTTGGATGTAAAGTTCTGTAGATATCTGTGAAATCTATCTGCTCCAGTGTATCATTTAAAGCTCTCATTTCTTTGGAGATGTTGTGCTTAGAAGACCTATCAAGGGTAGAAAGACCTAGATTGAAGTCACCAAGTATAAGATAATTATTATCTAAGTATTTCTTCACTTTCGTTATTAATTGGTTTAAATATTTGGCAGCTCCGATATTCGGGGAATATATATTGAGGATTGTTAAGTCCTCTTGTTGGATAGATCCTTTAAGTATGATTTAGTGTCCGTCTTCATCTCTCACTATAGTCTTCGAGGTAAATTTTAGTTTATCTGATATAAGGATGGCTACCCCTGCTTTCTTTTGAGGACCATTTGAATGGTAAAAAAGTTCTCCAACACATTATTTTCAGATTGTAGGTGTCCTTCTGTCTAATATGAGTCTCTTGTAGACAGCAAATAGTTGGGTCCTGCTTTTTTATCCAGTCTGAAACCCTGCGCCTTTGAAGGGGTCATTAAGCCCGTTCACGTTCAGAGTTACTATCCACAGATATGAGTTTAGTGTCATCATGACATCTATTCAGTCCTTGTTTTTGTGGATTGTTCCACTGAACTTCTTCTTAAAGCGGAATTTTAAGAGTCCCCCTTAAAATTTCTTGCAGAGCTGGTTTGGAGGTCACATATTCTTTCAGTTCCTGCCTGTCTTGGAAGCTCTTTATCTCTCCTTCCATTTTGAATGAGAGCCTTGCTGGATAAAGTATTCTTGGTTGCATGTTCTTCTCATTTAGGACCCTGAATATATCCTGCCAGCCCTTTCTGGCCTGCCAGGTGGCTGTGGAGAGGTCTGCTGTTACCCTAATGCTCCTCCCCATAAAGGTCAGGGATTTCTTGTCTCTTGCTGCTTTAAGGATCTTCTCTTTATCTTTGGAATTTGCAAGCTTTACTATTAAATGTCGAGGTGTTGGACGGTTTTTATTGATTTTATGGGGGGGATCTCTCTATTTCCTGGATCTGAATGCCTGTTTCCCTTCCCAGATTAGGATTGTTTTCAGCTAGGATTTGTTCAAATACATATTCTGGCCCTCTGTCCCTGTCGGCGCCCTCGGGAACCCGAATTACAAGTAGGTTTTTCTTCCTCAGGCTGTTGTTTATTTCCCTTAATCTGTCTTCCTGGTCTTTTAATTGTCTGTCTCTTTTTTCCTGAGTTTCCTTCTTTGCCATCAACTTGTCTTCTATGTCACTCACTCGTTCTTCCACCTCCTTAACCCTCGTCGTTAGGACTTGTAGTTTGGATTGCATCTCATTCAATTGATTTTTAATTTCTGCCTGATTGTATCTAAATTCTGCAGTCATGAAGTCTCTTGAGTCCTTTCTGCTTTTTTGTAGAGCCACCAGTAGCTGTATAATCATGCTTCTGAATTGGCTTTCTGACATTGAATTGTAATCCAGATTTTGTAACTCTTAGGAGAGAGGACTGTTTCTGATTCTTTCTTTTGAGGTGAGGTTTTTCTTCTATTCATTTTGCTCAGTGCAGAGTGGCCAAAAAAATTTGTATTGGGAAAAGGAGAAAAAGAGAGGAGAGAAAGAAGGAAAGAAAAGAGAAAAAGAGAAAAGGAAGAAAAAAAAGAAAAAAGAAGAAAAAGAGAAAGAAAAAGAAAGAAAGGAATAAAGGGTGGGGGATGCAACAAATCAGAAAGAAGAAAAGAAAAGAAAAGAAGAGAAGAGAAAAGAAAAGAAAAAAGAAAAGAAAAGAAAAGAAATACCACGGGAGAGTATCTTTCGATTCTGTATACTTTAAGTCCGTTTACTTCCCCTGGAACTTGTCCGTCTAGCTCGTCTTCTGGGGGAGGGGCCTGTTGTGCTGATTTTCAGGTGTTAGCTCTTGAGGGAGCTGCTCCGCCCTCTGCCTGGTGCAGGGCTCAGTGGGGGTTGTTTAACCCGTGAGGCCCCAGGAGGAACCATTCCAGTGACGCCAGCAGCTCTGGAGCCCTGGATTCAGCTCCCACAGTAACTATAGAGCTCTCCCTCTGCAGGACCTGGAGGTGCCAAGGCAGGGACGCTGATCTGCTCAGCTCTGGGCAGAAGCGTCCTAGCTGTCGTGGGCCTTCCCGGGCTCTGCCTGTCCCAGGGGGAGGCCAAATCCTGGGCTGTGTCCTGGCACCCTGTGCTCCAGTGCCTGCGCTGTTGGATTCCCCCTCCCGGCCACACAGCCGCCTCCGCGGCGCTGCTGCCCGAGCCCCTCTGAGCTGGTCCCATTGCCCCGCAGCCCTCTCCGCAGGGATCCTCTTCCTCTGCTGGAGCCCCCTCCGAGCTGCTCCTGGCCTCGCAGCCCCCTCCATGCGGAGCCGCCGCCCGAGCCCCTCCGAGCTGCTCCGGGTCCAGCCATGGGCCCTGCAGTCTTTTAGGGAGCTCAGCCGCGGGGTATGGTGCAGTCTCCTGGGTGCGCAGGTGTCTGTTAGTGTTCCAGGGAGCCCGAGGGCATCCCCGCCATCCTGGCATCCTGCTCCAACTCCCTGCGGGTGCCTTTCCACCCAGGAAGATTGGTGAAGCTCCTGCTTCTCCAGGACAGAGCTTTCCTGTCCTGGGGGCACTCGCCCCAGCCTTAGCCCGGCACCTCGTGGGGCCCCTCCCCCTTGGATGCCTTTTGTTTCTTTATTTCTTTTCCCCCCTCTTCCTACCTTGATAGAAGTGTGAACTCTTCTCACTGTAGCATTCCAGCTGGTCTCTCTTTTTAAAGAGAGAGATTTTCAGGATGATGAATATTATCTAGGTAATTTGGTGGGGACAGGTGATTTGGGGACCCTCTTCTTCTGCCATCTTGCCCCTCCTTCCACTTTCCTATTTCAAACAATGTCACAGAGACACAGGATAAAGCAGTGTGGTTCTCGGGCCCCGGCTGGCTCCGTTGGTTAAGCATCCGACTCCTGACTTCACCCTTGGTCTTGATCTCGGGGTCATGAATTCTAGCCCTGTGCTGAACTGTGGACGAGGCATGGAGCCTACTTAAACAAACCAAACCCACAGGGGTGTGGTTCTGGCATAAGCTGAAGGAGCAGAATAGAGAGCCTGGAAGAAAATGCACTCCGATACCGTCAACTGTTTTTTAAACTTAATTTAATTTAAACCCAATTAATTAAGAGTATAGTGTATTATACTTTCAGAGGTAGAATTCAGGGATTCACCAGTTGGAGATAACACCAGGGCTCATGACATCACACGCCCTCCTTCATCCCCGTCTACCACTTACCCTGTCCCTCCACTCCCCTCCCCTCCAGCAACCCTCAGTTTGTTTCCTCCTTCCTGGAGTCTTTTTCCTCCATGTCTGTTTTCATCTTATTTGTTTTTCCTTCCCTTTACAGATGCCCATCTGCATTGCTTCTTTAATTTCACCTATGAATGCAACAATACAGTAATTTTCTTTCCTGACTGACTTTTTTCACTTAACAAGATCCCTCTAGTTCTATCCACGTCATTGCAAATGGCAATATTTTCTTCTCTTTGATAGCTGAGTACCATTCCTATCATCTAACTATCTATCATCTATGACCATCATCTATCTTCCATCTTCTTTATCCATCATCTGCCTGAGGGCACCAAGGCTCCTCCCACAGTGTGGCTACTGGACATTGGGGTGCAGGTGTCCCCGAGTCTCATGCATCTGTATCTTCGGGGTGAGCTAAGGCCGTGCACCTGCTGGTCATAGGGCGGCACTATTTATAACTTCCTGAGGAGCCTCCACACTGTTTCCAGGGTGGTTGCACCAGCCTGCGGTCCCGCCCACAGAGGAAGAGGGTTGAGTGAGTTTTGCAGGACTTGGTTAAAGTCTGGTACACATTTCTTTTTGTGTCCTGTGGGCTCTAATCATTGTCCTTAAGTATTTCTGGGGAAGCCAGGTATTGGGCTCTGTTTCAGTGAGTCATTTCCGAAGCTCATAGGCCTCAGCTGTAGCCTGGAAGGAGGCAGGTGTGGTCCCGTGTACGGGGACGCTGCCTCTTGCATGGCCTCCTGCAGTGCCTGAGCGTCCTGCAGGAGGCGCCCGAGCCCAGGCCCTGCTCAAGGGCTGGGAAGGCTCAGTAGGCCTCGTCCACCTGCAATAACAGGAGCCCACCTGTGCTGGGGAGGCCTGAGGAGGACATGGGGACGCATCCACGCTGATGAGCCCCGGTCTCCTCAGGAACCGCGGTGAGGCTTCAGGAAGATGTGAGCCCGCATCCACCCTGACAGGAACACCTGGGCCGCTTCAGGACCTGCAGGGAGGCTTCAGGAAGCTGTGGTGCCACTTCCACTCTGGCAGGAGCTCCCGGGCCGCTCAGGACATAAGTTGAGGCTTCTGGAAGGTGGGGGCCGCATCCACGGTGTCAGGAGCCCTGGCCTCCTCAGAACCCGCAGTGACGTTATGGGAGGACATGGGGCCACGCCCACACCCCAACGCTGACGTCTTCAGAACCCCCGGTGTAGACTTCGGGAAATATGGGGATGCTTCCATGCAGACAGAAGACCCCAGCCTTGTCAGGGCCTGTGGTGAGGCATAAGAAAGATGTGGGTGCCGAATCCACACTGACAGGAGTCTCTGGCCTCCTCAGGACCTGCCCTTTGGCTTCGGGATATATGGGGCTGTGTTTATGCTGACAGGAGCCCACAGCCCCCTCAGGACCTGCGGTGAGTTTTCTGGGGGCCATGGGGCCATGTCCAGGCTGACAGGAGCCCTCGGCCTCCTGAGGACCTGCTGTGAGGCTTCCAGAGGATGTGAGGCATAGTCCACAGTGGCAGGAGACCCGGCGTCCTCAGGACCTGCTGACTATGACTCAGGAACACGTGGGGCCACGTCCACACTCACAGGATCCTGGCTTCCGCAGGACCCCCTGGAGGACTCTGGAGGCGCCATTGGGGGCCACGTCCACATCAGAAGGGACTCCTCAGAACCACAGGGTAAGTGAATTGGTAGAATGAGTGGTAGGGTCAGGGGAGGGGAGGGAGTTGGTGGTTAAGTTAGGTTAGATGTTAGGTGTTAGTGATTATGCTTATGGTTCCGGATTAGAGGATAGCGTGAGGGATAAGGGTAAGGGTGAGTGGTTAGGAGTTGGATGGGGGTTAGGGATTAATGAAAGGGGTTAGGGTTAGTGTTAGGGACAGGATTTAGAGTTAGGGTTAGGGTTTAGGCTTAGGGATTAGGACAGGATGTTAGGAGTTGGGGTTATGGTTATGGTTAGTGTTAGGGTTGTGATTAGGTTTGCAGTTAGGGTTAGGTGTTAGGACGTGAGTTAGGGTTAGTTGTTAGGGTTAGGGTTTAGGGTTAAAGTTAGGGCTAGGTTTAGAGTTAGGGTGAGCGGGAGGGTTAGGATAGGGGTTAGGATTAGGGTTAGTGTTTGGTTAGGGGTAATGGTCAGGTCAGGGTCAGGGTAGGGTCAGTGTACGGTTTTGGAAAAGGGTAAGAGATAGGGTTAGGCAGTGGGTTAGGGGTTAGTTTTAGGGTACGGGTTAGGGTACGGTTTGGGGTATGAGATAGGGTTAGTATTAGAGGGTTACGGTTAGGGTACAGGATAAGGTTAAGAATAGGATTTGAATACATTAAGTTAAGGTTAGGGTTAGAGTTTAGGGTTAGGGTTAGATTTAAGGTAGGGGTCAGGGTTAAGGAAACCTAAGAATAGGTTTAGGAGTTAGGGTGAGGCTTGGCAGGTAGGTTCAGTGAATGTGTTTCGGTCTTGGGGTTTGTGTTTGGTTTTTGATTAGTGATAGGTCTTGTTTAAGGTTTAGGTTAATATTAGGCTTAAGTGTAGGGTTAGGGATATGTCTGTGTATGGTTAGAGTTTGGGTCTTGGCCTGTGCGTGCACTGGGACTCCTAGTATCTTGGGCAGTTTAGTTTTATGCACACTATTTAGGTTTTGGGTTCAAAGATAGCTTGATTCCAACAAGTCAGTGGCCTCCCCAGAGAATCAAAATACAGGCTTCTGCTGGGGTCAGAAAAGACATGGCAGGCTTCTCCCGAGCTGAGCTAAGGAGGGGATTTGTGGCTCTAAATACTCTTTATTTGGATTTTCAGTTGCCTTTCTGATTTTATCTCTTGTGCGCACATGTTTCTTCGATACTAACAATTATTATTTTAAACTTTTATTGAATTCCTGTTTGTAAACACAGTATGATATATTTTCAGGTTTGCCACATACTGATTCAACCCTTGGATGCAACGCCTGGTACTGGTCACAGGTGCCCTCCACTATCCCCATCGCCTGATTCCCCATCCCCCCCCACCTTCCTCTGGTATCTATTATTTTATTCTCTGTGGTTAAGAGTGAGTTTCTTGGTTTGCTTCTCTCATCCCACCCTATCGATCCCCTTGCCAATTTGTTTGGTTTCTTAAAATTCACATGTGAATGCAATTGTATGGTATTTGCTATCTGTCTTTCTCTGACTGAGTTCATTGAGCATAAGTCCTTTACAATTCTCCCAGGTCATTGTAAATGGCTTCATTTCATCCCTTGTGATGACCGAGTGATGTCGCAGTGTGTATATTTACCACATCGTCTCTGCCCATTCATCTGTCGATGGACATCTGGGCTATATCCACAGTTTGGCTATTGTTGATAACGCCGCTACAAACTCTAGGCTGCGTGTCCCTCTTTGAATCTAAGAGACTACTTTTATATCCTCGGGAAAAATACCTAGCTGTGCAATTTTGGAATCATAGGGTATTTGTACTTTTAACTTCTTGAGGACCCTCCACACTGTTTTCCACAGTAGCTGCACCTGTTCACATGACCACGAGGAGTGTAAGGGGGCTCCCCCTTCTCCATAGCCTCACCAACATCTGTTGTTTCTTGTGTTGTTAATTTTAGCCATTCTGTCGGCTGTCAGGTGACATCTCATTGTGGTTTTGGTTTGCATTTCCCTGATGATGGGTGACGCTGAGTGTCTGTCCGTGTGTCTGGTGGCCATCTGGATGTCTTGACAGAGACAAAGTCCATTCATGTCTTCTTCCCATCTGCAGTTGGATAATTTGTGTTTAGGATGCTGAGATTTATATTTGCTTTACGTATTTTGCATACTAACTCTTTATTGGATGTGTTGCTTACAAATATCTCCTATCATTTTGTATGTTGCATTTTAGCGTTGCTTGTTTCCTTCACTTTGCAGAAGCTTTTCAATTTGATGAACTCCCAATAGGATTTTTGCTTTTGTTTCACTCGCCTCAGATGCATATTTGGAAAGAAGATCCAATGGCCAATGTCAAAGATGTTGCTGCCTATCTTTTCTTCTTTGTATGGTTTCAGGTCTCACATTTAGGTCTTTCATCCATTTTGAATTCATTTTTTATATAGATGGTGTAAGAAAGTGGTCCAGTTTCATTCTTCTGCATGTGGCTGCCTGGTTTTCCCAACACCATTTGTTCTTATCCTGGGGTCAGGGTTAGGGTTTGTTGAAGAGACTGTCTTTGTGCCATTGGATATTCCTTCCTGCCTTGTTGTCGATTAATGGACCATAGAGTTACAGGTTTGTATCTTGTTTCGGCTTTCCATTCTATTCTATTGATCTAAGCGTCTCCTGTTGGGAGATTCTTGATTGCTGATTCAATTTCTCTGCTGGTTATCTGTGTGTTCAAGTTTCTTATTTCTTCCTTTTTCATTTTTGCTATGTTATATATTTCTAGGAATTGATCTATTTCTTCCAGGTTCGGGGTTGCTGGCATATAATTTTTCATAATGTTCTCTTATAAACGTTTGTACTTGTAGTGTTGGTTGTTATTTCTCTTTTCTCATTTGTGATTTTATTTGGGTCCTTTCTCATCTTTATATCTTTCTCTTTTTTAAACATTTTATTTATGTATTCATGGGAGATGCAGAGAGGCAGAGGTATAGGCAGAGGGAAAATGGGGCTCCATGTGGGCAGCCTGATGTGGGACTTGATGCCCCAGGATCCTGGGATCGTGACCTGAGCCAAAGCAGATGCTCAACCACTGAGGCACCCAGGTACCTTGCTGATTCAATTCCTTTGCTAGTTATGGGTCTGTTCACATTTCTATTTCTTCCTATTTCTGTTTTGATTGTTTGCACATTTCTAGGGATCTCTCCAATTCTTCCTGGTCTCCCAGTTTGTTAGCGTATAATCTTTCATAGTATTCCCTTATAATTGTCTTATTTTTCTGGTGTTGATTGTGATCTCTCTTCTCTCATTTGTGACTTTATTTATATAGGTCTTTTCTCTTTTCTCGTTGATAAGGCTGGCTAGGGCTTTGTCTATTTTATTAATTATTTTGAAGAACCAGCTCTTAGTTTCGTTATTCCATTCTGTTTTGTTGTTTCTGCATTGTTTATTTCTTCTCTCATCTTTATTTTTTCCCTTCTTCTGTAGGCTTCAGGCTATGTTTGCTATTCCTTTTCCAGCTCCTTTAGGTGTCGGGTTAGGTTGTGTATTGGAGACTTCTTGTTTCTTGAGGTAGGCCTGTATTGCTATGTACTTCCCTCTTAGGACTGCCTTTGCTACATCCCAGAGGTTTTGAGAAACATGTTTTCATTTTCATTTGTTTTAAATTTCCTATTTAATTTCTTGGTTGCTCCATTCATTCTCTAGTAGGATGTTCATAATCTCCACGTATTTTTGGTCTGTCCAATTTTTTTTTCTTACTGTCGACTTCAAGTTTCATAGCGTTGTGGTCCAAAAATGTACAGGGTGTGATATCAACCTTCTTGTACCTGTTGTACCTGTTGAGGGCTGATTTGTGGGCCATGATATGATCTGTTCTTGAGAATGTCCCATGTGCAGTTGAAAGGAATGTGTAGGGATCCCTGGGTGGCGCAGCAGTTTAGCGCCTGCCTTTGGCCCATGTTGCGATCCCGGAGACCCAGGATCGAATCCCCCGGTGGCCTCCTGGTGAATGGAGCCTGCTTCTCCTTCTGCCAATGTCTCTGCCCCTCTCTCACTCTCTCTCTCTCTGTGACTATCATAAATAATAAAGAAAGGAAGGAATGTGTATTCTGCTTTAGGATGAAATGTTCAGACTATATCTGTTGAGTCCCTGTGGTTCAGTGTGTCAAGGCTATTGTTCCCCTGTTGATTTTCTGTATAGACAATCAGTCCATTGCCATAAGTGGGTGTTAAAATCCCCTGTCACTGTATTATTATCAGTGAGTTCCTGTACGTTTGCTGTTAATTGGTTTCTATATTTAGGTACTCCCATGTTGGCAGCATAAATATTTAGTTGTTTGATCTTGATAGAGAGTCTTTTTAATTATGAAATAATGCCCTTCTTCATCTTTTCTTATACTATTTGTTCTTTCTTTTTGAAATTTAAATATTTTATTTATTTATTCATGAAAGATACACAGAGAAGCAGAGGCAAAACATAGGCAGAGGGAAAGGCAGGCTCCACAAAGGGAGGCCGATGTGGGACTCGATACTGGGATCCCAGGATCAGCCCTGAGCCGAAGGCAGATGCTCAACCACTGAGCCAACAGGTATCCCCCAGGGTTAGGTTTCAAATCTCCTTTGTCTGATATAAGTATGGGTCCTCCAGCTTTCTTTTGATATGCATTAGCGTGATAGATGACTTTCCATTCCCTGACTTTCAATCTCCTGGTGTCTATAAGTCTAATGTGAGCATCTTGTAGGCAGCATACATGGATCTTGTTTTTTAAATAATGATTTTATTCATGAGAAAGAGAGAGAGAGACAGAGAGAGAGAGAGGCAGCTAGAAAATTAGGCAGAGAGAGAAGCAGGCTCCCCACCAGGAGCAGAATATGCAACTCGATCCCTGACTCCAGGATCACACCCTGATTCAAAGGTAGAGGCTCAACCCCTGAGCCACCGAGGCATCCCGGATCCTGTTTTTTAAGCCACTCTGATACCCTGTATCTTTTGATTGGAGCATTTAGCCTATCAGCATTCAGAGTGATTATTCAAAGATATGAACTTTGTGCCTTTGTGTTTCCGGAAGAGTTGGTGTTTCTGGTGACGTTCTCTGGTTCTTTCTAGTCTTTGTTTCTTTTGTTCTCTTTTTTCCCCCACTAGAAGAGTCCCTCTTAAAATTCCTTACTGGACTGGTTAAGTGGTCATGAACTCCTTTATATGTTGCCTGTCTAGGAAAATCTTTCTCTCTTCTTCTCTCCTGAATGACACCCTTGCTGAAGAAAGAATTCATACAAATTGGACTCCAATAAAAAGAAATTTAAAAACATAAAATAACTTCTTTCTAATATGATTGAGGACAATGTCATGTAGGAGGAAAACCAGAAGCACAAAGAGAAGAGGAGAGATTTCACCCTCTGTAGCCTTCACAGGGACCTGGTGTCCTTTCCTAGGAGGTGCCCCCTGTCCGTAGGATGCATCCTTCCCCTCTGTGCTCCTTGTTGGAACCCAGCAGGCACATCTCCATGCCTCCAGCACGTCTGCAGTCATGGTTTATAGCGTCTTCCATGTATCCTATTGGGGATCACAGCGACTTGTATGTAACCATCTGGCTGCTGTTTGACAACATTGGGGGCATTCCGACTTTTGTTGGTTTTGGGGTGTGTGTGTCTCTATGACATGCAGCTATCATGTGCACCTATTGGATCCTATGGCTGGGTAACCCAAAACCCCGAAATGGTTGGCAAAACCTCATTTCTGGTGCTGGCGCTGGGTGGCTAGCTGGGCTCTCCTGTCCCCCCCGGGGCTCGCTCATCCAGTGTCTTTCTGCTGGAGGGTCAGCTGAGCTGGAAGGTCCGGCTCGGCCACATTCCCATGTCCGGCAGTGGGTCCTGCCAAGCGCTTGCTGCTTCTCTTCTCCCCAATGCCTCTCCAGCAGGGAGCCAGACATTCGGGCCACCCTTGGGGGGAGCTCCTGAGGAGCCAGCTGCCTATGGTGGGGAGCCATGTGGCTGCCTGTATGTGGGAGTCAGGGTGGGGATGGGGCTGGGGTTGTCGGTCCCCTGTCCTGACTGGCCTTCAGGCCGAGCCCCATGCTCACCCACCCCTTACTCACTCGGGCAAGGAGGGTGCCCTCCACACGTTGGTATGAGAGATCCAACACCACAAGGTGTGTATGCTGGGTCCACCTGGTGAGGGTGGCCCAGGTGCATGAGCTGTAAGTGTGGGAACCAGGAAATTTAACAAAAATCCCCTACCCCTGGACAAAGAGAGCAGGGCTCATTCCATTTTGTGCTACATCTGCCACCTCCCCTATGACCCCCAAATGGTCTACTTATGGCTTAAGGCGCTGCCCCACCCTAGTCAGGCCGCTGGGCACACCCTAATTGGAAATCAGCTCATAACAAGGTAACCCTGCTTTGTGCCCGCCAAAATCATGCACCAATTCTGACCAAAGTAATAGACCAGCTCAAGTGGATACTATAGGGTAAGGTGTAATTCAGTCGGCCAACTACATGTGGACCGACATGATTGTGCAACTTTCTGCGTATCCCATGGTCCACTGGTCCACGAGCTGCCTCGCCTCTTAGTCTCAGGGTCCAAGTCCCTGCTCCAATGTGTCTGGTGCACTTGGACCCAAGCTCCAGCTTGTAAAGAGACCCTCAGGAGTTTCATCGGTGTCGGCTCCTTGGTGGTTTCTCGGATTCGCAATCTTGGGCACAGCACAAGGGCCTGCTGTCCTGATATCACTTCCACGGCCACGCTGACTGCCCCGCAGGCCCTCTGTGCCCAAGGCACCCAGGCACGGAGATGCGGGGAGGGGAGGAAGTGCCCCGGAACCCGGCCAGGCCCGGCCCCCTGGACAGAGGGAGCAGTGACTTCTCAGGTCACTTTGCACAGACCCTGGTGACCTGAGGCTCCCTGGCTGTCACTTTGTCCCGCCCATTCTGGCGCACAGGGCACAGGCTGAGTCCCAGTAAAGTCTGTGAGGCCTGACCCTGGCGTCCGGCCACTCCTGGATGGCACGTGGGACGTCAGCTGTGTGTGCCTAGCGGCGCCCCTGCATGGGCTGGTTGGGGCCTCGGTGGTGCCCCCTCCTCCTCTCTGGGGGTCTCTCCACGCCCTATACTCAGAGTTCTGGGAGACACAGAAACGGGCTGGTTGTGCATTTTCACACCACAACACTTTATTGAATTTGTACAGCAAATGGGCTCAGAGCGGAGGGTGCGCGCCTTCACCTGGGGAAGGAGACCTTTTAGTCTTTAGGGGAGGGCAAGAATCACACGGGTTGGGGGGGTGAGTGCTGGAGTCCCCCACCTGGAAGCATGTGTGGACTCTGGTTGGGGGCGTGTGTCCTGAGGCTTCAGCCTGAGTGACGGTTCTGAGGACAGCAGAGCTGACCTGGAACTGCAGCTCATGGGCTCCTGTGCTGGGTCCCTGCAGGGCAGCTGGACCCCGGCCTTGGGACCCCTGGGGCCCCAACACCTGTAGGAGCCTGCCTCCTGGTGTGGGTATGGGTGGGGCCCACCGGCCTACCCCTGCTCTCCCCACCCTGGGGTGTCCCGGGATCCCCCGGTCTGCCCTAGGTCAGCGACCTGGACCTGTGGGGCTCGCCCAGTGCCCAGAAGGCCACATTCAACTGTGAGAAGGCTCGCTCAGCCCGGGGCCAGAATCCAGGGCTGGCGACGGCCATGGGGGGGCTGGATCCCATTAGTCTTTGTGTTGGGCCTCGTGGGGGCTCAAATCAACCCAGCTCCCCAGAGCCTGGTGCCCAGTCAGCCCAGGTCCCTCTAGGTTAGGGGCTGGTTCCTGTGCAGGGTGTGCCACGCTCCAGGAGGGACAGTGGGCGGAGGCAGGGCACAGTGGGTCCTCTGCACCACTCACCTGAACACACCATTTCGGGGGCTCCCTGTCTTCCCTCCTCCCTGCAACCCCTGGGTACTTTATGGGACACCCAGGCTTCTGATGGGAGCAGGGTATCCAAAGAACCCCGGGGAGGCTGAGCATGTCCCACAGGGGGCAGCTGCACCGGTTCCTTGCTCAGGGCCGATGGTGTGGGGGTGGATGATGTGGGGGCATGTGTATGATGGTGGTGGAGTTGGGGGCTGGTGTAGGGGGGATAGTGTTGAGGTATAGTGTGGGTGGGGATTGTGTGGGGCTTTGTGTGTGTGAGGGGGATGGTGTAGGGGCAAGGCCATGGGGGATGATGATGTAGGGGGATGATGTGTTTCTGGGAAATGGGGGGATGGGGTGGGGGGCTGGCAGACACCCGGTAAACCCTTTCTCTAAGATGCATGGGGAGACGTCTACAGATAAAGGCGACCCCAGTCTGGGGTTTGCTGTGACACCTGCTCCTGGGTCCCCGTGTGGTCAGTGCAGGGCCCTGGCTGGACTGGGGGCAATATCTCGGGTCATCATACTATGTATGTTTACAAATTGCAAATTGTCTCAAATTAAATGCATAGAATTTAGAAATATATAAAGCACTGAGAGGGGGTGTCACCCTGACCCATCTGACCCTCATCGGATCGATGTGTGTCCTCCTCCAGTCACAGCCATACACCCAGCCCCCAGGTCCCCTTACTGCCCCCCACGGCCTGCACCCTGCTTTTCAGAGGATCGTCCCTCACACCTTTGGGGTTCAGCTCACATGGCAACCCCTGGAGGCCCCATCCTAGTGGCCTCCTCATCCCTGAGAACCCGGGGGAGGGGGCACGGTGTACATCACCAGCACCTTACCATGCAGCTGTGTGTTGCTGTTGCTGTTCTTCTCCCAGCCTCGGAAGCCCTGTGTTCCCGACCCAGAAGCCCCTGGTCCTCACCCGGAGCCCGATCCCCCCTGGCCCCTCAGCCTCACCCTACCCTATAGTAGTACCAAAACATGATGTGACTGCTGAATGTCCTGTTGACGTCCAGGTCTACCTGCGTGATTTCCTAGGAGGAGTACCAGGGCCTCCTCCTTCATTTCCTGTGGGAAAACCGGGGAGGAGGAGCAGGCATCAGGGATACAGACCCTGACCTGTCATGAGCTGCTTTGCTGGTCAGGGAGCCCTGGGGCAACCATGGGAGTGTGTCCTGCAGAAACCTCCTTCCTTCCTCTGGGAGGCCGGGAATGGTGGGAGTGCCCACCGTGCCCGTGGAACTGCGTGAGGGCTTGTGCCCAGCTGTAGTGGGCGGGGAGGTGACTGAGGGACAGCCTGGGTTGGAGGGCATAGGGGTTCAGCTCAGGTGGGGAGGGGACATGGGGTGTTGTGCCCAAGATTGCGAATCTGAGAAACCACTACAGAGTTGACACCAATGCAAACAAATGAGGGTTGATTTCCAAACTCGAGCTTGTGTTCAAGTACACACGAACCCAACACAGTGGAGCAGGGACCTGGACCCCGAGTTGGGTTTTAGCTTAGTTTTAAGGGCTTGTCTCAGGGACCTCCAGAAGGGCTGGAACAATTCCTCAAGTTCTGTTTACATTTTGATATGGGGCTTTCAAGGGCATTGAGCTCTGTTCTCATTCTAATAGGTGCTTCCAGCCCTTGGCGTGGGCTCAGTTCTTATTCTATTGTGGGGCTTTCCAGGGCAATAAGCTGTAAACTTTTGTTTTTTTCCTGCAACTGAAGTAATGTAAATTTCAGCTCTTCTTCACAGGGGCCTGGGATGGCTTGACATTTTCGAACGCTGAACTTAAAGTGGAAAGGCCTTCATTTTCTCGGCCTCCTTGTATCCATTCCCATCCTAGCTAGCTCCTACCCCCTTCCCAGGAGCTCCTAAGAAAGCAATTGCAAATGACCTCAGCCTGGCAGCGTGTGTTGGGGGACAGGCCCTGGGATTTGGAATCAGGAAGACCTGGCTCCTGGGCGTCCCAGTTCTGCAGCGGGATTCGATACTGCAGACTCTTACTCCCTGAGGCTATCTTGACAACTGACTTTGTACATAGAAAAGCTGTCCGTTGTCTTTATAAGATGAAGAGCGAGTCAAAGTGTTTTTTCTCTGCACTTCTGATTGCTCAGATTCCAATCTGAGATGTATTTCCTGTTAATAAGGATAATTTACTATCCGTAGTACTATGGTTAAAATATTCTGACACAAGTAAATCAGAGGGATGAGGGAATGTCTTCTCTTTCTTCACAGCACAGTCACTCATCAGGAAATGCATCTTTATGGATTTGGAAAGAACTGAGAGACATTATTACCAATGGTCCTATTATTATGTGAAGGATTCTTCCCTGAGATTCTTCCCCTTTTTCAACTGACACTGAAACACTGTGAACTCTCTGGAAGACAAATGTCAGGGAAATAAATGTTATACATTGCTAATTTTAAACACACTTGCAATATGGTGTCTATTATACTAGAATTATTTTTATCTGATTTTTGCTATTTATTATCCGTTCCTGCTTTTCAGGTTGAGGAGGCATTATACGTGTTCCTAAGTGTTTTTCTTTCCTTCTGATCTAAAATTCTTACTTTGTTCCCATGGAAGGAACTCTTTAAGAATAAGGCAAAATTAATTCAACGATTCTTAAAATGTCTTCACACTTGGAGCCTGATTCATTTTAGTCAATTTTCAAAATAAATCTTATTTATTAGGAAAAAAACAAAGATTTATAGGAAAATTGAGAAGATAGTACAGAGCATTCGCATGCACTTGCACTCAATTTCTCCAATTATTGATATCTTATATTAGTATGGTACAAATATTAGCTAATGAATCAATATTAAAATATTCGCATTAACCAAAGACCATACTTTATTCAGATTTCCTTAGTTTTTGCTAAGTTACCACCCCTCATATGACATTCTATTTGTCCTCCTATTTTCTTAGGCTCCTCTGGATTGTGACAGTCTTTCAGGCTTTCCTTGATTTGTTGAACTGGAACACTTTGAGAAGTAGAGTATTTTGTAAAATTTCCCTCAGTTGGGACATGTCTGTTGTTTATATCATGATTGAAATGTTTCTGTAGATTATATACAGAGATATACTGCCATTTTCATTATATCATACAAAGAATAGATACTATCTACATGATTTATCAGTCTTGGCATCGTTCTGGTCATTTTGCTGAAGTAGGGTTTGTCAGCTTTCTCCGTAGTAAACTGATTATTATTATTATTATTATTATATTATCATTATTATTTTAAGTTTTTCATAATATATTTTGTAGAAGGAAGTTACTATGTGTATTGCACACATTAGAGTGGAAAGCTATGCTCATGAACTTGACGGTGGAATGTCTGCACAAATTGTTTGAAATTCTTCTACATGGGAGATTTCTCTTCCCTCTAGGTTTGTTTGATTATTTTTTTCAAAGATGTTATTTATTTATTTGAGAGAGTAAGGAGAGAAAAAGCATGAGCGAGCAGGACAGAGGGAGAGAGAGAAGCAGGTTCCCAGATGAACAGGGAGCCTACCTTGGGACCTGGATCATGATCTGAGCCTAAGACAGAAGCTTAACTGACTGAGCAACCCAGGTGCCACTCTTTGTTTCTTTCTTTTTTTTAATAATAAATTTACCTTTTATTAGTGTTCTATTTGCCAGCATACAGAATAACACCCAGTGCTCATCCCGTCAAGTGCCCCCTTCAGTACACGTCACCCATTCACCCCCACCCACCGCCCACTTCCCCTTCAATCACCCCTAGTTCTTTTCCCAGAGTTAGGAGTCTTTATGTTCTGTCTCCCTTTCTGATATTTCCCACTCATTTCTTCTCCCTTCCCTTATATTCCCTTTCACTATTATCTATATTCCCAAAATGAATGAGAACATACAATGTTTGTCCTTCTCCGATTGAGTTACGTCACTCAGTATAATACCTTCCAGTTCCATCCACCTTGAAGCAAATGGTGGGTATTTGTTGTTTCTAATGGCTGAGCAAGGCCCACCTTTTCTCTCTCTTCATCTTCTGAGTCTCCTATGGTATGAATGTTATTGTTTTAATAAGTGGCTGAGTTCCCTATGTCTGCCTCTATGGTCCATAACGTTTCTTGTTTTTAAGGCTTCCACTTGGGACTGCATCTCAGTTATAGCATTTTTAACGTTGGCCTGACTAGATTTTAGTTCTTTTATTTCTACAGTAAGGGATTCTCTAGTTTTCTTCTGTGCTCTATTTCCAGCCCAGCTGCTATCTTTATAATCATTGTTTTAAACTGTAGTTAGATATCATATATGTGTATTGATGAACTTCCTGGCTGTGAGTACTACCTCATGTTATTTTATGGAGGAGAATTTCTCCATCTCATTATTTATTCCAGAAAAGAAAGAAGGAAGAAAAAGAAAAACCAAGACAAACAATAACAACTGCCCTCCCCCACAAAAAAACCCCAGATTATTTTGGCCTGCTCGTTAAAAGATTCTAAATCCCAAAATAAGAAACACAATTAAAGTACCATGAAAGTAAAAATAAGAAATATATAAGGTACATACATAAAAGTTAAAATAAGGCAATTAATAAAATAGAATCAAAGAAAATAAATGAAAAAAGAGCACAAACTACAAAGGAATCTAGACTCTACTTTCGAGGCAAAGCTGAAGCTCTGCAGCCTCTCTGGTCTGACAACTTGGTGGCATCAAATGGTCTGTGTGGGGTCTGGGCATGGGCCTTGGCGCTGATTGTCAGGTGCACATCTGCCTGGGAGTTGCACCTGTGGGGGTCAGAGGCGGGGTGGGCGTCATCGCCTCTGGGCTCCAGCAGGTGGCGCTGTGCTGCTCCCTGAGACCAGGCCCTGATGGGCGGGATGCGGGTGGGGTCTCTAGGTCCTCTGGCTCTGGGGCTGAGCATCCTGCCCCCCAGTCTGCTGGGGCCTCCACAGAAGAGCCCCCAAGCCCCCGGGTCTCCGCCGCTTCTCTCAGAACCCTGCGTTCACTCTACCTGCGTCTGAGCTTCTTTTGGTTTTGGTTTTGTATCTCAGACTGTTGTGCCCAAGATTGTGAATCCGAGAAACCACCGAGAAGCTGACACTGATGCAAACACACGAGGGTTTATTTACAAGCTCGAGCTTGTGTCCATGTATACCCGACACAATGGAGCAGGGACTTGGACCCCGAGGTGGGTTTTGGCTTAGTTTTAAGGGCTGGTCTCGGGGAACTCCCGAAGGGCTGGAGCAATTCCTCAAGTTCTGTTTACATTTTGATATGGGGCCTTCAAGGGCATTGAGATCTGTTCTAATAGGGGCTTCCTGCATTTGGCCTGGGCTCAGTTTTTATTCTATTTTGGGGCTTGCTGTGTCCTGACAATGAGCACTCAGGAAGGAAATGACGGATGTGACTCCTTTCTCAGGAGCATCACAGAGAATAAATAATGAGACTGAACCAAAGGAGCAGAAGACTTGTGCACTGAGCCATACCAGGCTCTGGGAGGCCATCTTGGGCTCGTGGTTTGGGAGCCTCATCTTGTGAAAATGTCCGCAGTTCCTGAAGCCACCCTCTCTTTCAATGTCATTCCTGTCAAATCATGGTGGCAGATCCTAAATAGGAAAAAAAAAACCCATAACATCTATCCGCCCCCACAAATGACCCCGGAGAGCAAATCAGTATTGGAGAAGCAGGACAGAGTGGGACGCAGCACTTTCCTATTTCAAACGATGTCACAG
Organism: Canis lupus baileyi; assembly: GCF_048164855.1. Classification (NCBI taxonomy): domain Eukaryota; kingdom Metazoa; phylum Chordata; class Mammalia; order Carnivora; family Canidae; genus Canis; species Canis lupus. The sequence goes on from NC_132860.1 coordinate 51,984,521, forward strand.
AGACACAGGATAAAGCAGTGTTGTCCTCGGGACCCCGCCTGGCTTCGTCGGTTAAGCATCCGACTCCTGACCTCACCTCTGGTCCTGATCTCGGGGTCGTTATTTCTAGCCCTGGGCTGGTCCATGGATGAGGCCTGATGCCTACTTAAACAAACCAGACCCACGAGGGTTGGTCCCAGCATAAGCTGAAAGAGCAGAACCGAGAGTCCAGAAGGAAACGTGCTCTGATACAACTGATTTTTTAACTTAATTTAATTTAAACCCAATTAATTAACGTATAGTGTATTATACTTTCAGAGGAAGAATTCAGGGATTCACCAGTTGGAGAAAACCGCAGTGCTCGTGACACCACGTGCCCTCCTTCATGCCAGTCCCCTGTTATCCTCTCCCTTGTCCCCTCCCCTGCAGCAACACTCAGTTTGTTTTCTATAATTAAGAGTCTGTATTTCCTGCATCTGTTTTCATCTTATTTGTTTTTTCTTCCCTTCACAGATGTTCATCTGCTTTGCTTCTTTAATTCCACCTATGAATGACACCACACGGTCATTCTCTTTTCCGACTGACCTATTTCACTTAAGATGATCCCTCTACTTCTACCCACGTCATTGCAAATGGCAAGATTTCCTGCTCTTTGATAGGTGAGTACCATTCCGCTCTCTATGGCCATCATCTATCTCACATCCTCTTTATCCATCATCTGCCAGAGGGCACCGAGGGTCCTCCCATATTGTGGCTACTGTGGACCTGGCTGCTGTGGACATTGGGGTGCCGTTGTCCCACATCTCACTGCATCTGTATCTTCGGAGTGAGCTCCAGGCTTTACACATGCGGGTCGCAGGGCAGCTCTATTTGTAACTTCCGGAGGAGCCTCCACACTGTTTCCATGGTGTCTGCACCAGCCCGCCGTCCCGCCCACAGTGGAAGAGGGTTGAGTGAGTTTTACAGGACGTGGTAAAAGTCTGGTCCACATTTCATTTTGCGTCTTTTGGGCTCCAATTCTTTATCCTTAAGTATTTTTGGGGAAGCTGTGTGTTGGGCTCCTTTTCAGTCAGACATTTCCGAATCTAACAGGCCACAGATGGAGCCTGGTAGGAGGCAGAGGTGGGCCCCGGGATGAGCACGTGCCTCCTTCACAGCCTCCTGTAGTGCCTGAGGATCCCGCAGGGGGCGCCCAAGCCCAGGCACCGCCCAAGGGGCAGACATGTGCAGTAGGCCTCGCCTCCCTGCACTAACATGAGCCAGCCTGTGCTGGGGAGGCCTGAGGAAGATGTGGGGACATGTCCATGCTGATGAGCCACAGCCTCCTCAGAATGTGCGGGGAGTCTTCAGGGGGATATTGCACAGCGTTCACGCTGACAGGAGCCCCGGTCTCCTCAGGACACACGGTGAAGCTTCAGGAAGATGTGGGCCCACATCCACCCTGACAGGAGTCCTTGGGCTGCTTCAGGACCTGCGGGGAGGCTTCAGGGAATTGTGGGCCCGCACCCACCCTGACAGGAGCCCCTGGGCTGCCTCAGGACCCGCGGGGAGGCTTCAGTAAGATGTGGGCCCCCATCCACCCTCACAGGAGCCCCTGGGCCGCCTCAGAACATGTGGGGAGGCTTCTGAAAGATGGTGCGCCGCGTCCACTCTGGCAGGAGCTAACTGGCCCCTCAGGACATAAGTTGAGTCTTCTGGAAGCTGGGGGCCGCATCCACAGTGACAGGAGCCTCGGCCACCTCAGAGGGCCGCTTCAGGACCTGCAGTGATGCTTCGGGAGGACGTGGGGCCATGTCCACACAACCAGACGCTGATGTCCTCAGGACCCCCGGTGTAGACTTCGGGAAATATGGAGATGCGTCCATGCGGACAGAAGACCCCAGCCTTGTCAGAGCCTGTGGTGAGGCCTAAGAAAAATGTGGATGCCGAATCCACACTGACAGAAGTCTCCAGCCTCCTCAGGACACGCTGTGAATGATTCGGATGATTTGGGGCCACGTCCATTCTGACAAGAGCCCCCAGCCTCCTCAGGTCTTATGGTGAGGCTGTGGAAAATGTGGGGCCACGTCAAGACTGAGAGGACCCGCGTCCTCCTCAGGACCTGCACTTTGTCTTCGGGACACATGAGGCTGCGTCTAGGCTGACAGGAACCCACAGCCTCCTCAGGACCGCGGTGAGTTTTCAGGGGCCATGGGGCCATGTCCAGGCTGACAGGACCCCCCGGCCTCCTGAGAACCTGCTGTGAGGCTTCCAGAGGATGTGAGGCATCCAGAAGGATGTTCCTCCTCCTTCCAGAGGAGGCATACTCCACGTTGAGAGGAGACCCGGAGTACTCAGGACCCACTGACTATGACTCTGGAACACGTGGGGCCACGTCCGCATTCACAGGAGCCCGGCTTCCTCAGGACCCCCTGGAGGACTCTGGAGGCGACGTTGGGGGCCACGTCCATGTCAGAAGGGACTCCTCAGAACCATAGGGTAAGTGAATGGATAGAATGAATGGTAGGGTCAGGGGAGGGGAGGTGGTTTGTGGTTAGGCTTAGGTTAGATGTTAGGGGTTAGTGATTATGCTTATGGTTACAGATTAGAGGTTAGGGTGAGGGATAAGGGTAAGGGTCAGTGGTTAGGAGTTAGGATGGGGGTTTGGGTTAGGGACAGGAGTTAGAGTTAGGGTTAGGGTTTAGACTTTAGGGATTATGGCAGGAGGTTAGGAGTTGGGGTTTGGGTTATGGTTAGAGTTAGGGTTCGGCTACGTTTGTAGTTAGGGTTAGGGGTTAGGGTGTGATTTAGGGTTAGGGGTTAGTGTTAGGGGTTAGAGTTAAAGTTAGGGCTAGGTTTAGGGTTAGGGCGAGGGTTAGGTCATCTTCACCAGAGACGTTTGTCAGAAGCTTGTGACACCCAAGTGGAATAATGCAGGCCTGGAAGGTGTCTCCAGGTGCAGTATAGTGGTATTCTTCGAACCTCCTGAGTTAGAAAACTGCTATGGTCTCACGGCCATTAGAATGCAGCGAGTTGAAAGCTGACTTCTATGCAAGCTCTCTTGTGAGAGGTGAGCTCAGGGCAGGACCCTCCCGCATCCTGCCTGCCCAGCCTCATAGTTGCTAACATCCTTGTGTGAAGTGCTGGAAGAGATTGGAGAAATGCGAGTGGAAGTGTCAGGACTGTACTCACGTGTATCTCAGTTCAATACAGCGATTGCCAACGTCCTCTTTCAGTTTGAGTGTAGCTCGGGTATACCTCGCCTCGCTAAGTGTCTAGCAGACATCGGCCTGCAAAGCATACACACTTCTGAGAGTTGAGCTTATGGCCTGTACCTCCCCCATCCTGACTGCCTGTACGTTCTGCTTCCACAGCATTTCATTGTATGCGGGAGAGTAGCGGAGTGAGAACCAAGTGTCTGCCTTGTCAATTTCACGCCTAGCGGACAGCTGCCTCCAAGGCATGCACACTCCTTTGGTTGAGCTTATGGCTTGTAAAGCCCACATGCTGACCGCCTGTACGCTTCGCTTCCAAAGGATATCGTTCGATACGGGACAGAAGTTTTGCGAGAGGCAAATGTGTCTTAGTTCAATCCAGCAACTTCTGAGGAATTCCTCCCTCAGATGGGAGCTACGTACTAACTTCCAAAACTGAGTACCTAGCTGAAAGCTCTCTCTCTGGGGAACTTCTCCCTCGGAGATGAACTGAAACGTGGTCCTTCCCAGTTCCACACTGCCTGCAGATGCAGTTACAAACATCCTCACTAGACATGTTTTTCACAAGATCATGAAATGCAAGGGGCAAACTGCAGGCTTCAAGGTTGTGTGTCCGGGTGCAGTAAAGCGGTATTCATGGAGCATCCTGAATTACAATGCTGCCACGTTCTCATGGCCATCAGAACGCAGTTAGTAGAAACCTGGCTTCGAGGCATGCTTCCATTTGAAAGCTGAGCTCAGAGCAGGATCCTCCCGCATCCTGCCTGCCCGTAGTCGTAGATGCTAACATCCTTATGTTAGGTGCTGGGAGAGGTTGGAGAAATGCAAGTGGAAGTGTCAGGACTGCACTCACGTGTATCTGAGTTCAATACAGTGATTGCCAACGTCCTTGTTGCATTAGAGTGTAGCTCGGGTATACCTCGCCTCGCTAAGTGTCTAGCAGACATAGGCCTGCAAAGCATGCACACTTCTGAGAGTTGAGCTTGTGGCCTGTACCTCCCCCATCCTGACTGCCTGTGCGTTACTGTTCCACACCATTTCATTGTATGCGGGACAGTACCGGAGTGAAAACCAAGTGTCTGCCTTGTCAATTTCGTGCCTAGCGGACAGCTGCCTCCAAGGCATGCACACTCCTTTGGATTGAACTTATGTCTTGTACCTCCCACATGCTGACTGCCTGTACGCTTCACTTCCAAAGGATTTCGTTCGATACAGGACGCAAGTTTTGCAAGAAGCAAGTGTCTCTTAGTTCTATCCAGTGACTTCCTAGGAATTCCTCCCTCAGATGGGAGCTACATCCTAACTTCCAACCTGAGTACCTAGCTGAAGGCTCTCTCTCTGGGGAATTTCCTTCTGCGAGATGAGCTGACACGCAGTCCTTCCCAGTTCCACACTGCCTGCAGATGCAGTTGCGAACATCCTCACTAGACATGTTTGTCAGAAGCTCATGGGACGCAAGGCCCAGCTGCAGGCTTCAATGATTGTGTCTCCAGGTGCAGTAGAGCGGTATTCATGGAACGTCCCGCCTTACAATGCTGCTACGTTCTCACGGCCATCAGAAGGAGCTAGTAGAATGCTGGCTTCTAGGCCTGCTTCCTTGTGAGAGCTGAGCTCAGGGAAGGACCCTCCAGCATCCTGCCTGCCCGTAGACATAACTGCTAATATCCTTATGTTAGGTGCTGGGAGAAGGCCGGGAAATACATGTGGAAGTGTCAGGCCTATACTCCCGCTTATGTGATTTGAATACAGCGATTTCAAACGGCCTTCCTCAAAGAGTGTATCTAGTTTCTAACTCCCATGTACGAGTGGGTAGCAGACATCTGCCTCCCAGGCGTACACACTTTTGAGAGTTGAGCTTATGGCCTGTACTTCCCACATCCTGCCTGCAGGTACACTTCGCTGCTAACAGGCGTAGGCTTGATGCGTGACTGAAGTGTTGTGAGAGGTAAGTGGAAAGTGCCGGCACACAAGACTAGTGCCTCCACGCTGAATCCAGCGATTTCCTAGTAATTCCTGTCTTAGACAGGTGCTACATACTAAGTTCCATACGTGAGAAGCTAGCTGAACCACGAGTCCAAAAGCATCTCTCTTCTGAGAGTTGAGCTCACACCCAGTCCCTCACAGTTCCCACTGCCTGCAGAATGAGTTTTGAACATCTTCACCAGAGATGTTTGTCAGAAGCTTGTGAGACGCAAGTGGAATACTGCAGGCCTGGAAGGTGTCTCCAGGTGCAGTAGAGTGGTATTCTTCGAACCTCCTGAGTTAGAAGACTGCTATGGTCTCACGGCCATTAGAAGGCAGCTAGTTGAAAGCTGGCTTCTAGGCATGCTCTCTTTGAGAGCTGAGCTCAGGGCAGGACCCTCCCGCATCCTGCCTGCTCATAGTCATAGCTGCTAACATCTTTACGTGAGGTGCTGGGAGTGGTTGGAGAAATGCGAGTGGAAGTGTCAGGACAGTACTTATGTGAATCTGAGTTCAATACAGCGATTGCCAACGTCCTTGTTTAATTAGAGTGTAGCTCGGATATACCTCCCCTCGATGTCTAGCAGACATCGGCCTGCAAAGCATACGCACTTCTGAGACTTGAATTTATGCCTTGTACCTCGCACATGCTGACTGCAGATACACTTCGCTCCTATCAGGCTGAGGCTCGATGCGTGACAGAAGTTTTGTCAGAGGTTAGTGGAAGGTCCCGGCCCACACGACTAGTGTCTCCATGCCCAATCCAGAGATATGTGAGGAACAGCTCTCTTAGATTGGTGCTACATACTAAGTTCCATACATGAGAAGCTAGTTGAACACAGTGTCCAAAGGGTACTTGCCTCTGAGACTTGAGCTCACCTCCAGTCCCTCACAGTTCCACTCAGCCTTCAGATGGAATTTTGAACATCCTCACTAGACATGTTTGTCAGAAGCTCATAGGACACAAGGAGCTAGCTGCTGGCTTCAATGCTTGTCTCTCCAGGTGCAGTAGTGTGGTATACATGGAACGTCCTGACTTACAGTGGTGCTACATTCTGAAGGCCATAACAACGCAGCTAGTAGAAAGCTGGCTTTGAGGCATGCTTCCTTTTGAGAGCTGTCTCAGGGCAGGACCCTCCCGCATCCTGCCTGACTGTAGACATAGCTGCTAACATCCTTGTGTTAGGTGCTAGGAGAGGTTGTGAGAAAAGCATGTGGAAGCATCGGGCTTGAACTCACGTGTATCTGAGTTGAATACAGTGATATCCAACGGACTTCTTCAATCAGAGTGTAGCTATGTTCTAACTCCCATGTACGAGGGGTTAGGAGAAATCTGCCTCCCAGGCATACACACTACTGAGAATTGAGCTTATGATCTCTACCTCAACATCCTGCCTTCAGGTACACTTCGCTTCTAAAAGGCCTAGACTCGATGCGTGACGGAAGTGTGGTGAGAGGTAAGTGGAATGTCCCGTCACACAAGACTAGTGCCACCAAGGTCAATCCAGCGATTTCCTAAAATTCCTGTTTTAGACTGGTGCTACATACTAAGTTCCATAGGTGAGAAGCTAGCTGAACACCTTTTCCAAAAGCAACTTAGTTTTGAGAGTTGAGCTCGCACTCAGTCCCTCACGGTCTGATACAGCCTGCAGAATGAGTATCAAACATCTTCACCATAGACTTTTGTCAGAAGGTTATGAGACGCAAGTGGAACAATGCAGACCTGGAAGGTATCTCCAGGTGCAGTAGAGTGGTAGTCTTGGAACCTCCTGAATTAGAATACTGCTACATTCTCACTGCCATAAGAACGCAGCTAGTTGAAAGCTGACTTCTAGGCATGCTTCCTTGTAAGAGCTGAGGTCAGGGCAGGACCGTCCCACCTCCTGACTGCCTGTTGACTTAGGTCCTAGCATCTTTATGTTAGGTGCTGGAAGAGGTTGTGTGACAAGCATGTGGAAGTGACAGGCCTGTACTCACGTGTATCTGAGTTCAATACAGCGATTGCCAATGTCCTTGTTCAATTAGAGTATACCTCGGTTCTAGCTCCCATCAATAACTGTCTAGCAGACATCTGCCCGTAAAGCATACACACTTCTGAGAGTTGAACTTATTCCCTGTACCTCCCACATGCTGACTGCAGGTACACTTTGCTCCTATCAGGCCTAGGCTTGAATCGTGACTGAAGGGTTGTGAGAGGCTAGTGGAAGGCGCTGGCCCACACGACTAGTGTCTCCAAGCCCAATCCAGAGATATGTGAGGAACTGCTCTCTAGGATTGGTGCTACACACTAAGTTCCATACATGGGAAGCTAGTGGAACGCAGTGTCCAAAGGGTACTTTCTTCTGAGACTTGAGCTCACCCTCAGTCCCTCACAGTTCCACACGGCCTTCAAATTATTTTTTTTAATTTTTATTTATTTATGATAGTCACACACAGAGAGAGAGAGAGAGAGAGAGAGGCAGAGACACAGGCAGAGGGAGAAGCAGGCTCCATGCACCGGGAGCCTGACGTGGGAATCGATCCCGGGTCTCCAGGATCGCGCCCCGGGTCCAAGGCAGGCACCAAACCGCTGCGTCACCCAGGGATCCCCCTCCACACGGCCTTCAGATGAAATTTCGAACATCCTCACTAGACGTGTTGGTCAGAAGCTCATAGGACAAAAGGAGCTAGCTGCAGGCTTCAATACTTGTGTCTCTAGGTGCAGTAGAGTGGTATACATTGAACCTCCTGACTTACAATGTAGCTACATTCTCATGGCCATAAGAATGCAGCTAGTGGAAAGGTGCATTTGAGGCATGCTGCTGAGGATCAGAGTCACCCGTTCCAATTGAGGTCCAGTGGGGAATAGAGGAACCATGTCCTGATGATGCCCAGGTAGGGACCAGAGTCACCAGGTCCAGATGAGGCCCAGGTGGGGAGCATATTCACTAGGTCCAGGTGAGGCCCAGTTGAGGACCAGAGCCACCAGGTCTGGTTGAGGCCTAGAGGGGTACTAGAATCACCTGGTCCAGATGACATCCAGATGGGGACGAGAGTCACCAGGTCAGTGTGAGGCCCAGAGGGATTCCAGAGTCATCATGTCCAGGTGAGGCTCAGGTGTGGAACAGAGTAACCGGGTACCAATGATGCCGAGGTGAGGACCAGAGTCACCAGATCTGGGTGAGGCCCAGATAGGATCAGAGTCACCAGTTCCAGGTGAGACCAAGAAGGAGGCCACAGCAATCAGGTCCAGGTGTGGAACAAAGTCACCAGGACAGGTTGAGGCCCAGTTGGAGACCACATTCACCAGGTCCAGGTGAGGCCCAGGTGGTGATCAGAGTCACCAGGTCCGGGTGAGGACCAGGTAAGGACCAGATTCACCAGGTCCAAGTGAGGCCCACGTGGGGACCTGACTCACCAGGTATGGGTGAGGCCCAGGTGGCAACCCCACTCACCAGGTCCAGGTGAGGCCCAAATATGGATCAGAGTCGTGTTGTTCCAGGTGAGGCCAGAAGGAGACCACAGGAACCAGGTCCAGGAGAGCCCCATATGGGAACCAGAGCCACAAGATCCAGGTGAGGTCCAGGTGGAGACCACAATCACAAGGTCCAGGTGAGGCCCGGTAATGACCAGATTCACCAGGTCCAAGTGAAGCCCAGGGGGGGACCAGAGTCACCAGGTAAGGGTGAGTCCTAGAAAGGGAACCAGAGTAATCAGTTTAGTTTGAGACCCAGAGTGGGACCAGAGGTCCCCGATGAAAGTGAGGCCCAGGTGTCAAATAGAGTATCCAGGTCCCAATGATGCCTAGGTGAGGACCAGAGTCACTAGGGCCATGCAATTCCCAGATGAGGATCAGAATCACCAGGTCCTGGTGAGGCATAGAAGGAGACCACAGTCACCAGTATCAGGTGAGCCCCATGTCGGAACCAGAGCCACTCTATCCAGCTGAGTCCCAGGTCCATGTGAGGCCCACGTGAGGACAAGATACACCAGGTTGAATTGAGGTACAACTGGGGATAAGAGTCACCAGGTCTGGGTGAGGCCTATGTGGGGACAAGATTCACCAGGTCTGAGTTAGGTCACAATGGGGATGAGAGTCACCAGGTCCAGGTGAGGCCAAACTGAGGACCAGAGTCACCAGATCCAGGTGAGGTCCATGTTGGAAAGAGAGTCACCAGGTCCAGGAGAGGTCCAGGTGGGGACCAGAGTCACCAGATCCAAGTGAAGCCCAGGTGGGGACGAGAGTCACCAGGAACAGATGAGGCCCAGGTGAGTACCAGAGTTACCAGGTACACGTGAGGCCCAGGTGGGGACCAGAGGCAAAGGTCCATGTGAGGCCGGCTGGGGACCATGGACAACGGTCTATGTGAGGTCCAGGTGTGGAACACAGTAACCAGGTCCAGGTGAGTCCCAGGTTGGGACCAGGATCACCAGGTACAGGGGAGGGCCTTGAAAGAACCAGAGTCAACTGTTCAAGGTGAGGCACAGGTGGCAACCAGGGTCAGCAGGTCCAAGTCAGGCCAAAGTGGAATTCACAGTCACCAGGTCAGAGTGAGACCCCAAGGGGGACCAGAGTCACCTGGTCCAGGTGAGGTCCAGTTGTGGAACACAGTAACCGGGTCTCAATTATGCCCAGTTGAGGATCATGGTCAACAGGGCCAGGTGAGGCTCAGATGGGGATCAGAGTCACCAGGTCCAAGTGAGGCCCATATGGGGACCACAGTCACCATATCCAGGGTAGTCTCAGGTACAGACCAGATTCACCAGGTCCAGATGAGGTGCAGGTGGCAACCACACTCACCATGTCCCTGTGAGGTCCTAGTGGGGACCATAGTCACCAGGTACATTAGAAGCTAGAAACACTGTAGCCACCTGGTCCACATGAGGTCCATGTGGTAATGAGAGTCACCAGTTACAGGTGTGGTCGAGGTGGGGATCAGACTCACCCGGTCCAGTTGAGACCCAGGTGGGAACCATTGTCACCATCCAGGTGTGGCCCAGCTGAAGACCAGAGGTAACAGGTCCAGGTGGGTCCCTGTTAGGGAACAGTGTAACCATGTCCTGATGCTACCCAGGTGGGTAACAGAGACACCAGGTCCAGGTGAGGCCGAGGTGGGCACCAGAGACATGAGGTCCAGGTGAGGTCCCGGTGGGAACCACAGTCACCAGGTCAGGTGAGGCCATGCTGAGGATCAGAGTCACCAGTTCCAGGTGAGGCCCAGGTGGGGCCAGAGTCACCTGGTACAGAAGAGGTCAAAGTGAGGACTGAGTTACCAGATCCAGGTGAGTCCCTGTGGGGAATATAGTAACCATGTCCCGATGATGCCCAGGTAGGGACCAGAGTCACCAGGTCCAGATGAGGCCCACGTGGGGAGCATATTCACTAGGTGCAGGTGAGCCCCAGTTGAGGACCAATCATCAGGTCTGGTTGAGGCCTAGAGGGGTACTGGAATCTCCTGGTCCAGGTGACGTCCAGATGGGGACCAGAGTCACCAGGTCAGGGTGAGGCCCAGAGGGGTTGCAGAGTCATCATGTCCAGGTGAGGCACAGGTGTGGAACAGAGTAACGAGGTCCCAATGATGCCCAGGTGAGGACCTGAGTCACCAGATCTGGGTGTGGCCCAGATAAGATCAGAGTCATCTGTTCCAGGTGAGGCCAAGAAGGAGTCCACAGCAATCAGGTCCAGGTGAGGAACAAAGTCACCAGGACTGGGTGAGGCCGAGATCGGGACCAGATTCACCAGGTCCAGGTGAGGCCCAGGTGGTGACCTGAGTCACCAGGTGTGGGTGAGGACCAGATAAGGACCAGATTCACCAGGTCCAGGTGAGGCCCACGTGGGGACCTGAGTCACCAGGTGTGGGCGAGGCCCAGTTGGTAACCCCACTCACCAGGTCCAGGTGAGGCCAACCTGCAGGCCAGAGTCACCAGGTCCAGGTGAGGCCCTGGTGGGGACCGGAGTCACCAGGTAAATGTGAGGCTAGAAGGACATCACAGTCACCAGGTCCAGGTGTGGTTCATGTGGGAACGAGAGTCACCAGGTCCAGGTGAGACCCAGGTGGGACCACAGTAACAAGGTCCAGATTGAGGCCTAGGTGGGGCCCAGAGTCATCAGGGCCAGGTGAGGCCAAAGTGTGGAGCAAAGTTATCAGGTCCAGGTGAGTCCCAGGTGGGAACCAGTCACCTCGTCCAGGTGAGGCCCACAAGAGTAGTGCCTCCAAGCTCAATCCCGCGATTTCCTAGTAATTCCTGTTTTAGACTGGTGCTACATACTAAGTTCCATACTAGCTAATTGAACCCTGCATCCAACGGCAACTTACATCCGAGAGTTGGGCTCACACGCAGTCCCTCACAGTTCCACACTGACTGCAGAATGTGTTTCCAATGTCTTCACCAGAGATGCTTGCCAGAAGCTTGTGAGACGAAGTGGAATAATGCAGGCCTGGAAGGTGTCTCCAGGTGGAGTAGAGTGGTATTCTTGGAACCTCCTGAGTTAGAATACTGCTGCGTTCTGAGGGCCAGAAGAATGCAGCTAGTTGAAAGCTGGCTTCTAGACATGCTTCCTTGTGAGATTTGAGGTGAGGGCAGGACTCTCGTGCAACCTGACTGCCTGTAGACATAGGTCCTAACCATGTTAGGTGCTGGAAGAGGTTGTGAAAAGCATTTAGACATTTCAGGCTTGTAGTCACGTGTAACTGAGTTCAATACAGCGATTTCCAACAGCCTTGTTCAATTAAACTGTAGCTGGGTTCTAACTCCCATAAAAGAGTGGCTAGCAGACATCTGCCTGCAAGGCATACACGCTTCTCAGAGTTGAGCTTATGGCCTGTACCTCCCACAATCTGACGGCCTGTACGGATCGCTTCCACAGCATTCCGTTCTATGCGGGACAGTAGCGGAGTGAGAACCAAGTGTCTGCATTGTCAGTTTCACGACTACTGGACACCTGCCTCCAAGTGTTGCACACTCCTTTGGATGAGCTTATGGCTTGTTCCTCCCACATGCTGACCGCCTGTACCTTTCACTTCGAAAGGACGTCGTTCGATACGGGACACAAGTTTTGTGAGAGGCAAGTGTCTCCTAGCCGAATCCAACGACTTCTGAGTAATTCCTCCCTCAGAAGGGAGCTACATACTAACTTCCAAACCCGAGTACCTAGTTGAAAGCTGTCTCTCTGGGGAACTTCCTTCTGCAAGATGAGCTGACACGCGGTCCTTCCCAGTTCCACACTGCCTGCAGATGGAGTTACGAACATCCTCACTAGACATGTTTGTCAGAAGCTCATGGGATGCAAGGGCCAAGCTGCAGGCTTCAAGGTTGTGTCTCCAGGTGCAGTAGAGCTTTATTCATGGAACGACCTGACTTCCAATGCTGTAAAGTTTGGGTTAGGTTACGGGTTAGGGTTAGGGTTAGGGTCCTGTTTAAGCTTAGGGTTAGGGTTAGGGTTAGGGTTCATGTTAGGGTTAGGGGTAGTTTCAGCATTAGGTGTAGGCTACGGTTTAGGATTAGGGTTAGGGTACGGGTTAGGTTACGGTTTAGGTTATGGGTTGGGGTATGGGTTAGGTTACAGTTTAGGGTACGGGTTAGTGTTAGTGTTAGGGTTAGGGTACGGGTTAGGGTTAAAGTTAGGGTACTGTTTAGGGTTAGGGTTAGGGTTAGGTTACGGGTTAGGGTTAGGGATAGGGTAAGGGTTAAGGTTAGGATTATGTTAGGGTTAGGCTTATGGTTAGGATTAGGGATTGGGTTTCGTTAGGTTTAGGGTTGGGGTAAGGTTAGGGTAGGGTACGGGTTAGAGTTTGGGTTAGGGTACGGGTGAGGGTTAGGGTAAGCGTTAGGTTACGGGTTAAGGTTAGGTTTAGAGTTAGGTTTAGGGTTAGGTTTAAGGTTAGGGTATGGGATAGGTTTAGGTTTAGGGTACTGTTTAGCCTTAGGGTTAGGGTTAGGGTTAGGTTACAGGTTAGCGTTATGGTTAGGGTTAGAGTACGGGTTAGTGTTAGAGTTCGGGTTATGTTTAGGGTTCGGGTTAGGGTTAGGCTACGGGTTAGGGTTAGTGTTACGGTTATGATTAGGGTTCGGTTTAGGCTTAGGTTTAGGGTACAGATTAGGGTTAGGGTTAGGGTTAGGGTTAGGGTTAGGGTATGGTTTAGAGCTATGGTATGGATTACGGTACGGGTTAAGGTATGTGTTAGGGTACTGGTAACGGTTAGGGTTTGGGTTAGGTTTAGGGTACGGGTTAGGGTTAGGTTTAGGGTTTGGGTTAGGGTACAGGATAGGGTTAGGTTTAGGGTTAATGTTAGGGTTCGGGTTAGGGAACGGGATAGGATTAGGGTTTGGGTATGGGTTAGGGTACAGGTTAAGTTATGGTTTAGGGTTAGGGTATGGGTTAGAGTTAGGGTTCAGGTTAGGGTTGGGGTTAGGGTTAGGTTTAGGGTACGGGTTAGGTTTAGGGTTGCGGTATGGCTTAGGGTACGGATTAGGTTTAGGGTTAGGGTATGGGCTAGGGTTAAGGTACAGGAGAGTTAGAGTTAGGGCATGGGTTTGGGTTAGGGTTAGGGTTAGGGTATGGCTTAGGCTTAGGTTTAGGGTTAGTGTTAGGGTTAAGGTATTCGTTAGGGTTAGGGTTAGGGTACTCTTTAGGGATAGGGTTAAGGTTAGGTTTAGTTTACGGGTTAGGGTTAGGGTTAGAGTTAGTTTACGTGTTAGGGATAGGGTTAGGGTGAGGTTTAGGGTTAGGTTAGGGTTAGGGTTAGGTTTAGAGATAGGGTTAGGGTTGTGATTAGTGTTAGGGTTAGGTTAGGGGTAGTTTTAGTGTGAGGGTACTGGTTATGCTTAGGGTTAGGGTTAGGGTACGGTTTTGGGTTAGGGTACGGGTTAGGGGTAGTGTTAGGGTTAGGAGTTAGGGTTAGGGTTTGGGTTAGGGTTAGGGTTAGGTTTAAGGGTTAGGTTTAAGGGTTAGGGTTAAGGATTAATGTTAGGGTTAGGGGTTAGGGGTTCGGGTTCGGGTTAGGGTTAGTGGTTAGTGTTAGGGTTAGGGGTTAGGGGTTAGGGTTAGGGTTACTGTTAGGGTTAGGATTTAGGGTTAGAGTTTGGGTTAGGGTTAGGGTTAGGGTATGCTTTAGGGTTAGGTTTAGGGTTAGGGTTAGGGTTAAGGTACACGTTAGGGTTAGGGTACTGTTTAGGGTTAGAGTTAGGGTTAGGTTTAGTTTATGGGCTAGGGTTAGGGTTAGGGTTAATTTACGTGTTAGGGATATGGTTAGGGTGAGGGTTATGGTTAGGTTAGGGCTAGGGTTAGGTTTAGAGATAGGGTTAGGGTTATGATTAGAGTTAGGGTTAGGTTAGGGGTGGTTTTAGTGTTAGGGTATGGGTTATGGTTAGGGTTAGTGTAGGGTACGGTATAGGGTTAGGGCATGGGTTTGGGTTAGTTTTAGGGTTAGGATTAGGGTACGGGTTAGGGTTAGTGTTAGGGTACCATTTAGGGTTAGTGTACGGGTTAGAGTTAGGGTTGGGGTTAGCGTAAGGGTTAGGGCACGGGTTAGGATTAGCGTTACGGTATTGTTTGGGTTAGGGTCAGGGTTAGATTTAGGTTATGTGTTAGGGTTTGGGTACGGTTTAGGGTTAGGGTACGGGTTAGGTTTATGGCACAGGATAGGGTTAGGGTTAGGGTACCGGTATGGGTTAAGTCAGGTTTAGGTTTAGGGTATGGGTTAGGGTTAGGGTACGGGTTAGGGTTAGGGTATGGTTTAGGGTTAGGGTACGGGTTAGGGTTAGGGTACGGGTTAGGGTTAGTGTAAGGGTTAGGGTTAGATTACTGTACAGGATAGGGTTAGGGTTAGGGTACTGGTTAGGGTACAGTTTAGGCTTAGGGTTAGGTTTAGGGTAGGGGTTAGAGTTAGGGTACATGTTAGGGTTAGGTTTAGGTTATGGGTGAGTGTTAGGGTTAGGGTATAAGTTAGTGTATGGGTTAGGTTTCAGGTTAGGTTTAGGGTTAGGTTTAGAGTTAGTGGTTAGGGTTAGTGTTAGGGTGAGGGGTTAGGGTTAGGGTTAGGGTTAGGTTTAGGGTTAGGGTTAGGATTAGGGTTAAGTGTTAGGTTTAGGGGGTTAGGCATAGGGTTAGGGTTAAGGGTTGGTGTTAAGGGTTAGGGTTAGGGGTTAGGGGTAAGGGCTAGGGTTAGGGGTTAGGTGTTAGGGTTAGTGTTAGTGTTAGGGTTAAGGTTAGGGGTTAAGTTTAGGGTTAAGGGTTAGGGTTAGGGTTTGGGTTAGTGTTGGGATTAGGGTTTGGTTAAGGGTTAGGGTTAGGGTTAGGGTTGGGGTACAGGTTAGTGTTAGGGTACCTGTTAGGGTTAGGGTATGGGTTAAGTTTAGGCTTAGTGTTCGGGTTAGGGTTAGGGTTAGGGTTAGGTTTTCGGTTAGGGTTAGGGTTAGGGTTAAGGGTTAGGGTTAGGATAGGTTTAGTGTTAGGGTTTAGGGGTTAGGGGTTAGGGTTAGGGATTTGATTCAATTCAATTCTTTTCGATTCAAATCGATTCGTTTCAATTCTTTCAATTCGTTTCTTATCGATTCGATTCTTTTCAATTCGATAGATTCTTTTCTATTCGATTAAATTTGATTCGATTCGATTCTTTTCAATTCGATTTGATTCGAGTCTTTTTGATTTGATTCGTTTCGATTCGATTCTTTTCAGTTCGATTCGATTCAAATCTTTTCGATGCGATTCAATTTGATTCTTTACAATTCGATTCGATTCTTTTCAATTTGACTCCATTTTTTTCTATTCGATTCGATTCTTTTCCATTCGATTTGATTCGATTCTTTTCGATACGATTTGATTCTATTCTCTTCGATTCGATTCCCTTTGATTCGATTCTATTCTTTTCAATTCGATTCGTTTTTTTCGATTCGATTCGATTCCTTTCGATTCGATTCAATTCGATTCAAATCTTTTGTTTCGATTTGATTCTTGTCAATTCGATTCGATTCTTTTCAATTCGATTCGATTCTTTTCGATTTGATTCAATTCTATTCGAATCTTGTCAAATCAATTCTATTCTTTTCGATTCGATTCTTTTTGATTCGATCGATTCTTTTCGATTCTATTCGATTCTTTTCAATTCGATTCCATTCTATTCTGTTGGATTCGATTTGATTCAATTCAATTTGATACTTTTCGATTCGATTCTTATCGATTCGATTCAATTTTCGATTTGATCGATTCTTTTCAATTCGATTCGATTCGATTCTATTTGATTCTTTTCGATTCGATTTGATTATTTTTGATTCGACTCAATTCGATGGTTTCATTCGATTATTTTCTTTTTTTCGATTATTTTCTATTCGATTTGAGTCGATTCTTTTCGATTCGATTCGATTATTTTCGATTTAATTCGATTCTATTCGAATATTTTCGATTCAATTCGATTGCATTAGATTCGATTATTTTTGATTCAATTCGATTCGATTATTTTTGATTTGATTTGATTCATTACGGTTCGATTCGATTATTTTCAATTCGAATCAATTCGATTCTTTCCGATTCGATTCTTTTTGATTTGATTCGATTATTTTCGATTCGATTCGATTGTTTTCAATTCATTTTGATTTGATTATTTTCGATTCGATTCAATTATTTTCGATTCGATTCGATTATTTTCGATTCAGTTCGATTCAATTATTTTCGATTCGATTCGATTAGATGTGAATCGATTATTTTCGATTCGATTCGATTCGATTTGATTATTTTTGATTCGAATAGATTCGATTCTTTTCAATTAGATTATTTTCGATTCGATTGGATTATTTTAGATTCGATTGGATTATTTTCGATTCAATTCGATTGGATTATTTTCGATTCGATTCGATGCGAATATATTTCTTTTTTTTCGATTTCGATTCAATTCGATTCGATGCGATTATTTTCGATTTGATTTGATTATTTTCAATTCGATTCGATTTGATTCGATTCGATTAATTTCGATTCGATTCGATTATTTTCGATTCAATTCAATTTGATTATTTTCGATTCGATTTGATTGGATTCAATTCGATTATTTTTGATTCGATCCGATTATTTTTGATTTGATCGATTCTTTTCGATTCAATTCAATTATTTTCGATTTGATTCGATTCGATTATTTTTGATTCAATTCGATTCGATTCGATTACTTTCAATTCAATTCGATCGATTCAGTTCAATTATTTTCGATTTGATTCGATTATTTTGGATTCGATAAGATCACTTTCAATTCGATTATTTTCGATTCGATTTCATTATTTTCAATTCAATTCAATTCGATTATTTTCGATTAGATTCAATTCAATTATTTTCGATTTGAGTTGATTCGATTATTTTCAATTCGATTCAATTTGATTATTTTCATTTCGATTCAGTTCGATTTGATTCTATTATTTTCGATTCGATTTTTTTCGTATCAATTTGAATCGTTTTGATTCAATTCGATTATTTTCGATTTGAATCAATTCTTTTTGATTCGATTCTTTTCGATTCGGTTTGATATTTTCAATTCGAATCAACTCGATTCTTTTTGATTCGAGTATATAAGATTCGATTCGATTCTTTTCGATTCAATTCAATTCGATTCGATACGATTGTTTTCAATTGTATTCGAATCGATTCTTTTCGGTTCTATTCGATTCGATTCTTTTCGATTCAATTCGATATGATTCGATTCTTTTCGATTCCATTCGATACGATTCTATTCTTTTCGATTCGATTTGATTCGATTCTTTTCATTTTGATTCGATTCGTTTCGATGCTATTCAATTCGATTCTTTTTGATTCGATTCGATTCGTTTCGATGCTCTTCAATTTGATTCTTTTCGATTCGATTCGATTCTTTTTGATTCGATACTTTTTGATTCTATTCGATTCTTTTCGATTCGTTTCGATTCTTTTCAATGTATTCGATTCGATTCTTTTCAATTCAATTCGATTTGATTCTTTTCAATTCTATTAGATTTGATTCTTTTCAATTCAATTCGATATGATTTGATTCTTTTCGATTCAATGATACCATTCAATTCTTTTCGATTTGATTCGATTCCTTTTCTTTTCGATTTGATTCTTTTCGATTCGATTCTTTTCAATTCAATTGGATTATGTTCGATTGGATTCTTTTCCATTCAATTCAATTCAATTGTTTTCGATTCCATTCAATTAGTTTTGATTTGATTCGATTCTTTTCGATTCAATTAGATTCCATTCTTTTCAATTCAATTAAATACGATTCTATTCTTTTCAATTCGATTCGATTTGATTCTTTTTGTTCGATACGATTTGATTCAATTCTTTTCTATTTGATTCGATTCAATTCGATTCTTTTCAATTCGATCTTTTCGATCGATTCAATTTGATTCTTGTTTCGATTCGATTCTTTTCGATTCGATTTGAATCTTTACATTTCGATTCAAATCGATTCTTTTCGATTCGATTCTTTTTGGTTCGATTCGATTCTACTTGATTCATTTCGAATCGATTCGATTCTTTTTGATTCGATCTATTCGATTCTTTTCGATTCAGTTCGATTTGATTCGATTCTTTTTGATTTGATTCACTTCTTTTCCACTTGATCTGATTTGATTCGTTTTGATTTTTTTCGATTCATTTCAATTCGAATCTATTCGATTCTTTTCGATTCAATTCGATTCGATTTGATTCTTTTTGATTCAATTCGATTCAATTCCATTCGATTCGATTCTTTTTGATTCGATACGATTCGATTCGATTCTTTTCGATGCGAATCTATTCGATTCGATTCTTTTAGATTTGATTCGATGCAATTCTTTTCAATTCGATTCGATTCGATTCGTTTTGATTCATTTCGATTCTCTTTGATTTTTTTGATTCGATCTTTTCAATCGATTTGATTCGATTCGATTCTTTTCGATTCAATTATTTTCGATTCGATTTGATTCTTTTCTATTCGATTCTTTTCTATTCGATTTGATTCTTTTCTATTCGATTCTTTTCATTTAGATTCGATTCTTTTCGATTCGATTCAATTCGAATCTTTCCGTTTCGATTATATTCTCTACAATTCGATTCTTTGGATTTGACTCTTTTTGATTAGATTCGATTTGATTCTTTTCGATTCGATTCGATTCGATTCAATATGATTCGATTCGATTACTTTTGGTTCGATGCAATTTGATGAGATTATTTTCGAATTGACAATCAATTCGAATTGATTCTTTTCAAATCGATTCGATTAGATTCTTTTCGATATGATTGCATTCGATTCTATTCTTTTCGATTCTTTTTGATTCGATTCGATTCTTTTCAATACAATTCTATTCTTTTCGATTCTATTCGATTTGATTCCTTTCAATTCGATACGATTCGATTCTTTTTGATTCGATTTGATTCAATTCGATTCTTTTCAATTCGATCTTTTCGATTCGATTCTTTTCAATTCAATTGATTCGATTCGTTTTGTTTCGATTTGATTCTTTTCTATTTTATTTGATTCGATTCATTTCAATTAGATTCGATACTGTTCGATTCGATTCTTTTCGATTCAATTCAATTGGAATCGATTCGATTCTTTTTGATTCAATTCCATTCGATTCAATACGATTCTTTTCGATTCAATTCTTTTCAGTTCTGTTCGATTCGATTCTTTTCGATTCAGTTCAATTCAATTCTTTTTTATTCGATTCGATTCTTTTCGATTCAATATGATTCGATTCATTTTGATTTTTTCGATTCGTTTCTATTTGAATCTATTAGATTCTTTTCGATTCAATTCGATTCCATTGATTCTTTTCGATTCGATTCGATTCTTTTCAATTTATATGATTCGATTCGATTATTTTCGCTTCGACTCGATTTGATTTGATTCCATTCGATTATCGATTCAATTCCAATTATTTTCGATTCGATTCAATTATTTTTTATTCAATTCGATTCAATTATTTTCGATTCGATGCAATTCGATTCGATTCTTCTTGTTTCAATTCAATTCGATTCTTTCAAATTTGATTCGATTCGATTCTTTTCATTTCGAATCGATTCTTTTCGATTTGATTCAATTCTTTTCAATTCGATTTGATAATGTTCGATTCAATTCTTTTCAATTCAATTCGATTTGATTCTTTTCGATTCAATTCGATTCCATTCGATTCAATTCTTTTTGATTCGATTCGATTCTTTTCGATTCAATACGATTCAATCGATTCTTTTGATACGAATCAATTCAATTCCATTCTTTTTGATTCGATTCGATTCAATTCTTTTAGATTTGATTTGATATGATTCTTTTCCATTAGATTCGATTTGATTCGTTTCGATTTGTTTTGATTCTCTTTGATGTTTTTTGATTCGATCTTTTCAATCGATTTGAATCGATTCGATTCATTTCGATTTGATTCGATTCAAATTTTTCAATTCTATTCTTTTCAATTCGATTCTTTTCGATTCGATTTGATTCTTTTCGTTTCGATTAGATTCTCTTCGATTCGATTCTTTTCGATTCAATTCTTTTTGATTCGATTCGATTTGATTCTTCTCCATTCGATTCAATTCACTTTGAATCAATTCGATAAGATTCTTTTCGTTCGATTCAATTCTGTTCGATTCTATTCTATTCTATTCGATTCTTTTCAATTCAATTCTATTCGATTCTTTCGTTTCTATTCGATTCTTTTCGATTTGATTCGATTCGATCATTTGGATTCGATTTGTTACATTTCAATTCGATTCTTTTCGATTCTGTTCGATTTGATTCTTTTCGATTCAGTTCAATTCGATTCTTTTCGATTTGATTCGATTCTTTTCCATTCGATATGATTCGATTCGTTTCGATTTTTTTCGATTCATTTCAATTCGAATCTATTCGATTCTTTTCGATTCAATTTGATTCGATTGATTCTTTTTGATTCAATTCGATTCGATTCCATTCAATTCGATTCTTTTCGATTCAATTTGATTTTTTTCGATTCGATACGATTCGATTCGATTCTTTTCTATTCGATTCAACTCAACTCGATTCTTTTCGATTCGATTTTTCGATTTGATTCTTTTCAATTCAATTCAATTCTTTTCGATTTGATTCTTTTCGTTTCAATTCGATTCGATTCAATTCTTTTCGTGTCAATTAGATTCTTTTCGATTTTATTTGATTCGATTATTTTCAATTCGATTCGGTACTGTTCGATTCGATTCTTTTCGATTCAATTCTACTCTATTCGATACAATTCTTTTCTATTGTATTCGATTTGATTATTTTCGATTCTATTCGATTTGATTCTTTTCGATTCAACTCCATATGATTCGATTCTTTTTGATTCCATTTGATACGATTTGATTCTTTTCAATTCGATTCGATTCGATTCTTTTCATTTTGATTCGATTCGTTTCGATGCTATTCAATTCGATTCTTTTTTGATTCAATTCGATTCATTTCCATGCTATTCAATTCGATTCTTTTTGATTCGATTCGATTCTTTTCGATTCAACTCGATAGTTTTCGATTTGATTCGATTCGATTCTTTTCGATTCGATTTGATACAATTCGATTGTTTTCGATTCGATTTGATTCGATTCTTTTCGGTTCTATTCAATTTGATTCTTTTCAGTTCAGTTCGATATGATTCGATTCTTTTCGATTCAATGATACCATTCGATTCTTATTGATTCGATTCCTTTTTGTTTCGATTTGATTCTTTTCGATTCGATTCTTTTCAATTCAATTCGATTATGTTCGATTGGATTCTTTTCGATTCAATTCGATTCGATACGATTCTTTTTGATTCGATTTGATTCGTTTTGATTTGATTAGATTCTTTTCGATTCAATTCAATTCGATTCTTTTCGATTCAATTAAATACGATTCTATTCTTTTCAATTCGATTTTATTCTTTTTGATTCAATACGATTCAATTCGATTCTTTTCGATTTGATTCGATTCAATTCGATTCTTTTCAATTCGATCTTTTCGATCGATTCAATTCGATTCTTTTCGTTTAGATTCTTTTCGATTCGATTAGATTCTTTTCAATTCGATTCGATTCTACTCGATTCATTTCGAATCGATTCGATTCTTTTTGATTTGATCTATTCGATTCTTTTCGATTCAGTTCGATTCAATTCGATGCTTTTCGATTTGATTCAATTCTTTTCCACTCGATCTGATTTGATTCGTTTTGATTTTTTCGATTCGTTTCAATTAGAATCTATTCGATTCTTTTCGATTTGATTCGATTCTTTTTGATTCAATTCGATTCGATTCAATTCCATTCGATTTGATTCTTATCGCTTCGATTCGATTCTTTTCAATTCGATACGATTTGATTCGATTCTTTTCGATGTGAATCAATTCGATTCGATTCTTTTTGATTTGAATCGATTTCATTCTTTTAGATTTGATTCAATACGATTATTTTCAATTCGATTCGATTCGATTCATTTTGATTCGTTTTGATTCTCTTTGAATTTTTTGATTCGATCTTTTCAATTGATTTGATTCGATTGGATTCCTTTTGATTCAATTCTTTTCGATTCGATTTGATTCTTTTCTATTCGATTCTTTTCTATTCGATTTGATTCTTTTCGATTCGATTCGATTCTTTTTGTTTAAATTCGATTCTTTTCGATTCGATTCGATTCGATTCGAATCTTTTCGTTTCGATTAGATTCTCTACAATTCGATTCTTTGGATTCGATTCTTTTTTATTCGATTCAATTTGATTCTTTTCAATTCGATTCAATTCTTTTCAATTCGAATCGATTCAATACGATTCGATTTGATTACTTTTGATTCGATGCAATTTGATTCGATTTTTTCGAATCGATTTGATTCGATTTGATTATTTTCGATTCGACTCGATTTGATTCAATTCGATTATTTTCGATTCGACTCGATTTGATTCAATTCGATTATCGATTCCATTCAATTCCAATTATTCTTGATTCGATTCGATTCGTTTTGATTATTTTTTATTCAATTCAATTCAATTATTTTCGATTCAATGCGATTCGATTCGATTCTTTTCGATTCAATCAATACGATTTGATTCTTTTCTATTCGATTCGATTCTTTTCGATTTTATTGCATTCGATTCAATTCTTTTCTATTCAATTCAATTCTTTTTGATTTGATTCGATTCTTTTCAATACAATTCAATTCTTTTCGATTCGATTTGATTCCTTTCGATTCGATACGATTCGATTCTTTTCGATTCTATTCGATTCAATTCGATTCTTTTCAATTCGATCTTTTCGATTTGATTCGATTCTTTCCGTTTCGATTCGATTCTTTTCGATTCGTTGCTTTTCGATTCGATTCAATTAGATTCTTTTCAATTCAATTCAATTCGATTCCTTTTGTTTCGATTTGATTCTTTTCTATTTTATTTGATTCAATTCATTTCAATTAGATTCAATACTGTTCGATTCGATTCTTTATGATTCAATTCAATTGGAATCGATTCAATTCTTTTCGATTCAATTCGATACGATTCTTTTCAATTCGAATCTTTTCGGTTCTGTTCGATTCGATTCTTTTCGATTCAGTTCGATTCAATTCTTTTTGATTCGATTAGATTCTTTTCGATTGGATATGATTTGATTCGTTTTGATTTTTTTCGATTCTTTTCTATTCAACTCGATTCGATTGATTCTTTTCAATTCAATTTGATTCGATTCCATTCGATTCGATTCTTTTAGATTCGATTTGATTCTTTCTGATTCGATTCGATTCTTTTAGATTTGATTTGAGGCAATTCTTTTCAATTTGATTCAATTCGACTCGTTTTGATTTGTTTCGATTCTCTTTGATTTTTTGATTCAATCTTTTCAATCGATTTGATTCGATTCGATTCTTTTCGGTTCAATTCTTTACGATTCAATTTGATTCTTTTCTTTTTTTTCGATTTGATTCTTTTCGATTCGATTCTTTTCGATTCGATTTGATTCTTTTTGATTCGATTCAATTCGATTAGAATTGATTCAATATGATTCGATTCGATTACTTTTGATTCGATGCAATTTGATTTGATTTTTTCGAATCGATTTGATTCGATTATTTTGATTTGACTCAATTTGATTCGATTCGATTATCGATTCAGTTCAATTCCAATTATTCTCGATTCGATTTGATTCGATTCGATTATTTTTTATTCAATTCAATTCAATTATTTTCAATTTGATGTGATTCGATTCCATTCAATTCTTTTCAATTCAATCAATTCTATTCGATTCTTTTTGATTTGATTGCATTCAATTCAGTGCTTTTCGATTCAATTTGATTCTTTTCGATTCGATTCGATTCTTTTCATTACAATTCAATTCGATTCGATTCTTTTCGATTCGATTTGATTCGATTCTTTTCTATTCTTTTCAATTCGATTCGATTTGATTATATTCGATTAGATTCGATTCAATTCGATTCATTTTTTTCTAATCGATTCAATTCTTTTCGATTCCACTCCTTTCGACTCGATTTATTTGGATTCGATTCTTTTCGATTCGATTAGATTCTATTCTTTTTGATTCGATTCAATTCGATTCTTTTTGATTCGTTTCTTTTCGATTCTATTCGAATCTTTTTGATTCGATTAGATTCTTTTCAATTCAATTCGAATCGATTCGAAACTCTTAGATTCAATTCTTTTTGATTCGATTAGATTCGATTCGATTTTTTTCGATTCGATTCGATTCTTTTCGATTCGAGTCTCTTCGATTCGAGTTTCTTTTCGAATCGATTTGATTCATTTCTTTTTGATTTGATTTGATTCGATTAGATTCGATTCTTTTCAATTCCATTCGATTTGATTCTTTTCGTTTTGATTAGATTCTCTTTGATTCAATTCTTTTCGATTCGATTCGATTTGATTCTTTTTGAGTCGATTCGAATCAATTCGGTTTTTTTTCAAATCGATTCGATTCTTTTCGATGCGACTCTTCGATTCGATTCTTTTCGATTCGATCCTTTTCAATTCAATTCGATTCTTTTCGATTCAATTTGACTTGATTCTTTTCGATTCGATTTGATTCTTTTCGTTTCGATTCTTTTCGATTCGATTCTTTTCTATTCTTTTCAATTCGATTCGATTCGATTATTTTCGATTCGATTCGATTTTTTCGATTCGATTCTTTTCAATTCGATTAGATTCTTTTCAATTTGATTCTTTTTGATTCAATTCGATTCGACTCTTGTCTTTTCGATTCGATTCTTTTTGATTTGATTCGATTCGATTTTTTTGTTTCGATTAGATTCTTTTTGATTCGATTCTATTCGATTCGAGTCTTTATGATTTGACTCGATTCGATTCTTTTGGATTTGATTCGATAATGCTCCATTCAATTCTTTTCTATTCATTTCGATTTGATCCAATTCTTTTGGATTCACTTGGATTATTTCCGATAATTTTTTATTCGATTCGATTCCTGTCGAATCGATTCGATTCGATTCTTTTCGATTCGATTCGATTCAATTCGATCTTTCCGATTCAATTCAATTCTTTTCGCTTCGATTCGATACTTTTCGATTCGATGCTTTTTGATTCGATTCAATTCGATTCTTTTCAATTCAATTCGATTCGTTTCTTTTCGTTTCGATTCTTTTCAATCCGATTCGATTTGTTTCTTTTCGTTTCGATTAGATTCTCTTCGGTTCAATTCTTTTCGATTCGATTCGATTTGATACTTTTTGATTCAATTCGGTTCTTTTCACCTAGCTTCGATTTGATTCTACTCGATTCGATTCATTTCGATTCTTTTTTATTCGATTCTTTTTGATTCGGTTCGATTCTTTTCAATTCGATTCTTTTCGATTCGATTCGATATTATTTGATTCGATTATTTTTAACTCGATTCGATTTGATTCGATTGTTTTTGAATCTATTTGATTCGATTCGATTATTTTCGATTTGACTCGACTTGATTTGATTTGATTCCATTATCGATTCGATTCAGTTCCAATGATTTTCGATTCGATTCGATTCGATTATTTTTTCTTCAATTTGATTCAATTATTTTCGATTCGATGCAATTCGATTCAATTCTTTTCATTTCAATTCAATTCGATTTGATCTTTTCAATTCGAATCGATTCAAATCTTTTCGATTCGATTTCATTCTATTTGATTCTTTTTGAATCGATTCGTTTCGATTCTTTTCGATTCGATTCGATTCAATTCTTTTTGATTCGATTCGATTCTTTTCGATTCAATTTGATTCGATTCTTTTTGATTCAATTCAAAAGGATTCGGTTCTTTTCAATTAGATTCTATACAATTCTATTCTTTTCGATTCGATTCGATTTGATTAGATTCGATTCTTTTCGATTCGATTCGATTCAATTCGATTCTTTTTGATTCGATTCGATTTGATCCTCCTGATTCGATTTGATTCTTTTCGCTTCGATTCTATACTTTTCGATTCGATTCGATTCTTTCCAATTCGATTCGATTCGATTGTTTTTGTTTCGATTCTTTTCGATATTATTTGATTCGATTCATTTCAATTAGATTCAATACAGTTCGATTCGATTCTTTTCGATTCAATTCGATTGGAATCGATTTGATTCTTTTCGATTCAATTCGATTCGATTCAATATGATTCTTTTTGATTCAGTTCGATTCGGTTCTTTTCAGTTCGATTTGATTTTTTCCATTCGATATGATTCGATTCGTTTCGATTTTTCGATTCGTTTCGATTCGAATCTATTTGATTCTTTTCGATTCAATTGGATTCGATTGATTCTTTTTGATTCAATTCGATTTGATTCGATTCCATTTGATTCGATTCTTTTCGATTTGATTCGATCCTTTTCAATTCTATACGATTCGATTCGATTCTTTTTGATTCGATTTTTTCGATTCGATTCTTTTCTTTTTTTTTAAATTTTTTATTTATTTATGATAGTCACACAGAGAGAGAGAGAGAGAGAGAGAGAGAGAGGCAGAGACACAGGCAGAGGGAGAAGCAGGCTCCATGCACCGGGAGCCCGACGTGGGATTCGATCCCGGGACTCCAGGATCACGCCCTGGGCCAAAGGCAGGCGCCAAACCGCTGCGCCACCCAGGGGTCCCATTCGATTCTTTTCAATTCGATTAGATTCTTTTCAATTTGATTCTTTTCGATTCGATTCGATTCGAATCTTGTTTCAATTCGATTCGTTTTGATTCGATTCGATACGATTCGATTCTTTTCGGTTCTATTCTATTTGAATCTTTTCAATTCAATTAGATATGATTCGATTCTTTTCGATTCAATTCGATACCATTTGATTCTTTTCGATTCGATTCAATTTGATTCTTTTCGATTCAATTCAATTTGATTGTTTACGATTTGATTCGATACAATTGGATTCTTTTCGTTTCGATTCGATTCTTTTTGATTCGATTCTTTTCAATTTGATTCGATTCTTTGGATTCGATTCGATACTCTTCGAATCGATTCAATTCTTTTGGATTCAATTCGATTCATTTCGATTCTTTTCAATTCGATTCTAATCTTTTCACTTCACTTTGATTCGATTCTACTCTATTCATTTCAAACCGATCAATTCTTTTTGATTTGATCTATTCGATTATTTTCGATTCGGTTCGATTCGATTCAATTCTTTTCGATTCGATTCAATTCTTTTCCATTTGATCTGATTAGATTCATTTCGAATTTTTTCGATTCGATTCGATTCCAATCTATTCGATTCTTTTCAATTCAATTCGATTCGAAATCCTTTCTTTTCGAATCGATTTGATTCGATCCGATTCTTTTTGATTCCTTTAGAATCGATTTTTTCGATTCAATTCTTTTAGATTGGATTCAATTCGATTTTTTTCAATTCGATTCGATTCTTTTCGATTTGATTCGATTCTATTCGATTCCATTCAATTCGATTTGAATCTATTTGATTAGATTCTTTTCAATTCGATTCTTTTCGATTTGATTCGATTTGGTTCTTTTTGAATCGATTCGATTCTTTTCAATTCAATTCTGTTCTTTAAGGTTCAATTCGATTTTTTTGATTCAATTCGATTCTTTTCGATTCGATTCGAGTTGATTCTTTTCAATTCGAATCGATAGTTTTCTATTCTTTTCGATTCCATTCGATTCAATTCGATTCCTTTCGATTTGATTCAATTCGATTCAAATCTTTCGTTTCGATTTGATTCTTTTCGATTCGATTCGATTTTTTCGATTAGATTCGATTATTTTCAATTTGATTCAATTCGATTCGAATCTTTTCTAATCGATTCTATTCTTTTTGATTTGATTCGATTCAATTCTTTTCGATTCGATTCGATTCTTTTCGATTCAATTCGATTCTATTCGATTTGATTCTTTTCGATTCAATTCGATTCTTTTTGATTTGATTGATTATTTTCAACTCGATTCGATTCCATTCGATTCATTTTGATTCTTTTCAATTCGATTCGAGTATTTTTGATTCGACTCAATTCGATGGTTTGATTCGATTATTTTCTATTCGATTTGATTCGATTCTTTTCAATTCGATTCGATTATTTTCAATTCAATTCGATTGTATTCGAATATTTTCGATTCGATTTGATTGCATTAGATTCGATTATTTTTTATTCAATTCGATTCGATTATTTTTTATTTGATTCGATTCATTGTGGTTCGATTCGTTTATTTTCGTTTCGAATCGATTCAATTCTTTTCAACTTTTTTTAATTTTTATTTATTTGTGATAGTCACAGAGAGAGAGAGAGAATGAGGCAGAGACACAGGCAGAGGGAGAAGCAGGCTCCATGCACCGGGAGCCCGACGTGGGATTCAATCCCGGGTCTCCAGGATCGCGCCCTGGGCCAAAGGCAGGCGCCAAACCGCTGCGCCACCCAGGGATCCTGATTTGATTCTTTTCGATTCGATTCTTTTTGATTCGATTCGATTATTTTCGATTCGATTCGATTGTTTTCTATTCATTTTGATTCGATTATTTTCGATTCAATTCGATTCGATTATTTTCAATTCGATTCGATTCTTTTTTATTTTATTCGATTATTTTCGATTCGAACCAATTCGATTCTTTTCGATTGGATTATTTTCGATTCGATTTGATTATTTTCGATTTGATTCTATTATTTTCGATTCTATTCGATTGGATTATTTTCGATTCGAATCGATGCGAATCCATTATTTTCGATTCAATTCGATTCGATGCGATTATTTTCGATTCAATTCAAATCAATTTGATTATTTTTGATTCGATTTGATTGGATTCGATTCAATTATTTACATTCGATTCAATTATTTTTTATTCGATTCGATTCTTTTCGATTCGATTAGATTATTTTCTATTCAATTCGGTTTGATTCGAATCGATTATTTTCGAATCAATTCGATTTGACTAGGTTCGATTATTTTCGATTTGATTCGGTTCGATTAGTTTCATTTCAATTCGATTCGATTTGATTTGATTATTTCGATTCGATTCGATTAGATTATTTTAGAATCAATTCGGTTCGATTCGATTCGATTATTTTCGATTCAATTCGGTTCGATTTTATTCGATTATTTTAGATTCAATTCGGTTCGATTCGGTTCGATTATTTTCGATTTGATTCAATTTGATTCGATTATTTTCGATTTGATTCGATTGGATTAGTTGAGATTTTCGATTCGATTCGATTCTTTTCAATTCAATTCATTTCCGATTCGATTTGATGTGAATTGTTTATTTTCGATACGATTACATTCGAATCAATTCGATTATTTTCGATTCGATTCGATCGATTCTTTTCAATTCGATTCAGTTCTTTTCAATTTGATTTGATTCTTTTCGATTCGTTTCAATATTTGTGATTCGAATTGACTCAATTCTTTTCGATTCGATTATTTTCGATTCGATTCAATTATTTTAGATTCGATTTGATTATTTTCAATTCAATTCGATTATTTTCAATTCGATTCATTGTGAAACGATTATTTTCTAATCGATTCATTTTAATTTGATTCGATTCGATTCCATTCGATTTGATTATTTTCGATTCGATTCGATTATTTTTGATTCGATTCGATTATTTTCGATTCGTTTTGATTATTTTCCATTCGAATCGATTCGATTATTTTCGATTCGATTATTTTCAATTCAATTCGATTATTTTCCATTCGATTTGATTATTTTCGATTCAATTCATTTCGATTATTTTCGATTCCATTCTTTTCGATTTGAATCGATTCGATTCTTTTAGATTCGATTCGATTCTTTTCGATTCGATTCGATTATTTTCGATTCAATTCGACTCAATTATTTTCGATTTAATTCCATTCGATGCGAATTGTTTATTTTCGATTTGATTCAATTTGATTCGATTATTTTCGATTCGAATAGATTCGATTCTTTTCGATTCGATTGGATTATTTTAGATGCTATTCAATTATTGTCGATTCAATTCGATTGGATTATTTTCGATTTGATTCGATGCGAATCGATTATTTTCAATTCATTTCGATTCGATGCGATTATTTTTGATTTGATTTATTTTCGATTCATTTCAATTCAATTAATTTTGATTCAATTTGATTATTTTCAATTCAATTCAATTCAATTTGATTATTTTCAATTCGATTTGATTGGATTCGATTCGATTATTTTCGATTCGATCTAATTATTTTTGATTCGATCGTTTCTTTTTTTAATTTTTATTTATTTATTATAGTCACAGAGAGAGAGAGAGAGGCAGAGACATAGGCAGAGGGAGAAGCAGGCTCCATGCACCGGGAGCCTGACGTGGGATTAGATCCCGGGTCTCCAGGATCGCGCCCTGGGCCAAAGGCAGGCGCTAAACTGCTGCGCCACCCAGGGATCCCCGATTCGATCGATTCTTTTCGATTCAATTCGGTTCAATTATTTTCAATTCAATTCGATCGATTCAGTTCAATTATTTTCCATTTGATTCGATTCGATTATTTTCGATTCGATCCAATTATTTTTGATTTGATCGATTCTTTTCGATTCAATTCGGTTCGATTCAATTCGATTATTTTCAATTCAATTCGATCGATTCAGTTCAATTATTTTCGATTTGATTCGATTTGATTCTTTTCGATTTGAATCAATTCAATCGATATTTCTGATTCGATTCGATACTTTATTTGATTTTTTTCGATTCTTTTCGATTCGATTCGATTCAATTTCGATTCGATTCGTTTCTTTTATATTCAATTTGATTCGATTCGATCCTTTTCAATTCGATTCCATTCTTTTTGATTCGATTCGATTCGATTTGAATCTATTCTATTCGATTCTTTACAATTCTATTCTTTTCTATTTTTTCGATTCAGTTCTTTTCGATTCGATTCGATTTGATTCTTTTCGATTCGATTCTTTTCGATTCGATTCGATATGAATCTATTCTCTTCGATTATTTTCAATTCGATTCTTTTTTATTTGATTCGATTTAGTTATTTTTGATTCGATTCGATTTGATTCTTTTCGATTCGATTCGATTATTTCCGATTCGATTCGATTCTTTTCGATTCAATTCTTTTCGATCAATATGATTCAATTCGATTCTTTTCGATTCGATTCGAGTCAATTCTTTTCGATTCGAATCGATATTTTTCTATTCTTTTCGATTCAATTCGATGCGATTATTTTCAATTCGATTCCCTTTGATTCGTTTGTTTTTCGAATCGATTTGATTCTTTTTGATTTGACCCTTTTCGATTCGACACATTTGGATTCGATTCTTTTTGATTCAATTTGATTCAATTCGCTTCTTTTCAAATCGATTCAATTCGATTTGATTCGATTCGATTCTTTTCACTTCCATTCGATTCGATTCTTTTGATTCGGTGCAATTTGATTCGATTTTTTTCTATTCGATTCGATTCTTTTCGATTCGAGTCTTTTCGATTCAAATTCCTTTCTTTTCAAATCGATTTGATTCGATTGGATTCTTTTTTATTCCATTCAAATCGATTTTTTCGATTGGATTCTTTTAGATTTGATTCAATTCAATTTTTTCGATTCAATTCTTTTCACTTCCATTCGATTCGATTCTTTTCGATTCAATTCAATTCGATTTGAATCTATTTGATTAGATTCTTTTCAATTCGATTCTTTTCTATTTGATTTGATTCGGTTCTTTTCAATTCTTTTCGATTTGATTCTATTCTTTTTGGTTCAATTCGATTTTTTTATTCAATTCGATTCTTTTCGATTCGATTCGATTGTTTTTGATTCAAATCGATACTTTTCTATTCTTTTCGATTCAATTCGATCCGTTTCGATTCTTTTCGATTCGATTTGATTCTTTTGGATTCGTTTCGATTCTGTTCTTTTCTATTCTTTTCAATTCGATTCGATTCGATTCTTTTTGATTCGATTCAATTCGATTCGTTTTGTTCGATTGATTCTTTTCGAATCCACTCCTTTCAACTCGATTCATTTGGATTCGATTCTTTTCGATTCAATTCGATTCTTTTCGATTAGATTCTTTTTAATTCGTTTCTTTTTGATTCCATTCGAATCTTTTCGGTTCGATTAGATTCTTTTTGATTCAATTCGATTCGATTCGAAACTCTGATTCGATTCTTTTCGATTCGATTCGATTCGATTGTTTTCGATTCTATTCTATTCAAATCTTTTCGATTTGATTCAATTCTTTTCGATTCCTTTCGATTTTTTTCTATTCGATTCTTTTTTATTTGATTTGTTTCGATTCTTTTCGATTCAATTCGATTCGATTCTTTTTTATTCCTTTCGAATTGATTTCATCATTTTCGATTCGATTCGATTTTTTTCATTCGATACCATTTTTTTCATTTCAATATGATAGTTTTCGATTTGTTTCTTTTAGATTCTATTCGATTCAATTCTTTTTGTTTCGATTCGATTTGATTCGACTCTTTCGATTCGAGTCTTTTCGATTCGAATTCCTTTCTTTTAGAATCGATTAGATTCAATTCTTTTCGATTCCATTCAATTCGATTCTTTTTTTGAAACAATTCGATTCTTTTCGATGCCACTCTTTTCGATTAGATTCATTTGGATTCGATTCTTTTCGATTCAATTCGAGTCGATTCTTTTCGATTCGATTCGAGTCGATTTTTTTGATTCGTTTCTTTTTGATTCCATTCGAATCTTTTCGGTTCCATTAGATTCTTTTCGATTCAATTCGATTCGATTCGAAACTCTGATTGAATTCTTTTCGATTCAATTCGATTCTTTTCGATTCGATTCATTTCTTTTCGATTTGATTTTTTTCTATTCCATTCTTTTTTATTTGATTTTTTCAATTATTTTCGATTCGATTCGATTTGATTCTTTTCAATTCGATTCAATCCTTTTCGTTTCAATTCGATTCGATTCGATTTTTTTGGTTTCATTACGATAGTTTTCGAATCGTTCTTTCCGATTCTATTTGATGCGATTCTTTTTGTTTCGATTCGATTTGATTAGAATCTTTCGATTCGATTCTTTTCGATTTAATTCGATTTGTTTCAATTAGTTTCTTTTCACTTCCATTTGATTCGATTCTTTGGATTCGGTGCAATTTGATTCGATTTTTTGGATCTGATTCGATTCGATTCGATTCAATTCAACTCGATTCTTTTCTATTTGGTTTGATTCGATTCTTTTCAATACGAATCGATTCGATTAGATTCTTTCGATTCAATTCAATTCGCTTCTCTTAGATTTGATTCGATTCGATTCTTTTCGATTCGATTCGATTCTTTTCACTTCCATTCGATTTGATTCTTTTGATTCGGTGCGTTTTGATTCTACTTTTTTGATTCGATTCGATGTATTCTTTTCGATTTGATTAGTTCAGTTCTTTTCGATTTGATTGTTTTAGTTTCGATTCGATTCTTTCCGATTCGATTAGATTCTTTTCGATTCAATTCAATTCGATTCTTTTCGTTTAAATTTGATTTGATTCGATTCTTTTTGAGTCAATTCTTTTCTATTCGATTCTTTTCACTTCCATTCGATTCGATTCTTCTGATTTGGTGCGATTCGATTCGATTTTTTTCGATTCGATTCGATTCTTTTCCATTCGATTCGATATTTTCGATTCGATTCGATTCTTTTTTATTATATTTTTTCAATTCTTTTCTATTTGATTCGATTCTTTTCAATTTGATTTGATTCTTTTCTATTCGATACGATTCGATTCTATCCTTTTCAATTTGATTTGATTCTTATGATTCGATTCGATTCCATTTTTTTCGTTTCGATTCGATAGTTTTGTATTCTATTCGATTCGAATCTTTCTATTCGAGTCTTTTCGAATCGAATTCCTTCCTTTTCCAACGTTTCGATTCGATTTGATTCTTTTCGATTTGATGCGATTGGATTCTTTTCGATGCGATTCGATTCAATTCGATTTTTTTCGATTCGATAGTTTTCGATTCATTTCATTCGATTTGATTTGATTCGATTCGAATCTTTTGATCCGTTTCTTTTCGATTCAATTCGATTGCATTCTATTTGATTCGATTTGATTCTATTCTTTTCGATTCAATTCAATTCTTTACACTTCCATTCGATTCGATTCTTTTGATTTGGTGCGATTAGATTCGATTTTTTTCAATTCGATTCGATTCGATTCTTTTCGATTCGAGTCTCTTCGATTTGAATTTTTCTTTTCGAATAGATTTGATTCGATTCTTTTCGGTTTGATTAGATTCGATTCGATTCTTTTCGATTCGATTCTTTTCAATTTGATTTGATTCTTTTCGATTCAATTCAATTCGATTCTTTTTGATTCGATTCAATTCTTTCTATTCAATTTGATTTGGTTTGATCCTTTTCGATTCGATTCGATACTTTTTCGATTTGATTTGATTCTTTTCTATTCGATACAATTCGATTCGATCCTTTTCGATTCGATTCAATTCTTTTCGATTCGATTTGATTCGATTCTTATATTCGATTCGATTTGATCTTTTTCGATTCGATTCTCTTCGATTCGATTCGATTTTTTTCATTTCCATTCGATAGTTTTCTATTTGTTTCTTTTCTATTCGATTCGATTCTATTCTTTTCGATTCGATTCGAATCTTTCTATTCGAATGTTTTTTATTTGATTCCTTTCTATTCACATCGATTCGATTTGATACTTTTCGATTCTATTCGATTCGATTCTTTTTGATTTGATTCGATTTGATTCGATCATTTTCACTTCCATTCGATTCGATCCTTTTGATTCGGTGCGATTCGATTCGATTCTTTTCGATTCGATTTGATTTGATTCTTTTTGATTCGAATGTCTTTCTTTTTAAATTGATTTGATTCAATTCTTTTCGATTCGATTCAATTCTTTTTGATTCCATTTGATTCTTTTTGATTCAATTCGATTCGATTCTTTTCGAGTCTCTTCGATTCGGTTTTTTTGAATCGATTCGATTCTTTTCGATTCGACTCTTCGATTCGATTATTTTCTATTCGATTCGATTCATTTCTATTCGTTTCTTTCTAAACGATTCGATTCTTTTCGATTCCACTCCTATCGACTTGATTCATTTGGATTCGATTATTTTCGATTCGTTTAGATTTCATTCTTTTCAATTCAATTTGATTTGATTCTTTTTAGTTCGTTTCTTTTTTATTCTATTCTAATGCTTTTGGTTTGATTAGATTCTTTTCTATTCAATTCGATTCGATTCAAAACTCTTCGATTCAATTGTTTTCGATTCAATTCTTTTCGATTCGATTTGATTCTTTTCGATTCGATTCAATTTTTTTCTATTCGATTCTTTTTTATTTGATTTGTCTCGATTATTTTCTATTCGATTCGATTCAATTCTTTTCGATTCAACTCGATTCTTTTTTATTTGTTTCGAATTGATTAGATCCTTTTCGATTCTATTCGATTCAATTTTTTTGATTCGATACGATTTTTTTCTTTTCGATATAATAGTTTTCAATTAGTTTCTTTTCGATTATATTCGATTCCATTCTTTTTGTTTTGATTCGATTTGATTCGAATCTTTCGATTCGAGTCTTTTCGATTCGAATTCCTTTCCTTTAGGATCGATTCGATTCAATTCGATTAGTTTTTTCTGAAACAATTCGATTCTTTTTGATTCTACTCTTTTCGATTAGATTCATTTGGATTCGATACTTTTTGATTCGATTTGATTCTTTTCGATTTGATTCGATTCGTTTCTTTTTGATTCGATTCAATTCTTTTCGAGTCGATTTGATTCGAATCAATTCGGTTTTTTCCAAATCGATTCGATTCTTTTCGATTCGACTCTTCAATTCGATTCTTTTCGATTCGATTCTTTTTGATTCGATTTGATTCTTTTTTATTCAATTCAATTCGATTCTTTTCGATTTGATTTGATTCTTTTCGGTTCGATTCGATTCTTTTCTATTCGATTCGATTCTTTTCTATTCTTTTCAATTCGATTGGATTCAATTATTTTCAATTCGATTCGATTCAATTCAATTCGTTGTTTTCGAATCAATTCGATTCTTTTCGATTCCACTCCTTTCGACTCGATTTATTTGGATTCGATTCTTTTCCATTCGATTAGATTCTATTATTTTTAATTTGATTCGATTCTTTTTGATTCGTTTCTTTTCGATTCTGTTCGAATCTTTTCGATTCGATTAGATTCTTTTTGATTCAATTCGATTCGATTCGAAACTCTTCGATTCAATACCTTTGATTTGATTCGATTCGATTGTTTTCGATTCGATTCAATTCAATTCTTTTCGATTCGATTCTTTTCAATACAATTCTATTCTTTTCTATTCGATTCTTTTTATTTGATTTGTTTCGATTATTTTCAATTCGATTCGATTTGATTCTTTTTCATTTGATTCGATTCTTTTTTATTCATTTCGAATCGATTCGATTGTTTTCGATTCGATTTGATTTTTTTCGATTCGATACGATTTTTTTGTTTTGATATGATAGTCTTTGATTAGTTTCTTTTCGATTCTATTCGATTTGATTCTTTTTGTTTCTTTATTTTAAGATTTTATTTATTTATTCATAAGAGACAGAGAGAGAAAGAGGCAGAGACATAGGCAGAGGGAGAAACAGGCTCCATGCAGGGAGCCCGACATGGAATATGATCCCAGGACTCCAGGATCATGCCCTGGGCCAAAGGCAGGCGCCAAACCGCTGAGCCACCCAGGGATCCCTGATTCTTTTTGTTTCAATTTGATTTGATTCGAAATTTCGATTCCTTTCGATCCAAATTCCTTTCTTTTAGAATTGATTCAATTCGATTCTTTTTGATTTGATTTGATTCGATTCGATTCTTTTCGATTTCATTCGATTCAGGTCTTTTTGATTTGATTCGATTTGATCCTTTCGTTTCGATTCGATTCTTTCCGATTTGATTCGAATCTTTTTGATTCGATTTGATTCTTTTCGATTCAATTTGATTCGATTCTTTTCGATTCGATCCGATTCTTTTCTATTCGATTTGATTCGATTCGATCCTTTTCGATTCGATTCGATTCTTTTCGATTTGATTTGATTCTTTTCTATTCGATACAATTCAATTCGATCCTTTTTGATTCGATTCGATTCTTTTCGATTAGATTAGATTCGATTCTTATATTCGATTCAATTCGATCTTTTTTGATTTGATTCGATACAATTCGATTCGATTTTTTTCGTTTCCATTCGATAGTTTTCTATTCGTTTATTTTCTATTCGATTCGATTCGATGCTTTTCTATTCGATTCGATTCGATTCGAATCTTTTCGATTCAATTCGATTCGATTCTTTTCGATTGGATTAGATTCGTTTCGTTTCTATTCATTTCGATTCTTTTCGATTCGGCTCGATTCTTTTCTTTTTTTTTAATTTTTATTTATTTATGAGTCAGAGAGAGAGAGAGAGAGGCAGAGACACAGGCAGAGGGAGAAGCAGGCTCCATGCACCGGGAGCCTGACGTGGGATTCGATCCGGGGTCTCCAGGATCACGCCCTGGGCCAAAGGCAGGAGCTAAACTGCTGCGCCACCCAGGGATCCCTTCTATTCTTTTCAATTCAATTCGATTCGATAATTTTCGATTCGATTCGATTCAATTCGATTCGTTTTTTTCGAATCTTTTCGATTCCACTCCTTTTGACTCGATTTATTTGGATTCGATTCTTTTCGATTCGATTAGATTCTATTCCTTTCGATTCGATTCGATTCGAATCTTTTTGATTCGTTTCTTTTCGATTCTATTCGAATCTTTTCGATTCGATTTGATTCTTTACGATTCGATTCGATTTTTTTCTATTCGATTCTTTTTTATTTGATTTGTTTCGATTATTTTCTATTCGATTTGATTCAATTCTTTTCGATTCGATTTGATTCTTTTTGATTCGTTTCGAATTGATTAGATCCTTTTCGATTCGACTTGATTCGGTTTTCTTTATTTGATACGATTTTTTTCTTTTCGATATGATAGTTTTCGATTAGTTTCTTTTCGATTCTATTCGATTCGATTCTTTTTGTTTCGATTCGATTGGATTCGAATCTTTCGATTCGAGTCTTTTCGATTCAAATTCCTTTCCTTAAGGATCGATTCGATTCAATTCTTTTCGATTCAATTGAATTCTATTCATTTTTCTGAAACAATTCGATTCTTTTTGATTCAACTCTTTTCAAATAGTTTCATTTGGATTCGATACTTTTCGATTCTTTTCGATTCGATTCGATAAGATTCTTTTTGATTCGTTTCTTTTTGATTCCATTCGAATAGTTTCGGTTCGATTAGATTATTTTCGATTCAATTCGATTCGATTCGAAATTCTTCGACTGAATTGTGTTCGATTCGATTCTTTTTGATTCGATTCGATTCAATTCATTTCTTTTCGATTCTATTTTTTTCTATTCGATTCCTTTTTATTTGATTTGTTTCAATTATTTTTTTTTTAGTTTTTTTAATTTATTTATGATAGTCACAGAGAGAGAGAGAGGCAAGACACAGGCAGAGGGAGAAGCAGGCTCCATGCACCGGGAGCCCGACGTGGGATTCGATCCTGGGTCTCCAGGATCGCGCCCTGGGCCAAAGGCAGGCGCCAAACCGCTGCGCCACCCAGGGATCCCTGTTTCAATTATTTTTGATTCGATTTGATTCGATTCTTTTCAGTTTGATGCGATTCGAACCTTTTGGATTTGATTCGATTCATTTGATTATTTTCGTTTCGATACGATAGTTCCTGATTCGTTCTTTTTGATTCTACTCGAAGCGATTCTTTTTGTTTCGAATCGCTTTGCATGTGGAAGTATCAGGCCTGTACTCACGAGTATCTGAGTTGAATATAGCGATTTCACACAGCCTTCTTCAGAGAGTGTAGCTAATTTCTAACTCCTAAGTACGAGTGGGTATCAGACATCAGCCTCCCAGGCGTACACAGGTTTAAGAGTTGAGCTTATGACCTGTACTTCCCACATCCTCCTGCAGATACAATTCGTTGCAAACAGGCCTAGGCTCGATGCGTTTCTGAAGTGTGAGAGGTAAGAGGAAAGTCCCGGCACAAAAACTAGTGCCTGCAAGATCAATCCAGCGATTTCCTAGTAATTCCTGTTTAGACAGGTGCTATATACTAAGTTCCATACTTGAGAGCTAGCTGAACCCGAGTCCAAAAGCATCTCTCTTCTGAGAGTTGAGCTCACACCCAGTCCCTCACAGTTCCACATTGTCTGTAGAATGAGTTTTGAACATCTTAACCAGAGATGTTAGTTGGAAGCTTGTGAGACAGAAGTGGAATAATGCAGGCCTGGAAGGTGTCTCCAAGTTCAGTAAGGTGGTATTCTTCGAACCTCCTGAGTTAGAAGACTGCTATGGTCTCACAGCCATTAGAACACAGCTAGTTGAAAGCTGGCTTCTAGGCATGCCACCTTTTGAAAGCTGAGCTCAGGGCAGGACCCTCCCTCATCCTGCGCGCCCGTAGTCGTATGTGCAAAAATCCTTATGATAGGTGCTGGGAGAGGTTGGAGAAATGCAAGTGGAAGTGTCTGGACTGTACTCACGTGTATCTGAGTTCAATACAGCGATTGCCAACGTCCTTGTTCCATTAGAGTGTAGCTCGGGTATACCTCGCCTCAATAAGTGGCTAGCAGACGTCGGCCTGCAAAGCATACAAACTTCGGAGAGTTGGGCTTATGGCCTGTACCTCCCCCATCCTGACTCGTGTACGTTCCTCTTCCACAGCATTTTGTTGCATGCGGGACAGTAGTCCTGTGAAAACCAAGTGTCTGCCTTGTCAATTTCGCGCCTAGCAGACTCCTGCCTGCAGGCATGCACACGTCTTTGGCTTGAGCTTATGGCTTGAACCTCTCTCTTGCTGACCGCCTGTATGCTTCACTTCGAAAGGATTTCATTTGATACGGGACACAAGTTTTGCGAGAGCCATGTGACCCTTACTTCAGTTCACTGACTTCTGAGGAATTCCTCCCTCAGATGGGAGCTGCATACTAACTTCCAAACTTGAGTACCAAGCTGAAAGCTGTCTCTCTGCGGAATTTCCTTCTGTGAGATGAGCTGACACGCGGTCCTTCCCAGTTCCACACTGCCTGCAGAAGCAATTACGAACATCCTAACTAGACTTGTTTGTCAGAAAGTCATGGGATGCCAGGGGCAACCTGCAGGCTTCAGGTTGTGTCTCCAGGTGCACTAAAGTGTGTTCATGGAATATCCTGATTTACAAGCCTGCTGCATTCTCATGGCCATCAGAACACAGTTAATAGAAAGCTGGCTTTGAGGCATTCCTCCATTTGAAAGCTGAGCTCAGGGCAAGACCCTCCCGCATCCTGCCTGCCCGTAGTTGTAGCTCAAAAATCCTTATATTAGAAGATGAGACAGGTTGGAGAATGCAAGTGGAAGTATCAGGACTGTGCTCACGTGTATCTGAGTTCAATACAGTGATTGCCAACGTCCTTGTTCAATTAGAGTGTAGCTCGGGTATACCTCGCCTCGATAAGTGGCTAGCAGACATCGGTCTGCAAAGCATACACACTTCTGAGAGTTGAGCTTGTACCTGTAACTCCCCCATCCTGACTGCCTGTACGTTCCTCTTCCACAGCATTTCATTGTATGCTGGAAAGTAGCAGAATGAAAACCAAGTGTCTGCCTTGTCAATTTCCTGCCTTGCAGACAGCTGCCTCCAAGGCAAGGACACTCCTTTGGATTGAGCTTAGGTATTGAACCTCTCACATGCTGACCGCCTGTGTGCTTCGCTTCCAAAGGATTTCGTTCGATACGGGACGCAGGTTTAGCGAGAGGCAAATGTGTCTTAGTTCAATTCAGCAACTTCTGAGGAATTCCTCCCTCAGATGGGAGCTACATTCCAACTTCCAAACCTGAGTACCTAGCTGAATGCTCTCTCTCTGGGGAACATCCCTCTTGGAGATGAGCTGAAACGTGGTCCTTCCCAATTCCACACTGCCTGCAGATACAGTTACAAACATCCTCACTAGACATGTTTGTCAGAAGCTCATGGGATGCCAGGGGCAAGCTACAGGCTTCAAGGTTGTGTCTCCAGATGCAGTATGGCGATATTCATGGAACATCCTGAATTACAGTGCTGTCATGTTCTCATGGCCATCAGAACACAGTTAGTAGGGGATCTCTGGGTGGCACAGCGGTTTGGCGCCTGGCTTTGGCCCAGGGCACGATCCCGGAGAGTCGGGATCGAATCCCACATCGGGATCCCAGATCATGGAGCTTACTTCTCCCTCTGCCTGTGTCTCTGCCTCTCTCTCTCTCTCTGTGACTATCACAAATAAATAATTTAAAAAAATAAAAATAAAAATAAAAAAAGAACGCAGTTAGTAGAAAGCTGGCTTCGAGGAATGCCTCCTTTTGAAAGCTGAGCTGAGGGCAGTACCCTCCCGCATCTTGCCTGCCCGTAGTCGTAGCTGCTAACATCCTTATGTTTCGTGCTTGGAGAGGTTGGGGAAATGCAAGTGGAAGCGTCAGGACTGTACTCACGTGTATCTGAGTTCAATACAGAGATTGCCAACGTCCTTGTTCAATTAGAGTGTAGCTCGGGTATACCTCGCCACGATAAGTGTTTAGCAGACATCAGCCTGCAAAGCATACAAACTTCAGAGAGTTGGGCTTATGGCCTGTACCTCCCCCATCCTGACTGCCTGTACGTTCCTCTTCCACAGCATTTCGTTGTATGCGGGACAATAGTCTAGTGAAAACCAAGTATCTGCCTTGTCAATTTTGCGCCTAGCGGACACCTGCCTGCAAGGCATGCACACGCCTTTGACTTGAGTTTATGGCTTGAAACTCCCTCTTGCTGACCGCCGGTATGCTTCGCTTCCAAAGGATTTCATTTGATACGGGACGCAAGTTTTGCGAGAGCCATGTTTCCCTTAGTTCAATTCAGTGACTTCTGAGGAATTCCTCCCTCAGATGGGAGCTACATACTAAATTCCAAACCTGAGTACCAAGCTGAAAGCTCTCTCTCTCTGGGGAATTTCCTTCAGTGAGATGAGCTGACACGTGGTCCTTCCAAGTTCCACACTGCCTGCAGATGCAGTTAAGAACATCCTCACTAGACTTGTTTGTTAGAATCTCATGGGATGCCATGGGCAAGCTGCAGGCTTCAAGGGTGTGTCTCCAAGTGCAGTAAACTGTGTTCATGGAACATCCTGAATTACAAGCCTGCTGCATTCTCATGGCCATCAGAACGCAGTTAGTAGAAAAACTGGCTTCGAGGCATGCCTCCTTTTGAAAGCTGAGCTCAGGGCAAGACCCTCCCGCATCCTGCCTGCCTGTAGTCGTAGCTGCAAAAATACTTATGTTAGGTGCTGGGAGAGGTTGGAGAATGCAAGTGGAAGTATTAGGACTGTGCTCACGTGTATGAGTTCAATACACCGATTGCCAATGTCCTTGTTCAATTAGAGTGTAGCTCGGGTATACCTCGCCTCGATAAGTGTCTAGCAGACATCGGCCTGCAAAGCATACACACTTCTGAGAGTTGAGCTTGTGGCCTGTACCTCACCCATCCTGACCGCTTGTACGTTACTCTACCACAGCATTTCGTTGTAAGTGGGACAGTAGCGGAATGAAAACCAAGTGTCTGCCTTGTCAATTTCCTGCCTTGCAGACAGCTGCCTCCAAGGCATGCACACTCCTTTGGATTGAGTTTAGGACTTGAACCTCTCACATGCTAACCGCCTATATGCTTCACTTCCAAAGGATTTCATTCGATACGGGACGCAAGTTTAGCAAGAGGAAAATGTGTCTTAGTTCAACTTCTAAGCAACTTTCCAGCAACTTCTGAGGAATTCCTCCCTCAGATTGAGCTACACTTCCAAACCTGAGTACCTAGCTGAAAGCTCTCTCTCTGGGGAACATCCCTCTCGGAGATGAGCTGAAACGTGGTCCGTCACAGTTCCACACTGCCTGCAGATACAGTTACGAACATCCTCACTAGACATGTTTGTCAGAAGCTTATGGGATGCCAGGGGCAAGCTGTAGGCTTCAAGGTTGTGTCTCTAGGTGCAGTAAAGCAGTATTCATGGAAATCCTGAATTACATTGCTGCCACGTTCTCATGGCCATCAGAACACAGCTAGTAGAAAGCTGGCTTCAAGGCATGCCTCCTTTAGAAAGAAGAGCTCAGGGCAGGACCCTCCCTCATCCTGCCTGCTCGTAGTCACTGCTGCTAACATCCTTATGTTAGGTGCTGAGAGAGGTTGGAGAAATGCAGGTGGAAGTGTCAGGACTGTACTCACATGATCTGAGTTCAATACAGCGATTGCCAACGTCCTTGATCAATTAGAGTGTAGGTTGGGTATACCTCGCCTCAATAAGTGGCAGCAGACATCGGCCTGCAAAGCATACACACTTCTGAGAGTTGAGCTTGTGGCATGTACGTCCCCCATCCTGATTGCCTGTACGTTCTTCTTCCACAGCATTTCGTTGTATGCAGGACAGTAGCGGAATGAAAACCAAATGTCTGCCTTGTCAATTTCCCGCCTAGCGGACACCTGCCTCCAAGGCATGCACACTATTTGGAACGAGCTTAGGACTTGAACCT
This sequence comes from Canis lupus baileyi, assembly GCF_048164855.1. Lineage (NCBI taxonomy): Eukaryota > Metazoa > Chordata > Mammalia > Carnivora > Canidae > Canis > Canis lupus. Next base: position 52,028,584 of record NC_132860.1, read on the forward strand.
CTCACATGCTGACCGCCTGTATGCTTCGCTTCCAAAGGATTTCGTTCGATACAGGACGCGAGTTTAGCGAGAGGCAAATGTGTCTTAGTTCAATCCAGCAACTTCTGAGGAATTCCTCCCTCAGATGGGAGCTACATACTAACTTCCATACCTGAGTACCAAGCTGAAAGCTCTCTCTCTGGGGAACATCCCTCTTGGAGATGAGCTGAAACGTGGTCCTTCCCAGTTTCACACTGCCTGCAGATAGTTACGAACATCCTCACTAGACATGTTTGTCAGAAGCTCATGGGATGCCAGGGTCAAGCTGCCGGCTTCCAGGGTGTTCTCCAGGTGCAGTAAAGCAGTATTCATGGAATATCCTGAATTACAATGCTGCCACGTTCTCATGGCCATCAGAACGCAGTAAGTAGGAAGCTGGCTTCGAGGCATTCCTCCATTTGAAAGCTGAGCTCAGCTCAGGACCCTCCCGCATCCTGCCTGCCCGTAATCGTCGCTGCAAAATCCTTAGTTTCGTTCTGGGAGAGGTTGGAGAAATGCAGGTGGAAGTGTCAGGACTGTACTCACGTGTATCTGAGCTCAAAACAGCGATTGCCAACGTCTTGTTCAATTAGAGTGTAGCTCGGGTATACCTCGCTTCGATAAGTGTCTAGGAGACATCGGCCTGAAAGCATACAAACTTCGTAGAGTTGGGCTTATGGCCTGTACCTCCCCCATCCTGACTGCCTGTACATTCCTCTTCCACAGAATTTCGTTGTATGCGGGACAGTAGCCCAGTGAATCCAAGTGTCTGCCTTGTCAATTTCGCGCCTAACGGACACCTGCCTGCAAAGCATGCACAGGCCATTGGCTTGAGCTTATGGCTTGAACCTCTCTCTTGCTGACCGCCTGTATGCTTCACTTCCAAAGGATTTCGTTCAAAACGTGACTCACGTTTTGCGAGAGCCATGTTTCCCTTAGTTCAATTCAGTGACTTCTGAGGAATTCCTCCCTCAGATGGGAGCTACATACTAACTTCCAAACCTGAGTACCAAGCTGAAAGCTCTCTCTCTGGGGAATTTCCTTCTCTGAGATGAGCTGACACGCGGTTCTTCCGAGTTCCACACTGCCTGTAGATGCAGTTACGAACATCCTCACTAGACATGTTTGTCAGAAGCTCATGGGATGCCAGGGCAAACTGCAGCCTTCAAGGTTGTGTCTCCAGGTGCAGTAAAGCGGTTTTCATGGACATCCTGAATTACAAGGCTGCCACATTCTCATGGCCATCAGAACGCAGTTAGTAGAAAGCTGGCTTCGAGGCATGTCTCCATTTGAAAGCTGAGCTCAAGGCAGGACCCTCCCGCATCCTGCCTGCCTGTAGTCGTATCTGCAAAAATCCTTATGTTAGGGCCTCGAGAGGTTGGAGAAATGCAAGTGGAAGTGTCAGGACTGTACTCACGTGTATCTGAGTTAAATACAGCAATTGCCAACGTCCTTGTTCAATTAAAGTGTAGCTCGGGTATACCTCGCCTCGATCAGTGTCTAGCAGACATCGGCCTGCAAAGCATACACACTTCTGAGAGTTGAATTTATGCCTTGTAACTCGCACATGCTGACTGAAGGTACACTTTGCTCCTATCAGGCCTAGGCTTGATGGGTGACAGAAGTTTTGTCAGAAGTTAGTGGAAAGTGCCGGCCCACATGACTAGTGTCTCCAAGCCCAATCCAGAGATATGTGAGGAACTGCTTTCTTAGATGGTGCTACATACTAAGTTCCATACATGAGAAGCTAGTTGAACACAGTGTCCAAAGGGTACTTGCTTCTGAGACTTGAACTCACCCCCAGTCCCTCACAGTTCCACACGGCCTTCAGATGGAATTTCGAACATCCTCACTAGACATGATTGTAAGAAGCTCATAGGACACAAGGAGCTAGCTGCAGGCTTCAATGCTTGTCTCTCCAGTTGCAGTAGAATGGTATACATGGAACATCCTGACTTACAGTGGTGCTACATTCTCAAGGCCATAACAACACAGCTAGTAGAAAGCTGGTTTCGAGGCTAGCTTCCTTTTGAGAGCTGAGCTCAGGGCAGGACCCTACCACATCCTGCCTGACTGTAGACGTGGCTGCTAACATCCTTGTGTTAGGTTATGGGAGAGGATGTGAGAAAAGCATGTGGAAGCGTCGGGCCTGAACTCACGTGTATCTGAGTTGAAAAAAGCTATTTCCAATGGGCTTCTTCAATCACATTGTAGCTATGTTCTAAATCCCATGTACAAGTGGGTAGCAGAAATCTGCCTCCCAGGCATACACACTTTTGAGAGTTGAGCTTATGGCCTGTACTTCCCACATCCTGCCTGCAGGTACACTTCACTGCTAACAGGCCTAGGCTCGATCGTGACTGAAGTGTTGTGAGAGGTAAGTGGAAAGTCCTGGCACACAAGACTAGTGCCTCCAAGCTCAATCCAGCGATTTCCTAGTAATTCCTGTGTTAGACTGGTGCTACCTACTAAGTTCCATAGGTGAGAAGCTTGCTGAACGCCTTGTCCAAAAGCAACTTACTTTACAGAGTTGAGCTCGCACTGAGTCCCTCACAGTCCGATACTGCCTGCAGAATGAGTATCAAACATCTTCACCGTCACCATAGACTTTTGTCAGAATCTTGTGAGATGCAAGTGGAACAATGCAGACCTGGAAGGTATCTCCAGGTGCAGTAGAGTGGTCATCTTGGAACTTCCTGAATTAGAATACTGCTACATTCTCACTGCCATAAGAACGCAGCTAGTTGAAAGCTGACTTCTAGCCGTGCTTCCTTTTAAGAGCTGAGGTCAGGGCAGGACCGTCCTGCATCCTGACTGCCTGTAGACATAGGTCCTAGCATCTTTATGTTAGGTTCTGGAAGAGGTTGTGTGAAAAGCATGTGGAAGTGACGGGCCTGTACTCAAGAGTATCTGAGTTCAATACAGCTATTGCCAACGTCCTTGTTCATTTCGAGTGTAACTCAGTTCTAGCTCCCATCAATAAGTGTCTAGCAGACATCTGCCTGTAAAGCATACACACTTCTGAGAGTTGAACTTATGCCCTGTACCGTCCACATGCTGACTGCAGGTACACTTCGCTCCTATCAGGCCTAGGCTCGAATCGTGACAGAAGGGTTGTGAGAGGTTAGTGGAAGGTGCTGGGCCACACGACTAGTGTCTCCAAGCCCAATCCAGAGATATGTGAGGAACTGCTCTCTAGGATTGGTGCTACATACTAAGTTCCATACATGAGAAGCTAGTGGAACGCAGTGTCCAAAGGGTACTTTCTTCTGAGACTTGAGCTCACCCCCAGTTCCTCACAGTTCCACAGAGCCTTCAGATGAAATTTCGAACAGTGAGGACTAGACGTGCTGGTCAGAAGCTCATAGGACAAAGGAGCTAGCTGCAGGCTTCAATGCTTGTGTCTCTAGGTGCAGTAGAGCGGTATACATGGAACGTCCTGACTTACAATGTAGCTACATTCTCACGGCCATAAAAACAGCAGCTAGTGGAAAGGTGCATTCGAGGCATGCTGCTGAGGATCAGAGCCACCCGTTACAGGTGAGGCCTAAGTGGGGCCAGTGTCACCTGGTATTGAAGAGGCCAAAGTGAGGAACAGAGTTACCAGGTCCAGGTGAGTCCCAGTGGGGAATAGAGAATCCATGTCCCGATGATGCCCAGGTAGGGACCAGAGTCACCAGGTCCAGATGAGGCCCAGGTGGGGAGCATATTCACTAGGTCCAGGTGAGGCCCAGTTGAGTACCAGAGTCACCAGGTCTGGTTGAGACCTAGAGGAGTACCAGAATCACCTGGTCCAGGTGACATCCAGATGGGGACCAGAGTCACCAGGTCAGGGTGAGGCTCAATGGGGTTCCAGAGTCATCAGGTCCAAGTGAGGCTCAGGTGTGGAACAGAGTAACCAGATCCCAATGATGCTGAGGTGAGGACCAGAGTCACCAGATCTTGGTAACGCCCACCCACATAGGATCCGAGTCACCAGTACCAGGTGAGACCAAGGAGTCCACAGCAATCAGGTCCAGGTGGGGAACAAAGTCACCAGGACTCGGTGAGGCCCAGATGGGGACCAGATTCCCCAGATCCAGGTGATTTCCAGGTGGTGACCAGAGTTACCAGTTCCGGGTGAGGACCAGGTAAGGACCAGATTCACCAGGTCCAAGTGAGGCCCATGTGGGGACCTGTGTCACCAGGTATGGGTGAGGCCCAGGTGGCAACCCCAGTCACCAGGTCCAGGTGAGGCCAACCTGCAGTCCATAGTCACCAGATCCAGGTCAGGCCCTGGTGGGGACCGGAGTCACCAGGTAAATGTGAGGCTAGAAGGACACCACAGTCACCAGGTCCAAGTGTGGTTCATGTGGGAACGAGAGTCACCAGGTCCAGGTGAGACCCAGGTGGGGACCACAGACACTAGGTCCAGATTGAGGCCTAGGTGAGGGGCCCAGAGTCATCAGGGCCAGGTGAGGACAAAGTGTGGAGCAAAGTTATCAGGTCCAGGTGAGTCCCAGGTGGGGAACAGGTAACCATGTCCCATTGATGCCCAAGTGGGACCAGAGTCACAAATTCCACATGAGGCCTAAGTGAGGAGTAGATTCACCAGGTCCTGTTGAGGCCCAGTTGAGGACCAGAGTCCCCAGGTCCGGGTGAGGCCCAGAGGAGGACCAGAGTCACCCAGTCCAGGGAATAAACAGGTGGGGACCAGAGTCACCACGTCAGGGTGAGACCAAGAGGGGGACGAGAGTCACTAGGTCCAGATGAGGCCCCGATGTGGAACTGAGTAACCAGGTACCATGATACCCATGTGAGGACCAGAGTCACCAGGTCCAGGTGAGGTCCCTGTGGGAACCAGTCACCTCGTCCAAGTGAGGCGAAGGTGGGTCCACAGTCATCAGGTCAGGGTGAGGTCCAGACGGTGACCAGAGTCACCAGGTCCAGGGGAGGCCCAGGTATAGAAGAGAGTAACTAGGTCCCAATGATGCCCAGGTAAGGACCAGAGTCGCCAGGTCCAGGTGAGGCCCAAATATGGATCAGGGTCGTGTTGTTCTAGGTGAGGCCAGAAGGAGACCACAGGAACGAGGTCCAGGATAGCCCCATATGGGAACCAGAACCACCTGATCCAGGTGAGGTCCAGGTGGGGACCAGAGTCACAAGGTCCAGGTGAGGCTCAGGTGGCAACAAGATTCACCAAGTCCAGGTGAGACCCAGGTTGTGACCAGAGTCACCAGGTCCAGGTGAGGTCCAGGTAAGGACCAGATTCACCAGGTCCAAGTGAAGCCCAGGGGGAGACAAGAGTCACCAGGAAAGAGTGAGGCCCAGTAGGGGGACCAGAGTAACCAGTTTAGTTTTTGGCCCAGAGTGGGAACAGAGGTCCCCAGTCAAAGTGAGGCGCAGGTGTGGAATAGAGTATCCAGATCCCAATGATGCCTAGGTGAGGACCAGAGTCACTAGGGCCATGCAGGGCCCAGATGGGGATCAGAATCACCAGGTCCTGGTGAGGCATAGAAGGAGACCACAGTCACCAGTATCAGGTGAGCCCCATGTGGGAACCAGAGCCACTCTATCCAGCTGAGTCCCAGGTCCTGGTAAGGCCCACGTGAGGACCAGATTCATCAGGTCGAATTGAGGCATAGCTGGGGACAAGAGTCACCAGGTCTGGGTGAGGCCTAGGTGGGGAAAGATTCAGCAGGTCTGAGTTAGATCAAAGTGGGGACAAGAGTCACCAGGTCCAGTGAGGCCAAACTGAGGACCCGAGTCACCAGTTCCAGGTGAGGTCCATGTTGGAAAGAGAGTGACCAGCTTCAGGAGAGGTCCAAGTGGGGACCAGAGTCACCATATCCAGGTGAAGGCCAGGTGGGGACCAGAGTCACCAAGTCCAGATGAGGCCCAGGAGAGGACCAGAGTTACAGTTACACGTGAGGCCCAGGTGCAGACCAGAGTCACCAGATCCAGGTGAAGCACAGGTGGGGAAAAGATTCACTAGGTCCACTGAGGCCCACGTGAGGACCAGATTCATCAGGTCGAATTCAGGCATAGCTGGGGACAAAAGTCACCAGGTCTGGGTGAGGGCTAGGTGGGGACAAGATTCAGCAGGCATGAGTTAGGTCAAAGTGGGGACGAGAGTCACTAGGTCCAGGTTAGGCCAAACTGAGGACGAGAGTCACCAGATCCAGGTGAGGTGCATGTTGGAAAGAGAGACATCAGGTCCAGGAGAGGTACAGGTGGGGACCAGCTTCACCATATCCAGGTGAAGCCTAGGTGGGCCCAGAGTCAGCAGGTCCAGATGAGGCCCAGATGAGGACCAGAGTTACAAGGTACACATGAGGCCCAGGTGGTGACCAGAGGAAACAGGTCCATGTGAGGCCAGCTGGCGACCATGGTCAACAGGTCTACTTGAGGCCCAGGTGTGGAACACAGTAACCAGGTCCAGGTGAGTCCCAGGTGGTGACAACAGTCACAACGTCCAGGTGAGGCCCATGTGGGGATCAGGATCACCAGGTACAGGGGAGGATCTTGAATAAACCAGAGTCAACAGTTCGAGGTGAGGCACAGGTGGCAAAATGAGACAGCAGGACCAAGACAGGCCAAAGTGGGATTCACAGTCACCAGTTCAGGTTGAGACCCAGAGGGGGAATAGAGTCACCTGGTCCAGGTGAGGTCCAGATTGGAACACAGTAACTGGGTCCCAAATACACCCAGTTGAGGACCATGGTCAACAGGGCCAGGTGAGGCCCAGGTGGGGACCACAGTCACCAGACCCAGGATAGTCTCAGGTGCAGACCAGAGTCACCAGGTCCAGGTGAGTTGCACGTGGCAACCACACTCACCAGGTCCCGGTGAGGCCCTGGTGGGGACCAGAGTCACCAGGTACATGAGACGCTAGAAACACTGCAGCCACCAGGTCTACATGAGTTCCATGTGGAACGAGAGTCACCAGTTACAGGTGAGGCCCAGGTGGGGGTCAGACTCAACGGTCCAGGTGAGACCCAGGTGGGAACCAGTGTCACCATGTCCAGGTGTGGCCCAGGTGAAGACCAGAGTTAACAGGTCCAGGTGGGTCCCTGTTAGGGAACAGTGTAACCATGTCCTGATTCTACCCAGGTGGGTACCAGAGACACCAGGTCCAGGTGAGGCCCAGGTGGGGACCAGAGACATGAAGTCCATGTGAGGTCCCAGTGGGAACCACAGTCACCAGGTCAGGTGAGGCCATGCTGTGGATCAGAGTCACCAGTTCCAGGTGTGGCCCAGGTGGGGCCACAGTTACCTGCTACAGAAGAGGCCAAAGTGAGGACCAGAGTTACCAGGTCCAGGTGAGTCCCAGTAGGTAATAGAGTAACCATGTCCTGATGATGCCCAGGTAGGAACCAGAGTCACCAGGTCCACATGAGGCCCAGGTGGGGAGCATATTCACTAGGTCCAGGTGAGGCCCAGTTGAGGACCAGAGTCACGAGGTCTGGTTGAGGCCTAGAGGGGTACCAGAATCACCTGGTCCAGGTGACATCCAGATGGGGACTCGAGTCACCAGGTCAGCGTGATGTCCAGAGGGGTTCCAGAGTCATCATGTCCGGGTGAGGCTCAGGTGTGGTACAGAGTAACCAGGTCCCAATGATGCCCAGGTGAGGACCAGAGTCACCAGATCTGGGTGAAGCCCAGATAGGATTAGAGTTACCAGTTGGAGGTGAGGCCAAGAAGGAGTCCACAGCAATCTGGTCCAGAGGGAGAACAAAGTCACCAGGACTGGGTGAGGCCCAGAGGGGGACCAGATTCTCCAGGTCCAGGTGATTCCCAGGTGGTGACCAGAGTCACCAGGTCCGGGTGAGGACCAGGTAAGGACCAGATTCACCAGGTCCAAGAGAGGCCCACATGGGGACCTGAGTCTCCAGGTATGGGTGAGGCCCAGGTGGCAACCCCACACCAGGTCCAGATGAGGCCCAGTGAGAACCAGAGTTACCAGGTACACGTGAAGACCAGGTGGGGACCAGAGGCAACAAGTCCATGTGAGGCCCAGGTGAGGACCAGAGATACCAGGTACACGTGACACCCAGGTGGAGACCAGAGGCAACATGTGTGGAACAACGTCCATGTGGGGATGGCTGGGGTCCATGGTCAACAGGTCTAGGTGAGGCCCATGTGTGGAACTCAGTAACCAGGTCCAGGTGAGTCCCAGGTGGTGACAACAGTCACCACGTCCAGGTGAGGTTCAGGTGGACCAGGATCACAGGGGAGGCCCTTGAAAGAACCAGAGTAAAAAGTTCGATAGAGGTGCATGTGGCAACCACACTCACCAGGTCCCGGTGAGGCCCTGGTGGGGACCAGAGTCACCAGATACATGAGAAGCTAGAAACATTGCAGCCACCAGGTCCACATGAGTTCCATGTGGAATGAGAGTCACCAGTTATAGGTGAGGCCCAGGTGGGGATCAGACTCACCAGGTCCAGGTGAGACCCAGGTGGGAACCAGTGTCACCATGTCCAGGTGTGGCCCAGGTGAAGACCAGAGTTAACAGTTCCAGGTGTGTCCGTATTAGGGAACAATGTAACCATGTCCTGATGCTACACAGGTGGTTATCAGAGGCACCAGGTCCAGGTGAGGCCCAGGTGGGGACCAGAGACATGTGATCCAGGTGAGGTCCCAGTGGGAACTACAGTCACCAGGTCAGGTGAGGCCATGCTGAGGATCAGAGCCACCAGTTCCAGGTGAGGCCCAGGTGTGACCAGAGTCACCTGGTACAGAAGAGGCCAAAGTGAGGACTAGAGTTACCATGTCCAGGTGAGTCCCAGTGGGGAATAGAGTAACCATGTCCCGATGATGCCGAGGAAGGAAACAGAGTCACTAGGTCCAGATGAGGCCCAGGTGGAGACCGCAGCCACAAGGTCCAGATTTAGGCCTAGGTGGGGGCCCAGAGTCATCAGGGCCAGGTGAGGCCAAAGTGTGGAGCAAAGTTATCAGGTCCAGGTGAGTCCCAGGTGGGAACCAGTCACCTCGCCCAGGTAAGGCCCACAAGAGTAGTGCCTCCAAGCTCAATCCCACGAGTTCCTAGTAATTCCTGTCTTAGACTGGTGCTACATACTAAATTCCATACTAGCTAATTGAACCCTGCATCCAAAGGCAACTTACATCCGACAGTTGGGCTCACACGCAGTCCCTCACAGTTCCACACTGACTGCAGAATGTGTTTCCAACGTCTTCACCAGAGACGCTTGTCAGAATCTTATGAGACGCAAGTGGAATAATGCAGGCCTGGAAGGTGTCTCCAGGTGGAGTAGAGTGGTATACTTGGAACCTCCTAAGTTAGAATACTGCTGCGTTCTCTGGGCCAGAAGAATGCAGGTAGTTGAAAGCTGGCTTCTAAACATGCTTCCTTGTGAGAGTTGAGGTAAGGGTGGGACCATCCTGCAACCTGACTGCCTGTAGACATAGGTCCTAACATCCTTATGTTAGGTGCTGGAAGAGGTTGTGAAAAGCATGTAGACGTTTCAGGCTTGTAGTCACGTGTAACTGAGTTCAATACAGCGATTTCCAACAGCCTTGTTCAATTGAAGTGTAGCTAGGTTCTAACTCCCATAAAAGAGTGGCTAGCAGACATCTGCCTGCAAAGCATACACGCTTCTCAGAGTTGAGCTTATGGCCTGTACCTCCCATAATCTGACAGCCTGTACGGATCTCTTCCACTGCATTCCATTCTATGCGGGACAGGAGCGGAGTGAGAACCAAGTGTCTGCCTTGTCAATTTTGTGCCTAGCGGACAGCTGCCTCCAAGTGATGCACACTCTTTTGGATGAGCTTATGGCTTGATCCTCCCTCTTGCTGACCACCTGTATGCTTCACTTCCAAAGGATTTCGTTGAAAACGGGACATAGGTTTTGCGAGAGGCTAGTGTCTCTTAGTTCTATCCTGCGACTTCTGAGGAATTACTCCCTCAGATGGGAGCTACATACTAACTTCCAAACCTGAGTACCTACCTGAAAGCACTCTCTCTGGGGAATTTCCCTCTGCGAGATGAGCTGACACGCGGTCCTTCCCAGTTCCACACTGCCTGCAGATGCAGTTACGAATATCCTCACTAGACATGTTTGTCAGAAGCTCATGGGATGCAAGGAGCAATCTGCAGGCTCCAAGGTTGTGTCTCCAGGTGCAGTAAAGCGTATTCATGGAACATCCTGAATAACAAGGCTGTCAGGTTCTCATGGCCATCAGAACGCGGTTAGTAGAAAGCTGGCTTCTAGGTATGCTTCCGTTTGAGAGCTAGCTCAGGGCAAGACCCTCCCGCATCCTGCCTGCCCGAAGACGTTAACTGCTAATATCCTTATGTTAGGTGCTGGGAGAGGACGGCGAAATGCATGTGGAAGTGTCAGGGCTGTACTCACGAATATCTGAGGTGAATACAGCGATTTCAAACGGCCTTCTTCAAAGACTGTAGCTACTTTCTTACTCCCATGTACGAGTGGGTAGCAGACATCTGCCTCCCAGGTGTACACACTATTGAGATTTGAGCTTATGGCCTCTACTTCCCACATTCTGCCTACAGTTACACTTCGCTGCTAACAGGCCTAGGCCCGATGCGTGACTGAAGTGTTGTGAGAGGTAAGTGGAAAGTGCCGGCACACAAGACTAGTGCCTCCAAGCTCAAGCCAGCGATTTCCTAGTAATCCTGTCTTAGACAGGTGCTACATACCAAGTTCCATACATGAGAACTAGCTGAACCCCGAGTCCAAAAGCATCTCTCTTCCAAGAGTTGAGCTCACACCCCGTCCCTCACACTTCCACCCTGCCTGCAGAATGAGTTTTGAACTTCTTCACCGGAGACCTTTGTCAGAAGCTTGTGAGTAGCAACTGGAATAATGCAGGCCTGGAAGGTGTCTCCAGCTGCAGTAGAGTGGTATTCTTCGTACCTCCTGAGTTAGAAGACTGCTATGGTCTCACGGCCATTAGAACGCAGCTAGTTGAAAGCTGGCTTCAAGGCATGGTCTCTTGTGAGAGGTGAGCTCAGGGCAGGACCCTCCCGCATCCTGCATGCCCATAGTCATAGCTGCTAACATCCTTACGTTACGTGCTGGGAGAGGTTGGAGAAATGCCAGTGGAAGTGTCAGGACTGTACTCACGTGTATCTGAGTTGAATACAGCGATTGCCAACGTCCTTGGACAATTAGAGTGTAGCAGTGGTATACCTCGCCTCGATAAGTGTCTAGCAATCAGCCTGCAAAGCATACACACTTCTGAGAGTTTAGCTTATGGCCTGTACCTCCCCCATCCTGACTGCCTGTACGATCCACTTTCACAGCATTTCGTTGTATGCGGGAGAGTGGTGGAGTGAGAACCAAGTGACAGCCTCGTCAATTTCGCGCCTAGCGGACACCTGCCTGCAAGGCATGCACTCTCCTTTGAATTGAGCTTATGGCTTGTACCCGCCACATGCTGACCGCCTGTACGCTTCACTTCCAGAGGATTTCGTTCGATACGGGACGCAAGTTTTGCGAGAGGCAAGTGTCTCTTAGTTCAATCCAGCGACTTCCGAGGAATTCCTCCCTCAGATGGGAGCTACATATTAACTTCCAAACCGGAGTACCTAGCTGAAAGCTCACTCTCTGGGGAATTTCCTTCTGCTAGATGAGCTGACACACGGTCCTTCCCAGTCCACACTGCCTGAAGATGCAGATACGAACATCCTCACTAGACATGTTTGTCAGAGTCTCATAGGACGCAAGGGCCAGCTGCAGGCTTCAATGGTTGTGTATCCAGGTGCAGTAGAGCGGTATTCATGGAACGTCCCGCCTTTCAGTGCTGCTATGGTCTCATGGCCATCAGAACGAGCTAGTAGAAAGCTGTCTTCTAGGCATGTTTCCTTTTGAGAGCTGAGCTCAGGGCAGGACCCTCCCGCAACCTGCCTGCCCATAGACGTAACTGCTAATATCCTTATGTTAGGTGCTGGGAGAGGACGGCTAAATGCATGTGGAAGTGTCAGGCCTGTATTCCCAATTATCTGAGTTGAATACACCGATTTCAAATGGCCTTCTTCAGAGTGTAGCTAGTTTCTAACTCCCATGTACGAGTGGGTAGCAGACATCTGCCTCCCAGGCGTACACACTTTTGAGAGTTGAGCTTATGGCCTGTACTTCCCACATCCTGCCTGCAGGTACACTTCACTGCTAACAGGCCTAGGCTCGATGCGTGACTGAAGTGTTGTGAGAGGTAAGTGGAAAGTCCCGGCACACAAGACTAGTGCTTCCAAGCTCAATCCAGCGATTTCCTAGTAATTCCTGTGTTAGACTGGTGCTACATACTAAGTTCCATAGGTGAGAAGCTTGTTGAACGTCTTGTCCAAAAGCAACTTACTTTACAGAGTTGAGCTCGCACTCAGTCCCTCACGGTCCGGTACTGCCTGCAGAATGATTATCAAACATCTTCACCATAGACTTTTGTCAGAATCTTGTGAGACGCCAGTGGAACAATGCAGACCTGGAAGATATCTCCAGGTACAGTAGAGTGGTCATCTTGGAACTTCCGGAATTAGAATACTGCTACATTCTCACTGCCATAAGAACGCAGCTAGTTGAAAGCTGACTTCTAGCCATGCTTCCTTGTAAGAGCTGAGGTCAGGGCAGGACCGTCCCGCATCCTGACTGCCTGTAGACATAGGTCCTAGCATCTTTATGTTAGATTCTGGAAGAGGTTGTGTGAAAAGCATGTGGAAGTGACAGGCCTGTACTCACGTGTGTCTGAGTTCAATACAGCGATTGCCAACGTCCTTGTTCAATTAAAGTGTACCTCGGTTCTAACTTCCATCAATAAGTGTCTAGCAGACATCTGTCTGTAAAGCATACACACTTCTGAGAGTTGAACTTGTGCCCTGTACCTCCCACGTGCTGACTGCAGGTACACTTCACTCCTATCAGGCCTAGGCTCGAATCGTGACAGAAGGGTTGTGAGAGGTTAGTGGAAGTTGCCGGCCGACATGACTAGTGTCTCCAAGCCCAATCCAGAGATATGTGAAGAACTGCTCTCTAGGATTGGTGCTAGATACTAAGTTCCATACATGAGAAGCTAGTGGAACGCAGTGTCCAAAGGGTACTTTCTTCTGAGATTTGAGCTCACCCCCAGTCCCTCACAGTTCCACATGGCTTTCAGATGAAATTTCGAACATCCTCACTAGACGTGTTCCTCAGAAGCTCATAGGACAAAAGGAGCTAGCTGTAGGCTTCAACACTTGTGTCTCTTGTGAAGTAGAGTGGTATACATGGAACCTCCTGACTTACAATGTAGCTACATTCTCACAGCCTTTAGGACGCAGCTAGTGGAAAGGTGCATTTGAGGCATGCTGCTGAGGATCAGAGTCACCCGGTCCAGGTGAGGCCCAGGTGGGGCCGGAGTCACCTAGTACAGAAGAGGCCAAAGTGAGGACCAGAGTTACCAGGTCCAGGTGAGGCCAACCTGCAGGCCATGCAGAGGAACCATGTCCCAATGATGCCCAGGTAGTTACCAGAGTCACCAGGTCCAGATGAGGCCCAGGTTTGGAGCATATTCACTAGGTCCAGGTGAGCCCCAGTTGAGGACCAGAGTCACCAGGTCTGGTTGAGGCCTAGAGGGGTACCAGAATCACCTGGTCCTGGTGACATCCAGATGGGGACCAGAGTCACCAGGTCACGGTGAGGCCCAGAGGGAGTCCAGAGTCATCATGTCCAGGTGAGGCTCAGGTGTGGAACAGAGTCACCAGGTACCAATGATGCTGAGGTGAGGACCAGAGTCACCAGATCTGGGTGATGCCCAAATCGAATCAGAGTCACCAATTCCAGGTGAGGCCAAGAAATATTCCACAGCAATCAGGTCCAGGTGGGGAACAAAACCACCAGGACTGGGTGATGCCCAGATGGGGACCAGATTCACCAGGTCCAGGTCAGGCCCAGGTGGTGACCAGAGTTACCAGTTCTGGGTGAGGACCAGGTAAGGACCAGATTCACCAGGTCCAAGTGAGGCCCACGTGGGGACCTGTGTCACCAGGTATGGGTGAGGCCCAGGTGGCAACCCCAGTCACCAGGTCCAGGTGAGGCCAACCTGCAGGCCATAGTCACCAGATCCAGGTCAGGCCCTGGTGGGGACCGGAGTCACCAGGTAAATGTGAGGCTAGAAGGACACCACAGTCACCAGGTCCAGGTGTGGTTCATGTGGGAATGAGAGTCACCAGGTCCAGGTGAGACCCAGGTGGGGACCACAGTCACCAGGTCCAGATTGAGGCCTAGGTGGGGTGCCCAGAGTCATCAGGGCCAGGTGAGGCCAAAGTGTGGATCAAAGTTATCAGGTCCAGGTGAGTCCCGTGTGGGGAACAGAGTAACCATGTCCCATTGATGCCGAGGTGAGACCAGAGTCACAAGGTCCAGACGAGGCCTAAGTGAGAAGTAGATTCACCAGGTCCTGTTGAGACCCAGTTGAGGACCAGAGTCCCCAGCTCCAGTTAAGGCCCAGAGGAGGACCAGCGTCACCCGGTCCAGGTGATAAACAGGTGGAGACCAGAGTCACCACATCAGGGTGAGGCCAAGATGGATCGAGAGTCACTAGGTCCAGATGAGGCCCCGATGTAGAACTGAGTAACCAGGTCCCATGATGCCCATGTGAGGACCAGAGTCACCAGGTCCAGGTGAGGTCCCTGCGGGAACCAGTCACCTCCTCCAGGTGAGGCCCAGGTGGGACTACAGTCACCAAGTCAAGGTGAGGTCCAGAGGGAGACCAGAGTCACCAGGTCCAGGGGAGGCCCAGGTAGAGAAGAGAGTAACCAGGTCCCAATGATGCCCAGGTAAGGACCAGAGTCACCAGGTCCAGGTGAGGCCCAAATATGGATCAGGGTCGTGTTGTTCCAGGTGAGGCCAAAGGAGACCACAGGAACGAAGTCCAGGAGAGACCCATATGGGAACCAGAACCACCAGATCCAGGGGAGATCCAGGTGGGGACCACAGTCACAAGGTCCAGGTGAGGCCCAGGTGGCAAGAAGATTCACCAAGTCCAGGTGAGAACCAGGTGGTGACCAGAGTCACCAGGTGCAGGTGACGACCCGGTAATGACCAGATTCACCAGGTCCAAGTGAAGCCCAGGGAGGGACGAGAGTCACCAGGTAAGGGTGCGGCCCTAAAAGGGAACCAAAGTAAGCAGTTTAGATTGAAGCCCAGAGTTTGACCAGAGGTCCCCGGTCAAAGTGAGGCCCAGGTGTGGAATACAGTATCCAGGTCGCAATGCTGCCTAGGTGAGGACCAGAGTCACTAGGACCATGCAAGGCCCAGATGGGGATCAGAATCACCAGGTCCTGGTGAGGCATAGAAGGAGACCACAGTCACCAGTATCAGGTGAGCCCCATGTTGGAACCAGAGCCACTCTATCCAGCTGAGTCCCAGGTCCATGTGAGGCCCACGTGAGGACCAAATTCATCAGGTTGAATTGAGGCATAGCTGGGGACAAGAGTCACCAGGTCTGGGTGAGGCCTAGGTGGGGAATGACTCACCAGGTCTGAGTTAGGTCACAGTGGGGACTAGAGTCACCAGGTCCAGATGAGGCCAAACTGAGGACCAGAGTCATCAGATCCAGGTGAGGTCTATGTTGGAAAGAGAGTCACCAGGTCCAGGAGAGGTCCAGGTGGGGACCAGCGTCACTGGATCCAGGTGGAGCCCAAGTGGGGACCAGAGTCACCAGGTCCAGATGAGGCCCAGGTATGGATCAGAGTTACCAGGTACACGTGAGGCCCAGGTGGGGACCAGAGGCAACAGGTCCATGTGAGGCCGGCTGGGGACCATGGTCAACAGGTCTATGTGAGGCCCAGGTGTGGAACATTGTAACCAGGACCAGGTGAGTCCCAGGTGGTAACAACTGTCACCAGGTCCAGGTGAGACCCAGATGGGAACCAGGATCACCAGGTACACGGGAGGCCCTTGAAAGAACAAGAGTCAACAGTTCGAGGTGAGGTGCAGGTGGCAACCAGAGTCAGCACGACCAAGTGAGACCTATGTGGGGTTCACAGTCACCCGGGCAGGGTGAGATCCAGAGGGGGACCAGAGTCACCTGGTCCAGGTGAGGTCCAGTTGTGGAACAGTGTAACTGCGTCCCAATTATGCCCAGTTGAGGACCATGGTCAACAGGGCCAGGTGAGGCCCAGATGGGGATCAGAGTCACCAGATCCAAGTGAGAGCCAGGTGGAGACCACACTCACCAGATCCAGGGTAGTCTCAGGTGCAGACCAGAATCACCAGGTCCAGATGAGTCCCAGGTTGGTACCATATTCACTAGGTACAGGTGAGGCCCAGTTGAGGACCAGAGTCACCAGGTCTTTTTGAGGCCTAGAGAGGTACCAGAATCACCTGGTCTGGTGACATCCACATGGGGACCAGAATCACCTGGTCAGGGTGAGGCGAAGATAGGTTCCAGAGTCAAAATGTCCAGGTGAGACTCAGGGGTGGGACAGAGTAACCAGGTCACAATGATGCCCAGGTGAGGACCAGAGTCACCAGGTCTGGGTGAGGCCCAGAAAGGATCAGATTCACCAGTTCCAGGTGAGGCCAAGAAGGAGTCCACAGCAATCAGGTCCAGGTGGGGAACAAAGTCACCAGGACTGGGTGAGGCCCAGATGGAGACCAGATTCACCAGGTCCAGGTCAGGCCCAGGTGGTGACCAGAGTCACCAGGTCCAGGCGAGGACCAGGTAAGAACCGGATTCACCAGGTCCATGTGAGGCACATTTGGGGACCTGAGTCACTGGGTATGGGTGAGACCCAGGTGGCAACCCCACTCACCAGGTCCAGGTGAGGCCAAACTTCAGGCCAGAGTCACCAGATCCAGGTGAGGCCCTGGTGGGGTCCGGTATCACCAGGTAAATGTGAGGCTCGAAGGACACCACAGTCATCAGGTCAAGGTGTGGTTCATGTGGGAACGAGAGTCACCAGGTCCAGGTGAGACCCAGGTGGGGGCCACAGTCACCAGATCCAGGATAGTCTCAGGTTTAGACCAGAGTCACCAGGTCCAGGTGAGTTGCACGTGGCAACCACACTCACCAGGTCCCGGTGAGGCCCTGGTGGGGACCAGAGTCACCATGTCCATGAGAAGGTAGAAACACTGCAGCCACCAGGTCCACATGAGCTCCATGTGGAAACGAGAGTCACCCGTTAGAGGTGAGGCCCAGGTGGGTATCAGACTCACCAGGTCCAGGTGAGACCCAGGTGGGAACCAGTGTCACCATGTCCAGGTGTGGTCCAGGTGAAGACCAGAGTTGACAGGTACAGGTGGGTTCCTGTTAGGGAACAGTGTAACCATGTCCTGATGCTACCCAGGTGGGTACCAGAGACAACAGGTCCAGGTGAGGCCCAGGTGGGGACCAGAGACATGAGGTCCAGGTAAGGTCCCTGTGGGAACCACAGTCACCAGGTCAGGTGAGGCCATGCTGAGGATCAGAGTCACCAGTTCCAGGTGAGGCCCAGGTGTGGCCAGAGTCACCAGGTACAGAAGAGGCCAAAGTGAGGACCAGGGTTACCAGATCCAGGTGAGTCCCAGTGGGGAATAGAGTAACCTTGTCCCAATGATGCTCAGGTAAGGACCAGAGTCACCAGTTCCAGATGAGGCCCAGGTGGGGAGCATATTCACTAGGTCCAGGTGATGCCCAGTTCCGGACCAGAGTCACTAGGTATGGTTGAGGCTTAGATGGGTACCGTAATCACCTGGTCCAGGTGACATCCAGATGGGGACCAGAGTCACCAGGTCAGGGTGAGGCTCAGAGGGTTTCCAGAGTCATCATGCCCAGGTGAGGCAAAGGTGTGGAACAGAGTAACGAGGTCCCAATGATGCCCAGGTGAGGACCAGAGTCACCAGATTTGGGTGTGGCCCAGATAGGATCAGTGTCACCTGTTCCATGTGAAGCCAAGAAGGAGTCCACAGCAATCAGGTCCAGGTGGGGAACAAAGTCACCAGGACTGCATGAGGCCCAGATGGGGACCAGATTCACCATGTCCAAGTGAAGCCCAGGTGGTGACCAGAGTCACCAGGTCCGGGTGAGGACCAGGTAAGGACCAGATTCACCTGGTCCAAGTGAGGCCCACGTGGGGACCTGAGTCACCAGGTATGGGTGAGGCCCAGTTGGCAACCCCACTGACCAGGTCCATGTGAGGCCAACCTGCAGGCCAGAGTCACCAGATCCAGGTGAGGCCCTGGTGGGGTCCGGAGTCGCTAGGTAAATGTGAGGCTAGAAGGACACCACAGTCACCAGGTCCAGGTGTGGTACATGTGGGAACGAGAGTCACCAGGTCCAGGTGAGACCCAGGTGGGGACCACAGTCACCAGGTCCAGATTGAGACCTAGGTGGGGGCCCAGAGTCATCAGGGCCAGGTGAGGCCAAAGTGTGGATCAAAGTTATCAGGTCCAGTTGAGTCCCAGGTGGGAACCAGTCACCTAGTCCAGGTGAGGCCCACAAGAGTAGTGCCTCCAAGCTCAATCCTGCGATTTCCTAGTAATCCTGTCTTAGACTGGTGCTACATACTAAGTTCCATACTAACTAATTGAACCCTGCATCCAACGGCAACTTACATCCGAGAGTTGGGCTCACACGCAGTCCCTCACAGTTCCACACTGACTGCAGAATGTGTTTCCAACATCTTCACCAAAGACGCTTGTCAGAAGCTTGTGAGACGCAAGTGGAATAATGCAGGCCTGGAAGGTGTCTCCAGGTGGAGTAGAGTGGTATTCTTGGAACCTCCTGAGTTAAAATACTGCTGCGTTCTCAGGGCCAGAAGAATGCAGGTAGTTGAAAGCTGGCTTCTAAACATGCTTCCTTGTGAGAGTTGAGGTGAGGGCGGGACCCTCCCGCCACCTGACTGCCTGTAGACATAGGTCCTAACCATGTTAGGTGCTGGAAGAGGTTGTGAAAAGCATGTAGACGTTTCAGGCTTGTAGTCACGTGTAACTGAGTTCAATACAGCGATTTCCAACAGCCTTGTTCAATTGAAGTGTAGCTAGGTTCTAACTCCCATAAAAGAGTGGCTAGCAGACATCTGCCTGCAAAGCATACACGCTTCTCAGAGTTGAGCTTATGGCCTGTACCTCCCACAATCTGACGGCCTGTACGGATCGCTTCCACAGCATTCCGTTCTATGCGGGACAGTAGCGGAGTGAGAACCAAGTGTCTGCATTGTCAATTCGCGACTACCGGACACCTGCCTCCAAGTGATGCACACTCCTTTGGATGAGCTTATGGCTTGTTCCTCCCACATGCTGACCGCCTGTACCTTTCACTTCAAAAGGACATCGTTCGATACGGGACACAAGTTTTGTGAGAGACAAGTGTCTCCTAGCCCAATCCAACAACTTCTGAGTAATTCCTCCCTCAGAAGGGAGCTACATACTAACTTCCAAAACTGAGTACCTAGTTGAAAGCTGTCTCTCTGGGGAACTTCCTTCTGCAAGATGAGCTGACACGCGGTCCTTCCCAGTTCCACACTGCCTGCAGATGAAGTTATGAACATCCTTACTGAGATGTTTGTCAGAAGCTCATGGGATGCAAGGTGCAAGCTGCAGGCTTCAACGGTTGTGTCTCCAGGTGCAGTGGAGCTTTATTCATGGAACGAACTGACTTAATGCTGTAAAGTTTGGGTTAGGTTATGGGTTAGGGTCCTGTTTAAGCTTAGGGTTAGGGTTAGGGTTAGTGTTAGGGTTCAGGTTAGGGTTAGGGGTAGTTTCAGGTTTAGGGGTAGGCTATGGGTTAGGGTTAGGGTTAGGGTTAGGGTTAGGGTTAGGTTACGGGTTAGGTTACGGGTTAGGGTATGGGTTAGGTTATGGATTAGGGTTCGGGTTAGTGTTAGTGTTAGGGTTAGGGTACGGGTTAGGGTTAGGGTTAGTGTTAGGGTATGGCTTAGGGTTCGGTTTAGGTTTACGGTTAGGATTAGGGTTAGGGTACGGGTTAGGGTTAAAGTTAGGGTACTGTTCAGGGTTAGGGTTAGGGTTAGGTTACGGGTTAGGGTTAGGGATAGGGTAAGGGTTAAGGTTAGGATTAGGTTAGGGTTAGGGTTAGGATTTGGGATTGGGTTTCATTAGGTTTAGGGTTGGGGTAAGGTTAGGGTTAGGGTACGGGTTAGAGTTTGGGTTAGGGTACAGGTGAGGGTTAGGGTAAGCGTTAGGGTACGGGTTAGGGTTAGGGACAGGTTAAAGTTAGGTTTTGGGTTAGGTTTAGGGTTAGGTTTAGGGTTAGGGTATGGGATGGGGTTAGCTTTAGGGTACTGTTTAGCGTTAGGGTTAGTGTTAGGGGTAGGTTACAGGTTAGAGTTACGGTTAGGGTTAGAGTACGGGTTAGGGTTAGTGTTATAGTTCGGGTTATGTTTAGGGTTTGGGTTAGGGTTAGGCTACGGGTTAGGGTTAGTGTTAGGGTTATGATTAGGGTTTGGTTTAGGCTTAGGTTTAGGGTACAGATTAGGGTTAGGGTATGGGTTAGGGTTAGGGTGAGGGTACGGTTTAGAGATATGGTATGGATTACGGTACGGGTTTAGGTATGGGTTAGGGTACTGGTAACAGTTAGGGTTTGTGTTAGGTTTAGGTTACAGGTTAGGGCTAGGTTTAGGGTTAGGGTTAGGGTACAGGATAGGGTTAGGTTTAGGGTTAGTGTTAGGGTTTGGGTTAGGGTACGGGTTAGGGTTAGGTTTAGGGTACTGTTTAGGGCTAGTGTTAGGGTTAGGTTTAGGTTATGGGTTAGGGTTAAGATTAGGGTTAGGGTAGGTTACTGTTAGGGTTAGTGTTAGGGTTAGGTTTCGGTTAGGGTTAGGGTTAGGGGTAGGGTACTGTTTACAGTTAGGTATAGTGTTAGGTTTAGTTTACGGGTTAGGGTTAGGGTTAGGGTTAGGGTTAGGGTGAGGTTATGGGTTAGGGTTAGGGTTAGGGTTTGGGTTAGGGTATGGGATACGTTTAGGGTTAGGGTTAGGGAACGCATTAGGGTTAGGGTTGGGTTTAGGGTTAGGCTTAGGGTACGGGTTCAGGTTAGGGTTAGGGGTAGGGTATGGGTTTGTTTATGCGTTAGGGTATGGGTACAGTTACGGGTTAGTGTTAGGGTTTGGGTTAGGGAACAGGATAGGATTAGGTTTTGGGTTCGGGTTAGGGTACAGGTTAGGGTACAGGTTAGTTTATGGTTTAGGGGCAGGGTACGGGTTAGGGTTAGTGTTAGGAGTTAGGGTTAGGGTTTGGTTTAGGGTTAGGGTTAGGGTTAGGGGTATGGTTAAGGGTTAGGGTTAAGGCTTAGGGTTAGGGTTAGGGGTTAGGGGTTCGGGTTCGGGTTCGGGTTAGGGGTTAGGGGTTAGGGGTTAGGTTTAGGATTAGGGTTAGGTGTTAGGGGTTAGGGTTAGGGTTAGGGTTACAGTTAGGGTTAGGAGTTAGGGTAAGGGTTTTGGTTAGGGTTAGGATTAGGGTTAGGGTTAGGGTTAGGGTACGGCTTAGGGATAGGGTTAGGGTTAAGGTACATGTTTGGGTTAGGGTTAGGGTACTGCTAGGGTTAGGGTTAGGGTTAGGTTTAGTTTATGGGTTAGGGTTAGGGTTAGTTTACGTGTTAGGGATATGGTTAGGGTGAGGGTTAGGGTTAGTTTAGGATTAGGGTTAGGGTTAGGTTTAGAGATAGGGTTAGGGTTATGATTAGTTACGGTTAGGTTTAGGGGTAGTTTTAATGTTTGGGTACGGTTTATGGTTAGAATTAGGGCAGGGTACGGTATAGGGTTAGGGTATGGGTTAGGGTTAGTTTTAGGGTTAGGATTAGGGTTAGGGTTAGGGTTAGTGTTAGGGTACCATTTAGGGTTAGTGTACAGGTTAGCGTTAGGGTTGGGGTTAGCGTAAGGTTTAGGGCACAGGTTAGAATTAGGGGTAGGGTATTGTTTGGGTTAGGGTCAGGGTTAGATTTAGGTTATGTGTTAGAGTTAGGGTACGGGTTAGGGTTAGGATACGGGTTAGGGTTAGTGTACGGGTTAGGGTTGGGGTTAGGGTATGGTTTAGGGTTAGGGTACAGGTTAGGGTTAGGGTACGAGTTACGGTTAGGCTTCAGTTAGGGTTAGGGTTAGGGTAAGGGTTAGGGTTAGGTTTAGGGTTAATTGTTGAGTTTCAGGGTAAATAAATAGCGTTAGTGGTTAGGGGTTAGGGGTAGTGTTAGGGTTAGGGTTAGGGTTAAGGTTTGGGGTTACGGTTAGGGGTTAGGGTTAGGGTTTGGGTTAGGGTTAAGGGTAGGGTTAAGGAATAGGGTTAGGGTTAGGTTTAGGGGTTATGGGTTAGGGGTTAGGGTTAGGGTTGGGGGTTAGGGGTTAGGGTTAGGGTTACGGTTAGGTTTAGGAATTAGGTTACGGGTTAGTGTATGGGTTAGGTTTCAGGTTAGGTTTAGGGTTAAGGTTAGGGTTAGTGTTAGGGTTATGTTTAGGAGTTAGGATTAGGTTTAGGGTTAGGGGTTAGGTTTAGGGTTTTGTTAAGGTTTAGGGTTAGGGTTAGGGTTAGGGTACGTGTTACGGTTACGTTTAGGGAACAGGTTAAGGTTAGGGTTAGGGTACTGGTTTGTGTATGGGTTAGGGTACAGGTTAGGGCTAGGGTACGGGTTAAGGATTAAGGGTAGGGTTAAGGGTAAGGTTAAGTATTAGGGTTAGGGTTAGGGGTTAGAGGTTATGGTTAGGGTTAGGGTTTAGGGCTTAGGGTTAGGGTTACGGTTAGGGTTAGGAATTAGGTTTAGGGTTTGGGTTAGGGTTAGGTTTAGGGTTAGTATTAAGGGTTAGGGTTAAGGATTAGGGTTAGGGTTTGGGGTTAGGGTTTGGGTTAGGTTTAGGGTTAGTGTTAAGGGTTAGGGTTAAGGATTAGGGTTAGGGTTTGGGGTTAGGGTTTGGGTTAGGGTTAGTTTTCGGGTTAGGGTTAGGGTGAGTTTATGGTTAAGGTTATGGTTAGGGTACGGGTTTGTGTTAGGGTGTCGGTAAGATTAGGGTTATGGTACGGGTTAGGGTTAGGGTATGGGTTTGGTATGGGTTAGGGTTATTGTTAGGGTTAGGGTATGGGTATGGGTTAGGGTTAGGGTTAGGGTACAGGATCGGGTTAGGGTTAGGATACGAGTTAGGGTTAGGTTTAGGGATTGGGTTAGGGTTAGGGTTAGGGTACGGGTTAGGGTTAGGTTTAGGGTATGGGTTAGTGTATGGGTTAGGTTACAGGTTAGGTTTATGGTTAGGTTTAGTGTTAAGGTTAGGGTTAGTGTTAGGGTTATGTTTAGGGTTAGGGTAAGGATGAGGGGTTAGGGTTAGGTTTAGGGTTAGGGGTTAGGTTTAGGGTTATGTTAAGGTTTAGGGTTAGTGTTAGGGTTAGGGTACGGGTTGCGGTTAGAGTACGGGTTACGGTTATGGTTAGGGAACAGGTTAGGTAACGGGTTAGGGTACTGGTTAGTGTACGGGTTAGGGCTACTGTACTGGTTAGGGTTAGGGTACGGGTATGGGTTAGTGTAAGGGTTAGGGTTAGTGTACGGGTTAGGGTTAGGGTTAGGGTATGGTTTAGGGTTAGGGTATGGGTTAGGGTTAGGGTATGGGTTACGGTTAGGGTTCGGTTAGTGTTAGGGTTAGGGTAATTGTTAGGGTTACGTTTAGGGTTAAGTGTTGAGGTTCAGTGTAATTAAATAGCGTTAGGGGTTAGGGGTTAGGGGTAGTGTTAGGGTTAGGGTTAAGGTTTGGGGTTATGGTTAGGGTTAGGGGTTAGGGTTAGGGTTTGGGTTAGGGTTAGGGTTAAGGGTAGGGTTAAGGAATAGAGTTAGGGTTAGGGTTAGGGGTTAGGGGTTTGGGTTAGGGTTAGGGGTTAGGTTTAGGGTTAGGAGTTAGGGTTAGGGTTAGGGTTAGGGTTATGTTATGTTAGGGTAAGGGTTAGGGTTAGGGTTCGGGTTACGGTTAGATTATGGTTACGGTTATGTTTAGGGAACGGGTTAGGGTTAGGGTTAGGGTACTGGTTTGTGTATGTGTTTGGGTACGGGTTAGGGCTAGGGTTAGGGTTAGGGTTATGTTTAGGGTTAGGGTAAGGGTGAGGGGTTAGGGTTAGGTTTAGGGTTATGTTAAAGTTTAGGGTTTGGGTTAGGGTTAGGGTACGGGTTACTGTTAGAGTATGGGTTACGGTTACGTTTAGGGAACAGGTTAGGGTTAGGGTTAGGGTACTGGTTTGTGTATGGGTTTGGGTATGGGTTAGGGCTAGGGTACGGGTACGGGTTAGGGTTAAGGGTAGGGTTAAGGATTAGGTTAGGGTTAGGGTTAGGGTTAGGGGTTAGGGGTTTGGGTTAGGTATAGAGGTTAGGTTTTGTGTTAGGGTTACGGTTAGGGTTAGGGTTAAGGGTTAGGGTTAGTATTAGGGGTTATGGGTTAGGGGTTAGGGGTTAGGGTTAGGGTTATGGTTTAGAGCTTAGGGTTAGGGTTATGGTTAGGGTTAGGAATTAGGTTTAGGGTTTGGGTAGGGTAAGGGTTAGGGTTAGCGTTAGTGTTAAGGGTTAGGGTTAAGGGTTAGGATTAGGGTTAGGGGTTAGGGTATGGGTTACGGTTAGAGTATGGGTTACAGTTACGGTTAGGGAACGGGTTAGGGTTAGGGTACGGGTACTGGTTAGGGTTAGTGTACGGAATAGGGTTAGTGTAAGGGTTAGGGTTAGGGATAGTGTACGGGATAGTGTTAGGGTTAAGGTACGGGTTTGGGTGCGTGTTAGGGTACAGGTTAGGGTTAGGTTTAGGGTACAGATTAGAGTTAGGGTACAGGTTAGGGTTCGGTTTATGTTATGGTGAGTGTTAGCGTTAGGGTACGGTTTAGTGTATGGGTTAGGTTTCAGGTTAGGTTTAGGTTTAGGTTTAGAGTTAGGGGTTAGGGTTAGTGTTAGTGTTAGTGTTAGTTTTCGGGTTAGGGTTAGGGTTAGGGGTTAGGGTTAGGTTTAGGGGGTAGTGTTAGTGTTAGTGTTAAGGTTAGGGGTTAAGGTTAGGGTTAGGGTTTGGGTTAGTGTTAGGATTAGGGTTAGGGTTAGGGTTAGGGTTAAGGGTTAGGGTTAAGGGTTAGGGTTAGGTTTAGGGTTAGTGGTTAGGGGTTCCGGTTAGGGTTAGGGTTAGGGGTAGGGATTAAGGTTAGGCTTAAGGGTTAGGGTTTGTTTTTGGTTTAGGTTTAGGGTTAGGGGTTAGGTTTAGGGTTAGGGTTAGATGTTAGGGTTAGGGTTAGGGTTAGGGTTAAGAGTTAGGATTAGGGTTATGGTTAGGTACGTGTTAGTGTTAGGGTTAGGATACGGGTTAGGGTACGGGTTTGGGTACGGGTTAGTGTTAGAGTAATGGTTAGGGTTAGGGTTAGTGGACGGGTTAGTGTACGGGTTAGGGTGTGGGCTTAGGTTTAGGGTACGGGTTAGGGTATGTGTTAGGGTTGAGGTACAGGTTAGTGTTAGGGTACCTGTTAGGGTTAGAGTACGGTTAGGGTTAGTGTACGGGTTAAGTTTAGGGTTAGTGTTCAGGTTAGGGTTAGGGATGGGGTTAGGGTTAGGGTTAGGGTTATGGTTAGAGTTAGGGTTAGGGTTAAGTGGTAGGGTTAAGAGTTAGGTTTAGGATAGGTTTAGTGTTAGGGTTAGGGGTTAGGGTTAGGGATTTGATTTGATTCGATTCTTTTCAATTCGATTCGATTCAATTCTTTTCGATTCAAATTGATTCGATGCAATTCTTTCAATTCGATTCTTATCGATTCGATTCTTTTCAATTCGATAGATTCTTTTCTATTTGATTCAATTTGATTCGATTCGATTCGAGTCTTTTTGATTCGATTTGTTTCGATTCGATTCTTTTCAGTTCGATTCGATTGAAATCTTTTCGATGTGATTCAATTCGATTCTTTATGAATCGATTTGATTCTTTTCAATTCGACTCGTTTTTTTTCTATTCGATTCGATTCTTTTCCATTCGATTTGATTCGATTCTTTTCGATACGATTCGATTCTATTCTTTTCGATTCTATTCTCTTCGATTCTATTCTATTCTTTTTGATTCGATTCGATTTTTTCAATTCGATTCGATTCCTTTAGATTCGATTCAATTCGATTCAAATCTTTCGTTTCGATTCGATTCTTTTCATTTTGATTCTATCTTTTTCGATTAGATTCGATTCTTTTCGATTTGATTCAATTCGATTCGAATCTTTTCGAATCGATTCTATTCTTTTCGATTCGATTCGATTCTTTTCGATTTGATTTGATTCTTTCGATTCGATTCAAATCTTTTTTTTAAGTTTTTTTTTAAATTTTTTTATGATTTACTTATGATAGTCACAGAGAGAGAGAGAGAGAGGCAGAGACATAGGCAGAGGGAGAAGCAGGCTCCATGCACCGGGAGCCTGACGTGGGATTTGATCCCAGGTCTCTAGGATCGCGCCCTGGTCCAAAGGCAGGCGCTAAACCGCTGTGCCACCCAGGGATCCCACGATTCAATTCTTTTTGATTCAATTCGATTCGATTTGATTCGATACTTTTCGATTCGATTCTTTTCGATTCGATTCAATTCTTTTCGATTTGATCGATTCTTTTCAATTCGATTCGATTCGATTTGATTCAATTTGATTCTTTTCGATTCGATTCGATTATTTTTTATTTGACTCAACTCAATGGTTTGATTCGATTATTTTTGATTCGATTTGATTCGATTCGATTATTTTCGTTTCAATTCGATTGTATTCGAATATTTTCGATTCGATTCGATTGCATTAGATTCGATTATTTTTTATTCAATTCAATACGATTATTTTGATTTGATTCGATTCATTGTGGTTCGATTCAAATATTTTCGATTCGAATCGATTTTTTTCGATTCGATTCTTTTTTATTCGATTCGATTATTTTCAATTCGATTCGATTTGATGTGAATCGATTATTTTCGATTCGATTCGATTCGATTATTTTCAATTTGATTAGATTATTTTCGATTCGAATCAATTCGATTATTTTCGATTGGAATCTTTTCAATTCAATTGGATTATTTTCGATTCGATTCGATGCTATCGATTATTTTCGATTCAATTTGATTCGATGCAATTATTTTCGATTCAATGCAAATCAATTTGATTATTTTTGATTCGATTTGATTCGATTTGATTCGATTATTTTCAATTCGATTCAATTCTTTTTGATTCGATTCGATTCTTTTCGATTCGATTCGATTATTTTCGATTCAATTTGGTTCGATTCGAATCGATTATTTTCAATTCAATTCGATGTGATTCGGTTCGATTATTTTCGATTTGATTCAATTATTTTTGATTCAATTCGATTCGATTCAATTCGATTATTTTCGATTCGATTTGATTCGATTATTTTCAAATCAATTCGGTTCGATTCGATTTGATTATTTTAGATTCAATTCGGTTCGATTCGGTTCGATTATTTTCGATTTGATTCGATTGGATTAGTTTAGATTATTTTCGATTCGATTCGATTCTTTTCAATTCATTTCGATTATTTCTGATTCTATTCAATGCGAATTGATTATTTTCGATTCAATTACATTCGATTCGATTCGATAATTTTCGATTCGATTCGATTCTTTTCAATTCGATTCAATTCTTTTCGATTCGATTCAATATTTATGATTCAAATGACTCGATTCTTTTCGATTCGATTATTTTTTATTCGATTCAGTTATTTTCGATTTGATTATTTTCAATTCGATTCGATTCGATTATTTTCGATTCGATTCGATGTGAATCGATTATTTTCTAATCGATTCGTTTTAATTCGATTCGATTCGATTATTTTCGATTCGGTTCGATTATTTTCGATTTGATTCTTTTCGATTCGTTTCGATTATTTTCCATTCGAATCGATTCGATTATTTTCGATTCGATTATTTTCAATTCGATTCGATTATTTTCAATTCGATTTGATTATTTTCGATTCAATTCAATTCTATTATTTTCTATTCAATTCGATTTGATATTAATCGATATTTTGATTCGATTCGATTCGATTATTTTCGATTCGATTTGGTTCGATTATTTTTGATTCAATTCGATTTGGTTCGATTATTTTTGATTCAATTCGATTCTTTTCAATTCTATTCGATTCTTTTGGTTTCCATTTATTTGATTGTTTTCGATTCTATTGATTTGATTCGATTATTTTCGATTCGATTCTCTTCGATTCCATTCTTTTCGATTCGATTCGATTCTATTCGATTCGATTTGATGATTCGATTAGATTATTATCGATTCGATTTGATTCGATTCTTTTCGATTCGATTCGATTCTTTTCGATTCGTTTCGATTCAATTATTTTTGATTCAATTCGATTCTCTTCGATTCCATTCTTTTCGATTTGAATCCATTCGATTATTTTCGATTCGATTCTTTTATATTCGATTCCATTATTTTCGATTCGATTCGATTATTTTTTATTCAATTCGATTCAATTATTTTCGATTTGATTCAATTTGATGCGAATCGATTATTTTCGATTCGATTCGATTCGATTATTTTCAATTCGAATCGATTCGATTCTTTTCGATTGGATTCTTTTCGATTCGATTGGATTCTTTTCGATTCGATTGGATTATTTTCAATTCAATTTGATTGGATTATTTTCAATTCGATTCGATGCGAATCGATTATTTTCGATTCAATTCGATTTGATGCGATTATTTTCGATTCGATTTGATTATTTTCGATTCGATTCGATTTGAATCGATTCGATTAGTTTCGATTTGACTCGATTACTTTCGATTCAATTCAATTCAATTTGATTATTTTCGATTCGTTTTGATTGGATTGGATTCAATTATTTTCAATTCGATCTGATTATTTTTCATTCGATCGATTCTTCTCAATTCGATTCGATTATTTTCAATTCGATTCGATTCGCTTATTTTCGATTCAATTCGGTTCGATTCGATTCAATTATTTTCAATTCAATTCGATCGATTTGGTTCAATTATTTTTTATTTGATTTGATTCGATTCGATTATTTTCGATTCGATAAGATTACTTTTGATTCGATTATTTTCGATTCGATTTCATTATTTTCAATTCAATTCAATTCGATTATTTTCGATTCGATTCAATGCAAATCGATTATTTTTGATTAGATTCGATTCAATTTTTTTCGATTCGATTTGATTATTTTCAATTCGATTCAATTTGATTATTTTCATTTCGATTCAGTTCGATTTAATTCTATTATTTTCGATTCCATTTGTTTCATATCGATTCGAATCGTTTTGATTCAATTCGATTATTTTCGATTTGAATCAATTCTTTTCTTTTCAATTCGATTCTTTTCGATTCGGTTTGATATTTTTGATTTGAATCAACTCGATTCTTTTTGATTCGAGTATATAAGATTCAATTCGATTCTTTTCGATTCAATTCGATTCGATTCAATACGATTCTTTTTGATTGTATTTGATTCGATTCTTTTCGATTCTATTCGATTCGATTCTTTTCGATTCAATTCGATATGATTCGATTCTTTTAATTCCATTCGATACGATTCGATTCTTTTCGATTCGATTCGATTCTTTTCATTTTGATTCGATTCGTTTCGATGCTATTCAATTCGATTCTTTTCGATTCAATTCGATTCATTTCGATGCTATTCAATTCGATTCTTTTCGATTTGATTCGATTCTTTTCAATTTGATTTGATTCTTTTCGATGGATTCGATTCGATTCTTTTCTATTCGATTCGATACAATTTGATTCTTTTCGATTCGATTTGATTTGATTTTTTTGGGTTCTGTTCGATTTGATTCTTTTCAATTCAATTTGATATGATTCAATTATTTTCAATTCAATACCATTCAATTTTTTTCGATTCGATTCGATTCCTTTCTTTTCGTTTCGATTCGATTCTTTTCGATTCGATTTGTTTCAATTCGATTCGATTATGTTCGATTGGATTCTTTTTGATTCAATTCAATTCGATACGATTCTTTTCGATTTGATTCGATTCATTTTGATTCGATTCGATTCTTTTCGATTCAATTAAATACGATTCTATTCTTTTTGATTCAATTCAATTTGATTCTTTTCGATTCGATACGATTCGATTCGATTCTTTTTGATTTGATTCCATTCAATTCGATCTTTTCGATCTATTCTATTCGATTTTTTCATTTAGATTCGATTCTTTTTGATTCGATTCGATTCGATTCGAATATTTTCGTTTCGATTAGATTCTCTACAATTCGATTCTTTGGATTCGATTCTTTTTGATTTGATTCAATTTGATTCTTTTCGATTCGATTCGATTCGATTCTTTTCAATTCGAATCGATTCAATACAATTCGATTACTTTTGATTCGATGAAATTTTATTCGATTTTTTCGAATCGATTTGATTCGATTATTTTCGATTCGACTCGATTTGATTCGATTCGATTATTGATTCCATTCAATTTCAATTATTCTCGATTCAATTCGATTTGATTCGATTATTTTTTATTCAATTCGATTCAATTATTTTCTATTCGATGTGATTCAATTCTATTTGATTCTTTTCGATTCAATCAATTCGATTTGATTCTTTTCAATTTGAATCGAATCTTTTCGATTTGATTGCATTCGATTCAATTCTTTTCGATTCGATTCGATTCAATTCTTTTCGATTCGATTCGATTCTTTTCAATACAATTCTATTCTTTTTGATTCGATTCGATTTGATTCTTTTCGATTTGATACGATTCGATTCTTTTTGATTCAATTCAATTCAGTTTGATTATTTTCAATTCGATCTTTTCCATTTGATTCAATTCTTTCTGTTTCGATTTGATTCTTTTCGATTCGTTGCTTTTCGATTCAATTCGATTCTTTTCAATTCAATTCAATTCGATTCTTTTCGTTTCGATTTGATTCTTTTCTATTTTATTTGATTCGATTCATTTCAATTAGATTCGATACTGTTCGATTCGATTCTTTTCGATTCAATTCAATTGTAATCGATTCGATTCTTTTCGATTCAATTTGATTTGATTCGATACGATTCTTTTCGATTCGATTCTTTTCGGTTCTGTTCGATTCGATTCTTTTCGATTAACTTTGATTCGATTCTTTTCGATTCGATTCGATTCTTTTCGATTTGATATGATTCGATTCGTTTCGATTTTTTTCAATTCTTTTCGATTCGAATCTATTTGATTCTTTTTGATTCAATTCGATTTGATTGATTCTTTTCGATTCGATTCGATTCCATTCCATTCAATTCGATTCTTTTCGATTCAATTCGATTCTCTTCAATTCGATATGATTCGATTCGATTCTTTTCGATTCGATTCAATTCAATTTGATTCTTTTCCATTCGACTTTTTCGATTCGATTCTTTTCAATTTGATTCTTTTTGATTCGATTCAATTCGACTCTTGTCATTTCGATACGATTCTTTTTGATTCGATTCGATTCTTTTCATTTCGATTAGATTCTCTTCGATTCAATTCTTTCCGATTCGATTCTTTTCGATTCGATCCGATTCGATCCGATTGGATTCTTTTTGATTCGATACGATTCAATTTGATTCTTATCACTTCGATTCGATTTGTTTCGATTCTTTTCAATTCAAATCGATTCAACACGATTCGATTAGATTATTTTTGATTCGATGCAATTTGATTCGATTTTTTTCGAATCGATTTGATTGGATTCGATTATTTTCGATTCGACTCGATTTGATTCGATTCAATTATCAATTCAATTCAATTCTAATTATTTTTGATTCGATTCGATTCGATTATTTTTTATTCAATTCGATTCAGTTATTTTTGATTCGATGTGATTCGATTCGATTCGATTCTTTTCGATTCAATCAATTCGATTTGATTATTTTCAATTCGATTCGATTCGATTCTTTTCATTTTGATTGCATTCGATTCAATTCTTTTCGATTCGATTCGATTCTTTTCGATGCAATTCGATTCTTTTCAATACAATTCTATTCTTTTCGATTCGATTCGATTTGATTCTTTTCGGTTCGATATGAATCGATTTGATTCTTTTCGATTTGATTCAATTCAATTTGATTCTTTTCAATTCTTTCTTTTTGATTCAATTCGATTCTTTTCGATTCGATTCAATTTGATTCTTTTTGTTTCGATTAGATTCTCTTCGATTCGATTCTTTTCAATTCAATTCTCTTCGATTATATTGGATTCTTTTTGATTCGATTCGATAATATTCTTTTCGATTCGATTCGATAAGATTCTTTTCATTCGAATCATTTCTGTTCTATTCTATTCTATTCTATTCTATTCTTTTCAATTCGATTCTTTTCATTTCGATTTGATTCTTTTCGATTGGATTCTTTTCGATTTGATTTGATTCGACCATTTGGATTCGATTTGTTACATTTTGAATCGATTCTTTTCGATTCAATTCGATTCTTTTTGATTCAATTGGATTCGTTTAATTTTTTTTTGTTTAGATAATTTTTTTTTTAAATTTTTATTTATTTATGATAGTCACAGAGAGAGAGAGAGAGGCGCAGAGACACAGGCAGAGGGAGAAGCAGGCTCCATGCACCGGGAGCCCGATGTGGGATTCGATCCCGGGTCTCCAGGATCACGCCCTGGGCCAAAGGCAGGCGCCAAACCGCTGCGCCACCCAGGGATCCCTGTTTAGATAATTTTTGATTCGATTCGATTCTTTTCGCCTAGCTTCGATTCATTTCTACTCGATTCGATTCATATCGATTCTTTTTTATTCGATTCTATTCGATTCTTTTCGATTCGGTTCGATTCTTTTTTATTTGATTTGATACGATTTGATTCGATTATTTTTAATTCGATTCGATTTATTTCCATTGTTTTTGAATCTATTTGATTTGATTCGATTATTTTCAATCGACTCGATTTGATGTGATTCTATTCGATTATCAATTCGATTCAATTCCAATTATATTCGATTCGATTCGATTCGATTATTTTTTATTCAATTCGATTCAATTATTTTCGATTCGGTGCAATTCAATTCAATTCTTTTCGTTTCAATTCAATTCGATTTGATTCTTTTCAATTCGAATCGATTCAATTCTTTTCGATTCGATCTCATTCGATTCTTTTCGAATCGATTCATTTCGATTCTTTCTGATTCGATTCGATTCGATTCTTTTTGATTCGATTCGATTCTTTTCGATTCTTTTTGAGTCGATTTGATTCGATTCTTTTTGTTTTGATGCGATTCTTTTCGATTCGATTCTTTTCGATTCTATTCATTTCGATTCTTTGCGATTCATTTCAATACGATTTGGTTCTTTTCAATTAGATTCTATACGATTCTATTCTTTTCGATCCGATTCGATTCTTTTCGATTCAATTTGATTAGATTCGATTCTTTTTGATTCGAATCGATTCAATTCGATTCGATTTGATCTTTCCGATTCGATTTGATTCTTTTCGCTTCGCTTCGATACATTTCAATTCGATTCTTTTTGATTCAATTCGATTATTTTCAATTCGATTCGATTCAATTCTTTTTGTTTCGATTCGATTCTTTTCTATTTTATTTGAATCGATTCTTTTCAATTCGATTCGATTCGATTATTTTCCTTTCGATTTGATTCTTTTCTATTTTATTTGATTCGATTCATTTCAATTAGATTCGATACTGTTTGATTCGATTATTTTCCATTCAATTCGATTGGAATAGATTCGATTCTTTTCCATTCAATTCGGTTCAATTCGATACGATTCTTCTCAATTCAATTCGATTCGATTCTTTTTGGTTCTGTTCAATTCGATTCTTTTCGATTCAGTTCGATTCGATTCTTTTCCAGTCGATATGATTCAATTCGTTTAGATTTTTTCGATTCGTTTCAATTTGAATCTATTCGATTCTTTTCAATTCAATTCGATTCGATTGATTCTTTTCGATTCAATTCGATTCAATTCCATTCGATTCGATTCTTTTCGATTCGATTCAATTCGATTCTTTTCTATTCGATACGATTTGACTCAATTCTTTTCGATTCGATTCAACTCAACTCGATTCTTTTCGATTCGATTTTTTCAATTCAATTCTTTTCTATTCGATTCGATTCGATTCGATTCTTTTCGTTTCAATTAGATTCTTTTCGATTTTATTTGATTCGATTCTTTTCAATTTGATTCGGTACTGTTCGATTAGATTCTTTTCAATTCAATTCCATTGGAATCGATTCTTTTCGATTCAATTCGATTCGATTCGATTCTTTTCAGTTCTATTTGATTCAATTCTTTTCAATTCAATTCAATATGATTCGATTCTTTTTGATTCCATTCGATACGATTTGATTCTTTTCGATTCGATTAGATTTGATTCTTTTCGTTTTGATTCGATTCGTTTCGATGCTATTCAATTCGATTCTTTTCGATTCAATTTGATTCTTTTCGATTCGATTAGATTTGATTTTTTTCTATTCATTTCGATTCTTTTCGATGCTATTCGATTAGATTCTTTTTGATTCGATTCGATACGATTTGATTCTTTTCGATTCGATTCGATTCGATTCCATGCTTTTCGGTTCTATTCGATTTGATTCTTTTCAATTCAATTAGATATGATTTGATTCTTTTCGATTCAATTCGATACCCTTCGATTCTTTTCGATTCAATTCAATTCGATTCGATTTGATTGTTTACGATTTGATTCGATATAATTGGATTCTTTTCGTTTCGATTCGATTCTTTTCGATTCGATTCATTTCGATTTGATTCAATTCGATTCTTTGGATTCGATTCGATACTGTTCGATTTGATTTAATTCTTTTGGATTCAATTCGATTGGTTTCGATTCTTTTCAATTCGATTCAAATCTTTTCACTTTGCTTAGATTAGATTCTACTCTTTTCATTTCAAATCGATCGATTCTTTTTGATTCGATCTATTCGATTATTTTGATTCGGTTCGATTTGATTCAATTCTTTTCGATTTGATTCGATTCTTTTCCATTCGATCTGATTAGATTCGTTTCAAATTTTTTCAATTCGATTCGATTTGAATCTATTTGATTCTTTTTGATTCAATTCAATTCTTTTCGATTCAATTAAATTCTATTCGATTCCATTCGATTTGATTCTTTTCGGTTCGATTCGATTCTTTTTGATTCGATTCAATTCGATTGAATTCTTTTCGATTCGATTCGATTCTTTTCGATGCTATTCAATTTGATTCTTTTCTTTTTTTTTCAATTTGATTCTTTTCGATTCGATTTGATTTGATACGATTCGATTCTTTTCGATTTGATTCTTTTCAATTCAATTAGATATGATTCAATTCTTTTCGATTCAATTCGATACCATTCGATTCTTTTCGATTTGATTCAATTTGATTCTTTTCGATTCGATTCGATTTGATTGTTTATGATTTGATTCGATACAATTGGATTCTTTTCGTTTCGATTCAATTCTTTTTGATTCGATTCTTTTTTATTTGATTCGATTCTTTGCATTCGATTCTTTGCATTCGATTCTATACTGTTTGATTCGATTCAATTCTTTTGGATTCAGTTCGATTCATTTCAATTCTTTTCAATTCGATTCGAATCTTTTCACTTCGCTTCGATTTGATTCTACTCTATTCATTTCAAATCGATTCGATTCTTTTTGATTCGATCTATTTGATTATTTTTGATTCGGTTCGATTCAATTCAATTCTTTTCTATTTGATTTGATTCTATTCCATTCGATCTGATTAGATTCGTTTCAAATTTTTTCAATTCGATTCGATTCGAATCTATTCAATTCTTTTCGATTCAATTCGATTCAAATTCCTTTCTTTTCGAATCGATTTGACTTGATTCGATTCTTTTTGATTCCATTCGAATCTATTTTTTCAATTCAATTCGATTCGATTATATTGGATTCGATTCAATTCGATTTGAAGCTATTCGTCTAGATTCTTTTCAATTCGATTCTTTTCGATTTGATTCGATTCGGTTCTTTTCAATTCGAATCGATTCTTTTCGATTCGATTCTATTCTTTAAGGTTCAATTCCATTTTTTTGATTCAATTCGATTCTCTTCGATTCGATTTGAGTCGATTCTTTTAGATTCGAATCGACAGTTTTCTATTTTCGATTCCTTTCGATTCGATTCGATTCTTTTAGATTCGATTCGATTCTTTTAGATTCGATTCTTTTAGATTCGATTCAATTCCTTTCGATTCAATTCGATTCGATTCTTTTCCACTCAATTCTTTTCCATTTGATTCGATTCTTTTCCATTTGATTCGATATTTTCGATTCGATTCGATTCTTTTTTATTAGATTTTTTTATTCTTTTCTATTCAATTCGATTCGATTCTATTCGATTTGATTCTTTTCAATTTGATTTGATTCTTTTCTATTCGATATGATTCAATTTGATCCTTTTCGATTTGATTTGATTCTTTTCGATTCGATTTTTTTATTTCGATTTGATAGTTTTTGATTCGTTTCTTTTTGATTTGATTCGATTCGAATCTTACGATTCGAGTCTTTTCAATTCGAATTCCTTTCTTTTCAAAACGATTTGATTCAATTCTTTTTATTTGATTCGATTCTTTTCGATTCGATTCGATTTGATTTTTTTCGATGCGATTCAATTCGGTTCAATTTTTTTCGATTTGATTCAATAGTTTTTGATTCGTTTCTTTTCGATTTGATTCGATTTGAATCTTTCGATTCGATTCAATTCTTTTCGATTCGATTCGATTCTTTACACTTCCATTCGATTTGATTCTTTTATTCCGTGTGATTTGATTCGATTTTTTTCGAATCGCTTCGATTCGATTCTTTTCGATTCGAGTCTTTTCAATTCAAATTCCTTTCTTTTCTAATGGATTTGATTTGATTCGATTTGATTCTTATCTATTCGATTCAATTCGAATCTTTCTATTCGAGTCTTTTTGATTTGAATTCCTTTCTTTTCGAATCGATTCGATTCCATTCTTTTGGATTTGATTCCATTCTTTTCGATTCGACTCTTCAATTCGATTATTTTGGATTCGATTCTTTTCTATTTGATTCGATTCTTTTCGATTCGATTATGTTCGATTCTTTTTGATTCAATTCGATTCGATTCTTTTCGATTCGATTCGATTCTCTTTGATTCGATTTTTTCTATTCTTTTCAATTCGATTCGATTTGATTATTTTCGATTCGATTCGATACATTTTGATTCTTTTTTTCTAAATGATTCGATTCTTTTCGATTCCACTCCTTTCGACTCAATTCATTTGGATTCGATTCTTTTCGATTCGATTAGATACGATTCTTTTTGATTCCATTCAATTCGATTCGAAACTCTTCGATTAAATTCTTTTCAATTTGATTTGATTCGATTGTTTTCGGTTCGATTCGATTTAATTCTTTTTTATTCGATTCGATTCTTTTCGATTCGATTTGATTTTTTTCTATTCGTTTTTTATTTGATTTGTTTCAATTATTTTCGATTCGATTCGATTCTTTTCCATTCAATTCGACTCTTTGATTCGTTTCGAATCAATTCGATCCCTTTCGATTCGATTCGATTTGATTTATTTCGATTCGATACGATTTTTTTCATTTCGATATGATAGTTTTTGATTCGTTTCCTTTCAATTCGATTCAATTCGATTCGATTCGATTGTTTTCGGTTCGATTCAATTTAATTCTTTTTGATTTGATTCGATTCTTTTCCATTCAATTCAATATTTTCAATACAATTTTTTATTAGATTTTTTCTTTTCGATTCGATTCGATTCTTTTCGATTTGATTTGATTCTTTTCGATACGATTCGATTCAATCCTTTTCGATTCGATTCGATTCGATTCGATTTTTTTCGTTTTGATTCGATAGTTTTTGATTCGTTTCTTTTTTATTTGATTCGATTTGAATCTTACGATTCGAGTTTTTTCGATTCGAATTCCTTTTCCAAACGATTTGATTCGATTCGATTCTTTTTGATTCGATTCCATTGGATTTTTTTTGGATGCGATTCAATTCGATTCGATTTTTTTCAATTTGATTCGATTGTTTTCGATTCATTTCTTTTCAATTTGATTCGATTCGAATCAAATGTGTCGACTCAATTCTTTTCGATTTGATTCGATTCGATTCTTTTTGATTCGATTCTTTTCGATTCGATTCGATTCTTTACACTTCCATTCGATTCGATTCTTTTGATTCCATGCGATTCGATTCGATTTTTTTCGAATCGATTCGATTTGATTCTTTTCGATTCGAGTCTTTTCGATTCGAATTCCTTTCTTTTCGAATCGATTTGATTCCTTTCTTTTCGATCCGATTCAGTTTGAATCTATTCGATTAGATTCCTTTCAATTCGATTCTTTTCGATTTGAATCAATTCGGTTCTTTTTGATTCGATTCTTTTCAGTTCAAATCGATTTTTGTGATTTGATTCAATTCTTTTTCATTCGATTTGTTTCGATTCTTTTAGATTGGATTTGATTTGATTCCATTCTTTTTTATTTGATTTGATTTGATTCTTTTCGATTTGAATCATTTGGATTAGGTTCTTTTTGATTCAATTCGCTTCAATTCTTTCGATTTGATTCGGTTCGATTCTTTTTGAATCGAATCAATTCAATTCGATACTTTTCAATTCGATTTGATACTTTTTTATTTGACTTTTTAAAATTCTTTTCGATTCGATTCGATTCGATTCGATTTCGATTCGATTCGTTTCTTTTATATTCGATTTGATTCGATTCGATCCTTTTCGATTCAATTCCATTCTTTTCGATTCGATTCGACTCGATTTGAATCTATTCTATTCGATTCTTTACAATTCTATTCTTTTCTATTTGATTCAATTCAGTTCTTTTCAATTCGATTCTATTTGATTCTTTTCGATTCGAATTCCATTCTTTTCAAATCGATTTGATTCAATTCGATTCTTTTCTATTCGATTCGATATGATCTTTTCAATTCGATTCGATTCGATTCAATTCTTTTAGATTAGATTTGATTCGTTTTTTTCAATTCGATTCGATACTTTTCGATTCAGTTCTTTTCGTTTCGAGTCAATTCTTTTCGACTCGATTCGATTTGAATCTATTCGATTAGATTCCTTTCAATTAGATTCTTTTTGATTCAATTCATTTCTTTTCAATTTGATTTTTTCTATTTGATTCTTTTTTATTTGATTTGTTTCAATTATTTTCGATTCGATTCGATTCGATCCTTTTTGTTTAGATTCGATTCGATTCGATTTTTTTGGTTTCGATACGATAGTTTTCGAATCGTTCTTTTCGATTCTATTCGATGCGATTCTTTTTGTTTCGATTCGATTCGAATCTTTTCGATTCGATCCGATTCTTTTCTATTTGATTTGATTCGATTCAATCCTTTTCGATTCAATTCGATTCTTTTCGATTCTATTCGATTCTTATATTCGAATCGATTCGATCTTTTTCGATTCGATTCGATTCTCTTCGATTCGATTCGATTTTTCCATTTCTCTTTGATAGTTTTCTATTCGTTTCTTTTCTATTCGATTCGATTCGATTCTTCTCGATTCGATTTGATTCGATTCGAATCTTTCTATTCGAGTGGTTTTGATTTGAATTCCTTTCTTTTTGAATTGATTCGATTCGATTCTTTTCGATTCGATTCAATTCTTTTTGATTCGATTCGATTATTTTCACTTCCATTCGATTCAATTCTTTTGATTCAGTGCGATTCGATTCGATTATTTTTGATTCCATTCGATTCGATTATTTTCGATTCGAGTCTCTTCGATTCGAATTTCTTTCTTTTCAAATCGATTTGATTTGATTCTTTTTGATTTGATTCGATTCGACTCTTTTTGATTCTATTTGATTCTTTTTGATTCGATTCAATTCTTTTCGAGTCGATTCGAATCAATTCGTTTTTTTTCAAATCGATTCGATTCTTTTCGATTCGACTCTTTGATTCGATTCGATTCTTTATGATTCGAGTCTTTCGATTCGATCCTTTTCGATTCAATTCGATTCGATTCTTTTCGATTCGATTCGATTCTTTTCTATTCTTTTCAATTCGATTCAATTCAATTATTTTCGATTCGACTCGATTCAATCGATTCGTTTTTTTCGAATCGATTTGATTCTTTTCAATTCCACGCCTTTCGACTCGATTTATTTTGATTCGATTCTTTTCAATTCGATTAGATTCTATTCTTTTCGATTCAATTCGATTCTTTTTGATTCGTTTCTTTTCAATTCGATTCTTTTCGATTCAATTCTTTCTGATTCATTTCGAATCGATTTGATCCTTTTCAATTCGATTCGATTAGATTTTTTTCGATTTGATATGACTTTTTACGTTTCGATATGATAGTTTCGATTCCTTTCTTTTCGATTCTATTCTTTTTGTTTCGATTAGATTTGATTCAAATCTTACTATTCGAGTCTTTTCGATTCGAATTCCTTTCTTTTAGAATTGATTCGATTAGATTCTTTTCGATTTCATTCGATTAGTTTC
The DNA here is from genome assembly GCF_048164855.1 of Canis lupus baileyi. Classification (NCBI taxonomy): domain Eukaryota; kingdom Metazoa; phylum Chordata; class Mammalia; order Carnivora; family Canidae; genus Canis; species Canis lupus. The sequence goes on from NC_132860.1 coordinate 52,068,984, forward strand.
GATTCTTTTCAATTTGATTCGATTCAGTTGTTTTGATTCGATTCGATTTGATTATTTTTGTTTCGATTCGATTCTTTCCGATTCGATTCGATTCATTTCGATTGGATTTGATTCTTTTCGATTCAATTTGATTCGATTCTTTTCAATTCAATCCGATTCTTTTCTATTCGATTTGATTCAATTCGATCCTTTTCAATTCGATTCGATTCTTTTCGATTTGATTTGATTCTTTTCTATTCGATACAATTCAATTCTTTTCAATTCGATTCGGTTCTTTTCGATTCGATTTGATTCGATTCTATTCGAATCTTTCTATTCGAGTGTTTTTTATTTGAATTCCTTTCTTTTTGAATGAATTTGATTCGATTCTTTTTGATTTGATTCTTTTTGATTCGATTGGATTCGATTCGATAATTTTCACTTCCATTGATTTTGATTCTTTTGATTCAGTGCGATTTGATTCGATGTTTTATTCGATTCTATTCGTTTCTTTACAATTCGAGTCTCTTCTATTCAAATTTCATTCTTTTCGAATCGATTTGATTCGATTATTTTCGATTTGTTTCGATGCAATTCGATTCTTTTCGATTTGATTCAATTCTTTTCGATTTGATTTGATTCTTTTTTATTTGATTCTTTTCAATTCAATTCTATCGATTCTTTTCGATTAGATTCGATTCTTTTCGATTTGATTTGATTCTTTTCTATTCGATACAATTCGATTCAATCCTTTTTGATTCGATTTGATTCATTTCGATTCGATTCGATTCGATTCTTATATTCGATTTGATTCGAATTTTTTGATTTGATACGATTCTCTTTGATTCGATTCGATTTTTTTCGTTTCCGTTCGATAGTTTTCTATTCATTTCTTTTCTATTCAATTCGATTCAATTCTTTTCGATTCGATTCGATTCGAATCTTTCTATTCGAGTGTTTTTGATTTGAATTCCTTTCTTTTTGTTTTTTTTAAAGTTTTTTAATTTCTTTTTATTTTTTTTATTTATTTATGATAGTCACAGAGAGAGAGAGAGGCAGAGACACGGGCAGAGGGAGAAGCAGGCTCCATGCACCTGGCGCCCGATGTGGGATTTGATCCCGGGACTCCAGGATCGCGCCCTGGGCCAAAGGCAGGCGCCAAACCACTGTGCCACCCAGGGATCCCGAATTCCTTTCTTTTTGAATCGATTCGATTCGATTCTTTTTGATTCGATTCGATTCGATTAATTTCACTTCCATTCTATTCGATTCTTTTGATTCGGTGCGATTCAATTCGATTATTTTCGATTCCATTCGATTAGATTCTTTTCTATTTGAGTCTCTTAGATTCGAATTTCTTTCTTTTCGAATCGATTTGATTTGTTTCTTTTCGATTTGATTCAATTCGATTCTTTTTGATTCTTTTTTATTCGATTCGATTCTTTTCGAGTCGATTCAAATCAATTCTTTTTTTTCAAATCGATTCGATTCTTTTCGATTCGACTCTGATTCAATTCTTTTCGATTCGGTTCTTTATGATTCGATCCTTTTCGATTCGATTCTTTTTGATTGAATTCGATTCTATTCTTTTCGATTCGATTTGATTCTTTTCGTTTCGGTTCGATTCGATTGTTTTCGATTCGATTCAATACTTTTCTATTCTTTTCAATTCGATTATTTTCGATTCGATTTGATTCAATCGATTCATTTTTTTCGAATCGATTCAATTCTTTTCAAATCCACGCCTTTCGACTCGATTTATTTTGATTCGATTCTTTTCAATTCGTTTAGATTCTATTCTTTTCGATTCAATTCGATTCTTTTTGATTCGTTTCTTTTCGATTCGATTCTTTTTGATTCATTTCGAATCGATTCGATCCTGTTCAATTCGATTCGATTTGATATGATTTTTTACGTTTCGATATGATAGTTTTCGATTCTTTTCTTTTAATTTCTATTCAATTCGATTCTTTTTGTTTCGATTCGATTTGATTCGAATCTTTCGATTCGAGTCTTTTCGATTCGAATTCTTTCTTTTAGAATTGATTCGATTAGATCATTTTCGATTTCATTCGATTAGTTTCGATTCTTTTCAATTTGATTCGATTCAGTTCTTTTTGATTCGATTCGATTTGATTATTTTCGTTTCGATTCGATTCTTTCCGATTCGATTCGATTCATTTCGATTGGATTTGATTCTTTTCGATTCAATTTGATTCGATTCTTTTTGATTCGATCCGATTCTTTTCTATTCGATTTGATTCGATTCGATCCTTTTCAATTCGATTCGATTCTTTTCGATTCGATTCGATTCTTTTCGATTTGATTTGATTTTTTCTATTAGATTCGATTCTTTTCGATTAGATTCGATTCTTTTCTCTTCAATTTGATTCGATTCAATCCTTTTCGATTCGATTCAATTCTTTTCGTTTTGATTTATTTTCTATTCGATACAATTAGATGCGATCCTTTTCTTTTCGATTCGATTCTCTTCGATTCGATTCAATTCTCTTCGATTCGATTTTTTTCATTTACATTCGATAGTTTTCTATTCCTTTCTTTTCTACTCGATTCAATTCGATTCTTTTTGATTCGATCTGATTCAATTCGAATCTTTCTATTCGAAAGTTTTTGATTTGAATTCCTTTCTTTTCGAATCGATTCAATTCGATTCCTTTCGATTTGATTCAATTTGATTCTTTTTGATTCGATTCGATTTGATTCGATTATTTTCACTTCCATTAGATTCGATTCTTTTGATTCGGTGCGATTTGATTCGATTTTTTTCGATTCGATTATTTTCAATTCGAACGTCTTTCTTTTCAAATCGGTATGATTCGATTCTTTTTGATTCGATTCCATTCGATTCTTTTCAATTCGTTTCGATTCTTTTTGATTTGATTCGATTCAATTCTTTTCGAGACTCTTTGATTCAGTTTATTCAAATCGTTTCGATTCTTTTCGATTCAACTCTTTGATTCGATTATTTTGAATTCGATTCTTTTCAATTCGATTTGATTCTTTTTGATTCGATTTGATTCTTTTCAATTCGATTTGATTCGATTATTTTGGATTAGATTCGATTCAATTCGATTCATTTCTTTCTAAACGATTCGATTCTTTTCCATTCCACTCCTTTGGACTCAATTCATTCGGATTCGAATATTTTTGATTCGATTAGATTCGATTCTTTTTGATTCATTCCGATTTGATTCTATTTAATTCATTTCTTTTTGATTCTATTCGAATGTTTTCAGTTCGATTAGATTCTTTTCGATTCAATTCGATTGGATTCGAATCTGTTCGATTCAATTGTTTTCAATTGGATTCGATTGGATTCGATTGTTTTCGATTCGATTTGATTCAAATCTTTTCAATTCGATTTGATTCTTTTTGATTCAATTCAATTTTTTTCTATTCGATTCTTTTTTATTTGATTTGTTTCGATTATTTTCTATTCGATTCGATTCGATTCTTTTTGATTCGTTTTGAATTGATTAGATACTTTTCAATTCGATTCGATTCGATTTTTTTTAATTTGATATGATTTTTTTATTTTCGATATGATAGTTTTCGATTAGTTTCTTTTTGATTGTATTCGATACGATACTTTTTGTTTCAATTCGATTTGATTCTAATCTTTCGATTCGAGTCTTTTCGATTCGAATTCCTTTCTTTTAGAATCGATTCGATTCAATTCTTTTCGATTCGATTCAATTCAATTCGTTTTTTCTGAAGCAATTCAATTATTTTTGATTCTACTCTTTTCGATTAGATTTATTTGGATTCAATACTTTTCGATTCGATTAGATTCAATTATTTTCGATTCGATTCTATTCGATTCTATTTGATTCGTTTCTTTTTGATTCCATTCAAATCTTTTCGGTTCGATTAAATTCTTTTCGATTCAATTCGATTTGATTTGAAATACTTCGATTCAATTCTTTTCGATTCGATTATTTTCAAATCGATTCGATTCGATTTGATTATTTTCAATTCGATTCAATTCATTTCATTTCGATTCAATTTTTTCTATTCGATTCCTTTTTATTTGATTTGTTTCAATTATTTTCTATTCGATTCGATTCTATTTTTTTAAACCACAGAATATATTTAATTTAAATTAAACATGAACTAAAATAATGTTCGGTCCTTATCAAGTACCAATTACATTGTTAAAAAAAAGAAAAGTACATTTCTTTCTACATTCTGGCAATCCAACAAGGCACAAGTCACGTCCAGTTTGCTGAGGTGACAGATCCAGCAGTCAACATCGATGATCATGGTTTTCAGGGGGTCGGGGAGGCACGACCATACTTCATACAAAACGATTCTGCAGCAATTGTGAAAGAGAGGAACCTCCTCCTAATCTATAAGAATGAGAGTCCAAGTAGCAGGAAGAAGGAGATTTGCATAATGAATGTATTTTATTAAATAGACAGTTAACATGTTCCTGCTTCTTCATTCCAGATTGCCTTTTGTGTCACCCAACTTGATGGCAGTGGCAAAGCTTCCTAACATGTCTCAGGGATAATACTCTTTTCATTATAGGTACTTTTTTCTTCTTCCTTCTTTTTAATTTTTTTGGCATGATATCCTTCCCAAGTAAAGAAAGCCAACTTCTTGAAGACACAGGTCATTCAGCTTAAAGTGTCACCCTCCACCTTCTCCTCGGGCTATGGGGAGGTACAAGCCAAAAGCTCAATCCAAGGAGTGTGCATGCCTTGGAGGCAGCCGTCTGCTAGGCGCGAAACAGACAAGGCAGACACTTGGTTCTCACTTCGCTACTGTCCCGCATACAACGAAATGCTGTGGAAGCGGACCGTACAGGCAGTCAGGATGGCCGAGGTAAAGGCCATGAGCTCAACTCTCAAACTGTGTATGCTTTGCAGGCCGATGTCTGCTAGGCACTTATTCAGGGGAGCTAGAACCGAGCTACACTCAAACTGAACAAGGACGTTGGCAATCGCTGTGTTGAACTCAGATACACGAGAGTGCAGGCCTGTCACTTCCACAAGATTTTCACAAAACCCCTTCCAGCACCTCACGTACTTATGCTACGACCTATGTCTACGGGCAGTCAGGATGCGGGAGGGTTCTGCCCTGACCTCAGCTCTCACGAGGAAGCATGCCTAGAAGCCAGCTTTCAACCAGCTGCGTTCTCATGGCAGTGAGAACGCAGCAGTATTCTGAGTCAGGAGGTTCCAAGATTACCACTCTCCTGCACCTGGACATACCCTCCAGGTCTGCATTGTTCCACTTGTGTCTCAGAAGCCTCTGACAAACGTCTGTGGTGAAGATGTTGGAAACTCATTCGGCAGGCAGTGTGGACCTGTGAGGGACTGAGTGTGAGCTCAACTCTCAGAAGTAAGTTGCCTGTGGACAGGGCGTTCAGCCAGCTTCTCACCTATGGAACTTCGTGTGTAGCACCAGTCTCAGACAGAAATTACTAGGAAATCGCTGGATTGAGCTTGGAGGCACTTGTCTTGTGTGCCGGGACATTCCGCTTACCTCTCACAACACTTCAGTCACGCATCGAGCCTAGGCCTGTTTGCAGCGAAGTGTACCTGCAGGCGGGATGTGGGAAGTACAGGCCATAAGCTCAACACTCAAAAGTGTGTACGCCTGGGAGGCAGATGTCTGCTATCCACTCGTACATGGGAGGTAGAAACTAGCTGCACTCTGATAGAAGAAGGCCGTTGGAAATCGCTGTATTCAACTCAGATATGCGTGAGTTCAGGCCCAACGCTTCCACATGCTTTTCTCACCACATCTCCCAGCACCTAACATAAGGATGTTAGCCTCTACGTCTACAGTCTGGCAGGATGAGGGAGGGAGGGTCCTGCCCTGAGCTCTGCTCTCAAAAGGAAGCATGCCTGCAAGCTAGCTTTCCACTAGCTGAGTTGTTATGGCCGTGAAAAAGAAGCAGCATTGTAAGTCAGGACGTTCCGTCAATACCGCTCTACCACCCCTGGAGACACAAACGTTGAAGACTGCACCTTGGCCCTTGCGTCCCACGAGCTTCCGACAAACAAGTCTAGTGAGGATATTCGTAAATCCATGTGCAGGCAGTGTGGAACTGGGAAGTACCGCGTGTCAGCTCACCTCACAGGAGGAAGTTCCCCAGAGAGATAGCTTTCAACAAGGTACTCGGGTTTGGAAGTTAGTATGCATCTCCCTTCTGAGGGAGGAATTGCTCGGAAGTCGCTGGGATTGAGCTAAGAGTCACGTGCCACTCACAAAGCTTGCGTCCCGTATCGAACGAAATCCTTTGGAAGCGAAGCATACAGGCGGTCAACGTGTGGGAGGTACAAACCATAAGCTCAATCCAAAGGAGTGCGCATGCCTTGGAGGCAGCCGTCTGCTGGGCGCGAAACTGACAAGGCAGACACTTGGTTCTCACTTCGCTACTGTCCCGCATACAACGAAATGCTGTGGAAGCGGACCGTACAGGCAGTCAGGATGGCCGAGGTAAAGGCCATGAGCTCAACTCTCAAACTGTGTATGCTTTGCAGGCCGATGTCTGCTAGGCACTTATTCAGGGGAGCTAGAACCGAGCTACACTCAAACTGAACAAGGACGTTGGCAATCGCTGTGTTGAACTCAGATACACGAGAGTGCAGGCCTGTCACTTCCACAAGATTTTCACAAAACCCCTTCCAGCACCTCACGTACTTATGCTACGACCTATGTCTACGGGCAGTCAGGATGCGGGAGGGTTCTGCCCTGACCTCAGCTCTCACGAGGAAGCATGCCTAGAAGCCAGCTTTCAACCAGCTGCGTTCTCATGGCAGTGAGAACGCAGCAGTATTCTGAGTCAGGAGGTTCCAAGATTACCACTCTCCTGCACCTGGACATACCCTCCAGGTCTGCATTGTTCCACTTGTGTCTCAGAAGCCTCTGACAAACGTCTGTGGTGAAGATGTTGGAAACTCATTCGGCAGGCAGTGTGGACCTGTGAGGGACTGAGTGTGAGCTCAACTCTCAGAAGTAAGTTGCCTGTGGACAGGGCGTTCAGCCAGCTTCTCACCTATGGAACTTCGTGTGTAGCACCAGTCTCAGACAGAAATTACTAGGAAATCGCTGGATTGAGCTTGGAGGCACTTGTCTTGTGTGCCGGGACATTCCGCTTACCTCTCACAACACTTCAGTCACGCATCGAGCCTAGGCCTGTTTGCAGCGAAGTGTACCTGCAGGCGGGATGTGGGAAGTACAGGCCATAAGCTCAACACTCAAAAGTGTGTACGCCTGGGAGGCAGATGTCTGCTATCCACTCGTACATGGGAGGTAGAAACTAGCTGCACTCTGATAGAAGAAGGCCGTTGGAAATCGCTGTATTCAACTCAGATATGCGTGAGTTCAGGCCCAACGCTTCCACATGCTTTTCTCACCACATCTCCCAGCACCTAACATAAGGATGTTAGCCTCTACGTCTACAGTCTGGCAGGATGAGGGAGGGAGGGTCCTGCCCTGAGCTCTGCTCTCAAAAGGAAGCATGCCTGCAAGCTAGCTTTCCACTAGCTGAGTTGTTATGGCCGTGAAAAAGAAGCAGCATTGTAAGTCAGGACGTTCCGTCAATACCGCTCTACCACCCCTGGAGACACAAACGTTGAAGACTGCACCTTGGCCCTTGCGTCCCACGAGCTTCCGACAAACAAGTCTAGTGAGGATATTCGTAAATCCATGTGCAGGCAGTGTGGAACTGGGAAGTACCGCGTGTCAGCTCACCTCACAGGAGGAAGTTCCCCAGAGAGATAGCTTTCAACAAGGTACTCGGGTTTGGAAGTTAGTATGCAGCTCCCTTCTGAGGGAGGAATTGCTCGGAAGTCGCTGGGATTGAGCTAAGAGTCACGTGCCACTCACAAAGCTTGCGTCCCGTATCGAACGAAATCCTTTGGAAGCGAAGCATACAGGCGGTCAACGTGTGGGAGGTACAAACCATAAGCTCAATCCAAAGGAGTGCGCATGCCTTGGAGGCAGCCGTCTGCTGGGCGCGAAACTGACAAGGCAGACACTTGGTTCTCACTTCGCTACTGTCCCGCATACAACGAAATGCTGTGGAAGCGGACCGTACAGGCAGTCAGGATGGCCGAGGTAAAGGCCATGAGCTCAACTCTCAAACTGTGTATGCTTTGCAGGCCGATGTCTGCTAGGCACTTATTCAGGGGAGCTAGAACCGAGCTACACTCAAACTGAACAAGGACGTTGGCAATCGCTGTGTTGAACTCAGATACACGAGAGTGCAGGCCTGTCACTTCCACAAGATTTTCACAAAACCCCTTCCAGCACCTCACGTACTTATGCTACGACCTATGTCTACGGGCAGTCAGGATGCGGGAGGGTTCTGCCCTGACCTCAGCTCTCACGAGGAAGCATGCCTAGAAGCCAGCTTTCAACCAGCTGCGTTCTCATGGCAGTGAGAACGCAGCAGTATTCTGAGTCAGGAGGTTCCAAGATTACCACTCTCCTGCACCTGGACATACCCTCCAGGTCTGCATTGTTCCACTTGTGTCTCAGAAGCCTCTGACAAACGTCTGTGGTGAAGATGTTGGAAACTCATTCGGCAGGCAGTGTGGACCTGTGAGGGACTGAGTGTGAGCTCAACTCTCAGAAGTAAGTTGCCTGTGGACAGGGCGTTCAGCCAGCTTCTCACCTATGGAACTTCGTGTGTAGCACCAGTCTCAGACAGAAATTACTAGGAAATCGCTGGATTGAGCTTGGAGGCACTTGTCTTGTGTGCCGGGACATTCCGCTTACCTCTCACAACACTTCAGTCACGCATCGAGCCTAGGCCTGTTTGCAGCGAAGTGTACCTGCAGGCGGGATGTGGGAAGTACAGGCCATAAGCTCAACACTCAAAAGTGTGTACGCCTGGGAGGCAGATGTCTGCTATCCACTCGTACATGGGAGGTAGAAACTAGCTGCACTCTGATAGAAGAAGGCCGTTGGAAATCGCTGTATTCAACTCAGATATGCGTGAGTTCAGGCCCAACGCTTCCACATGCTTTTCTCACCACATCTCCCAGCACCTAACATAAGGATGTTAGCCTCTACGTCTACAGTCTGGCAGGATGCGGGAGGGAGGGTCCTGCCCTGAGCTCTGCTCTCAAAAGGAAGCATGCCTGCAAGCTAGCTTTCCACTAGCTGAGTTGTTATGGCCGTGAAAAAGAAGCAGCATTGTAAGTCAGGACGTTCCGTCAATACCGCTCTACCACCCCTGGAGACACAAACGTTGAAGACTGCACCTTGGCCCTTGCGTCCCACGAGCTTCCGACAAACAAGTCTAGTGAGGATATTCGTAAATCCATGTGCAGGCAGTGTGGAACTGGGAAGTACCGCGTGTCAGCTCACCTCACAGGAGGAAGTTCCCCAGAGAGATAGCTTTCAACAAGGTACTCGGGTTTGGAAGTTAGTATGCAGCTCCCTTCTGAGGGAGGAATTGCTCGGAAGTCGCTGGGATTGAGCTAAGAGTCACGTGCCGCTCACAAAGCTTGCGTCCCGTATCGAACGAAATCCTTTGAAGCGAAGCATACAGGCGGTCAACGTGTGGGAGGTACAAACCATAAGCTCAATCCAAAGGAGTGCGCATGCCTTGGAGGCAGCCGTCTGCTAGGCGGGAAACTGACAAGGCAGACACTTGGTTCTCACTTCGCTACTGTCCCGCATACAACGAAATGCTGTGGAAGCGGACCGTACAGGCAGTCAGGATGGCCGAGGTAAAGGCCATGAGCTCAACTCTCAAACTGTGTATGCTTTGCAGGCCGATGTCTGCTAGGCACTTATTCAGGGGAGCTAGAACCGAGCTACACTCAAACTGAACAAGGACGTTGGCAATCGCTGTGTTGAACTCAGATACACGAGAGTGCAGGCCTGTCACTTCCACAAGATTTTCACAAAACCCCTTCCAGCACCTCACGTACTTATGCTACGACCTATGTCTACGGGCAGTCAGGATGCGGGAGGGTTCTGCCCTGACCTCAGCTCTCACGAGGAAGCATGCCTAGAAGCCAGCTTTCAACCAGCTGCGTTCTCATGGCAGTGAGAACGCAGCAGTATTCTGAGTCAGGAGGTTCCAAGATTACCACTCTCCTGCACCTGGACATACCCTCCAGGTCTGCATTGTTCCACTTGTGTCTCAGAAGCCTCTGACAAACGTCTGTGGTGAAGATGTTGGAAACTCATTCGGCAGGCAGTGTGGACCTGTGAGGGACTGAGTGTGAGCTCAACTCTCAGAAGTAAGTTGCCTGTGGACAGGGCGTTCAGCCAGCTTCTCACCTATGGAACTTCGTGTGTAGCACCAGTCTCAGACAGAAATTACTGGGAATCGCTGGATTGAGCTGGGAGGCACTAGTTTTGTGTGCCGAGACTTTCTACTTACCTCTCACAGCACTTCAGTCACGCATCGAGCCTAGGCCTGTTTGCAGCGAAGTGTACCTGCAGGCAGGATGTGGGAAGTACAGGCTATAGCTCAACTCTCAAAAGTGTGTACGCCTGGGAGGCAGATGTCTGCTACCCACTCGTACATGGGAGTTAGAAACTAGCTACACTCTTTGAAGAAGGCTGTTTGAAATCGCTGTATTCAACTCAGATAATCGTGAGTAGAGGCCTGACACTTTCGCATGCATTTCGCCACCCTCTCCCAGCACCTAAGGATATTAGCAGTTATGTCTACGGTCAGGCAGGATGCAAGATGGTCCTGCCCTGAACTCAGCCTCAGAGGGAAGCATGCCTAGAAGCCAATTTTCTACTAGCTCGTTCTGATGGCCGTGAGAACGTAGCATTGTAAGGTGGGATGTTCCATGACTACGGCTCTACTGCACCTGGAGACACAACCATTGAACCCTGCCGCTTGCCCTTGCGTCCCATGAGCTTCTGACAAACATGTCTAGTGAGGATGTTCGTAACTGTATCTGTAGGCAGTTTGGAACTGGGAAGGACCATGTTTCAGCTTATCTCCGAGCGGGAAGTTCCCCAAGAGAGAGCTTTCAGCTACGTTCTCAGGTTGGATGTTAGTATGTAGCTCCCATCTTATGGAGGAATTCCTCAGAAGTCGCTGGATTTTACTAAGAGACACTTGGCTCTTGCAAAAATTGCATCCCGAATCGAACGAAATCCTTTGGAAGTGAAGCGTACAGGCGGTCAGCTTGTGGAAGGTACAAGCCATAAGCTCAAGCCAAAGGAGTGTGCATGCCTAGTAGGCAGCTGTCCGCTAGGCGCGATATTGACAAGGGAGACACTTGGTTTATACTCCGCTTCTCTCCCGTATACAACGAAATGCTGTGGAAGCCGAACTTTCAGGCAGTCAGGATTGGGGAGGTACATGCCATAAGCTCAACTCTCAGCAATGTGTATGCTTTGCAGGCTGATGTCTGCTAAACACTTATCGAAGCGAGGTATAGCCAAGCTACACTGTAATTGAACAAGGACATTGGCAATCGCTGTATTGAAGTCAGATGCACGTGAGTACAGTCCTGGCACTTCCACTTGCTTTTCTCCAACCTCTCCCATCATCTCACTTAAGGATGTTAGCAGGTATGACTATGGGCAGGCAGGATGCGGGAGGGTCCTGCCCTGAGCTCAACTCTCACAATAGAGCATGCCTAGAAGCCAGCTTTCAACTGGCTGCATTCTAACGGCCGTAAGATCATAGCAGTCTTCTAACTCAGGAGGTTCGAAGAATACCACTCTACTGCACTTGGAGACACCTTCCAGGCCTGCATTATTCCACTTGCTTCTCAGAAGCTTCTGACAAACGTCTCTGGTGAAGATGTTCAAAACTCATTTTGCAGGCAATGTGGAACTGTGAGGGTTTGGGTGTGAACTCAACTCTTGGAAGAGAGATGCTTTTGGACTTGGGGTTCAGCTTGCTCTCACGTATGGAACTTAGTATGTAGCACCTGTCTAAGACATGAATTACTAGGAAATCACTGGATTGAGCTTCGAGGCCCTAGTCTTGTGTGCCAGGACTTTCGTCTTATCTCTCACAACACTTCAGTCACTCATCAAGCCTATGCCTGTTACCAGTGCAGTGTACTTGGAGGAGGATGTGGGAAGTACAGGCCATAAGCTCAACTCTCAAAAGTGTGTACGCCTGGGAGGCTGATGTCTGCTACCCACTCGTACATTGGAGTTAGAAACTAGCTACACTCTGATTGAAGAAGGCCGTTTGAAATCGCTATATTCAACTCTGATAATGGTGAGTAGAGGTCTGATACTTCCACATGCAAATGGAATCGAAACAAATAGAATCACATCGAATAGAATCGAAAAGAAAGAATTGGAAACTATCGTATCGATACGAAATAAATGGAATTGAATCGAATCGAATCCAAAAGGATCGAATCGCATCGAATTGAAAAGAATCGAATCGAATCGAAAACAATTGAAACAAATCAAATAAAAAGGAATTGAATTGAAAAAATCGAATCGAAAAGAAATATATTGAATCAAATCGAAAAGAATCGAATTGAATCGAATCGAAAAGAATCGAATTGAAAAGAATTCAATCGAAGAGTTTCCATTCAAATCGAATTGAATCGAAAAGAATCTAATCGAACCAAAAAGATTCGAATGGAATCAGAAAGAAACGAATCAAAAAGAATCGAATCGATTCATAAGAATCAAATCTAGGGATCCCTGGGTGGCGCAGCAGTTTGGCGCCTGCCTTTGGCCCAGGGCGCGATCCTGGAGACCCGGGATCGAATCCCACATAGGGCTCCTGGTTCATGGAGCCTGCTTCTCCCTCTGCCTATGTCTCTGCCTCTCTCTCTCTCTCTCTCTCTGTGACTATCATAAATAAATAAAAATTTAAAAAAAGCATCGAATCTAATCGAATCGAAAAAGTTTCGAATCCAAATGAATCTAACCGAAAAGAATGGAATCAAAAAGAATCGAATTTTTTCAGAAAAAAACGAATCGAAGTGAATCAAATCGAAAAGAATTGAATCGAATTGATTTTAAAAGAAAGGAATTCGAATTGAAAAGACTCGAATCGAAAGATTCGAATCAAATCGAATCGAAACCAAAAGAATCGAATCGAATAGAATCGAAAAGAATCTAATCGAAAACTATCATATCGAAAAGAAAAAAATCGTATCGAATCAAAAAAATCGAATCGAATTATATCGAAAAGGATCTAATCAATTCTAAACGAATCAAAAAGAATCGAATCGAATCAAAAAGAATAGAATCGAATAGGAAACAATCGAAATAAATCAAATAAAAAAGAATCGCATAGAAAAAATCGAATCGAATCGAAAAGAATCAAATCTAATCGAAAAGAATTGAATCAAATCGAATCGAAAACAATCGAATCCAATCGAATCGAAAACAATTGAATCAAAGAGTTTCGAATCGAATCGAATTGAATCGAAAAGAATCTGATCGAACCGAAAAGATTCGAATGGTTTCAAAAAGAAACGAATCAAAAAGAATTGAATCGAATCGATTTGAAAAGAATCGAATCTAATCGAATCAAAAACTATTGAATCCAAATGAATCTAATCGAAAAAAGTGGAATCAAAAAGAATCGAATTGTTTCAGAAAAAAACGAATCGAATTGAATCGAATCGAATAGAATTGAATGGAATCGATTTTAAAAGAAAGGAATTCGACTCGAAAAGACTCGAATCAAAAGATTCGAATCAAATCTAATCGAAACAAAAAGAATCGAATAGAATCGAAAAGAAACTAATCGAAAACTATCATATCGAAAAGAAAAAAATCGTATCGAATCAAAAAAATCGAATTGAATCGAATCGAAAAGGATCTAATCAATTCTAAACGAATCAAAAAGAATCGAAATGAATAGAAAAGAATCGAATCGAATAGAATAGAAAATAATCGAAACAAATCAAATAAAAAAGAATTGAATATAAAAACATCGAATCGAATCGAAAAGAATCAAATCGAATCGAAAAGAATTGAATTGAATGGAATCGAAACAATCGAATCCAATCGAAAACAATCAAATCGTAGAGTTTCAAATCGAATCGAATTCAATCGAAAAGAATCTAATCGAACCAAAAACATTCAAATGGAATCAAAAAGAAATGAATTAAAAAGAATCAAATCGAATTGAATCGAAAAGAATCGAATCGAATCGAAAATAATCGAATCCAAATGAATCGAGTCGAAAGGAGTGGAATCGAAAAGAATCGAATAGTTTAGAAAGAAACAAATCAAATTGAATTGAATCAAATAGAAAATAATCGAATCGAATCGCACCAAATCAAAAGAATTGAATCGAATGGAAGTGAAAATAATCGAATCAATTCGAATCGAATCAAAATAATCGAATCAGTGATCCCTGTGTGGTGCAGCGGTTTGGAGCCTGCCTTTGGCCCAGGGTGCGATCCTGGAGACCCACGATCGAATCCCACATCAGGTTCCCTGCATGGAGCCTGCTTCTCCCTCTGCCTATGTCTCTGCCTCTCTCTCTCTGTGATGACTATCATAAATAAATAAAAATTTAAAAAAATAAAAAATAAAAAAATAATCGAATCAAATCGAATCGAAAAGAATTGAATCGATTCGAAAAGAAAGGAATTCAAATCAAAAACATTCGATTAGAAAGATTCGAATCGAATCGAATTGAATAGAAAAGAATAGAATCAATTCAAATAAAAAAGAAACGAATAGAAAACTGTCGAATGGAAATGAAAAAAATCGAATCGAATCATATCGAAGAGAATTGAATCGAATCGAAAAAGATCGAATGGAATCGAATATAAAAATCTAATCGAATCGAATAAAAAAGAATCGAATCGAATCGAAAAGGATCGAATCGAATTTTATCGAATGGAAAAGAATCAAATCAAATCGAAAAGAATCGAATCGAATCGAAAAGAATCGAATCGAATTGAATCGAAAAGAATCAAATCAAATCGAAAAGAATCGAATCAAATTGATTCAAAAAGAAAGAAATTCATATAGAAGAGGCTAGAATCGAAAAGAATCGAAATGAATCGAATCGAAAAATATCGAATCGAATCACACCGTATCAAAAGAATCGAATCGAATGGAAGTGAAAATAATCGAATTGAATCGAATCGAATAAAAAAGAATCGAATCGAATCGAATCAAAAAGAATTGAATCGAATCGAATCGAAAAGAATCAAATCGAATCGATTCGAAAAGAAAGGAATTCAAATAAAAAACACTCGAATAGAAAGATTCGAATCGAATCGAATCGAATCGAAAAGAATCGAATCGAATAGAAAAGAAACGAATAGAAAACTATCGAATGGAAACGAAAAAAATCGAATCGAATCAGAGAGAATCGAATTGAATCGAAAAAGTTCAAATCGAATTGAATATAAGAATCGAATCGAATCAAATTGAAAAGAATCCAATCGAATCGAAAAGGATTGAATCGAATTGTATCGAATAGAAAAGAATCAAATCGAAAATATCGAATCGAATGGAAAAGAATCGAATCAAAAAGAATCTAATCGAATCGAATCGTTTGGTAAAGGAATTCGAATCAAAAAGACTCGAATCATAAGATTCTAATCGAATCGAATAAAAAAGAAACGAACCAAAAACTATCGAATTGAAACGAAAAAATCGAATCGAAACGAATCGAAAAGAATCGAAGAAATCTAATAAAAAAGAATTGAATCGAATCAAAAAGAATTGAATCTAAGAGTTTTGAATCGAATCGAATTGAATCGAAAAGAATCTAATCGAAACGAAAATATTCGAATAGAATCGAAAAGAAACGAATCAAAAAGAATCGAATCGAATTGAAAAGAATAGAATCTAATCGAGTCGAAAAGAATAGAATCCAAATAAATCAAGTTGAAAGGAGTGGAATCGAAAAGAATTGAATCGATTCGAAAAAAAACGAATCGAATTGAATCTAATCGAATCGAAAATAATCGAATCAAATCGAATTGAAAAGAATACAAAAGAATCGAATCGAATTGAAAAGAATCAAATCGAATTGATTGAATCAAAAAGAATCGAATTGCATCGCATCGAATCGAAAATAATTGAAATGAATAAAAAATAATCAAATCGAATTGAATCGAGCATAATTGGAATTGAATTGAATCGATAATCGAATCGAATCAAATCAATTCGAAAAAAATCGAATCAAATTGCATCGAATCAAAAGTAATCGAATCGTATTGAATCGATTCGAATTGAAAAGAATCAAATCAAATCGAATCGAAAAGAATCAAATCGAATCGAATCAAAAAGAATCGAATCCAAAGAATCGAATTGTAGAGAATCTAATCGAAATGAAAAGATTCGAATCGAATCGAATAAAAAAGAATCGAATCTAAACGAAAAGAATCAAATCGAATCGAATTGAAAAGAATCAAATCGAATTGAAAAGAATCGAATAGAAAAGAATCAAATCGAAAAGAATTGAATCGAAAAGAATTAAATCAAATCAAATCGATTGAAAAGATCGAATCAAAAAAATCAAAGAGAATCGAAACGAATCAAAACGAATCGAATCGAATCGAATTGAAAAGAATCATATTGAATCATATCGAAAAAAATCTAATCGAATCGTATCGAATCAAAAAAACAAATCGAATCAAATCGAAAAGAATAGAATCATATTTAATTGAATCAAAATAATCGAATCGAATTGAATCGAAAAGAATCGAATCGAATCAAAACGAATCAAATCAAATCGAAAAGAATCGTATTGAGGGGATCCCTGGGTGGCGAAGCGGTTTGGCACCTGCCTTTCGCCCAGGGCGCGATCCTGGAGATCCGGGATCGAATCCCATGTCGGGCTCCCGGTGCATGGAGCCTGCTTCTCCCTCTGCCTGTGTCTCTGCCTCTCTCTCTCTCACTGTGTGCCTATCATAAATAAAAAATAAAAAATTAAAAAAAGAAAAGAATTGTATTGAATCGAATTGAATCGTAAAGAATCCAATTGAACGTAATCGATTCGAATTGAAAAGAATCGAATTGAAAAGAATCAAATCGAACGGAAAAGAAAGGAATCGAATTGAATAGAATCGAATCGAATGGTATCATTGAATCGAAAAGAATCGAATCATATCGAATTGAATTGAAAAGAAATCGAATAGAATCGAAAAGATTCGAATCGAATCAAAAAGAATCGAATCGTATCGAATCAAATCGAATAGAATCGAGTCGAATACAATGAAAAGAATCAAAATGAATCGAAAAGAATTGAATCAAATCGAATCAAATATTATCGAATCGAATCGAAAAGAATCGAATTGAATAGCATCGAAATGAATTGAATAGAAAAGAATCAAATTGAATAGCATCGAAACGAATCGAATCAAAATGAAAAGAATCGAATCGAATCGAAAAGAATCTAATCGTATCGAATGGAATTGAAAAGAATCGAATCATATCGAATTGAATCGAAAAGAATCGAATCGTATCGAATTGAATCGAAAAGAATCGATTCCAATCGAATTGAATTGAAAAGAATCGAATCGAACAGTACCGAATCGAATTGATAAGAATCGAATCAAAATTGAAAAGAATCTAATTGAAACGAAAAGAGTCGAATCAAATCGAATTGAAAAGAATCGAATCGAAAAAATCGAATCGAATAGAATCGAGTTGAGTTGAATCGAATAGAAAAGAATCGAATCGAATCATATCAAATTGAAAAGAATCGAATCGAATCGAATTGAATTGAAAAGAATCGAATCGAACTGAATCGAAAAGAATCGAATCGAAATGAAACAAATTGAATCCAAATGATCGAATCGAATCAAATCGAAAAGAATCGAATCGAAACGAAAAGAATCGAATAGAATCGAACTAAAAATAATCGAATCTAATCGAATCGAATCGAATAGAATCGAACAGAATTGAATCGAATGAAAAGAATCTTATCGAATTGAATCGAAAAGAATCGAATCGAATTAAATGGAGAAGAATCAAATCGAATCGAATCGAAAAGAATTGAATTGAAAAGAATCAAATCGAAGAGAATCTAATTGAAACGAAAAGAATCAAATCGAATCAAAAAGAATAGAATCAAAACGAAAAGAGACGAATTGAATCAAATCGAAAAGAATAGAATAGAAAAAATCGAATCGAATCGAATCGAAAAGAATCTAATTGAAAAGAATAGAATCGAAAAATTCGAATCGAATCGAATCGAAATGAATCGAATCGAATCAAATTGATTGAAAGATCAAATCAAAAAACATCAAAGAGAATCGAAACGAATCGAAACGATCGAATCAAATTGAAAAGAAACGTATCAAATCAAATCTAAAAGAATCGAATCGAATCGAAAAGAATCGAATCGAATTTAATTGAAAAGAATCGAATCAAATTGAATTGAGTCAAAAAGAATTGAATCGAACAGTATCAAATCGAATTGAAAAGAATTGAATCAAATTGAAAAGAATCGAATCAAAACTAAAAGAATCGAATCGAATCGAATTAGAAAGAATCGAATTGAATTGAAATGAGAAGAATCGAATCGAATTGCATCGAAACGAAAATAATTGAATCGAATTGAATAAAAAATAATCGAATCGAATCAAATCGAAAATAATTGAAATTGAATCGAATCGATAATCGAATTGAATCAAATCGAGTCAAATCGAAAATAATCGAATCGAATCAAATGGATTCAAAAACAATTGAATTGAATCGAATTGAAAAGAATCGAATTGAATCGAAAAGAATCAAACCGAATCAAAAAGAATCGAAAAGAATTGAATCAAGAAGAATCGAAATGAATTGAATCGAGTAGAATCGAATCGAAGCTAGGGGAAAAGAATTGAATCGAATCAAAAATTATCTAAACGAATCCAATTAAATCCAAAAGAATTGAATCGAATCGAATCGAATCGAATCAAAAAGAATCAAATCGAAATGTAACAAATCGAATCCAAATGATCGAATCGAATCTAATCAAAAAGAATCGAATCGAAAAGAATCGAATTGAATTGAATCGATTCGAGAAGAATCGAATTGAATGGTATCGAATCGAAAAGAATTGAATTGTATCAAATTGAATCGAATCGAAAAGAATCGAATCGAAGAGAATCGAATTGAAACGAAAAGAATCGAATCGAATCGAATTGAAAAGAATCGAATCGAATTGAAACGAAAAGAATCAAATCGAAAAGAATGGAATTGAAAAGAATCAAATTGAAAAAATCGAATTGAAAAGAATCGAAAAGAATCGAATCAAATGGAATCGAATCGAATGAATCGAAAAGAATCAATCGAATCGAATTGAATAGAAAAGAATCGAATAGGGGATCCCTGGGTGGCGCAGCGGTTTAGTGCCTGCCTTTGGCCCGGGGCGCAATCCTGGAGACCCGGGATCGAATCCCACATCGGGCTCCCGGTGCATGGAGCCTGCTTCTTCCTCTGCCTGTGTCTCTGCCTCTCTCTCTCTCTCTCTCTCTGATGACTATCATAAATAAAAATTTTTAAAAAATGTTTAAAAAAAAGAATCTAATAGATTCGAATCGAAACGAATCGAAAAAATCGAAATGAATGGAATCATATCGAATGGAAAAGAATCCAATCGAATTGAAAAGAATCGAATCGAACATAATCGAAAAGAATCGAATCAAAATGTAACAAATTGAATCCAAATGATCGAATCGAATCAAATCGAAAAGAATCGAATCGAAACGAAAAAAATCGAATAAAATCGAATTGAAAACAATCGAATCGAATCAAATGGAATAGAATCGAACAGAATTGAATCGAACGAAAAGAACCTTATCGAATCGAATCGAAAAGAATCAAATCGAATCGAATGGAGAAGAATCAAATCGAATCAAAAAGAATCGAATAGAAAAGAATCTAATCGAAACGAAAAGAATCAAATCGAATCGAAAAGAATCGAAACGAAGAGTCGAGTCGAATCGAATCTAAAAGAATCGAATAGAAAAAAATCGAATCAAATCGAATCGAAAAGAATCGAATTGGAAAGAATAGAATCGAAAAATTCGAATCGAATCGAATCGAAATGAATCGAATCGAATTAAATCGATTGAAAAGATCGAATCAAAAAACATCAAAGAGAATCGAAACGAATTGAATTGAATCAAATTGAATTGAAAAGAATCGTATCAAATCAAATCTAAAAGAATTGAATCAATCAAATCAAAAAGAATGGAATCGAATTGATTCGCATTGAAAAGAATCAATCGAATCGTATTGAATCGAAAAGAATCGAATCGAATCGAAAAGAATCGAATCGAATGGAATCGAATCGAATCGAATCGAAATTAATCGAAAAGAATCGAATCGAATCGAATTGAATCGAAAAGAATTGAATCGAAGAATATCAAATCGAATTGAAAAGAATTGAATCAAATCGAAAAAAATCGAATCGAAACGAAAAGAATCGAATCGAATCAAATTCGAAAGAATCGAATTGAATTGAAATGAGAAGAATCAAATCAAATTGCATCGAATCGAAAATAATTGAATTGAATTGAATAAAAAATAATCAAATAGAATCGAATTGAAAATAACTGGAATTGAATCGGATCGATAATCGAATCGAATCAAATCAAGTCGAATCGAAAATAATCGAATCGAATCAAATGGATTCAAAAACAATTAAATCGAATCGAATTGAAAAGAATCGAATTGAATCGAAAAGGATCAAACCGAATCAAAAAGAATCAAAAAGAATTGAATCAAGAAGAATCGAAATGAACTGAATCGAGTAGAATCAAATCGAAGCTAGGGTAAAAAGATTGAATCGAATCAAAAATTATCTAAATGAATCCAATTAAATCCAAAAGAATTGAATTGAATCGAATCGAAAAGAATCGAATCAAAATGTAACAAATCGAATCCAAATGATCGAATCGAATCAAATCGAAAAGAATCGAATCGAAAAGAATCGAATCGAATCGAAAATAATCGAATTGAATCGATTCGAGAAGAATCGAATCGAATGGTATCGAATCGAAAAGAATTGAATCGTATCGAATCGAATCTAAAAGAATCGAATCGAAGATAATATAATCGAAACGAAAAGAGTCGAATCGAATCGAATCAAAAAGAGTCGAATTGAAACGACAAGAGGCGAAGCGAATCGAATCGAAAAGAATCAAATTTAAAAGAATCGAATCGGGGATCCCTGGGTGGCACAGCGGTTTGGCGCCTGCCTTTGGCCCAGGGCACGATCCTGGAAATCCGGGATCGAATCCCACATCAGGCTCCCGGTGCATGGAGCCTGCTTCTCCCTCTGCCTATGTCTCTGCCTCTCTCTCTCTCTGTGACTATCATAAATATATAAAAAATAAAAGAATTGAATCGAATTGAAAAGAATCAAATCGAACAATCGAATCAAAAAGAATCGAATTGAATTGTATCGAATCGAAAAGAATCGAATCGAATCGAAAAGAATCGAATCGAATCGAATCGAAAAGAATTGAATCGAATTGAATAGAAAAGAATCAAATAGATTCGAATCGAAAAAAATCGAAACGAATCGAATCATATCAAATCGAAAAGAATCGAATCGAATCAAAAAGAATCGAATCGAACTGAATCGAAAAGAATCAAATTGAACAGACCGAAAAGAATCGAATCGAAAAGAATCGTATCGAATCGAATCAAATAGAATCGAAAGAATCGAATCGATTCCAATCGACTTGAATCGAAAAGAATCGAATCGAACAGTATCGAATCTAATTGAAATGAATCGAATCAAATAAAATAGAAAAGAATCAAATCGAAACGAAAGGAATCGAATCGAATCGAATTGAAAAGAATTGAATCGAATCGAAATGAAAAGAATCGAATCGAATCGATCAAAATGATCGAATTGAAAAGTATCGAATTGAATCGAATCAAATTGAAAAGAATCAAATCGAATCGTATCGAATCAAAAAGAATCAAATCAAATCGAATCGAAAAGAATAGAATCGTATTTAATTGAATCGAAAAGAATTGAATTGAAAAGAATCGAGTCGAATCAAAATGAATCGAATCAAATCAAAAAGAATCGTATCAAATCGAATCGAATTGAATCGAAAAGAATCGGATCGAATCTTATAGACTTGAATCAAAAAGATTCGAGTCGATTCGAATCGAAAATATCAAACTGAATAGAAAAGAATTGAATCGGGATCCCTGGGTGGCGCAGCGGTTTGGCGCCTGCCTTTGGCCCAGGGCGCGATCCTGGAAACCCGGGATCGAATCCCACGTCAGGCTCCCGGTGCATGGAGCCTGCTTCTCCCTCTGCCTCTGCCTCTCTCTCTCTCTCTCTGTGACTATCATAAATACAAATTTTAAAAAAAATTTAAAAAAAAATAAAAAATAATAAAAAATGAAAAGAATCGAATCGAAAAGAAAAGAATCGATTCAAATCGAAAATAATCGAATTGAATCAAAATGATTCGAATCGATACAAAACGAATCGAATCGAAAATAATAGAATCGAATCGAACCGAATCGAAATGAAAATAATCAAATTGAATCGAATTGAAAATAATCGAATCAAATCAAATCGAAAATAATTGAATCGAATCTAATAGAAAATAATCGATTCGCATTGAATTGAATCGAAAATAATCGAATTGAATTGAATTGAAAATAATGAAATCGAATTGAAAATAATCTAATCGAAAGTAATCTTATCGAATCGAAAATAATCAAATCGAATCGAAAATAATTGAACCGAATCGATCGAATTGAGTTGAAAATAATCGAATCAAACCGAATTGAATTGAAAATAATTGAATCGAATCGAATCGAAAAGAATCGAATCAAAACAAAAAGAATCGATCGAATCAAAAATAATCGGATCAAGTTGAAAAAAATTGAATCGAATCCAATCAAGTCGAATCGAAAATAATCAAATTGAATTCAAATGAATCGAAAATAATCGAATCGAACCGAAATGAATCAAATCAAATAAAAAATTATCGAATCGAATTGAATAAAAAATAATCGAATCTAATGCAATCGAATCGAATCAAAAATATTTGAATAGCATCGAATTGAATCGAAAATAATCCAATCGAATTGATAAGAATCGAATCAAATCGAATAGAAAATAATCGAATCAAACCATCGAATTGAGTCGAATCAAAAATAATCGAATCGCATTGAAAAGAATCAAATCGAATCGAATCGAATCAAATTGAAAAGAATCGATCAAATCAAAAGGAATCGAATCGAATCGAAAAAATAGAATCAAATCGAAAGAATAGAATCGAATTGAATCGAAGAGAAACAAATTGAAAAGAATAGAATTGAATCGTATCGAAAAGAATCGAATCAAATCGAATGGAAAAGAATCGAATCGAATAGAAAAAAATCGAGTCGAATTGAAAAGAATCAAATCGATTCATAAAGAATCGAATTGAATCACATCGAAAAGATTTCAATCGAATCGAACTGAAAAGAATCAAATCGAAACAAATCGAATCAAAAAGACGCGAATCGAATCGAATCAAATTGAACCAAATAGAAAAGAATCTATCGAATTGAAAAGAATCAAATCGATAAGAATCGAATTGAAAGAATTGCATCGAATCAATTCGAATCGAAAAGAATTGAATCGAATCGAATCGAAAAGAATCGAATCAAATCAAATCCCTAACCCTAACCCCTAACCCTAACACTAAACCTATCCTAAACCTAACTCTTAACCCTACCCCTTAACCCTAACACTTAACCCTAACCCTAACCCTAACCGTAACGCTACCCCTAACCCTAACCCATAACCCTAACCCTAACCCTACCCCGAACACTAACCCTAAACTTAACCCGTACCCTAACCAAACCCATACCCTAACCATAACAGGTACACTAACACTAACCTGCACCCCAACCCTAACCCGGACCCTAACCCGTACCCTAACCCTAAGCCCATCCCCTAACCCGTACACTAACCCGTCCCCTAAACCTAACCTAACCAGTACTCTAACACTAACCTGTACCCTAACCCGTACCCTAACCCGTATCCTAACCCTAACACTAACACGTACCTAACCATAACCCTAACCCTAACCCCTAACCCTAACACCTAACCCTAACCCTAACCCATAACCACTAACCCTAACCCTAAACCAAAACCTAACCCTAACCCCTAACCTTAACCCCTACCCCTACCCCTAACCAGAACCCCTAACCACTAATCCTAAACCTAACACTAACCTTTAATCCTAACCCTTAACCCTAACCCTAACCCTAATCCTAACACTAACCCAAACCCAACCCTAAACACTAACCCTAACCTTAACCCCTAACCTTAACCCTAACACTAACACTAACCCTAACACCTAACCACTAACCCTAGCCCTACCCCCTAACCGCTAACCCCTAACCCTACCCCTAACCCTTAACCCTAACCCTTAACCCGAACCCTAACCCTAACCCAAAACCTAACCCCTAACCCTAACCAAAACCCGTAACCCCTAACCCTAACCCTAACCCTTAACCCTACCCTTAGCCTAACCCTAACCCAAACCCTAACCCCAAACCCTATCAGTAACCCCAAACCTTAACCCTAACCCTAACGCTAACACTACCCCTAACCCTAACACCTAACCCCTAACCCTAACCTCTAATGCTCTCCGTAACCCTTAAACTCAACACTTAACCCTAAACCTAACCCTAACCCTTACCCTAAACCGTACCCTAACCCTAACCGAACCCTAACCGTAACCCGTACCCTAACCCTAACCCTGACCCATACCCTAACCCCAACCTTAACCCGTACACTAACCCTAACCCGTATCCTAACACTAACCCATACCCTAACCCTAACACGTAACCTAAATCTAACCCTGACCCTAACCCAAACAATAACCTAACCCTAACCCTAACCCGTGCCCTAACCCTTACACTAACCCCAACCCTAACGCTAACCCGTACACTAACCCTAAATGGTACCCTAACACTAACCCTAACCCGTACCCTAAACCTAACCCTAAAATTAACCCTAACCCGTACCCTAACCCTATAACATACCTTACCCTAACCCTAAACATAACCCGTACCCTAACACTAAAACTACCCCTAAACCAAACGCTAACTCTAATCATAACCCTAACCCTATCTCTAAACCTAATCCTAAACCTAACCTAACTGTAACCCTCACCCTAACCGTATCCCTAACACAGAAACTAACCCTAACCCTAACCCTAACCCATAAACTAAACCTAACCCTAACCCTAACCATAAACAGTGCCCTAACCCTAACCCTAACATGTACCTTAACCCTAAACCTAACCCTAAACCTAACCCTAAGCAGTACCCTAACCCTAACCCTAATCCGTACCCTAACCCATACCGTGACCCTAAACCTAACCCGTACCCTAAACCTAACCCAAACCCTAACCGTTACCAGTACCCTAACCCATAACTTAACCCGTACCGTAATCCATACCATATCTCTAAACCGTACCCTAACCCTAACCCGAACCCTAATCTGTACCCTAAACCTAAGCCTAAACCAAACCCTAATCATAACCCTAACACTAACCCTAACCCGTAGCCTAACCCTAACCCGAACCCTAAACATAACCCAAACTCTAACTCTAACCCTAACCCGTACTCTAACCCTAACCGTAACCCTAACCTGTAACCTAACCCTAACCCTAACGCTGAACAGTACCCTAAACCTAACCCTATCCCATACACTAACCCTAAACCTAACCCTAAACCTAACCCTAAAACTAACCTTAACCCGTACCCTAATCCTAACCCGTACCCTAACGCTTACCCTAAGCCTCACCCGTACCCTAACCCAAACTCTAACCCATACCCTAACCCTAATCTTACCCCAACACTAAACCTAATGAAACCCAATCCCTAATCCTAACCTTAACCCTTACCCTATCCCTAACCCTAACTCGTAACCTAACCCTATCCCTAAACAGTACCCTAACTTTAACCCTAACCCATACCCTAACCCTAACCCTAACCATAAACCTAAACCGAACCCTAACCCGTACCCTACCCTAACACTAACACTAACCCATACCCTAACCCGTAACCTAACCCTAACACTAACCCTAATCCTAACCCGTAGCCTACCCCTAACCCTAACTTGAACCCTAACCCTAACCCTAAGCTTAAACAGGACCCTATCCCTAACCCTAACTTGAACCCTAACCCTAACCCTAACCCTAAGCTTAAACAGGACCCTAACCCTAACCCTAACCCGTAACCTAACTCAAACTTTACAGCGTTGGAAGTCAGGTCGTTCCATGAATAAAGCTCTACTGCACCTGGAGACACAACCTTGAAGCCTGCAGCTTGCCCCTTGCGTCCCATGAGCTTCTGACAAACATGTCTAGTGAGGATGTTCGTAGCTCCATCTGCAGGCAGTGTGGAACTGGGAAGGACCGCGTGTCAGCTCATCTTGCAGAAGGAAGTTCCCCAGAGAGACAGCTTTCAACTAGGTACTCAGGTTTGGAAGTTAGTATGTAGCTCCCTTCTGAGGGAGGAATTACTCAGAAGTTGGATTGGGCTAGGAGACACTTGCCTCTCACAAAAATTGTGTCCCGTATCGAACGACGTCCTTTCGAAGTGAAAGGTACAGGCGGTCAGCATGTGGGAGGAACAAGGCATAAGCTCATCCAAAGGAGTGTGCATCACTTGGAGGCAGGTGTCCGGTAGTCGTGAATTGACAATGCAGACACTTGGTTCTCACTCCGCTACTGTCCCGCATAGAAGGGAATGCTGTGGAAGCGATCCGTACAGGCCGTCAGATTGTGGGAGGTACAGGCCATAAGCTCAACTCTGAGAAGCGTGTATGCCTTGCAGGCTCTGCTAGCCACTCTTTTATGGGAGTTAGAACCTAGCTACACTTTAATTGAACAAGGCTGTTGGAAATCGCTGTATTGAACTCAGTTACAAGTGACTACAAGCCCAAAACGTCTACATGCTTTTCACAACCTCTTCCAGCACCTAACATAAGGATGTTAGGACCTATGTCTACAGGCAGTCAGGTTGCGGGAGGGTCCTGCCCTCACCTCAACTCTCACAAGGAAGCATGTCTAGAAGCCAGCTTTCAACTAGCTGCATTCTTCTGGCCCTCAGAACGCAGCAGTATTCTAACTCAGGAGGTTCCAAGAATACCACTCTACTCCACCTGGAGACACCTTCCAGGCCTGCATTATTCCACTTGCGTCTCACAAGCTTCTGACAAGGGTCTCTGGTGAAGACGTTGGAAAGACATTCTGCAGGCAGTGTGGAACTGTGAGGGACTGCGTGTGAGCCCAACTCTCGGATGTAAGTTGTCGGTGGATGCAGGGTTCTATTAGCTACTATGGAACTTAGTATGTAGCACCAGTCTAAGACAGGAACTACTAGGAAATCGAGGGACTGAGCTTGGAGGCGCTGCACTTGTGGGCCTCACCTGGACGAGGTGACTGGTTCCCACCTGGGACTCACCTGGACCTGATAACTTTGCTCCACACTTTGGCCTCAACTGGCCCTGATGACTTGGGCCCCCCACCTAGGCCTCAATCTGGACCTAGTGACTGTGGTCCCCACCTGGGTCTCACCAGGACCTGGTGACTCTCGTTCCCACATGACCCACACCTGGACCTGGTGACTGTGGTGTTCTTGTAGACACATTTACCTGGTCACTCCAGTCCCCACCAGGGCCTCACCTGGATCTGGTGACTCTGGCCTGCAGGTTGGCCTCACCTGGACCTGGTGAGTGGGGTTGCCACCTGGGCCTCACCCATACCTGGTGACACAGGTCCCCACGTGGGCCTCACCTGGACCTGGTGAATCTGGTCCCCATCTGGGCCTCACCCAGTCCTGGTGACTTTGTTCCCCACCTGGACCTGATTGCTGTGGACTCCTTCTTGGCCTCACCTGGAACTGGTGACTCTGATCCTAACTGGGTCTCACCCAGATCTGGTGACTCTGGTCCTCACCTGTGGACCATTATGACATGGTTCCTCTGTTCCACACCTGAGCCTCACCTGGACATGATGACTCTGGAAACTCTCTGGGCCTCACCCTGACCTGGTGACTCTGGTCCCCATCTGGATGTCACCTGGACCAGGTGATTCTGGTACCCCTCTAGGCCTCAACCAGACCTGGTGACTCTGGTCCTCAACTGGGCCTCACCTGGACCTAGTGAATATGCTCCCCATCTGGGCCTCATCTGGACCTGGTGACTCTGGTCCCTACCTGGGCATCATCGGGACATGGTTCCACTGCATGGCCTACAGGCTGGCCTCACCTGGACCTGGTAACTCTGGTCCATATCTGGGCATCATCGGGACATGGTTCCTCTGCATGGCCTGCAGGTTGGCCTCACCTGGACCCGGTAACTCTTGTCCACACTTTGGCCTCTTCTGTACCAGATGACTCTGGCCCCACCTGGGCATTACCTGGAATGGGTGACTCTGATCCTCAGCAGCATGCCTCAAATGCACCTTTCCACTAGCTGCGTTCATATGGCCGTGAGAATGTAGCTACATTGTAAGTCAAGAGGTTCCATGTATACCACTCTACTGCACCTAGAGACACAAACATTGAAGCCTGCAGCTACCTCCTTTTGTCCTATGAGCTTCTGACCAACACGTCTAGTGAAGAGGTTCGAAATTTCATCTGAAGGCCATGTGGAACTGTGAGGGACTGGAGATGAGCTCAAGTCTCAGAAGAAAGTACCCTTTGGACACTGCGTTCCACTAGCTTCTCATGTATGGGACTTACTATGTAGCACCAATCGTAGAGTGCAGCTCCTCACATATCTCTGGATTGGGCTTGGAAACACTAGGCGCGTGGGCCGGCACCTTGCACTAACCTCTCACAACCCTTCTGTCACGATTCAAGCCTAGGCCTGATAGGAGCGAAGTGTACCTGCAGTCAGCATGTGGGAGGTACAGGGCATAATTTCAACTCTCAGAAGTGTGTATGCTTTACAGGCAGATGTCTGCTAGACACTTATTGATGGGAGGTAGAACCGAGGTACACTCTAATTAAATAAGGACGTTGGAAATCACTGCATTTAACTCAGATATATGTGAGTCAGGCCTGTCACTTCCACATGCTTTTCACACAACCTCTTCCAGCACCTAACATAAAGATGCTAGGACTTATGTCTACAGGAAGTCAGGATGCAGGACGGTCCTGCCCTGACCTCAGCTCGTACAAAGAAGCATGTCTAGAAGTCAGCTTTCAACTAGCTGCGTTCTTATGGCAGTGAGAATGTAGCAGTATTCTAATTCAGGAGGTTCCAAGATTACCACTCTCCTGCACCTGGAGACACCTTCCAAGCCTGCATTATTCCACTTGCGTCTCACAAGCTTCTGACAAACGGCTCTGGTGAAGATGATCAAAACTCATTCTGCAGGCAGTGGGAACTGTGAGGGACTGGGTGTGAGCTCAACTCTCAGAAGAGAGACTCTTTTGGACTCGGGGTTCAGCTAGCTTCTCAAGTATGGAAATTAGTATGTAGCACCTGTCTAAGACAGGAATTACTAGGAAGTCGCTGGATTGAGCTTGGAGGCACTAGTCTTGTGTGCCAGGACTTTCCACTTACCTCTCACAACACTTCAGTCATGCATCGAGCCTAGGCCTTTTAGCAGTGAAGTGTACCTGCAGGCAGGATGTGGGAAATACAGGCCATAAGCTCAACTCTCAAAAGTGTGTACGCCTGGGAAGCAGATGTCTGCTACCCACTCATTCATGGGAGTTAGAAACTAGCTACACTCTTTGAAGAAGGCCGTTTGAAATCGCTGTATTCAATTCAGATAATCGGGAGTACGGGTCTGAAACTTCCACATGCATTTCACCGACCTCTCCCAGCACCTAACATAAGCATATTAGCAGGTACGTGTATGGGCAGGCAGGATGTGGGAGGGTCCTTCCATGAGCTCAGCTCTCAGAAGGAAGCATGCCTAGAAGCCAGCTTTTTACTAGCTCGTTCGGATGGCCGTGAGAACGTAGCAGCATTGTAAGGCAGGACGTTCCATGAATACTGCTCTACTGCACCTGGAGACACAACCATTGAAGCCTGCAGCTGGCCCTTGCATCCCATGAGCTTCGGACAAACATGTTTAGTGGGGATTTTCGTAACTGCATCTGCAGGCAGTGTGGAACTGGGAAGGACCGCGTGTCAGCTCATCTCTGAAAGGGAAGTTCCCCAGAGAGAGAGCTTTCAGCCAGGTACTCAGGTTTCAAAGTTAATATGGAGATCCCATCTGAGGGAGGAATTCCTCAGAATTCGCTGGATGGAGCTAAGAGACACTTGCCTCTCACAAAACTTGCATCCCGTATCGAACGAAATCCTTTAGAAGCATAGCGTACAGGCGGTCAACCTGTGGGAGGTTCAAGTCCTAAGCTCAATCCAAAGGAGTGTGCATGCCTGGGAGGCAGCTGTCTGCTAGGCGCGAAATTGACAAGGCAGACACTTGGTTCTCACTCCGCTCCTCTCCTGCATACACCAAATGCTGTGGAAGTGGAACGTCCATGCAGTCAGGATCGGGGAGGTACAGGCCATAAGCTCAACTCTCAGAAGTGTGTACGCTTTGCAGGCCGATGTCTGCTAGACACTTATCGAGGCGAGGTATACCCGAGCTACACTCTAATTGAACAAGGACATTGGCAATCCCTGTATTGAACTCAGATACACGTGAGTAGAGTCCTTACACTTCCACTGGCATTTCTCCAAAACTCCCAGCACCTCACTTAAGGATGTTAGCAGCTATGACTATGGGCAGCCAGGATTCGGGAGGGTCCTGCCCTGAGCTCAGATCTCACAAGTGAGCAAGGGTAGAAGCCAGTTTTCCACTAGCTTCGTTCTAATGGCCGTGAGACCATAGCAGTCTTCTAACACAGGAGGTTCGAAGAATACCACTCTCCTGCACCTGGAGATACCTTCCAGGCCAGCATTATTCCACTTGCGTCTCATAAGCTTCTGACAAACGTCTCAGGTGAAGATGTTCAAAACTCATTCTGCAGGCAGTGTGGAACTGTGAGGGACTGGGTGTGAACTCAACTCTTGGAAGAGAGATGCTTTTGGACTCGGGGTTCAGCTAGCTTCTGTCGTATGGAACTTAGTATGTAGCACCTGTCTAAGACAGGAATTACTGGGAATCGCTGGATTGAGCTGGGAGGCACTAGTCTTGTGTGCCAGGACTTTCCACTTACCTCTCACAACAATTCCGTCACGCCTCGAGCCTAGGCCTGTTTGCAGCGAAGGGTACCTGCAGGCAGGATGTGAGAAATACAGGCCATAAGCTCAACTCTCAAAAGTGTGTACGCCTGGGAGGCAGATGTCTGCTACCCAGTTGTACATGGGAGTTAGAAACTGGCTACACTCTTTGAAGAAGCCCGTGTGAAATCGCTGTATTCAACTCAGATAATCGTGAGTACAGGCCTGACACTTCCACAAGCATTTCGCCGCCCTCTCCCAGCACCTAACATAAGCATATTAGCAGTTACCTCTATAGGCTGAAGGATGAGGGAGGGTCCTGACCTGAGCTTAGCTCTCAAAAGTAAGCATGCCTAGAAGCCAGCTTTCTACTAGCTCGTTCTGATGGCCATGAGAACGTGACAGCATTGTAAGGAGGTATGCTTACAATGAATACCGCTTTACTGCACCTGGAGACACAACCTTGAAGCCTACAGCTGGCCCTTGTGTCCCATGAGCTTCTGAAAACCAGTCTAGTGAGGATGTTCATAACTGCATCTGCAGGCAGTGTGGAACTGGGAAGGACTGCGTGTAAGCTCATCTCGCAGAAGGAAATTCCGCAGAGAGAGAGCTTTCAGCTAGGTACTCAGGTTTGGAAGTTAGTATGTAGCACCACTCTGAGGGAGGAATTCCTCAGAAGTCGCTGGATGGAACTAAGAGACACTTGCCTCTCGCAAAACTTGCGTCCCGTATTGGACGAAATCCTTTGGAAGTGAAGCATACAGGCCGTCAGCATGTGGAAATACAAGCCATAAGCTCAATCCAAAGGAGCGTGCATGCCTTGATGGCAGCTGTCTTCTACGCACAAAATTGACAAGGGAGACACGTGGTTTTCACTCCGCTACTGTCCCGGATACAACGAAATGCTGTGGACGTGGAACATACAGGCAGTCAAGATGGGGGAGGTACAGGCCATAAGTTGAACTCGCAGAAGTGTGTTTGCTTTGCAGGCCAATGTCTGCTAGACACTAATCGAGACGAGGTATACAGGAGCTACACTCTAATTGAACATGGATATTGGAAATCGCTCTATTGAACTCAGATACATATGAGTACAGTCCTGACACTTCCACTGCATTTCTCCAACCTCTCCGAACACCTAATATAAGGATGTTAGCAGCTACGACTACGGGCAGGCAGGATGTGGGAGGCTCCTGCCCTGAGCTCAGCTTTCAAAGGAGGCATGCCTGGAGGCCAGCTTTCTACTAACTGCGTTCTGATGGGCATGAGAACGTGGCAGCATTGTAATTCAGGATGTTCCATGAATACCGGTTTACTGCACCTGGAGACACAACTCCGAGAGGGAAGTTCCCGAGAGTGAGCTTTCAGGTAGGTTCTCAGGTTTGGAAGTTAGTATGTAGCTCCCATCTGAGGGAAGAATTCCTCAGATGTTGCTGTATTGAAAAGAAAGAAAAGAAAGAAAGAAAAAGAAAGAAAGAAAGAAGGAAGGAAGGAAGGAAGGAAGGAAGGAAGGAAGGAAGGAAGGAAGGAAGGAAGAGTGGCACCTGTGTGGCTCTGTCAGTTAAGCTTCTGCCTTAGGCTCAGATCATGATCCAGGTCCCAAGACAGGCTCCCTGTTCAACAGAGAACCTGCTTCTCCCTCTCCCTCTTCCCCTCTCACTCATGCTTTATCTCTACTCTCTCTCTCAAATAAATAACATCTTTGAAAAAGAAACAAACAAACAAATCCACAAGGAAGAGAAATTGCCCATGTAGAATAATTTCAAACAATTTGTGAAGACATTCCACCCTCAAGTTCATGAGCATAGCTTCCCACTCTTAAGTGTGGAATACACATAGTAACTTCCATCTACAAAATATAATATGAAAACCTTAAAATAATAATGATAATATAATAATAATAATTAATAATAATAATAAAGATCAGTTTACTACTGAGAAAGCTGACAAACACTACTTCAGCAAGATGATCAGATCGATACCAAGACTGATAAATCATGTTGATAGTATCTATCCTTTATATGATATAATGAAAATGGCAGTATATCTCTGTATATAATCCACAAAAACAGTTCAGTCATGAGATAAACAACAGACATGTCCCAACTGAGGGAAATTTTACAAAATACTCTACTTGTCAAAGTGTTCCAGTTCAACAACAAGAAAAGGCTGAAAGACTGTCACAATCCAGATGAGCCTAAGGAAAGAGGACAAATGGAATGTGATTTGAGGATTGGTAACTTAGCAAAAACTAAGGAAATCTGAATAAACTATGGTCTTTGTTTTTTTTTTGTCTTTGTTTAATGCTAATTTTTTAATATTGATTCATTAGCTCATATTTGTACCGTACTGATATAAGATATCAATAATTGGAGAAATTGAGTGCAAGTGCATGCGAATGCTCTGTACTATCTTCTCAGTTTCCCTATAAATCTTTGTTTTTTTCCTAATAAATAAGATTTATTTTGAAAATTGACTTAAATGAACCAGGCTCCAAGTGTGAAGACATTTTAAGAATCGTTGAATTAACTTTTTCCTTATTCTTAAAGAGTTCCTTTGATGGAAACAATTAAGAATTTTAGATCAAAGGAAAGAAAAACACTTAAGAACACGTATAATGCCTCCTCAACCTGAAAAGCAGGAAAGGATAATAAATAGCAAAAATCAGATAAAAATACTTCTAGTATAATAGACACCATATTGCAAGTGCATTTAAAATTAGCAATGCATAACATTTATTTCCTTGACATTTGACTTCCAAAGAGTTCAAAGTGTTTCAGTGTCAGTTGAAACAGGGGAAGAATCTCAGGGAAGGATCCTTCACATAAATAATAGGACCATTGGTAATAATGTCTCTCAGTTCTTTCCAAATCGATAAAGATGCATTTCCTGATGAGTGACTGAGCTGTGAAGAAAGAGATGAGAAACCCTCATCCCTCTGAATTACTTGTGTCAGAATATTTTGACCATAGTACCACGGATAGTAAATTATCCTTATTAACAGGAAATATGTCTCAGATTGGAATCTGAGCAACCAGATGGGCAGAGAAAAAATGCTTTGACTCGCTCTTCATCTTTTAAAGACAAAGGAGAGCTTTTTTATGTACAAAGTCTATTGTCAAGATAGCCTTAGGGAATAAGAGTCTGCAGCATCGAATCCCCCTGCACATCTGGGAAGCCCGTGCCCCAGGTCTTCCTGATTCGAAATCCCTGGGCCTGTCCCCCAACACAGGCTGCCACGCTGAGGTCATTTGCAATTGCTCTCTTAGGAGCTCTGGGGAAGGGGGAAGGAGCTAGATAGGATGTTACTGGAAGCATGGAGGCCTAGAAAATTAAGGCCATTCCAATTTAAATTCAGTGTTAGCACAAGTCCAGCCATCCCAGGTCCCTGTGAAGAACAGCTGAAATTAACATTACTTCAGTTACCGGAAAAAGCAAAAGTTTACAGCTTAATGTCCTAGAAAGCCCCACAATAGAAACAAAACTGAGTCAAGGCCAAGGACAGGAAGCCTCTATTAGAATGAGAACAGAGCTCAATGCCCTTGAATGTCCCATATCAAAATGTAAACAGAACTTGAGGAATTGCTCCACCCCTTCTGGAGGTCCCTTTAGCCAGCCCTTAATACTAAGCTAAAACCCACCTCGGGGTCCAAGTCCCTGCTCCACTCTGTCCGGTATACTTGCACACAAGCTCTAGCTTGTAAATAAACCCTCATGTGTTTGCATCAGTGTCGGCTTCTCGGTGGTTTCTCGGATTCACAATCTTGGGCACAACACTCTGAGATAAAAAAAACAAAGCCAAAAGAAGCTCAGACGCAGGTAGAGTAAATGCAGGGTTCTGAGAGAATCGGCGGAGACCCAGGGGCTTGGGAGCTCTTCTGTGGAGGCCCATGCAGACTGGGGGGCAGGATGCTCAGCCCCAGAGCCAGAGGACCCAGAGACCCCACCCGCATCCGGCCAATCAGGGGGGGTCTCAAGGAGCAGCACTGTGCCGCTCACTGGAGGCCAGAGGTGCTGATGCCCACCCCACCTCTGACCCCGCAGGTGCATCTACCACACAGATGTGCACCTGATAATCAGCGCCAGAGCCCATCCCCAGACCCTGCACAGACCACTCACTGCCACCAATTTGTCGGACCACAGAGGATGCATAGATTCAGCTCTGCCTGGAAAGTAGGATATAGCTTCCTTTGTACTTTGTGCTTTATTGTCATTTATTTTCCTTGATTTTTTTGTTAATTGACTTATTTTAATTTTATGTATGTACCTTATATATTTCTTTCTTTCTTTTTTTTACCTTATATATTTCTTAATTTTACATTCATGGTACTTTAATTGTGTTTCATATTTGGGGTTTAGAATCTTTTGAAATGCAGGCCAAAATAATCTGGTGTTTTTTTTTGGAGAGCAGTTGTTATTGTTTTCCTTGGTTTTTCTTTTTCTTCCCTCTCTCTTTTCTGGAAAAGGTAATGAAATGGAGAAATTCACCTCTATAAAATAACATGAGATAGTACTCACAGCCAGGAAGTCCATCAATACACATATATGATGTCTAACTACATTTTAAAACAATGATTATAAAGATAGCAGCTGGGCTGGATAAAGAGCACAGAAGAAAACTAGAGAATCCCTTACTGTAGAAGTAAAACAACTAAAATCTAGTCAGGCCAACGTTAAAAATGCTATAACTGAGATGCAGTCCCACGTGGAAGCCATAAAAACAAGAAAGGTTATGGACCACAGAGACAGACGTAGGGAAGTCAGCCACTTATTAAAAAATAACATTCATATCTTAGGAGACTCAGAAGATGAAGAGAGAGAACAGATGGGCCTTGCTCAGCCATTAAAAATGACAAATACCCACCATTTGCTTCAACGTGAATGGAACTGGAAGGTATTATGCTGAGTGAAGTAAGTCAATCAGAGAAGGACAAACATTGTATGTTCTCATTCATTTGGGGAATATAGATAATAGTGAAAGGGAATATAAGGGAACGGAGAAGAAATGTGTGGGAATATCAGAAAGGGAGACAGAACATAAAGACTACTAACTCAGGGGATCCCTGGGTGGTGCAGCGGTTTAGTGCCTGCCTTTGGCCCAGGGTGCGATCCTGGAGACCCGGGATCGAATCCCACATCGGGTTGCCGATGCATGGAGCCTGCTTCTCCCTCTGCCTATGTCTCTGCCTCTCTTTCTCTCTCTCTGTGTGTGTGACTATCATAAATAAAATTTAAAAAAAAGACTCCTAACTCAGGGAAATGAATTAGGGGTGATGGAAGGGGAGGAGGGCGGGTGGTGGGGGTGAATGTGTGATGGGCACTGAGGGGGGCACTTGACGGGATGAGCACTGGGTGTTATTCTGTATGCTGGCAAATTGAACACCAATAAAAATAAAATTATTATTAAAATAAAAGAAAGAAATAAATAAAGAAGAAAGAAATAGAAAGAATGAAAGAAAGAAAGAAAGATGAAAGAAAGAAAGAAAGAAAGAAAGAAAGAAAGAAAGAAGAAAGAAAGAAAGAAAGAAAGAAAGAAAGAAAGAAAGAAAGAAAGAAAGAAAAAGAAAGAAAGAAAGGAGTGGCACCTGGGTGGCTCAGTCAGTTAAGCTTCTGCATTAGGCTCAGATCATGATCCAGGTCCCAAGGCAGGCTCCCTGTTTAGCAGGGAACCTGCTTCTCCCTCTCCCTCTGCCCCTCTTGCTCATGCTTTTTCTCCTCTCTCTCTCTCTCTCATATAAATAAATAACATCTTTGAAAAAGAAACAAACAAACTCAGAAGGAAGAGAAATCACCCATGTAGAAGAATTTCAAACAATTCGTGGAGACATACCACACTCAAGTTCATGAGCATAGCTTCCCACTCTTATGTGTGGAAAACACATAGTAACTTCCTTCTGCAAAATATATTATGAAAAACCTAAAATAATAATGATAATATAATAATAATAATAATAATAATAATAATAAAAGAATCACTTTACTATGGAGAAAGCTGACAAACACTACCTCAGCAAGATGATCAGATCGATACCAAGACTGATAAATCATGTTGATAGTATCTATCCTTTATATGATATAATGAAAATGGCAGTATATCTCTGTATATAATCCACAAAAACAGTTCAGTCATGAGATAAACAACAGACATGTCCCAACTGAGGGAAATTTTACAAAATACTCTACTTCTCAAAGTGTTCCAGTTCAACAACAACAAGGAAAGGCTGAAAGACTGTTACAATCCAGAGGAGCCTAAGAAAACAGGAGGACAAATGGAATGTGATATGAGGGATGGTAACTTAGCAAAAGCTAAGGAAATCTGAATAAAGTATGGTCTTTGGTTAATGCGAATATTTTAATATTGATTCATTAGCTCATATTTGTACCGTACTAATATAAGATATCAATAATTGGAGAAATTGAGTGCCAATGCATGCGAATGCTCTGTACTATCTTCTCAATTTCCCTATAAATTCCCTCAATTCCCTATAAATCTTTGTTTTTTTCCTAATAAACAAGATTTATTTTGAAAATTGACTCATTTCTTGATGAGTGACTGAGCTGTGAATAAAGAGATGAGAAACCCTCATCCCTCTGAATTACTTGTGTCAGAATATTTTAACCATAGTACTACGGATAGTAAATTATTCTTAGTAACAGGAAATACGTCTCAGATTGGAATCTGAGCAATTAGATGGGCAGAGAAAAATAACTTTGACTCGCTCCTCATCTTTTAAAGATAAAGGACAGCTTTTCTATGTACAAAGTCAGTTGTCAAGATAGACTTAGGGAATAAGAGTCTGCAGCATCGAATCCCACTGCACAGCTGGGACGCCCATGCCCCAGGTCTTCCTGATCCCAAATCCTTGGGCCTGTCTCCCAACACAGGCTGCCAAGCTGAGGTCATTTGCAATTGCTCTCTTAGGAGCTCCAGGGAAGGGGAAAGAGCTAGCTAGGATGGGACTGGATGCAAGGAGGCCGAGAAAATGAAGGCCTTTCTACTTTAAGTTCAGTGTTCGAACAAGACCAGCCATCCCAGGTCCCTGTGAAGAAGAGCTGAAATTTACATTACTTCAGTTACAGGAAAAAAACAAACAAACAAACAAAAGTTTACAGCTTAATGTCCTAGAAAGCCCCACAATAGAATGAAACTGAGCCCATGCCAAGGGCTGGAAGCGCCTATTAGAATGAGAGCAGAGTTCAATACCCTTGAAGGCCCCATAACAAAATGTAAACAGAACTTGAGGAATTGCTCCAGCCCTTCTGGAGGACCCCGAGACAAGCCCTTAAAACTAAGCTAAAACCCACCTCGGGGTCCAAGTCCCTGCTCCGCAGTGTTGGGTGTACTTGGACACAAGCTCGAGTTTGGAAATCAACCCTTGTGTGTTTGCATTGGTGTCAGCTCCTTAGTGGTTTCTTGGATTCGCAATCTTGGTCACAACACCCCCATGTCCCCTCCCACCTTGGTTGAACCGCTATCCCCTCCCACCCAGAGTGACACTCAGTCACCTCCCTCCCTACAACAGCTTGGCACAGGCCGTCACACATATCCCATGGGCACGGTGGGCACTCTCACCGTCCCTGGCCTCCCAGAGGAAGGAAGGAGGTTTTGGCAGTACCCACTCCATGGTGGCCCCAGGGCTCCCTGCCCAGGACAGACAGGTTAGGGTCTGTGTCCCTGACGCCAGCTCCTCCTCCCCCGTTTTCCCACAGAAAATGAAGGAGGAGGCCCTGGTCTACTCTAGGGACATCACGCTGGGGGACCTGGACGTCAACAGGATATTCAGCAGTCACGTCATGTTTTGGGACTACTATGGGTTAGGGTGAAGCTGAGGGGCCAGGGGGATTGGGACCCAGGAGGACCGGGGGCTTCTGGGTAGGGAACATGGGGCTTCAGAGCCTGGGAGAAGAACAGCAGCCAACAACACACGGCTGCATAGTAGGTTGTTGGGGATGAACACTGTGCCCCCACCCTCGGGGTCTCAGGGATGAGGAGGTCACTAGGACTGGGCCTCCAGGGATTGCCATGTTAGCTGAACCCCAAAAGGGT
Source organism: Canis lupus baileyi (assembly GCF_048164855.1). Classification (NCBI taxonomy): domain Eukaryota; kingdom Metazoa; phylum Chordata; class Mammalia; order Carnivora; family Canidae; genus Canis; species Canis lupus. The sequence continues at coordinate 52,108,094 of NC_132860.1, forward strand.
GAGGGACAGCCCCCTGAAAAGCAGGGGGCTGGGGTGGGGGCCGTCGGGCCAGTAAGGGGACCTGGGGGCAGGGTGCATGGCCGTGACTGGAGGAAGACACACATTGATCTGATGAGGGTCGGACGGGTCAGGGTGATACCCACCCTCAGGACTTCATATATTTCTAAATTCTATGCATTAAATTTGAGACAATTTGAAATTTGTAAACATACATTGTATGATGACCCCCAGATAATGCCCCTGGTCCAGCCAGGGCCCTGTACTCACCACACGGGGCCCCAGGGGCAGGTGTCACAGCATACCCCAGACTGGGGTCGCCTTTATCTGTGGACGTCTCAGTGTGCATCTTAGAGAAAGAGGATTCCCTGTGTCCGCCGGCCCCCCACACCATCCTCCCATTCCCCAGACCCACACCATCCCCTAACATCATCATCCCCCATGGCATAGACCCTACACCATCCCCCTCACACACACACAGCCTCACACAATCCCCACCCGCACTATACTCAAACACCATCCCCCCTACACCATCCCCCACGCCCCACCACCATCATACCCATGCCTCCACACCATCGGCCCTGAGCAAGGACCCAGTGCAGCTGCACCCTGTGGGACATGCTCAGACTCCCCGGGGTTCTCTGGATACCCTGCTCCCATCAGAAGCCTGGGTGTCTCATTGAGTACCAGGGGTGGCAGGGAGGAGGGAAGGCAGCGAGCCCTGGACAGTGTGTGTGCAGGAGAGTGGTGCAGAGGACACACTGTGCCTGCCTCCACCCTCTGTCCCTCCTGGATGGTGGGACACCCTGCACAGGACACCAGGCCCTAACCCAGAGGGACCTGGGCTGACTTGGGCCCAGGCTCTGTGGGCGCTGGGTTGATTTGAGCCCACACCAGTCCCAACTCAAAGACTAATGGAATCAGGCCCCCATGGCCCTCGACAACCCTGGATTCTGGCGCCGGGCTCAGTGAGCCCTCTCAAAGCTGGATGTGGCTTACTGGGCCCTGGACATGTCACACAGATACAGGTCGCTTATCTAGGGCAGCCCTGGGGATCCCAGGACACACCAGTGTGAGGAGTGGAGGGGTAAGCCGGTGGGCCACACCCGCACCCACACCATAAGGCAGGCTCCTCCAGGTGCTGGGACCCTAGAGGGCCCGAGGCCGGGGTCCAGCTGCCCTGCGGGGACCCAGAGCAGGAGCCCATGAGCTACAGGTCCAGGTCAGCTCTGCTGTCCTCAGAACCGTCACTCAGGCTGAAACCTCAGGACACATGCCCCCACCCAGAGTCCACACATGCTCCCAGGTGGGGGACTCCAGCACCAGCCCACCCACCCCATGTGATTCTTGCTCCCACTTAAAGGACAGAAAGGTCTCCTTCTCCAGGGGAAGGCACGCACCCACGGCTCTGAGCCCGTTTGCTGTAGAAAGTCAATAAAGTGATGTGGTGCAAAAATGCACAGCCAGCCCATTTTTGTGTCTCCCAGAACTCTGTGAACGGGGCGTAGAGAGACCCCCAGAGAGGAGGAGGGGGCACCACCTAGGCCCCAACCAGCCCCTGCAGGGCCACCGCCAGGCAAACACAGCTGATGTCCCCACGTGCCTTTCAGGGAAGGCCTGACCCACTGCCGGACATGGGAATGTGGCCGAGCCAGAACTTCCAGCTCAGCTGACCCTCCAGCTGAAAGTTCCTGCACGAGTTAGCCCCGGCGTAACCAGGAGAGCTCATCTAGCCGCCAAGCACCAGCATCAGAAATGATATTCTGACAAACATTTTGGTTTTTTTTTTTTTCCATTTTGGGGTTTTGGGTGACCCAGACAGAGGATCCGATAGCTGCATGGGATAGCTGCATGTGATAGACACACATGCACCTCAAAACCAACAAAAGTCAGAATCCCCCCAATGTTGTCAAACACAGCCAGATGGTTACATACACTAAGTCGTGGTCCCCAATAGGATACATGGAAAACGCTATAAGCCATGACTGCAGAGGTGCTGGAGGCACGTAGATGTGCCTGCTTGTGTTCCAACAAGGAGGGCAGAGGGGCAGGAAGCATCCTCCAGATGGGGGGCACTCCTAGGAAAGGACATCAGGTCCCTATGAAGACTACGGAGGGTGAAATCTGTCCTCCTCTCTTTCTGCTTCTGGTTTTCCTCCTAAATGCCATTTTCCTCAATCATATTAGCAAGAATTTTTTTTTTTGTTTTTAAATTTCTTTTTATTGGAGTCTAATTTGTATGAATTCTTTCTTCAGCAAGTGTGTCATTCAGGAGGGAAAGAGAGATAAAGATTTTCCCAGACAGGCAACATATAAAGGAGTTCAGGACCACTTAACCAGTCCAGTAAGGAATTTTAAGACGGACTCTTCTAGTGGGGGAAAAAGAGACAAAAAGCAACAAAGACGAGAAAGGCCCAGAGAACGTCACCAGAAACACCAACTCTTCCGGTAACACAAATGCACAAAGTTCATATCTTTGAATAATCACTCTGAATGCTGATAGACTAAATGCTTCAATCAAAAGATATAGGGTATCAGAGTGGCTTAAAAAGCAGGATCTGGGATGCCTGGGTGGCTCAGGGTTTGACCCTCTGCCTTTGACTCAGGGTGTGATCCTGGAGTCTGGGATCGAGTCCCATATTGGGCTCCTGGTGGGGACCCTGTTTCTCTCTCTGCCTAATTTTCAGCCTCTCTCTCTCTCTCTCTCTCTCACACACACACACACACACACTATCATAAATAACATTATTATTAAAAAACAACATCCATCTGTACGCTGCCTACTAGAGGCTCACCTTAGACCTATAGACACCAACAGATTGAAAGTCAGGGGACAGAAAATCATTTATGATGCTAATAGATATCAAAAGAAAGATGGAGGACCCATACTTATATCAGACAAACGAGATTTGAAACCAAACCCTGGGGGACACCTGGTGGCTCAGTGGTTGAGCATCTGCCTTTGGCTCAGGGTGTGATCCTGGGATCCCAGGATCGAGTCCCACATCAGCCTCCCTTTGGGGAGCCTGCCTCTCACTCTGCTATGTTCCTTCCTCTGCTTCTCTGTGTATCTCTCATGAATAAATAATTTAAATTTCAAAAAAGAAAGAACAAATACTGTAAGAAGAGATGAAGAAGGGCATTATTTCATAATTAAAAAGACTCTCTATCAAGATCAAACAACTAAATATTTATGCTGCCAACATGGGAGTATCTAAATATAGAAACCACTGTTGGTGGGAATGTGAACTGGTGCAGCCACTCTGGAAAACTCTGTGGCAGTCCCTCAATGAGAAAAAAATAGACCTGCACAACGACCCAGAAATTGCACTGTTGGGGATTTACCCCAAAGATTCACATGCAATGAAATGCCGGACACCTGCACCCTGATGTTTATATTAGGAATGTCCACAATAGACAAACTGTGGAAGGAGCCTCGCTGTCCATCAAAAGATAAATGGATACAGAAGATGTGGTTTATGTATACAATGGAATATTACTCAGCCATTAGAAATGACAGATACCCACCATTTGCTTCAATGTGGATGGAACTGGAAGGTATTATACTGAGTGAAGTAAGTCAATCGGAGTAGGACAGTGTGTGTTCTCATTCATTTGGTGAATATAAATAATGCTGAAAGGGAATATAAGGGAATGGAGAAGAATTGTGTAGGAATTATCAGAAAGGGAGACAGAACATAAAGACTCCTAACTCTGGGAAACGAACTAGGGGGGCTGGGAGGGGAGGAGGGCGGAAGTGTGGGTGAATGGGTGATGGGCACTGAGGGGGACACTTGATGGGATGAGCACTGGGTGTTATTCGGAATGTTGGTCAATTCAACATCAATACAAAATAAATTTATTAAAAAAAAAAGATCCAACAACTAAATATTTATGCTGCAACATGGGAGTACCTAAATATAGAAACGAATTAACAACAAACATACAGGAACTCACTGATAATAATACAATGACAGGGGTTTTAACACCCACTTATGGCAATGGACCGATCGTCTATGCAGAAAATCAACAGGGGAACAATAGCCTTGACACACTGGACCACAGGGACTCAACAGATATAGTCTGAACATTTCTTTCTAAAGCAGAATACACATTCCTTTCAAGTGCACATGGGACATTCCCCAGAACAGATCATATCATGGCCCACAAATCAGACCTCAACAGGTACAACAGGTACAAGAAGGTTGATATAACATGCTGTACATTTTCGGAACACGATGCTATGAAACTCGAAGTCGACAGTAAGAAAAAAAAATTGGACAGACAAAAAATACGTGGAGATTATGAACATCCTACTAGAGAATGAATGGATCAACCAGGAAATTAAACAGGAAATTTAAAACAAATGAAAATGAAAATATGTTTTTCCAAAATTCTGGGATGTAGCAAAGGCAGTCCTAAGAGGTAAGTACATAGCAATACAGGACTACCTCAAGAAACAAGAAGTCTCCAATACACAACCTAACCCTACACCTAAAGGAGCTGGAAAAGAAATAGCAAACAAAGCCTAAAGCCTACAGAAGAAGGGAAAAAATAAAGATGACAGCAGAAATAAACAATACAGAAACAACAAAACAGTAGAATGGAATAACGAATCTAAGAGCTGGTTCTTCAAAATAATTAATAAAATGGATCAAGCTCTAGCCAGCTTTATCAATGAGAAAAGAGAAAACACCTAAATAAATAAAATAACAGATGAGAGAAGAGAGATCACAATCAACACCAGCAAAATTAGACAATTATAAGGGAATACTATGAAATTATACGCAAACAAACTGGAAGACATGGAAGAAATGGACAAATCCCTAGAAATGTGCAAACGAGCAGAACTCAAATAGGAAGAAATAGAAAATGTGAACAGACCCATAATGAGCAAAGGAATTGAATCAGCAAGGTACCTGGGTGCATCAGGGGTTGAGCATCTGCTTTGGCTCAGGTCATGATCCCGGGGTCCGGGGGAATCATGTCCAACATCAGGGCCCACTGGAGGCTCATTTTCCCTCTGCCTTTACCTCTGCCTTTCTGTGTCTCCCATGAATACATAAATAAAATATTTAAAAAAGAAACAAGATAAAAAGTGAGAAAGGACCCAAATAAAATCACAAATGGGAAAAGAGAAATAACAACCAACACTAGAGAAATAGAAACGATTATAAGAGAACATTATGAAAAATTATATGCCAGCAACATAGAACCTGGAAGAAATAGATCAATTCTGGAAATATATAACATAGCAAAAATGAAAAAGGAAGAAATAAGGAACTTGAACAGACATATAACCAGCAGAGAAATTGAATAAGCAATCAAGGATCTCCCAACAGGAGACGCTTAGATCAACAGAACAGAATGGAAAGCTGAAACAAGATACAAACCTGTAACTCTGTGATCCATTAATCGACAACAAGGCAGCAAGGAATATCCAATGGCACAAAGACAGTCTCTTCAACAAACCCTAACCCTGACCCCAGGAAAAGAACAAATAGTGTTGGGAAAACCAGGCAGCCACATGCAGAAGAATCAAAGTGGACCACTTTCTTACACCATATATATAAAAAATAAATTCAAAATGGATGAAAGACCTAAATGTGAGACCTGAAACCATATACAAAGAAGAAAAGATAGGCAGCAACGTCTTTGATATTGGCCATTGGATCTTCTTTCTAGATATGCCTCTGACGTGAGGGAAACAAAAGCAAAAATACTATTGGGACTTCATCAAATGTAAAAGCTTCTGCAAAGTGAAGGAAACAACCAAAGCTAAAAGGCAACATACAAAATGAGAGGAGATATTTATAAACAACCCATCCAATAAAGAGTTAGTATGCAAAATACATAAAGCAAACATAAATCTCAGCATCCTAAACACAAATTATCCAACTACAGATGGGCAGAAGAGATGAATGGACTTTGTCTCTGACAAGACTTCCAGATGGCCACCAGACACATGGAGAGACACTCAGCATCACCCATCATCAGGGAAATGCATACCACAATGAGATGTCACCTGACAGCCGTCAGATTGGCTAAAATTAACAGCACAAGAAACAACAGGTGTTGGTGAGGCTATGGAGAAGGAGAGCCCCCTTACACTCCTGGTGGGCATGCGAAAATGTACAACCACTGTGGAAAACAGTGTGGAGGGTCCTCGAAATTTTAAAAATAGGGGATCCCTGGGTGGTGCAGCAGATTGGCAGCTGCCTTTGGCCCATGGCGCAATCCTGGACAGCTGGGTTTGAATGGTACTTCGGACTCTTGGTGCATGGAGACAGCTTCTCACTCTGCCTGTGTCTCTGCCTCTCTCTCTGTGACTATCATAAAAAAATAAAATAAAAAGAAGTTAAAAATAGAGCTAACCTATGATTCAAAAATTGCACAGCTAGGTATTTACCACAAGGATACAAAAGTAGTTTAGTAGATTGGAAGAGGGACACGCAGCCCAGTGTTTGCAGCAGTGTTATCAACAAAAGCCAATCTGTGGATACAGCCCAGATGTCCATCAACAGATGAATGGGCAGAGACGATGTGCTAAATATACACACTGTGACATCACTGGGTCATCAGAAGGGATGAAATGAAGCCATTTAAAATGATGTGGGAGAAGTGGAAAGGACTTATGCTAAATGAACTCAGTCAGTCAGAGAAAGACAGATACCAAATACCATACAATGGCATTCACATGTGAATTTTAAAAAACCAAACAAACTGGCAAAGGAGCAGAGGGGGGGATGAGAGAAGCAAACCAAGATACACACTCTAACCAAAGAGAATAAACTAATCAACACCAGAGGATGGTGGGGGAAAGGGGAATCAGGGCATGGGGATACTGGAGGGCACCTGTGACCAGTACCAGGCGTTGCATCCAAGGATTGAATCACTATGTGGTAAATCTGAAACCATATCATACTGTGTTTACAAACAGGAATTCAAGTAAAACTTTAAAATAATAATTGGTAGGATTGATGAAACATGTGCACACAAGAGATAAAATCAGAAAGGCAACTGAAAATCCAAATAGAGTATTTAGAGGCACAAATCCCCTCCTTAGCTCAGCTCAGGAGAAGGCTGCCATGTCTATTCTGACCCCAGCAGAAGCCTGGAGTTTGATTCTCTGGGGAGGCCACTGACTTGGTGGAGTCAGGCTATCTTTGAACCCAAAACCTAAATAGAGTGCATAAAACTAAACTGCCCAAGATACTAGGAGTCCCAGTGAGGCACATGCCAAGACCCAAAGTCTAACCATACACAGACATAACCCTAACCCTACACTTAATCCTAATGTTAACCTAAACCTTAAACAAGATCCATCACTAATCAAAAACCAAACACAAACCCCAAGACCAAAACACATTCACTAAACCTTCCTGCCAACCCTCACCCTAACTCCTAAACCTATTCTAAACCCTTAGGCCTGACCCCTAAATTAAATCTAAACCTAAGCCTACCCTCTAACCCTAACCTTAACTTAATATACTCAAATCCTATTCCTAACCTTAACCAGTACCCTAACCCTAACACTCTAATACTAATCCTATCTCATACCCCAAACTGTACCCTAACCCGTACCGTAAAACTAACCCCTAACCCACTCCCTAACTGTATCTCTTACCCTTTTCCAAATCCGTACCCTGACCCTGACCTGAACCTAAACGTAACCCCTAACCAAACACTAACCCTAACCCTAGCCCTAATCCCTATCTTAACCCTAACCCTAACCCTCGCCCTAACCCTAAACCTAGCCCTTCTTTAACTCTAACCCCTAACCCTTAACCCTAACCCTAACTCACACCCTAAACCCTAACCTTAAATGCAAACCTAAGCTCAACCCTAACTCTAACCATAACCCTAACCCCAACTCCAAACCTCCTGCCCTAATCCCTAGAGCCTAAACCCTAACCCTAACTCTAAATCCTGTCCCTAACCCTAACCCCCATCCTAACTCTTAACTACTGACCCTTACACTTATGCCTCACCTAACCTCTAATCCGTAACCATAAGCATAATCATAACTCCTAACATCTAACCTAAGCCTAACCACCAACTGCCTCCCCTCCCCTGACCCTACCATTTATTCTACCCATTCACTTACCCTATGCTTGTGAGTAGTCCCTTCTGATATGGACGTGGCCCCCAATGGCGCCTCCAGAGTCCTCCACGGGGTCCTGAGTAATCCAGGATCATGTGAGTGCGGACGTGGCCCCACATGTTCCTGAGTCATAGTCAGCAGGTCCTGAGGACGCTGGGTCTCCTATGACTGTGGACTATGCCTCACATCCTCTGGAAAACTCACAGCAGGTCCTTAGGAGGCCGGGGGGGTCCTGTCAGCCTGAGCATGGCCCCACATCCCCCAGAAAACTCACCGCAAGTCCTGAGGAAGGGCTCCTATCAGCATAGACACATCCCCATACGTCCCAAAGCCAAAGTGCAGGTGCTGAGGATGATGGGGGTCCTGTCACTGTGAATGCGGCACCCAGCTTCCAGAAGCCTCAACTTATGTCCGGAGGGGGCCTGGAGCTCCTGCCAGAGTGGAAGCGGTGCCACATATTCCTGGAGTGTCCCCCTGGGTCCTGAAGCAGCTCAGGGGCTCCTGTCAGCGTAGATGCCGGCCCACAATTTCCTGAAGCCTCCCCGAGGACCTGAGGCGGCCCAGGCCTCCTGGCAGCGTGATGCGGGCCCACATCTTCCTGAACCTCACTGCTGGTCCTGAGGAGACCAGGGCTCCTGTCAGCGTGAACGCGGCCCAATTTCCCCATGAGACTTCCCGCGGGTCCTGAGGAGGCTGGGATTCATCACCGTGGACTCGTCCCCATGTCCTCCTTAGGCCTCCCCAGCACAGGCAGGCTCCTGTTAGTGAAGGCAGAGGAGGCCTACTGCACATGCGCACCCCTGGGTGGGGCCTGGAGTCGGGCGCCCCCTGCGGGACGCTCAGGCGCTGCAGGAGGCCATGCAGGAAGAGTCGGGTGCTCCACAGGCCACACCTGCCTCATCCAGGTTCCAGCTGTGGCCTGTTAGCTTCGGAAACATCTCACTGAAATGGAGCCCAACACCCGGATTCCCCAGAAATACTTAAAGATAAGGAATTGTAGCCACAGGACACGAAATGAAATGTGGACCAGACTTTTACCACGTCCTGCAAAACTCACTCAACCCTCTTCCACTGTGGGTGGGACTGCGGGCTAGTGTAGCCGCCCTGGACAGTGTGGAGGCTCCTCAGGAAGTTACAAATAGAGCCGCCCTGCGACCAGCAGGTGAAAGGCCTGGAGCTCACTCCGAAGATACAGATGCAGTGAGACTCGGGACACCTGCACCCCAATTTCCACTGCAGCCGGGTCCACAATAGCCACACTGTGGGAGGAGCCTTGGTGCCCTCGGGCAGATGATGGATAAAGAGGACGGGAGATAGATGATGGTCATAGAGAGAGGAATGGTACTCAGCTATCAAAGAGAAGGAAATCTTGCCATTTGCAATGATGTGGATAGAACTAGAGAAATCATGTTAAGTGAAATAAATCAGTCGGGAAAGAGAATGACCGTGTGGTGTCATTCATAGGTGGAATTAAAGAAGCAAAGCAGATAACAACTTTAAAGGGAAGGAAAAACAAATATGATAAAAACAGATGCAGGAAATACAGACTCTTAATGATAGGAAACAAACTGAGGGCCGCTGGAGGTTGGGGATAACAGGGGACCAGCATGAAGGAGGGCACATGATGTCATGAGCACTGCTGTTATCTCCAACTGGTGAATCCCTGAATTCTTCCTCTGAAAGTATAATACACTATACATTAATTAATTGGGTTTAAATTAAATTAAGTTAAAAAATCATTTGTATCAGAGCACATTTCCTTCTAGACTCTCAGTTTTGCTCATTCAGCTTATACCGGGACCACCCACCGTGGGTCCTGTTTGTCTAAATAGGCTCCATGCCTCATCCATGGCCCAGCCCAGGGCTAGAACTCATGACCCCTGAGATCAGGACCGGAGGTGAGGTCAGGAGTCGGATGCTTAACCAACAGAGCCAGCTGGGGGCCCGAGAACCACACTGCTTTATCCTGTGTCTCTGTGACATCATTTGAAATAGGAAAGTGCTGCGTTCTGCTCTCTCCTGCTTCTCCAATACTGATTTGCTGTCCGGGGTCATTTGTGGGGGCAGATGGATGTTATGGGTTTTTTTTTTTACTATTTCGAAGATCTGCCACCATGATTTTGATAGGAGTGACATTGAATCTGAGGGTGGATTCAGGAACTGCGGACATTTTCACAAGATGAGGCTCTCACCCAACGAGCCCAGGATGGCCTCCCAGAGCCTGGTATGGCTCAGTGCAGAAGTCTTGTGCTCCTTTGGTTCAGTCTCATTATTAATTCTCCTTGATGCTCCTGAGAAGGGAGTCACAACTTCATTTTTTTCCTGAGTGCTCATTGTCGGGACACAGCAAGGCTACTCTGCTCTAGGGTCAGTTTGTGTCCGTGACTTTACTGAACTCACTCCTTAGTTCTAACAGGTTTTGGTAGAGGCTCTCGGGTTTCCTTCTTCTAGCACCGCATCTTCAGCATATAGGGACAGTGTACGTCCCCCTTCCAGGTGTGGAACCTTTGCTGTTTACAGTTTAATGACCTAGAAAGCTCCACTATAGAATCAAAACTGAGCCCAGGACAAGGACAGGAAGGCCCTATTAGAATGAGAACAGAACTCAATGCCCTTGAAGGCCCCATATCAAAATGTAAACAGAAGTTGAGGAATTGCTCCAGCCCTTCTGGAGGTCCCCAAGACCAGCCCTTAAAACTAAGCAAAAACCCACATCGGGGTCCAAGTCCCTGCTCCACTCTGTCGGGTATACTAGGACACTATCTTGATCTTGTAAATAAACCCTCATGTGTTTGCATTCGTGTCGGCTTCTCAGTGATTTCCCGAATTCGCAATCTTGGGCACAACAGACTGAGATAAAAAACAAAACCAAAAGAAACTCGGATGAGGGCAGAGTGAAAGCAGGATTCTGAGAGAAGCAGCAGAGACCCGGGGGCTTGGCGGCTCTTCTGTGGTGGGCCTGCAGACTGGGGGGCGGGATGCTCAGCCCCAGAGCTAGAGGACCCAGCATCCCCACCCGCATCCCTCCCATTAGCACGGAGTCTCAGGGAGCAGCACAGTGCCACCCGCTGGAGGCCGAGGCGCTGAAGCCCACCCCACCTCTGACCCCACAGGTGCATCTCCCAGGCAGATGTGCACCTGACAATCAGCGCCATGGGCCATTCCCAGACCACGCACAGACCACTTGCTGCCACCAAGTTGTTGGACCGCAGAGGCTGCAGAGCTTCAGCTCTGCCTGGAAAGTAGGGTCTAGCTTCCTTTGTACTTTGTGCTTTATTTTCATGTATTTTCTTTGATTCTAGTTTATAAATTGCCTTATTTTAAATTTTATGTATGTACCTTATATATTTCTTATGTTTAGTTTCATGGTACTTTAATTGTGTTTCTTATTTTGGGATTTAGAATCTTTTAACAAGCAGGCCAAAATAATCTGGTGTTCTTTTAGGAGGGCAAATTTATTGTTTTTCTTGGTTTTTCTTTTTCTTCCTTCTTTTTTTTTTTTGGAAAAAATAATGAGATGGAGAAATTCACCTTCATAAAATAACATGAGGTAGTACTCACAGCCAGGAAGTTCATCCATTCACATATATGATGTCTAAATACAGTTTAAAACAATGATTATAAAGACAGCAGCTGGGCTGGAAAAAGAGCACAGAAGAAAACTGGAGAATCCCTTCCTGTAGAAATAAAACAACTAAAATCTAGTCAAGCCAAAGTTAAAAATGCTATAACTGAGATGCAGTCCCAAGTGGAAGCCTTAAAAACAAGGAAGGTTATGGACCACAGAGGCAGACATAGGGAACTCAGCCACTTATTAAAGCAATAACATTCATATCATAGGAGACTCAGAAGATGAAGAGAGAGAAAAGGTGGGCCTTGATCAGCCATTATAAATGGCAAATACCCACCATTTGCTTCAACGTGGATGTAACTGGAAGGCATTATGCTGAGTGAAGTAACTCAATCGGAGAAGGACAAACATTGTATGTTCTCATTCACTTGGGGAATATAAATAATAGTGAGAGGGAATATAAGGGAAGGGAGAAGGAATGTGTGGGAAATATCAGAAAGGGAGACAGAACATAAAGACTCCTAACTCTGGGAAACGAACTAGGGGTGATGGTAGGGGAGGAGGGCTGGGGTGGGGGTGAATGTGTGATGGGCACTGAGGGGGGCACTTGATGGGATGAGCACTGGGTGTTATTCTGTATGTGGGCAAATTGAACACACACACAAAAATAAATTTATTATTAAGAAAAAAAAAGAAGGAAGAAAAAGTGGCACCTGGGTGGCTCAGTCAGTTAAGCTTCTGACTTAGGCTCAGATCATGATCCAGGTCCCAAGGAAGACTCCCTATTCAGCAGGGAACCTGCTTCTCCTTCTTCCTCTGCCCCTCTCGCTCATGGTTTTTCTCTCCTCTCTCTCTCAATTAATTAAATAGCGTCTTTGAAAAAGACACAAACCCAGAATGAAGAGAAATCTCCCATGTAGAAGAATTTCAAACAATTTGTGCAGACATTCCACCCTCAAGTTCATGAGCATACCTTCCCACTCTTATGTGTGCAATACACATAGTAACTGCCTTCTATAAAATATATTATGAAAAACCTTAAAAATAATGATAATATAATATTAAGAATAATAATAACAATAACAATAAAGAATCACTTTACTACGGAGAAAGCTGACAAACACTACATCAGCAAGATGATCAGATGGATACCAAGACTGATAAATTATGTTGATAGTATCTATCCTTTATATGATAATAATAAAAAATCAGTATATCTCTGTATATAATCCACAAAAACAGTTCAATCATGAGATAACAGACATGTCCCACTGAGGGAAATTTTACAAAATACTCTACTTCTCAAAGCATTCCAGTTCAAAGACAACAAGGAAAGACTGAAAGACTGTCACAATCCAGAGGAGCCTAAGAAAACATGAGGACAAATGGAGTGTGATATGAGGAATGGTAACTAAGCAAAAACTAAGGAAATCTGAATAAAGCATTGTCCTTGGTTAATGCAAATATTTTAATATTGATTCATTAGCTAATATTTGAACCATACTAATATATCAATAATTGGAAAAATTGAGTGCAAGTGAATGAGAATTCTCTTACTATCTTCTCAATTTCCCTATAAATCTTTGTTTTTATTCCAATAAACAAGATTTATTTTGAAAATTGAGTTAAATAAATCAGGCTCCAAGTGTGAAGACATTTCAAGAATAGTTGAAGTAACTTTTGCCTTATTCTTAGAGAGTTCCTTCATTGGGAACAAAGTAAAAATTTTATATCAGAAGGAAAGAAAAACACTTATGAACACGTACAATGCATTCTCAACCTGAAAAGCAGGAAAGGATAATAAATAGCAAAAATCAGATTAAAAAACTTCTATTATAATAGACACCAATTTGCAAGTGCATTTAAAATTAGCAAGGCATAACATTTATCTCCTTGACATTTGTCTTCCAAAGAGTTCACAGTGTTTCAGTGTCAGTTGAAACAGGGGAAGAATTTCAGGGAAGAATCCTTCACATAATAATAGGACCATTGGTAATAATGTCTCTCAGTTATTTCCAAATCCATAAAGATGCATTTTCTGATGAGTGACTGAGCTGTGAAGAAATAGTTGAGAAAGCCTCATCCCTCTGAATTACTAGTGTCAGAATATATTAACAATACTACTACGGATAGTACATTATCCATATTAAAAGTCAATACGTCTCAGATTGGAATCTGAGCAATCAGATGGGCAGAGAAAAAATGCTTTGACTTGCTCCTCATCTTTTAAAGGCAAAGGAGAACTTTTCTATGTACAAAGTCAGTTGTCAAGATAGCCTTAGGGAATAAGAGTCTGCAGCATCAAATCACGCTGCATAGCCGATACGCCGATCTCCAGGTCTTCCTGATCGCAAATCCCGGGGCTTGTCCCCCAACACAGGCTGCCACGTTGAGGTCATTTGCAATTGCTCTCTTAGGAGCTCTGGGGAGGGCGGCAGGAGCTAGAGAGTATGGGACGGGACGTGGGGAGGCCGAGAACATTACGGCCATTCCACTTTAAGTTCAGCATTTGCACACAGCCAGCAATCCCAGGCCCCTGTGAAGAAGAGCTGAAATTTACATTACTTCAGATACAGGAAAAAAACAAAAATTTACAGCTTAATGTCCAGAATGCCCCAGAATAGAATAAAAACTGAGCCGAATCCAAGGGCTGGAAGCCCCTATTAGAATGAGAAGAGTGCTCAATGCCCTTGAAGGCCCCATATCAAAAAGTGAACAGAACTTGAGGAATTGCTCCAGCCCTTCTGGAGGTCCCCAAGACCAGGCCCTTAAAACTAAGTTAAAACCGTCCTCGGTGTCCAACTCCCTGCTCTACTCTGTGGGGTACACTTGGACCCATGCTCGAGTTTGTAAAACAACTCTCATTTGTTTGCATCAGTGTCGGCTCCTTAGTGGTTTTTCGGATTCGCCATCTTGTGCACAACACCCCCATGTCCCCTTCCCACCTGGACTGACCTCCTGTCCCCTCCCACCCAGGCTGAACCTCAGTCACCTCCCCGCCCACAACAGCTGGGCACAGGCCCTCACACAGGTCCATGGGCATGCTGGGCACTCCCGCCGTCCCCAACTTCCCAGGGGAAGGAAGGAGGATTCCGCAGGACACAATCCCATGGTGGCCCCTGGGCTCCCTGCCCAGGATGGCACCTGGTGACATGTCAGGGTCTGAGTCCCTGACGCTGGCTCCTCCTCCATGGTATTCACACAGGAAATGAAATAAGAGGCCCTGGTCTCCTCCAGGGACATCAAGCAGGTGGACCTGGACATCAACATGACGTTCAGCAGTCACATCATGTTTTGGGACTACTACGGGGTAGGGTGAGGCTGAGGTGCCAGGGGGAATGGGAACCGGGGGAGGACTGGTGGCTTCTGGGAAGGGAACATGGGGCTTCTGAGGCCAGGGGAAGAACAGCAGCCAACAAAACACAGTGGCATGGTAGGGTGCTGGGGATGACCTCCGTGTCTCTACCCCTGGTGTCTCAGGGATGAGGAGGCCACTAGGATGGGGCCTCCAGGGGTTGCGATGTGAGCTGATCCCCAAAGGGGTGACGGACGGCACCCTGAAAACCAGGTGCCTGGGTGGGGGCCATGGGGGCATTAAGGGGACCTGGGGGCAGGTTGCATGGCTGTGACTGGAGGAGGACACACATTGATCCGATGAGGGTCTGAAGGGTCAGAGTGACACCCACCCTCGGTGCTTTATATATTTCTAAATTCTATGCATTTAATTTGAGACAACTTGCAATTTGTAAACATACATAGTATGATGACCCCCAGATAATGCGCCCAGTCCAGCCAGGGCCCTGAACTGACCACACGGGGCCCCTGAGGCAGGTGTCACAATAAACCTAAGACTGTGGTCGCCTTTATCTGTAGATGTCTTGGTGTGCATCTTAGAGAAAGGGGATGCCCTGTGTCTGCAGGCCCCCCACGCCATCCCCTTCATTCCCCACCCACACACTATCCCCCTACATCATTATCCCTCATGGCATCCCCCCTACACCATCCCCCTCAAACCCACACACCCCCACACAAACCCCACCCACACTATACCCCAACACCATCCCCCATACACCATCCCCCTCAATCCACCACCATCATACCCCTGCCCACACACCATCCACTCACACACCATCGCCCCTCAGCAAGGACCCGGTGCAGCTGCCCCCTGTGGGACATGGTCAGCCTCCCCATGGTTCTCTGGACAGCCTGCTACCATCAGAAGCCCGGTGTCCCATAGTGTATCCAGGGGTTGCAGGGAGGAGGAAAGACAGGGAGCCCCCGACAGGGTGGGTGCAGGTGCATGGAGCAGAGGAAGCACTGTGACCTGCCTCCTCCTACTCTTCCTCCTGGAGGGCGGCACAACCTGCACAGGACACCAGCCCCTAACCCAGAGGGACCTGGGCTGACTTGGGCCTAGGCTCTTTGGGGGCTGGGTTGATTTGAGCCCACACCAGTCCCAACTCAAAGACTAATGGAATCAGGCCCCCATGGCCCTGGCCAGCCCTGGATTCTGGCCCTGGGCTGAGTGAGCCCTCTCAGAGCTGTATGTGGCCTCCTGGGCCCTGGGCGTGCCCCACAGATCCAGGTCGCTGATCTAGGGCAGCCCTGGGGATCCCAGGACCCACCAGTGTGGGGAGAGGAAGGGTAAGCCGGTGGGGCCCACCCACACCCACACCAGGAGGCAGACTCCTCCAGGTGCTCCAGCCCCAGAGAGCCTGAAGCCGGGGTCCTGATGCCCTGCAGGGACCCAGAGCAGGAGGCCATGAGCGACAGATCCAGGTCAGCTCTGCTATCCTCAGAACCGTCAATCAGGGTGAAACCTCAGGACACTTGCCCCCACCCGGAGTCCACACATTCTCCCAGGTGGGGGACTCCAGCACCCGCCCCCCCACCCCGTGTGATTCTTGCCCCCCCTTAAAGGACAGAAAGGTCTCCTTCCCCAGGGGAAGGCACGAACTCATGGCTCTGAGCCTTTGCTGTAGAAAGCCAATAAAGTGTTGTGGTGTGAAAATTCAGAGCCAACCCATTTCTGTGTCTCCCAGAACTATGTGCACGGGGCATGGAGAGACCCCCAGAAAGGAGGAGGGAGCAACACCTAGGCGCTAACCAGCCCCTGCAAGGGCACCTCCAGGCACACACAGCTGACCTCCCCACGTGCCTTCTAGGGGAGGCCGTACCCACTGCTGTACATGGGAATGTGGCTGAGCCGGAACTTCCAGCTCTGCTGACCTTCCAGCTGAAAGTTCCTGCATGAGTGAGCCCCATCATGGCAACAGAGCCCAGCTAGCTGCCCAGCGCCAGCACCAGAAATGATGTTCTGCCAACAGTTTCGGGGTTTTGGGTGACCCAGCCAGAGGATCTGATGGCTGCATGGGATAGCTGCATGTGATAGACACACACGCAGCTCAAAACCACAAAAGTCGGAATCCCCCCAATGTTGTCAAACAGCAGCCAGATGGTTACATAATCTACAATGTTGTCCCCAATAGGATATTTGGAAAACGCTATAAGTCATGACTGCAGAGGTGTTGGAGGTACGGAGATGTCTTTGCTGTGTTCCAGAAAGGAGGACAGAGGGGCAGGAAGCATCCTCCGGAGGCGGGGGGCCCTCCTAGGAAAGGAAACCAGGTCCCTATGAAGGCTACGGAGGGTGAAATCTTTCCTCCTCTCTTTCAGCTTCTGCTTTTTCAACCTAAATGCCATTTTCCTCAATCATAATAGCAAAAATTTATTTTATGTTTTTAAATTTCTTTTTATTGGAGTCCAATTTGTATGAATTCTTTCTTCAGCAAGGGTGTCATACGGGAGAGAAGGAGGGAGAAAGATTTTCCCAGACAGGCAACATATAAAGGAGTTCATGACCAATTAACCAGTCCAGTACGGAATTTTAAGATGGACTCTTCTAGTGGGGGAAAAAAAGAGACCAAAAGCAACAAAGACGAGAAAGGCCCAGAGAACGTCACCAGAAACACCAACTCTTCCGGTAACACAAATGCACAAAGTTCATATCTTTGAATAATCACTCTGAATGCTGATAGACTAAATGCTCCAATAAAAAGATATATGGTATCAGAGGGGCTTAAAAAACAGGATCCGGGATGTCTGGGTGGCTCAGGGGTTGAGCCTCTGTCTTTGAATCAGGGTGTGATCCTGGAGTCTTGGAACGAGTCCCATATTGGGCTCCTGGTGGGGAGCCTGTTTCTCTCTCTGCCTAATTTTCTGCCTCTCTCTCTCTCTCTCGCTCTCTCTCACACTATCATAAATAAAATTATTATTAAAAAAACAACATCCATCTGTACGCTGACTACAAGATGCTCACCTTAGACCTATAGACACCAACAGATTGAAAGTCAGGGGATAGAAAATAATCTATGATGCTAATGGATATCAAAAGAAAGATGGAGGACCCATACTTATATCAGACAAATGAGATTTGAAACCAAACCCTGGGGGACACCTGGTGGCTCAGTGGTTGAGCATCTGCTTTCGGCTCAGGTGTGATTCTGGGATCCAAGGATCAAGTCCCACATCAGCCTCCCTTTGGGGAGCCTGCCTCTCACTCTATGTTCCTTCCTCTGCTTCTCTGTGTAATTCTCATGAATAAATAAATAAATATTTTAAATTTCAAAAAAGAAAGAACAAATACTGTAAGAAGTGATGAAGAAGGGCATTATTTCATAATTAAAAAGACTCTCTATCATGATCAAACAACAAAATATTTATGCTGCCAACATGGGAGTACCTAAATATAGAAACCACTGTTGGTGGGAATGTGAACTGGTGTAGCCACTCTGGAAAACTCTGTGGAGGTTCCTCAATGAGATAAAAATAGAATGGCACAACGACCCAGAAATTGCACTGTTGGGGATTTACCGCAAATATTCACATGCAATGAAACGCCGGGACACCGGCACCTCGATGTTTATATTAGGAATGTCCACAATAACCAAGCTGTGGAAGTAGCCTCGGTGTCCATTGAAAATTGAATGGATAAAGAAGATGTGGTTTATGTATACAATGGAATATTACTCAGCCATTAGAAAAGACAGATACCCACCATTTAATTCAACATGGATGGAACTGGAAGGTATTATGCTGAGTGAAGTAAGTCAATCGGAAAAGGACAAACAGTGTATGTTCTCATTCATTTGGGGAATATAAATAATAGTGAAAGGCAATATAAGGGAATGGAGAAGAATTGTGTAGGAAATATCAGAAAGGGAGACAGAACATAAAGACTCCTACTCTGAGAAATGAACTAGGGGTGCTAGAAGGGGAGGAGGGCGGGAAGTGGGGGTGAATGGGTGATGGGCACTGAGGGGAACACTTGATGGGATGAGCACTGGGTGTTATTCGGTATGTTGGTCAATTCAACACCAATAAAAAAAAATTTATTTAAAACAAAGATCCAAGAACTAAATATTTATGCTGCCAACATGGGAGTACCTAAATAATAAAAACCAATTAACAACAAACGTACAGGAACTCACTGATAATAATACAATGACAGGGGATTTTAACACCCACTTATTGTAATGGACCGATCGTCTATGCAGAAAATCAACAGGGGAACAATAGCCTTGACACACTGGACCACAGGGACTCAACACATATAGTCTGAATATTTTTTCCTAAAGCAGAATACACATTCCTTTCAAGTGCACATGGGACATTCTCCAGAACAGATCATATCATGGCCCACAAATCAGCCCTCAACAGGTACAAGAAGGTTGATATCACACTCTGTATATTTTCGGACCACGACGCTATAAGACTTGAAGCCAAAAGTAAGAAAAAAAATTGGACAGACCAAAAATACGTGGAGATTATGAACATCCTACTAGAGAATGAATGGATCAACCAGGAAATTAAAGAGGAAATTTAAAACAAATGAAAATGTAAACATGTTTCTCCAAAACTCTGAGATTTAGCAAAGGCAGTCCTAACTGGGAAGTACAAAGCAATACAGGCCTACCTCAAGAAACAAGAAGTCTCCAAAACACAACCTAACCCTATACCTAAAGGAGCTGGTAAAGGAATAGCAAACAAAGCCTAAAGCCTACAGAAGAAGGGAAAAAATAAAGATGAGAGCAGAAATAAACAATACAGAAACAACAAAACAGTAGAATGGAATAACGAATCTAAGAGCTGGTTATTCAAAATAATTAATAAAATGGATCAAACCATAGCCAGCCTTATCAATGAGAAAAGAGAAAAGACCTAAATAAATAAAATCACAAATGAGATAAGAGAGATCTCAATCAACAGCAGAAAAATTAGACAATTATAAGGGAATACTATGAAATTATATGCAAACAAATTGGGAGACCTGGAAGAAATGGACAAATCCCTTGAAATGTGCAAATGAGCAAAACTGAAATAGGAAGAAATAGGAAATGTGAACAGACCCATAACTAGCAAAGGAATTGCTAGCTAGGAATTGCACCTAGTCACCTAGGTGCCTCAGTGGTTGAGCATCTTCTTTGGCTCAGGTCATGTTCCCAGAGTCCTAGGGGATCACATCACACATCAGGCTCCCTGCATGGAGCCTCATTTTCCCTCTACATATACCTCTGCCTCTCTGTGTTTCTCATGAATAGATAAATAAAATCTTTAAAAAAGAAAAAAGATAAAAAGATGAGAAAGGACCCAAATAAAATCACAAATGAGAAAAGAGAAATATCAACCAACACTACAGAAAAACAAAAGATTATAAGAGAACATTAAGAAAAATTATATGCCAGCAACCTAGAATCTGGAAGAAATAGATCAATTCCTGGAAATATATAACATAGCAAAAATGAAGAAGGAAGAAATAAGAAACTTGAACCGACATATAACCAGCAGAGAAATTGAATTAGCAATCAAGAATCTCCCAACAGGAGACACTTAGATCAATAGAACAGAATGGAAAGCCGAAACAAGATACAAACCTGTAACTCTATGATCCATTAATCGACAACGAGGCAGGAAGGAATATCCAAAGGCACAAAGACAGTCTCTTCAAGAAACCCTAACCCTGACCCCAGGATAAGAACAAATGGTGTTGGGAAAACCAGGCAGCCACATGCAGAAGAATGAAACTGGACCACTTTCTTACACCATATATATAAAAAATAAATTCAAAATGGATGAAAGACCTAAATGTGAGACCTGAAACCATACAAAGAAGAAAAGATAGGCAGCAACGTCTTTGACATTGGCCATTGGATCTTCTTTCTAGATATGCCTGTGAGGTGAGGGAAACAAAGCAAAAATACTATTGGGACTTCATCAAATTGAAAAGCTTCTGCAAAGTGAAGGAAACAAACAAAGCTAAAAGGCAACATACAGGAGGAGGGGCAAAAATGGCGGAAGTGTAGAGTCTCCAAATCACCTGTCCCCACCAAATTACCTAGATAACCTTCAAATCATCCTGAAAATCTACGAATTTGGCCTGAGATTTAAACAGAGCCCAGATCGAATGCTACAGTGAGAAAAGTTCGTGATTCTATCAAGGTAGGAAGACGGAAAAAAGAAATAAAGAAACTAAAGGCATCCAAGTATGAAGGGCCCTGAGAGGAGCCCGGCTAAGGCCGGGGTGAGTGTCCACAGGACAGAAGAGCTCTGTCCTGGGAGAAGGAGGAGCTGCACCAATCTTCCAGGGCGGAATGGCACCTTCAAGGAGTCAGAGAAGAACCCCAGGAGGGTGGGGATGCTATAGGGCTCCCTGGGACACTAACAGAGACCTGCACTCCCAGGAGAGTGCACCGAGCTCCCTAAGGGCTGCAGGGCACAGGCATTGACCAGGGAGTAGCACTGAGGGGCTCCGGTGGTGGCTCTGCGTGTAGGAGTTTGAGCGGCCCCGGGAGCACCTTGGCGGTGGCGTCTCCTGCAAAGGAAGAGGCGCCGTGTGGAGGGGGCTGCGCAGCTCCAGGAGGAACTCGGAGGGGCTCGGGCGGTGGCTCTGCAGTGAGGCAGCTGTATGGCCAGGAGCGAGAATCCAACAGCGCAGGCCCCGGAGCACAGGGCGCCAGGACACAACCCAGGATTTGGCCTCTGCTGGGACAGGCAGAGGCACGGAGGGCCCAGGATAGCAAGGACGCTCCTGCTCAGAGCTGAGCAGATCAGCGGCCCTGCCCAAGAGCCTCCAGGCCCTGCAGATGGACTGCTCCTGAGTTACTGCGGGGGCTGAATAGAGGTTTCCAGAGCTGACCGCTGCCACTGGGGTTGTTCCTCCTGGGGCCTCATGGGATAAACTAACTGCACTGAGCCCTGCACCAGGCAGGGGACAGAGCAGCTCCCCCACGTGCTAACACCTGAAAATCAGCACAACAGGACCCTCCCCCAGAAGACCAGCTAGACGGACAAGTCCAAGGGAGGTCAAGGGACTTAAAGTATACAGAATCAGAAGATACTCCCCCATGTTTTTTTTTTATTTCTGATTGCTTCCCCCACCCTCTTTCTCCACTTTCTTTCTTTTCTTTCTCTTTTTTCCTTCTTTATTCATTTATTCTTTTTCCTTTTTCTCTTTTCTTTCCTTCTTTCTCTCCTCTCTTTTTCTCCTTTTCCCAATTCAATTTGTTTTTGGCCACTCTGCACTCAGCAAAATGACTCGAAGGAAAACCTCACCTCAAAAGAAAGAATCAGAAACAGTCGTCTCTCCCACAGAGTTACAAAATCTGGATTACAATTCAATGTCAGAAAGCAAATTCAGAAGCACTATAATACAGCTACTGGTGGCTCTAGAAAAAAGCATAAAGGACTCAAGAGACTTCATGACTGCAGAATTTAGATCCAATCAGGCCGAAATTAAAAATCAATTGAATGATATGCAATCCAAACTGGAAGTCTAAAGGACGAGGGATAACGAGGTGGAAGAACGAGTGAGTGACATAGAAGACAAGTTGATGGCAAAGAAGGAAACAGGAAAAAAGAGACAGACAATTAAAAGACAAGGAAGACAGATTAAGGGAATTAAACGACAGCCTGAGGAAGAAAAACCTACGTGTAATTGGGGTTCCCGAGGGTGCCAAAATGGACAGAGGGCCAGAATATGTATTTGAACAAATCCTAGCTGAAAACATTCCTAATCTGGGAAGGCAAACAGGCATTCAGATCCAGGAAATAGAGAGATCCCCCCCTAAAATCAATAAAAACTGTCCAACACCTCGACATTTAATAGTGAAGCTTGCAAATTCCAAAGATAAAGAGAAGATCCTTAAAGCAGCAAGAGACAAGAAAATCCTGACCTTTATGGGGAGGAGCATTAGGGTAACAGCAGACCTCTCCACAGTGACCTGGCAGTCCAGAAAGGGCTGGCAGGATTATTCAGGGTCCTCCATGAGATGAACATGCAACCAAGAATACTTTATCCAGCAAGGCTCTCATTCAAAATGGAAGGAGAGATAAAGAGCTTCCAAGAAGGGCAGGAACTGAAAGAATATTTGACCTCCAAACCAGCTCTGCAAGAAATTTTAAGGGGGACTCTTAAAATTCCCCTTTAAGAAGTTCAGTGGAACAATCCACAAAACAAGAGCTGAAAAGATATCATGATGACACTAAACTCATATCTGTCGATAGTAACACTGAACGTGAACAGGCTTAATGACCCCATCAAAAGGCGCAGGGTTTCAGACTGGATAAAAAAGCAGGACCCATCTATTTGCTGTCTACAAGAGACTCATATTAGACAGAAGGACACCTACAACCTGAAAATGAAATGTTGGAGAAAAATTTACCATTCAAAGGGTCCTCAAAAGAGAACAGGGGTAGCCATTCTTATATCAGATAAACTAAAATTTACCCCGAGGACTGTAGTGAGAGATGAAGAGGAAAACTAAATAATACTTAAGGGATCTATCCAACAAGAGGACTTTACAATCCTCAATATATGCCCAGAATGTAGGAGCTGCCAAATATTTAAACCAATTAATAACCAAAGTGAAGAAATACGTAGATAATAATACACTTATACTTGGTGACTTCAATCTAGCTCTTTCTACCCTCGATAGGTCTCTAAGGACAACATTTCCAAAGAAAGAAGAGCTTTAAATGATACACTGGAGCAGATGGATTTCATAGAAATCTACAGAACTTTACATCCAGACTCAACTGAATACACATTCTTCTCAAGTGCACATGGAACTTTCTCCAGAATAGACCACATACTGGGTCACAAATAGGGTCTGAACCAATACCAAGGGATTGGGATAGTCCCCTGCATATTCTCAGACCATAATGCATTGAAATTAGAACTAAATCACAACAAGAAGTTTGGAAGGACCTCAAACATGTGGAGGTGAAGGATCATCCTGTTAAAAGAAGAAAAGGTCAACCAGGAAATGAAGGAAGAATTAAAAAGATACATGGAAACTAATGAGAATGAACATACAACCGTTCAAAATCTTTGGGATGCAGCAAAAGCGGTCCTAAGGGGGAAATACATCACAATACAAGAATCCATTCAGAAACAGGAAACTACTCAAATACAAAAGCTAACCTTACACATAAAGGGGCTAGAGGAAGAAAAAGCAGATAGATCCTACACGCAACAGAAGAAGAGAGTTAATTAAAATTCGAGCAGAACTCAAGGAAATCGAGACCAGAAGAACTGTGGAACAGATCAACGGAACGAGTAGTTTGTTCTTTGAATGAATTAAGAAGATAGATAAACCATTAGCCAACCTTATTAAAAAGAAGAGAGAGAAGACTCAAATTAATAAAATCATGAATGAGAAAGGAGAGGTCACTACCAACACCAAGGAGATACAAACTATTTTAAAAACATTATGAACAGCCATACGCCAATAAATTAGGCAATCTAGAAGAAATGGACGCATTCCTGGAAAGCCACAAATTACCAAAACTGGAACAGGAAGAAATAGAAAACCTGAACAGGCCAATAACCAAGGAGGAAATTGAAGCAGTCATCCAAAACCTCCCAAGACACAAAAGTCCAGGGCCAGATGGCTTCCCAGGGGAATTCTATCAAACGTCTAAAGAAGAAACCATACCTATCCTACTAAAGCTGTTTGGAAAGATAGAAAGAGATGGAGTCCTTCCAAATTCGTTCTATGAAGCCAGCATCACCTTAATTCTAAAACCAGACAAAGACCCCACCAAAAAGAATTATAGATCAATAGCCCTGATGAACATGGATGCAAAAATTCTCAACAAGATACTAGCCAATAGGATCCAACAATAAATTAAGAAAATTATTCACCATGACCTAGTAGGATTTATCCCCGGGACACAAGGCTGGTTCAACACTCGTAAAACAATCAATGTGATTCATCACATTAGCAAGAGAAAAACCAAGAACAATGTGATCATCTCATTAGATACAGAGAAAGCATTTGACAAAATAGAGCATCCATTCCTGGTCAAAACACTTCAGAGCATAGGGATAGAGGGAACATTCCTCAACATCTTAAAAGCCATCTATGAAAAGCCCACTACAAATATCATTCTCAATGGGGCAGCACTGGGAGCCTTTCCCCTAAGATCAGGAACAAGACAGGGATGTCCACTCTCACCACTGCTATTCAACGTAGTACTGGAAGTCCTGCCTCAGCAATCAGACAACAAAAAGAAATAAAGGCATTCAAATTGGCAAAGAAGAAGTTAAACTCTCCCTCTTCACCGATGACATGATACTCTACATAGAAAACCCAAAAGCCTCCACCCCAAGGTTGCTAGAACTCATACAGCAATTTAGTAGCATTCAAGGATACAAAATCAATGCCTGGAAATCAATGGCATTTCTATACACTAACAATGAGACTGAAGAAAGAGAAATTAAGGAGTCAATCTCATTTAAAATTGCACCCAAAAGCATAAGATACCTGGGAATAAACCTAACGATGGAGTTAAAGGATCTATACCCTAAAAACTATAGAACACTTCTGAAAGAAATTGAGGAAGACACAAAGAGATGGAAAAATATTCCATACTCATGGATTGGCAGAATTAACATTGTGAAAATGTCAATTTTACCAAGGCAATGTTCAACTTTAATGCAAACCCTATCAAAATACCATGGATTTTCTTCAGAGAGTTAGAACTAATTATTTTAATATTTGTGTGTAATCAGGATCCCTGGGTGGCGCAGCCATTTGGCACTTGCTTTTAGCCCAGGGCACGATCATGGAGACCCGGGATAGAATCCCATGTCAGGCTCCCAGTGCATGGAGCCTGCTTCTCCCTCTCACTGTGTCTCTGCCTCTCTCTCTCTCTCTGTGTGACTATCATAATAAAAAAAAGACTTGTGTGGAATCAGAAAAGACCCTGAATAGCGAGGCGAATTTTAAAAAAGACAGCCATATCTGGGGCTTCACAATGCCAGATTTCAGGGTGTACGACAAAGCTGTGGTTCAAGACAGTGTGGTACTGGCACAAAAACAGACAAATGGATCAATGGAACAGAAGAGAGAACCCAGAAGTGTACCCTGAACTTTATGGTCAACTAATATTCAATAAAGGTGGAAAGACTATCGATTGGAAGAAAGACAGTCTCTTCAATAAATGGTGCTGGAAAAATGGATATACACATGCAGAAGAATGAAACTAGACCACTCTCTTTCAGCATACACAAAGATAATCGCAAAATGGATGAAAGATCTAAATGTGAGACAAGAGTCCATCAAAATCCTAGAGGAGAACACAGGCAACATGTTTTTTGAACTTGGCCACAGTAACTTCTTGGAGATACATCCACAAAGGCAAAAGAAACAAAAGCAAAAATGAACTATTGTGATTTCATCAAGATAAGAAGCTTTTGCATAGCAAAGGATACAGTCAACAAAACTAAAAGACAACCTAAAGAATGGAGAAGATATTTGCAAATGACGTATCAGATAAAGGGCTAGTTTCAAAGATCGATAAAGAACTTCTTAAAATCAACAACAAAGAGACAAAGAATCCAATCATGAAATGGGCAAAAGACATGAGAAATCTCACAGAGGAAGACATTGCCATGGCCAACATGAACATGAAAAAGTGCTCTGCATCACTTGCCATTAGGGAAATACATATCGAAACCACAATGAGAACCACCTCACACCACTGAATGGGGATAATTAACAAGGCAAGAAAAAACAAATCTTGGAGAGGATGCGCAGAAAAGGGAAGACTCTTACACTTTTGGTTGGAATGGGAACTGGTGCAACCACTCTGGAAAACTGTGTAGAGGTTCCTCAAAGAGTTAAAAATAGACCTGCCCTACGACCCAGCAATTGCACTGTTGGGGATTTACCTCAAAGATTCAGATGCACTGAAACGCGGGGACACCTGCACCCTGATGTTTATAGCAGCAATGTCCACAATAGCCAAAATGTGGAAGGAGGCTTGGAGTCCTTTGAAAGATGAATGGATAAGGAACATGTGGTTTATGTATACAATGGAATATTACTGAGCCATTAGAAACGACAAATACCCACCATTTGCTTCAACGTGGATGGAACTGGAAGGTATTACGCTGAGAGATGTAAGTCAATCAGAGAAGGACAAACATATGTTCTCATTCAATTGGTTAATATAAATAATAGTGAAAGGGAATATAAGGGAATGGAGAAGAAATGTGTGGGAAATATCAGAAAGGGAGACAGAACATAAAGACTCCTAACTCTTAGAAAGAAACAAGGGATGCTGGAAGGGGAGGTGGGCAGGGGGTGCGGGTGAGTGGGTGATGGGCACTGAGGGGGGCACTTGCCTAGATGAGCATGGGTGTTACTCTGCTTGTTGGTAAATTGAACACCAATAAAAAATAATTTAAAAAAAAAAGTCCAAACAACTAAATATTTGTGCTGCCAACATAGGAGTACCGAAATATAGAAACCAATTAACAACAAACGTAAAGGAACTCACTGATAATAATACAATGACGGGATTTTAACACCCATATATGGCAATGGACCGATCGTCTATGCAGAAAATCAACAGGGGAACAAGAGCCTTGACAGACTGGACCAGAGGGACTCAAAGATATAGTCTCAACATTTCATCCTAAAGCAGAATACACATTCCTTTCAAGTGCACATGGGACATTCTCCAGAACAGATCATATCATGGCCCACAAATCAGCCCTCAACAGGTACAACAGGTACAAGAAGGTTGGTATCACATCATATACATTTTTGGACAATGAGGCTATGAAACTCAAAGTCGACAGTAAGAACAAATTTGGACAGACCAAAAATACGTGGAGATTATGAACATCCTACTAGAGAATGAATGGAGCAACCAGGAAATTAAAGAGGAAATTTAAAACAAATGAAAATGAAAACATGTTTCTCCAAACCTCTGGGATGTAGCAAAGGCAGTCCTAAGAGGGAAGTACATAGCAATACAGGCCTACCTCAAGAAACAAGAAGTCTCCAATACACAACCTAACCCTACACCTAAAGGAGCTGGTAAAGGAATAGCAAACAAAGCCTAAAGCCTACAGAAGAAGGGAAAAAATAAAGATGAGAGCAGAAATAAACAATACAGAAACAACAAAACAGTAGAATGGAATAGCGAAACTAAGAGCTGGTTCTTCAAAATAATTAATAAAATGGATCAAGCCCTAGCCAGCCTTATCAACGAGAAAAGAGAAAACCTAAATAAATAAAATCACAAGTGAGAGAAGAGAGATCACAATCAACACCAGAAAAATAAGACAATTATAAGCGAATACTATGCAAGATTATACGCTAACAAACTGGGAGAACTGGAAGAAATGGACAAATCCCTAGAAATGTGCAAACGAGCAAAACTGAAATAGGAAGAAATAGAAAATATAAACAGACCCATAACTAGCAAAGGAATTGAATCAGCAAGGCACCTGGGTGCCTCAGTGGTTCAGTTTGTGCTTTGGCTCAGGTCCTGATCCCAGGGTCCTGGGGAATCAAGTCACACATTAGGCTCCCCGCATGGAGCCTCATTTTCCCTCTGCCTATACCTCTGCCTCTCTGTGTCTCTCATGAATATATAAATAAAATCTTTAAAAAAGACAAAAAGACAAAAAGATGAGAAAGGACCCAAATAAAATCACAAATGAGAAAAGAGAAATAACAACCAACACTAGAGAAATAGAAATGATAATAAGAGAATATGATGAAAAATTATATGCCAACAACTGAGAACCTGGAAGAAATAGATCAATTCCTAGAAATATATAACATAGCAAAAATGAAAAAGGAAGAAACAAGAAACTTGAACAGACAGATAACCAGCAGAGAAACTGAATCAGCAATAAGGGATCTCCCAACAGGAGATGCTTAGATCGATAGAACAGAATGGAAAGCCAAAAAAAGATAAAAACATGTAACTCTATGATCCATTAATGGACAACAAGGCAGGAAGGAATATCCAATGGCACAAAGACAGTCTCTTCAAGAAACCCTAAACCTGACCCCAGGATAAGAACAAATGGTGTTGGGAAAACCAGGCAGCCACATGCCCAAGAAGGAAACTGGACCACTTTCTTACACCATCTATATAAAAAATGAATTCAAAATGGATGAAAGACCTAAATGTGAGACCTGAAACCATACAAAGAAGAAAAGATAGGCAGCAACGTCGTTGACATTGGCCATTGGATCATCTTTCTAGATATGCCTCTGAGGTGAGGGAAACAAAAGCAAAAATACTATTGGGACTTCATCAAATTGAAAAGCTTCTGCAAAGTGAAAGAAACAACCAAAGCTAAAAGGTAACATACAGGAGGAGGGGCAAGATGGCGGAAGAGAAGTGTCCCCAAGTCACCTGTCCCCACCAAATTACCTAGATAACCTTCAAATCATCCTGAAAATCTAGGAATTCAGCCTGAGATTTAAACATATACCAGCTGGAATGCTACAGTGAGAAAAGTTTGTGCTTCTATGAAGGTAGGAAGATGGGAAAAAGAAATAAACAAAAGGCATCTAAGGGGGAGAGGCCACCGAGGAGCCGGGCTAAGGCCAGGGCAAGTGTCCCCCGGTCAGGAGAGCTCTGTCCCAGAGAATCAGGAGCTGCACCAATCTTCCAGGGTGGAATGGCGCTCGCAACAATTCAGAGCAGGACCCCAGGAGGGTGGGGAACCCTTGGGGTCCATGGAACACTAACAGACACCTGCACTCCCAGGAGAGTGCACCGAGCTCCCTACGGGCTGCAGGGCACATGCATTGACCCAGGAGCAGCTCTGAGGGGCTCGGGTGGCGGCTCTGTGCGGAGGGGGCTGTGGGTCCCTGGAAGGAGCTAGGTGGCAGCACCTAGGGCAAAGGAAGAGGCTCTGTGTGGAGGGGGCTGCGCGGCTCCTGGAGCAGCTCAGAGGGGTTAGGGCGGCGGCTCTGTGGAGAGGTGGCTGCACGGCGGGGAGCGAGAATCCAACAGTGCTGGACCCAGAGCACAGGGCGCCGAGACACAGCCCAGGATTCGGCCTCCCCCGGTACAGGCAGAGGCCCGGAGGGCCCAGGACAGCAAGGACGCTCCTGCCAAGAGCTCAGCAGACCAGCAGCCCCACCCCGGAGCCTCCAGGCCCTGCAGATGGATTTCTCCGGAGTTACTGCAGGGCTGAATACCGGTTTTCAGACCTGGCCACTGCCACTGGGGTCGTTCCTCCTTGGGCTTCACGGGGTAAACAACCTCCACTGAGCGCTTCACCAGGCAGGGGGAGAGGAGCTCCCCCAAGGGCTAACACCTGAAAATCAGCACAACAGGCCCCTCCCCCAGAAGACCAGCTAGACGTACAACTTCCAGGGGAAGTCAAGGGACTTAAAGTATACAGAATCAGAAGATACTCTCCCACGTTTTTTTTTTATTTCTGATTGCTTCCCCCACCCTTTTTCTCCCCTTTTCTTTCTATAATTTCTCCTTTTATTCTTTTTAGCTTTTTTTCTTCCTTTTTACTTTTTTCTTTTTCTCTTCTCTTTCCTTCTTTCTCTCCTCTCTTTTTTTCTTAAGCCCAACAACTTGTTTTTGGCCACTGTGCACCGAGCAAAATGACTAGAAGGAAATGCTCACCTCAAAAGAAAGAAACAGTCCTCTCTCCCACAGAGTTACAAATCAGGATTACAATTCAATGTCAGAAAACCAATTCAGAAGCACTATTATACAGCTACTGGTGGCTCTAGGAAAAAGCATAAAGGACTCAAGAGACTTCAGGACTGCAGAATTTTGATCCAATCAGGCCGAAATTAAAAATCAATTGAATGAGATGCAATCCAAACTAGAAGTCCTAATGACGAGGGATAAGGAGGTGGAAGAACGAGTGAGTGACATAGAAGACAAGTTGATGGCAAAGAGAGAAACTGAGGAAAAAAGAGACAGACAATTAAAAGACCATGAAGATAGATTAAGGGAAATAAACGACAGCCTGAGGAAGAAAAACCTATGTGTAAATGGGTTTCCTGAGGGCGCTGAAAGGGACAGCGGGCCGGAATGTGTATTTGAACAAATCATACCTGAAAACTTTCCTAATCTTGGAAGGGAAACAGGCATTCAGATCCAGGAAATAGAGAGATACCCCCCTAAAATCAATAAAAACCATCCAACACCTCGACATTTAATAGTGAAGCTTGCAAAATCCAAGGATAAAGAGAAGATCCTTAAAGCAGCAAGAGACAAGAAAATCCTGAACTTTATGGGGAAGAGCATTAGGGTATCAGGAGATGTCTCCAAAGCGACCTGGCAGGGCAGAAAGGGCTGGCAGGATATATTCAGGGTCCTCCATGAGAAGAACATGCAACCAATAATACTTTATCCAGCAAGGCTCTCATTCAAAATGGAAGGAGAGATAAAGAGCTTCCAAAAGGGCAGGAACTGAAAGAATATGTGACCTCCAAACCAGCTCTGCAAGAAATTTTAAGGGGGACTCTTAAAATTCTCCTTTAAGAAGAAGCTCAGTGGAACAATCCACAAAAACAAGAGCTGAAAAGATATCATGATGACACTAAACTCATATCTGTCGATAGTAACTCGAAACGTGAATGGGCTTAATGACCCCTTCAAAGGCGCAGGGTTTCAGACTGGATAAAAAAGTAGGACCCAACTATTTGCTGTCTACAAGAGACTCATATTAGACAGAAGGACACCTACAATCTGAAAATAATGTGTTGGAGAACCATTTACCATTCAAATGGTCCTCAAAAGAGAGCAGGGTTAGCCATCCTTATATCAGGTAAACTAAAATTTACCCCGAAGACTGTAGTGAGAGATCAAGATGGACACTAAATCATACTTAAGGATCTATCCAACAAGAGGACCTACCAATCCTCAATATATACGCCCCGATGTGGGACTGCCAAATATTTAAACCAAATAATAATGAAAGTGAAGAAATATTTAGATAATTATTATCTTATACTTGGTGACTTCAATCTAGGTCTTTCTACCCTCAATACGTCTTCTAAGCACAACATCTCCAAAGAAACGAGATCTTTAAATGATACACTGGAGCAAATAGATTTCACAGATATCTACAGAACTTTACATCCAAACTGAATTGAATAAACATTCTTCTCAAGTGCACATGGAACTTTCTCCAGAATAGACCACATCCTGGGTCACAAATCGCATCTGAACCGATACCAAAAGATTCAGATCGTCCCCTGCATATTCTCAGACCATAATGCCTTAAAATTAGAACTAAATCACAACAAGAAGTTTGGAAGGACTTCACACACTGGAGGTTAAGGACCATCCTGCTTAAAGATGAAAGGGTCAACCAGGAAATTGAGGAAGAATTAAAAAGATTCATGGAAACTAATGAGAATGAAGACACAAACGTTCAAAATCTTTGGCATGCAGCAAAAGCAGTCCTAAGGAGGAAATACATCACAAAACAAGCATCCATTCAAAAACTGGAAAGAACTCAAATACAAAATCTCACCTTACTCATAAAGGAGCTAGAGAAAAAAACAGCAGCTAGATCCTACACCCAACAGAATAAGAGAGTTAATGAAAATTTGAGCAGACCTCAAGGAAATCGAGACCAGAAGAAATGTGGAACAGATCAACAAAACCAGGAGTTGGTACTTTGAAAGAATTAATAACATACATAAACCATTAGCCAGTCTTATTAAAAAGAATAGAGAGAAGACTCAAATTAATAAAATCATGAATGAGAAAGGAGAGATAACTACCACCACCAAGGAAATACAATCGATTTTAAAAACATATTATGAACAGCCATACGCCAATAAATTAGGCAATCTAGAAGAAATGGACGCATTCCTGGAAAGCCCCAAACAACAAAAACTGGAACAGGAAGAAATAGAAAACCTAAACAGGCCAATACCCAGGAAGGAAATTGAAGCAGTCATCAAAAACCTCCCAAGACACAAAAGTCCAGGGCCAGATGGCTTCCCAGGGGTATTCTATCAAATGTTTAAAGAAGAAACCATACCTATCCTACTAAAGCTGTTTGGAAAGATAGAAAGAGATGGAGTCCTTCCAAATTCGTTCTATGAAGCCAGCATCACCTTAATTCCAAAACCAGACAAAGACCCCACCAAAAAGGAGAATTACAGACCAATAGCCCTGATGAACATGGATGCAAAAATTCTCGACAAGATCCTAGCCAATAGGATCCAACAATAAATTAAGAAAATTATTCACCATGACCTAGTAGGATTTATCCCCGGGACACAAGGCTGGCTCAACACTCGTAAACAATCAATGTGATTCATCATATCAGCAAGAGAAAAACCAAGAACCATATGATCATCTCATTAGATGCAGAGAAAGCATGTGACAAAATAGAGCATCCATTCCTGATCAAAACACTTCAGAGCGTAGGGTAGAGGGAACAATCCTCGACATCTTAAAAGCCATCTAGGAAAAGCCCACTACAAATATCATTCTCAATGGGGCAGCACTGGGAGCCTTTCCCCTAAGATCAGGAACAAGACAGGGATGTCCACTCTCACCACTGCTATTCAACGTAGTATTGGAAGTCGTAGCCTCAGCAATCAGACAACAAAAGGACATTAAAGGCATTCAAATTGGCAAAGAAGTCAAACTCTCCCTCTTCGCCGATGACATGATACTCTACCTAGAAAACCCGAAGCCCTCCCCCGCAAGATTGCTATAACTCATAGCAATTTGGTAGCGTTGCAGGATACAAAAATCACTGCCCAGAAATCAATGGCATTTCTATACACTAACAATGAGACTGAAGAAAGAGAAATTAAGGAGTCAATCTCATTTACAATTGCACCCAAACCATAAGATACCTAGGAATATACCTAACCAAGGAGGTAAATGATCTATACCCTAAAAACTATAGAAAACTTCTGAAAGAAATTGAGGAAGACACAAAGAGATGGAAAAATATTCCATGCTCATGGATTGGCAGAATTAATATTGTGAAAATATCAATGTTACCCAGGCAATTTACACGTTTAATGCAATCTCTATCAAAATACCATGGACTTTCTTCAGAGAGTTAGAACAAATTATTTTAAGATTTCTGTGGAATCAGAAAGGACCCTGAATATTCAGTGGGATTTTATTTTATTTTTTTAAGATTTATTTATTTATGATAAACATAGAGAGAGAGAGGCAGAGACACAGGAGGAGGGAGAAGCAGGCTCCATGCAGGAGCCTGATGTGGGACTCGATCCCAGGTCTCCAGGATCACGCCCTGGGCTGCAGGCAGCACTAAACTGCTGCGCCACTGGGGCTGCCCAGTCAGTGGGTTTTTAAAAAAGAAAACTATATCTGGGGGCATCACAATGCCAGATTTCAGGATGTACTACAAAGCTGTGGTCATCAAGACAGTGTGGTACTGGCACAAAAACACACATAGATCAATGGAACAGAATAGAGAACCCAGAAGTGGACCTTGAACTTTATGGTTAACTAATATTCGATAAAGGAGGAAAGACTATCCGTTGGAAGAAAGACAGTCTCTTCAATAGATGGTGCTTGGAAAATTGGACTTCCACCTTCAGAAGAATGAAACTAGACCACTCTCTTTCACCATAAACAAAGATAAACTCAAAATGGATGAAAGATCTAAATGTGAGACAAGAGTCCATCAAAATCCTAGAGGAGAACACAGGCAACACCCGGTTTGAACTTGGCCACAGCAAGTTTATGCAAGGTACATCCGTGAAGGCAAAAGAAACAAAAGCAAAAATGAACTATTGTGACTTCATCAAGATAAGAAACTTTTGCACAGCAAAGGATACAGTCACCAAAACTAAAAACAACCTTCAGCATGGGAGAAGATATATGCAAAAGACGTATCAGATAAAGGGCTAGTTTCCAAGATCAATAAAGAACTTCTTAAAATCAACACCAAAGAGACAAACAATCCAATCATGAAATGGGCAAAAGACATGAAGAGAAATCTCACAGAGGAAGACATTGACATGGCCAAAATGCACATGAAAAAATGCTCTGCATCACTTGCCATTAGGGAAATACAAATCAAAACCACAATGAGATAGCACCTCACACCAGTGAGAATGGAGAAAATTAACAAGGCAGGAAACCGCAAATGTTGGAGAGGATGCGGAGAAAAGGGAACCCTCTTACACTGTTGGTGGGAATGTGATCTGGTGCAACCACTCTGGAAAACTGTGTGGAGGTTCCTCAAAGAGTTAAAAATAGACCTGCCCTACGACCCAAAAATTGCAGTGTTGGGGATTTATCCCAAATATTCAGATGCAATGAAACGCGGGGACACCTGCACCCCGATGTTTATAGCAGAATGTCCACAATAGCCAAACTGCGGATGGAGCCATGGTGTCCATCGAAAGATGAATGGATAAAGAAGATGTGGTTTATGTATACAATGGAATATTACTCAGCCATTAGAAACGACAAATACCCACCATTTGCTTCAAAGTGGATGGAACTGGAGGGTAGTATGCTGAGTGCAGTAAGTCAATCAGAGAAGGACAAACTGTATGTTCTCATTAATTTGGGGAATATAAATAATAGTGAAAGGGAATATAAGGGAATGGAGAAGAAACGTGTAGGAAATATCAGAAAGGGAGACAGATCATAAAGACTCCTACCTCTGGGAAATGAACTAGGGGTGCTGGAAAGGGAGGAGGGCGGGGGGTGGGGGTGAATGGGTGACGGACACTGAGGGGGACACTTGACGGGATGAGCACTGGGTGTTATTCTGTATGTTGGTCAATTGAACACCAATAAAAAAAAAATTTGGGATCCCTGGGTGGCGCAGCGGTTTGGTGCCTGCCTTTGGCCCAGGGCACAATCCTGGAGACCCGGGATCGAGTCCCACATCGGGCTCTCGGTGCATGGAGCCCGCTTCTCCCTCTCCCTCTGTCTGTGCCTCTGCCTCTCTCTCTCTCTCTCTCTCTCTCTCACTGTGTGCCTATCATAAGTAAATAAAAATAAATAAAAATAAAAAAATTTATTTAAAAAAAAGACCAAACAACTAAATATTTATGCTGCCAACATGGGAGTACCTAAATATACAAACCAATTAACAACAAACGTACAGGAACACACTGATAATAATACAATGATAGGGATTTTTAACACCCACTTATGTCATGGACCGATTGTCTATGCAGAAAATCAACAGGGGAACAACAGCCTTGAAACACTGGACCACAGGGACTCAACAGATATAGTCTGAACATTTCTTCCTAAAGCAGAATACACATTCCTTTCAAGTGCACATGGGACATTCTCCAGAACAGATCATATCATGGCCCACAAATCAGCCCTCAACAGGTACAACAGGTACAAGAAGGTTGGTATCACACCATATACATTTTTGGACAATGAGGCTATGAAACTCAAAGTCGACAGTAAGAACAAATTTGGACAGACCAAAAATATGTGGAGATTATGAACATCCTACTAGAGAATGAATGGAGCAACCAGGAATTTAAAGAGGAAATTTAAAACAAATGAAATTGAAAACATGTTTCTCCAAACCTCTGGGATGTAGCAAAGGCAGTCCTAAGAGGGAAGTACATAGCAATACAGGCCTACCTCAAGAAACAAGAAGTCTCCAATACACAACCTAACCCTACACCTGAAGGAGCTGGTAAAGGAATAGCAAACAAAGCCTACAGAAGAAGGGAAAAAATAAAGATGAGAGCAGAAATAAACAATACAGAAACAACAAAACAGTAGAATGGAATAACGAAACTAAGAGCTGGTTCTTCAAAATAATTAATAAAATGGATCAAGCCCTAGCCAGCCTTATCAACGAGAAAAGAGAAATGACATAAATAAATAAAATCACAAATGAGAGAAGAGAGATCTCAATCAACACCAGAAAAATAAGACAATTATAAGGGAATACTATGCAAGATTATACGCTAACAAACTGGGAGAACTGGAAGAAATGGACAAATCCCTAGAAATGTGTAAACGAGCAAAACTGAAATAGGAAGAAATAGAAAATATGAACAGAACCATAACTAGGAAAGAAATTGAATCAGCAAGGCTACTGGGTGCCTCAGTGGTTGAGCATGTGCTTTGGCTCAGGTCATGATCCCGGGGTCCTGGGGGAGCACGTCCCACATCAGGCTCCCTGCATGGAGCCTCATTTATCCCTGCCTATACCTCTGCCTCTCTGTGTCTCTCATGAATACATAAAGGTGAAGCCACTGTGGAAAACAGTCTGGAGGGTCCTCGAGAAGTTAAAAATAGGGGATCCCTGGGTGGCACAGCCGTTTGGCACCTCCCTTTGTCCCAGGGCGTGATTCTGGAGACCCGGGATCGAATCCAACATCGGACACCCAATACATGTAGCCTGCATCTCCCTCTGCCTGTATCTCTGCCTCTCTCTCTGTGACTATCACAAAAAAACTTAAAAAAAAGAAGTTAAAAATAGAGCTACCCTACGATACCAAAATTGCACAGCTAGGTATTTACCCTGAGGATACAAAAGTAGTTTAGTAGATTTGAAGATGAACACACAGCCTAGTGTTGGTAGCAGCATTATCAACAACAGCGAAACTGTGTATACATCCCAGATGTCCATCGACAGATGAATGGGCAGAGACGATGTGGTAAATATACACACTGCGACATCACTCGGTCATCAGAAGGGATGAAAGGAAGCCATTTACAATGACGTGGGAGAAGTGGAAGGGACCTATGCTAAATGAACTCAGTCAGTCAGAGAAAGACAGATACCAAATACCATACAATTGCATTCACATGTGAATTTTAAGAAACCAAACAAACTGGCAAAGGGGCCAAGGGAGGGATGAGAGATGCAAACCAAGAAACACATTTTAACCACAGTGAATAAACTAATAAATACCAGAGGAAGGAGGGGAGATGGGGAATCAGGGGATGGGGATAGTGGAGGTCACCTCTGACCAGAACCAGGCGTTGGATTCAAGGGTTGAATCACTATGTGTAAACCTGAAACTACATCATACTGTGTTTATAAAGAGGAAT
Organism: Canis lupus baileyi; assembly: GCF_048164855.1. Classification (NCBI taxonomy): domain Eukaryota; kingdom Metazoa; phylum Chordata; class Mammalia; order Carnivora; family Canidae; genus Canis; species Canis lupus. The sequence continues at coordinate 52,146,112 of NC_132860.1, forward strand.
TCAAATAAATCTTTAAAATAATAATTGGGAGTATAGAGGAAACATGTGCACACAAGAGATAAAGTCAGAAAGGCAACTGAAAATCCAAACAGAGTCTTTAGAGCCACAAATCCCCTCCTTAGCTCAGCTCAGGAGAATCCTGCCATGCCTATTCTCACCCCAGCAGAAGCATGGATTTTGATTCTCTGGGGAGACCACTGACTTGGTGGAGTCAGGCTATCTTTGAACCCAAAACCTAAATAGAGTGCATAAAACTAAACTGCCCAAGATGCTAGGAGTCCCAGTGCAGGCACATGCCAAGACACAAACTCTAACCATACACAGACATAAGCCTAACCCTCCACTTAAGTCTAATGTTAACATAACCCTTCAACAAGAACTATCACTAATCAAAAACCAAACCCAAACCCCAAGACCGAAACACATTCACTGAACCTCCCTGCCAACCCTCACCCTAACTCCTAAACCTATTCTAAACCCTTAACCCTGACCCTTATCTTAAATCTAACCCTAACCCTAACCTCTAACCCTAACCTTATCTTAATGTACTCAAATCCTATTCCTAACCTTAACCTGTACCCTAACCCTAACCCTCTAATACTAATCCTATCTCATATCCTAAAGTGTACCCTAAACCTATCCTAAAAGAAATCCCTAACCCACTGCCTAACCCTCTCTTACCCTTTTCCAAAACCGTGCCCTGACCCTGACCTAACCCTAACCATAACCCCTAATCAAACACTAACCCTAACCCTAGCCCTAACCCCTATCCTAAAACTAACCCTCGCCCTAACCCTAAACCTAGCCCTAACTTTAACTCTAAACCCTAAACCTAACCCCTAACCCTAACTCACACCCTAACCCCTAACCCCAACTGCAAACCTAGCCTAAACCTAACTCTAACCATAACCCAAACCCCAACTCGTAACCTCCTGCCCTAATCCCTAAAGTCTAAACCCTAACCCTAACTCTAACTCCTGTCCCTAATCCAAACCCCGATCCTAACTCCTAACAACTGAACCTTACCCTTATCCCTCACCCTAACCTTTAATCCATAACCATAAGCATAATCACTAACCCCTAACATCTAACCTAAGACTAACCACCAACTGCCTCCCCTCCCCTGTCTTACCATTCATTCTACCCATTCACTTACCCAGGGTTCTGAGGAGTCCCTTCTGACATGGACATGGCCCCCAACGGCGCCTCCAGAGTCCTCCAGGGGGTCCTGAGGAAGCCGGGCTCCTGTGAGTGGGGACGTGGCCCCACGTGTTCCTGAGTCATAGTCAGCGGGTCCTGAGGACCCGGGTCTCCTGTCAACCTGGATTATGCCTCACATACTCTGGAAGCCTCACAGCAGGTTCTCAGGATGCTGGAGGCTCTTGTCAGCCTGGACACGGACCCACGTCCCCCAGAAAACTCACAGTGGGTCCTGAGGAGGCTGTGGGTTCCTGTCAGCCTAGACGCAGCCTCATGTGTCCCGAAGCCAAAGTGCAGGTCCTGAGGAGGACATGGCCCCACATTTTCCTCAGCCTCACCATAAGACTTGAGGAGCTTGGGAGCTCCTGTCAGCACGGACGTGGCCCCAAATCATCCCGATCCTTCACAGTGTGTCCTGAGGAGGCTGGAGACTCCTGTCAGTGTGGATTCAGCATCCACATCTTCCTTAGGCCTCACCACAGGCTCTGACAAGGCTGGGGTCTTCTTTCTGCATGGACGCATCCCCATATTTCCTGAAGACTACACCGGGTGTCCTGAGGACATCAGCGTCTGTTGTGTGGACGTGGCCCCACGTCCTCCCAAAGCGACACCGCAGGTTCTGAATGGCTGGGGCTCCTGTCACTTTAGATGCTGCCCCCAGCTTCCAGAAGCCTCAACTTATGTCCTGAGGAGCCAGTTAGCTCCTGCCAGAGTGGACACAGCGCCACATCTTTCAGAAGCCTCCAGGCATGTCCTCAGGTGGCCCAGGGGCTCCTGTCAGCGTGGATGCAGGCCCACATCTTACTGAAGCCTCCCTGCGGGTCCTGAGGCAGCCCAGGGGCTCCTGTCAGGGTGGGTGCGGGCCCACAATTTCCTGAAGCCTCCCCGCAGGGCCGGAAGCGGCCCAGGGTCTCTTGTCAGGGTGGATGTTGTCTCACATCTTCCTGAAGCCTCACCGTGTGTCCTGAAGAGACTGAGGCTCCTGTCATCATGAACGCTGCCCAATATCCCCCTGAAGACTCTGCGTAGTTTCTGAGGAGGCTGTGGCTCATCCACGTGGATGTGTCCCCACGTCTTCCTCAGGCCTCCCCAGCACAGGCTGGCTCCTGTTAGTGCAGGCAAAGGAGGCCTACTGTGCATGCGTGCCCCCTGGGCGGTGCCTGGGCTCGGGCACCCACTGCGGGATGCTCAGTCGCTACAGGAGGCTGTGCAGGAGGCAGCGTGCCCGTCTCTGGGCCAACCTCTGCCTCCTTCCAGGCTCTAGCTGTGGCCTGTTATCTTCAGAAACATCTGCCTGAAAAAGAGCCCAACACCCGGCTTCCCCAAAAATACTTAAGGAGAAAGAATTGGAGCCCAAAGGACGCGAAATGAAATGTGGACCAGACTTTTACCACGTCTTGTAAAACTCACTCAACCCTCTTCCACTGTGGGCGGGACCGTGGGCTGCTGCAGGCACCCTGGAAACAGTGTGGAGGCTCCTCAGGAAGTTGCAAATAGAGCCGCCCTGCGACCAGCAGGTATACGGCCTGGAGCTCACTCCGAAGATACAGATGCAGTGAGACGTGGGACAACTGCACCCCAATGTCCACAGCAGCGGGGTCCACGTTGCCACACTGTGGGAGGAGCCTCGGTGCCCTGTGGCAGATGAGGGATAAAGAGGATGGGAGATAGATGATGGTCATAGAAAGAGGAATGGTACTCAGCTATCAAAGAGAAGGAAATCTTGCCATTTGCAATGTCATGCATAGAACTAGAGGGATCATCCTAAGTGAAATAGGTCATTCGGAAAACAGAATGACCCTGTGGTGTCATTCATAGGTGGAATTAAAGAAGCAAAGCAGAACATCTGTGAAGGGAAGGAAAAATAAATAAGATGAACACAGATGCAGGAAATACAGACTCTTAATTATAGGAAACAAACTGAGTGTTGCTGCAGGAGAGGGGACGGGGGAGGGGATAACAGGGGACCAGCATGAAGGAGGGCACGTGATGTCACGACCACTGCGGTTATCTCCAACTGGTGAATCCCTGAATTCTTCCTCTGAAAGTATAATACACTATATGTTAATTAATTTGGTTTAGATTAAATTAATTTTAAAAAATCAGTTGTATCAGAGCACGTTTCCTTCTGGACACTCTGTTCTGCTCCTTCAGCTTATGCTGGGACCAACCCTCGTGGGTCTGGTTTGCTTAAGTAGGTGTCAGGCCTCATCCATGGACCAACCCAAGGTTAGAACTCACGACCCCGTGATCAGGACCGGAGGTGAGGTCAGGAGCCGAATGCTTAACTTACAGAGCCAGGTGGGATCCCGAGGACAACACTGCTTTATCCTGTGTCTCTGTGACATCGTTTGAAATAGGAAAGTGCTGCGTCGCGCTCTGTCCTGCTTCTCCAATACTGATTTGCTGTCCGGGGTCATTTGTGGGGGCGGATGGATGTCACAGGGTTTTTTTTTTCCTATTTATAGGATCTGCCACCATGATTTGACAGGAATGACATTGAAATTGAGGGTGGCTTCAGGAACTGCGGACATTTTCACAAGATGAGGCTCCCAACCCACGAGCCCAGGACGGCCTCCCAGAGCCTGGAATGGCTCAGTGCACAAGTCTTGTGCTCCTTTGGTTCAGTCTCATTATTTATTCTCTGTGATGCTCCTGAGAAGGGAGTCATGTCCGTCATTTCCTTCCTGAGTGCTCATTGTCAGGACACAGCAAGCCCAACAGTAGAATAAATACTGAGCCCAGGCCAAGGGCAGGAAGGCCCTATTAGAACAGCTCTCAATGCCCTTGAATGCCCCATATCAAAATGTAAACAGAACTTTAGTAATTGATCCACCCTTCGGGAGTTCCCCGAGACCAGCTCTTAAAACTAAGCTAAAACCCACCTGGGGGTCCAAGTCCCTGCTCCACTGTGTCGGGTATACTTGGACACAAGCTCGAGCTTGTAAATAAACCCTCGTGTGTTTGCATCAGTGTCAGCTTCTGATGGTTTCTCGGATTCGCAATCTTGGGCTCAACAGTCTGAGATAAAAAACAAAAACAAAAACAAAAGAAGCTCGGACACAAGTCGAGTGAATGCAGGGTTCTGAGAAAAGAGGCGGAGACCCGGGGGCTTGGGGGCTCTTCTGTGGAGGCCCCAGCAGACTGGGGGGCGGGATGCTCAGCCCCAGAGCCAGAGGACCCAGCGTCCCCACCCGCATCCCACCCATCAGGGCCGGGTCTCAGGGAGCAGCACAGCACTGCCCGCTGGAGCCCAGAGACGCTGATGCCCACCACGCCTCTGCCCCCGCAGGTGCAACTCCCAGGGAGATGTGCACCTGACAATCAACACCACGGCCCATCCGCACACCCACACAGACAATTCGCTGCCACTAAGTTGTCGGACCACAGAGGCTGCAGAGCTTCAGCTCTGCCTGGAAAGTAGGGTCTAGATTCCTTTGTACTTTGTGCTCTATTTTCAATCATTTTCTTTGACTTTTTTTATTAATTGCCTTATTTTAATTTTTATGTATGTACCTTAGATATTTCTAATTTTTACTTTCATGGTACTTCATTGTGTTTTTTTTTATTTTTTTTCAATTTATTTATCATAGTCACAAACAGAGAGAAAAAGAGAGAGAGAGAGAGAGAGGCAGAGACACAGGCAGAGGGAGAAGCAGGCTCCATGCACTGGGAGCCCGAAGTGGGATTCGATCCAGAGTCTACAGGATCATGCCCTGGGCCAAAGGCAGGCGATAAACCGCTGCGCGACCCACGGACCACCTTAATTGTTTCTATTTTGGGATTTAGAATCTTTTAACAAGCAGGCCAAAATAATCTATTGGTTTTTTTGTGGGGGGGAGGGAAGTTGTTATTGTTTTTCTTGTTTTTTCTTTTTCTTCCTTCTTTCTTTTCTGGAAGAAATAATGAGATGGAGAAATTCACCTCCATAAAATAACATGAGGTTCTACTCACAGCCAGGAAGTTCATCAATACACATATATGATGTCTAACTACAGTTTAAAACAATGATTATAAAGATAGCATCTGGGCTAGAAAAAGAGCACAGAAGAAAACTAGAGAATCCCTTACTGTAGAAGTAAAACAACTAAAATCTAGTCAGGCCAATGTTACAAATGCTATAACTGAGATGCAGTTCCAAGTGGAAGCCTTAAAAACAAGAAAGGTTCTGGACCACAGACACAGAAGTAGGGAAGTCAGTCACTTATTAAAACAGTAACATTCATACCATAGGAGACTCAGAAGATGAAGAGAGAGAAAAGGTGGGCCTTGCTCAGACATTAGAAACGACAAATAACCACCATTTGCTTCAACGTGGATGTAACTGGAAGGTATTATGCTGAGTGAAGTAAGTCAATCAGAGAAGGACAAACATTGTATGTTCTCATTCATTTGGGGAATATAGATAATAGTGAAAGGGAATATAAGGGAATGGAGAAGAAATGTGTGGGAAATATCAGAAAGGGAGACAGAACGTAAAGACTCCTAACTCTGGGAAACAAACTAAGGGTGATGGAAGGGGAGGAGGGCGGGCGGTGGGGGTGAATGTGTGATGGGCACTGAGGGGGGCACTTGACGGGATGAGCACTGGGTGTTTTTCTGTAGGTTGGCAAATTGAACACCAATTCAAGAATAAAATTATTATAAAAAACAAGAAAGAAAGAAAGAAAGAAAGAAAGAAAGAAAGAAAGAAAGAAAGAAAGAAAGAGTGGCACCTGTGTGGCTCAGTTAGTTAAGCTTCTGCATTAAACTCAGATCATGATCCAGGTCACAAGGCAGGCTCCCTGTTCAGAAAGGAACATGCTTTTCCCTCTCCCTCTGCCCCTCTCACTCATGCTTTTTCTCTCCTCTCTCTCTCAAATAAATAAAAAACATCTTTGCAGAAGAAACAAACCCACAAGGAAGAGAAATCTCCCATGTAGAAGAATTTTAAACAATTTGTGCAGACATTGCACCGTCAAGTTCATGAGCATAGCTTCCCACTCTTAAGTGTGGAATACACATAGTAACTTCCTTCTACAAAATATAATATGAAAAAGTTAAAATAATATTGATAATATAATAATAATAATAAAAATAATAATTAATAATAATAATAAAGAATCAGTTTACTGTGGAGAAAGCTGACAAACACTACCACAGCAAGGTGACGAGATCGATACCAAGACTGCTAAATCATGTTAGTATCTATCCCTTATATGATATAATAAAAATGGCAGTATATCTCTGTATATAATCCACAAAACAGTTCAATTATGAGATAAATGACAGACATGTCCCAACTGAGGGAAAGTTTACAAAATACTCTACTTCTCAAAGTGTTCCAGTGCAACAACAAGGAAAGGCTGAAAGACTGTCACAATATAGAGGAGCCTAAGAAAACAGGAGGACAAATGGAATGTGATATGAGGGATGGTAACTTGGCAAAAACTAAGGAAATCTGAATAAACTATGGTCTTTGGTTAATGCGACTATTTTAAATTTGATTCCTTAGCTAATATTTGTACCGTAGTAATATAAGATATCAATAATTGGAGAAATTGAGAGCAAGTGCATGTGAATGCACTGTAGTATCTTCTCAATTTCTCTATAAATCTTTGTTTTTTTCCTAATTAATAAGATTTATTATGAAAATCGACTTAAATGAATCAGGCTCCAAGTGTGAAGACATTTTAAGAATCGTTGAATTAACTTTTGCCTTATTCTTAAAGAGTTCCTTTGATGGAAACAAAGTAAGAATTTTAGATCAGAAGGAAAGAAAGACACTTATGAACACGTATAATGCCTCCTCAACCTGAAAAGCAGGAACAGATAATAAATAGCAAAAATAAGATAAAAATACTTCTAGTATAATAGACACCATATTGCAAGTGCATTTAAAATTATCAATGCATAACATTTATTTCCTTGACATTTGTCTTCAAAAGAGTTCACAGTGTTTCAGTGTCAGTTGAAACAGGGGAAGAATCTCAGGGAAGAATCCTTCACAAAATAATCGGACCATTGGTAATAATGACTCTCAGTTCTTTCCAAATCCATAAAGATGCATTTCCTGAGGAGTGACTGAGCTGGGAAGAAAGAGATGAGAAACCCTCATCCCTCTGAATTACTTGTGTCAGAATATTTTAACCATAGTACTACGGATAGTAAATTATCCTTATTAACAGGAAATATGTCTCAGATTGGAATCTGAGCAATTAGATGGCCAGAGTAAAAACACTTTGACTCGCTCTTCATCTTTTAAAGATAAAGGAGAGCTTTTCTATATACAAACTCAGTTGTCTAGATAGCCTTAGGGAATAAGAGTCTGCAGCATGGAATCCCGCTGCACAGCTGGGACGCCCACGAGCCAGGTCTTCCTGATCCCAAATCCCTGGGCCTGTCCCCCAACACACGCTGCCAAGCTGAGGTCATTTGCTCTCTTAGGAGCTCCGGGGAAGGGGGAAAGAGCTAGATAGGATGGGATGGAATGCAAAGAGGCCGAGAAAATGAAGGCCTTTCTACTTTAAGTTCAGTGTTCGTACAAGTCCAGCCATCCCAGGCCCCTGTGAAGAAGAGCTGAAATTTACATTATTTCAGTTACAGGAAAAAAACAAAGTTTACAGCTTAATGTCTTTGAAAGCCCCACAACAGAATGAAACCGAGCCCATGCCAAGGGTTGGAAGTGCCTATTAGAATGAGAGCAGAGCTTAATACCCTTGAAGGCCCCATATCAAAATGTAAACAGAACTTGAGGAATTGCTCCAGCCCTTTTGGAGGACCCCGAGACAAGTCCTTAAAACTAAGTTAAAACCCACCTCGGGGTCCAAGTCCCTGCTCCGCTGTGTTGGGTGTACTTGGTCGCAAGCTCGAGTTTGGAAATCAACCCTTGTGTGTTTGCATTGGTGTCAGCTCCTTAGTGGTTTCTCGGATTCGCAATCTTCACACAACACCCCATGTCCCCTCCCACCTTGACTGAAACCCTATCCCCTCCCACCCAGGGTGAAACTCAGTCACCTCCCTGCCTACAACAGCTGGGCACAGGCCGTCACACAGGTCCCACGGGCACGGTGGGCACTCCCGCCTTCCCTGGCCTCCCAGAGGAAGGAAAGAGGTTTCGGCCGGACACACTACCATGGTGGCCCCAGGGCTCCCTGCCCAGCACGGCACCTTTTGACAGGTCGGGTCTCTGTTCCTGACGCCTGCTCCTCCTCCCCGGTTTTCCCACAGGAAATGAAGCAGGATGCCCTGGTCTCCTCCAGGGACATCACGCAGGTAGACCTGGACGTCATCAGGAAGTTCAGCAACCACATCATGTTTTAGGACTGCTAGGCGGACGGGTGAGGCTGCTGGGCCAGGGGGCTTCCGGGCCTCGGAGGCTTTTGGGTAAGGTAAACGGGGCCTCTGAGGCCAGGGGGAGCAATAGCAGCCAACAACACATGGCTCCATGGTAGGGTGATGGGGATGACCACACCACCCCCCCGGGGCCTCAGGGATGAGGAAGCCACAAGGATGGGGCCTCCAGAGGTTCCCATGGGAGCTGAACACCAAAGGGGAGAGGGACGGCCCCCTGAGAAGCAGGGGATGGGGTGGCAGACATGGGGGGTAGGAACCGGACCTGGGGGCCGTGCGGCATGTCCGCGGCTGGAGCAGGACACACATTGATCCCATGAGGGTCAGACGGTTCAGAGTGACACCCACTCTCAGTGTTTTATATATTTCTAAATTCTGTGCATTTAATTTGAGACAATTTGCAATTTGAAAACATACATATTATGATGACCCCCTGATAATGCCCCTGGTACAGCCAGGGCCTTGCACTCACCACATGGGTCCACAGGGGCAGGTGTTACAACAAACCCCAGAATGGGGTCACCTTTATTTGTAGACGTCTCTGTGTACATCTTAGAGAAAGAGGATGCCCTTTGTCTGCCGGCCCCCCACGCCATCCCCCCATTCCCCAGACCCACACCATCCCCCTACCTCATCATCCCCCATGGCATCGCCCCTACCCCATCCCCCTCAAACACACACAGCCTCACACAATACCCAACCACAGTATACCCCAACATCCCCCCTACACCATTCCCCACATTCCACTACCATCATACCCATGCCCCCACACCATCCACCACCACACCATCGGCCCCGAGCAAGGACCCAATCTAGCTACCCCCTGTGGGACATGATCAGCCTCCCCGGGGTTCTCTGGATACCCTGCTCCCATCAGAATCCCGGGTGTCCCATAGAGTACCCAGGGGTTGCAGGGAGGAGGGACGGCAGGGAGCCCCTGACAGTGTGTGAGCAGGTGAGTGAATCAGAGGAACCACTGTGCCCTGCCTCCACCCACTGTCACTCCTAGAGGGCAGGACACCCTGCACAGGACACCAGGCCCTAACCCAGAGGTACCTGGGCTGATTGGGCCCAGGCTCTGTGGGGGCTGGGTTGACTTGAGCCCCCACCAGTCTCAACACAAAGACTAATGGAATCAGGTCCCCATGGCCCTGGCCAGCCCTGGATTCTGGCCCCAGGCTGAGCAAGCCCTCTCACAGCTGGATGTGGCCTGCGGGGCCCTGGGCGTGCCCCACAGATCCAGGTCACTGATCTAGGGAAGCCCTGGGGATCCTGGGACACCCCAGTGTGGGGAGAGGAGGGGCAAGCTGGTGGGCCCCACCCACTCCCAAACCAGGAGCCAGGCTCCTCCAAGTGCTGGGGCCCAAAGAGGCTCCAAGGCCGGGATCCAGCTGCCCTTCAGGGACCCGGAACAGGAGCCCATGAGTTGCAGGTTCAGGTCAGCTCTGATGTCCTCAGTACCATCACTCAGGCTGAAACCTCAGGACACACGCCCCCACCCGGAGTCCACACATGCTCCCAGCTGGGGGACTCCAGCACCTGCCCCCCCACCCTGTGTGATTCTTGCCCTCCCCTTAAAGGACAGAAAGGTCTCCCTCCCCAGGGGAAGACACACAACCACGGCTCTGAGCCCGCTGCTGTAGAAAGTCAATAAAGTGTTATGGTGCGAAAATGCACAGCCAGCCCGTTTCTGTGTCTCCCAGAACTCTGTGCACGGAGCGTGTAGAGACCCCCAGAGAGAGGAGGGGGCACCACCTTGGCCCCAACAAGCCCGTGCAGGGGCGCCACCAGGCACACACAGCTGAAGTCCCCACGTGCCTTCTAGGAGTGGCCAGACCCACTGCCGGACATGGGAATGTGGCCGAGCTGGAACTTCAAGCTCAGCTGACCCTCCAGCTGAAAGTCACTGCACAAGCGAGCCCCGGCACTGCCAGGAGAGCCCAGCTAACTGCCCAGAGACAGGACCAGAAATGATTTTGTGCCAACCATTTCGGGGTTTTTTGGTGACCCAGCCAGAGGATCCGATTGCTGCACAGGAGCTGCATGTGATAGAGACACACACACCTCAAAAGCAACAAAAGTCGGAATCCCCCCAATGTTGTCAGACAGTAGCCAGATGGTTACATACACAACGCTGTGGTCCCAAATAGGATACATGGAAAACGCTATAAACCACGACTGTAGAGGTGCTGGAGCTGTGCCTGCTGTGTTCCAACAAGGAGGGCACAGGGGCAGGAAGCATCATCCTGAGGGGGGGCCACTCCTAGGAAAGGAAACCAGGTCCCTGTGAAGGCTACGGAGGGTGAAATCCATCCTCCTCTCTTTCTGCTTCTGGTTTTCATCCTAAATACATTTTCCTCAATTATATTAGCAGAATTTACTTTATGTTTTAAATTTCTTTTTATTGCCATCCAATTTGTATGAATTATTTCTTCAGCAAGGGTGTCATTCAGGAGAGATAAAGATTTTCCCAGACAGGCAACATATAAAGGAGTTCATGACCACTTAACCAGTCCAGTAAGGAATTTTAAGAGGGACTCTTCTAGTGGGGGAAAAAAGAGACCAAAAGCAACAAATACTAGAAAGTACCAGAGAACGTCACCAGAAATACCAACTCTTCCGGTAACACAGAGGCACAAAGTTCATATCTTTGAATAGTCACTCTGAATGATGATGGACTAAATGCTCCAATAAAAAGATATAGGGTGGGATCCCTGGGTGGCACAGCGGTTTGGCGCCTGCCATTGGCCCAGGGCGTGATCCTGGAGACCCTGGATTGAGTCCCACATCGGGCTCCTGGTGCATGGAGACTGCTTCTCCTTCTGCCTGTGTCTCTGCCTCTCTGTCTCCCTCTGTGTGACTATCATGAATAAATAAATAAATAAATCTTTAAAAAAAAGATATAGGGTATGGAGTAGTTAAGAATCAGGATCCGGGATGCCTGGGTGGCTCAGGGGTTGAGCCTCTGCCTTTAACTCAGGGTGTGATCCTGGAGTCTGGGATTGAGTCCCATATTGGGCTCCTGGTGGGGAGCCTGCTTCTTTCTCTGCATAATTTTCTGCCTCTCTCTCTCTGTCTCTCTGATAAATAAAATTATTATTAAAAAAACAACATCCATCTGTACGCTGACTACAAGATGCTCACCTTAGACCTATAGACACCAACAGATTGAAAGTCAGGGGATGGAAAATCATCTATCACGCTAATGGATATCAAAAGAAAGGTGGAGGACCCATACTTATATCAGACAAACGAGATTTGAAACCAAACCCTGGGGGACACGTGTTGGCTCAGTGTTTGAGCATCTGCCTTTGGCTCAGGGTGTGATCCTGGGATCCAGGATCAAGTTGTCATCGGCCTCCCTTAGGGGAGTCTGCCTCTCACTCTGCTATGTTTCTTCCTCTGCTCCTCTGTGTATCTCTTACGAATAAATAAATAAAATATTTAAATTTCTAAAAAGAAAGAACAAATAGTGTAAGAAGAGATGAAGAAGGGCATAATTTCATAATTAAAAAGACTCTCTATCAAGATCAAACAACTAAATATTTATGCTGCCAACATGGCAGTACCTAAATATAGAAAACAATTAACAACAAACGTACAGGAACTCAATGATAATAATACAATGAAAGGGGATTTTTACACCCACTTATTTCAATGGACCAATCGTCTACGCAGAAAATCAACAGGGGAACAATAGCCTTGACAAACTGGACCACAGGGACTCAACAGATATAGTCTGAACATTTCATCCTAAAGCAGAATACACACTCCTTTCAAGTGCACATGGGACATTCTCCAGAACAGATCATATCATGGCCCACAAATCAGCCCTCAACAGGTACAACAGGTACAAGAAGGTTGATATCACATCATGTACATTTTCAGAACACGACGCTATGAAACTTGAAGTCGACAGTTAGAAAAAAAACTGGACAGACCAAAAATACGTGGAGATTATGAACATCCTACTAGAGAATGAATGGAGCAACCAGGAAATTAACAAGGAAATTTAAAACAAATGAAAATGAAAACATGTTTCTCCAAACCTCTGGGATGTAGCAAAGGTGGAGGGGCAAGATGGCGGAAGTGTAGGGTCCCCAAATCACCTGTCCCCACGAAATTACCTAGATAACAATCAAATCATCCTGAAAATCTATGAATTCAGCCTGAGATTTAAACAGAGACCAGTTTGAATGCTACAGTGGAAAAGTTCGTGATTCTATAAAGGTAGGAAGACGGGAAAAAGAAATAAAGAAACAAAAGGCATCCAAGGGTGAGGGGCCCTGTGAGGAGCCTGGCTATGGCCGGGGTGAGTGCTCACAGGGCAGAAGAGCTCTGTCCTGGGAGAAGGAGGAGCTTCACCAATCTTCCAGGGCAGAATGGCCCCTTCAAGGAGTCAGAGCAGGACCCCAGGAAGGCGGGGATGCCCTAGGGCACCCTGGGACACTAATAGAAACATGCACTCCCAGGAGAGTGCAGCGAGCTCCCTAAGGGCTGCAGGGCACATCCATTGACTGGGGAGCAGCTCTGAGGGGCTCAAGTGGTGGCTCTGCACAGAGGTGTTTGCAAGGCCCAGGAGCAGCTTGGCAGCGGTGCCTCCTGCAACGGAAGAGGCTCCATTCAGAGTGGGATGTGGAGCTCTGGGAGCAACTTGGAGGAGCTCGGGCGGTGGCTCCACAGTGAGGTGGCTGTACAGCCGGGAGCGAGAATCCAACAGTGCAGGCCCCGGAGCACAGGGCACCGGGAAACAGCCCAGGATTCGGTCTCCCCCAGGACAGGCAGAGGCCCAGAGGGCCTAGGACACCAAGGACGTTCCTGTCCAGAGCTGAGCAGATCAGCGGCCCAGCCCCAGAGCCTCCAGGGCCTGCAGAGGGACTGCTCCTGTGTTACTGCAGGGGCTGAATACAGGATTCCAGAGCTGGTCGCTGACACTGGGGTTGTTCCTCCTGGGGCCTCACGGGGTAAACTACCCCCACCGAGCCCTGCACCAGGCAGGGGACAGAGCAGCTCCCCCACGTGCTAACTCCTGAAAATCAGCACAACACGCCCCTACCCCAGAAGACCGGCTAGACGGACAAGTTCCAGGGGAAGTCAAGGAACTTAAAGTATACAGAATCAGAAGATAACCCCCATGTTGTTTTTATTTATGATTGCTTCGCCCTCCACTTCCCCCCTTTCTTTCTTTTTCTTTCTCTTTTTATTCTCTTTTTTCCTTCTTTCTTCCTTTATTCTTTTTCGTTTTTCTCTTTTCTTTCCTTCCTTCTCTCCTCTCTTTTTCTCCTTTTCCCAATACAATTTGTTTTCGCCACTCATCACTCAGCAAAATGACTCGAAGGAAAACCTCACCTCACCTCAAAAGAAAGAATCAGAAACAGTCGTCTCTCCCACAGACTTACAAAATCTGGATTACAATTCAATGTCAGAAAGCAAATTCAGAAGCACTATTATACAGCTACTGGTGGCTCTAGGAAAAAGCATAAAGGACTCAAGAGACTTCAGGACTGCAGAATTTAGATCCAATCAGGCCGAAATTAAAAATCAATTGAATGAGATGCAATCCAAACTAGAAGTCCTAATGACGAGGGATAACGAGTTGGAAGAACGAATGAGTGACATAGAACACAAGTTAATGGCAAAGAGAGAAACTGAGGAAAAAAGAGACAGACAATTAAAAGACAAGGAAGACAGATTAAGGGAAATAAACAACAGTCTGAGGAAGAAAACCCTACGTGGAATTGGGGTTACCGAGGGTGCCAAAATGGACAGAGGGCCAGAATATGTATTTGAACAAATCATAGCTGAAAACTTTCCTAATCTGGGAAGGGAAACAGGCATTCAGATCCAGGAAATAGAGAGATCCCCTCTAAAATCAATAAAAACTGTCCAACACCTCGACATTTAATCGTGAAGCTTGCAAATTCCAAAGATAAAGAGAAGATCTTTAAGCAGCAAGAGACAAGAAAATCCTGACCTTTATGGGGAGGAGCATTAGGGTAACAGCAGACCTCTCCACAGTGACCTGGCAGCCCAGAAAGGGCTGGCGGGATATATTCAGGGTCCTCCATGAGAAGAACATGCAACCAAGAATACTTTATCCAGCAAGGCTCTCATTCAAAATGGAAGGAGAGATAAAGAGCTTCCAAGACAGGCAGGAACTGAAAGAATATGTGACCTCCAAACCAGCTCTGCAAGAAATTTTATGGGGGACTCTTAAAATTCCCCTTTAAGAAGAAGTTCAGTGGAACAATCCACAAAACAAGAGCTGAAAAGATATCATGATGACACTAAACTCATATCTGTCGATAGTAACTCTGAACGTGAACAGGCTTAATGACCCCATCAAAAGGCGCAGGGTTTCAGACTGGATAAAAAAGCAGGACCCATCTATTTGCTGTCTACAAGAGACTCATATTAGACAGAAGGACACCTACAACCTGAAAATGAAATGTTGGAGAAAAATTTACCATTCAAAGGGTCCTCAAAAGAGAGCTGGGGTAGCCATTCTTATACCAGATAATCTAAAATTTACCCCGAAGACTGTAGTGAAAGATGAAGAGGGACACTAAATCATACTTAAACGATCTATCCAATAAGAGGACTTAAAAATCCTCAATATAAATGCCCCGAATGTGGGAGCTGCCAAATATTTAAACCAATTAATAGCCAAAGCGAAGAAATACTTAGATAATAATACACTTGCTTACTTCAATCTAGCTCTTTTTTTAAAAGATTTTATTTCTTCATGATAGACACAGAGAGAGAGAGAGGCAGAGACACAGGCAGAGGGAGAAGCAGGCTCCACGCAAGGAGCCCGATGTGGGACTCGACCCTGGGACTCCAGGATCACACCCTGGGTTGAAGGCAGGCGCTAAACCGCTGAGCCACCCAGGGATCCCCTCAATCTAGCTCTTTCTACCCTCGATAGGTCTTCTAAGCAAAACATCTCCAAAGAAACGATACCTTTAAATCATACACTGGACCAGATGGATTTCACAGAAATCTACAGAACTTTACATCCAAACTCAACTGAATACACATTCTTCTCAAGTGCACATGGAACTTTCTCCAGAATCGACCACATACTGGGTCACAAATCGGGTCTGAACCGATACCAAATGATTGGGATTGTCCCCTGCATATTCTCAGACCATAATGCCTTGAAATTAGAACTAAGGTATCCTTGGGTGGGCGCAGCAGTTTGCCGCCTGTCTTTGGCCCAGGGCGCGATCCTGGAGACCCGGGATTGAATCCCACGTCGGCTCCCAGTGCATGGAGTCTGCTTCCACTCTGCCTATGTCTCTGCCCCCCACCCATCTCTCTCTCTCAGTGTGGCTATCATAAATAAATTAAAAAAAGAAAAAAAAAAAAGAAAAAAACACACCTTTACTACAATCAAGCAATTGCACTGTTGGGGATTTACCCAAAGATTCAGATGCAATGAAATGCCGGGTCACCTGCACCCCGATGTTTATAGCAGGAATGTCCACAATGGCCAAACTGTGGAAGGAGCCTGGTGTCCATTAAACATGAATGGATAAAGAAGATGTGGTTTATGTATACAATGGAATATTAATCAGCCATTAGAAAAGACAAATACCCACCATTTGCTTCAATGTGGATAGAACTGGAAGGTATTATGCTGAGTGCAGTAAGTCAATCGAAGAAGGACAAACAGTGTATGTTCTCATTCATTTGGGGAATATAAATAATAGTGAAAGGGAATATAAGGGAATGGAGAAGAAACGTGTGGGAAATATCAGAAAGGGAGACAGAACATAAAGACTCCTAACTCTGGGAAATGAACTAGGGGTGCTGGGAGGGGAGGAGGGCGGGAAGAGAGGGTGAATGGCTGACGGCCACTGAGTGGGACACTTGACGGGATGAGCACTGGGTGTTATTCTGTATGTTGGTCAATTAAACACCAATAAAAAATAAATTTATTTTAAAAAAAGTTCCAACAAATAAATATTTATGCTGCCAACATGGGAGTACCTAAATATACAAACCAATTAACAACAAACATACAGGAACTCACTGATAATAATACAATGACAGGGGATGTTAACACCCACTTACGTCAATGGACCGATCATCTATGCATTAAATCAACAGGGGAACAATAGCCTTGACACACTGGACCATAGGGACTCAACACATATAGTCTGAACATTTCAACCTAAAGTAGAATACACACTCCTTTCAAGTGCACATGGGACATTCTCCAGAACAGATCATATCATGGGCCACAAATCAGCCCTCAACAGGTACAACAGGTAGAAGAAAGTTGATATCACACCCTGTACATTTTCGACCACGACGCTATGAAACTCGAAGTCAACAGTTAGAAAAAATTTGGACAGACCAAAAATACTTGAAGATTATGAACATCCTACTAGAGAATGAATGGAGCAACCAGGAAATTAAAGAGGAAATTTAAAACAAATGAAAATGAAAACATGTTTCTCCAAACTTCTAGGATGTAGAAAAGGCAGTCCTAAGGGGGAAGTAGAATAGCAATACAGGCCTACCTCAAGAAACAAGAAGTCTCCAATACACTACCTAACACTACACCTAAAGAGTCTGGAAAAGGAATAGCAAAAAAAGCCTAAAGACTACAGAAGAAGGGGAAAAAAAGGTGAGAGCAGAAATAAACAATTCAGAAACAACACAGCAGTAGAATGGAATAATGAAACAAAGAGATGGTTCTTCAAAATAATTAAGAAAATGGATCAAGCCTTAGCCAGCCTTATCAACGAGAAAAGAGAAAAGACTTAATAAATAAAATCACAAATGAGAGAAGAGATCACAATCAACACCAGAAAAATTAGACAATTATAAGGGAATACTATGAATGATTATACGCTAACAAACTGGGGGACCTGGAAGAAATGGACAAATCCCTAGAAATGTGCTAATGAGCAAAACTGAAATGGGAAGAAATAGAAAATGTGAGCAGACCCATAATTTGCAAAGGAATTGAATCAGCAAGGTACCTTGGTGTATCAGGGGTTGAGCATCTGCTTTGGCTCAGATCATGATCCCGGGGTCATGGGGAATCATGTCCAACATCAGGGCCAGCTGGAGCCTCATTTTCCCTCTGCCTTTACCTCTGCCTTTCTGTGTCTCACATGAATACATAAATAAAATATTTAAAAAAGAAAAAATATAAAAACTGAGAAAGGACCCAAAAAAATCACAAATGGGAAAAGAGAAATAACAACCAACACTAGAGAAATACAAACGATTATAAGAGAACATTATGAAAAATCATATGCCAGCAACCTCGAACCTGGAAGAAATAGATCAATTCCTAGAAATATATAACATAGCAAAAATGAAAAAGAAGAAATAAAAAACTTGAACAGGCAGATAACCAGCAAAGAAATTGAATCATCAATCAAGAATCTCCCAACAGGAGATGCTTAGATCAATAGAACAGAATGGAAAGCCGAAACAAGATACAAACCTGTAACTCTATGATGCATTAGTCGACCACAAGGCAGGAAGGAATATCCAATGGCACAAAGACAGTCTCTTCAACAAACCCTAACACTGACCCCAGGATAAGAACAAATGGTGTTGGGAAAACCAGGCAGCCAAATGCAGAAGAATGAAACTGGACCACTTTCTTACACCATCTATATAAAAAATAAATTCAAAATGGATGAAAGACCTAAATGTGAGACCTGAAACCATACAAAGAAGAAAAGATAGGCAGCAACGTCTTTGACATTGGCCATTGGATCTTCTTTCCAGATATGCATCTGAGGCGAGCGAAACAAAAGCAAAAATCCTATTGGGAGTTCATCAAATTGAAAAGCTTCTGCAAAGTGAAGGAAACAAGCAATGCTAAAATGCAAAATACAAAATGAGAGGAGATATTTGTAAACAACACATCCAATAAACAGTTAGTATGCAAAATACATAAAGCAAATATAAATCTCAGCATCCTAAATACAAATTATCCAACTACAGATGGGCAGAAGAGATGAATGGACTTTGTCTCTGACAAGACATCCAGTTGGCCACCAGACACACTGAGAGACACTCAGCGTCACCCATCATCAGGGAAATGCAAACCACAATGAGATGTCACCTGACAGCCGTCAGAATGGCTAAAATTAACAGCACAAGAAACAACAGGTGTTGGTGAGGCTATGCAGAAGAGGGAGCCCTGTTACACTCCTGGTGTGCATGCGAACAGGTGCAGCCACTGTGAAAAACAGTGTGGAGGGTCCTCGACAAGTTAAAAGTCGGGGATCCCTGGGTGTCACAGTTGTTTGGCACCTGCCTTTGGCCCATGCACAATCCTGGACACCCAGGTTCGAATCGCACGTCGGACTCCTGGTGCATGGAGCCAGCTTCTCCCTCTGCCTGCGTCTCTGCCTCTCTCTCTGTGACGATCATAAATAAAAATAAAATAAAAAGAAATTAAAAATAGAGCTACCCTACGATTCCAAAATTGCACAGCTAGGTATTTACCACGAGAATACAAAAGTAGTTTAGTAGATTGGAAGAGGGACACGCAGCCCAGTGTTTCTAGCAGTGTTATCAACAAAAGCCAATCAGTGGATACAGCCCAGATGTCCATCGACAGAAGAATGGGCAGAGACGATGTACTAAATATACACACTGTGACATTACTGGGTCATCAGAAGGAATGAAATGAAGTCATTTAAAATGACGTGGGAGAAGTGGAAAGGACTTATGCCAAATGAACTCAGTCATTCAGAGAAAGACAGATACCAAATACCATACAATGGCATTCACATGTGAATTTTAAAAAAACAAACAAACTGGCAAAAGGGCAGAGGGGGGATGAGAGAAGCAAACCAAGATACACACTCTTAACCACAGAGAATAAGCTAATCAACACCAAAGGAAGGTGGTGGAATGGGGAATCAGGGGATGGGGATACTGGAGGGCACCTGTGACCAGTACCAGGCGTTGCATCCAAGGATTGAATCACTATGTGGTAAATCTGAAACCATATCATACTGTGTTTACAAACAGGAATTCAAGTAAAACTTTAAAATAATAATTGGTAGGATTGATGAAACATGTGCACACAAGAGATAAAATCAGAAAGGCAACTGAAAATCCAAATAGAGTATTTAGAGGCACAAATCCCCTCCTTAGCTCAGCTCGGGAGAAGCCTGCCATGTCTATTCTGACCCCAGCAGAAGGCTGGATTTTGATTCTCTGGGGAGGCCACTGACTTGGTGGAGTCAGGCTATCTTTGAACCCAAAACCTAAATAGAGTGCATAAAACTAAACTGCCCAAGATACTAGGAGTCCCAGGGCAGGCACAGGCCAAGACCCAAACTCTAACCATACACAGACATAACCCTAACCCTACACTTAATCCTAATGTTAACCTAACCCTTAAACAAGAACTATCACTAATTAAAAACCAAACACAAACCCCAAGACCGAAACACATTCACTGAATGTTCCTGCCAACCCTCACCCTAACCCTTAAACCTATCCTAAACCCTTAAGCCTGACCCCTACCTTAAATCTAACCCTAAGCCTACCCTCTAACCGTAACCTTAACTTAATGTACTCAAATCCTATTCCTAACCTTACCCAGTACGCTAACCCTAACACTCTAATACTAATCCTATCTCATAACCCAAACTGTACCCTAACCTGTACCCTAAACCTAACCCCTTTCCCACTCCCTAACCGTATCTCTTACCCTTTTCCAAATCCATACCCTGACCATGACCTGACCCTAAACCTAACCCCTAACCAAACACTAACCCTAACCCTAGCCCTAATCCCTATCTTAACCCTAACCCTAACCCTCGCCCTAACCCTAAACCTAGCCCTTCTTTAACTCTAACCCCTAACCCTTAACCCTAACCCTAACTCACACCCTAAACCCTAACCTTAAATGCAAACCTAAGCTCAACCCTAACTCTAACCATAACCCTAACCCCAACTCCAAACCTCCTGCCCTAATCCCTAGAGCCTAAACCCTAACCCTAACTCTAAATCCTGTCCCTAACCCTAACCCCCATCCTAACTCTTAACTCTTAACTACTGAATCCTGAGGAGGCTGTAGGCTCCTGTCAGCATAGACGCATCCCCATACCTCCCGAAGCCAAAGTGCAGGTGCTGAGGAGGATGGGGGTCCTGTCACCGTGAATGGGGTACCTAGCTTCCAGAAGCCTCAACTTATATCCTGAGGGGGCTGGGAGCTCCTGCCAGAGTGGAAGCGGTGCCACATCTTCCTGAAGTGTCCCCGTGGGTCTTGGGGCGGCTCAGGGGCTCCTGTCAGCGTAGATGCGGGCCCACAATTTCCTGAAGCCTCCCCACGGGACCTGAGGTGGCCCAGGGCTCCTGGCAGTGTGGGTGCGGGCCCATATCTTCCTGAACTTCAAGGCTGGTCCTAAGGAGACCAGGGCTCCTGTCAGTGTGAAACGCGGCCCAATTTCCCCCTGAGACTTCCCGCAGGTCCTGAGGAGGCTGGGATTCATCAGCGTGGATGCGTCCCCATGTCCTCCTCAGGCCTCCCCAGCACAGGCTGGCTCCTGTTAGTGAAGGCAGAGGAGGACTACTGCGCATGCGCACCCCTGGGTGGGGCCTGGGCTCGGGTGCCCCCTGCGGGACACTCAGGTGCTGCAGGAGGCCATGCAGGAGGAGTTGGGTGCTGCAGAGGCCACACCTGCCTCAACCAGGCTCCAGCTGTGGCCTGTTAGCATCGGAAACATCTCACTGAAAAGGAGCCCAACACCCGGTTTCCCCAGAAATACTTAAGGACAAGGAATTGGAGCCCACAGGACACGAAATGAAATGTTGACCAGACTTTTACCACATCCTGCAAAACTCACTCAACCCTCTTCCACTGTGGGTGGGACTGCGGGCTAGTGCAGCCGCCCTGGACAGTGTGGAGGCTCCTCAGGATGTTACAAATAGAGCCGCCCTGCGACCAGCAGGTGTATGGCCTGGAGCTCACTCCGAAGATACAGATGCAGTGAGACGTCGGACAACTGCACCCAATGTCCACAGCAGCCGGGTCCACAGTAGCCACACTGTGGGAGGAGTCTTGGTGCCCTCAGGCAGATGATGGATAAAGAGGATGTGAGATAGATGATGGTCATAGAGAGAGGAATGGTACTCAGCTATCAAAGAGAAGGAAATCTTGCCATTTGCAATGACATGGATAGAACTAGAGGGATCATGTTAAGTGAAATAAATCAGTCGGGAAAGAGAATGACCGTGTGGTGTCATTCATAGGTGGAATTAAAGAAGCAAAGCAGATAACAACTGTAAAGGGAAGGAAAAACAAATATGATAAAAACAGATGCAGGAAATACAGACTCTTAATGAAAGGAAACAAACTGAGGGCCGCTGGAGTTTGGGGATAACAGGGGAGGTGTTGTCACGTGCACTGCTGTTATCTCCAACTGGTGAATCCCTGAATTCTTCCTCTGAAAGTATAACACACTATACATTAATTAATTGGGTTTAAATTAATTTAAGTTAAAAAATCATTTGTATCAGGGCACATTTCCTTCTAGACTCTCAGTTTTGCTCATTCAGCTTATACCGGGACCACCCACCATGGGTCTGGTTTGTTGAAATAGGCGCCATGCTTCGTCCATGGCCCAGCCCAGGGCTAGAACTCATAACCCCTGAGATCAGGACCGGAGGTGAGGTCAGGAGTCGGATGCTTAACCAACGGAGCCAGCTGGGGGCCCGAGAACTACACTGCTTTATCCTGTGTCTGTGTGACATCATTTGAAATAGGAAAGTGCTGCGTCCCGCTCTCTCAGGCTTCTCCAATACTGATTTGCTGTCCGGGGTCATTTGTGGGGGCGGATGGATGTTATGGGTTTTTTTTTCCTATTTATAGGATCTGCCACCATGATTTTGATAGGAATGACATTGAATCTGAGGGTGGATTCAGGAATTGCGGACATTTTCACAAGATGAGGCTCCCACCCCACGAGCCCAGGACGGCCTCCCAGAGCCTGGTATGGCTCAGTGCACAAGTCTTGTGCTCCTTTGGTTCAGTCTCATTATTAATTGAGAATGGTGAAGGGAGTCATATCCTTCATTTCCTTCCTGAGTGCTCATTTTCGGGACACAGCAAGGCTACTCTGTTCTGTAGGGTCAGTTTGTGTCCCGTGACTTTACTGAACGCACTCCTTAGTTCTAACAGGTTTTGGTGGAGGCTCTCGGGTTTCCTGCTTCTAGTACCGCATCTTCAGCATATAGGGAGAGTGTGACATCCCCCTTCCAGGTGTGGAACCTTTGCTGTTTACAGTTTAATGTCCTAGAAAGCCCCACAATTGAATCAAAACTGAGCCCAGGACAAGGACAGGAAGGCCCTATTAGAATGAGAACAGAGCTCAATGCCCTTGAAGGCCCCATATCAAAATGTAAACAGAACTTGAGGAATTGCTCTAGCCCTTCTGTAGGTCCCCGAGACTAGCCCTTAAAACTAAGCAAAAACCCACCTTGGGGTCCAAGTCCCTGCTCTGCTGTGTCGGGTATACTTGGACACAAGCTCGATCTTGAAAATTAACCCTCGTGTGTTTGCATTCATGTTGACTTCTCGGTGGTTTCTCATATTCGCAATCTTGGGCACAACAGTCTGATATAAAAAAACAAAACCAAAAGAAACTTGGACGAGGGCAGAGTGAAAGCAGGGTTCTAAGAGAAGCGGCAGAGACCCAGGGGCTTCGTGGCTCTTCTGTGGTGGGCCTGCAGACTGGGGGGCAGGATGCTCAGCCCCAGAGCAAGAGGACCCAGCGTCCCCACCCGCATCCCTCCCATCAGCGCTGAGTCTCAGGGATCAGCACAGTGCGACCCGCTGGAGGCCGAGGCGCTAAAGCCCACCCTACCTCTGACCCCGCAGGTGCATATCTCAGGCAGATGTGCACCTGACAATCAGCGCCATGGCCCATTCCCAGACCCCACACAGACCACTCGCTGCCACCAAGCTGTTGGACCACAGAGGCTGCAGAGCTTCAGCTCTGCCTGGAAAGTAGGGTCTAGCTTCCTTTGTATTTTGTGCTTTATTTTCATGTATTTTCTTTGATTCTATATTATAAATTGCCTTATTTTAATTTTTATGTATGTACCTTATATGTTTCTTATTTTTAGTTTCATGGTACTTTAATTGTGTGTCTTATTTTGGGATTTGGAATCTTTTAACAAGCAGGCCAAATAATCTGGTGTTCTTTTAGGAGGGCAGTTTTTATTGTTTTTCTTGGTTTTTCTTTTTATTCCTTCATTCTTTTTTGGAAAAAAATAATGAGATGGAGAAATTCACCTTCATAAAATAACATGAGGTAGTACTCAAAGCCACGAAGTTCATCCATTCACATATATGATGTCTAAATACAGTTTAAAACAATGATTATAAAGATAGCAGCTGGGCTGGAAAAAGAGCACAGAAGAAAACTAGACAATCCCTTCCTGTAGAAATAAAAGAACTAAAATCTAGTCAAGCCAACATTAAAAATGCTATAACTGAGATGCAGTCCCAAGTGGAAGCCTTAAAAACAAGGAAGGTTATGGACCACAGAGGCAGACTTGGGAACTCAGCCACTTATTAAAGCAATAACATTCATATCATAGTAGACTCAGAAGATGAAGAGAGAGAAAAGGTGGGCCTTGCTCAGCCATTATAAATGACAAATACCCACCATTTGCTTCAAGGTTGATGTAACTGGATGGTATTATGCTGAGTGAAGTAACTCAATCAGAGAAGGACAAACATTGTATGTTCTCATTCACTTGGGGAATATAAATAATAGTGAAAGGGAATATAAGGGAAGGGAGAAGGAATGTGTGGGAAATATCAGAAAGGGAGACAGAACATAAAGACTCCTAACTCGGGATCCCTGGGTGACGCAGCGGTTTGGCGCCTGCCTTTGGCCCAGGGCGCGATCCTGGAGACCCGGGATCAAATCCCACGTTGGGCTCCCGGTGCATGGAGCCTGCTTCTCCCTCTCCCTGTGTCTCTGCCTCATTCTCTCTCTCTCTCTCTCTGTGACTATCACAAATAAATAAAAATTAAAAAAAAATACTCCTAACTCTGGGAAACAAACTAGGGGTGATGGTAGGGGAGGAGGGCTGGGGTGGGGGTGAATGTGTGATGGGCACTGAGGGGGGCACTTGACGGGATGAGCACTGGGTGTTATTCTGTATGTGGGAAAATTGAACACACACACAAAAATAAATTTATTATTAAGAAAAAAAAAGAAGGAAGAAAAAGTGGCACCTAGGTGGCTCAGTCAGTTAAGCTTCTGACTTAGGCTCAGATCATGATCCAGGTCCAAGGAAGGCTCCCTGTTCAGCAGGGAACCTACTTCTCCCTCTCCCTCTGCCCGTCTTGCTCATGGTTTTTCTCTCCTCCCTCTCTCAATTAATTAAATAACGTCTTTGAAAAAGACACAAACAAACCCGAATGAAGAGAAATCACCCATGTAGAAGAATTTCAAACAATTTGTGCAGACATTCCACCCTCAAGTTCATGAGCATAGCTTCCCACTCTTATGTGTGCAATACACATAGTAACTTCCATCTACAAAATATATTATGAGAAACTTAAAAAAATAATGATAATGTAATAGTAATAATAATAAGAAGAAGAAGAAGAAGAAGAACAATAAAGAATCACTTTACTACGGAGAAAGCTGACAAACACTACATCAGCAAAATGATCAGATCGATACCAAGACTGATAAATTATGTTGATAATATCTATCCTTTATATGATATAATGAAAATGGCAGTATATCTCTGTATATAATCCACAAAAACAGTTCAATCATGAGATAAACAACAGACATGTCCCAACTGAGAGAAATTTTACAAATTACTCTACTTCTCAAAGCGTTCCAGTTAAACGACAACAAGGAAAGGCTGAAAGACTGTCACAATCCAGAGGAGCCTAAGGAAACAGGAGGACAAATGGAGTGTGATATGAGGAATGGTAACTCAGCAAAAACTATGGAAATCTGAATAAAGTATTGTCCCTGGTTAATGCAAATATTTTAATATTGATTCATTAGCTAATATTTGAACTGTACCAATATAAGATATCCATAATTGGAAATATTGAGTGCGAGTGCATGAGAATTCTCTTAGTATCTTCTCAATTTCCCTACAAATCTTTGGTTTTTTTCTAATAAATAAGATTTATTTTGAAAATTGACTTAAATAAATCAGGTTTAAATGTGAAGACATTTCAAGAATAGTTAACTTTTGCCTTATTCTTAAAGAGTTCCTTCGTTAGGAACAAAGTAAAAATTTTATATCAGAAGGAAAGAAAAACACTTATGAACACGTACAATGCTTCCTCAACCTGAAAAGCAGGAAAGCATAATGAATAGCAAAAATCACTAAAAATACTTCTATTATAATAGACACCATATTGCAAGTGCATTTAAAATTAGCAAGGCATAACATTTATCTCCTTGACATTTGTCTTCCAAAGAGTTCACAGTGTTTCAGTGTAGTTGAAACAGGGGAAGAATCTCAGGGAAGAATCCTTCACATAATAATAGGACCATTGGTAATAATGTCTCTCAGTTATTTCCAAATCCATAAAGATGCATTTTCTGATGAGTGACCGAGCTGCGAAGAAATAGTTGAGAAAGACTCATCCCTCTGAATTACTAGTGTCAAAATATTTTAACAATACTACCACGGATAGTACATTATCCATATTAACAGTCAATACGTCTCAGATTGGAGTCTGAGCAATCAGATGTGCAGAGAAAAAACGCTTTGATTGCTCCTCATCTATTAAAGGCAAAGGAGAACTTTTCTATGTACAAAGTCAGTTGTCAAGATAGCCTTAGGGAATAAGAGTCTGCAGCATCAAATCACGCTGCATAGCCGAGACGCCCGATCTCCAGGTATTCCTGATCCCAAATACCTGGGTTTGTCCCCCAACACAGGCTGCCACGCTAAGGTAATTTGCAATTGCTCTCTTAGGAGCTCTGGGGAGGGCGGCAGGAGCTAGAAAGTATGGGACGGGATGTGGGGAGGCCGAGAACATTACGGCCATTCCACTTTAAGTTCAGCACTTGCACACAGCCAGCAATCCCAGGCCCCTGTGAAGAAGAGCTGAAATTTACATGACTTCGGTTACAGGAAAAAAACAAAAATTTACAGCTTAATGTCCTAGAATGCCCCAGAATAGAATAAAAACTGAGCCGAAGCCAAGGGCTGGAAGCCCCTATTAGAATGAGAAGAGAGCTCAATGCCCTTTAAGGCCCCATATCAAAATATGAACAGAACTTGAGGAATTGCTCCAGCCCTTCTGGAGGTCCCCGAGACCAGCCCTTAAAACTAGGCTAAAACCGTCCTCGGGGTCCAAATCCCTGCTCCACTCTGTGGGGTATACTTGGACCCATGCTCGAGTTTGTAAAACAACCCTCGTTTGTTTGCATCAGTGTCGGCTCCTTAGTGGTTTCTCAGATTCGCCATCTTGTGCACAACACCCCCATGTCCCCTTCCCACCTGGACTGACCTCCTGTCCCCTCCCACCCAGGCTGACCCTCAGTCACTTCCCCGCCCACAACAGCTGGGCACAGGCCCTCACACAGGTCCATGGGCACGCTGGGCACTCCCGCCTCCCAGGGGAAGGAAGGAGGATTCAGCAGGACACACTCCCATGGTGGCCCCTGGGCTCCCTGCCCAGGGTGGCACCTGGTGACATGTCGGGGTCTGAGTCCCTGATGCTGGCTCCTCCTCCCTGGTATTCCCACAGGAAATGAAGTAAGAGGCCCTGGTCTCGTCCAGGGACATCAAGCAGGTGGACATGGACATCAACATGACGTTCAGCAGTCACATCATGTTTTGGCACTACTACCGGGTAGTATGAGGCTGAGGTGCCAGGGGGGATTGGGATCCGGGGGAGGACTGGTGACTTCTGAGTTGGGAACATGGGGCTTTGAGGCCGGGAGAAGAACAGCAGCCAACAAAACACGGCAGCATGAAAGGGTGCTGGGGATGACCTCTGTGCCCCCACACCCAGTGTCTCAGGGATGAGGAGGTCACTAGGATGGGGCCTCCAGGGCTTGCCATGTGAGCTGATCCCCAAAGGGGTGATGGACGGCACCCTGAAAACCAGGTGCCTGGGTGGGGGCCATGGGGGGCATTAAGGGGACCTGGGGGCAGGTTGCATGGCTGTGACTGGAGGAGGACACACATCGATCCGATGAGGGTCGGAAGGGTCAGAGTGACACCCACCCACAGTGCTTTATATATTTTGAAATTCTATGCATTTAATTTGAGACAATTTGCAATTTGTAAAAATACATAGTATGATGACCCCCAGATAATGCGCCCGGTCCAGCCAGGGCCCTGCACTGACCACCCGGGACCCCTGGGGCAGGTGTCACAATAAACCCCAGACTGTGGTCGCCTTTATCTGTAGATGTCTTGGTGTGCATCTTAAAGAAAGGGGATGCCCTGTGTCCGCAGGCCCTCCACACCATCCCCCTCATTCCCTACCCATACACTATCCCCCTACATCATTATCCCTCATGGCATCCCCCCTACACCATCCCCCTCAAACCCACACACCCCCACACGAACCCCACCCACACTATACCCCAACACCATCCCCCATACACCATCCCCCTCAATCCACCACCATCATACCCCTGCCCACACACCATCCACTCACACACCACCACCCCCCAGCAAGGACCCAGTGCAGGTGCACCCTGTGGGACATGTTCAGCCTCCCCGTGGTTCTCTGGACAGCCTGCTACCATCAGAAGCCCAGTGTCCCATAGAGTGTCCAGGGGTTTCAGGGAGGAGGAAAGACAGGGAGCCCCCGACAGGGTGGGTGCAGGTAGGTGGAGCAGAGGAAGCACTGTGCCCTGCCTCCTCCCACTCTTCCTCCAGGAGGGCGGCACAACCTGCACAGGACACCAGCCCCTAACCCAGAGGGACCTGGGCTGACTTGGGCCCAGGCTCTTGGGGGTTGGGTTGATTTGAGTCCCCACCAGTCCCAACTCAAGGACTAATGGAATCAGGCCCCATGGCCCTGGCCAGCCCTGGATTCTGGTCCCGGGCTGAGCAAGACCTCTCACAGCTGGATGTGGCCTCCTGGGCCCTGGGCGTGCCCCACAGATCCAGGTCGCTGATCTAGGGCAGCCCTGGGGATCCCGGGACACACCAGTGTGGGGAGTGGAGGGGTAAGCCGGTGGGCCACACCCGCACCCACACCAGGAGGCAGGCTCCTCCAGGTGCTCCAGCCCCAGAGATCCCAGACCGGGGTCTAGCTGCCCTGCAGGGACCCAGAGCAGGAGGCCATGAGCTGCAGGTCCAGGTCAGCTCTGCTGTCCTCAGAACCGTCAATCAGGCTGAAACCTCAGGACACTCACCCCCACCCGGAGTCCACACATGCTCCCAGGTGGGGGACTCCAGAACCCGCCCTCCCACCCCATGTGATTCTTGCCCCCCCTTAAAGGACAGAAAGGTCTCCTTCCCCAGGGGAAGGCACGAACTCATGGCTCTGAGCCCTTTGCTGTAGAAACTCAATAAAGTGTTGTGGTGTGAAAATGCAGAGCCAGCCCATTTCTGTGTCTCTCAGAACTATGTGCTTGGGGCATGGAGAGACCCCCAGAGAGGAGGAGGGGGCACCGCCTAGGCCCCAACCAGCCCCTGCAGGGGCGCCACCAGGCACACACAGCTGATTTCCCCACATGCCTTCCAGTGCAGCCAGACCCCCTGCTGGACATGGGAATGTGGCCGAGCCAAAACTTCCAGCTCAGCTGATCCTCCAGCTGAAAGTTCCTGCAAGAGTGAGCCCCGGCGTGGGCAGGAGAGCCCAGCTAGCCGCCCATGGCCAGCACCAGAAATGATGTTCTGCCAACCATTTCGGGGTTTTGCGTGACCCAGCCAGAGGATCTGATAGCTGCATGGGATAGCTGCATGTGATAGACACACACGCATCTCAAAACCAACAAAAGTCGGAATCCTCCCAATGTTGTGAAACAGGAGCCAGATGGTTACATACACTACACTGTGGTCTCCAATAGGATATTTGGAAAAATGCTATAAGCCATGACTGCAGAGGTGTTGGACACATGGAATGTGTTTGCTGTGTTCCAACAGGGAGGGCAGAGGGGCAGGAAGCATCCTCCGGAGTGGGGGGGGGCCCTCCTAGGAAAGGACACCAGGTCCTTGTGAAGGCTACGGAGGGTGAAATCTCCTCCTCTCTTTCTGCTTCTGGTTTTCATCCTAAATGCCATTTTCCTCAATCATATTAGCAAGAATTTATTTTATGTTTTTAAATTTCTTTTTATTGGAGTCCAATTTGTATGAATTCTTTCTTCAGCAAGGGTGTCATACAGGAGAGGCGTGAGAAAGATTTTCCCAGACAGGCAACATATAAAGGAGTTCATGACCACTTAACCAATCCAGTAAGGAATTTTAAGAGGGACTCTTCTAGTGGGGGAAAAAAAGAGACCAAAAGCAACAAAGACGAGAAAGGCCCAGAGAACGTCACCAGAAACACCAACTCTTCCAGTAACACAAATGCACAAAGTTCATATCTTTGAATAATCACTCTGAATGCTGATAGACTAAATGCTCCAATAAAAAGATATAGGGTATCAGAGTGGCTTAAAAAACAGGATCCGGGATGTCTGGGTGGCTCAGGGGTTGAGCCTCTGCCTTTGACTCAGGGTGTGATCCTGAAGTCTTGGATCGAGTCCCATATTGGGCTCCTGGTGGGGAGCCTGTTTCTCTCTCTGCATAATTTTCTGCCCCCCCCCCTCTCTCACTCTCGCTCTCTCTCACACTATCATAAATAAAATTATTATTAAAAAAAACAACATCCATCTGTACGCTGCCTACAAGATGCTCACCTTAGACCTATAGACACCAACAGATTGAAAGTCAGGGGATGGAAAATCACCTATGACGCTAATGGATATCAAAAGAAAGATGGAGGACCCATACTTATATCAGACAAATTAGATTTGAAAACACACCCTGGGGGACACCTGGTGGCTCAGTGGTTGAGCATCTGCCTTCAGCTCAGGGTGTGATTCTGGGATCCCAGGATCGAGTCCCACATCATCCTCCCTTTGGGGAGCCTGCCTCTCACTCTGCTATGTTCCTTCCTCTGCTTCTCTGTGCAATTCTCATGAATAAATAAATAAATATTTTAAATTTCAAAAAAGAAAGAACAAATACTGTAAGAAGAGATGAAGAAGGGCATTATTTCATAATTAAAAAGACTCTCTATCATGATCAAACAACTAAATATTTATGCTGCTAACATGGGAGTACCTAAATAGAGAAACCACTGTTGGTGGGAATGTGAACTGATGCAGCCACTCTGGAAATCTCTGTGGAGGTTCCTCAATGAGATAAAAATAGACCTGCACAATGACCCAGAAATTGCACAG
This sequence comes from Canis lupus baileyi, assembly GCF_048164855.1. NCBI lineage: Eukaryota > Metazoa > Chordata > Mammalia > Carnivora > Canidae > Canis > Canis lupus. Next base: position 52,177,050 of record NC_132860.1, read on the forward strand.
TTGGGGATTACCGCAAAGATTCAGATGCAATGAAACGCCGGGACAACTGCACCCCGATGTTTATATTAGGAATGTCCACAATAGCCAAACTGTGGAAGGAGCCTCGATGTCCATCGAAAGTTGAATGGATAAAGAAGATGTGGTTTATGTATACAATGGAATATTACTCAGCCATTAGAAATGGACTGCTCCCGAGTTACTGCGTGGGCTGAATACAGGTTTCCAGAGCTGGCCGTTGCCACTGGGGTTGTTCCTCCTGGGGCCTCATGGGATAAACTAACTGCACTGAGCCCTGCACCAGGCAGGGGACAGAGCAGCTCCCCCAAGTGCTAACACCTGTAAATCCGCACAACAGGCCCTTCCCCTGGAAGACCAGCTAGATGGACAAGTTCCAGGGGAAGTCAAGGAACTTAAAGTATACAGAATCAGAAGATACCCCCCATGTTTTTTTTATTTATGATTGCTTCCCCCACCCTTTTTCCCCATTTTCTTTTTTTTCTTTCTTTTTTTATTCTCTTTTTTCCTTCTTTCTTCCTTTATTCTTTGCCTTTTTCTCTTTTCTTTCCTTCTTTCTCTCCTCTCTTTTTCTCCTTTTCCCAATTCAATTTGTTTTTGGCCACTCGGCACTCAGGAAAATGACTAGAAGGAAAACCTAACCTCAAAATAAAGAATCAGAAACAGTCGTCTCTCCCACAGAGTTACAAAATCTGGATTACAATTCAATGTCAGAAAGCAAATTCAGAAGCACTATTATACAGCTACTGGTGGCTCTAGAAAAAAGCATAAAGGACTCAAGAGACTTCATGACTGCAGAATTTTGATCCAATCAGGCCGAAATTAAAAATCAATTGAATGAGATGCAATCCAAACTGGAAGTCCTAACGATGAGGGATAACGAGGTGGAAGAATGAATGAGTGACATAGAACACAAGTTGATGGCAAAGAGAGAAACTGAGGAAAAAAGAGACAGACAATTAAATGACCAGGAAGACAGATTAAGGGAAATAAACGATAGCCTGAGGAAGAAAAACCTACGTGTAATTGGGATTCCCAAGGGCGCCAAAATGGACAGAGGACCAGAATAAGTATTTGAACAAATAATAGCTGAAAACATTCCTAATCTGGGAAGGGAAACAGGCATTCAGATGCAGGAAATAGAGAGATCCTCCCCTTAAATCAATAATAACCATCCAACACCTCGACATATAATAGGGAAGCTTGCAAATTCCAAAGATAAAGAGAAGATCTTTAAACAGCAAGAGACAAGAAAATCCTGACCTTTATGGGGAGGAGAATTAGGGTAACAGCAGACCTCTCCATAGCAACCTGGCAGCCCAGAAAGGGCTGGCAGGATATATTCAGGGTCCTCAATGAGAATAACATGCAACCGAGAATACTTTATCCAGCAAGGCTCTCATTCAAAATGGAACGAGAGATAAAGAGCTTCCAAGACAGGCAGGAACTGAAAGAATATGTGACCTCCAAACCAACTCTGCAAGAAATTTTAAGGAGGACTCTTAAAATTCCCCTTTAAGAAGAAGTTCAGTGGAACAATCCACAAAAACAAGGACTGAATAGATATCATGAAGACGCTACACTCATATCTGTCCATAGTAACTCTGAACGTGAATGGGCTTAATGACCCCATCAAAAGGCGCAGGGTTTCAGACTGGATAAAAAAGCAGGACCCATCTATTTGCTGTCTACAAGAGACTCATATTAGACAGAAGGACACCTACAACCTGAAAATAAAATGTTGGAGAACTATTTACCATTCAAAAGGTCCTCAAAAGAAAGCAGGGGTAGCCATCCTTATATCAGAAAAACTAAAATTCACCCCGAAGACTGTAGTGAGAAATGAAGAGGGACACTAAATCATACTTAAGGGATCTATCCCACAAGAAGACTTAACAATCCTCAACATATGCCCCGAATGTGGGAGCTGCCAAATATTTAAACCAATTAATAACCATAGTGAAGAAATACTTAGATAATAATACACTTATACTTGGTGACTTCAATCTAGCTCTTTCTACCCTCGATAGGTCTCTAAGCACAACATCTCCAAAGAAAAAAAGAGCTTTAAATGATACACTGGACCAGATGGATTTCACAGAAATCTACAGAACTTTACATCCAAACTCAACTGAATACACATTCTTCTCAGGTGCACATGGAACTTTCTCCAGAATAGACCACATACTGGGTCACAAATAGGGCCTGAACCGATAACAAGGGATTGGGATCATCCCCTGCATATTCTCAGACCATAATGCCTTGAAATTAGAACTAAATCACAACAAGAAGTTTGGAAGGACCTCAAACACATGGAGGTGAAGGACCATCCTGCTAAAAGATGAAAGGGTCAACCAGGAAATTAAGGAAGAATTAAAAGCTTTCATGGAAACTAATGAGAATGAACATACAACCGTTCAAAATCTTTGGGATGCAGCAAAAGCAGTCCTAAGGGGGATATACATCGCAATAAAAGCATCCATTCAAAAACTGGAAGTAACTCAAATAAAAAAGCTAACCTTACACATAGAGGAGCTAGAAAAAAACAGCAGATATATCCTACACCCAACAGAAGAAGAGATTAATTAAAATTCGAGCATGGGATCCCTGGGTGGTGCAGCGGTTTAGCGCCTGCTTTGGCCCGGGACGTGATCCTGGAGACCCGGGATCGAATCCCACGTCGGGCTCCCGGTGCATGGAGCCTGCTTCTCCCTCTGCCTATGTCTCTGCTTCTCTCTCTCTCTGTGACTATAATAAATAAATAAATAAATAAATAAATAAATAAATAAATAAATAAAAAATTCGAGCAGAACTCAAGGAAATCGAGACCAGAAGAAATGTGGAACAGATCAACAGAACCAGGAGTTGGTTCTTTGAACAAATTAATAAGATAGATAAACCATTAGCCAACCAGATTTAAAAGAAGATAGAGAAGACTCAAATTAATAAAATCATGAATGAGAAAGGAGAGATCACTACCAACACCAAGGAAATACAAACAATTTTAAAAACATATTATGAACAGCTATACGCCAATAAATTAGGCAATCTAGAGGAAATGGGCGCAATCCTAGATAGCCACAAACTACCAACTGGAACAGGATGAAATAGAAAACCTAAACAGGCCAATAACCAGGGAGGAAATTGAAGCAGTCATCCAAAACCTCCCAAGACACAAAAGTCCAGGGCCAGATGGCTTCCCAGGGGAATTCTATCAAACGTTTAAGGAAGAAACCATACCTATCCTACTAAAGCTGTTTGGAAAGATAGAAAGAGATGGAGTACTTCCAAATTCTTTCTATGAGGCCAGCATCACCTTAATTCCAAAACCAGACAAAGACCCCACCAAAAAGGAGAATACATTCTAATATCCCTGATGAACATGGATGTAAAAATTCTCAACAAGATACTAGCCAATAGGATCCAACAGTACATTAAGAAAATTATTCACCATGACAAAGTAGGATTTATCCCCGGGACACAAGGCTGGTTCAACACTCATCAAACAATCAATGGGATTCATCGTATCAGCAAAGAAAAACCAAGAACCATATGATCCTCTCATTAGATGCAGAAAAAGCATTTGACAAAATAGAGCATCCATTGCTGATCAAAACACTTCAGAGCGTAGGGATAGAGGGAACATTCCTCGACATCATAAAGGCCATCTATGCAAAACCCACAGCAAATATCATTCTCAATGTGGAAGCACTGGGAGCATTTCCACTAAGATCAGGAACAAGACAGGGATGTCCACTCTCACCACTGCTATTCAACATAGTACTGGAAGTCTGAGCCTCAGCAATAAGACAACAAAAATAAATAAAGGCATTCAAATTGGCAAAGAAGAAGTCAAACTCTCCCTCTTCACCGATGACATGATACTCTAACTAGAAAACCCAATAATCTCCCCCCAAGATTGCTAGAACTCATACAGCAATTTGGTAGCGTGGCAGGATACAAAATTAATGCCCAGAAATCAATGGCATTTCTATACACTAACAATGAGACTGAAGAAAGAGAAATTGAGGAGGCAATCTCATTTACAATTGCACCCAAAAGCATAAGATACCTAGGAATAAACCTAACAAAGGAGGTAAAGGATCTCAACCATAAACATTATAGAATGCCTCTGAAAGAAATTGAGGAAGATACAAAGAGATGGAAAAATATTCCATTCTCATGGATTGGCAGAATTAATATTGTGAAAAAGTCAATGTTACCCAGGGCAATGTACACGTTTAATGCAATCCCTATAAAAATACCATGGAATTTCTTCAGGGAGTTAGAACAAACTATTTTAATATTTGTGTGGAATCAGGAAAGACCCCGAATAGCCAGGGGAATTTTAAAAAAGAAAACCATATCTGGGGGCATCACAATGCCAGATTTCAGGTTGTACTACAAAGCTGTGGTCATCAAGACAGTGTGGTACTGGCACAAAAACAGACTCATAGATCAATGGAACAGAATAGAGAACCCAGAAGTGGACCCTGAACTTTATGGTCAACTGATATTCAATAAAGTAGGAAAGACTAATCATTGGAAGAAAGACAGTCTCTACGATATATGGTACTGGGAAAATGGACATCCACACTCAGAAGAATGAAACTAGACCACTCTCTTTCACCATACACAAAGATAAACTCAAAATGGATGAAACATCTAAATGTGAGACAAGAATCCATCAAAATCCAAGAGAACTCAGGCAACACCCTTTTTGAACTCGTCCACAGTAAATTCTTGCAAGGTACATCCATGAAGGCAAAAGAAACAAAAGCAAAAATGAACTATTGTGACTTCTTCAAGATAAGAAGCTTTTGCACAGCCAAGGGTACAGTCAACAAAACTAAAAGACAACCTACAGAGTGGGAGAAGATGTTTGCAAAAGACGTATCAGATAAAGGGCTAGTTTCCAAGATCTATAAAGAACTTCTTAAACTCAACACCAAATAAACAAACAATCCAATCATGAAATGGGCAAAAGACATGGATAGAAATTTCACAGACAAAGACATAGATATTGCCAACATGCACATGAGAAAATGCTCTGCATCACTTGCCTCAGGGAAATACAAATCAAAACTACAATGAGATACCACCTCACACCAGTGAGCATGGGGAAAATTAACAAGGCAGGAAACCACAAATTTTGGAGAGGATGCGGAGAAAAGGGAACCGTCATACACTGTTGGTCGGAATATGAACTGGTGCAGCCACTCTGGAAAACTGTGTGGAAGTTCCTCAAAGAGTTAAAAATAGACCTGCCTTACGACCCAGCAATTGCACTCTTGGGGATTTACCCAAAATATTCAGATGCAATGAAATGCCGGGACATGTGCACCCCGATGTGTTTAACAGGAATGTCCACAATAGCGAAACTGTGGACGGAGCCATGGTGTCCATCGAAAGATGAATGGATAAGGAAGATATGGTTTATGTATACAATGGAATATTACTGAGCCATTAGAAACGACAAATACCCGCCATTTGCCTCGACGTGGATGGAACTGGAGGGTATTATGCTGAGTGAAGTAAGTCAATTGAAGAAGGACAAACATATGTTCTCATTCAATTGGTTAATATAAATAATAGTGAAAGGGAATATAAGGGAATGGAGAAGAAATGTGTGGGAAATATGAGAAAGGGAGACAGAACATAAAGACTCCTAACTCGGGGATCCCTGGGTGGCTTAGCAGTTTAGCCCCTGCCTTTGGCCCAGGGCGCGATCCTGGAGTCCCAGCATCGAGTCCCACATCGGGCTCCCGGCATGGAGCCTACTTCTCCTTCCTCCTGTGTCTCTGCCTCTCTCTCTCTCTCTCTATGTCTATCATAAATAAATAAATATTTAAAAAAAAAGACTCCTAACTCTGAGAAAGGAACTAGGGATGCTTTAAGGGGAGGAGGGCGGTGGGTGAAGGTGAATGGGTGAAGGGCAGTGAGGGGCGCCCTTGCCGGGATGAGCACTGGGTGTTATTCTGTTTGTTGGTAGATTAAACACCAATAAAAAATAAATTCATTTAAAAAAATGTTCAAACAACTAAATATTTATGCTGATACATGGGAGCACCTAAATATAGAAACCAATTAACAACAAACATACAGGAACTCACATAATAATACAATAATACAATGACAGGGGATTTTAACACCGACTTATGGCAATGGACCGATCGTCTATGCAGAAAATCAACAGGGGAACAATAACATTGACACACTGGACCACAGGGACTCAACAGATATAGTCTGAACATTTCTTCCTAAAGCAGAATACACATTCCTTTCAAGTGCATATGGGACATTCTCCAGAACAGATCATATCATGTCCCACAAATCAGCCCTTAACAGGTACAAAAGGTACAAGAAGGTTGATATCACACCCTTTACATATTTGGACCATGATGCTATGAAACTGGAAGTCGACAGTAAGAAACAAAATTGGACAGACCAAAAATACGTGGAGATTATGAACATCCTACTAGAGAACGAATAGAGTAACCAGGAAATTAAAGAGGAAATTTAAAACAAAAAAAAAATGAAAATATGTTTCTCCAAACCTCTGGGATGTTGCAAAGGCAGTCCTAAGAGGGAAGTACATAGCAATACAGGCCTATCTCAAGCAACAAGAAGTCTCCAATTCGCAACCTAACCCTACACCCAAAGAGGCTGGAAAAGGAATAGCAAACAAAGCCTAAAGCCTACAGAAAAAGGGAAAAAATAAAGATGAGAGCAGAAATAAACAATGCAGAAAAAACAAAACAGTAGAATGGAATAACGAAACTAAGAGCTGGTTCTCCAAAATAATTAAGAAAATGGATCAAGCCCTAGCCAGTCTTATCAATGAGAAAAGAGAAAACCTAAATAAATAAAATCACAAATGAGAGAAGAGAGATAACAATTAACACCAGAAAAATAAGACAATTATAAGGGAATACTATGAAAGATTATACGCTAACAAACTGGGAGACCTGGAAGAAAAGGACAAATCCCTAGAAATGTGCAAACGAGCACATGTGCAAAACTGAAATAGGAAGAAATGGAAAATATGAACAGACCCATAACTAGCAAAGAAATTGAATCAGCAAGGCACCTGGGTCCATCAGTGATTGAGCATCTGCTTTGGCTCAAGTCATGATCCCAGGGTCCTGGGGGATCACGTCCCACATCAGGCTCCCCGTATGGAGCCTCATTTTCCCTCTGCCTATAACTCTGCCCCTCTCTGTCTCTCATGAATAAATAAGTAAAGGTGCAGCCACTGTGGAACAGTCTGGAGGGTCCTCGAGAAGTTAAAAATAGGGGATCCTTGGGTGGCACAGCGGTTTGGTGCCTGCCTTTGGCCCAGGTCGTGATCCTGGAGACCCGGGATCGAATCCCACGTCGTGCTCCCGGTGCTTGGAGCCTGCTTCTCCCTCTGCCTGTGTCTCTGCCTCTCTCTCTGTGACTATCATAAAAAAATTTTTTTAAAAAAGTTAAAAATAGAGCTACCCTATGATTCCAAAATTGCACAGCTAGGTACTTACCCTGAGGATACAAAAGTAGTTGGGTAGATTCGAAGAGGAACACGCAGCCCAGTGTTGGTAGCAGCATTGTCAAAAACAGCGAAACTGTATAGAGCCCAGATGTCCATCGACAGAAGAATGGGCAGAGACGATGTGGTAAATATACACACTGCGACATCACTCGGTCATCAGAAGGGATGAAAGGAAGCCATTTACAATGACGTGGGAGAAGTGGAAGGGACTTATGCTAAATAAACTCAGTCAGAGGAAGACATATACCAAATACCATACAATTGCATTCACATGTGAATTTTAAGAAACCAAACAAACTGGCAAAGGGGCAGAGGGGGGATGAGAGAAGCAAAGAAAAAAACACACTCTTAACCACAGAGAATAAACTAATAGATACCAGAGGAAGGTGGGGGGGATGGGGAATCAGGGGATGGGCATAGTGGAGGTCACCTCTGACCAGAACCAGGCATTGTATTCAAGGGTTGAATCACTATGTGGTAAACCTGATACTATATCATACTGTGTTTACAAAGAGGACTTCAAGTAAAAGTTTAAAATAATAATTGGTAGTATTGATGAAACATGTGTGCACAAGAGATAAAATCATAAAAGCAACTGAAAATCCAGAGTCTTTAGAGCCACAAATCCCCTCCTTAGCTCACCTCAGGAGAAGCCTGCCATGCCTATTCTCACCCCAGCAGAAGCATGGATTTTGACTCTCTGTGGAGGCTGCTGACTTAGTGGAGTCAAGCTATCTTTGAACCCAAAATCTAAATAGAGTGCATAAAACTAAACTGCCCAAGATGCTAGGAATCCCAGTGCAGGCACATGCCAAGACACAAACTCTAACCATACAGAGACATAACCCTAACCCTCCACTTAAGCCTAATGGTAACCTAACCCTTAAACAAGAATTATCACTAATCAAAAACCAAACACAAACCCCAAGACCGAAACACATTCACTGAACCTTCCTGCCAACCCTTACCCTAACTCCTAAACCTATTCTAAACCCTTAACCCTGACCCTTACCTTAAATCTAACCCTAACCCTAACCTCTAACCCTAACCTTATCTTAATGTACTCAAATCCTATTCCTAACCTTAACCTGTACCCTAACCGTAACCCTCTAATACTAATCCTATCTCATACCCCAAACTGTACCCTAACATGTACCCTAAAACTAATCCCTAACCCACTGCCTAACCCTCTCTTACCCTTTTCCAAAACCATACCCTGACCCTGACCTGACCCTAACCCTAACCCTAGCCCTAACCCCTATCCTAAACCTAACCCTCGCCCTAACCCTAACCTAGCCCTAACTTTAACTCTTCCCCCTAACCCTAACGACTAACCCAAACTCACACCCTAACCCCTAACCCTAAAGGCAAACCTATCCCAACCCTAACTCTAACCATAACCCAAACCCTAATTCCTAACCTCCTGCCCTAATTTCTAAAGTCTAAACCCTAAACCTAACTCTAACTCCTGTCCCTAACCCAAACCCCCTTCCTAACTCCTAACCACTGACCCTTACCCTTAACCCTCACCCTAACCTCTAATCCATAACCATAAGCTTAATCACTAACCCCTAACATCTAACCTAAGCCTAACCACCAACCACCTCCCCTCCCCTGACCCTACCATTCATTCTACCCATTCACTTACCCTATGGTTCTGAGGAGTCCCTTCTGACATGGACGTGGCCCCAACGGTGCCTCCAGTGTCCTCCAGGGGGTCTTGAGGAAGCCGGGCTCCTGTGAGTGCGCACGTGGCCCCACGTGTTCCAGAGTCATAGTCAGCAGGTCCTGAGTACGCCGGGTCTCCTGTCACTGTGGACTATGCCTCACATCCTCTGGAAGCCTCACAGCAGGTTCTCAGGAGGCCGGGGGCTCCTCTCAGCCTGGACATGGCCCCACGTCCCCCAGAAAACTCACCGCGGGTCCTGAGGAGGCTGTGGGTTCCTGTCAGCCTAGACGCAGCCCCATGTGTCCCGAAGCCAAAGTGCAGGTCCTGAGGAGGACGGGGGTCCTCTCAGTCTTGACGTGGCCCCATATTTTCCTCAGCCTCACCATAAGACCCGAGGAGGCTGGGGGCTCCTGTCAGCATGGATGGGGCCCCAAATCATCCCAATCCTTCACAGTGTGTCCTGAGGTGGCTGGAGACTCCTGTCAGTGTGGATTCGGCATCCACATCTTTCTTAGGCCTCACCGCAGACTCTGACAAGGCTGGGGTCTTCTGTCCGCATGGACGCATCCCCATATGACCCGAAGTCTACACCAGGGGTCCTGAGGACATCAGCGTCCAGTTGTGTGGACGTGGCCCCACATCCTCCCGAAGCGTCACCGCTTGTTCTGAGGTGGCCGGGCTCCGGTCACTGTGGATGCAGCCCCCAGCTTCCAGAAGACTCAACTTATGTCCTGAGGGGCCCGTTAGCTCCTGCCAGAGTGGACGCTGCGCCACATTTTTCAGAAGCCTCCCCGCGTGTCCTGAGGCAGCCCAGGGGCTCCTGTCAACGTGGATGCGGGCCCACATCTTACTAAAGCCTCCCCGCGGGGCCTGGAGCAGCCCAGGGGCTCCTGTCAGGGTGGGTGAGGGCCAACAATTTCCTGAAGCCTCACTGTGTATTCTGAGGAGACCAGGGCTCCTGTCAGTGTGAACGTTGCCCAATATCCCCCTGAAGGCTCCACGCAGGTTCTGAAGAGGCTGTGGCTCATCAGCGTGGATGTGTCCCCACGTCTTCCTCAGGCCTCCCCAGGAAAGGCTGGCTCCTGTTAGTGCAGGCAGAGGAGGCCTACTGCGCATGCATACACCCTGGGCGGTGCCTGGGCTCAGGCACCCCCTGTGGGATGCTCAGACGCCGCAGGAGGCTGCAGGAGGCAGCATGCCAGTCCGGGTCCCACCTCTGCCTCCTTCCAGGCTCCAGCTGTGCCCTGTTACCTTCGGAAACGTCTGATTCTAAAGGAGCCCAACACCCGCTTTCCTCAAAAATACTTAAGGAGAAGGAATTGGAGCCCAAAGACGCGAAATGAAATGTGGACCAGACTTTTACCACGTCCTGTAAAACTCACTCAACCCTCTTCCACTGTGGGCGGGACCGCGGGCTGCTGCAGCAACCTTGGAAACAGTGTGGAGGCTCCTCAGCAAGTTACAAATAGAGTCGCCCTGCGACCAGCAGGTGTACGGCCTGGAGCTCACTCTGAATATACAGATGCAGTGAGATATGGGACAACTGCACCCCAATGTCCACAGCAGCCGGGTCCACAGTAGCCACACTGTGGGAGGAGCCTTGGTGCCCTGTGGCAGATGATGGATAAAGAGGATGGGAGATAGATGGTGGTCATAGAGAGAGGAATGGTACTCAGCTATCAAAGAGCAGGAAATCTTGCCATTTGCAATGACGTGGGTAGAACTAGAGGGATCATCTTAAGTGAAATAGGTCAGTGGGAAAAGAGAATGACCATGTGGTGTCATTCATAGGTGGAATTAAAGAAGCAAAGCAGATGAACATCTGTGAAGGGAAGGAAAAACAAATAAGATGAACACAGATGCAGGGAATACCGATCTTAACGATAAGAAACGAACTGAGTGTCGCTGCAGGGGAGGGGATGGTGGAGGGAATAACAGGGGACCGGCATGAAGGAGAGCATGTGATGTCACGAGCAATGCGGTTATCTCCAACTGGTGAATCCCTGAATTCTTCCTCTGAAAGTATAATACACTATACATTAATTAATTGGGTTTAAATTAAGTTAAAAAATCAGTTGTATCAGAGCACGTTTCCTTCTAGACTCTCTGTTCTGCTCCTTCAACTTATTCTGGGACCAACCCTCATGGGTCTGGTTTGTTTAAGTAGACATCAGGCCTCATCCATGGACCAGCCCAGGGCTGGAACTCACAACCCCGAGATCAGGACCGGAGGTGAGGTCAGGAGTCGGAGGCTTAACCGACAGAGCCAGGCGGGGTCCCGAGGACAACACTGCTTTATCCTGTCTCTGTGACATCATTTGAAATAGGAAAGTGCTGCGTCCTGCTCTGTCCTGCTTCTCCAATACTGATTTGCTGTCCAGGGTCATTTGTGGGGGCAGATGGATGTTATGGGGTTTTTTTCCTATTTATAGGATCTGCCACCATGACTTGACAGGAATGACATTGAAATTGACGGTGGCTTCAGGAACTGCGGACATTTTCACAAGATGAGGCTCCCAACCCATGAGCCCAGGACAGCCTCCCAGAGCCTGGTATGGCTAAGTGCACAAGTCTTGTGCTCCTTTGGTTCAGTCTCATTATTTATTCTCTGTGATGCTCCTGAGAAGGGAGTCACATCCGTCATTTCCTTCCTGAGTGCTCATTGTCAGGACACAGCAAGCCCCACAATAGAATAAAAACTGAGCCCAGGCCAAGGGCAGGAAGCCCCTATTAGAACAGATCTCAATGCCTTTGAAGGCCCCATATCAAAATGTAAACAGAACTTGAGGTATTGCTCCAGCCCTTCGGGAGTACCCCGAGACCAGCCCTTAAAACTAAGGTAAAACCCAACTCGGGGTCCCAGTCCCTGCTCTGCTGTGTCAGGTATACTTGGACACAAGCTCAAGCTTGTAAATAAACTCTCATGTGTTGCATTGGTGTCGGCTTCTCAGTGGTTTCTCGGATTCGCAATCTTGGGCACAACAATCTGAGATAAAAAAACAAAACCAAAAGAAGCTCGGACACAGGTAGAGTAAACGCAGGGTTTTGAGAGAAGTGGCGGAGACCCAGGGGCTTGGCAGCTCTTCTCTGGAGGCCCCAGCCGACTGGGGCGCGGGATGCTCTGCCCCAGAGCCAGAGGACCCAGAGACCCCACCTGCATCTCGCCCATCAGGGCCGGGTCTCAGGAGCAGCACAGAGCCACCCGCTGAGCCCAGATGTGCTGATGCCCACCCGCCTCTGACCCCCACAGGTGCATCTCCCAGGCAGATGTGCACCTGACAATCAGCGCCACGGCCCATCCCCAGATCCCACACAGAGCATTTGCTGCCACCAAGTTATTGGACCACAGAGCCTGCAGAGCTTTAGCTCTGCCTGGAAAGTAGGGTCTAGATTCCTTGTACTTTGTGCTCTTTTTTCATTTATTTTCTTTGATTCTTTTTTATTAATTGCCTTATTTTAATTTTTATGTATGTACCTTTTATATATTTTATTTTTATTTTCATAGTACTTTAATTGTGTTTATTCTTTTTAATTTTTTTTTCAATTTATATATGATAGTCACAAACAGAGAGAAAGAGAGAGAGAGAGAGAGGCAGAGACACAGGCAGAGGGAGAAGTAGGCTCCATGCACTGGGAGCCCGATGTGGGATTCGATCCAGAGTCTATAGGATAGTGCCCTGGGCCAAAGGCAGGCACTAAACCGCTGCGCCACCCAGGGATCACTTTAATTGTTTCTATTTTGGGATTTAGAATCTTTTAACAAGCAGGCCAAAATAATCGGGTTTTTTTTGTTTTGTTTTTGTTTTTATTTTTGTTTTGGGAGGGCACCTGTTATTGTTTTTCTTGGTTTTTCTTTTTCTTCCTTCTTTCTTTTCTGGAAAATATAATGAGATGGAGAAATTCACCTGCATAAAATAAAATGAGGTCTACTCACATCCAGGAAGTTCATCAATACACATATATGATGTCTAACTACAGTTTAAAACAATGATTATAAAAATAGCAGCTGGGCTGGAAAAAGAGCACAGAAGAAAACTAGAGAAACCTTTACTGTAGAAATAAAAGAACTAAAATCTAGTCAGGCCATCGTTAAAAATGCTATAACTGAGATGCAGTCCCAAGAGGAAGCCTTAAAAACAAGAAAGGTTATGGACCACAGAGACAGACGTAGGGAAGTCAGCCACTTATTAAAACAATAACATTCATACCATAGGAGACTCAGATGAAGAGAGAGAGAAGGTCACCTTGCTGAGACATTAGAAACGACAAATACCCACCATTTGCTTCAACGTGAATGGAACTGGAAGGTATTAAGCTGAGTGAAGTAAGTCAATCGGAGAAGGACAAATATTGTATGTTCTCATTCATTTGGGGAATATAGATAGTAGTGAGGGAATATAAGGGAAGGGAGAAGAAATGTGTGGGAAATATCAGAAAGGGAGACAGAACATAAAGACTCCTAACTCAGGGAAATGAACTAGGGGTGATGGAAGGGGAGGAGGGCGGGCGGTGGGGGTGAATGTGTGATGGGCACTGAGGGGGGCACTTGACAGGATGAGCTCTGGGTGTTATTCTGTATGTTGGGAAATTGAACACCAATAAAAAAATAAAATTATTATTAAAAGAAAGAAGAAAGAAAGAAAGAAAGAAAGAAAGAAAGAAAGAAAGAAAGAAAGAAAGAAAGAAAGAAAAAAGAAAGAAAGGAAGGAAGGAAGGAAGGAAGGAAGGAAGGAAGGAAGGAAGGAAGGAAGAAAGAAAGAAGAGTGGCACCTGTGTGGCTCAGTTAGTTAAGCTTCTGCCTTAGGCTCAGATCATGATCCAGGTCCCAAGGCACGCTCCCTGTTTTGCAGGAAACCTGCTTCTCCCTCTACTTCTGCCCCTCTCGATCATGGTTTTTATTTCCTCTCTCTCTCAAATAAATAAAAAAAATCTTTGAAAAAGAAACAAACAAACCCAGAATGAAGAGAAATCTCCCATGTAGAAGAATTTCAAACAATTTGTGCAGACATTCCACCGTCAAGTTCATGAGCATACCTTCACACTCATATGTGCGGAATACACATAGTAACTTCCTTCTACAGAATATAATATGAAAAAGTCAAAGTAATATTGATAATATAATAATAATAACATAATTAATAATAATAATAAAGAATCAGTTTACTACGGAGAAAGCTGACAAACATTACCTCAGCAAGATGATCAGATCGATACCAAGACTGATAAATCATGTTGATAGTATCTATCCTTTATATGATATAAAGAAAATGGCAGTATATCTCTGTATATAATCCACAAAAACTGTTCAATCATGAGATAAATGAAAGACATGTCCCAACTGAGGGAAATTTTACAAAATACTCTACTTCTCAAAGTGTTCCAGTTCAAGAACAACAAGGAAAGGCTGAAAGACTGTCACAATCCAGAGGAGCCTAAGAAAACAGGAAGACAAATGGAATGTGATATGAGGGATGGTAACTTAGCAAAAACTAAGGAAATCTGAATAAAGTATGGTCTTTGGTTAATGTGACTATTTTAATATTGATTCATTAGCTAATATTTGAACCATACTAATATATCAATAATTGGAGAAATTGAGAGCAAGTGCTTGTGAATGCACTGTACTATCTTCTCAATTTCCCTATAAATCTTTGTTTTTTTCCTAATAAATAAGATTTATTTTTAAAATTGACTTAAATGAATCAGGATCCAAGTGTGAAGACATTTTAAGAATAGTTGAATTAACTTTTGCCTTATTCTTAAAGAGTTCCTTTGATGGAAACAAAGTAAGAATTTTAGATCAGAAGGAAAGAAAAACACTTATGAACACGTATAATGCCTCCTCAACCTGAAAAGCAGGAAAGGATAATAAATAGCAAAAATCAGAAAAAATACTTGTATTATAATAGACACCATATTGCAAGTGCATTTAAAATTAGCAATGCATAACATTTATTTCCTTGACATTTGTCTTCAAAAGAGTTCACAGTGTTTCAGTGTCAGTTGAAACAGGGGAAGAATCTCAGGGAAGAATCCTTTACATAATAATAGGACCATTGGTAATAATGTCTCTCAGTTCTTTCCAAATCAATAAAGATGCATTTCCTGATAAGTGACTGAAATGTGAAGAAAGAGATGAGAAACCCTCATCCCTCTGAACTACTTGTGTCAGAATATTTTAACCATAGTACTACGGATAGTAGTAAATTATCCTTATTAACAGGAAATACGTCTAAGATTGGAATCTGAGCAATCAGATGTACAGAGAAAAAACGCTTTGATTCGCTCCTCATATTTTAAAGACAAAGGAGAGGTTTTCTATGTACAAAGTCAGTTGTCAAGATGGCCTTAGGGAATAAGAGTCTGCAGCTTCGAATCCCGCTGCACAGCTGGGACACCCACGCTCCAGGTCTTCCTGATCCCCATCACTGGGCCTGTCCCCCAACACAGGATGCCACGTGAGGTCATTTGCAATTGCTCTCTTAGGAGCTCTTGGGAAGGGTGAAGGAGCTAGATAGGATGGGAAAGGATGCATGGAGGCCGAGAAAATTAAGGCCATTCCAATTTAAATTCAGCATTCGCACACGCCCAGACATCCCAGGCCCCTGTGAAGAAGAGCTGCAATTTACATTGCTTCAGTTACAGGAAAAAAACAAAAGTTTACAGCTTAATGTCTTAGAAAGCCCCACATAAGAATCAAATCTGAGCCCAGGCCAAGGGCAGGAAGCCCCTATTAGAATGAGAGCAGAGCTCAATGCCCTTGAAGGCCCCATATCAAAATTTAAACATAACTTGAGGAATTGCACCATCCCTTCTGGAGGTCCCCGAGACCAGACCTTAAAACTAAGCTAAAACCCTCCTCGGGGTCCAAGTCACTGTTCCTCTGTGTCGGGTATACTTGGATAGAAGCTCGAGCTTGTAAATAAACCCTCGTGTGTTTGCATCAGTGTCGGCTTCTAGGTGGTTTCTCAGATTCGCAATCTTGGGCACAACAGTCTGAGAAAAAAAAAACAAAACCAAAAGAAGCTCGGACGCATGTAGAGTGAATGCAGGGTTCTGAGAGAAGCGGCGGAGATCGGGTACTGGGGGTCTCTTCTCTGGAGGCCCATGCAGACTGGGGAGCGGGATACTCAGCCCCAGAGCCACAGGACCCAGATTCCCCACCCACAGCCCGCCCATCAGGGCCAGGTCTGAGGGAGCAGCACAGCGCTGCCCACTGGAGGCCAGAGGCGCTGACGCCCACCCTGCCTCTGACCCCCGCAGGTACATATCCCAGGCAGATGTGCACCTGACAATCAGCGCCACATCCCATCCCCAGACCCTGCACAGACCACTCGCTGCCACCAAGTTGTCAGACCACAGAGGCTGCAGAGCTTCAGCTCTGACTGGAAAGTAGGGTCTAGATTCCTTTGTACTTTGTGCCCTATTTTCATTCATTTTCTTTGATTCTTTTTTATTAATTGCCTTATTTTAATTTTTATGTATGTACCTTAGATATTTCTAATTTTTACTTCCATGGTACTTTAACAGGAAAAGAAAATAGGAGGTACAGGAGGAAAGATGACAAACACTACCTCAGCAAGATGATCAGATCGATACCAAGACTGATAAATCATGTTGATAGTATCTATCCTTTATATGATATAATAAAAATGGCAGTATATCTCTGTATATAATCCACAAAAACAGTTCAATCATGTGATAAAAAGACATGTCCCAACTGAGGGAAATTTTACAAAATACTCTACTTCTCAAAGTGTTCCAGTTCAACAACAAGGAAAGGCTGAAAGACATAATGCAGAGAGCCTAAGAAAACATGAGTGGTATGGAGTGTGATATGAGGGATGGTAACTTAGCAAAAACTAAGGAAATGTGAATAATGTATGGTCTTTGGTTACTGCATATATTTTAATATTGATTCATTAGCTAATATTCATACCGTCATGATATAAGATATCAATAATTGGAGAAATTGAGAGCAAGTGCATGTGAATTCTCTGTACTTTCTTCTCAATTTCCCTGTAAATCTTTGTTTGCTTTCTAATAAATAAGATTTATTGTGAAAATTGACTTAAATGAATTAGGCTCCAAGGGGGAAGACATTTTAACAATAGTTGAATTAACTTTTGCCTTATTCTTAAAGAGTTCCTTCGATGGGAACAAAGTAAGAATTTCAAATCAGAAGGAAAGAAAAACACTTATGAACACGTATAATGCCTCCTCAACCTGAAAAGCAGGAAAGGATAATAAATGCAAAAATCAGAAAAAATACTTGTATTATAATAGACACCATATTGCAAGTACATTTAAAATTAGCAAGGCATAACATTTATTTCCTTGACATTTGTCTTCCAAAGAGTTCACAGTGTTTCAGTGTCAGTTGAAATAGGGGAAGAATCTCAGGGAAGAATCCTTCACATAATAATAGGACCATTGGTAATAATGTCTCTCAGTTCTTTCCAAATCCATAAAGATGCATTTCCTTTTTTTTTTAATTTTTATTTATTCATGATAGTCACAGAGAGAGAGAGAGAGAGAGAGAGAGGCAGAGATACAGGCAGAGGGAGAAGCAGGCTCCAAGCACCGGGAGCCCGACGTGGGATTTGATCCCGGGTCTCCAGGATCGCGTCCTTGGCCAAAGGCAGGCGCTAAACCGCTGCACCACCCAGGGATCCCATATAAAGATGCATTTCCTGATGAGTGACTGAGCTGTGAAGAAAGAGATGAGAAACCCTCATCCCTCTGAATTACTTGTGTCAGAATATTTTAACCATAGTACCACGGATAGTAAATTATCCTTATTAACAAGAAATACATCTCATATTGGAATCTGAGCAATCAGATGGGCAGAGAAAAAACACTTTTACTCACTCTTCATCTTTTAAAGATAAAGGACAGCTTTTCTATGTTCAAAGTCAGATTTCAATATAGCCTTAGGGAATAAAAGTCCGCAGCATGGAATCCCGCTGCACAGCTGGGATGCCCGCGACCCTGGTCTTCCTGATCCCAAATCCCTGGGCCTGTCCCTCAACACCCGATGCCATGCTGAGGTCATTTGCAATTGCTCTCTTAGGAGCTCCTGAGAAGGGAGAAGGAGCTAGATAGGATGGGACAGGATGCAAGGAGGCCCAGAACATTATGGCCATTCCAATTTAAATTCAGCATTAGCACACGCCCAGACATCCCAGGCCCCTGTGAAGAAGAACTGAAATTTACATTATTTCAGTTACAGGAAAAAAACAAAAGTTTACAGCTTAATGTCTTAGAAAGCCCCACAATAGAATAAAAACTGAGCCCAAGCCCCTATTACAATGAGAAGAGAGCGCAATGCTCTTGAAAGCCCCATATCAAAATGTAAACAGAACTTGAGGAATTGTTCCAGCCCTACTGGAGGTCCCCGAGACCAGCCCTTGAAACTAAGCTAAAACCGTCCTCGGGGTCCAAATCCCTGCTCCACTCTGTGGGGTATACTTGGACCCATGCTCAAGTTTGTAATACAACCCTCGTGTGTTTGCATTGGTGTCGGCTCCTTAGTGGTTTCTCAGATTCGCAATCTTGTGCACAACACTCCCATGTCCCCTCCCCACCTGGACTGACCCCTTGTCCCCTCCCACTCAGGCTGACCCCCAGTCACTTCCCCGCTCACAACAGCTAGGCACAGGCCCTTACACAGGTCCCACGGGCACGGTGGACACTCCCGCCATCCCCAGCCTCCCAGGGAAAGGACAGAGTTTTCGGCAGGACACACTCCCATGGTGGCTCCAGGGCTCCCTGCCCAGGACAGACAGGTCGGGATCTGTATCCCTGATGCCAGCTCCTCCTCCCCGGTTTTCCCGCAGGAAATGAAGGAGGAGGCCCTGGTCTCCTCCAGGGACATCACGCTGGGGGACCTGGACGTCACCAGGATGTTCAGCTGTCACGTCATGTTTTGAGACTACTACGGGGTAGGGTGATGCTGAGAGGCCAGGGGGTATTGGGTCCCGGGGAGGACCAGGGGCATCTGGGTAGGGAACACGGGGTTTCGGAGGGACATACTGTGCCCTGCCTCCACCCACTGTCCCTCCTGGAGGGCGGGACACCCTGCACAGGACACCAGCCCCTAACCCAGAGGTACCTGGGCTGATTGGCCCATGCTCTGTGGGTGCTGGGTTGATTTGAGCCCCTACCAGTCCCAACACAAAGACTAATGGAATCAGGCCCCCATGGCCCTGGCCAGCCCTGGATTCTGGCCCCGGGCTGAGCGAGCCCTCTCACAGCTGGATGTGACCTACTGGGCCCTGGGAATGCATGACAGATCCAGGTCGCTGATCTAGGGCAGCCCTGGGTATCCCGGGACACCGCAGTGAGGGGACAGGAGGGGTAAGCCGGTGGGCCCCACCAGGACCCACACCAGGATGCAGGCTCCTCCAGGTGCTGGGGCCCCAGAGGGCCCAAGGCTGCTGTCCTCAGTACCGTCACTCAGGCTGAAACCTCAGGACACACGCCCCCACCCGGAGTCCAAACATGCTCCCAGGTGGGGGACTCCAGCACCCGCCTCCCACCCCGGGTGATTCATGCCCCCCCTTAAAGGACAGAAAGGTCTCCCTCCCCAGGGGAAGGCACGCAACCACCGCTCTGAGCCCGTTTGCTGTAGAAAGTCAATAAAGTGTTGTGGTGCGAAAATGCACAGCCAGCCATCCCGTTTCTGTGTCTCCCAGAACTCTGTGCACAGAGAGTGGAGAGACCCCCAGAGAGGAGGAGGGGGCACTACCTAGGCGCCAACTAGCCCCTGCAGGGGCGCCACCAGGCACACACAGCTGACGGCTCCCCGTGCCTTCCAGGGGTGGCCAGACCCACTGCTGGACATGGGAATGTGGCTGAGCCGGAACTTCAAGCTCAGCTGACCCACCAGCCGAAAGTCACTGCATGAGTGAGCCCTGGCGCTGCCAGGAGAGCCCAGCTAACCGCCCGGCGCCAGCACCAGAAATGATGTTCTGCCAACCATTTCGGGGTTTTTTGGTGACCCAGCCAGAGGATCCGATAGCTGCATGTGATAGCTGCATGTGATAGACACACACACACCACAAAACCAAGAAAAGTTGGAATCCCCCCAATGTTGTCAAACAGCAGCCGATGGTTACATACACAACGCTGTGGTCCCCAATAGGATAGATGGAAAATGCTATAAGCCACGACTGCAGAGGTGTTGGAGGCATGGAGCTGTGCCTGCTGTGTTCCAACAAGGAGGGCAGAGGGGCAGGAAGCATCCTCCGGAAGGGGGGCTCCTCCCAGGAAAGGACACCAGGTCCCTGTGAACTCTACGGAGGGTGAAATCTGTCTCTCTTTCTGCTTCTGGTTTTCCTCCTAAATGCCATTTTTCTCAATCATATTAGCAAGAATTTATTTTATGTTTTTAAATTTCTTTTTATTGCAGTCCAATTTGCATGAATTTTTTCTTCAGCAAGGGTATCATTCAGGAGAGATAAAGATTTTCCCAGACAGGCAACATATAAAGGAGTTCATGACCAATTAACCAGTCCAGTAAGGAATTTTAAGAGGGACTCTTCTAGTGGGGGAAAAAAAAGAGAACAAAAGCAACAAAGACTAGAAAGGCCCAGAGAACGTCACCAGAAACACCAACTCTTCCGTTAACACAAAGGCACAAAGTTCATATCTTTGAATAGTCACTCTGAATGCTGATAGCCTAAATGCTCCAATCAAAAGATATAGGGGATCACAGTAGCTTAAAAAACAGGATCCAGGGCGCCTGGGTGGCTCAGGGGTTGAGCCTCTGCCTTTGACTTAGGGTGTGATCCTGGAGTCTGGGATCAAGTCCCATATTGGGCTCCTGGTGGGGAGCCTGCTTCTCTCTCTGCATAATTTTCTGTCTCTCTCTCTCTCTGATAAATAAAATTATTATTAAAAAAACAACATGCATCTGTACGCTGCCTACAAGATGCTCACCTTAAACCTATAGACAGAAACAGATTGAAAGTCAGGGGATGGATAATCATCTATCACACTAATGGATATCAAAAGAAAGGTGGAGGACCCATACTTATATCAGACAAACGAGATTTGAAACCAAATCCTGGGGGACATCTGGTGGCTCAGTGGTTGAGCATCTGCCTTTGGCTCAGGGTGTGATCCTGGGATCCCAGGATCGTGTCCCACATCGGCCTCCCTTTGGGGAGCCTGCCTCTCACTCTGCTATGTTTCTTCCTCTGCTCCTCTGTGTATCTCTCATGAATACATAAATAAAATATTTAAATTTCAAACAAGAAAGAAGAAATACTATAAGAAGAGATGAAGAAGGGTATTATTTCCTAATTTAAAAACCTCTCTATCAAGATCAAACAACTAAATATTTATGCTGCCGACATGGGAGTACCTAAATATAGAAACCAATTAACAACAAACATAGAGGAACTCACTGAAAATAATACAATGACAGGGGATTTTAACACCCACTTATGGCAATGGACCGATCGTCTATGCAGAAATAAATAGGGGAAAAATAGCCTTGACACACTGGACCACAGGGACTCAACAGATATAGTCTGAACATTTCATCCGAAAGCAGAATACACATTCCTTTCAAGTGCACATGGGACATTCTCCAGAACAAATCATATCATGGCCCACAAATCAGCCCTCAACAGGTACAACAGGTACAAGAAAAATGATATCACACGCTGTACATTTTCAGAACACTACGCTATGAAACTCGAAGTTGACAGTAAGAAAAAAAATTGGACAGACCAAAAATAAGTGGAGATTATCAACATCCTACTAGAGAATGAATGGAGCAACCAGGAAATTAAAGAGGAAATTTAAAAGAAATGAAAATGAAAACATTTTTCTCCAAACCTCTGGGATGTAGCAAAGGCAGTCCCATGGGAAGTATATAGCAATATAGGCCTACCTCAAGAAACAAGAAGTCTCCAATACACAACCTAACCCTACACCTAAAGGAGCTGTAAAAGGAATAGGAAACAAAGCCTAAAGCCTACAGAAGAAGGGAAAAAATAAAGATGAGAGCAGAAATAAACAATACAGAAACAACAAAACAGTAGAATGGAATAAGGAAACTAAGAGCTGTTTCTTCAAAATAATTAATAAAATGGATCAAGCCCTAGCCAGCCTTATCAATGAGAAAAGAGAAATGACATAAATAAATAAAATCACAAATGAGAGAAGAGAGATCACAATCAACACCAGAAAAATAAGACAATGATAAGGGATTACTATGAAATTATACACTAACAAACTGGGAGACCTGGAATAAATGGACAAATCCCTAGAAATGTGCAAACGAGCAAATCTGAAATAGGAAGAAATAGAAAATATGAACAGACCCATGAGTAGCAAAGAAATTGAATCAGCAAGACACCTGGGTGTCTCACTGGTTGAGCATCTGCTTTAGCTCAGGTCATGATCCCGGGGTCCTGGGGGATCAAGTCCCACATCAGGCTTCCCGCATGGAGCCTCATTTTCCCTCTGCCTATACCTCTGTCTCTCTGTGTCTCTCATGAATACATGAATAAAGGTGCAGCCACTGTGGAAAACAGTTTGGAGGGTACTCGAGAAGTTAAAAATAGAGGATCCCTGGGTGGCGCAGTGGTTTGGCACCTGCCTTTGCCCAGGGCATGATCCTTGAGACCCGGGATCTAATACCACGTCGGGATCCCGGTGCATGGAGCCTGCTTCTCCCTCTGCCTGTGTCTCTGCCTCTCTGTGACTATCATAAAAAAATTTTAAAAAAAGAAGTTAAAAATAGAGCTACCCTACGATTCCAAAATTGCAAAGCGAGGTCTTTACCCCGAGGATACAAAAGTAGTTTAGTAGATTCAAAGAGGAACACACAGCCCAGTGTTGGTAGCAGCATTATCAACAACAGCGAAACCGTGTATAGAGCCCGGATGTCCATCGACAGAAGAATGGGCAGAGACGATGTGGTAAATATACACCCTGCAACATCACTGGGTCATCAGAAGGGATGAAATGAAGCCATTTACAATGACGTGGGAGAATTGGAAGGGACTTATGCTAAATGAACTCAGTCAGAGAAAGACAGACCAAATACCATACAATTGCATTCACATGTGAATTTTAAGAAACCAAAGAAACTAGCAAAGGGGCGAAGGGGGGGATGAGAGATGCAAACCAAGAACACACTCTTAACACAGAGAATAAACTAATAAATACCAGAGGAAGGTGGAGGGGATGGGGAATCAGGGGATGGGGATAGTGGAGGTCAACTCTGACCAGTAGCAGGCGTTGATTCAAGGGTTGAATCACTATGTGGTAAACCAGAAACTATATCATACTGTGTTTACAAACAGGAATTCAAGTAAAACTTTAAAATAATAATTGGTAGTATAGAGGAAACATGTGTTCACAAGAGATAAAATCAGAAAGGCAACTGAAAATCCAAACAAAGAGTCTTTATAGCCACAAATCCCCTCCTTAGCTGAGCTCAGGAGAATCCTGCCATGCCTATTCCCACCCCAGAAAAGCCTGGATTTTGATTCTCTGGGGAGGCTACTGACTTGGTGGAGTCAGGCTATCTTCGAAACCAAAACCTAAATAGAGTGCATAAAACTAAACTGCCAAAGATGCTAGGAGTCCCAGTGCAGGCACATGCCAAGACACAAACTCTAACCATACACAGACATAACCCTAACCCTACACTTAAGCCTAATGTTAACCTAACCCTTAAACAAGAAATATCACTAATCAAAAACCAAACACAAACCCCAAGACCGAAACACATTCACTGAACCTTCCTGCCAACCCTCACCCTAACTCCTAAACCTATTCTAAACCATTAACCCTGACCCTTACCTTAAATCTAACACTAACCTGTAACCATAACCTTAACTTAATGTACTCAAATCCTATTCCTAACCTTAACCTGTACCCTAACCCTAACTCTAAAGCTAAAACCCACCTCTGGGTCCAAGTCCCTGCTCCACTGTGTCGGGCATACATGGACACAAGCTCGAGCTTGTAAATAAACCCTCGTGTGTTTGCATCAGTGTCATCTTCTCGGTGGTTTCTCAGATTCGCAATCTTGGGCACAACAGTCTGAGATAAAAAACAAAACCAAAAGAAGCTCGGATGCAGGTAGAGTGAACGCAGGGTTCTGAGAGAAGCGGCGGAGACCCGGGGGCTTGGGAGCTCTTCTGTGGAGGCCCCAGCAGACTGGGGGGCAGGATGCTCAGCCCCAGAGCCAGAGGACCCAGAGACCCCACCCACATCCCGCCCATCAGGGCCGGGTCTCAGGGAGCAGCACAGCGCCACCCGCTGGAGGCCAGACGCGCTGACGACCACCCAGTCTCTGACCCCCACAAGTGCAACTCCCAGGCAGATGTGCACCTGACAATCAGCGCCAAGGCCCATCCCCAGACCCCACACATATGATTCCCTGCCACCAAGTTGTCAAAACAGAGAGGCTGCAGAGCTTCAGCTCTGCCTCGAAAGTAGAGTCTAGATTCCTTTGTAGTTTGTGCTCTTTTTTCATTTATTTTCTTTGATTCTATTTTATTAATTGCCTTATTTTAACTTTTATGTATGTACCTTATATATTTCTTATTTTTACTTTCATGGTACTTTAATTGTGTTTCATATTTTGGGATTTAGAATCTTTTAATGAGCAGGCCAAAATAATCTGATTTTTTTTGGGGGGGGGAGGACAGTTGTTATTGTTTTTCTTGGTTTTTCTTTTTCTTCCTTCTTTCTTTTCTGGAAAAAATAATGAGATGGAGTAGTTCAACTCCATAAAATAACAGAGGTAGTACTCACAGCCAGCAAGTTCATCAATACACATATATGATGTCTAACTACAGTTCAGAACAATGATTATAAAGATAGCAGCTGGGCTGGAAATAGAGCACAGAAGAAAACTAGAGAATCCCTTCCTGTAGAAATAAAACAACTAAAATCTAGTCAGGCCAACGTTAAAAATGCTATAACTCTGATGCAGTCCCAAGTGAAGCCTTAAAAACAAGAAACGTTATGGAGCATAGAGGCAGACATAGGGAACTCAGCCACTTATTAAAACAATAACATTCATATCATAGGAGACTCAGAAGATGAAGAGAGAGAAAAGGTGGGCCTTGCTCAGCCATTAGAAACGACAAATACCCACCATTTGCTTCAACGTGGATGGAACTGGAAGGTATTATACTGAGTGACGTAAGTCAATCAGAGAAGGACAAACATTGTATGTTCTCATTCATTTGGTTAATATAGATAATAGTAAAGGGAATATAAGGGAAGGGAGAAGAAATGAGTGGGAAATATCAGAAAGGGAGACAGAACATAAACTCCTAACTCTGGGAAAAGAACTAGGGGTGATTGAAGGGGAAGTGGCCAGTGGGTTGGGGTGAATGGGTGATGGGCACTGAGGGGGGCACTTGACGGGATGAACAATGGGTGTTATTCTGTATGCTGGCAAATAGAACACTAAGAAAAAGTAAATTTATTATTAAAAAAAAAGAAAGAAACAAAGTGTGGCACCTGGGTTGCTCAGTCATTTAAGCTTCTGTCTTAGGCTGGTATCATGATCCAGGTCCCAAGGCAGGCTCCCTGTTCAGCTGGGAACCTGCTTCTCCCTCTCCCTCTGTCCCGCTCCCTCATGCTTTTTCTCTCCTCTCTTTCTCATATAAATAAATAACATCTTTGATAAAAAAACAATCAAACAAACCTACAGGGAAGAGAAATCTCCCATGTAGAAGAATTTCAAACAATTTGTGCAGACATTCCACCGTGAAGTTCATGAGCATAGATACCCACTCTTATGTGTGCAATACACATAGTAACTTCCTTCTACAAAATATATTATGAAAAACTTAAAATAATAATGATAATATAATAATAATAATAATAATAATAATAATAATAATAATAAAAGAATCAGTTTACTACGGAGAAAGCTGACAAACCCTACTTCAGCAAGATGACCAGAACGATGCCAAGACTTATAAATCATGTTGATAGTATCTATCCTTTATATGATATAATGAAAATGGCAGTATATCTCTGTATATAAGCCACAAAAACAGTTCAATCATGAGATAAACAACAGACATGTCCCAACTGAGGGAAATTTTACAAAATACTCTACTTCTCAAAGTGTTCCAGTTCAACAAAAACAAGGAAAGGCTGAAAGACTGTCACAATCCAGAGGAGCCTAAGAAAACAGGAGGACAAATGGAATGTCATATGAGGGGTGGTGACTTAGCAAAAACTAAGGAAATCTGAATAAAGTATGGTCTTTGGTTATTGCGAATATTTTAATATTGATTCATTAGCTAATATTTGTACCGTACTGATATAAGATATCAATAATTGGAGAAATTGAGTGCAAGTGCATGAGAATTCTCTGTACTAGTTTCTCAATTTCCCTATAAATCTTTGTTTTTTTTCCTAATAAATAAGATTTATTTTGAAAATTGACTAAAATGAATCAGGCTCCAAGTGTGAAGACATTTTAAGAATCATTGAATTAACTTTTGCCTTATTCTTAAAAAGTTCCTTCGATGGGAACAAAGAATTTCAAATCAGAAGGAAAGAAAAACATTTATGAACACGTATAATGCCTCCTCAACCTGAAAAGGAGGAACGCATAATAAATAGCAAAAATCAGATAAAAATAATTCTAGTATAATAGACACCATATTGCTAGTGCATTTAAAATTAGCAATGCATAACATTTATTTCCTTGACATTTGTCTTCCAAAGAGTTCACAGTGTTTCAGTGTCAGTTGAAACAGGGGAAGAATCTCAGGGAAGAATCCTTCACATAATAATAGGACCACTGGTAATAATGTCTCTCAGTTCTTTCCAAATCCATAAAGATGCATTTCCTGATGAGTGACTGAGCTGTGAAGAAAGAGAAGACATTCCCTCATCCCTCTGATTTACTTGTGTCAGAATATTTTAACCATAGTACTACGGATAGTAAATTATCCTTATTAACAGGAAATACGTCTCAGATTGGAATCTGAGCAATCAGAAGTGCAGAGAAAAAACACTTTGACTCGCTCTTCATCATATAAAGAGAAAGGACAGCTTTTCTATGTACAAAGTCAGTTGTCAAGATAGCCTCAGGGAGTAAGAGTCTGCAGCATCGAATCCCGCTGCACAGCTGGGATGCCCAGGAGCCAGGTCTTCCTGATTCCAAATCCCTGGGCCTGTCCCCCAACACACGCTGCCAGGCTGAGGTCATTTACAATTGCTCTCTTAGGAGCTCCGGGGAAGGGTGAAGGAGCTAGATAGGATGGGAATGGATGCAAGGAGGCCGAGAAAATGAAGGCCTTTCCGCTTTAAGTTCAGCATTCGAACACATCAAGCCATCCCAGGACCCTGTGAAGAAGAGCTGAAATTTACATTACTTCAGATACAGGAAAAAAACAGAAGTTTATAGCTTATTGCCCTAGAAAGCCCAACAATAGAATAAGAACTGAGCCCACGCCAAGGGCTGGAAGTGCCTATTAGAATGAGAACAGAGCTCAATGCCAATGAAGGCCCCATATCAAAATGTAAACAGAATTTGAGGAACTCTTCCAGCCCTTCTGGAGGTCCGTGAGACAAGCCCTTAAAACTAAGCTAAAACCCAACTCGGGGTCCAGGTCCCTGCTCTGCTGTGTTGGGTTCGGGTGTACTTGAACGCAAGCTCGAGTTTGGAAATCAACCCTCATGTGTTTGCATTGGTGTCAACTCCGTAGTGGTTTCTCAGATTCGCAATCTTGGGCACAACACCCCATGTCCCCTCCCACCTGGGCTGAACCCCTCTGCCGTCCCACCCAGGCTGACCCTCAGCCACCTCCCCGCCTACAACAGCTGGGGACAGGCCCTCACACAGTTCCACGGGCACAGTGGGCACTCCCACCATCCCCAGCCTCCCAGAGGAAGGAAGGAGGATTCTGCAGGACACACTCCCACGGTTGCTCTAGGGCTCCCTGCCCTGCACATCAGCTCGTGACAGGTCAGGGTCTGTATCCCTAATGCCTGCTCCTCCTCCCCGGTTTTCCCACAGGAAATGAAGGAGGAGGCCCTGGTTTCCTCCTAGGACAACACGCAGGTAGACCTGGACGTCAACAGGACATTCAGCAGTCACATCATGTTTTGGTACTACTATAGGGTAGGGTGAGGCTGAGGGGCCAGGGGGGATCGGACTCCGGGAGAGGACCAGGGGCTTCTGGGTCGGGAACACAAGGCTTCCGAGGCCGGGAAAAGAACAGCAGCCAGCAACACACAGCTGCACGGTAAGGTGCTGGGGATGAACCCCGTGCCCACTCCCCTGGGGGCTCAGGGATGAGGAGGCCACTAGGATGGGGCCTCCAGGGGTTGCCATGTGAGCTGAACCCCAAAGGTGTGAGGGACGGCCCTCTGAAAAGCAGGGGGCGGGGTTGCGGGCCATGGGGGACAGTAAGGGGACCTGGGGGCTGGGTGTATGGCTGTGACTGGAGGAGGACACACATCGATCCGATGAGGGTCGGACGGGTCAGGGTGACACCTCCCCTCGGTGCTTTATATATTTCTAAATTCTATGCATTTCATTTGAGACAATTTGCAATTTGTAAACATACATAGTATGATGACCCGAGATATTGCCCCCAGTCCAGCCAGGGTCCTGCACTGACCACACGGGGCCCCAGGGGCAGGTGTCACAGCAAACCCCAGACTGGGGTCGCCTTAATTGGTAGACATCTCCCAATGCATCTTAGAGAAAGGGTTTGCCGTGTGTCTGCAAGCCCCCCACCCCATCCCCCCATTTCCCAGAAACACATCATCCCCCTACATCATCATCCCCCATGGCATCGCCCCTACACCATCCCCTTCACACACACAAAGCCCCACACAATCCCCACCCACACTATACCTCAACACTATCCTCCCTACACCAGCCCCCAACTCCACCGTCATACCCATGCCTCACACCATCCACCCTCACACCATCAGCCCTGAGCAAGGACCCGGTGCAGCTGCCCCCTGTGGGACATGCTCAGCCTCCCCGGGGTTCTCTGGATACCCTGCTCCCATCAGAAGCCCGGGTGTCCCATAGAGTACCCAGGGGTTGCAGGGAGGAGGGAAGACAGGGATCCCCTGACAGGGTGTGCTCAGGTGAGTGGTGCAGAGGACCCACTGTGCCCTGCCTCCGCCCACTGTCCCTCCTGGAGTGTGGCACACCCTGCCCAGGACACCAGCCCCTAACCTAAAGGGACCTGGGCTGACTGGGCACCAGGCTCTGGGGAGCTGGGTTGATTTGAGCCCCAACCAGGCCCAACACAAAGACTAATGGGATCCAGCCCCCCATGGCCGTGGCCAGCCCTGGATTCTGGCCCCGGGCTGAGCGAGCCTTCTCACAGTTGAATGTGGCCTCCTGGGCACTGGACATGCCCCACAGATCCAGGTCACTGACCTAGGGCAGACTGGGGGATCCTGGGACACCCCAGGGTGGGGAAAGCAGGGTTAGGCTGGTGGGCCCCACCCACACCCACACCAGGAGGCAGGCTCCTACAGGTGTTGGGGCCCAGCTGTCCTACAGGGACCCAGCACAGGAGACCATGAGCTGCAGTTCCAGGTCAGCTCTGCTGTCCTCAGAACCGTCACTCAGGCTGAAACCTCAGGACACACGCCCCCAACCAGAGTCCACACATGCTCCCAGGTGGGGGACTCCAGCACTCGCCCCCCCACCCCGTGTGATTCTTGCTCTCCCCTAAAGACAAAAAGGTCTACTTCCCCAGGAGAAGGCACGCACCCTCTGCTCTGAGCCCATTTGCTGTACAAATTCAATAAAGTGTTGTGGTGGGAAAATGCACAGCCATCCCGTTTCTGTGTCTCCAGAACTCTGTGTATAGGGCGTGGAGAGACCCCCAGAGAGGATTAGGGGGCACCACCGAGGCCCCAACCAGCCCATGCAGGGGTGCCGCTAGGCACACACAGCTGACGTCCCCACGGGCCATCCAGTGGTGGCCGGACGCCACGGTCAGGCCTCACAGACTTTACTGGGACTCAGCCTGTGCCTTGTCGGCCAGAATGGGCAGGACAGAGTGACAGCCAGGGAGCCTCAGGTCACCAGGGTCTGTGCAAAGTGACCTCAGAGGTCACCTCCCTCTGTCCAGGGGTCCGGGCCTGGCCGGGTTCCAGGGCACTTCCTCCCCTCCCCGCATCCCTGTGCCTGGGTGCCTTGGGCACAGAGGGCTTGCGGGGCGGTCAGCGTGGCCATGGAAGTGATATCAGGACAGCAGGCCCTTGTGTTGTGCCCAAGATTTCGAATCCGAGAAACCACCAAGGAGCCGACACCGATGAAACTCCCGAGGGTCTCTTTACAAGCTGGAGCTTGGTCCAAGTGCACCAGACACATTGGAGCAGGGACTTGGACCCCGAGACTAAGGGACGAGGCATCTTTATAGGGGCCAGTGGACCATGGGATACGCAGAAAGTTGCACAGTCATGTCGGTCCACATGTAGGTGGCCGATTGAATTACACCTTACCCTATAGTATCCACTTGAGCTGGTCTATTACTTTGGTCAGAATTGGTGCATGATTTTGGTGGGCACAAAGCAGGGTTACATTGTTATGAGCTGATTTCCAATTAGGGTGTGCCCAGCAGCCTGACTAGGGTGGGGCAGCGCCTTAAGCCATAAATAGGTCATTTGGGGGTAATAGGGGAGGTGGCGGGTGTAGCACAAAATGGAATGAGTCCTGCTCTGTTTGTCCAGGGGTAGGGGATTTTTATTAAATTTCCAGGGTCCCACACTTGCAGCTCATGCACCTGGGCCACCCTCACCAGGTGGACTCAGCGTGCACACCCTGTGGTACTGGATCTCTCACACCAACGTGTGGAGGGCACCCTCCTTGCCCGAGTGAGTAGGGGGTGGGTGAGCATGGGGCTCGGCCTGAAGGCCAGTCAGGACAGGGGACCGACAACCCCAGCCCCATCCCCACCCTGACTCCTACATACAGGCAGCCCCATGGCTCCCCGCCATGGGCAGCCGGCTCCTCAGGAGCTCCCCCCAAGGGTGGCCCGAATGTCTGGCTCCCTGCTGGAGAGGCATTGGGGAGAAGAGAAGCAGCCAGCGCTTGGCAGGACCCACTGCCAGACATGGGAATGTGGCCGAGCCCGATCTTCCTGCTCAGCTGACCCTCCAGCGGAAAGTCACTGCATGAGCAAGCACCAGGGTGGACAGGAGAGCCCAGCTAGCCACCTAGCGCCAGCACTAGAAATGAGGTTTTGCCAACCATTTCGGGGTTTTGGGTTACACAGGCATAGGATCCAATAGCTGCACGTGATAGCTGCATGTGATAGAGACACACACACCCCAAAACCAACAAGTCGTAATCCCCCCAATGTTGTTAAACAGCAGCCGGATGGTTACATACAAGACGCTGTGATCCCCAATAGGATACATGGAAGACGTTATAAACCATGACTGCAGACGTGCTGGAGGCACGGAGATGTGCCTGCTGGGTTCCAACAAGGAGCACAGATGGTAAGGAAGCATCCTACGGACAGGGGGGATCTCCTAGGAAAGGACACCAGGTCCCTGTGAAGGCTACAGAGGGTGAAATCTCTCCTCTTCTCTTTCTGCTTCTGGTTTTCCTCCTACATGCCATTTTCCTCAATCATATTAGAAAGAATTTATGTTTTTAAATTTATTTTTATTGGAGTCCAATTTGTATGAATTCTTTCTTCAGCAAGGGTGTCATTCAGGAGAGAAGGAGAGAGAAAGATTTTCCTAGACAGGGAACATATAAAGGAGTTCATGACCACTTAACCAGTCCAGAAAGGAATTTTAAGAGGGACTCTGCTAGGGGGGAAAAAAGAGACCAAAAGAAACAAAGACTAGAAAGAACCAGAGAACGTCACCAGAAACACCAACTCTTCTGGAAACACAAAGGCACAAAGTTCATATCTTTGAATAATCACTCTGAGTGCTGATAGACTAAATGCTCCAATCAAAAGATAGAGGGTATCATAGGGGCTTAAAAAACAGGATCCAGGATGCCTGGGTAGCTCAGGGGTTGAGCCTCTGCCTTTGACTCAGGTTGTGATCCTGGAGTCTGGGATCGAGTCCCATATTCTGTTCCTGGTGGGGAGTCTGCTTCTCTCTCTGCCTAATTTTCTGCCTCTCTCTCTCTCTCTCTCTCTCTCTCTCTCTCTCATAAATAAAATCATTATTAAAAAAACAAGATCCATCTGTATGCTGCCTACAAGATGCTCACATTTATAGACACCAGGAGGTTGAAAGTCAGGGGATGGAAAATCATCTATCACGCTAATGGATATCAAAAGAAAGCTGGAGGACCCATACTTATATCAGACAAATGAGATTTGAAACCAAACCCTGGGGGACACCTGGTGGCTCAGTGGTTGAGCATCTGCCTTCGGCTCAGGGTTATCCTGGGATCCCAGGATCGAGTCCCTCATCGGCCTCCCTTTGCGGAGTCTGCTTTTCCCTCTGCCTATGTTTTGCCTCTGCTTCAATGTGTATCTCTCATGAATACATAAATAAAATATTTAAATTTCAAAAAAGAAAGAATAAATAGTATAAGAAGAGAAGGGCATTATTTCATAATTAAAAAGACTTTCTATCAAGATCAAACAACTAAATATTTATGCTGCCAACAT
Source organism: Canis lupus baileyi (assembly GCF_048164855.1). Taxonomy (NCBI): domain Eukaryota; kingdom Metazoa; phylum Chordata; class Mammalia; order Carnivora; family Canidae; genus Canis; species Canis lupus. The sequence continues at coordinate 52,209,889 of NC_132860.1, forward strand.
GGGAGTACCTAAATATAGAAACCAATTAACAACAAACGTACAGGAACTCACTGATAATAATACAGTGACAGGGGATTTTAACATCCACTTATGGCAATGGAGCAATCGTCTATACAGAAAATCAACAGAGGAACAATAGCCTCGACACACTGGACCACAGGGACTCAACAGATATAGTCTGAACATTTCAACCTAAAGCAGAATACACATTCCTTTCATTTTTTATTATTTATGATAGTGATAGAGAGAGAGTGAGAGAGGGGCAGAGACATTGGCAGAGGGAGAAGCAGGCTCCATTCACCAGGAGGCCAATGTGGGATTTGATCCCGGGTCTCCAGGATCGCGACATGGGCCAAAGGCAGGCGCTAAACTGCTGCACTACCCAGGGATCCCTACACATTCCTTTCAAATGCACATGGGACATTCTACAGAACAGATCATATCATGGCCCACAAATCAGCCCTCAACAGGTACAACAGGTACAAGAAGGTTGATATCACACCCTGTACATTTTTGGACCACGATGTTATGAAACTTGAATTCGACATTAAGAAAAAAAAATTGGACAGACCAAAAATACGTGGAGATTATGAACATCCTACTAGAGAATGAATGGAGCAACCAAGAAATTAAATAGGAAATTTAAAACAAATGTAAATGAAAACATGTCTCTCAAAACCTCTGGGATGTAGCAAAGGCAGTCCTAAGAGGGAAGTACATAGCAATACAGGCCTACCTCAAGAAACAAGAAGTCTCCAATACACAACCTAACCCTATACCTAAAGGAGCTGGAAAAAGAATAGCAAACATATCCTGAAGCCTACAGAAGAAGGGAAAAAAATAAAGATGAGAGCAGAAATAAACAATGCAGAAACACAAATCAGTAGAATGGAATAACGAAACTAAGAGCTGGTTCTTCAAAATAATTAATAAAATAGACAAAGCCCTAGCCAGCCTTATCAACGAGAAAAGAGAAAAGACCTATATAAATAAAGTCACAAATGAGAGAAGAGAGATCGCAATCAACACCAAAAAAATAAGACAATTTTAAGGGAATACCATGAAAGATTATACGCTAACAAACTGGGAGACCAGGAAGAATTGGAAAGATCCCTAGAAATGTGCAAACAACAAAAACTGAAATAGGAAGAAATAGAAATGTGAACAGACCCATAACTAGCAAAGGAATTGAATCAGCAAGGCACCTGGGTGCCGCAGTGGTTGAGCATCTGCTTTGGCTCAGGTCACGATCCCAGGATCCTGGGGCATCAAGTCCCACATCAGGCTCCCCACATGGAGCCTCATTTTCCCTCTGCCTATACCTCTGCCTCTCTGCGTCTTGCATGAATTGAATACATAAATAAAATCTTTAAAAAAGGAAAAGATATAAAGATGAGAAAGGACCCAAATAAAATCACAAATGAGGAAAGAGAAATAACAACCAACACTAGAAATACAAACGTTTAAAAGAGAACATTATGAAAAATTATATGCCAGCAACCCCGAACCTGGAAGAGATAGATCAATTCCTAAAAATATATAACATAGCAAAAATGAAAAAGGAAGAAATAAGGAACTTGAACACACAGATAACCAGCAGAGAAATTGAATCAGCAATCAAGAATCTCCCAACAGGAGACACTTATATCAATAGAATAGAATGGAAAGCCAAAACAAGATACAAACCTGTAACTCTATGGTCCATTAATCGACAACAAGGCAGGAAGGAATATCCAATGGCACAGAGACAGTCTCTTCAACAAACCCTAAACCTGACCCCAGGATAAGAACAAATGGTGTTGGGAAAACCAGGCAGCCACATGCAGAAGAATGAAACTGGACCACTTTCTTACACCATATATATAAAAAATAAATTCAAAATAGATGAAAGACCTAAATGTGAGACCTGAAACCATACAAAGAAGAAAAGATAGGCAGCAACGTCTTTGACATTGGCCATTGGATCTTCTTTCCAGATATGCATCTGAGGCGAGCGAAACAAAAGCAAAAATCCTATTGGGAGTTCATCAAATTGAAAAGCTTCTGCAAAGTGAAGGAAACAAGCAATGCTAAAATGCAAAATACAAAATGAGAGGAGATATTTGTAAACAACACATCCAATAAACAGTTAGTATGCAAAATACGTAAAGCAAATATAAATCTCAGCATCCTAAACACAAATTATCCAACTGCAGATGGGCAGAAGACATGAATGGACTTTGTCTCTGTCAAGACATCCAGATGGCCACCAGACACACGGACAGACACTCAGCGTCACGCATCATCAGCGAAATGCAAACCAAAACCACAATGAGATGTCACCTGACAGCCGACAGAATGGCTAAAATTAACACAAGAAACAACAGGTGTTGGTGAGGCTATGGAGAAGGGGGAGCCCCCTTACACTCCTCGTGGTCATGTGAACAGGTGCAGCTACTGTGGAAAACAGTGTGTTGTGTCCTCAAGAAGTTAAAAGTAGAAGTACCCTATGATTCCAAATTTGCACAGCTAGGTATTTATCTCGAGGATATAAAAGTAGTCTCTTAGATTCAAAGAGGGACACGTAGCCTAGTGTTTGTAGCGGCGTTATCAACAATAGCCAAACTGTGGTTACAGCCAAGATGTGCATTGACACATGAATGGGCAGAGACGATGTGGTAAATATACACACTGCGACATCACTTGGTCATCACAAGGGATGAAATGAAGCCATTTACAATGACGTGGGAGAATTGTAAAGGACTTATGCTCAAGGAACTCAGTCAGTCAGAGAAAGACAGATACCAAATACCACACAATTGCATTCACATGTGAATTTTAAGAAACCAAACAAACTGGCAAGGGGATCGATGTGGTGGGATGAGAGAAGCAAACCAAGAAACTCACTCTTAACCACAGAGAATAAACTAATAGATACCAGAGGAAGGTGGGGGGGATGGGGAATCAGGGGATGGGGATAGTGGAGGGCACCTGTGACCAGTACCAGGCGTTGCATCCAAGGGTTGAATCACTATGTGGTAAACCAGAAGCTATATCATACTGTGTTTACAAACAGGAATTCAATAAAAGTTTAAAATAATAATTGTTAGTATTGATGAAACATGTGTGCACAAGAGATAAAATCAGAAAGGCAACTGAAAATCCAAATAAAGAGTATTTAGAGCCACAAATTCCCTCCTTAGCTCAGCTCGGGAGAAGCCTGCCATGTCTTTTCTGATCCCAGCAGAAACCTGGAGTTTCATTCTCTGGGGAGGCCACTGGCTGTTGGAACCAAGCTATCTTTGAACCCAAAACCTAAATAGTGTGCATAAAACTAAACTGCCCAAGATACTAGGAGTCCCAGTGCACGCACAGGCCAAGACCCAAACTCTAACCATACACAGACATATCCCTAACCCTACATTTAAGCCTAATGTTAACCTAAACCTTAAACAAGACCTATCACTAATCAAAAACCAAACACAAACCCCAAGACCGAACACATTCACTGAACCTACCTGCCAAGCCTCACCCTAACTCCTAAACCTATTCTTAGGTTTCCTTAACCCTGACCCCTACCTTAAATCTAACCCTAACCCTAAACTCTAACCCTAACCTTAACTTAATGTATTCAAATCCTATTCTTAACCTTATCCTGTACCCTAACCCTAACCCTCTAATACTAATCCTATCTCATACCCCAAACTGTACCCTAACCCGTACCCTAAAACTAACCCCTAACCCACTGCCTAACCCTATCCCTTATCCTTTTCCAAAACCGTACACTGACCCTACCCTGACCCTGACCTGACCATTACCCCTAACCAAACACTAACCCTAATCCTAACCCCTAACCTAACCTTACCACTCACCCTAACTCTAAACTTAGCACTAACTTTAACCCTAATCCCTAACCCTAACAACTAACCCTAACTCACTCCCTAACCCCTAACCGCAAACCTAATCACAACCCTAACACTAACCATAACCCTAACCCCAAATCCTAACATCCTGCCCTAATCCCTAAGCCTAAACCCTAACCCTAACTCTAAATCCTGTCCCTAACACTAACCCTAACCCCTTTCCCTAATCCCTAACCCCCATCCAACTCCTAACCAGTCACATTTACCCTTATCCCTCACGCTATCCTCTAATCCGTAACCATAAGCATAATCACTAAACCCTAACATCTAACCTAACTTAACCACCAACTGCCTCACCTCCCCTGACCCTACCATTCATTCTACACATTCACTTACCCTGTGGTTCTGAGTAGTCCTTTCTGATGTGGACGTGACCCACAATGGCGCCTCCAGAGTCCTCCAGGGGGTCCTGCGGAAGCCAGGATCCTGTGAGTGTGGACGTGGCCCCACGTGTTCCTGAGTCATAGTCAGCGGGTCCTGAGGACGCCGGGTCTCCTGGCACTGTGGACTATGCCTCACATCCTCTGGAAGTCTCACAGCAGGTCCTCAGGAGGCCGAGGGCTCCTGTAAGCCTGGACATGGCCCCATGGCCCCCAGAAAACTCACCGCGGGTCCTGAGGGGGCTGTGGGCTCCTGTGAACATTGACACAGCCCCATATATCCTGAAGCCAAAGGGCAGGTACTGAGGAGGCCGGAGACTCCTGTCAGTGTGGATTTGGCACCCACATCTTTCTTACGCCTCACCACAGGCCCTGACAAGCCTGGGGTCTCTGTCTGCATGGAAGCATCCCCATATTTCCCGAAGTCTACACCGGGGGTTCTGAGGACGTCAGCGTCCTGTTGTGTGGGCGTGGCCCCATGTCCTCCCATACCGTCACTGCGGGTTCTGAGGGGGCCAGGACTCCTGACACCGTGGATTCAGCCCCCACCTCCCAAAAGCCTCAACTTATGTCCTGAGCGGCCTGGGAGCTCCTGCCAGAGTGGACGCAGCACCACAGCTTCCTGAAGCCTCCCTGCAGGTCCTGAAGCGACCCAGGTATTCCTGTCAGGGTTGATGCGGGCCCACATCTTCCTGAAGCCTCACCGCAGGTCCTGAGGAGACCGGGGCTCATCAGTGTGGATGCGTCCCCATGTCCTCCTCAGGCCTCCCCAGCACATGTGGGCTCCTGTTAGTGCAGGTGGGCGAGGCCTACTGAGCCTTCGCGGCCCTTTGGGCCAGGCCTGGTCTCGGGCGCCTCCTGCGGGACACTCAGGCACTGCAGGAGGCCATGCAGGAGGCAGCGCCCCTGTACACGGGGCCACACCTGCCTCCTTCCAGGCTCCAGCTGAGGCCTATGAGCTTTGGAAAAGACTCACTGAAACAGAGCCCAATACCTGGCTTCCCCAGAAAGACTTAAGGACAATGATTAGAGCCCACAGGACACAAAAAGAAATGTTTATCAGACTTTAACAACGCCCTGCAAAACTCACTCAACCCTCTTCCTCTGGGCGGGACCGCAGGCTGGTGCAGCCACCCTGGAAACAGTATGGAGGCTCCTCAGGAAGTTACAAACGCCCTGGGACCAGCAGGTGCACAGCCTTAGCTCACCCCGAAGATACAGATGCATGAGACTCGGGGACACCTGCACCCCAATGTCCACAGCAGCCGGGTCCATAGTAGCCACACTGTGGGAGGAACCTCGGTGCCCTCAGGCAGATGAGGGATAAAGAGGATGGAAGATAGATGATGGTCATAGATGATAGATAGTTAGATGATAGGAATGGTACTCAGCTATCAAAGAGAAGAAAATATTGCCATTTGCAATGACGTGGATAGAACTAGAGGGATCATGTTAAGTGAAATAAGTCAGTCAGGAAAGAAAATTACCGTATGGTTGCATTCATAGGTGAAATTAAAGAAGCAAAGCAGATGGGCATCTGTGAAGGGAAGGAAAAACAAATAAGATGAAAACAGAGATGGAGGGAAAAAAGACTCAATCACAGGAAACAAACTGAGGGTCGCTGGAGGGGAGGGGAGTGGAGGGACAGGGTAACTGGTAGAGGGGCATGAAGGAGGGCACGTGATGTCATGAGCCCTGGTGTTATCTCCAACTGTTGAATCCCTAAATTCTACCTCTGAAAGTATAATACACTATACTGTTAATTAATTGGGTTTAAATTAAATTAAGTTTAAAAAATCAGTTGACGGTATCGGAGTGCATTTTCTTCCAGGCTCTCTATTCTGCTCCTTCATCTAATGCCAGAACCACACCCCTGTGACTTTGGTTTGTTTAAGTAGGCTCCATGCCTCGTCCACAGTTCAGCACAGGGCTAGAATTCATGACCCCGAGATCAAGACCAAGGGTGAAGTCAGGAGTCGGATGCTTAACCAATGGAGCCAGCCGGGACCCGAGAACCACACTGCTTTATCCTGTGTCTCTGTGACATTGTTTGAAATAGGAAAGTGAAGGGAGGGGCAAGATGGCGGAAGAGTAGGGTCCCCAAATCACCTGTCCCCACCAAATTACCTAGATAATCTTCATCATCCTGAAAATCTATGAATTAGGCCTGAGATTTAAAGTAGACCAGCTGGAATGCTACAGTGAGAAGAGTTCACACTTCTATCAAGGTAGAAAGAGGGGGAAAAAGAAATAAAGAAACAAAAGGCATCCAAGGGGGAGGGGCCCCACGAGGTGCCAGGCTAAGGCCGGGGCGAGTGCCCCCAGGACAGGAAAGCTCTGTCCCGGAGAAGCAGGAGCTTCACCAATCTTCCTGGGTGGAAAGGCACCCGCAGGGAGTTGGAGCAGGATGCCAGGATAGTGGGGATGCCCTCGGACTCCCTGGAACACTAACAGACACCTGTGCACCCAGGAGACTGCACCATACCCCGCGGCTGAGCTCCCTAAAAGACTGCAGGGCCCACGGCTGAACCTGGAGCAGCTCAGAGGGGCTCGGGCGGCGGCTCCGCAAGGAGGGGGCTGCGAGGCCAGGAGCAGCTCGGAGGGGGCTCTGGCAGAGGAACAGGATCCCTGCGGAGAGGGCAAAGGGGATCTGGGACCAGCTCAGAGGGGCTCGGGCGGCGGCACCGCAGAGGCGGCTGTGTGGCTGGGAGGGGGAATCCAACAGCGCAGGCACTGGAGCACAGGGCGCCAGGACACAGCCGAGGATCTGGCCTCCCCCTGGGACAGGCAGAGCCCGGGAAGGCCCACAACAGCTAGGACGCTTCTGCCCATAACTGAGCAGATCAGCGTCCCCGCCTTGGCACCTCCAGGCCCTGCAGAGGGAGAGCTCCATAGTTACTGTGGGAGCTGAATCCAGGGCTCCAGAGCTGCCGGTGTCACTGGGATGGTTCCTCCTGGGGCCTCACGGGTTAAACAACCCCCACTGAGCCCTGCATCAGGCAGAGGGCAGAGCAGCTCCCCCAAGAGCTAACACCTGAAAATCAGCACAACAGGCCCCTCCGCCAGAAGACGAGCTAGTCGGTCAAGTTCCAGGGGAAGTCAATGGACTTAAAGTATACAGAATCAGAAGATACTCCCCCATGGTTTTTTCTTTTCTTTTCTTTTTTCTTTTCTTTTCTTTTCTTTTCTTTTCTCTTCTCTTCTTTTCTTTTCTTTTCTTTTTTCATTTCTTCTTTCTTTTTGATTTGTTTGCATCCCCCACCCTTTATTCCTTTCTTTTTCTTTCTCTTTTTCTTCTCTTTTTTCTTTTTTTCTTCCTTTTCTCTTATTCTCTTTTCTTTCCTTCTTTCTCTCTCTTTTTCTCCTTTTCCGAATACATTTTTTTTTGGCCACTCTACACTGAGCAAAATGAATAGAAGGAAAACCTCACCTCAAAAGAAAGAAACAGTCCTCTCTCCTAAGAGTTACAAAATCTGGATTACAATTCAATGTCAGAAGGCCAATTCAGAAGCACTTATACAGCTACTGGTGGCTCTAGAAAAAAGCATAAAGGACTCAAAAGACTTCATGACTTCAGAATTTAAATCCAATCAGGACGAAATTGAAAATAAATTGAATGAGATGCAATCCAAACTAGAAGTCCTAACGATGAGGGTTAATGAGGTGGAAGAACGAGTGAGTGACATAGAAGACAAGTTGATGGCAAAGAGGGAAACTGAGGAAAAAAGAGACAGACAATTAAAAGACCAGGAAGACAGATTAAGGGAAATAAACGACAGCCTGAGGAAGAAAAACCTACTTGTAATTGGTGTTCCTGAGGGCACCGAAAGGGACAGGGGGCCAGAATATGTATTTGAACAAATCCTAGCTGAAAACTTTCCTAATCTGGGAAGGGAAACAGGCATTCAGATCCAGGAAATAGAGAGATCCCCCCCCCTAAAATTAATAAAAACCGTCCAACACCTCGACATTTAATAGTAAAGCTTGCAAATTCCAAAGATAAAGAGAAGATCCTTAAAGCAGCAAGAGACAAGAAATCCCTGACCTTTATGGGGAGGAGCATTAGGGTAACAGCGGACCACTCCATAGAGAACTGGCAGTCCAGAAAGGGCTGGCAGGATATACTCAGGTCCTCAATGAGAAGAACATGCAACCAAGAATACTTTGCCCAGCAAGGCTCTCATTCAAAATGGAAGGAGAGATAAAGAGCTTCCAAGACTGGCAGGAACTGAAAGAATATGTGACCTCCAAACCTGCTCTGCAGGGAATTTTAAGGGGGACTCTTAAAATTCCCCTTTAAGAAGAAGTTCAGTGGAACAATCCACAAAAACAAGGACTGAATAGACATCATGATGACACTAAACTCATATCTGCGATTAGTAACTCTGAATGTGAACAGGCTTAATGACCACATCAAAAGGCGCAGGGTTTCAGACTGGATAAAAAAGCAGGACCAATCTATTTGCTGTCTACAAAAGACTCATTTTAGACAGAAGGACACCTACAGCCTGAAAATAAAAGGTTGGAGAACCATTTACCATTCAAATGGTCCTCAAAAGAAAGCAGGGTAGCCATCCTTATATCAGATAAACTAAAATTTACCCCGAAGAGTGTAGTGAGAGATGAAGACTGACACTACATCATACTTAAAGGATCTATCAAACAAGAGGACATAAAAATCCTCTACATATATGCCCCGAATGTGGGAGCTCCCAAATATTTAAATCAATTAATAACCAAAGTGAAGAAAAACTTAGATAATAATACACTTATACTTGGTGACTTCAGTCTAGCCTTTTCTATACTCGATAGGTCTTCTAAGCACAACATCTCCATAGAAATGAGAGCTTTAAATGATACACTGGACCCGATGGATTTCACAGAAATCTACAGAACTTTACATCCAAACTCAACTGAATACACATTCTTTTCAATTTCAAGTGCACATGGAACTTTCTCCAGAATAGACCACATACTTGGTCACAAATCGAGTCTGAACTGATACCAAAAGATTGGGATCGTCTCCTGCATATTCTCAGACCATAATGCCTTGAAATTAAAACTAAATCATAACAAGAAGTTTGGAAGGACCACAAACACGTGGAGGTGAAGGAACATCCTGCTAAAGATGAAAGGATCATAGGAAATTAAGGAAGGATTAAAAAGATTCATGGAAACTAATGAGCATGAAGATACAACTGTTCAAAATCTTTGGAATGCAGCAAAAGCATTCCTAAGAGGGAAATACATCACAATACAAGCATCCATTCAAACACTGGAAAGAACTCAAATGCAAAAGCTAACCTTACACATAAAGAGGCTAGAGAAAAAAAAAAGCAGATAGATCCTACACCCAACAAAAGAAGAGAGTTAATTAAAATTCGAGCAGAACTCAAGGAAATCGAGACCTGAAGAAATGTGGAACAGATAGACAGAACCAGGAGTTGGTTCTTTGAAAGAATTAATAAGATACCTAAACCATTAGCCAGCCTTATTAAAAAGAAGAGAGTGAAGACTCAAATTAATAAAATCATGAATGAGAAAGGAGAGATCACTACCAACACCAAGGAAATACAAACGATTTTAAAAACATATTATGAACAGCTATACGCCAATAAATTAGGCAATCTAGAAAAAATGAAGGCTTTCCTGGAAAGCCAGAAACTACCAAAACTGGAACAGGAAGAAATAGAAAACCCGAACAGACCAATAACCAGGGAGGAAATTGAAGCAGTCATCCAAAACCTCCCAAGACACAAAAGTCCAGGGCCAGATGGCTTCCCAGGGGAATTCTATCAAACTTTTAAAGAAGAAACCATACCTAACCTACTAAAGCTGTTTGGAAAGATAGAAAGAGATGGAGTACTTCCAAATTCGTTCTATGAGGCCAGAATCACCTTAATTCCAAAACCAGACAAAGACCCCACCAAAAAGGAGAATACAGACCAATATCCCTGATGAACATGGATGCAAAAATTCTCAACAAGATACTATCCAATAGGATCCAACAATACATTAAGAAAATTATTCACCATGACAAAGTAGGATTTATCCCCGAGACACAAGGCTGGTTCAACACTCGTAAAACAATCGATGTGATGCATCATATCAGCAAGAGAAAAACCAAGAACCATATGATCCTCTCATTAGATGCAGAGAAAGAATTTGACAAAATAGAGCATCCATTCCTGATCAAAACACTTCAGAGCGTAGGGATAGAGGGAACATTCCTCGAAATCTTAAAAGCCATCTACGAAAAGCCCACAGCAAATATCATTCTCAGTGGGGCAGCACTGGGAGCATTTCCCCTAAGATCAAGAACAAAACAGGGATGTCCACTCTCACCACTGCTATTCAACATAGTACTGAAAGTCCTAGCCTCAGCAATCAGACAACAAAAAGACATTAAAGGCACTCAAATTGGCAAAGAAGGAGTCAAACTCTCCCTCTTCACCGATGACATGATACTCTACCTAGAAAACCCAAAACCCTCCCCCCACAAGATTGCTACATCTCACACAGCAATTTCGTAGCATGGCAGGATACAAAATCAATGCCCAGAAATCAATGGCATTTCTATACACTAACAATGAGACTGAAGAAAGAGAAATTGAGGAGGCAATCTCATTTACAATTGTACCCAAAAGCATAAGATAGCTAGGAAAAAACCTAACCAAGGAGGTAAAGGATTTCAATCATAAACACTATAGAATGCTTCTGAAAGAAACTGAGGAAGACACAAAGAGATGGAAAAATATACCATGCTCATGGATTGGCAGAATTAATACTGTGAAAAAGTCAATGTTACCCAGGGCAATGTACATGTTTAATGCAATTCCTATCAAAATACCATGGACTTTCTTCTGAGAGTTAGAACAAACTATTTTAATATTTGTGTGGAATCAGGAAAGACCCCGAATAGCCAGGGGAATTTTAAAAAAGAAAACCATATCTGGGGGGAACACAATGCCAGATTTCAGGTTGTACCACAAAGCTGTGGTCATCAAAACAGTGTGGTACTGGCACAAAAACAGACTCATAGATCAATGGAACAGAATAGAGAAGCAGAAGTGGACCCTGAACTTCATGGTCAACTGATATTCGATAAAGGAGGAAAGACTATCCATTGGAAGAAAGACAGTCTGTACAATATATGGTGCAGGGAAAATGGACATCAACAGTCAGAAGAATGAAACTAGACCACTCTCTTTCACCATACACAAAGATAAACTCAAAATGGATGAAACATCTAAATGTGAGACAAGAGTCCATCAAAATCCTAGAGGAGAACACAGGCAACACCCTTTTTGAACTCAGCCACAGTAACTTCTTGCAAGATACATCCACGAAGGCAAAAGAAACAAAAGCAAAAATGAACTATTGGGACTTCATCAAGATAAGAAGCTTTTGCACAGCAAAGGATACAGTCAACAGAAGTAAAAGACAACCTAAAGAATGGAGAAGATATATGCAAAAGTCGTATCAGATAAAGGGCTAGTTTCCAAGATCTATAAAGAACGTTTTAAACTCAAACCCAAGGAAACAAACAACCCAGTCATGAAATGGGCAAAAGACATGAAGAGAAATCTCACAGAGGAAGACATTCACATGGCCAACATGCACACGAAAACATGCTCTGCATCACTTGCCATCAGGGAAATACAAATCAAAACCACAATGAGATACCACTTCACACCAGTGAGCATGGGGAAAATTAACAAAGCAGGAAACCACAAATGTTGGAGAGGATGTGGAGAAAAGGGAAGACTCTTACACTGTTGGTGGGAATGTGATCTGGTGCAGCCACTCTGGAAAACTGAGTGGAGGTTCCTCAAAGAGATAAAAATTGACTTGCCCGACGACCCAGCAATTGCACCTTTAGGGATTTACCCCAAAGACTCAGATGCAAGGAAACGACGGGACTCCGGCACCCCGATGTTTATAGCAGAATGTCCACAATAGCTAAACTGTGGAAGGAGCCTTGGTGTCCATTGAAAGATGAATGTGTAAAGAAGATGAGGTTTATGTATAAAGTGGAATATTATTTAGGCATTAGAAACGACAAATACCCACCATTTGCTTCAAAGTGGATGAAACTGGAGGGCATTATGCTGAGTAAAGTAAGTCAATCGGAGAAGTACAAACAGTGTATGTTCTCATTCATTTGGAGAATATAAATAATAGTGAAAGGGAATATAAGGGAATGGAGAAGAAACGTGTGGGAAATATCAGAAAGGGAGACAGAACATAAATACTCCTAACTCTGAGAAAGGAACTAGAGATGCTTTAAGGGGAGGAGAGTGGGGGTTGCGGGTGAATGGGTGAATGGCACTGAGGGGGGCCCTTGCTGGGATGAGCACTGGGTGTTATTCTGTTTGTTGGTAAATTGAACACCATAAAAAATAAATTTATTTTAAAAAAAAGTTCAAACAACTAAAAATTTATGCTGCCAACATGGGAGTACCTAAATATAGAAACCAATTAACAACAAACGTACAGAAAGTCATTGATAATAATACAATGACAGGGGATTTTAACACCCACTTATGGCAATGGACCGAACGTCTATAAAGAAAATCAACAAGGGAAAAATAGCCTTGACACACTGGACCACAGGGACTCAAGAGATATAGTCTGAACATTTCAACCTAAAGCAAAATACACATTCCTTTCAGGTGTACATGTGACATTCTCCAGAACAGATCATATCATGGCCCACAATTCAGCCCTCAACAGGTACAACAGGTACAAGAAAGTTGATATCACACCCTGTACATTTTTGGACCACGACACTATGAAACTCGAAGTTGACAGTAAGAAAAAATTTGGACAGATCAAAAATACGTGGAGATTATGAACATCCTACTAGAGAATGAATGGAGCAACCAGGAAATTAAAGAGGAAATTTAAAACAAATGAAAATGAAAACATGTTTCTTCAAACCTCTGGGATGTAGCAAAGGCAGTCCTTAGAGGGAAGTACATAGCAATACAGGCCTACCTCAAGAAAGAAGAAGTCTCCAATACACAGCCTAACCCTACACCTTAAGTAGCTGGAAAAGGAATAGCAAACAAAGCCTAAAGCCTATAGAAGAGGGGGAAAATAAAGATGAGAGGAGAAATAAATAATACAGAAACAACAAAGCAGTAGAATGGAATAACGAAACAAAGAGATGGTTCATCAAAATAATTAAGAAAATGGATCAAGCCTTAGCCAGCCTTATCAACGAGAAAAAAGACCTAAATAAATAAAATCACAAATGAGAGAAGAGAGATCACAATCAACACCAGAAAAATAAGGCAATTATAAGGGAATACCATGAAAGATTATACGCTAACATACTGGGAGACCTGGAAGAAATGGACAAATCCCCAGAAATGTGCAAATGAGCAAAACTGAAATAGGAAGAAACAGAAAATGTGAACAGACCCATAACTAGCAAAGGAATTTAATCAGCAGGGCACCTGGGTGCCTCATGGTTGAGCATGTGCTTTGGCTCAGGTCATGATCCCGGGGTCCTGGGGAATCAAGTCCCACATCAGGCTCCCCACATGGAGCCTCATTTTCCCTCTGCCTATACGTCTGCCTCTCTGTCTCTCTCATGAATCCATAAATAAATCTTTAAAAAATGCAAAAATATAAAAAGATGAGAAAGGACCCAAATAAAATCACAAATGAGAAAAGAGATATAACAACACTAGAGAAATACAAACGATTATAAGAGAACATTATGAAAAATTATATGCCAGCAACCTCGAACCTGGAAGAAATAGATCAATTCCTAGAAATATATAACATGGCAAAAATGAAAATGTAAGAAATAAGAAATTTGAACACACAGATAACCAGCAAAGAAATTGAATCAGCAATCAAGGATCTCCCAACAGGAGACGCTTAGATCAATAGAACAGAATGGAAAGCTGAAACAAGATACAAACCTGTAACTCTATGATCCATTAATCAACAATGAGGCAGGAAGGAATATCCAAAGCACAAAGACAGTCTCTTCAAGAAACCCTAACCCTGACCCCAGGATAAGAAAAAATGGTGTTGGGAAAACCAGGCAGCCACATGCAGAAGAATGAAACTGGACCACTTTCTTACACCATCTATATAAAAAATGAATTCAAAATGGATGAAAGACCTAAATGTGAGACCTGAAACCATACAAAGAAGAAAAGATAGGCAGCAACGTCTTTGACATTTGCCACTGGATCTTCTTTCTAGATATGCCTCTGAGGTGAGGGAAACAAAAGCAAAAATACTATTGGGACTTCATCAAATTGAAAAGCTTCTGCAAAGTGAAGGAAACAACGAAACCTAAAAGGCAACATACAAAATGAGAGGAGATATTTGTAAACAACACATCCAATAAAGATTTAGTATCCAAAATACATAAAGGAAATATAAATCTCAGCATCCTAAACACAAATTATCCAACTGCAGATGGGCAGAAGACATGAATGGACTTTGTCTCTGAGAAGACATCCACATGGCCATGAGACACACAGAAAGACACTCAGCGTCACCCATCAGCAGGGAAATGCAAACCAAAACCACAATGAGATGTCACCTGACAGCCATCAGAATGGCTAAAATTAAGAACAGAAGAAACAACAGGTGTCATTGAGGCTATGGAGAAGAGGGAGGCCCCTTACACTCCTGGTGGGCAGGCGAACAGGTGCAGCCACTGTGGAAAACACTGCAGAGGGTCCTCAAGAAGTTGAAAATAGGGGATCCCGGGGTGGCTCATCAGTTTGGCACCTGCCTTTGGCCCATGTCGCGATCCTGGAGACCCGGGATCGAATCCCACGTCGGACTCACAGTGCATGGAGCCTGCTTCTCCCTCTGCCTGTGTCTCTGCCTCTCTCTCTGTGACTATCACAAAAAAATTAAAAAAAAAAGAAGTTAAAAATAGAGCTACACTACGATTCCAAAATTGCACAGCTAGGTATTTACCCCAAGGATACAGAAGTTGTTTAGTAGATTCGAAGAGGGACACGCAGCCCAGTGTTTGTAGCAGCATTATCACCAAGAGCCAAACTGTGGATACAGCCCAGATGTCCATTGACAGATGAATGGGCAGAGACGATGTGGTAAATATACCCACTGCGACATCACTCGTTCATCAGAAGGGATGAAGTGAAGCCATTTACAATGACGTGGGAGAAGTGGAAAGGACTTATGCTCAATGAACTCAGTCAGAGGAAGACATATACCAAATACCACACAATTGCATTCACATGTGAATTTTAAGAAACCAAACAAACTGGCAAAGGGGCAGAGGGGGGATGAGAGAAGCAAATAAAAAAACACACTATTAACCCCAGAGAATAAACTAATAAATACCAGAGGAAGGTGAGGGGATGGGGAATCAGGGGATGGGGATAGTGGAGGACACCTGTGACCAGTACCAGGCGTTGTATCCAAGGGTTGAATTACTATGTGGTAAACCAGAAACTATATCATACTGTGTTTACAAACAGGAATTCAAGTAAAACTTTAAAATAATAATTGGTAGTATTGATGAAACATGTGTGCACAAGAGATAAAATCAGAAAGGCAACTTAAAATCCAAATAAAGAGTCTTTAGAGTCACAAATCCCCTCCTTAGCTCAGCTTGGGAGAAGTCTGCCATGTATATTCTGACCCCAGCAGAAGCCTGGATTTTGATTCTCTGGGGAGGCCACTGACTTGGTGGAGTCAGGCTATCTTTGAAACCAAAACCTAAATAGAGTGCATAAAACTAAACTGCCCAAGATACTAGGAGTCCCAGTGCAGGCACATGCCAACACCCAAACTCTAACCATACACAGATATAACCCTAACACTACACTTAAGCCTAATGTTAGCCTAAACCTTAACAAGACCTATCACTAATCGAAAACCAAACATAAACCGCAAGACCGAAACACATTCACTGAACCTTCCTGCCAAACCTCACCCTAAGTCCTAAACTTATTCTAAACCCTTAACCCTGACCGCTACCTGAAATCTAACCCTAACCCTAACCTCTAAACCTAAACTTAACTTAATGTACTCAAATCCTATTCCTAACCTTAACCTGTACCCTAACCTTAACCCTCTAATACTAATCCTATCTCATACCCCAAACTGTACCCTAACCCGTACCCTAAAACTAACCCGTAACCCACTCCCTAAATGTATCTCTTACCCTCTTCCAAAACCATACCCTGACCCTGACCTGTCCCTAACCCTAACCCCTAACCAAACAATAACCCTAACCCTAGTCCTAACCCCTATCCTAACCCTAACCCTCGCCCTAATTCTAAACCTAGCCCTAACTATAACCCTAACCCCTCACCCTAAACCCTAACTCACACCCTAACCCCTAACCCTAACTGCAAACCTAAGCCCAACCCTAACTCTAACCATAACCCTAACCTCAACTCCTAACCTCCTACCCTAATCCCTAGAGCCTAAACCCTAACCCTAACATTAAATCCTGTCCCTTACCCTAACCCCATCCTAACTCTTAACTACTGACCATTACCCTTATGCCTCACCTAACCTCTAATCCGTAACCATAAGCATAATCACTAACATCTAACATATAACCTAAGGCTAACCACCAATTGCCTCTCCTCCCCTAACCTTACCATTCATTCTACCCTTTCACTTAACATGTGGTTCTGAGGAGTCCCTTCTGATGTAGACATGGCCCCCAACGGCTCCTCCAGAGTCCTCCAGGGGGTCCAAGCAAGCCGGGCTCCTGTGAGTGTGGACATGGCCCAACGTGTTCCTGAGTCATAGTCAGCGGGTCCTGAGGACGCCAGGTCTCCTGTCACTGTGGACTATGTCTCACATCCTCTAAAGCCTCACAGCAGGTCCTCAGGAAGCTGGGGGCTCCTTTCAGCCTGGACATGGCCCCATGGCCCCCAGAAAACTCACCGTGGGTCCTGAGAGGGCTGTGGGCTCCTGTCAGCAGAGATGCAGCCCCATATGTCCTGAAGCCAAAGTGCTGGTCCTGAGGAGGACGGGGTTCCTGTCAGGGTTGACATGACCCCTCATTTTCCTCAAACCTCACAATAAGACCTGAGGAGGCTGGGGGCTCCTGTCAGCATGGATGTGGCCCATAATCTTCCCAAACCTTCACAGTGGGTTCTGAGGAGGCCGGAGATATGTCAGTGTGGATGCGGCACCCACATTTTTCTTAGGCCTCACCACAGGCCCTGACAAGGCTGGGGTCTTCTGTCCGCATGGATGCATCCACATTTTTCCCCAAGTCTACACTGGGGGTCATGAGGAAGTCAGCGTCCTGTTCTGTCCATGTGGCCCCAAGTCCTCCCAAAGCATCACCGAGGGTTCTGAGGAGGCCGGGGCTCCTGTAACCATGAATGCGGCCCCCAGCTTCCAGAAGCCTCAACTTATGTCCTGAGGGGCCCGGGAGCTCCTGGAAGAGTGGACGTGGCACCACATCTTCCTGAAGCCTCCCTGCAGGTCCTGAAGCGGCTCAGGGGCTACTGTCAGTGTGGATATGGACCCACATCTTCCTGAAGCCTCCCTGCGGGTCCTGAGGTGGCTCAGGACTCCTGTCAGTGTGGATGTGGACCCACATCTTCCTGAAGACTCCCCGCGGGTCCTGAGGCAGCCCAGGGCTCCTGTCAGGGTGGATGCGGGCCCACATCTTCCTAAAGCCTCACCGCGGGTCCTGAGGAGACCGGGGTTCCTGTCAGCATGAACGCGACCCAATTTCCCCCTGAAGACTCCCCGCGGGTCCTGTGAATGCTTCAGCTCATCAGCGTAGATGCGTCCCCACATCCCCCTCAGGCCTCCCCAGCACAGGCTGGCTCCTGTTAGTGCAGGCAGAGGAGGCCTACTGCACACACCTGCCCCATGGGAGGGGCCTGGGCTCGGGCGCCCCCTGCGGGACACTCGGGCACTGCAGGAGGCTGTGCAGGAGGCCGCAGGTGCTCCATGGGCCCCACATGCCTCCTTTCAGGCTCCAGCTGGGGCCTGTTAGCTTCAGAAACATCTCACTGAAAAGGAGCCCAACACCCGACTTCCCCAGAAATACTTAAGGACAAGGAATTGGAGCCCACAGGACACGAAATGAAATGTGGACCAGAATTTTACCACATCCTGCAAATCTCACTCAACCCTCTTCCACTGTGTGTGGGACTGTGGGTTGGTGCAGCCGCCCTGGAAACAGTGTGGAGGCTCCTCAGGAAGTTACAAATAGAGCCACCCTGCCACCAGCAGGTGAACGGCCTGGAGCTCACTCCGAAGATACAGATGCAGTGAGTCTTGGGACAACTGCACCCCAATGTCCACAGCAGCCGGGTCCACAGTAGCCACACTGTGGGAGGAGCCTCGGTGCCCTCTGCCAGATGATGGATAAAGAGGATGGGAGATAGATGATGGTCATACAGAGAGGAATGGAACTCAGCTATCAAAGAGAAGGAAATCTTGCCATTTGCAATGATGTGGATAGAACTAAAGGGATCATGTTAAGTGAAGTAAGTCAGTCTGGAAAGAGAATGACCGTGTGGTGTCATTCATAGGTGGAATTAAAGAAGCAAAGCAGATGAACTACTGTGAAGGGAAGGAGAGACAAGATCAAAACAGATGCAGGAAATACAGACTCTTAACTATAGGAAACAAACTGAGGGTCGCTGGAGGGGTGGGGGCATAACAGGGGAAATAGGAAAGTGCTGCGTCTCACTCTGTCCTGTTTCTCCAATACTGATTTGCTGTCAGGGGTTATTTGTTGAGGAGGATGGATGTTATGGGTTTTTTTTTCCTATTTCTAAGTTCTGCCACCATGATTTTGATAGAAATGACATTGAAACTGAGGGTAGCTTCAGGAACTGCGGACATTTTCACAAGATGAGGCTCCCAACCCACGAGCCCAGGACGGCCTCCCAGAGCCTGGTAAGGCTCAGTGCACAAGTCTTGTGCTCCTTTGGTTCAGTCTCATTATTTATTCTTCTTGACGCTCCTGAGAAGGCCTTCACATCCTTCCTTTCCTTCCTGAGTGCTCATTGTCGGGACACAGCAAGGCTACTCTGCTCTGTAGGGTCAGTTTGTGTCCCGTGACTTTACTGAACTCAATCCTTAGTTCTAACTGGTTTTGGTGGAGGCTCTCGGGTTTCCTATTTCTAGTTCCGCACCTTCAGCATATAGGGACAGTGTGACGTCCCCCTTCCAGGTGTGGAACCTTTGATTTTTACAGCTTAATGACCTTGAAAGCACCATTATTGAATCAAAACTGAGCCCAGGCCAAGGGCATGAAGCCCCTATTAGAATGAGAACAGAGCTCAATGCCCTTGAAGGCCCCATATCAAAATGTAAACAGAACTTGAGGAATTACTCCAGCCCTTCTGGAGTTCCCCGAGACCAGCCCTTAAAACTAAGCTAAAACCCACCTCGGGGTCCAAGTCTTTGCTCCGCTCTGTCGGGTATACTTGGACACAAGCTCGAGGTGGTAAATAAACCCTCATGTGTTTGCATCAGTGTTGGCTTCTCGGAGGTTTCTCGGATTCGCAATCTTGGGCACAACAGTCTGAGATAAAAAAAGAAAACCAAAAGAAGCTCCGAGGCAAGTAGAGTGAACGCAGGATTTTGAGAGAAGCGGCAGAGACCCGGGGGCTTGGGGGCTCTGCTGTGGAGGCCCCTGCAGACTGGGGGGCAGGATGCTCAGCCCCAGAGCCAGAGGACCCAGAGACCCCACCCGCATCCCGCCCATCTGGACCGGGTCTCTGGGAGGAGCACAGCGCCACCCGCTGGAGGCCAGACGCGGTGACGCCCACCCCGCCTCAGACCCCGCAGATGCATCTCACAGGCAGATGTGCACCTGACAATCAGAGCCATGGCCAATCCCCAGATCCCGCACAGTCCCTTTGCTGCCACCAAGGTGTTGGACCACAGAGGCTGCAGAGCTTCAGCTCTGCTTGGAAAGTAGGGTCTAGCTTCCTTTGTACTTTGTGCTTTATTTTCATGTATTTTCTTTGATTCTATTTTATAAATTGCCTTATTTTAATTTTTATGTATGTACCTTTTATATTTCTTAGTTTTAGTTTCATGGTACTTTGTGTTTCTTATTTTGGGATTTAGAATCTTTTAACAATCAGGCAAAAATAATCTGGTAGTTTTTTTGGGGAGGGCAGTTGTTATTGTTTTTCTTGGTTTTTCTTTTTCTTCTTTCTTTTCTGGAAAAAAATAATGAGATGGAGAAATTCACCTCCATAAAATAATATGAGGGATCCCTGGGTGGCGCAGCGGTTTGGCGCCTGCCTTTGGCCCAGGGCACGATCCTGGAGACCCGGGATCGAATCTCACATCGGGCTCCCGGTGCATGGAGCCTGCTTCTCCCTCTGCCTATGTCTCTGCCTCTCTCTCTCTATCTCTCTCTCTCTCTGTGACTATCATAAATAAATAAAAATTTAAAAAAATGATTTAAAAATGCTATAACTGAGATGCAGTACCAAGTAGAAGCATTAAAAACAAGGAAGGTTATGGACCACAAAGGCAGATTTCGGAACTCAGCCACTTATTAAAACAATAACATTTATATCATGGGAGACTCCCAAGATGAAGACAGAGGAAAGGTGGGCTTGCTCAGCCATTAGAAATGACAAATAACCACCATTTCCTTCAACGTGGATGGAACTGGAAGGTGTTATGCTGAGTGAAGTAAGTCAATCAGAGAAAGACAAATATTGTATGTTCTCATTCACTTGGAGAATATAGATAATAGTGAAAGGGAATATAAGGGAAGGGAGAAGAAATGTGTGGGAAATATCAGAAAGGGAGACAGAACGTAAAGACTCCTAACTCTGGGAAATGAACTAGGGGTGATTTAAGGGGAGGAGGGCTGGGGTGGGGGTGAATGACGCGATGGGCACTGGTTGTTATTCTGTATGTTGGCAAATAGAACACCAATAAAAAGTAAATTTATTATTAAGTAAAAGAAAGAAAGAAAGAAAGAAAGAAAGAAAAGAAAGAAAGAAAGAAAGAAAGAAAGAAAGAAAGAAAGAAAGAAAGAAAGAAAGAGTAGCAGCTGTGTGGCTCAGTTAGTTAAGCTTCTGCCTTAGGGTCAGATCATGATCCAGGTCCCAAGGAAGGCTCCCTGTTCAGCAGGGAACCTGCTTCTCCCTCGCCCTCTGCCCCTCTAGCACTCCTCTCTCTCTCAAATAAATAAATAGCATCTTTGAAAAAGACACAAATAAACCCAGAGGGAAGAGAAATCTCCCATGTAGAAGATTTTCCAACAATTTGTGCAGACATTCCACCCTCAAGTTCCTGAGCATAGCTTCCCAATCTTATGTGTGGAATACACATAGTAACTTCCTTCTACAAAATATATTATGAAAAACTTAAAATAATAATAATAATATTATAATAATAATATAATAATAATAATAATAATAATAATAATAATAATAATAATAAAAGGATCACTTTACTACGGAGAAACCAACAAACACTACCTCAGCAAGATGATCAGATCGATACCAAGACTGATAACTCATGTTGATAGTATCTAACCTTTATATGATATAATAAAAATGGCAGTATATCTCTGTATATAATCCACAAAAACAGCTCAATCATGAGAAAAACAACAGACATGTCCCAATTGAGGGAAATTTTACAAAATACTCTACTTGTCAAAGTGTTCCAGTTCAACAAGGAAAGGCTGAAAGACTGTCACAATCCAGAGGAGCCTAAGAAAACATGAGGACAAATGGAGTGTGGTATGAGGGATGGTGATTTAGCAAAAACTAAGGAAATCTGAATAAAGTATGCTCTTTGGTTATTGTGAAAATTTTAATATTGATTCATTAGCTAATATTTGTACCATACTGATAAAAGATATCAATAATTGGAGAAATTGCGTGCAAATACATGAGAATTCTCTGTACTATCTTCTCAATTTCCCTATAAATCTTTGTTTTCCTTCTAAGAAATAAGATTTAATTTGAAAATTGACTTAAATGAATCAGGCTCCAATGTGAAGAGATTTTAAGAATCGGTGAATTATCTTTTGCCTTATTCTTAAAAAGTTCCTTTGATGGGAACAAAGTAAGAATTTTATATCAGAAGGAAAGAAAAACACTTATGAACACGTATAATGCCTCCTCAACCTGAGCAGTAAAGGATAATAAATAGCAAAAATCAGATAAAAATACTTCTATTATAATAGATACCATATTGCAAGTGCATTTAAAATTAGCAATGTATAACATTTATTTCCTTGACATTTGACTTCCAAAGAGTTCACAGTGTTTCAGTGTCAGTAGAAACAGGGGAAGAATCTCAGGGAAGAATCCTTCACATAATAATAGGACCATTGGTACTAATGTCTCTCAATTATTTCCACATCCATAAAGATGCATTTCCTGATGAGTGACTGAGCTGTGAAGAAAGAGATGAGAAACACTCATCCCTTTGAATTACTTGTGTCTGAATATTTTAACCATAGTATTATGGATAGTAAATTATCCTTATTAACAGGAAATATGTCTCAGAGTGGAATCTGAGCAATCAGATGGGCAGATAAAAAATGCTTTAACTCGCTCCTGCACTTTTAAAGACAAAGGAGAGGTTTTCTATGTACAAAGTCAGTTGTCAAGATAGCCTTAGGGAATAAGAGTCTGCAGCATCGAATCCTGCTGCACAGCCAGGATGCCCGTGCCCCAGTTCTTCCTGATCTCAAATCCCTGGGCCTGTCCCACCACACAGGTAGCCACGCTGAGGTCATTTGCAATTTCTCTCTTAGGAGCTTCAGGGAGGGGGGCATGAGCTAGATAGGACGGGATGGGATGCATGGAGGCCGAGAACATTACAGCCATTCTACTTTAAGTTCAGTATTAGCACACATCCAGCAATCCCAGGCCCCTGTGAAGAAGAGCTGAAATTTGCATTATTTCAGTTACTGTAAAAAAAAAAATTTACAGCTTGTCTTAGAAAGCCCCACAATAGAATAAAAACTGAGCCTAAGCAAAGGGCTGGAAACCCCAATTAGAATGAGAAGAGAGCTCAATGCCCTTGAAGCCCCCACATCAAAATGTAAACAGAACTTGAGGAATTGCTCCAGCCCTTCTGGAGGTCCCTGAGACCAGCCCTTAAAACTAAGCTAAAACCCTCCTGGGGGTCCAAGTCCCTGTTCCACTGTGTGGCCTATACTTGAACCCATGCTCGAGTTTGTAAAACAACCCTCGTGTGTTTGCATCAGTGTCGGCTCCTTAGTGGTTTCTTGGATTCGCCATCTTGGGCACAACACCCCCATGACCCCTCCCCACCTGGACTGACCTCCTGTCCCCTCCCACCCATGCTGACCCTCAGTCACCTCCCCGCCCACAACAGCTGGGCACAGGCCCTCACAAAGTTCCACAGGCACGGTGGGCACTCCCGCCATCCCCAGCCTCCCAGGGGAAGGAAGGAGGTTTTGGCAGGACACACTCCCATGGTGGCCCCAGGGCTCCCTGCCCAGGAGAGCACCTGGTGACAGGTCGGGGTCTGTGTCCCTGACGCCAGTTCCTTCTCCCCAGTTTTCCTGCAGGAAATGAAGGAGGAGGCCCTGGTCTCCTCCAGGGACATCACGCAGGTGGACCTGGACGTCAACAGGACGCTCAGCAGTCACATCATATTTTGGGACTACTAAGGGGTAGGGTGAGGTTGAGGGGCCAAGGGGGATCACGACCCAGTGGAGGACCGGGGGATTCTGGGTAGGAAAAACGGGGCTTCTGAGGCAGGGGACAAAACAGCAGCCAACAACACACTGCTCCATGGTAGGGTGTTGGGGATGACCTCTATGCCCACACCCCCGGGGCCTCGGGGATGAGGAGGCAACTGGGATGGGGCCTCCAGGGCTTGCCATGGGAGCTGAACCTCAAAGGGGAGAGGGGCTGCCCCCTGAGAAGTAGGGGATGGGGTCGGGTACGTGAGGGGCATGAACTGGACCTGGGGGCCAGGCGGCATGACCGCAGCTGGAGCAGGACACACTTCGATCCCATGAGGGTTGGACAGGTCAGAGTGACACCCACTCTCGGTGATTTCTATATTTCTAAATTCTATGCATTTGATTTGAGACAATTAGAAATTTGAAAACACACATAGTATGATGAACTCCAGATAATGCCCCCGGTCCAGCCAGGGCCCTGCACTGTCCACACCCGGCCCCAGGGGCAGGGGTCACAGCAAACCCCAGACTGGAGTCGCCTTTAAGTGTAGATGTCTCCTTGTGCATCTTCGTGGAGGAGATGCCCTGTGTCCGCAGACCCTCCACGATATCTCCCTCATTCCCCACTCCCACTCCATCCCCCTACATCATCATCCCCAATGGCATCCCACCTACACCATCCCCCTCAAACCCACACAGCCCCACACAATCCCCACCCACATTATACCCCAACACCATCTGCCCTACACCATCCACCACCATCATACCCCTGCCCCTACACCTTCAACCCCCACACTTTCGGCCCCCAGCAAGGACCCGGTACAGGTGCCCCCTGTGGGACATGCTCAGCTTCCCCGGGATTCTCTGGATACCCTGCTCCCATCAGAAGCTCGGGTGTCCCATAGAGTACCCAGGGGTTGCAGGGAGGAGGGAAGACAGGGAGCCCCCGACAGGGTGTGTGCAGGTGAGTGGTGCAGAGGACGCACTGTGCCCTGTCTCCGCCCACTGTCCCTCCTGGAGGGCGGCTTACACTGCACAGGATGCCAGCCCCTAACCCAGGGGGATCTGGGCTGGTCTGGCCCCGGGCTCTGTGAGGGCTGGGGTGATTTGAGCCCCCGCCCCAGTCCCAACAAAAAGACTAATGGGATCCAGCCCCCCATGGCCCTGTCCAGTGCTGGATTCTGGCCCCATTCTGAGCGAACCCTCTCATAGCTGGATGTGGCCTCCTGGGCCCTGGGCATGCCCCACGGATCCAGGTCGCTGACCTAGGACAGCCCTGGGGATCCCGAGACACCCAAGGTTGGGGAGAGCAGAGGTGGGCCGGTGGGCCCCACCCGCACCCACACCAGGAGGCTGGCTCCTCCAGGTGCTGGGGCCCCAGGGGGCCTGTGGCTGGGGTCCAGCTGCCCTGTGGGGACCCAACTAGGAACCCATGAGCTGCAGGTCAAGGTCAGCTCTGCTGTCCTCAGAGCCATCTCTCAGGCTGAAACCTTAGGACACACGCCCCCACCCGAGGTCCACACGTGCTCCCTGGTGGGAGACTCCAGGACTCGCACCCCACCCATGTGATTCTTGCCCTCCCCTAAAGGACAGACATTCCCTCCACAGGGGAAGGCGCACACCCTCCACTCTGAGCCCGTTTGCTGTAGAATGTCAATAAAGTGTTGTGGTGCGAAAATGCACAGCCAGACCATTTCTGTGTCTCCCAGAACTCTGTGCACGGGGCATGGAGAGACCCACAGAGACCCCGTGTGGAAGAGGGGGCACCACCCAGTCCCCAAACAGCCCCTGCAGGGGCACTGTAAGGCACACACAGCTGACATCCCCACGTGCCTTCCAGGGGCGGCCAGATGCCAGGGTCAGGACCCCACAAACTATACTTGGACTCAGCCTGTGCCCCAAAGGCCAGGAGGTCCTGGGACAGAGTGACAGCCACGGAGCCTCATGTCAGCAGGGTCTCTGTAAAGTGACCTGGGAGGTCTCTGCTCCCTCTGTCAAGGGGGCCGGGGCTGGCTGGTTTCTGGGGTACTTCCTCCCCTCCCCGCATCTCTGTGCCTGTGTGCCTGGGGAACAGCGGGCCTGTGGGGCTGACAGCGTGACCCTAGAAGGGATGTTAGGACAGCAGGCCCTTGTGTTGTGCCCAAGATTGCAAATCCAAGAAACCACCGATGAGCTGTCACCGATGCAAACTCCCGAGGATTTCTTTTTTTTTTAATAACTTTTTTTTAAATTTATTTATGATAGGCACACAGTGAGAGAGAGAGAGGCAGAGACACAGGCAGAGGGAGAAGCAGGCTCCATGCACCGGGAGCCCGATGTGGGATTCGATCCCGGGTCTCCAGGATCGCGCCCTGGGCCAAAGGCAGGCGCCAAACCGCTGCGCCACCCAGGGATCCCAACTCCCGAGGATTTCTTTACAAGCTGGAGCTTGAGTCCAAGTGCACCCAACACAGCGGAGCAGGGATTTGGATCCTGAGACTAAGAGGCGTAGCAGCTTTAAAGGGGCCAGTGGCCCATGGGATACACAGAAAGTTGCACAGTCGTGTTGGTCCACACACAGGTGGCCGATTGAATTACACCTTACCCTATAGTTCCACTTGACCTGGCCTATTACTTTGGTCAGAATCGGCGTGCAGTTTTGGCGGGCACAAAGCAGGGTTACATTGTTATGAGCCGCTTTCCGATTAGGGTGTGCCCAGCGGCTTGACTGGGTTGAGGCAGCACCTTAAGACATAAGCAGGTTATGTGGGGGTCATAGGGGAGGTGGCAGTTGTAGCACAAAATGGAATCAGTCCTGCTCTGCTTGTCCAGGTGTAGGGGATTTTTGTTAAATTTCCTGGGTCCCACACTTGCAGCTCATGCACCTGGGCCACCCTCACCAGGTGGACTCAGTGTGCACACCTTGTGGTGCTGGATCTCTCACACCAGCGTGTACAGGGCACCCTCTTCGCCCTAGTGAGTAGGGGCTGTGTGAGCATAGGGCTCGGCATGAAGGCCAGGCAGCACAGGGGACCGAGGAACACCAGCCCCATCACCACCCCTACTCCCACACACAGGCTGCCCCATGGCTCCCTGTAATGGGCACCTGGCGCCTCTGGAGATCCCCCCAGGGCGGCCCCGAGGTCTGGCTCCCTGCTGGAGAGGCATCGGGGAGAAGAGAAGCAGCTGGCGCTCAGCGGGACCCACTGCCGGACATGGGAATGTGGCTGAGCCAGACCTTCCAGCTCAGCTGAGCTTCCAGCGGAAAGTCACTGCACGAGCCAGCCCTGGGTCGGCCAGGAGAGTCCAGCTAGCTGCCCAGCACCAGCACCAGAAATGATGTTCTGCCAACCATTTCGGTGTTTGGGAGACCCAGCCAGAGGATCCGATAGCTGCACGTGATAGCTGCATGTGATAGACACACACACACACATCGAAACCAACAAAAGTCGGAATCCCCCAATGTTGTCAAACAGCAGTCGAATGGTTAGATACATGACGCTATGGTCCCCAGTAGGATACATGGAAGACGCTATAAATCACAACTGCAGAGGTGCTGGAGGCACGGAGATGTGCCTTCTGGGTTCCAACAAGGAGAGCAGAGGGGCAGGAAGCATACTTCAATGGGGGGGCCCCTCTTAGGAAAGGACACCAGGTCCCTGTGAAGGCTACGGATTGAGAAATCTTTCCTCCTTTCAGCTTCTGGATTTCCTCCTCCTTTGTTCTTCCTAATTCTAGTTTACCCTCCACCCTGCATCCAAACCAATGACCAAAGAGGGTTCTTTATGATATCTGGTCCTAAAAGGAGGCTGAGCTCTGGCTACCGGGTTCAGAAACGATCATTTTCTAGGTATATGCTGATCCCCAGAACTCGTGCCTTCATGGCTCTTCTCTCCCTGCATAACGAGGGGAACCACAGGTCTTACAATGAAAGATGCCCACTTCCACTTGGGCGGGACTGCCCTTGTGGAGGACATTATCTGGGCCAAGTAGTGCAAGTGGGGTGATCAAGAATAGGTCGCAGGTGAGACATAAGCAAGCACTTACCTTTGATATCATGCTTTATTTGTTCATCCATTTATTATTTGTTAATATTTTAATTTTATGTCCTGTCTATACCCAACACGGTGTTCAAACTCATAACCCTGAGTTCAAGACACCCCAACCAGGCCAGCCAGGCACCCCAGTGCCATGTTTCATAACTCCTTGCTTCCTTGCCTATCTCTGCATTGAACTGGAACATTGAGTCCTTGACGGGGAGCTTTAGTAACCTCTGAATCCTAGAACGTTCTCACTGTATCCCAATCCTAGATTGACATTTACCATTGAATAGCACTTTAAATAAATAGTCAGTAAGATAACTACTACAGAAAAGGAAATTATCAAATTTTCACGTATGTGGTCCCTGCTCCTTGGGCTCCCAGGGAAGCTATGGTTTCTTTAACATTGATCAAGGTCCAAATGACTCCACCATACCTCAAAGCGTGGGCTCAGTTTCTGCCCTGACACATGCAACACCCCTGCTTCAATTAACATGTATCAATCAATCAAAGGGAGACTAACTGGCTCAGTGTGGTTCGTAAGAACATGGGACTCTTGTTCTTGGGGTAGCATGTTCAAGCCCAATGTTGGCTGTAGAGATTACAGAAAAATAAAATCTTAAAAAAAAATCAATCAGTTTATCTTGGGGAGACATAGCCCCGGATCCCACAAGGGCAGGGAGCCAGCTGATGGTTCTACGCACAATATTATATGCAGCAGAGCACAAAATGTGAACTTTCAGAAGTCTCCTAGAGTGGGGTACACACCAACCTTAAGGTGTTCAGGTGGAGAATTGGGGGGCAGTCCCTGGAGCGACAGGGTGGGCTCAGGATCCCAGGGGTCCCAAGGATGGTGGCGTCAACTGTTCCCAGGCACAGGAGCAGGAACCCGGCTGAGAGCAGCGAGGCTCGGGCCAGCTGTCTGCCCTGTGTGGCCATAAGCTGCAAACCCCTGTGCAGTCACAGGGCCCAGTTCCTGTGACAGGCCAGCAAAGGCCAGGAGTGCGAGGACACCCTCCCGGGCAGGAAGAGAACAGGTCTCCACCAGAGCAGCCCCTAAAATTTGGAGTTTTAAACTTCAGTAACTTGTCTGTGTGGAGGCTGATAAAATTGAGGCGGCTCCACTTTAAGTTCACTGTTAGCACAAGTACTGCCATCCCATGCCCCTGTGAATAAGAGCTAAAATTTACATTACTTCAGTTACAGGAAAAAAAGAAAAAAACACCTTACAGCTTAAGGTCCCAGAAGCCCCATATTAGAATGAGAACAGAGCTCAATGCCCTTGAAGGCCCCATATCAAAATGTAAACAGAACTTGAGGAATTGCCCCAGCCCTGTGGAGGTCCCCGAGACCAGCCCTTAAAACTAAGCTAAAACCCACTTCGGGGTCAAGTCCATGCTCCCTGTGTCGGGTGTACTTGGACGCAAGCTCGAGTTTGGGAATCAACCATCGTGTGTTTGCATCGGTGTCGGCTCCTTAGTGGTTTCTCAGATTCGCAATCTTGGGCACAACAGTCTGAGATAAAAAACCAAAACCAAAAGAAGCTTGGACGCAGGTAGAGTGAACGCAGGGTTCTGAGAGAAGCGGCGGAGACCCGGGGGCTTGGGAGCTCTTCTGTGGACACAGGTGTCACGGTCACTTTCGCCATGCCTGGCCTCCCAGAGGAAGGAAAGAGTTTTCGGCCGGACACACTCCCATGGTGGCCCCAGGTCTCCCTGCCCAGCATGGCAGCTCGTGACAGGTCGGGGTCTGTATCCCTGACTCGGGCTCCTGCTTCCCAGTTTTCCCACAGGAAATGAAGGAGGAGGCCCTGGTCTCCTCCAGGGACATCACGCAGGTAGACCTGGACGTCAACAGGACGTTCGGCAGCCACACTATGTTTTGGGCCTGCTAGGGGGTCAGGTGAGGCTGCTGGGCCAGGGGCCTTAGGGGCCCCAGGGGAGGCCTGGGGGCTTCTGGGTAGGGAAAACGGGGCTTCTGAAGCCGGGGGGAGCAACAGCAGCCAACAACACACCGCTCCATGGTAGGGTGATGGGGATGACCCACATGCCCCCAACCCCGGGGCCTCTGGGATGAGGAGGCCAATTGGATGGGGCCTC
This sequence comes from Canis lupus baileyi, assembly GCF_048164855.1. Taxonomy (NCBI): domain Eukaryota; kingdom Metazoa; phylum Chordata; class Mammalia; order Carnivora; family Canidae; genus Canis; species Canis lupus. Next base: position 52,239,937 of record NC_132860.1, read on the forward strand.
CAGTGGTTGCCATGGGAGCTGAACCCCAAAGGGGGAGGGATGGCACCCTGAGAAGCAGGGGATGGGGTGGGGGACATGGGGGGCAGGAACCAGACCTGGGGGCCAGGCGGCATGGCCTCGGCTGGAGCAGGACACACATCAATCCCATGAGGGTCGGACGGGTCAGAGTGACACCCACTCTCGGTGCTTTATATATTTCTAAATTCTATGCATTTCATTTGAGACAATTTGAAAACATACATAGTATGATGACCCCCAGATAATGCCCCTGGTCCAGCCAGGGCCCTGCACTGACCACACGGTGCCACAGGGGCAGGTGTCACAGGAAACCCCAGACTGGGGTCTCCTTTAAGTGTATACGTCTCCTTGTGCATCTTAGAGGAAGGGGATGCCCTGTGTCCGCAGGCCCCCCCACGCCATCCTGCTCATTCCCCACCCTCACATCATCCCCCTACATCATCATCCCCAATGGCATTCCACATAACACCAACCCCCTCACAGCCACACAGCCCCACACAATCCTAACCCACACTACACCCCAACACCATCCCCATACACCATCCCCCACATTCCACCACCATCATGCCCCTGGTCCCACACCATCTACCCCACACCATCGGCCCCCACAGATGGGGCCTCAGCACAGGGGACTGAGGAACCCCATCCCCGTCCCCACCCCGACCTCCACACACAGGCAGCCTCAGGGCTCCCTGCCATGGCCACCCCGCTCCTCAGGAGCTCCCCCCAGGGCGGCCACAAGGTCTGACACCCTTCTGGAGAGGCATCAGGGAGAAGAGAAGCAGCCGGCGCTCGGCAAGACCCACTGCCAGATGTGGGAATGTGGCCGAGCCAGACCTTCCAACTCAGCTGAACCTCAAGCTAAAATTCACTACAGGAGCGAACCCCGGGTCAGCCAGGAGAGCCCAGCTAGCCACCCAGCATCAGCACCAGAATCCCAGCAAGCCCGGTGCAGGTGCCCCTGTGGGACATGCTTAGCCTCCCTGGGGTTCTCTGGATACCCTGCTCCCATCAGAAGACCGGGTGTCCAATAGAGCACACAGGGGTTGCAGGGAGGAGGGAAGGCATGGAGTCCCCAACAGAGTGGGTGCAGGTGGGTGGTGCAAAGGACCCACTGTGCCCTGCCTCTGCCCACTCTCCCTCCTGGAGGGCGAAACACCCTGCACAGGACAACAGCCCCTAACCCAGTGGGACCTGGGCTGCCCTGGCACCAGGATCTGTGGGCCTGGGTTGATTTGGGCCCCCCCCAGGCCCAACACAAAGACTAATGGGTTCCAGCCCCCCATGGCCTTGGGCAGCCCTGGATTCTGGCCCCACGCTGAGCGAGCCCTCTCACAGCTGGATATGGCCTCCTGGGCCCTGGGCGTGACCCACAGATCCAGGTCGCTGACCTAGGGCAGCCCTGATGATCCCGGTACACCCCAGGGTGGGGAGAGCAAGGGTAAGCCGGTGGGCACCACCCGCACCCACACCAGGAGGTAAGCTCCTCCAGATACTGGGGCCCCAGGGGGCCCGAGGCCGGGCTCCAGCTGCCCTGCGGGAACCCAGCACAGGAGCCCATGAGCTACAGGTCCAGTTCAGCTCTGCTGTCCTCAGAACAGTCTCTCAGGCTGAAACCTCAGGACACACGCCCTCACCCGGAGTCCACACATGCTCCCAGGTGGGGGACTCCAGCACTCGACCCCCAACCCATGTGATTCTTGTCCTCCTGTAAAGGACAGAAAGGTCTCCCTCCCCAGGTGAAGGCACGTACCTACGGCTCTGAGCCCATTTACTGTAGAAAGTCAATAAAGTGTTGTGGTGTGAAAATGCACAGCCAGCCCTTTTCTGTGTCTCCCAGAACTCTGTGCACGGGGCGTGGAGAGACCCACAGAGAGGAGGAGGGGGCATCACCCAGGCCCCAAACAGCCCCTGCAGGGGGCACAGCAAGGCACACACAGCTGACGTCCCCACGTGCCTTCCAGGGGCGGCCAGACGCCAGGGTCAGGAACCCACAGACTATACTGGGACTCAGCCTGTGCCCCATGAGCCAGAATGGGCTAGGACAGAGTGACAGCCAGGGAACCTCAGGTCACCAGGGTCTGTGCAAAGCGACCTGGGAGGTCTGTGCTCCCTCTGTCCAGGAGGCTGGGGCTGGCCCGGTTCTGGGGCACGTACTACCCTCCCCGCATCCCCATGCCAGTGTGCCTGGGGCACAGAGGGCCTGTGGGGTGCTCAGCGTGGCCCTGGAAGGGATGTCAGGACAGCAGGCCCTTGTGTTGTGCCCAAGACTGCGAATCTGAGAAACCACCAAAGAGCTGACACCGGTGGAAACTCCCGAGGATTTCTCTACAAGCTGGAGCTTGGGTACAAGTACACCAGACACAGCGGAGCAGGGACTTGGACCCTGAGACTAAGAGGCATAGCAGATTTATAGGGTCAGTGGACCGTGGGATATGCAGAAATTTGCACAGTCATGTCGGTCTACACGCAGGTGGCTGATTGAATTACACCTTACCCTATAGTATCCACTTGAGCTGGCCTATTACTTTGGTCAGAATCGGTGCGCAGTTTTGGGGGACACAAAGTAGGGTTACATTGTTATGAGCTGATTTCCGATTAGGGTCTGCCCAGCAGCTTGACTTGGGTGGGGCAGCGCCTTAAGCCATAAGCTGGTCATGTGGGCGTCATAGGGGAGGTGGCAGGTGTAGCACAAAATGGAATCAGTCCTGCTCTGCTTGTCCAGGGGTAGGGGATTTTTGTTAAATTTCCTGTGTCCCAACTTGCAGCTCGCACACCTGGGCAACGCTCACCAGGTGGACTCAGCGTGCACACCTTGAGGTGGATCTATCACACCAGCGTGTGGAGGACACACTCCTCACCCTAGTGAGTAGGGGCTGGGTGAGCATGGGGCTCAGCCTGAAAGCCAGGTAGCACAGAGGACTGAGGAACCCCAGCCCCATTACCACCCCGACTTCCACACACTGGCAGCCTCAGGGCTCCCCGCCATGGCCACCCGGCTCCTCAGGAGCTCCCCCCAGGGCGGCCCCGAGGTCTGACACCCTTCTGGAGAGACATCGGGGAGAAGAGAAACAGCTGGCGCTCGGCAAGACCCACTGCCTGACATGGGAATGTGGCCGAGCCAGACCTTCCAACTCAGCTGACCCTCCAGCTGAAATTCACTACAGGAGCGAGCCCTGGGTCAGCCAGGAGAGCCCAGCTAGCCACCCAGCATCAGCACCAGAAATGATGTTGTACCAACCATTTCAGCGTTTGGGTTACCCAGCCAGAGGTTTTGATAGCTGCACGTGATAGCTTCATGTGATAGACACACACACATCCTACAACCAACAAAAGTCAGAATCCCCCCAGTGCTGTCAAACAACAGCTGGATGGTTAAATACATGACACCGAGGTTCCCAATAGGATACCTGAAAGACGCTATAAACCATGACTGCAGAGGTGCTGGAGGCATGGAGATGTGCCTGCTGTGTTCCTAAAAGGAGCACAGAGGGGCAGGAAGCATCCTACGGAGGCGGGGGGGCTCCTAGGAAAGGACACCAGGTCCCTGTGAAGGCTATGGATGGTGAAATCTTTCCTCCTCTCTTTCATCTTCTGCTTTTCCTCCTAAATGCCATTTTCCTCAATCATAATAACAAAATTTATGTTTTTAAATTTCTTTTATAGGAGTCCAATTTGTATGAATTCTTTCTTCAACAAGGCTGTCATTCAGGATAGAGAGAAAGATTTTCCCAGAAAGGCAAAGTATAAAGGAGTTCATGACCGCTAAAAAATTCCAGTAAGGAATTTTAAGAGGGAGTATTCTAGTGGGGGAAAAAAGAGACCAAAAGCAACAAAGACTAGAAAGGACCAGAGAACGTCACCAGAAACACCAACTGTACCGGTAACACAAAGGCACAAAGTTCATATCTTTGAATAAGCACTCTGAATGCTGATACTAAATGCTCCAATCAAAAGATATAGGGTATCAGAGTGCCTTAAAAAACAGGATCCGGGATGCCTGGGTGGCTCAGGGGTTGAGCCTCTGCCTTTGACTCAGGGTGTGATCCCAGAGTCTGGGATCGAGTCCCATATTGGGCTGCTGGTGGGTAGCCTGCTTCACTCTTGGCCTAATTTTCTGCCTCTCTCTCTCTCTCTCTCATGCTCTCAAAAATAAAATTGTTATTAAAAAAACAAGGTCTGTCGGTATGCTGCCTACGAGATGCTCACCTTAGACCTATAGACAACAGCAGATTGAAAGTCAGGGGATGGAAAATCATCTATCACGCTAATGGTTATGAAAAGAAAGCTGGAGGACCAATACTTATATTAGACAAACTAGATTTGAAACCAAACCCTGGGGTTCCCCTGGAGGCTCAGTGGTTGAGCATCTGCCTTTGGTTCAAGGTGTGTTCCTATGATCCCAGGATTGAGTCCCACATCGGCATCCCTTTGGGGAGCCTCTCTCCCTCAGCCTAAGTTTCTGTCTCTGCTTCTCTGTGTATCTCTCATGCATAAATAAATAAAATATTTAATCTCAAAAAAGAAAGAACAAATACTGTAAGAAGTGATGAAGAAGGGCATTATTTCATAGTTAAAAAGACTCTCTATCAGGATCAAACAACTAAACATTTATGCTGCCAACATGGGAGTACCTAAATATGGAAACCAATTACCAACAAACGTACAGGAACTCACTGATAATAATACACTGACAGGGGATTTTAACACCTACCGACTTATGGCAATGGACCGATCGTCTATGCAGAAAATCAACAGGGAAACAATAGCCTTGACACACTGGACCACAGGGACTCAACAGATATAGTCTGAACATTTCTTCCTAAAGCAAAATACACATTCCTTTCAAGTGCACATGGGACATTCTCCAGAACAGGTCATATCATGGGCCACAAATCAGCCCTCAAGAGGTACAACAGGTACAAGAAGGTTGATATCACCCCTTGTACATTTTTGGACCAGGACGCTATGAAACTCGTGGTCGACAGTAAGAAAAAAAATTGGACAGACCAATAATACATGGAGATTATGAACATCCTACTAGAGAATGAATGGAGCAACCAGGAAATAAACGAGGAAATTTAAAACAAATGAAAATGAAAACATGTTTCTCCAAACCTCTGGGATGTAGCAAAGGCAGCCCAAAGAGGGAAGTACATAGCAATACAGGCCTATCTCAGGACACAAGAATTGTCTAATACACAACCTAACCTTACACCTTAATGAGCTGGAAAAGGAATTGGAAACAAAGCCTAAAGCCTACAGAAGAAAGGGAAAAATAAAAATGAGAGCAGAAATAAACAATACAGAAATTTAAAAAAAAAACAGTACAATGGAATAACGAAACTAAGAGCTGGTTCTTCAAAATAATTAATAGAATGGATCAAGCCCTAGCCAGCCTTATGAATGAGAAAAGAGAAAAGACCTAAATAAATAAAATCACAAATGAGAGAAAAGTGTTCACAATCAACACCAGAAAAATAAGAAAATTATAAGGGCATACTATGAAAGACTATATGCTAACAAACTGGGAGACCTGGAAGAAATGGACAAATCCCTAGAAATGTGCAAATAAGAAAAACTGATACAGGAAAAAATAGAAAATGTGAACAGACCCATAACTAGCAAAGGAATTGAATCAGAAAGGCACCTGGGTGCCTCAGTGGTTGAACATGTGCTTTGGCTCAGGTCATGATCCCGGGGTCCTGGGGAATCAAGTCCCACATAAGGATCCCCGCATGGAGCCTCATTTTCCCTATGCCTATACCTCTGCCTCTCTGTGTCTCTCATGAATACATAAATAAAATCTTTAAAAAAGAAAAAAGATAAAAAGAGAAAGGACCCAAATAAAATCACAAATGAGAAAAGAGAAATAACAACCAACACTAGAGAAATACAAACAATTATAAGAGAATATGATGAAAAATTATATGCCAGCAACCTAGAACCTGGAAGAAATAGATCAATTCCTAGAAATATATAACCTAGCAAAAATGAAAAATGAAGAAATAAGAAATTTGAACAGACAGTTAACCAGCAAAGAAATTGAATCAGCAATCAGGGTTCTCCCAGCAGGAGACACTTAGATCAATAGAACAGAATAGAAAGCCAAAACAAGATACAAACATGTATCTAATACCCATAATGGACAAAAAAGCAGGAAGGAATATCCAATGGCACAGAGACAGTCTCTTCAACAAACCCTAACCCTGACCCCAGGATAAGAACAAATGGTATTGGGAAAACCAGGCTGCCAAATGCAGAATGAAACTGGACCACTTTCTTACACCATATATATCAAAAATAAATTCAAAATGAATGAAAGACCTAAATGTGAGACCTGAAAGTATAAAAAGAAGAAAAGATAGGCAGCAACGTCTTTGACATTGGCTATTGGATCTTCTTTGTAGATATGCCTCTGAGGTGAGGGAAACAAAAGCAAAAATCCTATTGGGACTTCATCAAATTGAAAAGTTTCTGCAAAGTGAATGAAATTACCAAAGCTAAAAGGCAACATACAGGAGGAGGGGCAAGATGGCGGAAGAGTAGGGTCCCAAGTCACCTGTCCCCACCAAATTACCTAGAAAACCGTCACATCATCCTGAAAATCTAGGAATTCAGCCTGAGATTTAAACAGAGAACAGATCGAATGCTACAGTGAGAAAAGTTCAGGCTTCTATCAAGGTAGGAAGACGGGGAAAAAGAAATAAAGAAACAAAAGGCATCCAAGGGGGAAGGGCCCCACGAGGAGCCAGGCTAAGGCCAGGCCAAGTGCCCCCCGGTCAGGTGAGCTCTGTCCCAGAGAAGCAAGTTCTGCACCAAACTTCCTGGGTGGAATGGCGGTTGCAGGGATTCAGAGCAGGACCCCAGGAGGGCGGCAATACCCACGGGCTCCCTGGTACACTAACAGACACCTGCAGTCCCAGGAGAGTGCACCAAGCTCCCTAAGGGCTGCAGGGCACATGCACTGACTTGGGAGCAGCTCAGAGGGTCTCAAGCAGGGCTCTGCGTGGAGGGGGTTGCATGCCCCAGGAGCAGCTTGGCAGCGGTGTCTCTGGCAGAGGAAGGGGCTCCGTGCAGAGGGGGCTGCTTGGCTCTGGGAGCAACTGGGAGGTGCTCAGGCGGCGGCTCCCTGAGGGGGCTGCGCGACCAGGAGCAGCTCAGAGGGGCTGGGTGGCAGCTGTGGGGAGAGAAGGCTGCACAGCCAGGAGTGCGAATCCAACAGCGCAGGCTCCAGAGCACAGGGCGCCAGGACACAGCCCAGGATTTGGCCTCCCCCAGGATAGGCAGAGGCCCAGGGGGCCCAGGACAACAAGGATGTCCCTGCCCAGAGCTGAGCAGATCAGCGGCCCCACCCCAGAGCCTCCAGGCCCTGGAGATGGACTGCTCTGGAGTTACTGTGGGTACTGAATACAGGTTTCCAGAGCTGGCCGCTGACACTGGGGTTGTTCCTCCTAGTGCCTCACAGGGTATACTACCCTCACTGAGCCCTGCACCAGGCAGGGGACAGAGCAGCTCCCCCAAGTGCTAACACCTGAAAATCAGTACAACAGACCCCTCCCCTAGAAGACCAGCTAGACGGACAAGTTCCAGAGGAAGTCAAGGGACTTTAAGTATACAAAATCAGAAGATACTCCCCCATGTTTTTTTTATTTCTGATTGCTTCCCCCACCCATTTTCCTCCCTTTCTTTCTATTTCTTTCTCTTTTTATTCCCTTTTTTTCTTTCTTCCTTTATTCTTTTTTCTTTTTCTCTTTTCTTTCCTTCTTTCTCTCCTCTCTTTTTCTCCTTTTCCCAATACAATTTGATTTTGGCCACTGCACTGAGCAAATGACTAGAAGGAAAACCTCACCTCAGAAGAAAGAATCAGAAACAGTCCTCTCTCCCACAGAGTTACAAAATCTGATTTAAAATCCAATGTCAGAAAGCCAATTCAGAAGCACGATTATACAGCTACTGGTGGCTGCAGAAAAAAAGCATAAAGTACTCAAAAGACTTCATGACTGCAGAATTTAGATCCAATCAGGCCGAAATTAAAAATCAATTGAATGAGATGCAATCCAAACTAGCAGTCCTAAGGATGAGGGTTAACGAGGTGGAAGAACAAGTGAGTGACGTAGAAGACAAGTTGATGGCAAAGAGAGAAACTGAGGTAAAAAGAGACAGACAACTAAAAGACCAGGAAGACAGATTAAGGGAAATAAACGACAGCCTGCGGAAGAAAAACCTACGTGTAATTAGGGTTCCCGAGGGCACCAAAATGGACAGAGGGCCAGAATAGGTATTTGAACAAATCATACCTGAAAACTTTCAAAATATAGGAAGGGAAACAGGCATTCAGATCCAGGAAATAGAGAGATTCCCCGCTAAACTCAATAAAAACCGTCCAACACCTGACATTTAATAGTAAAGCTTGCAAATTCCAAAGATAAAGAGAAGATCCTTAAAGCAGCAAGAGACAAGAAATCCCTGACCTTTATTGGGAGGAGAATTAGGGTAACAGAAGACGTCTCCACAGCGACCTGGCAGCCCAGAAATGGCCTGGCAGGATATATTCAGGGTCCTCAATGAGAAGAACATGCAACCAAGAATACTTTATCCAGCAAGGCTCTCATTCAAAATGGAAGGAGAGATAAAGAGCTTCCAAGACAGGCAGGAACTGAAAGAATATGTGACGTCCAAACCAACTCTGCAAGAAATTTTAAGGGGGACTCTTAAAATTCCCCTTTAAGAAGTTCAGTGGAACAATCCACAAAAACAAGGAATGAATAGACATCATGATGACACTAAACTCATATCTGTCCATAGTAACTCTGAACGTGAACGGGCTTAATGACCACATCAAAAGGGGCAGGGTTTCAGACTGGATAAAAAACAGGACCCATCTATTTGCTGTCTACAAGAGACTCATTTTAGACAGAAGGACACCTACAATCTGAAAATTAAATGTTGGAGAACCATTTACCATTCAAATGGTCCTCAAAAGAAAGCAGGGGTAGCCATCCTTATATCAGAAAAACTAAAATTTACCCCAAAGACTGTAGTCAGAGATGAAGAGGGACACTGAATTGTACTTAAGGGATCTATCCAACAAGAGGACTTAACAATCCTCAATATATGCCCTGAATGCGGGAACTGCCAAATATTTAAACCAATTAATAACCAAAGTGAAGAAATACTTAGATAATAATTATCTTATACTTGGTGACTTCAATCTAGCTCTTTCTACCCTCGATAGGTCTTCTAAGCACAACATCTCCAAAAAAACGAGAGCTTTAAATGATACACTGGACCAGATGGATTTCACAGATATCTACAGAACTTTACATCCAAACTCAACTGAATGCACATTCTTCTCAAGTGCACATGGAACTTTCTCCAGAATAGACCACATACTGGGTCACAAATAGGGTCTGAACCAATACCAAGGGTTTGGGATCGTCCCCTGCATATTCTCAGACCATAATGCCTTGGAATTAGAACTAAATCACAACAAGAAGTTTGGAAGGAGCTCAAACACGTGGAAGTGAAGGATCATCCTGCTAAAAGACGAAAGGGTCAACCAGGAAATTAAGTAAGTATTAAAAGATTCATGGAAACTAATGAGAATGAACATACAACCATTCAAAAACTTTGGGATGCAGCAAAAGCAGTCCTAAAGGGGAAATACATCACAATACAAGCATCTATTCAAAAACGGGAAACTACTCAAATACAAAAGCTAACGTTACACATAAAGAGGCTAGAGGAAAAAAAAGCAGATAGATCCTACACCCAACAGAAGAATAGAGTTAATTAAAATTCGAGCAGAACTCAAGGAAATCGAGACCAGAAGAACTCTGGAACAGATCAACAGAACCAGGAGTTGGTTCTTTGAACGAATTAATAAGATAGATAAACCATTAGCCAACCTTATTAAAAAGAAGAGAGAGAATATTCAAATTAATAAAATCATGAATGAGAAAGGATAGGTCACTACCAACACCAAGGAAATACAAACGATTTTAAAAACATATTATGAACAGCCATACACCAATAAATTAGGCAATCTAGAAGAAATGGATGCATTCCTGGAAAGCCAGAAACTACCGAAACTGGGACAGGAAGAAATACACAACCTTAACAGGCCAATAACCAGTGGGAAATTGAAGCAGTCATCCAAAACCTCCCAAGACACAAAAGTCCAGGGCCAGATGGCTTCCCAGGGGAATTTTATCAAACGTTTAAAGAAGAAACCATACCTATCCTACTAAAGCTGTTTGGAAAGATAGAAAGAGATGGAGTACTTCCAAATTCGTTCTATGAGGCCAGCATCACCTTAATTCCAAAACCAGACAAAGACCCCACCAAAAAGGAGAATTACAGACCAGTAGCCCTGATGAACATGGATGCAAAAATTCTCAACAAGATACTAGACAATAGGATCCAAAAGTACATTAAGAAAATTATTCACCATGACCAAGTAGGATTTATCCTCGGAACACAGGTTGGTTCAACACTCGTCAAACAATCAATGTGATTCATCATATCAGCAAGAGACAAACCAAGAACCATATGACCCTCTCATTAGATGCAGAGAAAGCATTTGACAAAATAGAGCATCCATTCCTGATCAAAACACTTCAGAGCATAGGGAGAGACGGAATATTTCTCGTCATCTTAAAAGCAATCTAGGAAAAGCCCACAGCAAGTATCATTCTCAGTGGGGCTGCACTGGAGGCCTTTCCCCTAAGATCAGGAACAAGACAGGGATGTCCACTCACCACTGCTATTCAACATAGTCTGGAAGTCCCAGCCTTAGCAGTCAGACAGCAAAAAGACATTAAAGGCATTCAAATTGGCAAAGAAGTAGTCAAACACTCCCTCTTTGCTGATGACATGATACTCTACCTAGAAAACCCAAAAGCCTCCACCCCAAGATTGCTAGAACTTATACAGCAATTTGGTAGCGTTTCAAGAAAGAAACTCAATGCCCAGAAATCAATGACATATCTATACACTGACAATGAGACTGAGGAAAGAGAAATTAAGGAGTCAATTTCATTTACAATGGCACCAAAAAGTTTAAGATACCTAGGAATAAACCTAACCAAGGAGGTAAAGGATATACCCTAAAAACTATAGAACACTTCTGAAAGAAATTGAGGAAGACACAAAGAGATGGAAAAATATTCCGTGCTCGTGGATTGGCAGAATTAATATTATGAAAATGTCAATGTTACCAAGGACAATGTACACGTTTAATGCAATCCCTATCAAAATACCATGGACTTTCTTCAGAGAGTTAGAACAAATTATTTTTTTTAGATTTGTGTGAAATCAGGAAAGATCCCAAATAGCCAGGGGAATTTTAAAAAGAAAACGATATCTAGAGGCATCACAATGCCAGATTTCGGGCTGTACTACAAAGCTGTGGTCATCAAGACAGTGTGGTACTGGCACAAAAACAGACACATAGATCAATGGAACAGAATAGAGACCTAGAACTTTATGTTCAACTAATATTCGATAAAGGGGGAAAGACTATCCATTGGAAGAAAGACAGTCTCTTCAATAGTTGGTGGTAGGAAAATGGGACATCCACCTTCAGAAGAATGAAACTAGACCACTCTCTTTCACCATAAATAAAGAGAAACTCAAAATGGATGAAAGATCTAAATGTGAGACAAGAGTCCATCAAAATCCTAGAGTAGAACACAGGCAACACCCTTTTTGAACTCGGCCACAGTAAATTCTTGCAAGATTCATCCACGAAGGCAAAGAAACAAAAGCAAAAATGAACTATTGTCACTTCATCAAGATAAGAAACTTTTGCATAGCAAAGAATACAGTCAACAAAACTAAAAGACAACCTACAGAATGGGAGAAGATATTTGCAAAAGACGTATCAGATAAAGGGCTAGTTTACAAGATCTATAAAGAACTTCTTAAACTCAACACCAAAGAAACAAACAATCCAATCATGAAATGGGCAAAATACATGAACAGAAATCTCACAGATGAAGACATAGACATGGCCAACATGCACATGAGAAAATGCTCTGCATCACGTGCCTCAGGGATATAAAAAATCAAAAATACAATGAGATATCACCTCACACCGGTGAGGATGGGGAAAATTAACAAGGCAGGAAACCACAAATGTTGGAGAGGATACGGAGAAAATGGAACACTCTTACACTGTTGGTGGGAATATGAACTGGTACAGCCCCTCGGAAAACTGTGTGGAGGCTCCTCAAAGAGTTAAAAATAGACCTGCCCTACGACCCAGCAATTGCACTGTTGGGGATTTACCACAAAGATTCAGATGCAATGAAATGCTGGGACACCTGCACCCCGATGATTTTAGCAGGAATGTCCACAATAGCGAAACTGCGGATGGAGCCATGGTGTCCATTGAAAGATGAATGGATAAAGAAGATGTGGTTTATGTATACAATGGATAATTACTCAGTCGTTAGAAATGACAAATACCTACCATTTGCTTCAACGTGGATGGAACTGGAGGGTATCATGCTGAGTGAAGTAAGTCAATCGGAGAAAGACAAACGTGTGTTCTCATTCAATTGGTTAATATAAATAATAGTGAAAGGGAATATAAGGGAATGGAGAAGAAATGTGTGGGAAATATCAGAAAGGGAGACAGAATATAAAGACCCCTAACTCTGAGAAAGGAACGAGGGAGCTGGAAGGGGAAGAGGGCAGGGGGTGCGGGTGAATGGGTGACGGGCACTGAGGGGGCACGTGCTGGGATGAGCACTGGGTGTTATTCTGTTTGTTGGTAAATTGAACACCGATAAAAAATAAATTTATTTTAAAAAAAGTTCAAATAACTAAATATTTAGGCTGCCAACATGAGGGTACCTAAATATAGAAACCAATTAACAACAAACGTACAGGAACTCACTGATAATAATATAATGACAGGGGATTTTATCACCCACTTATGGCAATGGACCAATCGTCTATGCAGAAAATCAACAGGGGAACAATAGCCTTGACACACTGGACCACAGGGACTCAACAGATATAGTCTGAACATTTCAACCTAAAGCAGAATACACATTCCTTTCAAGTGCACATGGGACATTCTCCAGAACAGATCATATCATGTGCCACAAATCAGCCCTCAACAGGTACAACAGGTACAAGAAGGTTGATATCACACCCTGTACATTTTTGGACCACGACGCTATGAAACTCGAAGCCGACAGTAAGAAAAAAAATTGGATGGGATCCCTGGGTGGCGCAGCGATTTGGCGCCTGCCTTTGGCCCAGGGCGCGATCCTGGAGACCCGGGATCGAATCCCACATCGGGCTCCCAGTGCATGGAGCCTGCTTCTCCCTCTGCCTGTGTCTCTGCCTCTCTCTCTCTCTCTGGGACTATCATGAATAAATAAATAAAATCTTTAAAAAAAAAGAAAAAAAATTGGACAGACCAAAAATACGTGGAGATTATGAACATCCTACTAGAGAATGAATGGGGCAACCAGGAAATAAACGAGGAAATTTAAAACAAATGAAAATGAAAACATGTTTCTCCAAACCTCTGGGATGTAGCAAAGGCAATCCTAAGAGGGAAGTACATAGCAATACAGGCCTACGTCAAGAAAGAAGAAGTCTCCAATACACAACCTAACCCTACACCTAAAGGAGCTGGAAAAGGAATAGCAAACAAAGCCTATAGCCTACAGAAGAAGGGAAAAAATAAAGATGAGAGCAGAAATAAAGAATGCAGAAAAAACAAAGAGTAGAATGGAATAATGAAACTAAGAGCTTGTTCTTCATAATAATTAATAAAATGGATCAAGCCCTAGCCAGCCTTATCAACGAGAAAAGAGAAAACCTAAATAAATAAAATCACAAATGAGAGAAGAGAGATCACAATCAACACCAGGAAAATAAGACAATTATAAGGGAATTCTATGAAAGATTATACGCTAACAAACTGGGAGACCTGGAATAAATGGACAAATCCCTAGAAATGTGCAAATGAGCAAAACTGAAATAGGAAGAAATAGAAAATATGAACAGACCCATAACTAGCAAAGAAATTGAATCAGCAAGGCACCTGTGTGCCTCAGTGGTTGAGCATCTGCTTTGGCTCAAGTCATGATCTCGGGGTCATGGGGGATCACTTCCCACATCAGGCTCCCCGCATGGAGCCTCATTTTCCCTCTGATATAAATCTGCCTCTAGGTGTCTCTCATGAATACATAAATAAAGGTGCAGCCACTGTGCAAAACAGTCTGGAGTGTCCTCGAAGTTAAAAATAGGGGATCCCTGGGTGGCGCAGTGGTTTCGCTCCTGCCTTTGGCCCAGGGCGTGATTCTGGAGACCCGGGATCGAATCCCACGTCGGGATCCCCGTGCATGTAGCCTGCTTCTCCCTCTGCCTGTGTCTCTACCTCTCTCTCTGTGACTATCATAAAAAAAATTAAAAGTTAAAAATAGAGCTACCCTACGATTCCAAAATTGCATAGCTAGGTATTTACCCCGAGGATACAAAAGTAGTTTAGTAGATTCGAAGAGGAACACCCAGCCCAGTGTTGGTAGCAGCTTTATCAACAACAGCGAAACTGTGTATATAGCCCAGATGTCCATCGACAGATGAACGGGCAGAGACAATGTGGTAAATATACACACTGCGACATCACTCGGTCATCAAAGGGATGAAATGAAGCCATTTACAATGACGTGGGAGAAGTGAAAGGGACTTATGCTAAATGAACTCAGTCAGAGAAAGACAGATACAAAATACCATACAATTGCATTCACATGTGAATTTTAAGAAACCAAACAAACTGGCAAAGGGGTGAAGGCGGGGATGAGAGATGCAAACCAAGAAACACACTCTTAACCACAGAGAATAAACTAATAAATACCAGAGGAAGGTGGAGGGGATGGGGAATCCGGGGATGGGGAATCAGGGGATGGGGATAGTGGAGGTCAACTCTGACCAGTACCAGGCGTTGTATTCAAGGGTTGAATCACTATGTGGTAAACCTGAAACTATATCATACTGTGTTTACAAAGAGGAATTCAAGTAAAACTTTAAAATAATAATTGGTAGTATAGAGGAAACATGTGCGCAGAAGAGATAAAATCAGAAATGCAACTGAAAATCCAAACAGAGAGCCTTTAGAGCTACAAATGCCCTCCTTTACTCACCTCAGGAGAAGCCTGCCATGTCTATTCTGACCCCAGCAGAAGACTGGATATGGATTCTCTGGGGAGGCCACTGACTTGCTGGAGTCAGGTTATCTTTGAGCCCAAAACCTAAATAGAGTGCATCAAACTAAACTGCCCAAGATGCTAGGAGTCCCAGTGCAGGCACATGCCAAGACACAAACTCTAACCATACACAGACATAACCCTTACCCTACACTTAAGCCTTATGTTAACCTAACCCTTAAACAAGAACTATCACTAATCAAAAACCAAACACAAACCCCACGACCAAAACACCTTCACTGAACGTTCCTGCCAACCCTCACCCTAACTCTTAAACCTATTCTAAACCCTTAACCCTGACCCTTACCTTAAATCTAACCCTAACCCTAACCTCTAACAATAACTTTAACTTAATGTACTCAAATCCTATTCCTAACCCCAAATCTGTTCCCTAACCCTGACCCTCTAATACTAATCCTATCTCATACCCCATAATCCTATCTCATACCCTAACCCGTACCCTAAAACTAATCCCTAACCCACTGCCTAACCCTCTCTTACCCTTTTCCAAAACCGTACCCTGACCCTGACCTGACCCTAACCCTAACCCCTACCCAAACACTAAACCTAACCCTCGCCCTAACCCTCAACCTAGCCCTAACTCACACTCTAACCCCTAACCGTAACCCTAACTCACACTCTAACCCCTAACCCTAACTGCAAACCTAAGCCCAACACTAACTCTAACCATAATCCAAACTCCAACTCCTAACCTCCTGCCCTAATCCCTAAAGTCTAAACCCTAACCCTAACTCTAACTCTTGTCCCTAACCCAAACCCCCATCCTAACTCCTAACCACTGACCCTTACCCTTATCCCTCACCCTAACCTCTAATCCGTAACCATAAACATAATCACTAACCCCTAACATCTAACCTAAGCCTAACCACCAAATGCCTCCCCTCCACTAACCCTACCATTCATTCTACCCATTCCATTATTCTATGGTTCTGAGGAGTCCCTTTGATATGGACGTGGCCCCCAAAGGCACGTCCAGATTCCTCCAGGGAGTCCTGAGGAAGCCGGGCTCCTGTGAGTGCGCACGTGGCCCCACGTGTTCTAGAGTCATAGTCAGCAGGTCCTGAGTACGCCAGGTCTCCTGTCACTGTGGAGTATGCCTCACATCCTCTGGAAGCCTCACAGCAGGTTCTCAGGAGGCTGGGGGCTCCTGTCAGCCTGGACATGGCCCCACCTCCACTGAAAACTCACTGCACTTCCTGAGGAGGCTGTGGGTTCCTGTCAGCCTAGACGCAGCCCCATGTTTCCGGAAGCCAAAGTGCAGGTCCTGAGGAGGACGGGGGTCCTCTCAGTCTTGACGTGGCCCCACATTTTCCTCAGCCTCACCATAAGACCTGAGAAGGCTTGGGGCTCCTGTCAGCATGGACGTGGCCCCAAATCATTCCAATCCTTCACAGTGCATCCTGAGGAGGCCGGAGACTCCTGTCAGTGTGGATTCGGCATCCACATCTTTCTTAGGCCTCACCACAGGCTCTGACAAGGCTGGGGTCTTCTGTCCACATGGACACATCCACATATTTCCCAATGTCTACACCGGGGGTCCTGAGGAAGTCATCGTCCTGTTGTGTCCCTGTGGCCCCAAGTCCTCCCGAAGCATCACCGAGGGTTCTGAGGTGGCCGGGGCTCCTGTAACCATGAATGCCGCCCCCAGCTTCCAGAAGCCTCAACTTATGTCCTGAGAGGCCCAGGAGCTCCTGCCAGAATGGACACGGTGCCACATCTTCCTGAAGCCTCCTCCCAGGTCCTGAGGCGGCTCAGGGGCTCCTGTCAGCGTGGATGAGGACCCATATCTTCCTGAAGCCTTCCCGCAGGTCCTGAGGCTGCTCAGGGGCTCCTGTCAGTGTGGATGCGGGCCCACAATTTCCTGAAGCCTCCACGCAGGTCCTGAGGTGGCTCAGGGCTCCTGTCAGGGTGGATGCGGGCCCACATCTTCCTAAAGCCTCACCGCGGGTCCTGAGGAGACCGGGGCTCCTGTCAGCATGAACGCGGCCCAATTTCCCCCAAAAGACTCCCGCGCGTCCTGAGGAGGCTGCAGCTCATCAGCGTAGATGCGTCCCCACGTCCTCCTCAGGCCTCCCCAGCAGAGGCTGGCTCCTGTTAGTGCAGGCAGAGGAGGCCTACTGCACATGCACACCCCATGGGAGGGGCCTGGTCTCGGGAAGCCCCTGCTGGAAGCTCAGGCACTGCAGGAGGCTTTGCAGGAGGCAGCGGGTGCTCCATGGACCCCACCTGCCTCCTTTCAGCCTCCAAATGGGGCATGTTAGCTTTAGAAACCTCTCACTGAAAAGGAGCCCAGGGCAGCCCCGGTGGCGCAGCGGTTTAGCGCCGCCTGCAGCCCAGGGTGTGATCCTGGAGACCCTGGATCGAGTCCCACGTCAGGCTTTCTGCATGGAGCCTGCTTCTCCCTCTGCCGGTGTCTCTGGCTCTCATTCTCTCTCTGTGTCTCTATGAATAAATAAATAAAATCTTTAAAAAAAAAAAAAGAAAAGAAAAGGAGCCCAACAACTGGCTTCCCCAGAAATACTTAAGGACAAGGAATTGCAGCCCACAGGACATGAAATGAAATGTGGACCAGACTTTTACCACGTCCTGGAAATGTCACATACCCTCATCCACTGTGGGCGGGACCGCGGGCTGGTGCAGCAGCCCTGGAAACAGTGTGGAGGTCCCTGAGGAAGTTACAAATAAAGCCGCCCTGCGACCAGCAGTTGAAAGGCCTGGAGCTCACTCAGAAGATACAGATGCAGTGAGACTTGGGACACCTGCACCCTAATGTCCACAGCAGCCGTGTCCACATTAGTCACACTGTGGGAGGAGCCTCGGTGTACTCAGGCTGATGATGGATAAAGAGGATGGGAAATAGATGATGGTCATAAAGAGAGGAATGGTACTCAGCTATCAAAGAGAAGGAAATCTTGCCATTTGCAATGATGTGGATAGAACTAAAGGGATCATGTTAAGTGAAATAAGTCAGTCTGGAAAGAGAATGACCGTGTGGTGTCATTCATAGGTGAAATTAAAGAAGCAAAGCAGATGAACTACTGTGAAGGGAAGGAAAAACAAATAAGATGAAAACAGATGTAGGACATACAGACTCTTAATGATAGTAAATAAACTGAGGGTCGCTGGAGGTGGGGGGATAACAGGGGACCAGCATGAAGGAGGGCACGTGATGTCTCGGGTACTGCTGTTATCTCCAACTGGTGAATCCCTGATCTTCCTCTGAAAGTATAATACAATATATGTTAATTAATTGGGTTTAAATTAAATTAAGTAAAAAAATCAGTTGTATCAGAGCCCATTTCCTTCTGGACTCTCTGTTTTGCTCATTCAGCTTATGCCGGGACCACCCCACGTGGGTCTGGATTATCTAAGTAGGCTCCACGCCTCGTCCATGGCCCAGCCCACAGAGAGAACTCACGACCTTGAGATCAGGACAAGAGGTGAGGTCAGGAGTCGGATGCTTAACCGATGGAGCCAGCCGGGGGCTTGAGAACCACACTACTTTATCCTGTGTCTCTGTGATATCGTTTGAAATCAGAAAGTGATGCGTCCCACTCTGTCGTTCTTCTCAAATACTCATTTGCTGTTCGGGGTCATTTGTTGGGGGGAATGGATGTTATGGTTTTTTTTTCTTATTTCTAAGATCTGCCACCATGATTTGATAGGAATGACATTGAAACTGAGGGTTGCTTCAGGAACTGTGGACATTTTCACAAGATGAGGCTCCCACCCTACAAGCCCAGGACAGCCTCCCAGAGCCTGGTATGGCTCAGTGCACATGTCTTGTGCTCCTTTGGTTCAGTCTCATTATTTATTCACCTTGATGCTCCTGAGAAGGGCGTCACGTCCTTCCTTTCCTTCCTGAGTGCTCATTGTCGGGACACAGCAAGGCTACTCTGCTCTGTAGGGTCAGTTTGTGTCCCGTGACTTTACTGAACTCAATCCTTATTTCTAACAGGTTTTGGTGGAGGCTCTCGGGTTTCCTGTTTCTAGTACCGCGTCTTCAGCATATAGGGACAGTGTGACATCCCCCTTCCAGGTGTGGAACCTTTGTTGTTTACAGCTTAATGTCCTAGAAAGCCCCACAATTGATCAAAACTGAGCCCAGGCCAAGAACAGGAAGCCCCTATTAGAATGTGAACAGAGCTCAATGCCCTTGAAGTCCCCATATCAAAATGTAAACAGAACTTGAGGAATTGCTCCAGCCGTTCTGGAGGTCCCCGAGACCAGCCCTTAAAACTAAGCTAAACCCCTCCTCGGGGTCCAATTCCCTGCTCCGCTGTGTCCGATATACTTGGAGAGAAGATTGAGCTTGTAAATAATCCCTCGTGTGTTTGCATCGTAATTGGCTTCTCGGTGGTTTCTCAGATTCGCAATCTTGGGCACAACAGTCTGAGATAAAAAAACAAAACCAAAAGAAGCTCGGACGCGGGTAGAGTGAAAGCAGGGTTCTGAGAGAAGCGGCGGAGACCCGGGGGCTTGGGGGCTCTTCTGTGGAGGGCCTGCAGACAGGGGGAGGAATGCTTAGCCCCAGAGCCAGAGGATCCAGCGTCCCCACCCGCATCCTGCCCATCTGCGCCGAGTCTCAGGGAGCAGCACAGCACTGCCCGATGGAGGCCAGAATGGCTGACGACCACCCCACCTCTGACCTCACAGGTGAATCTCCCAAGCAGATGTACACCAGGGCCCATCCCCAGTCCTGGCACAGACCACTCGCTGCCACCAAGTTTTTGGACCACAGAGGCTGCAGAGCTTCAGCTCAGCCTGGAATATAGGGTCTAGCTTCCTTTGTACTTTTTGCTTTATTTTCGTTTATTTTCTTTGATGCTATTTTATTAATTGCCTTATTTTAATTTTTATGTATATACCTTATTTATTTCTCATTTTTACTTTCATGGTTCTTTAATTGTGATTCATATCTTGGGATTTAGAATCTTTTAACAAGCAGGCCAAAATAATCAGGTGTTTTTTTTGGAGGGCAGTTGTTATTGATTTTCTTGGTTTTTCTGTTTCTTCCCTCTTTCTTTTCTGGAAAAAGTAATGAGATGGATAAATTCACCTCCATAAAATAACATGAGGTAGTACTCACAGTCAGGAAGTCCATCAATACACATATAGGATGTCTAACTACAGTTTAAAACAATGATTATAAAGATAGCAGCTGGGCTGGAAAAAAAGCACAGAAGAAAACTAGAGAATCCCTTACTGTAGAAATAAAAGAACTAAAAACTAGTCAGGCCAATGTTAAAAATGCTATAACTGAGGTGCAGTCCCAAGGGGAAGCCTTAAAAACAAGGAAATTTATGGACCACAGAGGCAGACTTAGGGAACTCAGCCACTTATTAAAACAATAACATTCATATCATAGGAGACTCAGAAGATGAAGAGAGAGAAAAGGTGGGCCTTGCTCAGGCATTAGAAATGACAAATACCCACCATTTGCTTCAACGTGGATGGAAGTGGAAGGTATTATGCTGAGTGACGTAAGTCAATCGGAGAAGGACAAACATTGTATGTTCTCATTCACTTGGGGAATATAAATAATAGTAAAAGGGAATATAAGGGATGGGAGAAGAAATGTGTGGGAAATAACAGAAAAGGAAGACAGAACATAAAGACACCAAACTCTGGGAAAAGAACTAGGGCTGAGGGAAGTGGAGGAAGGCCGGTTTGGGTGTGAATGGGTGAGTGGCACTGAGGGGGACACTTGACGTGATGAGCACTGGGTGTTATTCTGTATGTTGGCAAATTGAGCACCAATAAAATGTAAATTTATTATTAAAAAAAAAAAGAAAGAAAGAAAGAGTGGCACCTGCGTGGCTCAGTCAGTTAAGCCTCTGCCTTAGGCTCAGATCATGATCCAGGTCCCAAGGCAGGCTCCCTGTTCAGCAGGGAACCTGCTGCTCCCTCTCCCTCTGCCCCTCTCACTCATGGTTTTTCTCTCCTCTCTCTCTCAAATAAATAAATAACATCTTTGAAAAACAAACAAACAAACCCACAAGGAAGAGAAATCTCCCTTGTAGGAGAATTTCAAACATTTGTGCAGACATTCCACCCTCAAGTTCATGAGCATAGCTTATCAATCTTATGTGTGAAATACACATAGTAACTTCCTTCTACAAAATATATTATGAAAAACTTAAAATGATAATGATAATATAATAACTCATAATAATAATAATAATAATCACATTACTACGAAGAAAGATGACAAACACTACCTCAGCAAGATGATCACATCGATGCCAAGACTGATAAATCCTGTTGATAGTATCTATCCTTTATATGATATAATGAAAATGGCAGTATATCTCTGTATATAATCCACAAAAACAGTTCAGTCATGAGATAAACCACAGACATGTACCAACTGAGGGAAATTTTACAAAATACTCTACTTCTCAAAGTGTTCCAGTTCAACAACAACAAGCAAATGCTGAAAGACTGTCACAATGCAGAGGAGCCTAAGAAAACAGGAGGAAAAATGGAGTGTGATATTATGGATGGTAAAGTAGCAAAAACTAAGGAAATATGAATAATGTATGGTCTTTGGTTACTGCAAATATTTTAATTTGATTCATTAGCTATTATTTGTACCGTATTAATATATCAATAATTGGAGAAATTGAGTGCAAGGGCATGTGAATGCACTGTACTATCTTCTCAATTTCCCTATAAATCTTTTTTTCCTAATAAATAGATTTATTTTGAAAATTGACTTAAATGATTCAGTCTCCAAGTGTGAAGACATTTTAAGAATCGTTGAATTAACTTTTGCCTTATTCTTAAAGAGTTCCTTTGATGGGAACAAAGTAATTTTATATCAGAAGGAAAGAAAAACACTTATGAACACGTATAATGTCTCCTCAACCTGAAAAGCAGGAAAGGATAATAAATAGCAAAAATCAGATAAGAATACTTGTATTATAATAGACACCATATTGCAAGTGCATTTAAAATTAGCAATGCATAACATTTATTTCCTTGACATTTGTCTTCCAGAGAGTTCAAAGTGTTTCAGTGTCAGTTGAAATAGCAGAAGAATCTCAGGGAAGTAACCGTTGCATAATAATAGGACCATTGGTATTAATGCCTCTAAGTTGTTTCCAGATCCTTAAAGATGCATTTCCTGAGGAGTGACTGAGCTGTGAAGAAAGAGATGAGAAACCCTCATCCCTCTGAAATACTTGTGTCAGAATATTTTAAGCATAGTACTACGGATAGTAAATTATCCTTATTAACAGAAAATACATCTCAGATTGGAATCTGAGCAATCAGTGGAGCAGAGAAAAAAGGCTTTGACTCGTTCTTCATCTTTTATTTATTTTTTTTAATTTTATTTATTTATGGTAGGCACACAGTGAGAGAGAGAGAGAGGAAGAGACACAGGAAGAGGGAGAAGCAGGCTCCATGCACTGGGAGCCCGACGCGGGACTTGATCCCGGGTCTCCAGGATCCCGCCCTGGGCCAAAGGCAGACTCTAAATGGCTAAGCCACCCAGGGATCCCCATGCTCTTCATCTTTTAAAGAGAAAGGACAGCTTTTCTACCTACAAAGTCAGTTGTCAAGATAGCTTTAGGGAATAAGAGTCTGCAGCATCGAATCCAGCTGCACAGCCGGGATACCCACACCCCAGTTCTTCCTGATACAAAATCTCTAGGCCTGATCCCCAACAAACACTGCCATGCTGAGGTCATTTACAATTGCTCTCTCAGGAGCTCCAGGGAAGGTGAAGGAGCTAGATAGGAGGGAAGGGGATGCAATGAGGCTGAGAAAATGAAGGTCTTTCCACTTTAAGTTCAGCGTTCGAACAAGTCCATCCATCACAGGCCCCAGTGAAGAAGAGCTGAAATTTACATTACTTCAGTTACAGTAAAAAAAAAAAAAAAAAGTTTACAGCTTAATATCCTAGAAAGCCCCACAATCGAATAAGAACTGAACCCATGCCAAGGGATGGAGGTGTCTATTAGAATGAGAACAGAGGTCAATGCCTTGAAGGCCCCATATCAAAATATAAACAGAACTTGAGGAATTACTCCAGCCTTTCTGGAGGTCCCCGAGACAAGCCCTTAAAACTAAGCAAAAACCCACCTCGGGTTCCATGTTCCTGCTCTGCTGTGCCGGGTGTACTTGGACGCAAACTCGAGTTTGGAAATCAACCCTTGTGGGTTTGCATCAATGTCAGCTCCGTAGTGGTTTCTCGGATTCGCAATCTTGGTCACAACACCCCCATGTCACGTCCCACCTGGCTGAACCCCTATCCCCTTCCACCCAGGGTGATACTCAGTCACATCTCCGCCCACAACAGCTGGGCACAGGCCCTCACACAGGTCCCACGGGTATAGTGGGCACTCCTGCCATGCCCGGCCTCCCAGAGGAAGGAAGGAGGTTTCAGCAGGACACACTCTCATGGTGGCCACAGGGCTCCCTGCCCAGCATGGCAGCTCGTGACAGGTCGGGGTCTGTGTCCCTGACACCTGCTCCTCCTCCCCAGTTTTCCCAAAGGAAATGAAGGAGGAGGCCCTGGTCTCCTCCAGGGACATCACGCAGGTAGACTTGGACGTCAGAAGGACGTTCAGCAGCCACACCATATTTTGGGATGGCTAGGGAGTCAGGTGAGGCTGCTGGGCCAGGGGGCTTTGGGGCCCTGAGGGAGGCCTGGGGCCTTCTGGGTAGGGAAAACTGAGCTTCTGAGGCCGGGGGGAGCAATAGAAGCCAAAAACACACTGCTCCATGGTAGGATGTTGGGGATGACTCCCGTGCCCACACTCCTGGTGCCTCAGGGATGAGGAGGCCACTAGGATGGGGCCTCCAGGGGTTGCCATGGGAGCTGAACGCCAAAGGAGAAAGGGACGGCCCCATGAGAAGCAGGTGATGGGGTGGGGGTCTTGGGGGGAGGAACCAGACCTGGGGGCCAGGAGGCATGGCTACGGCTGGAGCAGGACACACATCATCCCATGAGTGTTGGACGGGTCAAAGTAACACCCACTCTCGGTGCTTTATATTATTCTAAATTCTATGCATTTAACTTGAGACAATTTGCAATTTGAAAACATACATATTTTGATGACCCCCAGATGATGCCCCCGGTCCAGCCAGGGCACTGCACTAACAACACGGTACCCCAGGGGCAGGTGTCACTGCAAACCCCAGACTAGTCGCCTTTAATTGAAGACATCTCCTTGTGCATCTTAGAGGAAGGAGATGCCCTGTGTCCGCAGGCCCCCCACGACATCCCCCTCATTCCCCACTCCCACACCATCCCCCTACATCATCATTCCCAATGGCATCCCACATACACCATCCCCCTAACACCCACACAGCCCCACACAATCCGCACTCACACTATACCCCAACACCATCACCCCTACACCATCCCCCACACTCCACCACCTTCATACCCATGCCCCCACAACATCCACCACCACACCATCGGCCCCCAGCAAGGACCTGGTGCAGGTACCCCTGTGGGACATGCTCAGACTCCCCGGGATTCTCTGGATACCCTGCTCCCATCAGAAGCCCGGGTGTCCCATAGAGTACCCAGAGGTTGCACAGAGGAGGGAAGACAGGGAGCCCTCAACAGGGTGGGTGCAGGTGAGTGGGGCAGAGGACCCACTGTGCCCTGCCTCCACCCACTGTCCCTCATTTAGGGCGGCACACCCTGCACAGGACACCAGCCCCTAACCCATGGAGATCTGGGCTGGCCTGGCCCTGGGCTCTGTGAGGGCTGGGGTGATTTGAGCCCCCGCCCTAGGCCCAACACAAAGACCAATGGGATCCAGCCCACATGGCCCTGGCCAGCCCTGGACTCTGGTCCCGGGCTGAGCGAGCCCTCTCACAGCTAGATGTGGCCTGCTGGGCCCTGGGCGTGCCCCACTGATCCAGGTCGCTGACCTAGGGCAGCCCTGGGGATCCCAAGACACCACAGTGTGGGTTGTGGAGGGGTAAGCCGGTGGGCCCCACCTGCACCCACACCAGGATGCGGGCTCCTCTATGTGCTGGGGCCCCAGAGGGCCCGAGGCCATTGTCCAGCTGCCCTGCGGGGACCCAGCACAGGTGCCCATGAGGTGCAAGTCCAGGTCAGCTCTGCTGTCCTCAGAACCATCACTCAGGCTGAAACCTCAAGACACATACCCCCAACCGGATTCCACACATGCTCCCAGGTGGGGGACTCCAGCACCCTCCCCCCACCCTGTGTGATTCTTGCCCCCTCTTAAAGGACAGAGAGGTCTCCCTCCCCAGGGGAAGTCACGCACCCACAGCTCTGAGCCCGTTTGCTGTAGAAAGTCAATAAAGTGTTGTGGTGCGAAAATGCACAGCCAGCCCGTTTCTGTGTTTCCCAGAACTCTGTGCACGGGGCGTGGAGAGACCCCCAGAGAGGAGGAGAGGGCACAACCTAGGCCCCAACTAGCCCCTGCAGGGGCGCCGCCAGGCACACACAGCTGACGAACCCACGTGCCTTCCAGGGCGGCCAGACCCACTGCTGGACATGAGAATGTGGCAGAGCCGGAACATCCAGCTCAGCTGACCCTCCAGCTGAAAGTAACTGCACGAGCGAGCCCCGGGTCTGCCAGGATAGCCCAGCTAACCGACCAGCGCAAGCACCAGAAATGATGTTGTGCCAACCATTTTGGTGATTTTTGGTGACCCAACCAATGGATCTGATAGCTGCATGTGATAGCTGCATGTGATAGACACACACACACCACAAAACCAACAAAAGTCGGAATCCCCCCAATGTTGTCAAACAGCAGCCAGATGCTTACATACACAAAACTGTGGTCTCCAATAGGATACATGGATAACGCTATAAGCCAGGACTGCAGAGGTGCTGGAGGCACGGAGATATGCCTGCTGTGTTCCAACAAGGAGGGCAGAGGGGCAGGAAGCATCCTCCGGAAGGTGGGACCCCTCCTTGGAAAGGACACCAGGTCCCTGTTTTGGCTACGGAGTGTGAAATCTGTCCTCCTCTCTTTCTGCTTCTGGTTTTCCTCCTAAATGCCATTTTCCTCAATCATATTAGAAGAATTTATTTTATGTTTTTAAATTTATTTTTATTGCAGTCCAATTTGTATGAATACTTACTTCAGCAAGGGTGTCATACAGGACAGAAGGAGAGATAAAGATTTTCCCAGACAGGCTACATATAAAGGAGTTCATGACCACTTAACCAGTCCAGTAAGGAATTTTAAGAGGGACTCTTCTAGTGGGGGAAAAAAAGAGACCAAAAGCAATAAAGACTAGAAAGGCCCAGAGAACGTCACCAGAAACACCAACTCTACGGGTAACACAAAGGCACAAAGTTCACATCTTTGAATAGTCACTCTGAATGCTGATAGACTAAATGCTCCAATCAAAAGATATAGGGTATCAGAGTAGCTTAAAAAGTGGATCCGGGATGCCTGGGTGGCTCAGGGGTTGAGCCTCTGCCTTTGACTCAGGGTGTGATCCTGGAGTCTGGGATCGAGTCCCGTATTGGGCTCCTGGTGGAGAGACTGCTTCTCTCTCTGCATAATTGTCTGCCTCTCTCTCTTTCTCTCTCTCTGTCTCTCTGATAAATAAAATTATTATTAATAAAACAACATCCATCTGTACGCTGCCTACAAGATGTTCACCTTAGACCTATAGACACCAACGGATTGAAAGTCAGGGGATGGAAAATCATCTATCACGCTAATGGATATCAAAAGAAAGCTGGAGGACTCATACTTATACCAGACAAACGAGATTTGAAACGAAACCCTGGGGGACACCTGGTGGCTCAGTGGTTGAGCATCTGCCTTCGGCTCAGGGTGTGATCCTGGAATCCCAGGATTGAGTCCCACATCAGCCTCCCTTTGGAGAGCCTGCCTCTCACTCTGCTATGTTTCTTCCTCTGCTCCTCTGTGTATCTCTCATGAATAAATAAATAAAATATTTAAATTTCAAACAAGAAAGAACAAATACTGTAAGAAGAGATGAAGAAGGGCATTATTTCATAATTAAAAAGACTCTCTATCAAGGTCAAACAACAAAATATTTATGCTGCCAACATGGCAGTATCTAAATATAGAAACAAATTAACAACAAACGTACAGGAACTCACTGATAATAATGCAATGACAGGGGATTTTAACACTTATGGCAATGGACCAATCGTCTATGCAGAAAATCAAGAGGGAACAATAGCCTTGACACACCGGACCACAGGGACTCAACAGATATATTCTGAACATTTCATCCTAAAGCAGAATACACATTCCTTTCAAGTGCACATGGGACATTCTCCAGAACAGATCATATCATGGCCCACAAATCAGCCCTCAACAGGTACAACAGGTACAAGAAGGTTGATATCACACCCTGTACATTTTTGGAACACGACGCTATGAAACTTGAAGTCGACAGTAACAAAAAAATTGGACAGACCAAAAATATGTGGAGATTATTAACATCCTACTAGAGAATGAATGGAGCAACCAGGAAATTAAAGAGGAAATTTAAAACAAATGAAAATGAAAACATGTTTCTCCAAACCTCTGGGTTGTAGCAAAGGCAGTCCAGAGGGAAGTACATAGCAATAGAGACCTACCTCAAGAAACAAGAAGTCTCCAATACACACCCTAACCCTACACCTAAAGGAGCTGGAAAAGGAATAGCAAACAAAGCCTAAAGCCTACAGAAGGGAAAGAATAAAGATGAGAGCAGAAATAAACAATACAGAAACAACAAAACAGTAGAATGGAATAAGGAAACTAAGAGCTGGTTCTTCAAAATAATTAATAAAATGGATCAAGCCCTAGCCAGCCTTATCAATGAGAAAAGAGAAAAGACCGAGCAGCCCTGGTGGTGTGGTGGTTTAGTGCCGCCTGCAGCTCAGGGCGTGATCTGGAGACCCTGGATCGAGTCCCATGTCGGGCTCTCTGCATGGAACCTGCTTCTCCCTCTGCCTCTGTCTCTGCCTCTTTCTCTCTCTCTGTATCTCTTTGAATAAATAAATAAAATCTTAAAACTAAAGAGAGAAAAGAGAAAAGACCTAAAGAAATAAAATCACAAATGAGAGAAGAGAGATCACAATCAACACCAGAAAAATTAGACAATTAAAAGGGAATACTATGAAATTATATGCTAACAAACTGGGAGACCTGGAAGAAATGGACAAAATACTAGAAATGTGCATACAAGCAAAACTGAAATAGGAAGAAATAGAAAATGTGAAGAGACCCATAACTAGCAAAGGAATTGAATCAGCAAGGTACTTGTTTGCCTCAGTGATTGAGAATCTGATTTGGCTCAGGTCATGATCCCGGGGACATGGGGGATAAAGTCCCACATCAGGCTCCCCGCATGGAGCCACATTTTCCCTCTGCCTATAACTCTGCCTCTCTGTGTCTCGCATGAATACATAAATAAAATCTTTAAAAAAGAAAAAATAAAAAAATGAGAAAGGACCCAAATAAAATCACAAATGAGAAAAGAGATATTACAACCAACACTAGAGAAATACAAACGATTATAAGAGAACATTATGAAAAATTATATGCCAGCAATCAAGAACCTGGAAGAAATAGATCAATTCCAGGAAATATATAACATAGCAAAAATGAAGAAGGAAGAAATAAGAAACTTGAAGCGACATATAACCAGCAGAGAAATTGAATCAGCAATCAAGGATCTCCCAACAGGAGACGCTTGTCAATAGAACAGAATGGAAAGCCGAAACAAGATACAAACCTGTAACTCTATGATCCATTAATCGACAACGAGGCAGGAAGGAATATCCAAAGCACAAAGACAGTCTCTTCAACAAACCCTAACCCTGACCCCAGGATAAGAACAAATGGTGTTGAGAAAACCAGGCAGCCACATGCAGAAGAATGAAACTGGACCACTTTCTTACACCATATATATAAAAAATAAATTCAAAATGGATGAAAGACCTAAATGTGAGACCTGAAACCATACAAAGAAGAAAAGATAGGCAGCAACATCTTTGACATTGGCCATTGGATGTTCTTTCTAGATATGCCTCTGAGGTGCGGGAAACAAAAGCAAAAATACTATTGGGACTTCATCAAATTGAAAAGCTTCTGCAAAGTGAAGGAAACAACCAAATCTAAAAGGCAACATAGAGGAGGAGGGGCAAGATTGCGGAAGTGTAGTGTCCCCAAATCACCTGTCCCCACGAAATTACCTAGATAACCTTCAAATCATCCTGAAAATCTAGGAATTCGGCCTGAGATTTAAACAGAAACGAGATCGAATGCTACAGTGAGAAAAGTTCGTGATTCTATCAAGGTAGGAAGATGGGAAAAATAAATAAAGAACAAAAGACATCCAAGGGTGAGGGGCCCTGCAAGGAGCCGGGCTAAGGCCGGGGCGAGTGCCCACAGGACAGAAGAGCTCTGTCCTGGGAGAAGGAGGAGCTGCACTAATCTTCCAGGGTGGAATGGCGCCTTCAAGGAGTCAGAGAAGGACCCCAGGAAAGCGGAGATGCCCTCGGGCTCCCTGGGACACTAACAGACACAGCACTCCCAGAAGAGTGCACCGAGCTCCGTAAGGGCTGCAGGGCACATGCATTGACCCCGGACCAGCTCTGAGGGGCTTGGGCGGTGGCTTTGTGCGGAGCGGTTTGCATGGCCCCAGGGGCAGCTTGGTGACGGCGCCTCCTGCAGAGGAAGAGGCTCCGTGTGGAGGGGGCTGCGGGGCTCCAGGAGCAACTCGGAGGGGCTTGGGCGGTGGCTCCGCAGTGAGGCGGCTATGCGGCCGGGAGTGAGAATCCAACAGGGCAGGCCCTGGAGCACAGGGCGCCGGGACACAGTCCAGGATTCAGCCTCCCCCGAGACAGGAAGAGGCCTGGAGGGCCAGGACAGCAAGGACGCTCCTGCCCAGAGCTGAGCAGATCAGCGGCCCCACCCCAGAGCCTCCAGGCCCTGCAGATGGACTGCTCCCAAGTTACTGAGGGGGCTGAATACAGGTTTCCAGAGCTGGCCGCTGACACTGGGGTTGTTCCTCCTGGGGCCTCATGGGTTAAACTATCCGCACTGAGACCTGCACCAGGCAGGGGACAGAGCAGCGCCCCCAAGTGCTAACACCTGAAAATCAGCACAACAGGCCCCTCTCCCAGAAGACCAGCTAGATGGATAATTTCCAGGGGAAGTCAAGGGACTTAAAGTATATAGAATCAGAAGATACTCCCCCATGTTTTTTTTTCATTTCTGTTTGCTTCCCCACCCTTTTCCCCCCTTTCTTTCTTTTTGTTCTCTTTTCTCCTTCTTTCTTCCTTTATTCTTTTTCGTTTTTCTCTTTTCTTTCCTTCTTTCTCTCCTCTATTTTTCTCCTTTTCCCAATACAACTGGTTTTTGGCCACTCTGCACTCAGCAAAATGACTAGAAGGAAAACCTTACCTCAAAGAAAGAATCAGAAACAGGCCTCTCTCCCACAGAGTTACAAAATCTGGATTACAATTCAATGTCAGAAAGCCAATTCAGAAGCACTATTATACAGCTACTGGTGGCTGTAGAAAAAAGCATAAAGGACTCAAGAGACTTCATGACTGCAGAATTTAGATCCAATCAGGCCAAAATTAAAAATCAATTGAATGAGATGCAATATAAACTAGAAGTCCTAACAATGAGGGTTAAGGAGGTGGAAGAACAAGGGAGTGACATAGAAGACAAGTTGGTGGAAAGAGGGAAACTGAGGAAAAAAGAGACAGACAACTAAAAGACCAGGAAGACAGATTAAGGGAAATAAACGACAGCCTGAGGAAGAAAAAGCAATGTGTAATTTGGGTTCCCGAGGGCGCCAAAAGGGGCAGAGGGCCAGAATAAGTATTTGAACAAATCATAGCTGAAAAATTTCCTAATCTGGGAAGGGAAACACGCATTCAGATCCAGGAAATAGATCCCCCCCCTAAAATCAATAAAAACCGTCCAACACCTCGACATTTAATAGTGAAGCTTGCAAATTCCAAACATATAGAGAAGATGCGTAAAGCAGTAAGAGAAAAGAAATCCCTGACCTTTATGGGGAGGAGCATTAGGGTAACAGAAGACCTCTCCACAGCGACCTGGCAGCCCAGAAATGGCTGGCAGGATATATTCAGGGTCCTCCATGAGAAGAACAAGCAACCAAGAATACTTTATCCAGCAAGGCTCTCATTCAAAATGGAAGGAGAGATAAAGAGCTTCCAAGACAGGCAGGAACTGAAAGAATATGTGACCTCCAACAAGCTCTGGAAGAAATTTTAAGGGGGACTCTTAAAATTCCCCTTTAAGAAGTTCAGTGGAACAATCGACAAAAACAAGGACTGAAGAGATATCATGATGACACTAAACTCATATCTGTCGATACTAACTCTGAACGTGAACAGGCTTAATGACCCCATCAAAAGGCGCAGGGTTTCAGACTGGATAAGAAAGCAGGACCCACCTATTTGCTGTCTACAAGAGACTCATTTTAGACAGAAGGACACCTACAATCTGAATATAAAATGTTGGAGAACAATTTACCATTCAAATGGTGCTCAAAAGAAAGCAGGGTAGCCATCCTTATATCAGATAAACTAAAATTTAACCCAAAGAGTGTAGTGAGAGTTGAAGAGGGACACTAAGTCATACTTAAGGGATCTATCCCACAAGAGGACTTAACAATCCTCAATATATGCCCTGAATGCGGGAGCTGCCAAATATTTAAACCAATTAATAACCAAAGTGAAGAAATACTTAGATAATAATTATCTTATACTTGGTGACTTCAATCTAGCTCTTTCTACCCTCGATAGGTCTTCTAAGCACAACATCTCCAAAGAAACGAGAGCTTTAAATGATACACTGGACCAGATGGATTTCACAGATATCTACAGAACTTTACATCCAAACTCAACTGAATACACATTCTTCTCAGGTGCACATGGAGCTTTCTCCAGAATAGACCACATACTGGGTCACAAATAGGGTCTGAACCGATAACAAATGATTGGGATGATCCCCTGCATATTCTCAGACCATAATGCCTTGAAATTAGAACTAAATAACAACAAGAAGTTTGGAAGGACCTCGAACACGTCGAGGTGAAGGATCATCCTGCTAAAAGACGAAAGGGTCAACCAGAAAATTAAGGAAGAATTAAAAAGATTCATGGAAACTAATGAGAATGAACATACAAGCATTCAAAATCTTTGGGATCAGCAAAAGCAGCCTTAAGGTGGAAATACATCACAATACAAGCATCCATTCAAAAACGGGAAACTACTCAAATACAAAAGTTAACGTTACACATAAAGGAGCTAGAGAAAATACAGCAGATAGATCCTACACCCAACAGAAGAATAGAGTTAATTAACATTCGAGCAGAACACCAGGAAATCAAGACCAGAGGAACTGTGGAACAGATCAACGGAACGAAGAGTTGGGTCTTTGAACGAATTAATAAGATAGATAGACCATTAGCCAACCTTATTAAAAAGAAGAGAGAGAATATTCAAATTAATAAAATCATGAATCAGAAAGGAGTGGTCACTACCAACACCAAGGAAATAAAACGATTTTTAAAATATACTATTGGCTATAATATTATTATATTATTGGCTATAATTATTATTATATTATTGGGTATACACCAATAAATTAGGCATTCTAGAAGAAATGGACACATTCCTGGAAAGCCAGAAACTACCAAAAAATGGAACAGGAAGAAAGAGAAAAAATGAACAGGCCAATAACCAGGGAGGAAATTGAAGCAGTCATCCAAAACCTCCCAAGACACAAGAGTCCAGGGCCAGATGGCTTCCCAGGGGAATTCTATCAACTGTTTAAAGAATTCATACCTATTCTACTAAAGCTGTTTGGAAAGATAGAAAGAGATGGAGTACTACCAAATTCGTTCCATGAAGCCAGCATCACCTTCATTCCAAAACCAGACAAAGACCCTGCCAAAAAGGAGAATT
Organism: Canis lupus baileyi; assembly: GCF_048164855.1. NCBI lineage: Eukaryota > Metazoa > Chordata > Mammalia > Carnivora > Canidae > Canis > Canis lupus. Next base: position 52,273,141 of record NC_132860.1, read on the forward strand.
ACAGACCAATATGACTGATGAATATGGATGCAAAAATTCTCAACAAGATCCTAGCCAATAGGATCCAACAGTACATTAATAAAATTATTCACCATGACCAAGTAGGACTTATCCCCAGGACACAAGGCTGGTTCAACACTCATAAAACAATCAATGTGATTCATCATATCGGCAAGAGAAAAACCAAGAACGATATGATCCTCTCATTAGATGCAGAGAAAGTATTTGACAAAATAGAGCATCCATTCCTGATCAAAACACTTCAGAGTGTAGGGATGGAGGGAACATTCCTCGACATCTTACAAGCCATCTACGAAAAGCCCACAGCAAATATCATGCTCAATGGGGAAGCACGGGAAGCCTTTCCCCTAAGATGAGGAACAAGACAGGGATGTCCACTCTCACCACTGCTATTCAACATAGTACTGGAATTCCTAGCCTCAGCAATCAGACAACAAAAAGACATTCAGGGCATTCAAATTGGCAAAGAAGAACTCAAACTCCCCCTCTTCGCCGATGACATGATACTGTACCTAGAAAACCCAAAAGCCTCCACCTCAAGATTGCTACAACTCATACAGAATTTGGTAGCGTTGCAGGATACAAAATCAATAGCCATAAATCAACGGCATTTCTATACACTAACAATGAGACTGAAGAAAGAGAAATGAAGGAGTCAATCTCATTTACAATTGCACCCAAAAGCATAAGATACCTAGGAATAACCCTAAGGAGGTAAATGATCTATACCCTAAAAACTATAGAACACTTCTGAAAGAAATTGAGGAAGACACAAAGAGATGGAAAAATATTCCATGCTCATGGAATGGCAGAATTAACATTGTGAAAATGTCAATGTTACCAAGGCAATGTACAGGTTTAATGCAAACCCTATCAAAATACCATGGACTTTCTTCAGAGATTTAGAACAAATTATTTTAAGATTTGTGTGGAATCGGGATCCCTGGGTGGTGCATCGGTTTGGCGCCTGCCTTTGGCCCAGGGCACGATCCTGGAGACCTGTGTTCGAATCCCATGTCAGGTTCCCGGTACATGGAGCCTGCTTCTCGCTTTGCTTGTGTCCCTGCCTCTCTCTCTCTCTCTCTCTCTCTGTGTGTGACTATCATAAAAAAAAAGACTTGTGTGGAATCAGAAAAGACCCTGAATAGCCAGGGGAATTTTAAAAAAGACAACCATATCTGGGGGCATCACAATGCCAGATTTCAGGGTGTACTACAAAGCTGTGGTTCAAGACAGTGTGGTACTGGCACAAAAACAGACAAATAGATGAGTGGAACAGAAAAGAGACCCCAGGATTGGACCCTGAACTTTGTGGTCAACTAATATTCGATAAAGGGGTAAAGACTATCCATTGGAAGAAAGACAGTCTCTTCAATAAATGGTGCTGGCATAATGGACATCCACATGCAGAAGAATGAAACTAGACTACTCTCTTTCACCATAAACAAAGATAAACTCAAAATGGATGAAAGATCTAAATGTGAGACAAGAGTCCATCAAAATCCTAGAGGAGATCAGAGGCAACATCCTTTTTGAACTTGGCCACAGTAACTTCTTGCAAGATACATCCACGAAGGCAAAAGAAACAAAAGCAAAAATGAACTATTGTGATTTCATCAAGATAAGAAGCTTTTGCACAACAAAGGATAGAGTCAACCAAACTAAAAGACAACCTACAGAATGGAGAAGATATTTGCAAATGACGTATCAGATAAAGGGCTAGTTTCAAAGATCTATAAAGAACATCTTAAAATCAACACCAAGAGACAAACAATGCAATCATGAAATGGGCAAAAGACATGAAGAGAAATCTCACAGAGGAAGACATTGACATGGCCAACATGAACATGGAAAAATGCTCTGCATTACTTGCCATCAGGGAAATACAAATCAAAACCACAATGAGAACCACCTCACACCATTGAATGGAGATAATTAACAAGGCAAGAAACAACAAATGTTGGAGAGGATGCGCAGAAAAGGGAAGACTCTTACACTGTTGGTGGGAATGTGAACTGGTGCAGCCACTGTGGAAAACTGTGTGGAGGTTCCTCAAAGAGTTAAAAATAGACCTGCCCTATGATCCAGCAATTGCACTGTTGGGGATTTACCCCAAAGATTCAGATGCAATGAAACGCCGGTACACCTGCACTCCGATATTTTTAGCAAGAATGTCCACAATAGCGAAACTGTGGACGGAGCCATGGTGTCCATCGAAAGATGAATTTATAAAGAAGATGTGGTTTATGTATACAATGGAATATTACTCAGCCATTAGAAACGACAAATACCCACCATTTGCTTCAATGTGGATGGAACTGGAGGGTATTATGCTGAGTGAAGTAAGTCAATCAGAGAAGGACAAACGTATGTTGTCATTCAATGCGTTAATATAAATAATAGTAAAAAGGAATATAAGGGAATGGAGAAGAAATATGTGGGAAATATCAGAAATGGAGACAGAACATAAAGACTCCTAACTCTGAGAAAGTAACGAGGGATGCTGGGAGGGGAGGAGGACAGGGAGTGCGGGTGAATGGGTGACGGGCACTGAGAGGGGCACTTGATGGGATGAGCACTGGGAGTTATTCTGTATGTTGGCGACATGAACACCAATAAAAAATAAAATTATTATTAAAAGAAGAAAGAAGGAAAGAAAGAAAGAAAGAAAGAAAGAAAGAAAGAAAGAAAGAAAGAAAGAAAGAAAAGGAAAGGAAAGGAAGGAAGGAAGGAAGGAAGGAAGGAAGGAAGGAAGGAAGGAAGGAAGGAAAGAAGAGTGGCACCTGTGTGGCTCAGTTAGTTAAGCCTTAGGCTCAGATCATGATCCAGGACCCAAGGCAAGCTATCTGTTCAGCAGGAAACCTGTTTCTCCCTCTCCCTCTGCCCCTCTCGCTCATGCTTTTTCTCTCCACTCTTTCTCAAATAAATAAAAAATATATTTGAAAAAGAAACAAACCCACAAGGAAGAGAAATCTCCCATGTAGAAGTATTTCAAACAATTTTTGCAGACATTCCACCGTCAAGTTCATGAGCATAGCTTCCCACTCTTATGTGCGGAATACACATAGTAACTTCCTTCTACAAAATATAATGTGAAAAACTTAATATAATATTGATAATATAATAATAATAATAATTAATAATAATAATAAAGGATCAGTTTACTGCAGAGAAAGGTGACAAACACTACCTCAGCAAGATCATCAGATTGATACCAAGACTGATAAATCATGTTGATAGTATCTATCCTTTATATGATATAATGAAAATGGCAGTATATCTCTGTATATAATCCACAAAAACTGTTCAATCATGAGATAAATGAGACATGTCTCAACTGAGGGAAATTTTACAAAATACTCTACTTCTCAAAGTGTTCCAGTTCAACAACAACAAGGAAAGGCTGAAAGACTGTCACAATCCAGAGGAGCCTAAGAAAGCATGAGGACAAATGGAATGTGATATGAGGGATGGTAACTTAGCAAAAACTAAGGAAATCTGAATAAAGTATGGTCTTTAGTTATTGTGACTATTTTAATATTGATTCATTAGCTAATATTTGTACCGTACTAATATAAGATATCAATAATTGGAGAAATTGAGTGCAAGTGCATGCAAATGCTCTGTACTATCTTCTCAATTTCCCTATAAATCTTTGTTTTTTTCCTAATAAATAAGATTTATTTTGAAAATTGACTTAAATGAATCAGGCTCCAAGTGTGAAGACATTTTAAGAATCGTTGAATTAACTTTGCCTTATTCTTAAAGAGTTCCTTTGATGGAAACAATTAAGAATTTTAGATCAGAAGGAAAGAAAAACACTTATGAACACGTATAATGCCTCCTCAACCTGAAAAGCAGTAAAGGATAATAAATAGCAAAAATCAGATAAAAATACTTCTAGTACAATAGACACCATATTGCAAGTGCATTTAAAATTAGCAATGCATAACATTTATTTCCTTGACATTTGTCTTCCAAAGAGTTCACAGTGTTTCAGTGTCAGTTGAAACAGGGGAAGAATCTCAGGGAAGAATCCTTCACATAATAATAGGACCACTGGTAATAATGTCTCTCAGTACTTTCCAAATCCATAAAGATGCATTTTCTGATGAGTGACTGAACTGTGAAGAAAGAGATGAGAAACCCTCATCCCTCTGAACTACTTGTGTCAGAATATTTTAACCATAGTACTACGGATAGTAAATTATCCTTATTAACAGGAAATACGTCTCACATTGGAATCTGAGCAATCAGATGGGCAGAGAAAAAACACTTTGACCGCTCCTCATCTTTTAAAGACAAAGGAGAGTTTTTCTATGTACGAAGTCAGTTGTCAAGATAGCCTTAGGGAATAAGAGTCAGCAGCATCGAATCCTGCTGCACAGCTGGGACACCCACACACCAGGTCTTCCTGATCACAATCACTGGGCCTGTCCCCCCAACACAGGATGCCACGCTGAGGTCATTTGCAATTGCTCTCTTAGGAGCTCTTGGGAAGGGGGAAGGAACTAGATAGGATGGGACAGGACACACGGAGGCCGAGAAAATTAAGGCCATTCCAATTTAAATTCAGCATTCGCACACGCCCAGCCATCCCAGGCCCCTGTGAAGAAGAGATGAAATTTACATTACTTCAGTTACAGGAAAAAAACAAAAGTTTACAGCTTAATGTCCTAGAAAGCCCCACAATAGAATCAAAACAGAGCCCAGGCCAAGGGCAGGAAGCCCCTATTAGAATGAGAGCAGAGCTCAATGCCCTTGAAGGCCCCATATCAAAATGTAAACAGAACTTGAGGAATTGCTCCAGCCCTTCTGGAGGTCCCTTAGACCAGCCCTTAAAACTAAGCTAAAACCCAACTCCGGGTCCTAGTCCCTGCTCCGCTGTGTTGGGTGTACTGGGACGCAAACTCGAGTTTGGAATTCAACCCTTGTGTGTTTGCATCGGTGTCAGCTCCTTAGTGATTTCTCGGATACGCAATCTTGGGCACAATACCCCCATGTCCCCTCCCACCTTGGCTGAACCCCTATCCCCTCCCAACCAGGCTGACACTCCGTCACCTCCCCGCCCACAACAACTGGGTACAGGCCCTCACAAAGGTCCCATGGGCACGGTGGGGACTCCCCCCATCCCTGGCTTCCCAGAGGAAGGAAAGAGGTTTTGGCAGGACACACTCCCATGGTGACCACAGGGCTCCCTGCCCAACATGGCAGCTCGTGACAGGTCGGGGTCTGTCCCTGACGCCTGCTCCTCCTCCCCGGTTTTCCCACAGGAAATGAAGGAGGAGGCCCTGGTCTCCTCCAGGGACATCACGCAGGTAGACCTGGACGTCAACAGTACGTTCGGCAGCCACATCATATATTAGGACTGCTAAGGGGTCGGGTGAGGCTGCTGGGCCAGGGGGCTTTGGTGCCCCGGGGACTTCTGTGTAGGGAAAACGGGGCCTCTGACACCAGGGGGAGCAACAGCAGCCAACAACACACCACTCCATGGTAGGGTGATTGGGATGACCACCGTGCCCACCCCTCTGGGCCTCAGGGATGAGGAGGCCACTAGGATGGGGTCTCCAGGGGTTGCCATGGTAGCTGAACACCAAAGGGGAGAGGGACGGCCCCCTGAGGAGCAGGGGATGGGGTGGGGGATGTGAGGGGCAGGAACCGGACCTGGGGGCCAGGTGGCATGGCCGCGGCTGGAGCAGGATACACATCGATCCCATGAGGGTCGGACGGGTCAGAGTGACACCCACTCTCGGTGCTTTATATATTTCTAAATTCTATGCATTTAATTTGAGACAATTTGCAATTTGAAAGCATGCATATTATGATGGCCCCCAGATAATGCTCCCGGTCCAGCCACGGCCCTGCACTGACCACACCGCGCCCCAGGGGCAGGTGTCACAACAAACCCCAGACTGGGGTCGCCTTTAACTGTAGACGTTTCACTGTGCATCTTAAGGGAAGGAGATACCCTGTGTGTGCAAGCCCCCCACGACATCCCCCTCATTCCCTACTCCCACTCCATCCCCCTACATCATCATCCCCAAAGGCATCCAACCTAAATGATCCCCCTCACACCCACACAGCCCCACACAATCCCCACCCACACTATATCCCAACACCATCCCCCCTACACCATCCCCCACACTCCACCACAATCATACCCCTGCTCCCACAGGATCCACCCCCACACCATTTATCCCTAGCAACGACCTGGTGCAGATGCCCCCTGTGGGACATGCTCAGCCTCCCCGAGTTTCTCTGTATACCCTGATCCCATCAGAAGCCCGGGTGTCCCATAGAGTACCCAGGGGTTGCAGGGAGCTGGAAAGACAGGGAGCCCCCGACAGGGTGGGTGCAGGTGAGTGGCGCAGAGGATCCACCGTGTCCTGCCTCCGCCCACTGTCCCTCCTGGAGGGTGGCACACCCTGCACAGGATACCAGCCCCTAACCCATAGGAACCTGGGCTGACCTGGCCCCGGGCTCTGTGGGGGCTGAGTTGATTTGAGCCCCCCCCCCAGGCCTAACACAAAGACTAATGGGATCCAGCCCCCCATGGCCCTGGCCAGCCCTGGATTCTGGCCCCGGGCTGAGCAAGCCGTCTCACAGCTGGATGTGGCCTCTTGGGCCCTGGGCGTACCCCACCGATCCAGGTCGCTGACCTAGGGCGCCCTTTGGATCCTGGGACACCCCAGGGTGGGGAGAGCAGGGGTAGGTCGGTGGGCCCCACCCATACCCACACCAGGGGGCAGGCTGCTCCAGGTGCTGAGGTACCTGGGAGCCCGAGGCCGGGGTCCAGCTGCCCTGCGGGGACCCAGCATAGGAGCCCATGAGCTGCAGGTCCAGGTCAGCTCTGCTGTCCTCAGAACCGTCTCTCAGGCTGAAACCTCAGGACACATGCCCCCACTCGGATTCCACACATGCTCCCAGTTGGGGGACTCCAGCACCCGTCCCCCCAACCCGTGTCATTCTTGCCCTCCCCTAAAGGACAGAAAGCTCTCCGTCCCTAGGGGAAGGCGTGCACCCTCGGCTCTGAGCCCATTTGCTGTAGAAAGTCAATTAAGTGTTGTGGTGCGAAAATGCACAGCCAGCCCTTTCTGTGTCTCCCAGAACACTGTGCACGGGGCTTGGAGAGACCCCCAGGGAGGAGGAGGGGGCGCCACCCAGGCCCCACCAGCCCCTGCAGGGGTGCCACCATGCACACCCAGCTGACCTCCCCATGTGACTTCCAGGGGCTGCCGGATGCCAGGTTCAGGACCTGACAGACTTTACTGGGACTCAGGCTGTGCCCCGTGGGCCAGGAGGGGCTGGGACAGAGTGACAGCCAGGAAGCCTCAGGTCATCAGTTTCTGTGCAAAGCCACCCCGATGTCTGTGCTCCCTCTGTCAAGGGGGCCGGGGCAGGCCGTGTTCCGGGGCCCCTCCTCTGCCCATCATCCCCGTGCCTGTATGCCTGGGGATCCCAGGACCGAGTCCCACATCGGCCTCCATTTGGGGAGCCTGCCTGTACTTCTGCCTATATTTCTGCCTCTGCTTCTCTGTGTATCTCTCATGGATAACTAAATAAAATATTTACATTTCAAAAAAGAAAGAACAAACACTGTAACAAGCGATGAAGAAGGGCATTATTTCATAATTAAAAAGACTCTCTATCAAGATGAAACAACTAAATATTTATGCTGCCAACATGGGGGTACCTAAATATAGAAACCAATTAACAACAAACTTACAGGAACTCACTGATAATAATACAATGACAGCAGATTTTCACACCCACTTATGGCAATGGACCGATCATCTATACAGAAAATCAACAAGGGAACAATAGCCTTGACACACTGGACCACAGGGACTCAACAGATATAGTCTGAACATTTCAACCTAAAGCAGAGTACACATTCCTTTCAAGTGCACATGGGACATTCTCCAGAACAGATCATATCATGGGCCACAAATCAGCCCTAAACAGGTACAACAAGTACAAGAAGGTTGATATAACACCCTGTACATTGTCGGACCACGACGCTATGAAACTCGAAGTCGACAGTAAGAAAAAATTTGGACAGACCAAAAATACGTGGAGTTTATGAACATCCTACTCAGAATGAATGGAGCAACCAGGAAATTAAAGAGGAAATTTAAAACAAACAAAAATGAAAACATGTTTCTCCAAGCCTCTTGGATGCTGCAAAGGCAGTCCTAAGAGGGAAGTACATATCAATACAGGCCTACCTCAAGAAACAAGAAGTCTCCAATACACAGCCTAACCCTACACCTTAAGGACCTGGAAAAGAAATAGAAAACAAAGCCTAAAGCTTATAGAAGAGGGGAAAAATAGAGATGAGAGCAGAAATAAACAATACAGAATCAACAAAGCAGTAGAATGGAATAATGAAACAAAGAGATGGTTCTTCAAAATAATTAAGAAAATAGATCAAGCCCTAGCCAGCCTTATCAACAAGAAAAGAGAAAAGACCTAAATAAATAAAATCACAAATGAGAGAAGAGAGATCACAATCAACACCAGAAAAATAAGACAACTATAAGAGAATACTATGAAAGATTATACGCTAACATACTGGGAGACCTGGAGGAAATGGACAAATGCCTAGAAATGTGCAAACGAGCAAAATTGAAATAGGAAGAAATAAAAAATGTGAACAGACCCATAACTAGCAAAGGATTTGAATCAGCAAGGCACCTTGGTGCCTCAGTGGTTGAGCATCTGCTTTGGCTCAGGTCATCATCCAGGGGTCTTGGGGAATCAAGTCCCACATCAGGCTCCCCGCATGGAGCCTCAATTTCCCTGTGTCTATACCTCTGCCTCTCTGTGTCTCTCATGAATCCATAAATAAATCCTTAAAAAAGAAAAAAGATAAAAAGATGAAAGGACCCAAATAAAATATCAAATGAGAAAAGAGATATTACAACCAACACTAGAGAAATACAAACGATTATAAGAGAACATTATGAAAAATTATATGCCAGCAACCTAGAACCTGGAAGAAATAGATCAATTACTGGAAATATATAACATAGCAAAAATGAAGAAGGAAGAAATAAGAAACTTGAACAGTCAGATAACCAGCAAAGAAATTGAATCAGTAATCAAGGATCTCCCAACAGGAGATGCTTAGATCAATAGAACAGAATGGAAATCCGAAACAAGATACAAACCTGTAATTCTATGATCCATTAATCGACAACAAGGCAGGAAGGAATATCCAAAGCACAAAGACAGTCTCTTCAACAAACCCTAACCCTGACCCCAGGATAAGAACAAATGGTATTGGGAAAACCAGGCAGCCAAATGCAGAAGAATGAAACCACTTTCTTACACCATCTATATAAAAAATAAATTCAAAATGGATGAAAGACCTAAATGTGAGACCTGAAACCATACAAAGAAGAAAAGATAGGCAGCAACGTCTTTGACATTGGCCATTGGATCCTCTTTCTAGATATGCCTCTGAGGTGAGGGAAACAAAAGCAAAAATACTATTGGGACGTCATCAAATTGAAAAGTTTCTGCAAAGTGAAGGAAACAACCAAAGCTAAAAGGCAACATACAGGAGGAGGGGCAAGATGGCGGAAGAGTAGGGTCCCCAAGTCACCTGTACCCACCAAATTACCTAACTAACCTTCAAATCATCCTGAAAATCTACGAATTCGGCCTGAGATTTAAAAAGAGACCAGATCGAATGCTACAGTATGAAAAGTTCGCACATCTATCAAGGTAGGAAGATGGGGGAAAAGAAATAAAGAAACAAAGGGCATCCAAGGGGAGGGGTCCTGCGAAGAGCCAGGCTATGGCCACAGCGAGTGCCCCCCAGTCAGGAGAGCACTGTCCCAGAGAAGCAGGAGCTGAACCAACCTTCCAGGGTGGAATTGGGCCCGCAGGGAGTCAGCGCAGGACCTTGGAGGGCGGGGATGCCCTCGGGCTCCCTGGGACACTAACAGACACCTGCATTCCCAAGAGAGTCCACTGAGCTCACTAAGGGGTACACGGCACATGCATTGACCCTGGAGCAGCTCCAAGGGGCTCGGGCAGTGGCTCTGTGCTGAAGGGGCTGCACGAACCTGGGAGGGGCTTGGCTGCGGCGCCTAGGGCAGAGGAAAAGGCTCCGGGCAGAGGGGGCTGTGAGGCTTCAGGAGCAGCTCAGTGGGGCTGGGGAGGCGGTTTGGTGGAGAGGCGGCTGCACGGCCAGGAGCTCGAATCCAACAGTGCAGGCCCCGGAGGACAGGACTCCGGTACACAGCCCAGGATCTGGCCTCGCCCAAGACAGGCAGAGGCCGGGGGGGCCCAGGACCGCAAGGACCCTCCTGCCCAGAGCTGAGCAGATCAGAGGCCCTGCCCCGGAGCCTCCTGGACTGTCAGACGGACTGCTCCGGAGTAACTGGGGGGGCTGAATCCAGGTTTCCAGAGCTGGCCTCTGCCAATGGGATTGTTCCTCCTGGGGCCTCACGGGGTTAACAACCCCCACTGAGCCCTGCAACAGGCAGGGGGCAGATCAGCTCCCCAAACGGCTAACACCTGAAAATCAGCATAACAAGCCCATCCCCCAGAAGACCAGCTAGACGGACAAGTTCCAGGGGAATTCAAGGGACTTAAAGTATACAGAATAAGAAGATACTCCCCCATGTTTTTTTTCATTTCTGATTGCTTCCCCCAACCTTTTCCCCTTTCTTTCTTTTTCTTTCTCTTTTTATTCTCTTTTTTCCTTTCTTCTTTTTTCTTTCTCTTTTCTTTCCTTCTTTCTCTCCTCTATTTTTCTCCTTTTCCCAATACAACTTGTTTTTGACCACTGTGTACTGAGCAAAATGACTAGAAGGAAAACCTCACCTCAAAAGAAAGAATCAGAAACAGTCCTCTCTCCCACAGAGTTACAAAATCTGGATTACAATTCAATGTCAGAAAGCCAATTCAGAAGCACTATTATACAGCTACTGGTGGCTGTAGAAAAAAGCATAAAGGACTCAATAGACTCATGACTGCAGAATTTAGATCCAATCAGGCAGAAAGTAAAAATAAATTGAATGAGATGCAATCCAAACTAAAAGTCCTAACGACAAGGGTTAACGAGGTGGAAGAACAAGTGAGTGACATAGAAGACAAGTTGATGGCAAAGAGGGAAACTGAGGAAAAAAGAGACAGACAATTAAAAGACCAGAAAGACAGATTAAGGGAAATAAACGACAGCCTGAGGAAGAAAACCCTATGTGTAATTGGGGTTCCAGAGGGCGTCACAATGGACAGAGGTCCAGAATATGTATTTGAACAAATCCTACCTGAAAACTTTCCTAATCTGGGAAGGGAAACAGGCATTAAGATCCAGGAAATAGAGAGATCCCCTCTAAAATAAATAAAAACCGTCCAACACCTCCACATTTAATAGTGAAGTTTGCAAATTTCAAAGATAAAGAAAACATCCTTAAAGCAACAAGAGACAAGAAATCCCTGACCTTTATGGGGAGGAGCATTAGGGTAACAGAAGACCTCTCCACAGCGACCTGGCAGGCAAGAAAGGGCTGGCAGGATATATTCAGGATCCTAAATGAGAAGAACATGCAACCAAGAATACTTTATCCAACAAGGATCTCATTCAAAATGGAAGGAGAGATAAAGAGCTCCCAAGACAGGCAAGAACTGAAAGAATAAGTGACCTCCAAACAAGCTCTGTAAGAAATTTTAAGGGGGACTCTTAAAATTCCCCTTTAAGAAGAAGTTCAGTGGAACAATCCACAAAAAACAAGGGCTGAATAGATATCATGATGACACTAAACTCATACCTTTCAATAGTAACTCTGAACGTGAACGGGCTTAATGACCCAATCAAAAGGCACCGGGTTTCAGACTGGATAAAAAAGCAGAACCCATCAATTTGCTGTCTAAAAGAGACTCATTTTAGACAGAAGGACACCTACAGCCTGAAAATAAATGTTTGGAGAACCATTTACCATTCAAATGGTCCTCAAAAGAAAGCAGGGGTAGCCATCCTTATATCAGATAAACTAAAATTTACCCCGAAGACTGTAGTGAGAGATGAAGAGGGACAGTAAATCATACTTAAAGGATCTATCCAACAAGAGGACTTAACAATCCTCAATATATTGCCCCATATGTGAGAGCTGCCAAATATTTAAAAAAACAATTAATAACCAAAGTGAAGAAATACTTAGATAATAATACACTTATACTTGGTGACTTCAATCTAGTTCTTTCTACCCTCGATAGGTCTTCTAAGCACAACATATCCAATGAAACGAGAGCTTTAAATGATACACTGGACCAGATGGATTTCACAGAAATCTACAGAACTTTATATCCAAACTCAGCTGAGTACACATTCTTCTCAAGTGCACATGGAACTTTCTCCAGAATCGACCACATACTGGGGCACAAATCGGGTCTGAACCGATACCAAAAGATTGGGATTGTCCCCTGCATATACTCAGACCATAATGCCTTGAAAGTAGAACTAGGTATCCCTGAGTGGCGCAGCAGTTTGGCGCCTGCCTTTGGCCCAGGGCGTGAATACGGAGACCCGGGATTGAATCCCACGTCGGGCTTCCGGTGCTAGAAGCCTGCTTCTCCCTCTGCCCGTGTCTCTGCCTCTCTTTCTCTCTCACTGTGTGACTATCATAAATTAAAATTAATAATAAAATAATGAAAAAAAGAAATTAGAACTAAATCACAACAAGAAGTTTGGAAGGAGCTCAAACACGTGGAGGTGAAGGATCATCCTGCTAAAAGATGAAACGGTCAACCAGGAAATTAAGGAAGGATTAAAAAGATTCATGGAAACTAATGAGAATGAACATACAACCGTTCAAAATCTTTGGGATGCAGCAAAAGCAGTCCTAAGGGGGAAATACATCACAATACGAACAGGTGCAGCCAATGTGGAAAACACTGTGGAGGGTCCTCGAGAAGTTAAAAAAAGGGGATCCCTGGGTGGTGCAGTGGTTTGGCACATGCCTTTGGCCCATGTCGCGATCCTGGAGACCCGGGATGGAATCCCATGTCGGACTCACAGTGCATGGAGCCTGCTTCTCCCTCTGCCTGTGTCTCTGCCTCTCTCTCTATGACTATCATAAAAAAAATTTATAAAAGATGTTAAAAATAGAGCTACCCTACGATTCCAAAATTGCAGAGCTAGGTATTTACCCCAAGGATACAAAAGTCGTTTAGTAGTTTCAAAGAGGGACACGCAGCCCAGTGTTTGTAGCAGCATTATCAACAAGAGCCAAACTGTGTATACAGCCCAGATGTCCATCGACTGATGAATGGGCAGAGACGATGTGGTAAATATATCCACTGCGACATCACTGGGTCATCAGAAGGGATGAAATGAAGCCATTTACAATGAAGTAGGAGAAGTGGAAAGGACTTATGCTAAATGAACTTAGTCAGTCAGAGAAAGACAGATACCAAATACCATACAATTGCATTCACAGGTGAATTTTAAGAAACCAAACAAACTGGCAAAGGGGCAGAGGGGGGGATGACAGAAGCAAACAAAAAAACCCCACACTCTTAACCACAGAGAATAAACTAATAAATACCAGAGATATGTGGGGGGATGGGGAATCAGGGGATGGGGATAGTGGAGGGCACCTGTGACCAGTACCAGGCATTCTATCCAAGGGTTGAATCACTATGTGGTAAGCCTGAAACTATATAATACTGTGTTAGAAACAGTAATTCAAGTAAAACTTTAAAATAATAATTGGTAGTATTGATGAAATATGTGTGCACTAGAGATAAAATCAGAAAGGCAACTGAAAATCCAAATAAAGAGTCTTTAGAGCCTCAAATCCCCTCCTAAGCTCAGCTCGGGAGAATCCTGCCATGTCTATTCTGACCCCAACAGAAGCCTGTATTTTGATTCTCTGGGGAGGCCACTGACTTGGTGGAGTCAGGCTATCTTTGAACCCAAAACCTAAATAGAGTGCATAAATCTAAACTGCACAAGAGGGATCCCTGGGTGGTGCAGCAGTTTGGTGCCAGCCTTTGGCCCAGGGCGCGATCCTGGAGACAGGGGATCGAATCCCACATCGGGTTCCCGGTGCATGGAGCCTGCTTTTCCCTCTGCCTATGTCTCTGCCTCTCTCTCTTTCTCTCTCTGTGACTATCATAAATAAATTTAAAAAATTAAAAAAAAATTAAAAAAAAAACTGCACAAGATACTAGGAGTCCCCGTGGAGGCTCATGCCAAGATCCAAACTCTAACCATACACAGACATAACCCTAACCCTACACTTAATCATAATGTTAACCTAACCCTTAAACAAGACCCATCACTAATCGAAAACCAAACACAAACCCCAAGACCAAAACACATTCACTGAACCTTCCTGCCAACCCTCACGCTAACTCTTAATCCTATTATGAACTCTTCACCCTGACCCCTAACTTAAATCTAACCCGAACACTAACCTCTAACCCTAACCTTAAAATAAGGTATTCAAATCCTATTCCTAACCTTAACCTGTACCCTAACCTTAACCCTCTAATACTAATCCTATCTCATACCCCAAACTGTACCCTAACCCGTACCCTAAAACCAACCCCTAACCCACTCCCTAACCCTATATCTTACCCTTTTCCAAAACCGTACCATGACCCTGACCTGACCCTAACCCTAACCCCTAACCAAACACTAACCCTAACCCTAGCCCTAACCCCTATCCTAAACCTAACCCTCGCCCTAACCCTAAACCTAGCACTAACTTTAACTCTAACTCTTAACTCTAACCCCTAACTCTAACCCCTAACCCTAACTCACACCCTAACCCCTAACCCTAACTGCAAACCTAAGCCCAACACTACCTCTAACCATAACCCTAACCCCAACTCCAAAACTCGTGCCCTAATCCCTAAAGCCTAAACCCTAACCTAACTCTAAATCCTATCCCTACCCCTAACCCACATCCTAACTCCTAGCCACTGACCCTTACCCTTATCCCTCACCCTAACCTCTAATCCATAACCATAAGCATAATCACTAACACCTAACATCTAACCTAAGGCTAACCACCAACTGCCTCCCCTCCCCTGACCCTACCATTCATTCTACTCATTCACTTACCCTGTGGTTCAGAGGAGTCCATTCTGATATGGACGTGGCCCCCAATGGCGCCTCCAGAGTCCTCCAGGGGGTCCTGAGGAAGCCAGGCTCCTGTGAGTGTGGACATGGCCCCAAGTGTTCCTGTGTCATAGTCAGTGGGTCCAGAGGATGCCGGGTCTCCTGTCACTGTGGACTATGCTTCACATCCTCTGGAAGCCTCACAGCAAGTCCTCAGGAGGCCGGGGGCTCCTGTCAGCCTAGACATGGCCTCACATCCCCCAGAAAACTCACTGTGGGTCCTCATGAAGCTGTGGGCTCCTGTCAGCATAGACCCAGCCCCACATTTCCCGAAGCCAAAGTGCAGGTCCTGAGGAGGACAGGGGTCCTGTCAGTGTTGACGTGGCCCCACATTTTCCTCAAGCCTCACCATAAGACCTGAGGAGGCTGGGGGCTCCTGTCAGCATTGACAGGGCTCCAAATCTTCCCAAAACTTCACAGTGTGTCCTGAGGAGGCCAGAGATTCCTGTCAGTGTGCATGTGGCACCCACATCTTTCTTAAGCCTCACCAGAGGCCCTGACAAGGCTGGGGTCTTCTGTCCGCATGGATGCATACCCATATTTCCCAAAGACTAGACCAGGGGTCCTGAGGAAGTCAGCGTCCTCTTGTGTGGACATGACCACACGTATTACCAAAATGTCACTGAGGGTACTGAGGAGGCCGTGGCTCCTGTCACTCTGAATGCGGCCCCCAGCTTCCAGAAGCCTCAACTTATATCCTGAGGGGTCTGGGAGTTTCTGCCAGAGTGGACACGGTGCCACATCTTCCTGAAACCTCCCCGCGGGTCCTGAGGTGGCCCAGGGGCTCCTGTCAGCATGGATGCGGGCCCACAATTTCCTGAAGCCTCCCCGCGGATCCTGAGGTAGCTCAGGGTTTCCTATCAGGGTGTATGCGGGCCAACATCTTCCTGAAGCCTCACCGAGGGTCCTGAGAGGACCGGGGCTCCTCTCAGCGTGAACCCGGCCCAATATCCCCCTTTAGACTCCCTGCGCGTCCTGAGGAGGCTGTGGCTGATCAGGGTGGACGCGTCCCCATGTCTTCATCAGGTTTCCCCAGCACAGGCTGGCTCCTATTAGTGCAGGCAGACAAGGCCTACTGCACATGCGGGCACCCTGGGTGAGGCCTGGGCTTGAGCGCCCCCTTTGCGATGCTAGGAGCTGCAGGAGGCTGTGCAGGAGGCGGCTTGCTGGTGCAGGGGGCTGCACCTGCCTCCTTCCAGGCTCCAGCTGGGGTCTGTTAGCATTGGAAACGTCTCACTGAAAAGGAGCCCAACACCCGGCTTCCCCAGAAATACTTAAGGACAAGGAATTGGAGCCCACAGACTGCAAAATGAAATGTGGACCAGACTTTAGCAAGTCCTGCAAAATTCACTCAACTCCCTTCCACTGTGGGCAGGACTGCGGGCTGGTGCAGCCGCCCTGGAAACAGTGTGGAGGCTCCTCAGGAAGTTACAAATACAGACGCCCTGCGACCAGCTGGTGCAGGGCCTGGAGCTGACTCCGAAGATACAGATACAGTGAGACTCAGGGCACCTGCACCCCAATGTCCACAACAGCCAGGTCCACAGTAGCCACACTGTGTGAGGTATCTCGGTGCCCTCAGGCAGATGATGAATAAAGAGGATGGGAGATAGATGATGGTCATAGAGAGAGGAATGGTGCTCAGGTATCAAAGAGAAGGAGATCTTGCCATTTGCAATGATGTGGATAGAACTAGAGAAATCATGTTAAGTGAAATAAGTCAGTCGGGAAAGAGAATGACTGTGGGGTGTCATTCATAGGTGGAATTAAAGAAGCAAAGCAGATGAACATCTGTGAAGGGAAGGAAAAACAAATAAGATGAAAACAGATGCAGGAAATACAGACTCTTAATATAGGAAACAAACTGAGGGTCGCTGGAGGGTAGGGGACGGGTGAGGGGATCACAGGGGACCGGCATGAAGGAGGGCACGTGATGTCACGTGCACTGCTGTTATCTCCAACTGGTGAATCCCTGAATTTTTCCTCTGAAAGTATAATAAACTATCCGTTAATTAATTGGGTTTAAATTAAATTAAGTTAAAAAAATCAGTTGTATCAGAGCACAATTCCTTCTAGAATCTCTGTTCTGCTCCTTCAGCTTATGCCGGGACCACCTCCCTTGTGTCTGGTTTGTTTGAGTAGGCTCCACGCCTCATCCATGGCCCAGCCCCTGGCTAGAACTCACGACCCCGACCCCGAGATCAGGACGGGAGGTGAGGTCAGGTGTCGAATGCTTAACTGACAGCCAGCCAGGGGCGCGAGAACAACACTGCTATATCCTGTGTCTCTGTGACATCCTTTGAAATGGGAAAGTGCCATGTCCCTCTCTGGCCTGCTCCTCCAATACTGATTTGCTGTCCGGGGTCATTTTGGGGGGCGGATGGATGTTATGGTTTTTTTTTCCTATTTCTAAGATCTGCGACCATGATTTTGATTGGAATGACATTAAAACTGAGGGTGGCTTCAGGAACTGCGGACATTTTCACAAGATGAAGCTCCCACCCCCGAGCCCAGGAAGGCCTCCCAGAGCCTGGTATGGCTCAGTGCACAAGTCTTGTGCTCCTTTGTTTCTGTCTCATTATTTATTCTCTCTGATGCTCCTGAGAAGGGAGTCACGTCCTTCATTTCCTTCCTGAGTGCTCATTGTCGGGATACAGCAAGGCTATTCTGCTCTGTAGGGTCAGTTTGTGTCCCGTGACTTTACTGAACTCACTCCTTAGTTCTAACAGGCTTGATGGAGGCTCTCGACTTTCCTGTTTCTAGTACCACGTCTTCAGCATACAGGGACAGTGTGAGTTCCCCTTCCAGTTGTGGAACCTTTGCTGTTTACAGCTTAATGTCCTAGAAAGCCCCACAATAGAATAAAAACTGAGTCCAGGCAAAGGGCAGGAAGCCCCTATTAGAATGAGAACAGAGCTCAATGCCCTAGAAGGCCCCATATCAAAATGTAAACAGAACTTGAGGAATTGCTCCAGCCCTCCTGGAGGTCCCGAGACCAGCACTTAAAACTAAGCTAAAAGCCACCTCAGGGTCCAAGTCCCTGTTCCGCTATGTCGGGTGTACTTGGACACAAGCTCGAGCTTGTAAATAAACCCTCGTGTGTTTGCATTGGTGTTGGCTTCTCAGTGGTTTCTCAGATTCGCAATCTTGGGCAAAACAGTCTGAGAAAAAAAGCAAAACCAAAAGAAGCTCGGACGCAGGCAGAGTAAAAGCAGGGTTCTGAGAGAAGCAGTGGAGACTCAGGGTGTTGGCAGGTCTTTTGTGTAGGCCCTTGCAGATGGGGTGTGGGGTGGGGGGGGTGGGGGGATGCTCAGCCCCAGAGCCAGAAGACTCAGCGTCCCCACCCACATCCCGCCATCAAGAGGGTCTCAGGGAGCAGCACAGCGCCGCCCACTGGAGGCCAGAGGCGCTGACGCCCACCCTGCCTCTGACCCCACAGTTGCATCTCCCAGGCAGATGTGCACCTAAGAATCAGCGCCATGGCCCATCCCGAGACCCTGCACAGACCACTCAGTGCCACCAAGTTGTCGGACGACAGAGGCTGCAGAGCTTCAGCTCTGCCTGGAAAGTAGGGTCTAGCTTCCTTTGTACTTTGTGCTTTATTTTCATTTATTTTCTTTGATTCTTTTTTATTAATTGCCTTATTTTAATTTTTATGTATGTACCTTATATATTTCTTATTTTTACTATTATGGTACTTTAATTGTGTTTCTTATTTTGGAATTTAGAATCTTTAACAAGCAGGCCAAAATAATCTGGTGTTTTTTATTTTGGGAGGGTAGTTGTTATTGTTTTTCTTGGTTTTCCTTTTTCTTCCTTCTTTCTTTTATGGAAAAAATAATGATATGGAGAAATTCAACTCCATAAAATAACTGAGGTAGTACTCACAGCCAGGAAGTTCATCAATACACATATATGATGTCTAATTACAGTTTAAAACAATGATTATAAAGGTAGCAGCTGGGCTGGAAAAAGAGCACAGAAGAAAACTAGAGAATTCCTACTGTAGAAATAAAAGAACTAAAATCTAGTCAGGCCAATGTTAAAAATGCTATAACTGAGATGCAGTCCCAAGTGGAAGCCTTCAAAACAAGAAAGGTTATGGACCACAGAGGCAGACATAGGGAACTCAGCCACTTATTAAAACAATAATATTCATATCATAGGAGACTCAGATGATGAAGAGAGAGAAAAGGTGGGCCTTGCTCAGCCATTAGAAAAGACAAATGGCCACCATTTGATTCAACGTGGATGGAACAGGAAGGTATCATGCTGAGTGAAGTAAGTCAATCGGAGAAGGTAAACATTGTATGTTCTCATTCACTTGGGGAATATAAATAAGAGTGAAAGGGAATATAAGGGAAGGGAGAAGAAATGTGTGGAAAATATCAGAAATGGAGACAGAACATGAAGACTCCTAACTCTGAGAAATGAACTAGGGGTGATGGAAGGGGAGGAGGATGGGGGTGGGGGTGAATGGGTGACGTGTACTGAGGGGGGCACTTGACGGGATGAGCACTGGGTGTTATTCTGTATGTGGGCAAATTGAACACCAATAAAAAGTAAATTTATTATTAGAAAGAAAGAAAGAAAAAGTGGCATCTGGGTGGCTCAGTCAGTTAAGCTTCTGCCTTAGGCTCAGATCATGATCCAGGTCCCAAGGCAGGCTCCATGAAGCAGGGAACGTGCTTCTCCCTCTCCATCTGCCCCTCTCACTAATTGTTTTTCTCTCCTCTCTCTCTCAAATAAATAAATAACATCCTGAAAAAGAAACAAACAGAAGGAAGAGAAATCTCCCATGTATTAGAATTTCAAAGAAGTTGTCCAGACATTCCACCCTCAAGTTGATTAGCATAGCTTCCCACTCTTATGTGTGGAATACACATAGTAACTTCCTTCTACAAAATATAATATGAAAATCTTAATATAAAAATAAAAATAATAATAATAATAATAATAATAATAAAATCACTTTACTATGGAGAAAGCTGACAAACACTACCTCAGCAAGATGATCAGATCAATACCAAGACTGATAAATCATGTTGATAATATCTATCCTTTATATGATATAATAAAAATGGCAGTATATCTCTGTATATAATCCACAAAAACAGTTCAATGATGAGATAAACAACAGACATGTCCCAACTGAGGTAAATTTTACAAAATACTCTACTTCTCAAAGTGTTCCAGTTCAACAACAACAAGGAAAGGCTGAAAGACTGTCACAATCCAGAGGAGCCTAAGAAAACACGAGTACAAATGCAATGTGATATGAAGGATAGTAACTTAGCAAAATCTAAGGAAATCTGAATAACGTATGGTCTTTGGTTAATGCGACTATTTTAATATTGATTCATTAGCTAATATTTGTACCGGATTAATATAACACCACAATCATATCCCTGCCCCACACCATTCACCACCACACCACCGGCCTCCAGCAAGGACCCAGTGCAGCTGCCCCCCTGTGGGACATGCTCAGCCTCCCCAGGGTTCTCTGGATACCCTGCTCCCATCAGAAGCCCGATTGTCCCATAGAGAACCCAGGGCTTGCAGGGAGGAGGGAAGGCAATGATCCCTGAAATGGTGGGTGCAGGTGAGTGGTGCAGAGGACACATTGGGCCCTGCCTCTGCCCACTGTCCCTCCTGGAGGTCGACACACCCTGCACAGGACACCAGCCCCTAACCCAAAGGGACCTGGGCTGACCTGGCCCCGTGCTCTGTGGGGGCTGAGGTGATTTGAGCCCCACCCAGGCCCAACACAAAGACTAATGGGATCCAGGCCCCCATGGTCCTGGCTAGCCCTGGATTCTGGCACAGGATGAGTGAGCCCTCTCACAGCTGGACGTGGCCTCTTGGGCCCTGTGTGTGCCACACAGATCCAGGTCACTGACCTAGGGCAGGCTAGGGGATCCCGGGACAACCCATGGTGGGGAGAGGATGGATAGGCCGGTTGGCCCCACCTGACCCCACACAAGGAGGCAGGCTCCAGGTATTGGGTATTGGGGCCCCAGAGGGCCCAAGGCCAGGGTCCAGCTGCCCTGTGGGTCCCAGTACAGGAGCCCATGAGCTGCAGGTCCAGGTCATCTCTGCTGTCCTCAAAACAGTCACTCAGGCTGAAAACTCAGGACACACGCCCCCACCCAGAGTCCACACATGCTCCCACAATGTGGACCCTAGCACCCACCCCCCCCACACTGTGTGATTCTTGCCCTCCCCTAAAGGACAGAAAGGTCTCCCTCCCCAGGGGAAGGCTCACATTAGGCTCTGAGCCTGTTTGCTGTAAAAAATCAATAAAGTTTTGTGGTGCGAAAATGCATAGCCAGGCCATTTCTGTGTCTCCCAGAACTCTGCATGGGGCGTGGAGAGATACCCAGAGAGGAGGAGGGGGCACCATCCAGGCCCCAAACAGCCCCTGCAGGGGCGCCACCAGGTACACACAGCTGACGTCCCCACGGGCCTTCCAGGGGCGGCCAGATGCCAGGGTCAGGACCCACAGACTTTCCTGGGACTCAGGCTCTGACCACTGGGCCAGGAGGGGCTGGGACAGAGTGACAGCCAGGGAGCTTCAGGTCACCAGGGTCTGTGCACAGCGACCTGGGAGGTCTGTGCTCCCTCTGTCCTGATGAACGAGGATGGCCGAGTTCTGGGGCACTTATTCCCCTCCCCACATCCCCGTGCCTGTGTGCCTGGGGCACAGAGGGCCTGTGGGGCGGTCAGCGTGGCCCTGGAAGGGATGCCAGGACACCAGGCCCTAGTGTTGTGCCCAAGATTGTAAATCAGGGAAACCACCAAGGAGCCAACACCGATGGAAACTCCCGAGGGTTTCTTTACAAGCTGGAGCTTGGGTGAAATTGCACCCAACACAGCGGAGCAGGGACATGGATCCCGAGACTAAGAGGCATAGCAGCTTTATAGGGGCCAGTGGCACATGGGATTCGCAGAAAGTTGCACGATCATGCCGGTCCACAAGCTGGTGGCTGATTGAATTACACCTTACCCTATAGTATCCAATTGAGCTGGCCTATTACTTTGGTCAGAATCGTCGCACAGTTTTGGGGGACACAAAGCAGGGTTACATTGTTATAAGCCGATTTCCAATTAGGGTGTGCCCAGCGGCCTGACTAGGGTGGGGCAGCACCTTAAGCAATAAGCAGGTCATGTGGAGGTCATAGGGGAGGTGGCGGGTGTAGCACAAAATGGAATCAGTTCTGCCCTGCTTGTCCAGGAGTAGGGGATTTTTGTTAACTTTCCTGGGTCCCACACTTGCAGCTCATGCACCTCGGCTACCCTGACCAGGTGGACTCAGCCTGCACACCTTGTGGTGCTGGATCTCTCACACCAGCGTGTGGAGGGCACCCTCCTTGCCCTAGTGAGCAGGGGCTGGATGAGCATGGGGCTCGCCACAAGGCCAGGCAGCACAGGGGACCGAAAACCCCAGCCCTCACCCCAACTCGACTCCCACACACAGGCAGCAACAGGGCTCTCCGCCATGGGCAGCTCCTCAGGATCTCCCCCAGGCAGCGCTGAGGTCTGGCTCCCTGATAGAGAGGCATCAGGGAGAAGAGAAGCAGCCTGCGCTCAGCGGGACCCCCTGCTGGACATGGGAATGTGGCCGAGTCAGAACTTCAAGCTCAGCTGACCCCCCAGAGGAAAGTCACTGCAGGAGCGAGCCCCGAGTAAGCAAGGAGAACCCAGCTATCTGCCCAGCTACAGCACCAGAAATGATGTTGGCCAACCATTTCGGCATTTGGGTGACCCAGCCAGAGGATCAGATACCTGCACGTGATATCTGCATGTGATAGACACACACACAACCCAAAACCAACAAAAGTCGGAATCCCCCAATGTTGTCAAACAGCAGTCAGATGGTTACATACACGACGCTGTGGTCCCCAATAGGATACATGGAAGACGCTATAAACCATGACTGCAGAGGTAGTGGAGGCACGGAGATGTGCCTGCTGGGTTTCAAAAAGGAGCACAGAGAGGTTGGAAGCATCCTACGGAGGGGGTGCCCCTCCTAGGATAGGACACCAGGTCCCTGTGAAGG
The DNA here is from genome assembly GCF_048164855.1 of Canis lupus baileyi. Classification (NCBI taxonomy): domain Eukaryota; kingdom Metazoa; phylum Chordata; class Mammalia; order Carnivora; family Canidae; genus Canis; species Canis lupus. The sequence goes on from NC_132860.1 coordinate 52,296,366, forward strand.
CTACGGATAGTGAAATCTGTCCTCCTCTCTTTCACCTTCTGGTTTTCCTCCTCTTTTGTTCTTCCTAATTCTAGTTTACCCTCCACCCTGCATCCAAGACAATGACCAAAGAGGCTTCGTTATGACATCACGTCCTAAAGGAGGCCGAGCTCTGGCTACCGGGTTCAGAAATGGTCATTGCCTAGGTGTATGCTGATCCCCCGAAGTCGTGGCTTCACGGCTCTTCTCTCCCTGCAGAACGAGGGGAACCACAGGTCTTACAATGAAAGACGCCCACTTACACTGAGGCAGGACTATCCCTTGTGGAGGACGTCATCTGGGCTAAGTAGGATTAGTGGGGCGATCAAGAATAGTTCGCAGGTGAGACATAAGCAAACACTTACCTTTGAAGTCATGCTTTATTTGTTCATCCATTTATTATTTGTTAAATATTTTCATTTCATGTCCTCTCTATACCCAACATGGAGTTCAAACTCACAACCCTGAGATCAAGATCCCCCAACCAGGCCAGCCAGGCACCCCAGTGCCATGTTTCATAACTCTTTGCTTCCTTGCCTATCTCTGCATCGAACTGGAACATTAAGTCCTGGACAGGAAGCTTTAGTTACCTCCGAATCCTAGAATGTTCTCACTGTATCCCAATCCTAGATTGACATTTACCATTGAATAGCACTTTAAATAAATAGTCAGTAAAATAACTACTACAGTAAAGGAAATTATCAACTATTCACGTGTGTGGGCCCTGCTCCCTGGGCTCCCAGGGAAGCTTTGGTTTCTTTCACATTGATCAGGTCCAAATGACTCCACCACACCTCAAAGCGTGGGCTCAGTTTCTGCCCTGACACATGCAAGACCCCTGCTTCAATTAACATGTATCAATCAATCAAAGAGAGCCTGACCGGCTCAGTGTGGTTCATAAGAACATGGGACTCTTGTTCTTGGGGTAGCAAGTTCAAGCCCCATGTTGGCTGTAGAGATTACAGAAAAATAAAATCTTAAAAAAATCAATCAGTTGATCTTGGAGAGACAGAGCCCCGGATCCCACAAGGGCAGAGAGCCAACCTACGAATCTACTCACAATATTATAAGCAGCAGTGCACAAAAATTGTACTTTCAGAAGTCTCCTAGAGTTGGGGACACACCAGCCTTAAGGTGTTCAAGTGGAGAAGTGGGGGGCAGTCCCTGGAGCGACAGGGTGGGCTCAGGATCCCAGGGGTCCCAAGGACAGTGGTGCCAACTGTTCCCAGGCACAGGAGCAGGAACCTGGCTGAGAGCAGTGGGGCTCGGGCCAGCTGTCTGCCCTGTGTGGCCATAAGCTGCAAACCCCTTTGCAGTTATGGGGCCCAGTTCCTGGGACAGAGCAGCAAAGGCCAGGAGTGCGTGGACACCCTCCCGGGCAGGAAGAGAACAGGTCTCCACAAGGGCAGCCCCTAAAATTTGGAGTTTTAAACTTCAGTCACTTGTCTGTGGGGAGGCTGAGAAAATTGAGGCCGTTCCACTTTAAGTTCACAGTTAGCACAAGTACTGCCATTCCAGGACCCTGTGTATAAGAGCTAAAATTTACATTACTTCAGTTACAGGAAAAAAAGAAAAAAAACTTACAGCTTAAGGTCCCAGAAAGCCCCATATTAGAATGAGAACAAAGCTCAATGCCCTTGAAGGCCTCATATCAAAATGTAAACAGAACTTGAGGAATTGCTCCAGCCCTTCTGGAGGACCCTGAGACCAGCCCTTAAAACTAAGCTAAAACCCACCTCGGGGTCCAAGTCCCTGCTCTGCTGTGTGGGATATACTTGGACCCAACCTTGAGTTTGTAAATCAACCTTCGTGTGTTTGCATCGGTGTCTGCTTGGACAATCTTGGGCACAACACCCCCAAGTGTTGGGCACTTGCAATCTTGGGCACAACACCCCCGAGTCCCCTCCCCACCTGGGCTGATACCCTGTCCCCTCCCACCCAGGCTGACCCTCAGTCACCTCCCGCCCACAGCGGCTCACCACAGCCCCTCACAGAGGTCCCACAGCCACGGTCGGCACTCTGGCCATCCCCGGCCTCCCAGGAGAAGAAAGGAGATTTCAGCAGGACACACTCCTATGGTGGTCCCAGGGCTCCCTGCCCAGGATGGCAGCTGGTGACTGGCCGGTGTCTGTGTCCCTGACGCCGGCTCCTCCTCCCCGGTTTTCCCGCAGGAAATGAAGGAGGAGGCCTCGACTCCTCCAGGGACATCACACAGATAGACCTGGACATCAACAAGATGTTTAGCAGGCAAATTAAGTTTTGGGACTGCTAGAGGGTGGGGAGAGGCTGTTGAGTCAGGGGGCTTCTAGGCCCCGGGGGAGGCCCAAGGGCTTCTGGGTAGGGAACACGGGGCTTAAGAGGCCGGGGAAGCAACAGCAACCAGCAACACACCACTGTATGGTTGGGTGCAGGGGATGACACCCATGCCCCAATCCCCGGGGCTTGGGGGTTGAGGGGGTCACTAGGTCGGTGCCTCTAGGGGTTTCCATGGGAGCTGAACCACACAGGGGCGAGGGACGGCCCCTTGAAAAGCAGGGGGCTGCGGTGGGGCCCGTGGAGGGCAGTAACCGGACCTGCGGGCCAGGCGGCATGGCCGTGGCTGGAGCAGGACACACATCGTTCCCATGAGGGTAGGACGAATCAGGGTGACACCCACACTCGGTGTTTTATATATATCTAAATTCTATGCATTTAATTTGAGACAATTTGCAATTTGTAAGCATACATAGTATGATGACCCCCAGATAATGCCCCCGGTCCAGCCAGTGTCCTGCACTGACCACACGGTGCCCCAGGGGCAGGTGTCACAGCAAACCCCAGACTGGGATCGCCTTTATCTCTAGACGTATCCATGTGCGTCTGAGAGAAAGTAGATGCCCTGTGTCGGCAGGCCCCCCATGTCATCCCCTCTTTCCCCACCCCCACAGCATCCCCCTTCATCATCATCCCCAATGGCATCCCACCTATATCATCCCCCTCACACTGACACAGCCCCACACAATCCCCACCCACACTATTCCCCCCACCATCCCCCCTGCACCATCCCCCACACTCCACCACCATCATGCCCTTGCCCCCACAACATCCACCCCCACAGCATCTGTCCCCAGCAAGGACCCTGGGCAGCTGCCCCCTGTGGGACATACTCAGCCTCACCGGGGTTCTCTGGATACCCTGCTCCCATCAGAAGACCGGGTTTCCCATAGAGTACCCAGGGGTTGCAGGAAGGAGGGAAGGCAGAGAGCCCCAGACAGGGTGGGTGCAGGTGAGTGGTGCAGAGGACCCACTGTGCCCTGCCTCCACCCACTGTCCCTCCTGGAGGGCAGCACACCCTGCATAGGACACGCCCCTAACCCAGAGGGACATGGGGTGGCCTGGCCCCAGGCTCTGTGGGGTTGGGGTGATTTGAGCCCCCCCAGGCCCAACACAAAGACTAATGGGATCCAGCCCCCCATGGCCCTGGCCAGCCCTGGATTCTGGCCCCAGGCTGAGAGAGCCCTCCCACAGCTGGATGTGGCCTCTTGGGCCCTGGGTGTGCCCCACAGATCCAGGTCGCTGACCTAGGGCAGCCCTAGGAATCCCGGGACACCCAATGTTGGGGAGAGAAGGGGTAGGCTGGTGGGCCCCACCCACACCCACACTAGGAGACAGGCTCCACCAGGTTCTGGGGCCCCAGGGCCCCGAGACCGGGGTCCAGCTACACTGCGGGGAACAGTGCAGGAGTCCATGAGCTCAGGTCCAGCTCAGCTCTGTTGCCCTCAGAACCGTCTCTCTTGCTGAAACCTCAAGACACGTCCCCACCCGGAGTCCAAACATGCTCCCAGGTGGGGGACTCCAGCACCCGTCCCCACTCCACATGTGATTCTTGCCCTCCCCTAAAGGACAGAAAGGTCTCCCTCCCCAGGGGAAAGCACGTGCCCTCGGCTCTGAGCCCCATTGCTGTAGATCGTCAATAAAGTGTTGTGGTGCGAAAATGCACAGCCAGCCCATTTATGTGTATCCCAGAACTCTGAGCAGAGGGCGTGGAGAGACCCCGAGAGAGGAGGAGGGGCTACATCCATGCCCCAAACAGCCCCTACAGTGGCGCTGCCAGTCACACCCAGCTGACATCCTCACATGCCTTCCAGGGGCTGCCAGACACCAGGGTCAGGCACCATAGACTTTACTGGGACTCAGCCTGTGCCCAGCAGGCCAGGAGGGGCTGGGACAGAGTGACAGCCAGGGAGCCTCAGGGTACCAGTGTCTGTGGAAGAGACCTGGGTGGTCTGTGCTCTCTCTGTCCAGGGGGCCAGGGCTGGCTGGGTTCCGGGGCACTTCCTCCCCTCCCCGTATCCCTGTGCCTGTGTGCCTGGGGCACAGAGGGCCTGCGGGGCGGTAGCGTGGCCCTGGAAGGGATGTCAGGACAACAGGCCCTTGTGTTGTGCCCAAGATTGCTAATCCGATAAACCACCAAGGAGCCCACACCGATGCAAACTCCCGAGGGTTTCTTTACAAGCTGGAGCTTGGGTCCAAGTGCACCGGACACAGAGGTGTAGGGATTTGGACCCCGAGACTAAGAGATGTAGCAGCTTTATAGGAGCCAGTGGCACATGGGAATGCTGAAAGATGTGTAGTCATGTTTGTCCACACGCAGGTGGCTGGTTGAATTACACTTTACCCTATAGTATCGACTTGAACTGGCCTATTACTTTGGTCAGAATTGGGCGCAGCTTTGTGTGGCACAATGCAGGGTTACAATGTGATGACCCGATTTCAGATTAGGGTGTGCCCAGCGGCTTGAGTCGGGTGGGGCAGCACCTTAAGCCATAAGCAGGTCACGTGGGGTCATAGGGGAGATGGCTGGTGGAGCACAAAATGGAATCAGTCCTGCTCTGCTTGTCCAGGGGTAAGGGATTTTTGTTAAATTTACTGGGTCCCACACTGCAGCTCACGCACGTGGGCCACCCTCACAAGGTGTACTCAGCGTGCACACCTTGTGGTGCTAGATCTCTCACACCAGCATGTGGAGGGCACCCTCCTCGCCTTAGTGAATAGGGGCTGGGTGAGCATGGGGCTCAGCCTGAAGGCCAGGCAGCACAGGGGACCAAAGAACCCCAGCCCCGTCCCCACCCAGACTCCCAAACACAGGCAGTCCCAGGGCTCCCCAGCCATGGGCAGCTGGCTCCTCAGGAGCTCCCACCAGGATGGCCCCGAGGTCTAGCTCCCTGCTGGAGAGGCATCAGGGAGAAGATAAGCAGCCAGCACATGGCAGGACCCACTTCCGCACATGGGAATATGGCCAAGCCGGACCTTCCAGCTCAGCCTACCCTGCAGCGGAAAATCACTGCACGCGCGAGCCGTTGGTCTGCCATGAGAGCCTAGCTAGCTGCCCAGCGCCAGCACCAGAAATGATGTTGTGCCAACCATTTCGGCATTTGGGTGAGCCAGCCAGAGAATCCAATAGCTGCACGTGATAGCTACATGTGATAGACACACACACACCACAAAACCAACAAAAGTTGGAATCCACCCAATGTTGTCTAACAGCAGCCGGATGGTTACATACACGACGCTGTGGTCCCCAATATGATACATGAAAGACGCAATAAACCATGACTGCAGAGGTGCTAGAGGCACAGAGATGTGCCTGCTGGGTTCCAACAAGGAGCACAGAGGGGCAGGAAGCATCCTACGGAGGGGAGGCCCCTCCTTGGAAAGGACATCATGTCCCTGTGAAGGCTACGGACAGTGAAATCTGTCCTCCACTCTTTCAGCTTCTGGTTTACCTCCTACATGCCATTTTCCTCAATCATAAGACCAAAAATTTATTTTATGTTTTTAAATTTCTTTTATTGGAGTCCAATTTGTATGAATTCTTGCTTCAGCAAGGGTGTCATTCAGGAGGAGAGGAGAGATAATGATTTTCTCAGACAGGCAAAATATAAAGGAGTTCATGACCATTTAACCAGTCCAGTAAGGAATTTTAAGAGGGACTCTTCTAGTGGGGGAAAAAAAGATACCAAAAACAACAACTCTAGAAAGGCCCAGAGTACGTCACCAGAAACACCAACTCTTCCGGTAACACAAAATCACAAAGTTCATATCTTTGAATAATCACTCTGAATGCTGATAGACTAAGTAATCCATTCAAAAGATATAGGGTATCAGAGTGGCTTAAAAAACAGGATCTGGGATGCCTGGGTGGCTCAAGGTGTTGAGCATCTGCCTTTGACTCAGGGTGTGATCCTGGAGTCTGGGATCGAGTCCCATATGGGGCTCCTGGTGGGGAGTCTGCTTCTCTTTCTCCCTAATTTTTGGCCTCTCTCTCTCTCTCTCTCATAAATAAAATCGTTATTAAAAAAACAAGATCCATCTGTATGCTGCCTACAAGATGCTCACCTTAGACCTAGACACACCAGCAGATTGATAGTCAGGGGAGGGAAAATCATCTACCACGCTAATGGATATCAGACGAAAGCTGGAGGACCCATACTTATATCAGACAAATGAGATTTGAAACCAAACCCTGGGGGACACCTGGTGGCTCAGTTGTTGAGCATCTGCCTTCGGCTCAGGGTGTGATCCTGGGATCCCAGGATCGAGTCCCACATCGGACTCCCTTAGGGGAGCCTGCCTCTCCCTCTGCCTATGTTTCTGCCTCTGCTTCTCTGTGTATCTCTAATGAAAAAATAAATAAAATATTTAAATCTCAAAAAGGAAGAACAAATACTGTAAGAAGAGATGAAGAAGAACATTATTTCATAATTAAAAAGACACTCTATCAAGATCAAACAACTAAATATTTATGCTGCCAACATGAGAGTACCTAAATATAGAAACCAATTAACAACAAACGTACAGGAAATCACTGGTAATAATACACTGACAGGGGATTTCAACACCCACTTATGGCAATGGACCAATCATCTAGCAGAATCAACAAGTGAACAATAGCCTTGACACACTGGACCACAGGAATTCAACAGATATAGTCAGAATATTCGATCAGAAAGCAGAATACACATTCCTTTCAACTGCACATTGGACATTCTCCAGAACAGATAATATCAAGGCCCACAAAACAGCTCTCAACAGGTACAACAGTAACAAGAAGGTTGATATCACACCCTGTACATTTTTGGACCACAACGCTATGAAACTTGAAGTCGACAGTAAGAAAAAATTTGGACAGACCAAAAATATGTTGAGTTTATGATCATCCTATTAGAGAATGAATGGAGCAACCAGGAAATTAAAGAGGAAATATAAAACAAACGAAAATTAAAACATGTTTCTCCAAACCTCTGGGATGTAGCAAAGGCAGTCCTAAGAGGGAAGTACATAGCAATACAGGCCTACCTCAAGAAACAAGAAGTCTCCAATACACAGCCTAACCCTACACCTGAAGGAGCTGAAAAAGAAATAGCAAACATAGCCTAAAGCCTACAGAAGAAGGGAAAAAATAAAAAAGAGAGCAGAAATAAACAATATAGGAAAAACAAAACAGTAGAATGGAAAAACAAAACTGAGAGCTGGTTCTTTAAAATAATTAATAAAATGGATCAAGCCCTAGCAAGCCTTATCAACAAGAAAAGAGAAAAGACCTAAATAAATAAAATCACAAATGAGAGAAGAGAGATCACAATCAACACCAGAAAAATAAGACAATTATAAGGGAATACTATGAAAGATTATATGCAAACAAACTGGGAGACCTGGAAGAAATGGACAAATCCCTAGAAATGAGCAAATGAGCAGAACTGAAATAGGAAGAAATAGAAAGTGTGAACAGACCCATAACTAGCAAAGGAATTGAATCAGCAAGGCACCTGGGTGCCTCAGTGGTTGAGCATGTGCTTTGGCTCAGGTCATGATTCCGGGGTCCTGGGGGATCAAGTCCCACATCAGGCTCCCCACATGGAGCCTCATTTTCCTTCTGCCTATAACTCTGCCCCTCTGTGTCTCACATGAATACATAAATAAAATCTTTAAAAAAGACAACAAAGATGTGAAAGGACCTAAATAAAATCACAAATGAGAAAAGAGAAATAACAACCAACACTAGAGAAATACAAACGATTATAAGAGAACATTATGAAAAATTATATGCCAGCAACCTAGAACCTGGAAGAAATAGATCAATTCCTGGAAATATATAACATAGCAAAAATGAAAAAGGAAGAAATAAGAAACTTGAACAGACAGATAACCAGCAAAGAAATTGAATCTGCAATCAAGAATCTCCCAACAGGAGATGCTTAGATCAATAGAACAGAATGGAAAGCCGAAACAAGATACAAACCTGTAACTCTATGATCCATTAATCGACAACAAGGCAGCAAGGAATATCCAATGGCACAAAGACAGTCTCTTCAACAAACCCTAACCCTGACCGCAGGATAAGAACAAATGGTGTTGGGAAAACCAGGCAGCCAAATGCAGAAGAATGAAACTGGACCACTTTCTTACTCCATATATATAAAAAATAAATTCAAAATGGATGAAAGACCTAACTGTGAGACCTGAAACCATACAAAGAAGAAAAGATAGGCAGCAAAGTCTTTGACATTGGCCATTGGATGTTCTTTCTAGATATGCCTCTGAGGTGAGGGAAACAAAAGCAAAAATCCTATTGGGACTTTAAGAAATTCAAAAGCTTCCACAAAGTGAAGGAAACAACCAAAGCTAAAAGGCAACATACAAAATGAAAGGAGATATTGGTAAACAACACATCCACTAAAGAGTTAGTATGCAAAACACATAAAGCAAATATAAATCTCAAGATCCTAAAAACAAATTATGCAACTGGAGATGGGCAGAAAAATGAATGGACTTTCTCTCTGAAAGACTGCCAGATGGCGACCAGACACAAGGAAAGACACTAAGCATCACCCATCATCAAGGAAATGCAAATCAAAACCACAATGATAGTTCACCTGACAGCCGTCATAATGGCTAATATTAACAACACAAGAAAAAACAAGTTTTAGTGAGGCTATGGAGAAGGGGTCGCTCCCTTACACTCCTGGTGGGCATGCGAACAGATGTAGTCACTGTGGAAAACAGTGTGGAGGGTCCTCTAGTAGTTAAAAATAGGTGATCCCTGGGTGGTGCAGTGGTTTGGTGCCTGTCTTTGGCCCAGGGCATGATCCTGGAGACCGGGGATCGAATCCCACATTGGGCTCCCGGTGCATGGAGCCTGCTTCTCCCTCTGCCTGTGTCTCTGCCTCTCTCTCTGTGACTATCATAAAAAAAATTTTAAAAAAAGTTAAAAATAGAGCTAACCTACGATTCCAAATTTGCAGAGCTAGGTATTTACCCTGAGGACACAAAAGTACTTTAGTAGATTCGAGGGGGACACGCAGCCCAGTGTTTCTAGCAGCGTTATCAACAACAGCCAAACTGTGGATACAGCCCTACGTCCATCGGCAGATGAACGGGCAGAGACAGTGTGGTAAATATACACACTGCGACATCACTCGGTCATCAGAAGGGATGAAATGAAGCCATTTACAATGATGTGGAAGGAGTGGAAAGAATTTATGCTAAATGAACTCAGAGAAAGATAGATACCAAATACCATACAATTGCATTCACAGGTGAATTTTAAGAAACCAAACAAACTGGTAAAGGGGCTCAGGGGGGATGAGAGAAGCAAGCCAAGATACCCACTCTTAACCACAGAGAATAAACTAATAAATACCAGAGGAGGGTGAGGGGATTGGGAATCAAGGGATGGGGACAGTGGAGGGCACCTGTGACCAGTACCAGGCGTTGTATCCAAGTGTTGAATCACTAAGTGGTAAACCTGAAACTATATCATACTGTGTTTACAAACAGGAATTCAAGTAAAACTTTAAAATAATAATTGGTAGTATTGATGAAACATGTGCGCACTAGAGAAAAAATCAGAAAGGCAACTAAAAATCCAAATAAAGAGTATTTAGAGCCACAAATCCCCTCCTTAGCTCAGCTTGGAAGAAGTCTGTAATGTCTATTCTGACCCCATCAGAAGCCTGGATTTTGAGTCTCTGGGGAGGCCACTAATTCGGTGGAGTCAGGCTATCTTTGAACCCAAAACCTAAATAGAGTGCATAAAACTCAACGACCCAAGATACTAGGAGTCCCAGTGCAGGCACATGCCAGGACCCAAACTCTAACCATACACAGACATAACCCTAACCCTACACTTAATCCTAATGTTAAACTAACCCTTAAACAAGACCCATCACTAATCGACAACCAAACACAAACCCCAAGACCAAAACACATTCAGTGAACCTTCCTGCCAACCCTCACCCTAACTCCTAAAACTATTCGAAACCCTTATCCCTGACCCCTGTCTTAAATCTAACCCTAACCTCAACTTAATGTACTCAAATCCTATTCCTAACCTTAACCTGTACCCTAACCCTAACCCTCTAATACTAATCCTATCTCATACCCCAAATGGTACTCTAATTTGTACCCTAAAACTAACTCCTAAACCACTCCCTAAACCTATCTCTTACCCTGACCTGACCCTAATCCCTAACTAAACACTAACCCTAACCCTAGCCCTAACCCCTATCCTAAACCTAATCCTCGCCCTAACCCTAAACATAGCCATAACTTTTACCCTAACCCCTAACACTTACCCCTAACCCTAACTCACACCCTAACCCCTAACCCTAAATGCAAACCTAAGCCCAACCCTAACTGTAACCATAACCCTAACCCCACCTCCAAACCTCCTGTCCTAATCCCTGAAGCCTAAACCCTAAACCTAACTGTAAATCCTGTCACTAACCCTAACCCCTTTCCCTAATCCCTAACCCCCATCTTAACTCCTAACCACTGACTCTTAACCTTATCCCTCACCCTAACCTGTATTCCTGTATACAGCTTAATCACAAACACCTAACATCTAACCTAAGCCTAACCACCAACTGCCTCCCCTCCCGACCCTACCATTCATTCTACCCATTCACTTACCCTGTGGTTCTGAGGAGTCCCTTCTGATGTGGACGTGGCCCCCAACGGCACCTCCAGAGTCCTCCAGGGGGTCCTGAGGAAGCAGGGCTCCTGTGAGTATGGACATGGCCCCAATTGTTCCTGAGTCATAGTCAGAGGGTCCTGAGGATGCTGGGTCTCCTGTCACTGTGGACTATGCCTCACATCGTCTGGAAGCCTCACAGCAGATCCTCAGGTGGCCCGGGGCTCCTGTCAGCCTGGACATGGCCACACGTCCCCCAGAAAACTCACCACACGTCCTGAGGAGCTGTGGGCTCCTGTCAGCATAGACGCAGCCCCATATTTCCCGAAGCCAAAGTGCATGTCCTGAGGAGGACGGGGGTCCTGTTAGTGTTGAGGTGGCCCAACATTTTCCTCAAGCCTCACTAGAAGACCTGAGGATGCTGGGGCTCCTGTCAGCATAGATGTGGCCCCAAATCTTCTCAAACCTTCACAGTGGGTCCTGAGGAGGCTGGAGACTCTTGTCAGTGTGGATGCGGCACCCACATTTTTCTTAGGCCTCACCACAGGCCCTGACAAGCCTGGGGTCTTCTGTCCGCATGGATGCATCCCATATTTCCCCAAGTCAACACCAGGGATCCTAAGGATTCAGCATCCTGTTGTGTCGATGTGACACAACGTCCTCCCGAAGCATCACCGAGGGTTCTGAGGAGGCCGGGGCTCCTGCCACCATTAATGCGGCCCGCAGCTTCCAGAAGCCTCAACTTATGTCCTGAGGTGGCCCAGGGGCTCCTGTCAGCGTGGATGCGGGCCCACATCTTCCTGAAGCTGTGGCTCATCAGCGTGGACGTGTCCCCACGTCCTCCTCAGGCCTCCCCAGCACAGGCTGGCTCCTGTTAGTGCAGGCAGAGGAGGCCTACTGCACATTCATGCCCGCTGGGTGGGGCCTGGGCTCGGGCGCCCCCTGCAGGACGCTCAGGCGCTGTAGGAGGCTGTGCAGAAGGCAGCAGGCGCTCCAGGGGCTGCACCTGCCTCCTTCCAGGCTCCTGCTGTGGCCTGTTAGCTTTAGAAACGTCTCACTGAAACGGAGCCCAACACCTGGCTTCCCCAGAAATACTTAAGGACAAGGAATTGGAGCCCACAGGATGCAAAATGAAATGTGGACCAGGGTTTTACCACGTCCCGCAAAACCCACCCAACCCTCTTCCACTGTGGGCGGGATTGCGGGCTGGTGCAGCCACCCTGGAAACAGTGTGGAGGCTCTGCAGGGCGACTCTATTTGTAACATCCTGTGAACAGCAGGTGAACGGCCTGATTTCACTCCGAAGATACAGATGAAGTGAGACTTGGGACACCTGCACCCCAATGTATACAGCAGCCGGGTCCACAGTAGCCACACTGTGGGAGGAGCCTCAGTGACCTGTGGCAGATGATGGATAAAAAGGATGGGAGATAGATGATGGTCATAGAGAGAGGAATGGAACTCAGCTATCAAAGAGAAGGAAATATTGCCATTTGCAATGACGTGGATAGAACTAGAGGGATCATGTTAAATGAAATAAGTCAGTCAGGAAAGAGAATGACCGTGTGGTGTCATTCATAGGTGGAATTAAAAAGCAAAGCATATAACAACTGTGAAGGGAAGGAAAAACAAATAAGATGAAAACAGTTGCAGGAAATACAGACTCTTTTTTTTAATTTTTATTTATTTATGATAGTCACAGAGAGAAAGAGAGAGGCAGAGACATAGGCAGAGGGAGAAGCAGGCTCCATGCACCAGGAGCCCGATGTGGGATTCGATCCCGGGTTTCCAGGATCGCGCCCTGGGCCAAAGGCAGGCGCCAAACCGCAGGGCCACCCAGGGATCCCCGAAATACAGACTCTTAATGATAGGAAACAAAATGATGGTCGTTGGAGGCGGGGAGGTTAACAGAGGACCTGCATGAAGGAGGTCACGTGATGTCACGAGCATTGCTGTTATCTCCAACTGGTGAATCCCTGATTCTTCCTCTGAAAGTATAATACACTATCCGTTAATTAATTGGGTTTAAATTAAATTAAGTTAAAAAAATCCGTTGTATCAGAGCACATTTCCTTCTGGACTCTCTGTTTTGCTCCTTCAGCTTATGCCCGAACCACCCCCCATGGGACTGGTTTGCCTAAGTAGGCTCCACGCACCGTCCATGGCCCAGCCCAGGGCTAGAACTCATGACCCCTGAGATGAGTACCGGAGGTGAGGTCAGGAGTCAGATGCTTAACCAACGGAGCCAGCTGGGGGCCCGAGAACCACACTGCTTTATCCTTTGTGTCTGTGACATCGTTTGAAATAGGAAAGTGCTGCGTCCCACTCTCTCCTGCTCCTCCAGTACTGATTTGCTGTCCGGGGTCATTTGTGGGGGCAGATTGATGTTATGTTTTTTTTTTTTTTTTTTTTTGCTATTTCTAAGATATGCCACCATGATTTTGATAGGAATGACTTTGAAACTGAGGGTGGCTTCAGAAACTGTGGACATTTTCACAAGATGAGGCTCCCACCCCTCGAACCCAGGACGGCCTCCCAGAACAGAGCCATGTATGGCTCAGTGAACAAGTCTTGTGCTCCTATGGTTCAGTCTCATTATTTATTCTCCTTGATGCTCCTGAGAAGGGAGTCACGTCCTTCCTTTCCTTCCTGAGTGCTCATTGTCGGGACAGAGCAAGGCTACTCTGCTCTGTAGGGTCAGTTTGTGTCCGTGACTTTACTGAACTCACTCCTTAGTTCTAACAGGTTTTGGTGGAGGCTCCCAGGTTTCCTGTTTCCAGTATCGCGTCTTCAGCATATAGGGACAGTGTGACGTCCCCCTTCCAGGTGTGGAACCTTTTCTGTTTACAGCTTAATGTCCTAGAAAGCCCCACAATAGAATCAAAACTGAGCCCAGGCCAAGGGCAGGAAGCCCCTATTAGAATGAGAACAGAGCTCAATGCCCTTGAAGGCCCCATATAAAAATGTACACAGAACTTGAGGAATTGCTCTAGCCCTTCTGGAGGTCCCCGAGACAAGCCCTTAAACCTAAGCAAAAACTCACCTCGGGATCGAAGTCCCTGCTCCGCATTGTCAGTATACTTGGACACAAGCTCGAGCTTGTAAATAAACCCTCGTGTGTTTGCTTCGGTGTGGGCTTCTCCATGGTTTTTCGGATTCGCAATCTTGGGCACAACAGTCTGAGATAAAAAAAACAAAACCAAAAGCATTTCGGACACGGGCAAAGTGAAAGCAGGGTTCTGAGAGATGCGCTTGGGGGCTCTTCTGTGGAGGGCTTGCAGACTGGGTGGTGGGATGCTTAGCCCCAGAACCAGAGGACCCAGTGTCCCCTCCCAAATCACGCCAAACAGCGCCAATCTCAGGGAGCACCACTGCGCCACCTGCTGGAGGCCAGAGGCGCTGAAGACCACCCCAACCCTGACACCGCAGGTGCATCTCCCAGGCAGATGTGCACCTGACAATCAGCACCATGGGCCATCCCCAGACCCCACACAGACCATTCTCTGCCACCAAGTTGTCAGACCCAAGAGGCTGCAGAGCTTCAGCGCTGCCTGGAAAGAAGGGTCTAGCTTCCTTTGTATTTTATGCTTTATTTTCATTTATTTTTTTTATTCTATTTTATTAATTGCCTTATTTTATTTTTTATGTATGTACCTTATATATTTCTTATTTTTACTTTCATGGAACATTAATTGTGTTTGTTATTTTGGGATTTAGAATCTTTTTACAAGGAGGCCAAAATAATCTAGTGGTTTTTTTGGGGGAGGGCAGTTGTTATTGTTTTTCTTGGTTTTTCTTTTTCTTCCTACTTTCTTTTCTGGAAAATATAATGAGATCGAGAAATTCACCTCCATAAAATAACATGAGGTAGTATTCACAGCCATGAAGTCCATCAAAACAAATATATGATGTCTAAATACAGTTTAGGGATCCCTGGGTGGCGCAGCGATTTGGCACCTGCCTTTGGCCCAGGGCGCGATCCTGGAGACCCGAGATCGAGTCCCACGTCGGGATCCCGGTGCATGGAGCATGCTTCTCCCTCTGCCTATGTCTCTGCCCCTCTCTCTCTCTCTCTCTGTGTGTGTATGTGACTATCATAAATAAATTATTAAAAAATAAATAAATAAATAAATAAATAAATAAATAAATAAATACAGTTTAAAACAATGATTATAAAGATAGCAGCTGGGCTGGAAAAAGAGCACAGAAGAAAACTAGAGAATCCCTTACTGTAGAAATAAAAGAACTAAATTTTAGTCAGGCGAATGTTAAAAACAGTATAACTGAGATGCAGTCCCAAGTGGAAGCCTTAAAAACAAAGAAAGTTATAGACCACAGAGGCAGATTTAGGGAACTCAGCCACTTATTAAAACAATAACATTCATATCATAGGAGACTCAGAAGATGAAGAGAGAGAAAAGGTGGGCCTTACTCATCCAATAGAAACCACAAATACCCACCATTGCTTCAATGTGGATGTAACTGGAAGGTATTATGCTGAGTGAAGTAAGTCAATCAGAGAAGGACAAACATTGTATGTTCTCATTCACTTGGAGAATATAAATAATAGTGAAAGGGAATATAGGGGAAGGGAGAAGAAATGTGTGGGAAATATCAGAAAGGCAGACAGAACATAAACTCCTAACACTAGGAAGCTAACTAGGGGTGATGGAAGGGAAGGAGGTCAGGGATCTGTATGAATGGGTGACGGGCACTGAGGGGGGCACTTGACAGGATGAGCACTGAGTGTTATTCTGTATGTTGTCAAATTGAACACCAATAAAAAGTGAATATATTATTTAAAAAAAAAGAAAGAGGGAAAGAAAGAAATAGTGGCACCTTGGTGGCTCAGTCAGTTAAGCTTCTACCTTAAGTCAGATCATGATCCAGGTCCCAATGTAGGCTCTCTGTTCAGCAGGGAACCTGCTTCTCCCTCTCCCTCTGCCCCTCTCACTCATGGTTTTTCTCTCCTCTCTCTCTCAAATAAATAAAAAACATCTTTGAAAAAGAAACTAAAAAAAACAAAGCCACAAGAAGAGAAATCTCCCACGTAGAAGAATTTCAAACAATTTGTGCAGACATTCCACCCTCAAGTTGATGAGCATAGCTTCCCACTCTTACATGTGGAATACACATAGTAACTTCCTTCTACAAAATATATTATGAAAAACTTAAAATAATAATGATAATAATAATAATAAGAAGAAGAAGAAGAAGGAGGAGGAGGAGGAGAAGAATCACTTAACTACGGAGAAAGATGACAAACACTACCTCAGCAAGATGATCAGATCGATACCAAGACTGATAAATCATGTTGAAAGTATCTATCCTTTATATGATATAATGAAAATGGCAGTATATCTTTGTATATAATCCACAAAAACAGTTCAATCATGAGATAAACGAAAGACATGTCTCAACTGAGGGAAATTTTCAAAATACTCTACTTCTCAAAGTATTCCAGTGCAACAACAAGGAAAGGCTGAAAGACTGTCACAATCCAGAGGAGCCTAAGAAAACAGGAGGACAAATGGAATGTGATATGAGGGATGGTAACTTAGCAAAAACTAAGGAAATCTGAATAAAGTATGGTCCTTGGTTAATGCAACTATTTTAATATTGATTCATTAGCTAATATTTGTACCATACTGATATAAGATATCAATAATTGGAGAAATTGAGTGCAAGTGCATGCGAATGCTCTGTACTATCTTCTCAATTTCCCTATAAATCTTTCTTTTTTTTCCTAATAAATAAGATTTATTTTGAAAATTGACTTAAATGAATCAGGCTCCAAGTGTGAAGACATTTTAAGAATAGTTAAATTAACTTTTGCCTTATTCTTAAAGACTTCCTTCGATGGGAACAAAGTAATAATTTTATATCAGAAGGAAAGAAAAACACTTATGAACACGTATAATGTCTCCTCAACCTGAAAAGCAGGAACGGATAATAAATAGCAAAAATCAGATAAAAAATATTTCTATTATAATAGACACCAAATTGCAAGGGCATTTAAAATTAGCAATGCATAACATTTATTTCCTTGACATTTGTCTTCCAAAGAGTTCACAGTGTTTCAGTGTCAGTTGAAACAGGGGAAGAATCTCAGGGAAGAATCCTTCACATAATAATAGGACCACTGGTAATAATATATCTCAGTTCTTTCCAAATCCATAAAGATGCAATTCCTGAGGAGTGACTGAGCTGTGAAGAAAAAGATGAGAAAGCCTCATCCCTCTGAATTACTTGTGTCAGAATATTTTAACCATAGTACTATGGATAGTAGTAAATTATCCTTATTAACAGGAAATACGTCTCAGATTGGAATCTGAGCAATCAGAAGGGCAGAGAAAAAACACTTTGAATCGCTCTTCATCTTATAAAGAGAAAGGACAGCTTTTTTATGTACGAAGTCAGTTGTCAAGATAGCCTTAGGGAATAAGATTCTGCAGCATCGAATCCCGCTGCACAGCTGGGACGCCCACGCCCCAGGTCTTCCTGATCCCAAATCCCTGGGCCTGTCCCCCACACAGGCTGCCAGGCTGAGGTCATTTGCAATTGCTCTCTTAGGAGCTCCGGGGAAGGGGGAAGGAGCTAGATAGGATGGGAAGGGATGCAAGGAGGCCAAGAAAATGAAGGCCTTTCCACTTTAAGTTCAGCGTTCGAACACGTCCAGCCATCCCAGGCCCCCGTGAAGAAGAGATGAAATTTACATTACTTCATTTACAGGAAAAAAACAAAAGTTTACAGCTTAATGCCCTGGAAAGCCCCACAATAGAATAAGAACTGAGCCCACGCCAAGGGCTGAAAGCGCCTATTAGAATGAGAACAGAGCTCAATGCCCTTGAAGGCCCCATATCAAAATGTAAACACAACTTGAGGAATTGCTCCAGCCCTTTTGGAGGTCCCCAAGACAAGCCCTTAAAAGCAAAACACCACCTTGGGGTCCAAGTCCCTGCTCTGCTGTGTCGGGTGTACTTGGACGCAAGCTCGAGTTTGGAAATTAACCCTTGTGTGTTTGCATCAGTGTCAGCTCCGTAGTGGTTTCTCGGATTCACAATCTTGGGCACAACACCCCCATGTCCCCTCCCACCTGGGCTGAACCACTATCCCCTCCCATCCAGGCTGACACTCAGTCACCTCCCCGCCCACAACAGCTGGGCACAGGCCCTCACACAGGTGTCACGGGCACGGTGGACCCTTTCATCATGCCTGGCCTCCCAGAGGAAAGAAAGAGGTTTCGGCAGGACACACTCCCATGGTGGCCCCAGGGCTCCCTGCCCAGCACAGCAGCTCGTGACAGGTTGGGGTCTGTGTCCCTGACGCCTACTCCTCCTCCCCGGGTTTCCTACAGGAAATGAAGGAGGAGGCCCTGGTCTCCTCCAGGGACATATGGAGGTAGACTTGGATGTCACCAGGATGTTCGGCAGCCACACCATATTTTGGGATGGCTAGGGGGTCGGGTGAGGCTGCTGGGCCAGGGGTCTTCGGGACACCAAGGGAGGCCCGGGGCCTTCTGGGTAGGGAAAACGGGGCTACTGAGGCCGGGGGAGCAATAGCAGCCAACAACACACTGCTCCATGGTAGGATGCTGGGGCTGACACCCGTGACCACACTCCCGGTGCCTCGGGGATGAGGAGGTCACTAGGATGGGGCCTCCAGGGGTAGCCATGGGAGCTGAAGACCAAAGAGGAGAGGGACGGCTCCCTGAGAAGCAGGGGATGGGGTGGGGGATGTGGGGGCAGGAACTGGACCTGGGGGCCAGGCTGCATAGCCACGGCTGGAGCAGGACCACATCGATCCCATGAGGGTCGGACGGGTCAGAGTGACACCCACTCTCGGTGCTTTATATTATTCTAAATTTTATGCATTTAATTTGAGACAATTTGCAATTTGAAAGCATATATAGTAAAATGACCCCCAGAAAATGCCCCCGGTCCAGCCAGGGCCCTGCAATGACCACACGGAACCCCAGGGGCAGGTGTCACTGCAAACCCCAGACTAGTCACCTTTAACTGTAGATGTCTCCTTAGCATCATAGAGGAAGGAGATTTCCTGTGTCCGCAGGCCCCCCACGACATCCCCCACATTTCCCACTCTCACACCATCCTCCTACATCATCATCCCCAATGGTATCCCACCTACACATCCCCCTCACACCCACACAGCCCCACACAATCCGCACTCACACTATACCCCAACACCATCACCCCTACACAATCCCCCACACTCCACCACCATCATACCCCTGCCCCCACACCATCCACCACCACACCATTGGCCCCCAGCAATGACCCAATGCAGGTGCCCCCTGTGGGACATGCTCAGCCTCCCCGGGGTTCTCTGGATACCCTAATCCCATCAGAAGCCCGGGAGTCCCATAGAGTACTCAGGGGTTGCAGGGAGGAGGGAAGACAGGAAGCCCCCGACAGGGTGGGTGCAGTTGAGTGATGCAGAGGACCCACTGTGCCCTGCCTCCACCCACTGTCCCTCATTTAGGGCAGTAAACACTGCACAGGACACCAGTCCCTAACCCATGGGGATCTGGGCTGGCCTGGCCCTGGGCTCTGTGAGGGCTGGGGTGATTTGAGCCCCCAACACAGGCCCAACACAAAGACTAATGGGATCCAGCACACACAGCCCTGGATAGCCCTGGATTCTGGCCCCAGGCTGAGCCAGCCCTCTCACAGCTGGATGGTGGGCCCCACCTGCACCCACACCAGGAGGCTGGCTCCTACAGGTGCTGGGGCCCCAGGGAGCCTGAGGCCAGGGTCCAGCTGCCCTGCGGAGACCCAGCGCAGAAGCCCATGAGCTGCAGGTCCAGGTCAGGTCAGCTCTGCTGTCCTCAGAACCGTCTCTCAGACTGAAACCTCAGGACACACGCCCCCACCCAGAGTCCACACATGCTTCCAGGTGGGGGACTCCGGCATCCGTCCCCAACCCATGTCATTCTTGCCCTTCCCTAAGGGACAGAAAGGTCTCCATCCCCAGGGGAAGGCGTGCACCCTCGGCTCTGAGCCCGTTTACTGTAGAAAGTCAATAAAGTGTTGTGGTGTGAAAATGCACAGCCAGCCCACTTCTGTGTCTCCCAGAACACTGTTCACGGGGCATGGAGAGACCCCCAGAGAGGAGGAGGGGGTACCACCTAGGCCCCACAAGCCCCTGCAGGGGCGCCGCCAGGAACACCCGGCTGACGTCCCCACGTGCCTTCCACGGGTGGCCAGATGCCGGGGTCAGGACCCAACGGACTTTACTGGGACTCAGGCTGTGCCCCGCGGGCCAGGAGGGCCTGGGAAAGAGTGACACCAGGAAGCCTCAGGTCACCAGGGTCTATGCAAAGCGACCCAGAGGTCTGTGCTCCCTCTTTCCAGGAGGCCGTGGCTGGCCGGGTACAGGGCACTTCCTCCCCTCCCCGCATCCCTGTGCCTGTGTGGCTGGGGCAGAGAGGGCCTGCCGGGCGGTCAGCATGGTCCTAGAAGGGATGTTAAGGACAGTACACCTTTGAGTTGTACCCAAGATTGTGAATCCGAGAATCCACTGAGGAGCCAACACCGATGCAAACTCCCAAGGGTTCCTTACAATCTGGAGCTTGTGTCCTAGTGCACCCGACACAGCGGAGCAGGGATTTGGACCCTGAGACTAAGAGGAGTAGCAGCTTTATAGGGGCCATTGGCCCATGGGATACACAGAAAGTTGCACAGTCGTGTCGGTCCACATGCAGGTGGCCGATTGAATTACACCTTACCCTATAGGATCCACTTGACCTGGCCTATTTCTTTGGTCAGAATCGGCGTGCAGTTTTGGCGGGCACAAAGCAGGGTTACATTGTTATGAGCCGATTTACGATTACGGTGTGCCCAGCGGCTTGACTGGGTTGGGGCAATGCCTTAAGACATAAGCAGGTCATGTGGGGGTCATAGGGGAGGTGGCGGTTGTAGCACAAAATGGAATCAGTCCTGCTCTGCTTGTCCAGGGGTAGGCGATTCTTGATAAATTTCCTGGGCCCCACACTTGCAGATCATGCACCTGGGCCACCCTCACCAGGTGGACTCACTGTGCATACCTTGTGGTGATGGATCTCTCACACCAGTGTGTAGAGGGCACCCTCCTCGCCCTAGTGAGTAGGGGCTGGGTGAGCATGGGGCTTGGCCCGAAGGCCAGGCAGCAGAGGACCGAGGAACACCAGCCCCATGACCACCCCTACTCCCACACACAGGCTGCCGCATGGCTCCCTGTAATGGGCACCCGGCACCTCTGGAGATCCACCTAGTGTGGCCCCGAGGTCTGGCTCCCTGCTGGAGAGGCATCGGGGAGAAGAGAAGCAGGCGGCGCTTGGGGAGACCCACTGCCGGACATTGGATTGTGGCCGAGCCAGACCTTCCACCTCAGCTGACCCTCCAGCTGAAATTCACCTCAGGAGTGAGCCCTGGGTCAGCCAGGAGAGCCCAGCTAGCCACCCAGCATCAGCACCAGAAATGATGTTGTATCAACCATTTCGGCATTTGGGTGACCCAGCCGGAAGATCTGATAGCTGCATGTGACAGCTTCATGTGATAGACACACACACACCCCACAACCAACAAAAGTCAGAATCCCCCCAATGTTGTCAAACAGCAGCTGGATGGTTACATACACGACGCCGTGGTCCCCAATAGGATACCTGGAAGATGCTATAAACCATGACTGCAGAGGTGCTGGAGGCACGGAGATGTGCCTGCTGTGTTCCAAAAAGGAGTGCAGAGGTGCAGGAAGCATCCTACAGAGGGGGGGGGCCCTCCTAGGAAAGGACACCAGGACCCTGTGAAGCCCACGGATGGTGAAATCATTCCTCTTCTCTTTCAGCTTCTGCTTTTCCTACTAAATGCCATTTTCCACAATCATAATAGCAAAAATTTATTTTATGTTTTCATATTTCTTTTTATTGGAGTCCAATTTGTATGAATTCTTGCTTCAGCAAGGGTGTCATTCAGGATAGAAAGAGAGAGAAAGATTTTCCCAGACAGGCAAAGTATAATGGAGTTCATGACCACTAAACCAGTCCAGTAAGGAATTTTCAGAGGGACCATTCTAGTGGGGGAAAAAAGAGACCAAAATCAACAAAGACTAGAAAGGACCAGAGAACGTCATCAGAAACACCAACTCTACTGGTAACACAAAGGCACAAAGTTCATATTTTGAATAAGCACTCTGAATGCTGATACTAAATGCTCCAATCAAAATATATAGGGTATCAGAGTGCCTTAAAAAACAAGATCCGCGATGCCTGGGTGGCTCAGGGTTTGAGCCTCTGCCTTTGAATCAGGATGTGATCCTAGAGTCTGGGATCGAGTCCCATATTGGGCTCCTGGTGGGAAGCCTGCTTCTCTCTGGGCCTAATTTTCTGCCTCTCTCTCTCTCTCTCTCTCTCTCTCATGCTCTCAAAAATAAACTAGTCATTAAAAAAACAAGGTCCATAGGTATGCTGCCTACTAGATGCTCACCTTACACCTATAGACACCAGCAGATTGAAAGTCAGGGATGGAAAATCATCTATCACGCTAATGGTTATGAAAAGAAAGTTGGAGGACCAATGCTTATGTTAGAAAAACTAGATTTGAAACCAAACCCTGGGGGACACCTGGTGGCACAGTGGTTGAGCATCTGCCTTTGGCTCAGGGTGTGTTCCTGGGATCCCAGGATCGAGTCTCACATCGGCATCCCTTTGGGGAGCCTTTCTCTCCCTCTGCCTATGTTTCTGCCTCTGCTTCTCTGTGTATCTCTCATGAATAAATAAATTAAATATTCAATCTCAAAAAAGAAAGAACAAATACTATAAGAAGTGATGAAGAAGGGCATTATTTCATAGTTAAAAAGACTCTCTATCAGGATCAAACAACTAAATATTTATGCTGCCAACATGGGAGTACCTAAATATGGAAAACAATTACCAACAAATGTACAGGAACTCACTGATAATAATACAATGACGGGATTTTAACACCCACCCACTTATGGCAATGGACCGATTGTCTATGCAGGAAATCAACAGGGGAACAATAGCCTTGACACACTGGACCACAGGGACCCAACAGATAGTCTGAACATTTCTTCCTAAAGCAGAATACACATTACTTTCTTTTTTTTTTAAAGATTTTATTTATTTATTCATGATAGTCACACACAGAGAGATAGAGGCAGAGACATAGGCAGAGGGAGAAGCAGGCTCCAAGCAGGGAGCCCGATGTGGGATTTGATCCCGGGTCTCCAGGATTGCGCCCTGGGCCAAAGGCAGGCGCCAAACCGCTGCGCCACCCAGTGATCCCAGAATACACATTCCTTTCAAGTGCACATGGGACATTCTCCAGAACAGATCATATCATAGGCCACAAATCAGCCCTCAACAGGTACAACAGGTTCAAGAAGTTTGATATCACACCCTGTATATTTTTTTTTAATTTTTATTTATTTATGATAGTCACACAGGGAGAGAGAGAGGCAGAGACATAGGCAGAGGGAGAAGCAGGCTCCATGCACCGGGAGCCTGACGTGGGATACGATCCTGGGTCTCCAGGATCGCGCCCTGGGCCAAAGGCAGGCGCCAAACCGCTGCACCACCCAGGGATCCCCACCCTGTATATTTTTTACCACGATGCTATGAAACTTGAAGTCGGCAGTAAGAAAAAATTTGGACAGACCAAAAATACGTGGAGATTATGAACATCCTACTAGAGAATGAATGGAGCAACCTGGAAATTAAAGAGGAAATTTAAAACAAATGAAAATGAAAACATGTTTCCCCAAACCTCTGGGATGTAGCAAAGGCAGTCCAAAGAGGGAAGTACATAGCAATACAGGCTTACCTCAGGAAACAAGAAGTCGGGGATCCCTGGATGGCGCAGCGGTTTGGTGCCTGCCTTTGGCCCAGGGCGCGATCCTGGAGACCCGGGAACGAATCCCACATCGGGCTCTTGGTGCATGTAGCCTCCTTCTCCCTCTGCCTATGTCTCTGCCTCTCTCTCTCTCTGAGACTATCATAAATAAATAAAAATTAAATAAAATGTTTAAAAAAAAGGAAACAAGAAGTCTCTCATACACAACCTAACCCTACACCTAAAGGAGCTGGAAAAGGCATAGCAAACAAAGCCTAAAGCCTACAGAAGAAGGGAAAAAATTAAGATGAGAGCAGAAATAAACAATACAGAAATAAAAAAACAGTAGAATGGAATAACGAAACTAAGAACCGGTTCTTCAAAATAATTAATAAAATGGATCAAGCCCTATCCAGGCTTATGAATGAGAAAAGACCTAAATAAATAAAATCACAAATGAGAGAAGAGTGATCACAATCAACACCAGAAAAATAAGACAATTATAAGGGAATACTATGAAAGAATATATGTTAACAAACTGGGAGACCTGGAAGAAATGGACAAATCCCTAGAAATGTGCAAATGAGCAAAACTGAAATAGGAGAAATAGAAAATGTGAACATACCCATAACTAGCAAAGGAATTGAATCAGCAAGGCCCCTGGGTGCCTCAGTTGTTGAGCATGTGCTTTGGCTCAGGTCATGATCCTGGGGTCCTGGGGAATCAAGTCCCACATCAGACTCCCCGCATGGAGCCTCATGTTCCCTGTGCCTATACCTCTGCATCTCTGTGTCTCGCATGAATACATAAATAAAATCTTTAAAAAAGAAAAAAGATAAAAAGATGAGAAAGGACCCAAATAAAATCAGAAATGAGAAAAGAGAAATAAAAACCAACACTAGAGAAATATAAAAGATTATAAGAGAATATGATGAAAAATTATATGCCAGCAACCTAGAACCTGGAAGAAATAGATCAATTCCTGGAAATATATAACATAGCAAAAATTAAAAATGAAGAAATAAGAAATTTGAACAGACAGTTGACCAGCAAAGAAATTGAATCAGCAATCAGGGTTCTACCAATAGGAGATGCTTAGATCAATAGAACAGAATGGAAAGTCAAAACAAGATACAAACATGTATCTATGACCCATAATGGACAACAAGGCAGGAAGGAATATCCAATGGCAGAAAGACAGTCTCTTCAACAAACCCTAACCCTGACTGCAGGATAAGAACAAATGGTGTTGGGAAAACCAGGCAGCCACATGCAGAAGAATGAAACTGGACCACTTTCTTACTCCATATATATAAAAAATAAATTCAAAATGGATGAAAGACCTAAATGGGAGACCAAAAAACATATAAAGAAGAAAAGATAGGCAGCAATGACTTTGACATTGGCCATTGGATCTTCTTTCTAGATATGCCTCTGAGGTGAGGGAAACAAAAGCAAATATCCTATTGTGACTTCATCAAATTGAAAAGCTTCTGCAAAGTGAAGGAAAGAACCAAAGCTAAAAGGCAACATACAGGAGCAGGGGCAAGATGGCGGAAGAGTAGGGTCCCCAAGTCACCTGTCCCCTCCAAATTACCTAGATAACCTTCAAATCATTCTGAAAATCTTCGAATTCTGCCTGAGATTTAAAGACAGACCAGCTGGAATGCTACAGTGAGAAAAGTTCGTGCTTCTATCAAAGTAGGATGACAGGGGGGAAAAAGAAATAAAGAAACAAAAGGCATCCAAGGGGAGGGGCCCCACGAGGAGCCGGGCTAAGGCCAGGCGGTGTGCCCCCTGGTCAGGAGAGCTTTGTCCCAGAGAAGCAGGATCGGCACCAATCTTCCTGGGCAGAATGGCGCCCACAGGGATTCAGAGCAGGACCCCAGGAGGGCGGGGATACCCTCATGCTCCCTGGGACACTAAGAGACACCTGCACTCCCAGGAGAGTGCACCAAGCTCCCTAAGTGCTGCAGGGCACGTGCACTGACCTGGGAGCAGCTCAGAGGGTTTCGGGCAGGGCTCTGCGTGGAGCAGGTTGCATGCCCCGGGAGCAGCTTGGTGGCAGTGCCTCAAGCAGAGGAAGTGGCTCCGTGCAGAGGGGGCTGTGCGGCTCCGGAAGCAACTCGGAGGTGCTCAGGCGGCGGCTCCCTGAGGGGGCTGCCCGACCAGGAGCAGCTCAGAGGGGCTGGGTGGCAGCTGTGGGGAAAGAAAGCTGTGCAGACAGGAGCGTGAATCCAACAGCGCAGGCCCCAGAGCACAGGGCGCCAGGACACAGCCCAGGATTAGGCCTCCCCGGGGACAGGCAGAGGCCCGGATGGCCCAGGACAGCAAGGACACTCCTGCCCAGAGCTGAGCAGATCAGCGGTCCCGACCCAGAGCCTCCAGGCAGTGAAGATGGACTGCTCTGGAGTTACTGTGGGGGTTGAATACAGGTATCCAGAGCTGGCCGCTGCCACTGGGGTTGTTCCTCTTGAGGCCTCACGGGGTAAACTACGCCCACTGAGCCCTGCACCAGGCAGTGGACAGAGCAGCTCCCCCAAGTGCTAACATCTGAAAATCAGCACAACAGGCCCCACCCCAGAAGTCCATCTAGACGGACAAGTTCCAGGGGAAGTCAAGGGACTTAAAGTATACAGAATCAGAAGATACTCCCCCATGTTTTTTTTTATTTCTGATTGCTTCGCCCTCCCTTTTCCCCCTTCTTTCCTTTTCTTTCTCTTTTTATTCTCTTTTTTCTTCTATCTTCCTTTATTCTTTTTTCTTTTTCTTTTCTTTCCTTCTTTCTCTCCTCTCTTTTTCTCCTTTTCCCAATAAAATTTGTTTTTGGCCACTGCACTGAGCAAAATGACTAGAAGGAGAAGCTCACCTCAAAAGAAAGAATCAGAAACAGTCCTATCTCCCACAGAGTTACAAAATCTGGATTAGAATTCAATGTCAGAAAGCCAATTCAGAAGCACTATTATACAGCTACTGGTGGCTCTAGAAAAAAGCATAAAGGACTCAAGAGACTTCATGACTGCAGAATTTAAATCCAATCAGGCAGAAAGTAAAAATCAATTGAATGAGATGCAATCCAAACTAGAAGTCCTAACGATGAGAGTTAACAAGGTAGAAGAACAAGGGAATGAAATAGAAGACAAGTTGATGGCAAAGAGGGAAACTGAGGAAAAAAGAGACAGACAATTAAAAGACCAGAAAGACAGATTAAGGGAAATAAACGACAGTCTGAGGAAGAAAACCTACGTGTAATTGGGGTTCCCGAGGGCGCCAAAATGGACAGAGGGCCAGGATAAGTATTTAAACAAATACTAGCTGAAAAATTTCCTAATCTGGGAAGGGAAACAGGCATTCAGATCCAGAAAATAGAGAGATCCCCCCCCCTAAAATCAATAAAAACCGTCCAACACCTTGACATTTAATAGTGAAGCTTCCAAATTCCAAAGATAAAGAGAAGATCCTTAAAGCAGAAAGAGACAAGAAATCCCTGACCTTTATGGGGAGGAGCATTAGGGTAACAGCAGACGTCTCCACAGCGACCTGGCAGCCCAGAAAGGGCTGGCAGGATATATTCAGGGTCCTCAATGAGAAGAACATGCAACCAAGAATACTTTATCCAGCAAGCTCTCATTCAAAATGGAAGGAGAGATAAGGAGCTTCCAAGACAGGCAGGAACTGAAAGAATATGTGACCTCCAAACCAGCTCTGCAAGAAATTTTAAGGGGGACTCTTAAAATTCCCCTTTAAGAAGAAGTTCAGTGGAACAATCCACAAAAACAAGAACTGAATAGATATCATGATGACACTAAACTCATATCTATCGATAGTAACTCTGAACATGAACAGGCTTAATGACTGCGTCAAAAGGCCCAGGGTTTCAGACTGGATAAAAAAGCAGGACCCATCTATTTGCTGTCTATGAGAGACTCATTTTAGACAGAAGGACACCTACAATCTGAAAATTAAATGTTGGAGAACCATTTACCATTCAAATGGTCCTCAAAAGAAAGCAGGGGTAGCCATCCGTATATCAGATAAATTAAATTTACCTCAAGGACTGTAGTGAGAGATGAAGAGGAACACTAAATGATACTTAAGGGATCTATCCAACAAGAGGACTTAACAATCCTCAATATATGCCCCGAATATGGGAGCTGCCAAATACTTAAACCAATTAATAACCAAAGTAAAGAAATACTTAGATAATAATTGTCTTATACTTGGTGACTTCAATCTAGCTCTTTCTACCCTCGATAGGTCTTCTAAGCACATCTCCAAAGAAACGAGAGCTTTAAATGATACACTGGACCAGATGGATTTCACAGAAATCTACAGAACTTTACATCCAAACTCAACTGAATGCACATTCTTCTCAAGTGCACATGGAGCTTTCTCCAGAATAGACCACATACTGGGTCACAAATCGGGTCTGAACCGATACCAAATGATTGGGATCGTCCCCTGCATATTCTCAGACCATAATGCCTTGGAATTAGAACTAAATCATAATAATAAGTTTGGAAGGAGCTCAAACACGTGAGGTGAAGGATCATCCTGCTAAAAGATGAAAGGGTCAACCAGGAAATTAAGGAAGGATTAAAAAGATTCATGGAAACTAATGAGAATGAACATACAACCATTAAAATATTTGGCTTGCAGCAAAAGCAGTCCTAAGGGGGAAATACATCACAATATAAGCATCTATTCCAAAAGGCGAAACTACTCAAATACAAAAGCTAACCTTACACATAAAGAGGCTAGAGGAAAAAAAAGCAGATAGATCCTACACCCAACAGAAGAATAGAGTTAATTAACATTCGAGCAGAACTCAAGGAAATTGAGACCAGAAGAACTGTGGAACAGATCAACGGAAGGAGGAGTTGGTTCGTTGAATGAATTAATAAGATAGATAGACCATTAGCCAACCTTATTAAAAAGAAGAGAGAGAAGGGATCCCTGGGTGGCGCAGTGGTTTGGCGCCTGCCTTTGGCCCAGGGCGCGATCCTGGAGACCCGGGATCGAGTCCCACGTCAGGCTCCCGGTGCATGGAGCCTGCTTCTCCCTCTGCCTGTGTCTCTGCCTCTCTCTCTCTCACTGTGTGCCTATCATGAATAAATAAAAAAAAATTTAAAAAAAAAAAAGAAGAGAGAGAATATTCAAATTAATAAAATCATGAATGAGAAAGGAGATGTCACTACCAACACCAAGGAAATACAAAGGATTTTAAAAACATATTATGACCAGCCATACACCAATAAATTAGGCAATCTAGAAGAAATGGACGCATTCCTGGAGCCAGAAACTGCCAGAACTGGAACAGGAAGAAATACAAAACCTGAACAGGCCAAAAACCAGGTAGGAAATTGAAGCAGTCTTTCAAAACCTCCCAGGACACAAACGTCCAGGGCCAGATGGCTTCCCAGGGGAATTCTATCAAACGTTTAAAGAAGAAACCATACCTATCCTACTAAAGATGTTTGGAAAGTTAGAAAGAGATAGAGTACTTCCAAATTCATTCCATGAGGCCAGTATCACCTTAATTCCAAAACCAGACAAAGACCCCACCAAAAAGGAGAATTACAGACCAATAGCCATGATGAACATGGATGCAAAAATTCTCAACAAGATACTAGCCAATAGGATCCAAAAGTACATTAAGAAAATTATTCACCATGACCAAGTAGGATTTATCCTCGGAACACAGGCTGGTTCAACACTCTTCAAACAATCAATGTGATTCATCATATCAGCAAGAGACAAACCAAGAACCATATGATCCTCTCATTAGATGCAGAGAAAGCATTTGACAAAATAGAGCATCCATTCCTGATCAAAACACTTCAGAGCATAGGGAGAGAAGGAACATTTCTCGTCATCTTAAAAGCAATCTAGGAAAAGCCCACAGCAAATATCATTCTCAGTGGGGCTGCACTGGAGGCCTTTCCCCAAAGATCAGGAACAAGACAGGGATGTCCACTCTCCCACTGCTATTCAACATAGTACTGGAAGTCCCAGCCTCAGCAGACAGCAAAAAGACATTAAAGGCATTCAAATTGGCAAAGAAGTAGTCAAACACTCCCTCTTCTCAGATGACATAATACTTTACCTAGAAAACCCAAAAGCCTCCACCCCAAGATTGCTAGAACACATACAGCAATTTGGTAGCGTTGCAGGATACAAAATCAATGCCCAGAAATCAATGGCATTTCTATACACTGACAATGAGACTGAAGAAAGAGAAATTAAGGAGTCAATTTCATTTACAATTGCACCAAAAAGCTTAAGATACCTAGAAATAAACCTAACCAAGGAGGTAAAGGATATACCCTAAAAACAATAGAACACTTCTGAAAGAAATTGAGGAAGACAAAAGAGATGGAAAAATATTCCATGCTCATGGATTGGCAGAATTATCATTGTGAAAATGTCAATGGTACCCAGGCAATGAACACGTTTAATGCAAACCCTATCAAAATACCATGGACTTTCTTCAGAGAGTTAGAACAAATTATTTTAATATTTGTGTGGAACCAGAAAAGACCCCGAATAGCCAGGGGAATTTAAAAAAGACAACCTTATATGGGGACATCAGAATGCCAGATTTCAGGGTGTACTACAAAGCTGTGGTCATCAAGACAGTGTGGTACTGGCACAAAAACAGACAAATAGATCAATGGAACAGAATAGAGAACCCAGAAGTGGACCTTGAACTTTATGGTCAACTAATATTCGATAAAGGAGGAAAGACTATCCATTGGAAGAAAGACAGTCTCTTCAATAAATTGGGCTGGGAAAATGGACATCCACATGCAGAAGAATGAAACTAGACCACTCTCTTTCACCATACACAAAGATAATCTGAAAATGGATGAAAGATCTAAATGTGAGACAAGAGTCCATCAAAATCCTAGAGGAGAACACAGGCAACACCCTTTTTGAACTTGGCCACAGTAACTTCTTGCAAGATACATCCACGAAGGCAAAAGAAACAAAAGCAAAAATGAACTGTTGTGATTTCATCAAGATAAGAAGCTTTTGCACAGCAAAGGATACAGTCAACAAAACTAAAAGACAACCTACAGAATGGGAGAAGATATTTGCAAATGATGTATCAGATAAAGGGCTAGTTTCAAAGACCTATAAAGAACTTCTTAAAATCAACACTAAAGAGACAAAGAATCCAATCATGAAATGGGCAAAAGACATGAAGAGAAATCTCACAGAGGGAGACACTGACATGGCCAACATGCACATGAGAAAATGCTCTGCATCACTTGCCTCAGGGAAATAGAAATCAAAACTACAATGAGATACCACCTCACACCAGTGAGAATGGGGAAAATTAACAAGGCCGGAAACCACAAATGTTGGAGAGGATGTGGAGAAAAGGGAACCCTCTTACACTGTTGGTGGGAATGTGAACTGGTGCAGCCACTCCGGAAAACTGTGTGGAGGTTCCTCAAAGAGTTAAAAATAGACCTGCCCTATGACCCAGAAATTGCACTCTTCCCTATTTACCCAAAATATTCAGATGCAATGAAACGCCGGGACACCTGCACCCCGATGTTTTTACCACGAATGTCCACAATAGCGACACTGTGGATGGAGCCATGGTGTCCACTGAAAGATGAATGAATAAAGAAGATGTGGTTTATGTATACAATGGAATATTCCTCAGCCATTAGAAACGACAAATACCCACCATTTGCTTCAACGTGGATGGAACTGGAGGGTATTATGCTGAGTGAAGTAAGTCAATCGGAGAAGGACAAATGTATGTTGTCATTCAATGCGTTAATATAAATAATAGTGAAAAGGAATATAGGGGAATGGAGAAGAAATGTGTGGGAAATATGAGAAATGGAGACAGAACATAAAGACTCCTAACTCTGAGAAAGTAACTAGGGATGCTGGGAGGGGAGGAGGGCAGGGGGTGCGGGTGAATTGGTGACGGGCACTGAGGGGGGCACTTGCCGGGATGAGCATGGGTGTTATTCTGTTTGTTGGTCAATTGAACACCAATAAAAAATAAATTTACTAAAAAAAAAAGTTCAAACAGCTAAACATTTATGCTGCCAACATAGGAGTACCTAAATATAGAAACCAATTAACAACAAACATACAGGAAATCACTGATAATAATACAATGACAGGGGATTTTAACACCCACTTATGGCAATGGACTGATCGTCTATGCAGAAAATCAACAGGGGAACAATAGCCTTGACACACTGGATGACAGGGACTCAACAGATATAGTCTGAACATTTCTTCCTAAAGCAGAATACACATTCCTTTCAAGTTCACATGGGACATTCTCCAGAAAAGATCATATCATGGGCCCTCAACAGGTACAACAGGTACAAGAAGGTTGATATCACCCCTTGTACATTTTCGGACCACCACGCTATGAAACTGGAAGTCGACAGTAAGAAAAAAAATTGGACAGACCAATAATACATGGAGATTATGAACATCCTACTAGAGAATGAATGGAGCAACCAGGAAATTAACAAGGAAATCTAAAACAAATGAAAATGAAAACATGTTTCTCCAAACCTCTGGGATGTAGCAAAGGCAGTCCTAAGAGGGAAGTACATAGCAATACAGGCCTAAAGAAACAAGAAGTCTCCAATACACACCCTAACCCTACACCTAAAGGAGCTGGTAAAGGAATAGGAAACGAAGCCTAAATCCTACAGAAGGGAAAAAATAAAGATGAGAGAAGAAATAAACAATGCAGAAAAAACAAAACATTAGAATGGAATAACGAAACTAAGAGCTGGTTCTTCAAAAATTAATTAATAAAATGGATCAAGCCCTAGCCAGCCTTATCAACGAGAAAAGAGAAAACCTAAATAAATAAAATCACAAATGAGAGAAGAGAGATCACAATCAACACCAGAAAAATAAGATGATTATAAGTGAATACTATGAAAGATTATACACTAACAAACTGGGAGACCTGGAAGAAATGGACAAAACCCTAGAAATGTGCAAACAAGCAAAACTGAAATAGGAAGAAATAGAAAATATGAACAGACCCATAACTAACAAAGAAATTGAATCAGTAAGGCACCTGGGTGCCTCAGTGGTTGAGCATCTGCCTTGGCTCAGGTCATGTTCCCGGGGTCCTGGGGGATCACGTCCTACATCAGACTCCCTGCATGAAGCCTCATTTTCCCTCTGCCTATAACTCTGCTTCTCTGTGTCTCTCATGAATACATAAATAAAGGTGAAGCCACTGTGGAAAACAGTCTGGAGGGTCCTCGAGAAATTAAAAATAGGGGATCCCTGGGTGGCGCAGTGGTTTGGTGCCTGCCTTTGGACCAGGGCGTGATCCCTGAGACCCGGGATCGAATCCCACTTCGGGCTCCCAGTGCATGTAGCCTGCTTCTTTCTCTCCCTGTGTCTCTGCCTTTGTCTCTGTGACTATCATAAAAAAAATTTTAAAAAAGACGTTAAAAATAGAGCTACCCTACGATTCCAAAATTGCACAGCTAGGTATTTACCCCGAGGATACAAAAGTAGTTTAGTAGATTTTAAGAGGAACATGCAGCCCAGTGTTGGTAGCAGCGTTATCAACAACAGCGAAACTGTGTATAGAGCCGAGATGTCCATCGACAGATGAATGGGCAGAGACGATGTGGTAAATATACACACTGCGACATCACTGGGTCATCAGAAGGGATGAAATGAAGCCATTTACAATGACGTGGGAGAAGTGGAAGGGACTTATGCTAAATGAACTCAGTCAGTCAGAGAATACAGATTCCAAATACCATACAATTGCATTCACATGTGAATTTTAAGAAACCAAACAAACTGGCAAAGGGGCAAAGGGTGAGATGAGACATGCAAACCAAGAAACACACTCTTAACCACAGAGAATAAACTAATAAATACCAGAGGAAGGTGGGGGGTGTGAAATCAGGGGATGGGGATAGTGGAGGGCACCTCTGACCAGTACCAGGCGTTGTATTCAAGGGTTGAATCACTATGTGGTAAACCTGAAACTATATCATACTGTGTTTACAAAGAGGAATTCAAGTAAAACTTTAAAATAATAATTGGTAGTATAGAGAAAACATGTGCACACAAGAGATAAAATCAGAAAGGCAACTGAAAATCCAAACAAAGAGTCTTTAGAGCCACAAATCCCCTCCTTCGCTCAGCTCACAAGAATCCTGCCATGCCTATTCTCACCCCAGAGAAGACTGGATTTTGATTCTCTGGGGAGGCCACTGACTTGGTGGAATCAGGCTATCTTTGAAACCAAAACCTAAATAGAGTGCATAAAACTAAACTGCCCAAGATGCTAGGAGTCCCAGTGCAGGCACATGCCAAGACACAAACTCTAACCATACACAGACATAACCCTTACCCTACACTTAAGCCTAATGTTAACCTAACACTTAAACAAGAACTATCACTAATCAAAAACCAAACACAAACCCCAAGACCAAACCACATTCACTGAACCTACCTGCCAAGCCACACCCTAACTCCTAAACCTATTCTGAGGTTTCCTTAACTCTGACCCTTACCTTAAATCTAACCGTAACCCTAACCTCTAACCCTAACTTAATGTACTCAAATCCTATTCCTAACCTTAATTTGTACCCTAACCCTAACCCTCTAATACTAACCCTATCTCATACCCCAAACTGTACACTACCCATACCCTAAAACTAATCCCTAACCCACTGCCTAACCCTATCTCTTACCCTTTTCCAAAACCATGCCCTGACCCTACCCTGACCCTGACCTGACCCTATCCCTAACCCCTAACCAAACACTAACCCTAGCACTAAACCCTATCCTAAGCCTAACCCTCACCCTAACCCTAAACCTAGGCCTAACTTTAACTCTAACCTTTAACGCTAACCCCTAACCCTAACTCACACCCTAACCCCTAACCCTAACTGCAAACCTAATCACAACCCTAACACCAACCATAACCCTAACCCCAACTCCTAACATCCTGCCCTAATCCCTAAGCCTAAACCCTAACCCTAAGTCTAAATCTGTCCCTAACACTAACCCTAACCCCTTTCCCTAATCCCTAACCCCCAGCCTAACTCCTAACCATTGACCCTTACCCTTATCCCTCACGCTATCCTCTAATCTGTAACCATAAGCATAATCACTAAACCCTAACATCTAACCTAACTTAACCACCAACTGCCTCCCCTCCCCTGACCCTACCATTCATTCTACCCATTCACTTACCCTGTGGTTCTGAGGAGTCCCTTCTGATGTGGACGTGGCCCCCAACGGCACCTCCAGAGTCCTCCAGGGGGTCCTGAGGAAGCCAGGATCCTGTGAGTGTGGATGTGGCCCCACGTGTTCTTGGATCATAGTCAGCAGGTCCTGAGGACACGGGTCTCCTGTCACTGTGGACTATGCCTCACATCCTCTGGAAGCCTCACAGCAGGTCCTCAGGAGGCCGAGGGCTCCTGTCAGCCTGGACATGGCCCCATGGCCCCCAGAAAACTCACTGCGCGTCCTGAGGGGGCTGTGGGCTCCTGTCAGCATAGACGCAGCCCCATATGTCCTGAAGCCAAAGTGCTGATCCTAAAGAGGCTGGAGACTCCTGTCAGTTTGGATTCGGCACCCACATTTTTCTTACGCTTCACCACAGGCCCTGGTAAGGCTGGGCTCTTCTGTCTGCATGGAAGCATCCCCATATTTCCCGAAGTCTACACTGGGGGTCCTGAGGACGTCAGCGTCCTGTTGTGTGGGCGTGGCCCCCAGTCCTCCCATAGCCTCACTGTGGATTCTGAGGAGGCCAGGGCTCCTGACACCATGGATGCGGCCCCCACCTTCCAGAAGACTCAAATTATGTCCTGAGTGGCCCGGGAGCTCCTGCCAGAGTGGACGCAGCACCACAGCTTCCTGAAGCCTCCCTGCAGGTCCTGAAGCGGCCCAGGTGTTCCTGTCAGGGTGGATGTGGGCCCACATCTATCCTGGGAATATGAGCAATCAGATGGGCAGAGAAAAAAACACTTTGACTCGCTCTTTGTCTTATAAAGAGAAAGGACAGCTTTTCTATGTACAAGTCAGTTGTCAAGATAGCCTTAGGGAATAAGAGTTGCAGCATCAAATCCCGCTGCATAGCTGGGATGCCCGAGCCCCAGGTCTTCCTGATCCCAAATCCCTGGGCCTGTCCCCTTACACAAGCTGCCAGGCTGAGATCATTAGCAATTGCTCTCTTAGGAGCTCTGGGGAAGGGGGAAGGAGCTAGATAGGATGGGAAGGGACACAAGGAGGCCGAGAAAATGAAGGCCTTTCCACTGTAAGTTCAGCATTCCACAAGTCCAGCCATCCCAGGCCCCTGTGAAGAAGAGCTGAAATTTACATTACTTCAGTTACAGGAAAATAACAAAAGTTTACAGCTTAATACCCTGGAAAGCCCCACAATAGAATAAAAACTGAGCCCAGGCCAAGTGCAGGAAGCCCCTATTAGAATGAGAATAGATCTCAATGCCCTTGAAGGCCCCATATCAAAATGTAAACAGAACTTGAGGGGGATCCCTGGGTTGGCACAGCGGTTTGGCACCCGCCTTTGGCCCAGGGCGCGATCCTGGAGACCCAGGATCGAATCCCACGTCGGGATCCCGGTGCATGGAGCCTGCTTCTCCCTCTGCCTGTGTCTCTGCCTCTCTCTCTCTCTCTCTGTGACTATCATAAAAAAAATAAAATATTTAAAAAAAAAAAGAAGTTTAAAAAAAAAAAAAGAACTTGAGGAATTGCTCCAGCCCTTCGGGGGTACCCCGAGACCAACTCTTAAAACTAAGCTAAAACCCACCTCAGGGTCCAAGTCCCTGCTCCGCTCTGTCGGGTATACTTGGACACAAGCTCAAGCTTGTAAATAAACTCTCATGTGTTTGCCTTGGTGTCAGCTTCTCGGTGGTTTCTCGGATTAGCAATCTTGGGCATAACAGTCTGAGATAAAAAAACAAAACCAAAAGAAGCTCGGACACAGGTAGAGTGAACGCAGGGTTCTGAGAGAAGCCGCGGAGACCTGGGGGCTTGGCCGCTCTTCTGTGGAGGCCCCAGCAGATTGGGGTGGGGGATGCTCTGCCCCAGAGCCAGAGGACCCAGAGACCCCACCCCCATCCGCCTATCAGGGCCAGGTCTCAGGAACAGGGCAGCACAGCCCACTGAGCCCAGAGGCGCTGACCCCCACCCCGCCTCTGACCCGCGCAGGTGCATCTCCCAGGCAGATGTGCACCTGACAATCAGCGCCATGGCCCATCCCCAGACCCCACACAGAGCATTCGTTGCCACCAAGTTGTTGGACCACAGTGGCTGCAGAGCTAAAGCTCTGCCTGGAAAGTAGGGTCTAGATTCCTTTGTAGTTTGTGCTCTTTTTTCATTTATTTTCTTTGATTCTTTTTTATTAATTGCCTTATTTTAATTTCTATGTATGTACCTTATATATTTCTTATTTTTGCTTTCATAGTACTTTAATTGTGATTCTTTTTTAAATTTTTTTCAATTTATTTATGATAGTCACAAACAGAAAGAAAGAGAGAGAGAGAGAGAGAGAGAGGCAGAGACACAGGCAGAGGGAGAAGCAGGCTCCATGCACTGGGACCCCGACGTGGGATTTGATCCAGAGTCTACAGGATTGTGCCCTGGGCCAAAGGCAGGCACTAAACCGCTGTGTCACCCAGGGATCACTTTAATTGTTTCTATTTTGGGATTTAGAATCTTTTAACAAGCAGGCCAAAATAATCTGGGTTTTATTTTGTTTTGTTTTGTTTTTTTGGGGGGAGGGCAGTTGTTATTGTTTTTCTTGTTTTTTCTTTTTCTTCCTTCTTTCTTTTCTGGAACAAATAATGAGATGGAGAAAATCACCTCCATAAAATAACATGAGGTCTACTCACAGTCAGGAAGTTCATCAATACACATATATGATGTCTAAATACAGTTTAAAACAATGATTATAAAGACAACAGCTGGGCTAGAAAAAGAGCACAGAAGAAAACTAGAGAAACCTTTACTGTAGAAATAAAAGAACTAAAATCTAGTCAGGCCAATGTTAAAAATGGTATAACTGAGATGCAGTCCCAAGTGGAAGCCTTCAAAACAAGAATGGTTATGGACCACAGAGACAGACGTAGGGAAGTCATCCACTTATTAACAATAACATTCATACCATAGGAGACTCAGAAGATGAAGAGAGAGAAAAGGTGGGCCTTTCTCAGACATTAGAAACAACAAATACCCACCATTTGCTTCAACATGGATGGAACTGGAATGTATTATGCTGAGTGAAGTAAGTCAATCGGAGAAGGACAAACATTGTATGTTCTCATTCATTTGGGGAATATAGATGATAGTGAAGGGAATATAAGGGAAGTGAGAAGAAATGTGTGGGAAATATCAGAAAAGGAGACAGAACATAAAGACTCCTAACTCTGGGAAATGAACTAGGGGTGATGGAAGGGGAGGAGGGTGGGGGTGGGGGTGAATGTGTGACGTGTACTGACGGGCTGAGCACTGGGTGTTATTCTGTATGTGGGCAAATTGAATACCAATAAAAGTAAATTTATTACTAAAAAAAGAAAAAGAAAGAAAAAGTGGCATCTGGGTGGCTCAGTCACATAAGCTATTGTCTTAGGCTCAGATCATGATCCAATTCCCAAGGCAGGCTCCCTGTTTGCAGGGAACCTGCTTCTCCCTCTCCATCTGCCCCTCTCGCTCTTGGTTTTTCTCTCCTCTCTCTTTCAAATAAATAAATGACATCTTTAAAAAGAAACAAAAAAACAAACCCAGAAGGAAGAGAAATCTCCCATGTAGAAGAATTTCAAAGAAGTTGTACAGACATTCCACCCTCAAGTTGATTAGCATAGCCTCCCACTCATATGTATGGAATACACATAGTAACTTCCTTCTACAAAATAGAATATGAAAATGTGTATATAAAAATGATAATATAATAATAATAATAATAATCACTTTACTACGGAGAAAGCTGACAAACACTACCTCAGCAAGATGATCAGATTGATACCAAGACTGATAAATCATGTTGATAATATCTATCTTTTATATGATATAATGAAAATGGCAGTATATCTCTTTATATAACCCACAAAAAGAGTTTAATCATGAGATAACAGACATTTCCCAACTGAGGTAAATTTTACAAAATACTCTACTTCTCAAAGTGTTCCAGTTCAACGACAATAAGGAAAGGCAGAAAGACTGTCACAATCCAGAGGAGCCTAAGAAAACATGAGGACAAATGGAATGGGATATGAGGGATGGTAACTTAGCAAAAACTAAGGAAATCTGAATAAAGTATGGTCTTTGGTTAATGAGAATATTTTAATATTGATTCAAGGCTAATATTTGTACCTTCCTAATATACCACCAACATCATATCCCTACCCCACAACATCCACCCCCACACCATCGGCCCCCAGCAAGGACCCAGGGCAGCTGCCCCCTGTGGGACATGCTCAGCCTCCCTGGCGTTTTCTGGATACCCTGCTCCCATCAGAAGCCTGATTGTCCCATAGAGAACCCAGAGGTTGCAGGGAGGAGGGAAGGCAGAGATCCCCGAAAGGCTGGGTGTAGGTGAGTGGTGCAGAGGATACATTGGGCCCTGCCTCCACCCACTGTCTGTCCTGGAGGGCGGCACACCCTGCACAGGACACCAGCCCCTAACCCAGAGGGACCTGGGCTGACATGGCTCTGTGCTCTGTGGGGACTAGGTTGAATTGAGCCCCTCCCAGGCCCAACACAAAGACTAATGGGATCCAGGTCCCCATGGTCCTGGCCAGCCCTGGATTCTGGCCCCAGGCTGAGCGAGCCCTCTCACAGGTGGATGTGGCCTCCTGGGCCCTGGGCATGCCCCACAGATCCAGGTCGCTAACCTAGGGCAGACTGGGGGATCCCAGGACACCCCAGGGTAGGGAAAGGATGGATAGGCCGGTTGGCCCCACCCAACCCCACACCAGGAGGCAGGCTCTTCCAGGTATTGGGGCCCCAGAGGGCCCAAGGCAGGTGTCCAGCTGCCCTGCGGGGCCCCAGTACAGGAGCCCATGAGCTGCAGGTCCAGGTCATCTCTGCTGTCCTCAGAACAGTCACTCAGGCTGAAATCTCAGGACAAACGCCCCCACCCGGAGTCCACACATGTTCCCACAATGTGGACTCTAGCACCCGCCTCTCCACACCGTGTGATTATTGCCCTCCCCTAAAGGACAGAAAGGTCTCCCTCCCCAGGGGAAGGCGCGCATTACGCTCTGAGCCCCTTTGCTGTAAAAAGTCAATAAAGTGTTGTGAAAAAATGCACAGCCAGCCCGTTTCTGTGTATCCCAGAACTCTGTGCATGGGGCGTGAAGAGACTCCCAGAGAGGAGGAGGGGGCACCACCCAGGCCCTAAATAGCCCCTGCAGGGGCGCCACCAGATACACAGAGCTGACGTCCCCACGTGCCTTCCAGGGGCAGCCAGACGTCAGGGTCAGGACCCCACAGACTTTACTTAGACTCAGGCTGTGTCCCCCAGGCCAGGTGGGGCTGGGACAGAGTGACAGCCAGGGAGCTTCAGGTCACCAGGGTCTGTGCACAGCGACCTGGTTGGTCTGTGCTCCCTCTGTCCTGGGGGCCAAGGATGGCCGAGTTCCGGGGCACTTCCTCCCATCCTCGCATCCCCGTGCCTGTGTGCCTGGGGCACAAAGGGCCTGTGGGGCGGTCAGCGTGGCCCTGGAAGGGATGTCAGGACACCAGGCCCTGGTGTTGTGCCCAAGATTGTAAATCAGGGAAACCATCAAGGAGCCCACACCGATGGAAACTCCCGAGGGTTTCTTTACAAGCTGGAGCTTGGGTGTAATTTCACCAAACACAGCGGAGCAGGGACGTGGATCCCGAGATTAAGAGGCATAACAGCTTTATAGGGGCCAGTGGCCCATGGGATATGCAGAAAGTTGCACAGTCATGATGGTCCACACGCAGGTGGCCAATTGAATTACACCTTACCAAATAGTATCCACTTGAGCTGGCCTATTACTTTGGTCAGAATCGTCGCACAGTTTTGGGGGGCACAAAGCAGGGTTACATTGTTATGAGCCGATTTCCGATTAGGGTGTACCTAGCGGCCTGACTAGGGTGGGGCAGCGCCTTAAGCAATAAGCAGCTCATGTGGGGGTCATAGGGGAGGAGGTGGGTGTAGCACAAAATGGAATCAGTCCTGCTCTGCTTGTCCAGGGGTAGGGGATTTTTGTTAACTTTCCTGGGTCCCACACTTGCAGCTCACGAACCTGGGCCACCCTCACCAGGTGGACTCACTGTGCACAGCTTGTGGTGCTGGATCTCTCACACCAGTGTGTAGAGGGCACCCTCCTCACCCTAGTGAGTAAGGGCTGGGTGAGCATGGGGCTCGCCAGAAGGCCAGGCAGCACAGGGGACCGAGAACCCCAGCCCAGACCCCAACTCGACTCCCATACACAGGCAGCAACAGGGCTCCCCGCCATGGGCAGCCAGCTCCTCAGGATCTCCCCCCAGGGCGGCGCTGAGGTCTGGCTCCCTGCTGGAGAGGCATCTGGGAGAAGAGAAACAGCAGGTGCTCAGCGGGACCCCCTGAGGACATGGGAATTTGGCCGAGTTGGACCTTCCAGCTCAGCTGACCCTCCAGTGGGAAGTCACTGCAGGAGCGAGCCCCGAGTCGGCAAGGAGAGCCCAGCTATCTGCCCAGCGCCAGCACCAGAAATGATGTTGTGCCAACCATTTCGGCATTTGGGTGACCCAGCCAGAGGATCAGATACCTGCACGTGATAGCTACATGTGATAGACACACACACACCCCAAAACCAACAGAAGTCGGAATCCCCCC
The DNA here is from genome assembly GCF_048164855.1 of Canis lupus baileyi. Taxonomy (NCBI): domain Eukaryota; kingdom Metazoa; phylum Chordata; class Mammalia; order Carnivora; family Canidae; genus Canis; species Canis lupus. Next base: position 52,338,037 of record NC_132860.1, read on the forward strand.
TAATGTTGTCTAACAGGAGCCAGATGGTTACATACACGACGCTGTTGTCACCAGTAGGATACATGGAAGATGCAATAAACCATGACTGCAGAGGTGCTAGAGATACAGAGATGTGCTTGCTGGTTTCCAACAAGGAGCACAGAGGTGCAGGAAGAATCCTACGGAGGGGAGGCCCCTTCATGGAAAGGACACCATGTCCCTGTGATGGCTACGGATGGTGAAATCTGTCCTCCTCTCTCTTAGCTTCTGGTTTTCCTCCTAAATGCCATTTTCCTTAATCATAAGACCAAAAATTTATTTTATGTTTTTAAATTCCTTTTTATTGGAGTCCAATTTGTATGAATTCTTGCTTCAGCAAGGGTGTCATTCAGGAGAGAAGGAGAGAGAAAGATTTTCTGGACAGTCAACATATCAAGGATTTCATGACCACTTAACCAGTCCAGTAAGGGATTAAGAGGGACTCTTCTAGTGGGGGAAAAAAGAGACCAAAAGCAATAAAGACTAGAAAGGACCAGAGAACATCACCAGAAACACCAACTCTTCTGGTAACACAAAGGAACAAAGTTCATATCTGTGAATAATCACTCTTAATGCTGATAGACTAAATTTTCCAATCAAAAGATATAGGGTATCAGAGTGGCTTAAAACACAGGATCTGGAATACCTGGGTCGTTCAAGGGGTTGAGCATCTGCCTTTGACTCAGGCTGTGATCCTGGAGTCTGGGATCATGTCCCATATTGGGCTCCTGGTGGGGAGTCTGCTTCTCTCTCTCCCTAATTTTCGGCCTCTCTCTCTCTCTCTCTCTCTGATAAATAAAATCATTATTAAAAAAACAAGATCCATCTGTATGCTGCCTACAAGATGCTCACCTTAGACCTATAGACACCAGCAGATTGATAGTCAGGGGAGGGAAAATCATCTATCACGCTAATGGATATCAAAAGAAAGCTGGAGGACCCATACTTATATCAGACAAACGAGATTTGAAACCAAACCCTGGGGGACACCTGGTGGCTCAGTGGTTGAGCATCTGCCTTCAGGCTAGGGTGTGATCCTGGGATCCCAGGATCGAGTCCCACATCACCCTCCCTTTGGGGAGCCTGCCTCTCCCTCTGCCTATGTTTCTGCCTCTGCTTCTCTGTGTATCTCTCAAAAATAAATAAATAATATATTTAAATCTCAAAAAGAAACAACAAATATTGTAAGAAGAGATGAAGAAGAACATTATTTCATAAATAAAAAGACTATCAAGATCAAACAGCTAACTATTTATGCTGCCAACATGAGTACCTAAATATAGAAACTGATTAACAACCAACGTACAGGAAATCACTGATAATAATACACTGACAGAGGATTCCAACACCCACTTATGGCAATGGACCGATCGTCTATGCAGAAAATCAACAAGGGAACAATAGCCTTGACACACTGGGCAACAGGGACTCAACAGATATAGTTAGCATATTAGTTCCAAAAGGAGAATAAACATTCTGTTCAATTGCATATGGGACATTCTCCAGAACAGATCCTATCAGGGCCCACAAATCAGCCCTCAACAGGTACAACAGGTACAAGAATGTTGATTTCACACCCTGTTCATTTTCAGACCAAGGCGCTATGAAACTGGAAGTCGACACTAAGAAAAAAATTGGACAGACCAAAAATACGTGGCGTTTATGATCATCCTACTAGAGAATGAATGGAGCAACCAGAAAATTAAAGAGGAAATTTAAAACAAATGAAAATGAAAACATGTTTCTCCAAACCTGGGATGTAGCAAAGGCAGTCCTAAGAGGGAAGTACATAGCAATACAGGCCTACCTCAAGAAACAAGAAGTCTCCAATACACAATCTAACCCTACACCTGAAGGAGCTGAAAAAGGAATAGTAAACAAAGACTAAAGCCTACAAAAGAAGGGGAAAAAATTAAGATCAGAGCAGAAATAAACAATACAGAAACAACAAAACAGTAGAATGGAATAACAGAACTAAGAGCTAGTTCTTTAAAATAAGTAATAAAATGGATCAAGCCCTAGCCAGCCTTATGACGAGAAAAGAGAAAAGACCTAAATAAATAAAATCACAAATGAGAGAAGAGAGATCACAATCAACACCAGAAAAATAAGACAATTATAAGGGGATACTATGAAAGATTATACGCTAACAAACTGGGAGACCTGGAAGAAATGGACAAATCCCTAGAAATGTGCAAATGAGCAAAACTGAAATAGGAAGAAATAGAAAATGTGAACAGACCCATTACTAGCAAAGGAATTGAATCAGCAAGGCACCTGGGTGCCTCAGTGGTTGAGCATGTGTTTGGCTCAGGTCATGATCCCGGGGTCCTAGGGGTTCAAGTCCCACATCAGGCTCCCCGCATGGAGCCTCATTTTCCCTCTGCCTATACCTTTGTATCTTTGTGTCTCTCATGAATACATAAATAAAATATTTAAAAAAGAAAAAAGATAAAAAGTTGAGAAAGGACCCAAATAAAATCAGATGAGAAAAGAGAAATAAAAATAAAAAACAACACTAGAGAAATACAAACGATTATAAGAGAATATGATGAAAAATTATATGCCAGCAACCTAGAACCTGGAAGAAATAGATCAATTCCTAGAAATATATAACATAGCAAAAATTAAAAATGAAGAAATAAAAAATTTGAACAGACAGATAACCAGCAAAGAAATTGAATCAGCAATCAGGGTTCTCCCAACAGGAGACGCTTAGATCAATAGAACAGAATGGAAAGCCAAAACAAGATACAAACCTGTATCTATGACCCATAAAGGATAACAAGGCAGGAAGGAATATCCAATGGCAGAAAGACAGTCTCTTCAACAAACCCTAACCCTGACCCCAGGATAAGAATAAATGGTGTTGGGAAAACCAGGCAGCCACATGCAGAAGAATCAAACTGGACCACTTTCTTACACCATATATATAAAAAATAAATTCAAAATGGATGAAAGACCTAAATGTGAGACCTGAAACCAATCAAAGAAGAAAAGATAGGCAGCAACGTCTTTGACATTGGCCACTGATTTTTCTTTCTAGATATGCCACTGAGGTGAGGGAACAAAAGCAAAAATGCTACTGGGACTTCATCAAAATGAAAAGCTTCTGCAAAGTGAAGGAAACAACCAAAGCTAAAAGGCAACATACAAAATGAAAGGAGATATTGGTAAACAACACATCCAATAAAGAGTTAGTATGCAAAACACATAAAGGAAATATAAATCTCAAGATCCTAAAAACAAATTATGCAACTAGAGATGGGCAGAAAAATGAATGGACTTTGTCTCTGACAAGACAGCCAGATGGCCACCAGACTCACAGAAAGACACAAAGCGTCACCCATCATCAGGGAAATGCAAACCAAAACCACAATGATATGTCACCTGAGAGCTGTCATAATGGCTAAAATTAACAACACAAGAAACAACAGGTGTTGGTGAGGTGTGGAGAAAGGGTAGCCTCCTTACATTCCTGGTGGGCATGCGAACACATTTAGCCACTGTGGAAAACAGTGTGGAGGGTCCTAGAGAAGTTAAAAAAATTGGATCCCTGGGTGGTGCAGTGGTTTGGTACCTGTCTTTGGCCCAGGGTGCGAACCTGGAGACCCGGGATTGAATCCCACTTTGGGCTCCAGGGCATGGAGCCTGCTTCTCCCTCTGCCTGTGTCTCTGCCTCTCTCTCTGTGACTATCATAAAAAAAATTTTAAAAAAGAAGTTAAAAATAGAGCTACCCTACGATTCCAAAATTTCACAGGTAGGTATTTATCCCGAGGATAGAGAAGTACTTTAGTAGATTCGAGGAAGGACACGCAGCCCACTGTTTGTAGCAGCGTTATCAACAACAGCCAGACTATGGATACAGCCCAGATGTCCATCGACTGATGAATGGGCAGAAAGATGTGGTAAATATACACACTGCGACATCACTCGGTCATCAGAAGGGATGAGATGAATCCATTTACAGTGACGTGGAAGGAGTGGAAAGGATTTATGCTAAATGAACTCAGTCAGAGAAAGACAGATACCAAATACCATACAATTGCATTCACTTGTGAATTTTGAGAAACCAAACAAACTGGCAAAGGGGCGGAGGAGGCATGAGAGAAGCAAACCAAGATACAGACTCTTAACCACAGAGAATAAACTAATAAATACCAGGGGAAGGTGGGGAGGATGGTGAATCAGGGGATGGGGATAGTGGAGGGCACATGTGACCAGTACCAGGCGTTGTATCCAGGGGTCTAACCACTATGTGGTAAACCTGAAACTATATCATACTGTGTTTACAAAGAGGACTTCAAGTAAAACTTTAAAATAATAATTGGTAGTATAGAGAAAACATGTGCACACAAGAGATAAAATCAGAAAGGCAACTGAAAATCCAAATAAAGAGTCTTTAGAGCCACAAACCCCCTCCTTAGCTCAGCTCGGGAGAAACCTGCCATGTCTATTCTCACCCCAGCAGAAGCCAGGATTTTGATTCTCTGGGGAGGCCACTGACTTGGTGGAGTCAGGCTATCTTTGAACCCAAAACCTAAATAGAGTGCATAAAACTAAACTGCCCAAGATGCTAGGAGTCCCAGTGCAGGCACATTCCAAGACCCAAACTCTAACCATACACAGACATAAGTCTAACCCTACGCTTAATCTTAATGTTAACCTAACCCTTAAACAAGACCCATCACTAATCGAAACCAAACACAAACCCCAAGACCAAAACACATTCATGGAACCTTCATGCCAACCCTCACCCTATATCCTAAACCTATTCTAAACCCTTAACCCTGACCCCTACCCTAAATCTAACCCTAACCTCTAACCCTAACCTTAACTTAATGTACTCAAATCCTATCCTAACCTTAACCTGTACCCTAACCCTAACCCTCTAATACCAATCCTATCTCATGCCCCAAACTTTACTCTAACCTGTACCCTAAAACTAACTCCTAAACCACTCCCTATACCTATCTCTTACCCTTTTCCAAAACCGTACCCTGACCCTGACCTGACCCTAAACCCTAAATAAATACTAATCCTATCCCTAGCCCTAACCCCTATCCTATACCTAACCCTTGCCCTAACCCTAAACCTAGCCCTAAATTTTACCCTAACCCCTAACCCTTACCCCTAACCCTAACTCACACCCTAACACCTCACCCTAACTGCAAACCTAAACCCAACCCTAACTGTAACCATAACCCTAAACCCACCTCCAAACCTCCTGCCCTAAACCCTAAAGCATAACCCTAACCCTAACTCTAAATACTGTCACTAACCCTAACCTCATTCCCTAATCCCTAACCCCCATCCTAACTCCTAACCACTGACCCTTACCCTTATCCCTCACCCTAACCTCTAATCCGTAACCATAAGGTTAATCACAAACACCTAACATCTAACCTAAGCCTAACCACCAACTGCCTCACCTCCCCTGACCCTACCATCCATTCTACCCATTCACTTACCCTGTGGTTCTGAGGAGTCCCTTCTGATATGGACGAAGCCCCCAATGTCTTGTGCTCTTTTTGTTCAGTCTCCTTATTTATTCTCTGTGATGCACCTGAGAAGGGAGTCACATCCATCATTTCCTTCCTGAATGCTCACTGTCAGGACACAGCAAGCCCACAATAGAATAAAAACTGAGCCCAGTCCAAGGGCAGGAAGCCCCTATTAGAACAGATCTCAATGCCCTTGAAGGCCCCATATCAAAATGTAAACAGAACTTGAGGAATTACTCCACCCTTCAGGAGTTCCCCGAGACCAACTCTTAAAAATAAACTAAAACCCACCACGGGGTCCAAGTCCCCGCTCCACTGTGTTGGGTATACTTGGACACAAGCTCGAGCTTGTAAATAAACCCTCATGTGTTTGCATTGGTGATGGCTTCTCGGTGATTTGTGATTTCTCAGATTCACAGATTCACAATCTTGGGCACAACAGCCTGAGATAAAAAAAGAAAACCAAAAGAAGCTCGGGTGCAGGTAGAGTGAACGCAGGGTTCTGAGAGAAGCTGCGGAGACCCGGGGGCTTCGGGGTTCTTCTGTGGAGGCCCCAGCAGACTGGGGGGTGGGATGCTCAGCCCCAGAGCCAGAGGACCCAGCGTCCCCACCTGCATCCCGCCCATCAGGGCCAGGAATCAGGGAGCAAAACAGTGCCTCCCGCTGGAGCCCAGATTCGCTAACGCCCACCCCGACTCTGACCCCCACAGGTGCAACTCCCAGGCAGATGTGCACCTGACAATCAGCGCCAAGGCCCATCCCCAGACCCCACACAGACCATTCGCTGTCACCAAGTTGCCAGACCACAGAGGCTGCAAAGCTTCAGCTCTGCCTGGAAAGTAGGGTCTAGATTCCTTTGTACTTTGTGCTCTATTTTTAATTATTTTCTTTGATTCTTTTTTATTAATTGCCTTATTTTAATTTAATGTATGTACCTTATATATTTCTTATTTTTACTTTTATGGTAGTTTAATTGTGTTTCATATTTTGGGATTTAGAATCTTTTAACAAGCAGGCCAAAATAATCTGGTGGTTTTTTTTTGGAGGGCAGTTGTTATTGTTTTTCTTGATTTTTCTTTTTCTTCCTTCTTTTTTTCTGGAAAAAATAATGAGATAGAGAAATTCTCCTCCATAAAATAACATGAGGTAGTACTCACAGCCAGAAAGTTCATCAATACACATATATTATGTCTAACTACGGTTTAAAACAATGATTATAAAGATAGCAGCTGGGCTGGAAAAAGAGCACAGAAGCAAACTAGAGAATCCCTTACTGTAGAAATAAAAGAGCTAAAATCAAGTCAGTCCAACGTTTAAAATGCTATAACTGAGATGCAGTCCCAACTGGAAGCCTTCAAAACAAGAAAGGTTATGGACCACAGAGGCAGACGTAGGGAAGTCAGCCACTTATTAAAACAATAACATTCATATCATAGGAGACTCAGAAGATGAAGAGAGAGAAAAGGTGGGCCTTACTCAGCCATTAGAAACAACAAATACCCACCATTTGCTTCAAGGTGGATGGAACTAGAAGGTATTATGCTGAGTGAAGTAGGACAATCGGAGAAGGACAAACATTGTATGTTCTCATTCATTTGGGGAATATAGGTAATACTTAAAGGGAATATAAGGGAAGGGAGTAGAAATGTGTGGGAAATATCAGAAAGGGAGGCAGAACAAAAGACTCCTAACTCTTGGAAATGAACTAGTGGTGATTGAGGGGAGGAGGGCAGGGTTGAGGGTGAATGGGTGACGGGCACTGAGGGGTCACTAGATGGGATGAGCACTGGGTGTTATACTGATTTGGCAAACTGAACACCAATAAAAAATAAATTTATTATTTAAAAAAAAAGAAAGAAAGAAAGAGTGGCACCGGGGTGGCTCAGTCAGTTAAGCTTCTACCTTAAGTCAGATCATGATCCAGGTCGCAAGGAAGGCTCCGTTTTCAGCAGGGTACCTGCTTCTCCCTCTCCCTCTGCTTCTCTCACTCATGCTTTTTCTCTCTTCTCTCTCTCAAATAAATAAACATCTTTGAAAAAGAAACAAAAAAAAAGAAACCCACAAGGAAGAGAAATCTCCCTTGTAGAAGAATTTCAAACAATTTGTGCAGACATTCCACTCTCATGTTGATGAGCATAGCTTCCCACTCTTACGTGTGGAATACACATAGTAACTTCCTTCTACAAAATATATTATGAAAGACAAAATAACATGATGATGATAACAATAATTAATAATAATGAAAAGAATCACTTAACTATGGAGAAAGATGACAAACACTACCTCAGCAAGATGATCAGATCGATACCAAAAATGATAAATCATGTTGATAGTATCTATCCTTTATATGATATAATAAAAATGGCAGTATATCTCTGCATAAAATCCACAAAAACAATTCAATCATGAGATAAACAACAGACATGTCCCAACTGAAGGAAATTTTACAAAATACTCTACTTCTCAAAGTGTTCCAGTGCAACAACAAGGAAAGGCTGAAAGACTGTCACAATCCAGAGGAGCCTAAGAAAACAGGAGGACAAATGGAATGTCATATGAGGGGTGGTAACTTAGCAAAAACTAAGGAAATCTGAATAAAGTATGGTCTTTGGTTAATGCGACTATTTTAATATTGATTCATTAGCTAACATTTGTACTGTACTAATATAAGATATCAATAATTGGAGAAATTGAGTGCAAGTGCATGCGAATGCTCTGTACTATCTTCTCAATTTCCCTATATATCTTTGTTTTTTTCCTAATAAATAAGATTTATTTTGAAAATTGACTTAAATGAATCAGGCTCCAAGTGTGAAGACATTTTAAGAATAGTTTAATTAACTGTTGCCTTATTCTTAAAGAGTTCCTTTGATGGAAACAAAGTAAAAATTTTAGATCAGAAGGAAATAAAAACACTTATGAACACGTATAATGCCTCCCTAACCTCAAAAGCAGGAACGGATAATAAATAGCAAAAATCAGATAAAAATACTTTTAGTATAATAGACACCATATTGCAAGTGCAATTAAAATTAGCAATGCATAACAATTATTTCCTTGACTTTTGTCTTCAAAAGAGTTCAGTGTTTCAGTGTCAGTTGAAACAGGGGAAGAATCTCAGGGAAGAATCCTTCACATAATAATAGGACCATTGGTAATAATGTCTCTCAGTTCTTTCCAAATCCATAAAGATGCATTTCCTGAGGAGTGACTGAGCTGGGAAGAAAGAGACGAGAAACCCTCATCCCTCTGAATTACTTGTGTCAGAATATTTTAACCATAGTACTATGGATAGTAAATTATCCTTATTAACAGGAAATACATCTCAGATTGGAATCTGAGCAATCAGATGGGCAGAGAAAAAAGGCTTTGACTCACTCCTCATCTTTTAAACATAAAGGACAGCTTTTCTATGTAAAAGTCAGTTGTCAAGATAGCCTTAGGGAATAAGAGTCTGCAGCATCGAATCCCGCTGCACAGCCGGGGTGCAAGCAACCCAGGTCTTCCTGATCCCAAATCCCTGGTCCTGTCCAACACACGCTGCCACACTGAGGTCATTTGCAATTGCTCTCTCAGGAGGTCCGGGGAAGGGGAAAGGAGCTAGATAGGATGGGATGGGATGCAAGGAGGCTGAGAAAATGAAGGCCTTTCCGCTTTAAGTTCAGCATTCGAACACGTCCAGCCATCCCAGGCCCCTGTGAAGAAGAGATGAAATTTACATTACTTCAGTTACAGGAAAAAAACAAAAGTTTACAGCTTCATGTCCTAGAAACCCCCACAATAGAATAAGAACTGAGCCCACGCCAAGGGATGGAGGGGCCTATTATAATGGGAACAGAGGTCAATGCCTTTGAAGGCCCCATATCAAAATGTAAACAGAACTTGAGGAATTACTCCAGCCCTTCTGGAGGTCCCCGATACAAGCCCTTAAAACTAAGCAAAAACCCACCTCGTGGTCCAAGTCCCTGCTCCGCTGTGTCGGGTGTACTTGGACGCAGGCTCGAGTTTGGAAATTAACCCTTGTCTGTTTGCATCAGTGTCAGCTCCATAGTGGTTTCTCGGATTTGTAATCTTGGGCACAACATCCCCATGTCCCCTCCCACCTGGGCTGAACCCTTATCCCCTCCCACCCAGGCTGACCCTCAGTCACCTCCTCGCCCACAACAGCTGGGCACAGGCCCTCACACAGGTCCTACGGGCATGGTGGGAACTCCCGCCATGCCCGGGCTCCCAGGGGAAGGAAGGAGGTTTCGGCAGGACACACTCCCATTGTGGCCCCAGGGCTCCCTGCCCAGCATGGCAGCTCGTGACAGGTGGGGGTCTGTGTCCCTGACGCCTACTCCTCCTCCCCAGTTTTCCCACAGGAAATGAAGGAGGAGGTCCTGGTCTCCGCCAGGGACATCACCCAGGTAGACTTGGACGTCAACAGGACATTCGGCAGCCACACCGTATTTTGGGATGGCTAGGGGGTCGGGTGAGGCTGCTGGGCCAGGGGGCTTCAGGGCCCCGAGGGAGGCCCGGGGCCTTCTGGGTAGGGAAAACGGGTTTCTGAGGCCGGGGGGAGCAATAGCAGCCAACAACACACTGTTCCATGGTAGGATGCTGGGGATGACTCCAGTGCCCACACTCCCAGTGCCTCGGGGATGAGGAGGCCAGTAGGATGGGGCCTCCAGGGGTTGCCATGGGAGCTGAATGCCAAAGGGGAGAGGGACGGCCACCTGAGAAGCAGGGGATGGGGTGGGGGTCGTGGGGAGCAGGAACCGGACCTGGGGGCCAGGCAGCATGGCTGCGGCTGGAGCAGGACACACATTGATCCCATGAGGGTCGGACGGGTCAGGGTGACACCCACTCTCGGTGCTTTATATATTTCTAAATTCTTTGCATTTCATTTGAGACAATTTGCAATTTGAAAACATACATAGTATAATGACCCCCAGATAACGCCCCCAGTCCAGCCAGGGCCCTGCACTGACCACACGGTGCCCCAGGGGCAGGTGTCACTGCAAACCCCAGACTAGTCGCCTTTAACTGTAGATGTCTCCTTGTGCATCTTAGAGGAAGGAGATGCCCTTTTTCCACAGGCCCCCCACGACATACCCATCATTCCCCACTCCCACTCCATCTGCCTACATCATCATCCCCAATGGCATCCCACAGACTCCATCCCCGACAAAACCACGCAGCCCCACACAATTCCCACTCACACCATACCCCAACTCCATCACCCCTACACCATTCCCCACTCTCCACCACCATCATACCCCTGCCCCCACACCATCTACCACCACACCATTGACCCCCAGCAAGGACCCAGTGCAGGTGCCCCCTGTGGGACATGCTCAGCCTCCCTGGGGTTCTCTGGATACCCTGATCCCATCAGAAGCCCGGGTGTCCCATAGAGTACCCATGGGTTGCAGGGAGGAGTGAAGACAGGGAGCCCCCAACAGGGGGGGTGCAGGTGAGTGGTGCAGAGGACCCACTGTGCCCTGCCTCCGCCCACTGTCCCTCATTGAGGGCGGCACACCCTGCACAGGACACCAGCCCTTAACTCATGGGGATCTGGACTGGCCTGGCCCTGGGCTCTGTGAGGGCTGGGGTGATTTGTGCCCTCACCCTAGGCCCAACACAAAGACTAATGGGATCCAACCCACATGGCCCTGGCCAGCCCTGGATTCTGGCCCCGGACTGAGGGAGCCCTCTCACAGCTGGATGTTGACTCCTGGGCCCTGGGGTAGGATGGTGGGCCCCGCCCGCACCCACACAAGGAGGCAGGCTCCTCCAGGTGCTGGGGCCCCAGGGATCCCGAGGCCGGGGTCCAGCTGCCCTGCGGGGCCCAGCACATAAGCCCATGAGGTGCAGGTCCAGGTCAGCTCTGCTGTCCTCTGAACTGTCTCTCAGACTGAAATCTCAGGACACACGCCCCCACCCAGAGTCCACACCTGCTCCCAGGTGGGGGACTCCAGCACCCGCCCCCCAACACATGTCATTCTTGCCCTCCCCTAAAGGACAGAAAGGTCTCCCTCCCCAGGGGAAGATGTGCACCCTCGACTCTGAGCCTGTTTACTGTAGAAAGTCAATAAAGTGTTGTGGTACGAAAATGCACAGCCAGCCCGTTTCTGTGTCTCCCAGAACACTGTTCACGGGGCATGGAAAGACACCAAGAGAGGAGGAGGGGGTATCACCTTGGCCCCACCAGCCCCTGCAGGCGCGCCACCAGGAACACCCAGCTGACATCCCCACGTGCCTTCCACAGGTGGCCAGATGCCGGGTTCAGGACCTGACAGACTTTACTGGGACTCAAGCTGTGCCCCACGAGCCAGGAGGGCCTGGGACAGAGTGACAGCCAAGAAGCCTCAGGTCACCAGGGTCTGTGCAAAGCGACCCGGATGTCTGTGCTCCCTCTGTCCAGGAGGTCGTGGCTGGCCAGGTACGGGGCACTTCCTCCCCTCCCCACATCCCCTTGCCTGTGAGCCTGGGGCAGAGAGGGCCTGCAGGGCAGTCAGCATGGCCCTAGAAGGGATGTCAGGACAGTAGTCCCTTGTGTTGTGCCCAAGATTGTGAAACCGAGAAACCACTGAGGAGCCAACACCGATGCAAACTCCCAAGGCTTTCTTTACAAACTGGAGCTTGTGTCCAAGTGCACCCGACACAGCGGAGCAGGGACTTGGACCCTGAGACTAAGAGGCATATCAGCTTTATAGGGGCCAGTGGACCATGGGATATGCAGAAATTTGCACAGTCATGTCAGTTCACACGCAGGTGGCCGATTGAATTGCACCCTACCATATAGTATCCACTTGAGCTGGTCTATTACTTTGGTCAGAATCGGCGCACAGATTTGGTGGGCACAAAGCGGGGTTCACTGTTATGAGCTGATTTCTGATTAGGGTGTGCCCAGCAATCTGACTAGGGTGGGGCAGCACCTTAAGCCATAATCAGGTGATGAGGGGGTCATAGGGGAGTTGGCGGGTGTAGCACAAAATGGAATCAGTCCTGCTCTGCTTGCTCAGGGGTAGGAGATTTTTGTTAAATTTCCTGGGTCCCACACTTGCAGCTCATGCACCTGGGCCACCTGTACCAGGTGGACTCAGCGTGCACACCTTACGGTGCTGGATCTCTCACACCACCGTATGGAGGGCACCCTCCTTGCTCGAGTGAGTAGGAGCTCGGTGAGGATGGGACTCAGCCTGAAGGCCAGGCAGCACAGGGTCTGAGGAACCCCATCCCCGTCCCCACCCCGACTCCCACACACAGGCAGCCCCAGGGCTCCCCTCCATGTGCACCCGCCTCCTCAGGAGCACCCCCCAGAGCGGCCCTGAGGTCTGGCTCCCTGCTGGAGAGACATCAGGGAGAAGAGAAGCACATGGTGCTTGGCAGGACCCACTGCAGGACCTAGGAATGTGGTCAAGCCGGAACTTCCATCTCAGCAGATACTCCAGTGGAAAGTCATTGCATGAGCCAGCACAGGGTCGGTAGGAGACCCCAGTAGCCACCCAGCTCCAGCACCAGAAATGATGTTGTGCCCACCATTTTGGCATTTGGGTGACCCAGCCGGAGGATCCGAGAGCTGCACGTGATAGTTGCATGTGATAGACACACACACACCCCAAAACCAACAAAAATCAGAATCCCCCCAATGTCAAACAGCAGCCAGATGATTCCATACACGACGCTGTGGTCCCCAAAAGGATACATGGAAGATGTTATAAACCACGACGACAGAGGTGTCAGAGGTACAGAGATGTGCCTGCTGGGTTCCAACAAGGAGGGCAGAGGAGCAGGAAGCATCCTATGGAGGGGGGGCCCTCCTAGGAAAGGACACCAGGTCCCTGTGAAGGCTACGGAGGGTGAAATCTGTCCTCCTCCCTTTCAGCTTCTGGTTTTCCTCCTAAATGCCATTTTCTTCAATCATAACACCAAAAATTTATTTTATGTTTTTAAATTTCTTTTTATAAGAGTCTAATTTTTATAAATTCTTTCTTCAGCAAGGGTGTCATTCAGGATAGAAGGAGATATAAAGATTTCCCAGACAGGCAAAATATAAAGGAGTTCATGACCACTTAACCAATCCAATAAGGAATTTTAAGAGGGACTCTTCTAGTGGGGGAAAAAAGAGACCAAAAGCAAAAAACTAGAAAGGACCAGAGAACGTCACTGGAAACACCAACTCTACCGGTAACACAAAGGCAGTAAGTTCATATCTTTCAATAATCACTCTGAATGCTGATAGACTAAATGCTCCAATCAAAAGATAGAGGGTATCAGAGTGCCTTAAAAAACAGGATCTGGGATGCCTGGGTGGCTCAGGTGTTGAGCCTCTGCCTTTGACTCCGGGTGTGATCCTGGAGTCTGGGATTGAGTCCCATAGTGTGCTAGTAGTGGGGAGCATGCTTCTCTCTCTGCCTAATTTTCTGCCTCTCTCTCTCTCTCTCTCTCTCATGCTCTCAAATATAAAATCGTTATTAAAAGAACAAGATCCATCAGTATGCTGCCTACTAGATGCTCACGTTAGACCTATAGAAACCAGGAGATTGAAAGTCAGGGGATGGAAAATCATCTATCACGCTAATGGTTATGAAAAGAAAGCTGGAGAACCCATACTTATATCAGACTAACTAGATTTGAAACCAAACCCTGGGGGACACCTTGTGGCTCAGTGCTTGAGCATCTGCCTTCGGCTCAGGGTGTGATCCTGGGATCCCAGGATTGAGTCCCATATTGGCATCCCTTTGGGGAGCCTGTCTCTCCTTCTGCCTATGTTTCTGCCTCTGCTTCTCTTTGTATCTCTCAAAAATAAATAAATAAAATATTTAAATCTCAAAAAAGAAAGAATAAATACTGTAAGAAGAGATGAAGAAGGACATTATTTCATAATTAAAAAGACTCTCTATCAGGATCAAAGAACTAAATATTTATGCTGCCAACATGGCAGTACCTAAATATGGAAACCAATTAACAACAAACATACAGGAACACACTGATAATAATACACTGACAGGGGATTTCAACACCCACTTATGGAAATGGACTAATTGTCTATGCACAAAATCAACAGGGGAAAAATAGCCTTGACACACTGGACCACAGGGAATCAACAGATATAGTCTGGACATTTCTTCCTAAAGCAGAATACACATTCCTTTCAAGTGAACATGGGACATTCTCCAGAACAGATCATATCATGGGCCACAAATCAGCCCTCAACAGGTACAACAGGAACAAGAAGGTTGATATCACACCCTGTACCTTTTCAGACCACGACTCTATGAAACTCGAAGTCAACAGTAAGAAAAAATTTGGACAATCCAATAATACGTGAAGATTATGAACATCCTACTAGAGAATGAATGGAGCAAACAGGAAATTAAAGAGGAAATTTAAAACAAATGAAAATGAAAACATGTTTCCCCAAACCACTGGGATGTAGAAAGGCCAGTCCAAAGAGGGAAGTACATAGCAATACAGGCCTACCTCAAGAAAGAAGAAGTCTCTAATACACAACCTATCCCTACACCTAAAGGAGCTGGAAAAGGAATAGCAAACAAAGCCTAAAGCCTACAGAAGAGGGAAAAATAAAGATGAGAGCAGAAATAAACAATACAGAAATTAAAAAAACAGTAGAATGGAATAACGAAACTAAGAGCTGGTTCTTCAAAATAATTAATAAATGGAATCAAGCCTTATCCAGCCTTACAAATGAGAAAAGAGAAAAGACCTAAATAAATAAAATCACAAATGAGAGAAGAGTGATCACAATCAACACCAGAAAAATAAGACAATTATAAGGGAATACTATGAAAGAATATATATTAACAAACTGGGAGACCTGGAATAAATGGACAAATCCCTAGAAATGTGCAAAAGAGAAAAACTGAAATAGGAAAAAATAGAAAATGTGAACAGACCCATAACTAGCAGAGGAATTGAATCAGCAAGGCACCTGGGTGCCTCAGTGGTTGAGCATCTGCTTTGGCACAGGTCATGATCCCGGGGTCCTGGGGAATCAAGTCCCACATCAGGCTCCCCGCATGGAGCCTCATTTTCCCTCTGCCTATACCTCTGCCTCTCTGAGTCTCTCATGAATATATAAATAAAATATTTTAAAAAGAGAAAAGATAAAAAGATGAGAAATTACTGAAATAAAATCACAAATGAGAAAAGAGAAATAACAACCAACACTAGAGAAATACAAACGATAATAAGAGAATATGATGAAAAATTATATGCCAGCAACCTAGAACCTGGAAGAAATAGATCAATTCCTAGAAATATATAACATAGCAAAAATTAAAAATAAATAAATAAGAAACTTGAAAAGACCGATAACCAGCAAAGAAATTGAATCAGCAATCAGGGATCTCCCAACAAGAGATGCTTAGATCAATAGAACAGAATGGAAAGCCAAAACAAGATACAAACATGTATCTATGATCCATTAATGGACAACAAGGCAGGAAGGAATATCCAATGGCACAAAGACAGTCTCTTCAAGAAACCCTAAACCTGACCCCAGGATAAGAACAAATGGTGTTGGGAAAACCAGGCAGCCACATGCAGAAGAATCAAACTGGACCACTTTCTTATACCATATATATAAAAAATAAATTCAAAATCGATGAAAGACCTAAATGTGAGACCTGAAACCATACAAAGAAGAAAAGATAGGCAGCAACATCTATGACATAGGCCATTGGATCTTGTTTCTAGATATGCCTCTGAGGTGAGGGAAACAAAAGCAAAAATGCTATTGGGACTTCATCAAATTGAAAAGCTTCTGCACAGTGAAGGAAACAACCAAACCTAAAAGGCAACATACAGGAAGAAGGGCAAGATGGCGGAAGAGAAGAGTCCCCAAGTCACCTGTCCCCACGAAATTACCTAGATAACCTTCAAATCATCCTGAAAATCTAGGAATTCGACCTGAGATTTAAACATATATCAGCTGGAATGCTACAGAGAGAAAAGTTCGCGCTTCTATCAAGGTAGGAAGACCAAAAAAGGAGTAAAGAAACAAAAGGCATCCTAGGGGGAGAGGCCCCCGAGGAGCCGGGCTAAGGCCAGGGCGAATGCCCCCCGGTCAGGAGAGCTCTGTCCCAGAGATGCAGGAGCTGCACCAATCTTCCAGGGTGGAATGGCGCCCGCAGGGATTCAGAGCAGGACTCCAGGAGGGTGGGGATACCCTCGGGGTCCATGGGAAACTAACAGACACCTGCACACCCAAGAGAGTGAACCGAGCTCCCTAAGGGCTGCAGGGCACATGCATTGCCTCAGGAGCAGCTCTGAGGGGCTCAGGTGGCGGCTGTGTGTGGAGGGGGCTGCGGGTCCCTGGGAGCAGCTAGGTGGCGGCACCTAGGGCAGAGGAAGAGGCTCCATGTGAGGGGGCTGCGCAGCTCCTACAGCAGCTCAGAGGGGCTAGGGCGGCAGCTCCGTGGAGAGGTGGCTGCATGGCTGGGAGCGAGAATCCAACAGCACAGGCCCCGGAGCACAGAGCGCCATGACACAGCCCAGGATTCGGCCTCCCCCAGGACAGGCAGAGACCCGGAGGGCCCAGGACAGGCAGAGGCCCGGAGGGCCCAGGACAGCAATGACGCTCCTGCCAAGAGCTCAGCAGATCAGCAGCCTCACCCTGGAGCCTCCAGGCCCTGCAGATGGACTGTTCTGGAGTTACTGTGGGGGCTGAATACCAGTTTTTAGACCTGGCCACTGCCACTGGGGTTGTTTCTCCTTGGGCTTCATGGGGTAAACTACCCTCATTGAGCGCTTCACCTGGCAGGGGGAGAGGAGCTCTCCCAAGGGCTAACACCTGAAGATCAGCACAACAGACCCCTCCCCCAGAAGACCATCTAGACGGACAAGTTCCAGGGGAAGTCAAGGGACTTAAAGTATACAGAATCAGAAGATACTCCCCCATGTTTTATTTATTTCTGATTGCTTCCCCCACCCTTTTTCTCCCCCGTTCTTTCTTTTTCTTTCTCCTTTTATTCTCTTTTTTTGCTTTTTTTAGTCCTTTTTCCTTTTTTCTTTTTCTCTTCTCTTTCCTTTTTTCTATCCTCTCTTTTTCTCTTATTCCCAATACACTTGTTTCTGGCCACTCTGCTTTGAGCAAAATGACTACAAAGAAAAGCTCACCCCAAAAGAAAGAAACAGTCCTCTCTCCAACAGAGTTACAAATCAGGATTACAATTCAACGTCAGAAAACAAATTCAGAAGCACTATTATACAGCTACTGGTGGCTCTAGAAAAAAACATAAAGGACTCAAGAGACTTCATGACTGCAGAATTTAGATCCAATCAGGCCAAAATTTAAAAGTCAATTGAATGAGATGCAATAGAAACCAGAAGTCCTAAAGATGATGGTTAACGAGGTGGAAGAACGAGTGAGTGACATAAAAGACAAGTTGATGGCAAAGAGGGAAACTGAGGAAAAAAGAGACAGACAATTAAAAGACCAGGAAGACAGATTAAAGGAAATAAACGACAGTCTGAGGAAGAAAAACCTATGTGTAAATGCGGTTCCAGATGGCGCCAAAAGGGATAGAGGGCCAGAATATGTATTTGAACAACTCCTAGCTGAAAACTTTCCTAATCTGGGAAGGGAAACAGGCATTCAGATCCAGGAAATAGAGAGATCGCCCCCCCCTAAAATCAATAAAAACCGTCCAACACCTCGACATTTATTAGTGAAGCTTGCAAATTCCAAAGATAAAGAGAAGATCCTTAAAGCAGCAAGAGACAAGAAAATCCTGACCTTTATGGGGAGGAGCATTAGGGTAACAGCAGACGTCTCCACAGCAACCTGGCAGGCCAGAAAGGGCTGGCCGGATATATTCAGGGTCCTCCATGAGAAGAACATGCAACCAAGAATACTTTATCCAGCAAGGCTCTCATTCAAAATGGAAGGAGAGATAAAGAGCTTCCAAGACAGGCAGGAACTGAAAGAATATGTGAACTCCAAACCAGCTCTGCAAGAAATTTTAAGGGGGACTCTTAAAATTCCCCTTTAAAAAGAAGTTCAGTGGAACAATCCACAAAACAAGGACTGAATAGATATCATGATGACACTAAACTCATATCTGTTGATAGTAACTCTGAACGTGAACGGCCTTAATAACCCCCTCAAAGGCGCAGGGTTTCAGACTGGATAAAAAAGCTGGACCCAACTATTTCCTCCCTCAAGAGACTCATATTAGACAGAAGGACACCTACAATTTGAAAATAATGGGTTGGAGAACAATTTACCTTTCAAATGGTCCTCAAAAGAAAGCAGGGGTAGCCATCCTTATATCAGAAAAACTAAAATTTACCCCGAAGACTATAGTGAGAGATGAAGATGGACACTAAATCATACTTAAAGGATCTATCCAACAAGAGGACTTAACAATCCTCAATATATACTCCCCAAATATCGGAGCTACCAAATATTTAAACAAATTAATAACGAAAGTGAAGAAATACTGGTGACATCAATCTAGGTCTTTCTACCCTCGATAGGTCTTCTAAGCACAACATCTCCAAAGAAACGAGAGCTTACAATGATACACTGGAGCAGATAGATTTCACAGATATCTACAGAACTTTATATCTAAACTGAACTGAATAAACATTCTTCCCAAGTACACATGGAACTTTCTCCTGAATAGACCACATGCTGGGTCACAAATAGGGTCTGAACCGATACCAAAAGATTCAGATCGTCCCCTGCATATTCTCAGACCATAATGCCTTGAAAGTAGAACTAAATCACAACAAGAAGTTTGGAAGGACTTCAAACACATGGAGGTTAAGGACCATCCTGCTAAAAGATGAAAGGGTCAACCAGGAAATTGAGGAAGAATTAAAAAGATTCATGGAAACTAATTGGAATGAAGATACAAACGTTCAAAATCTTTTGCATGCAGCAAAAGCAGTCCTAAGAGGGAAATACATCACAATACAAGCATCCATTCAAAAACTGGAAAGAACTCAAATACAAAAGCTAACCTCACTCATAATGGAGCTAGAGAAAAAAACAGCAGCTAGATCCTACGCTCAAGAGAATAAGAGATTTAATTAAAATTTGAGCAGACCTCAAGGAAATTGAGACCACAAGAAATGTGGAACAGATCAACAAAACCAGGAGTTGGTTCTTTGAAAGAATTAATAACATACATAAACCATTAGCCTGTCTTATTAAAAGAGAGAGAAAACTCAAATTAATAAAATCATGAATGAAAAAAAATAAAATAAAATCATGAATGAGAAAGGAGAGACCACTACCAACACCAAGGAAATACAAACGATTTTAAAAACATATTATGAACAGCTATATGGAAATAAATTAGGCAATCTAGAAGAAATGGAGGCATTCCTGGAAAGCCACAAACTACCAAAACTAGAACAAGAAGAAATAGAAAACCTAAACAGGCCAATACCCAGGGAGGAAATTGAAGCAGTCATCAAAAAACTCCCAAGTCACAAAAGGCCAGGACCAGATGGCTTCCCAGGGGAAATCTATCAAACGTTTAAAGAAGAAACTATACCTATCCTACTAAAGCTGTTTGGAAAGATAGAAAGAGATGGAGTACTTCCAAATTCGTTCTATGAAGCCAGCATCACCTTAATTCCAAAACCAGACAAAGACCCCACCAAAAAGGAGAATACAGACCAATATCCCTGATGAACATGGATGCAAAAATTCTCAACAAGATAAAGCCAATAGGATCCAACAATACATTAAGAATATTATTCACCATGACCAAGTAGGATTTATCCCCGGGACACAAGGCTGGTTCAACACTCATAAAACAATCAATGTGATTCATTATATCAGCAAGAGAAAAACCAAGAACCATATGATCCTCTCATTAGATGCAGAGAAAGCATTTGACAAAATAGAGCATCCATTCCTGATCAAAACACTTCAGAGGGTAGGGATAGAGGGAACAATCCTCGACATCTTAAAAGCCATGTAGGAAAAGCCCACAGCAAATATCATTCTCAATTGGGCAGCACTGGGAGCCTTTCCCCTAAGATCAGGAACAAGACAGGGATGTCCACTCTCACCAGTGCTATTCAACATAGTATTGGAAGTCCTAGCCTCAGCAATCAGACAACAAAAAGACATTAAAGGCATTCAAATTGGCAAAGAAGAAGTCAAACTCTCCCTCTTCGCCAATGACATGATACTCTACCTAGAAAACCCAAAACCCTCCCCGTGAAGATTGCTAGAACTCATACAGCAATTTGGTAGCAAGGCAGGATACAAAATCAATGCCCAGAAATCAATGGCATTTCTAGATACTAACAATGAGACTGAAAAAAGAGAAATTAAGGAGTCAATTTCATTTACAATTGCACCCAAAAGCATAAGATACCTAGGATTAAACCTAACCAAGGAGATAAATGATCTATACCTAAAAACTATAGAAAACTTCTGAAAGAAATTGAGGAAGACACAAAGAGATGGAAAATATTACATGCTCATGGATTGGCAGAATTAATATTGTGAAAATGTCAATGTTACCCAGGCAATGTACACGTTTAATGCAATCCCTATCAAAGTACCATGGACTTTCTTCAGAGAGTTAGAACAAATTATTTTAAGATTTGTGTGGAATCAGAAAAGACCCCAAAAAGCCAGGGGAAGTTTATTTTATTTTATTTTTAATTTTTATTTATTTACGATAGTCACACATGGAGAGAGAGAGAAGCAAAGACACAGGCAAAGAGAGAAGCAGGCTCCATGCACAGAGAGCCCTATGTGGGACTTGAAACCGGGTCTCCAGGATGGCGCCCTGGGCCAAAGGCAGGCGCCAAACCGCTGCGCCACCCAGGGATCCCAAGCCAGGGGAATTTTTAAAAAGAAAACCATATCTGGGGGCATCACATGCCAGATTTCAGGTTGTACTACAAAGCTGTGGTCATCAAGACAGTGTGGTACTGGCACAAAAACACACATAGATCAATGGAACAGAATAGAGATCCCAGAAGTGGACCTTGAACTTTATGGTCAAGAAATATTCAATAAAGGAGGAAAGACTATCCATTGGAAGAAAGACAGTCTCTTCAATAGATGGTGCTGGACAATTGGACATCCACCTTCAGAAGAATGAAACTAGACCACTCTCTTTCACCATAAACAAAGATAAACTCAAAATGGATGAAAGATCTAAATGTGAGGCAAGAGTCCATCAAAATCATAGAGGAGAACACAGGCAACACCCGTTTTAAACTTGGCCACAGCAACTTCTTGCAAGGTACATCCATGAAGGCAAAAGAAACAAAAGCAAAAATGAACTATTGTGACTACATCAAGATAAGAAGCTTTTGCACAGCAAAGGATACAGTCAACAAAACTAAAAGACAACCTACAGCATGGGAGAAGATATATGCAAAAGACGTTTTAGATAAAGGGCTAGTTTCCAAGATCTATAAAGAAATTCTTAAAATCAACACCAAAGATACAAACAATCCAATCATGAAATGGGCAAAGACATGAAGAGAAATCTCACAGAGGAAGACATTGACATGGCCAACATGCACATGAAAACATGGTCTGCATCACTTGCTCTTAGGGATATACAAATCAAAACCACAATGAGATACCACCTCACACCAGTGAGAATGGGGAAAATTAACAAGGCAGGAAACCACAAATGTTGGAGAGGATGCGGAGAAAAGGGAAGACTCTTACACTGCTGGTGGGAATGTGAACTGGTGCAGTCACTCTGGCAAACTGTGTGGAGATTCCTCAAAGAGTTAAAAATAAAGCTGCCTGACGACTCAGCAATTGCACTGTTGGGGATTTACCCCAAAGATTCAGATGCAATGAAACGCCGGGACACCTGAACGCTGATGTTTATAGCAGAATGTCCACAATAGCCAACTGTGGCAGGAGCCTCGGTGTCCATCAAAAAATGAATGGATAAAGAAGATGTGACTTATGTATATAATGGAATATTACTGAGACATTAGAAACGACAAATACCCAACATTTGCTTCAACGTGAATGGAACTGGAGGGTATTATGCTGAGTGAAGTAAGTCAGTCGGTGAAGGACAAACAGTGTATGTTCTCATTCCTTTGGAGAATATAAAGAATACTGAAAGGGAATATAAGGGAATGGAGAAGAAACGTTTGGGAAATATCAGAAAAGGAGAGAGATCATAAAGACTCCTAACTCTGGGAAAAGAACTAGGGTTGTTGGAAGGGGAGGAGAGAGGGGGGTGGGGGTGAATGGGTGACGGGCACTGAGGGGGACACTTGACAGGATGAGCACTGCGTGTTATTTTGTATGTTGGTCAATTGAACACAAATAAAAAATAAAATTATTTTTAAAAAAAGATCAAACAACTACATATTTATGCTGCCAACATGGGAGTACTGAAATATAGAAACCAATTAACAACAAACGTACAGGAACACACTTATAATAATACAATGACAGGGGATTTTAACACCCACTTATGGCAATGGACTGATCGTCTATGCAGATAATCAACAGGGGAACAATAGCCTTGACACACTGGACCACAGGGACTCAACAGATATAGTCTGAACATTTCTTCCGAAAGCAGAATACACATTCCTTTCAAGTGCACATGGGAAACTCTCCAGAATAGATTATATCATGGACCACAAATCAGCCCTCAACAGGTACAAGAAGGATGGTATCACACCAGTACATTTTCGGACCATGAGGCTATGAAACTCGAATTCGACAGTAAGAAAAAATTTGGACAATCCAAAAATTCATGGAGATTATGATCATCCTACTAGAGAAGGAATAGAGCAACCAGGAAATTAAACAGGAAATTTAAAACAAATGAAAATGAAAACATGTTTCTTCAAACCTCTAGGATGTAGCAAAGACAGTCCTTAGAGGGAAGTAGATAGCAATACAGGCCTACCTCAAGAAACAAGAAGACTCCAATACACAACCCAACACTACACCTAAAGGAGCTGGAAAAGGAATAGGAAACAAAGCCTAAAGCCTACAGAAGAAGGGAAAAATAAAGATGAGAGCAGAAATAAACAATACAGAAACAACAAAACAGTAGAATGGAATAATGAAACTAAGAACTGGTTCTTCAAAATAACTAAGAAAATGGATCAAGCCCTAACCAGCCTTATCAACAAGAAAACAGAAAAGAACTAAATAAATAAAATCACAAAAGAGAGAAGAGTGATCACAATCAACACCAGAAAATAAGACAATTATAAGGGATACTATGAAAGATTATACGCAAACAAACTGGGAGACCAGGAAGAATTGGAGAGATCCCTAGAAATGTGCAAACGAGCAAAACTGAAACAGGAAGAAATAGAAAATGTGAGTAGACCCATTACAAGCAAAGGAATTCAATCAGAAAGGCACCTGGGTGCCTCAGTGGTTGAGCATCTGCTTTGGCTCAGGTCATGATCCCGGGGTCCTGGGGAATCATGTCCCATATCAGGCTCCCTGCATGGAGCCTCATTTTACCCCTGCCTATACCCCTGCCTCTCTGTGTCTTGCATGAATACATAAATAAAATCTTTAAAAAAGAAAAAAGATAAAAAGATGAGAAAGGGGATCCCTGGGTGGCGCAGTGGTTTGACGCCTGCCTTTGGCCCAGGGCGCGATCCTGGAGACCCGGGATCGAATCCCACATCGGGCTCCCGGTGCATGGAGCCTGCTTCTCCCTCTGCCTGTGTCTCTGCCTCTCTCTCTCTCTCTCTCTCTCTGTGACTACCATAAATAAAAAAAATCTTTAAAAAAAAAAAAAGATGAGAAAGGACCTAAATAAAATCACAAATGAGATAAGAGAAATAACAACCAAAACTAGAGAAATACAAACGTTTATAAGAGAACATTATGAAAAATTATATGCCAGCAACCTAGAACCTGGAAGAAATAGATCAATTCCTGGAAATATATAACATAGCAAAAATGAAAAAGGAAGAAGTAAGAAACTTGAACAGATAGATAACCAGCAACGAAATTGAATCAGGAATCAAGAATCTCCCAACAAGAGATGCTTAGATCAATAGAATAGAATGGAATGCCGAAACAAGATACAAACCTGTAACTCTATGATCCATTAATCGACAACAAGGCAGCAAGGAACATCCAATGGCACAAAGACAGTCTCTTCAACAAACCCTAACCCTGACCCCAGGATAAGAACAAATGGTGTTGGGAAAATCAGGCAGCCACATGCAGAAGAATGAAATTGGACCACTTTCTTACACCATATATATAAAAAATAAATTCAAAATGCATGAAAGACCTAAATGTGAGGCCTAAAACCATACAAAGAAGAAAAGATAGGCAACAACGTCTTTGACATTGGCCATTGGATCTTCTTTCTAGATATGCCTCGGAGTTGAGGGAAACAAAAGCAAAAATACTATTGGGACTTCGTCAAATTCAAAAGTTTCTGCAAAGTGAAAGAAACAACCAACGCTAAAAGGCAACATACAAAATGAAAGGAGATATTTGTAAACAACACATCCAATATACAGTTAGTATGCAAAATACGTAAAGCAAATATATATCTCAGCATCCTAAACACAAATTATCCAACTGCAGATGGGCAGAAGAAATTAATGGACTTTGTCTCTGACAAGACATCCAGATGGCCACCAGACATCGAAAGACACTCAGCGTCACCCATCATCAGGGAAATGCAAATGAAAACCACAATAAGATGTCACCTGACAGCCATCAGAATGGCTAAAATTAACAACAGAAGAAACAACAGGTGTTGTTGAGGCTATAGAGATGAGGAAGCCCCCTTACACTCCTGGTGGGCATGCGAACAGGTGCAGCCACTGTGGAAAACACTGTGGGGGGTCCTCGAGAAGTTAAAAATAGGGGATCCCTGGGTGGTACAGGGGTTTGGCACCTGCCTTTGGCCCATGTCACAATCCTGGAGACCCAGGATCGAATCCCATGTCGGACTAACAGTACACGGAGCCTGCTTCTCCCTCTGCCTGTGTCTCTGCCTCTCTCTCTGTGACTATCATAAAAAAAATTTTAAAAAGAAGTTAAAAATAGAGCTACCCTACGATTCCAAAATTGCAGAGCTAGGTATTTACCCCAAGGATACAAAAGTCGTTTAGTAGATTCCAAGTGGGACAAACAGCCCATTGTTTGTAGCAGCGTTATCAACAACAGCCAAACTGTGGATACAGCCCAGATGTCCATCGACTGATGAATGGGCAGAGACGATGTGGTAAATATACCCACTGCGACATCACTGGGTCATCAGAAGCGATGAAATGAAGCCATTCTGTGTATACAAACAGGAATTCAAGTAAAACTAAAATAATAATAGGTAGTATTGATGAAACATGTATGCACTAGAGAAAAAATCAGAAAGGCAACTGAAAAATCCAAATAAAGTCTTTAGAGCCACAAATCCCCTCCTTAGCTCAGCTCGGGAGAAGCCTGCCATGTCTTTTCTGACCCCAGCAGAAGCCTGGATTTTCATTCTCTGGGGAGGCCACTGACTTGGTGGAGTCAAGCTATCTTTGAACCCAAAACCTAAATAGAGTGCATAAAACTAAACTGCCCAAGATACTAGGAGTCCCAGTGCAGGCACATGCCAAGACCCAAACTCTAACCATTCACAGACATAACCCTAACCCTACACTTAATCCTAATGTTAACCTAATCCTTAAATAAGACCCATCACTAATCGAAAACCAAACACAAACCCCAAGACCAAAACACATTCACTGAACCTACCTGCCAAACCTCAACCTAACTCCTAAACCTATTCTAAACCCTTAACCCTGACCCCTACCTTAAATCTAACCCTAACCCTAACCTCTAAACCTAAACTTAACTTAATGTACTCAAATCCTATTCCTGACCTTAACCTGTACCCTAACCCTAACCCTTTAATACTAATCCTATCTCATACCCCAAACTTTACCCTAACCCATACCCTAAAACTAACCCCTAGCCCACTCCCAAAACGTATCTCTTACCCTGTTCCAAAACCGTACCCTGACCCTGACCCGGACCTGTCCCTAACCCTAACCAAGCAATAACCCTAACCCTAGTCCTAACCCCTATCCCAACCCTAACCCTCGCCCTAATTCAAAACCTAGCCCTAACTATAACCCTAACCCCTCACACTAAACCCTGACCCTAACTCACTCCCCAACCTGTAACCCTAACTGCAAACCTAAACCCAACCCTAACTCTAACCATCACCCTAACCCCAACTCCTAACCTCCTGCCCTAAACCCTAGAGCCTAACCCTAACCCTAACAGTAAATCCTGTCCCTTACCCTAACCCCCATCCTAACTGTTAAATACTGACCATTACCCTTTTGCCTCACCTAACTTCTAATCTGTAACCATAAGCATAATCACTAACACCTAACATATAACTTAAGGCTAACCACCAACTGCCTCCCCTCCCCTAACCCTACCATTCATTCTATCCTTTCACTTACCCTGTGGTTCTGAGGAGTCCCTTCTGATGTAGACGTGGCCCCCAATGGCTCCTCCAGAGTCCTCCAGGTAGTCCAAGCGAGCCGGGCTCCTGTGAGTGTGGACTATGTCTCACATCCTCTGGAAGCCTCACAGCAGGTCCTCAGGAAGCTGGGGGCTCCTGTCAGCCTGGACATGACCTCACGTCCCCTAGAAAACTCACCGTGAGTCCTGAGGGGGCTGTGGGCTCTTGTCAGCATAGACGCAGCCCCATATGTCCTGAAGCCAAAGTGCTGGTCCTGAGGAGGATGGGGTTCCTGTCAGGGTTGACGTGGCCCCACATTTTCCTCAAGCCTCACCATAAGACCTGAGGAGGCTTGGGGCTCCTGTCAGCATGGATGTGGCACATAATCTTCCCAAACCTTCACAGTGGGTTCTGAGAAGGCTGGAGAATCCTGTCAGTGTGGATGCGGCACCCACATCTTTCTTAGGCCTCAACACAGGCCCTGACAAGGCTGGGGTCTTCTGTCCCCATGGTCGCATCCCCACATTTCCCCAAGTCTACACCGGGGGTCCTGAGGAAGTCACCGTCCTATTGTGTCGATGTGGCCCCAAGTCCTCCCGAAGTGTCACCAAGGGTTCTGAGGAGACCAGGGCTCCTGTAACCATGAATGCGGCCCCCAGCTTCCAGAAGCCTCAACTTATGTCCTGAGGGGTCTGGGAGCTCCTGCCAGAGTGGATGTCGCACCACATCTTCCTGAAGCCTCCCCGCAGGTCCTGAGGTGGCTCAGGGGCTCCTGTCAGCGTGGATGCGGGCCCATATCTTCCTGAAGCCTCCCCGTGGGTCTTGAGGCTGCTGAGGGGCTCCTGTCAGCGAAGATGCGGGCCCACAATTTTCTGAAACCTCCCCGCGAGTCCTGAGGTGGCTCAGGGCTCCTGTCAGTGTGGACGTGGGCCCACATCTTCTTGAAGACTCCCCGCTGGTCCTGAGGCAGCCCAGGGGCTCCTGTCAGGGTGGATACGGGCCCACATCTTCCTAAAGCCTCACCGCGGGTCCTGAGGAGACTGGGGCTCCTGTCAGCATGAACGCGACCCAATTTCCCCCTGAAGACTTCCTGAGGGTCCTGTGGAGGCTGCAGCTCATCAGCGTAGATGCGTCCCCACGTCCCCCTCAGGCCTCCCCAGCACAGGCTGGCTCCTGTTAGTGCAGGCAGAGGAGGCCTACTGCACATGCCTGCCCCATGGGAGGGGTCTGGCTTGGGCGCACCCTGTGGGACACTCAGGCACTGCAGGAGGCTGTGCAGGAGGCAGTGCAGGAGGCAGCGGGTGCTACATGGGCCCCACCTGCCTCCTTTCAGGCTCCAGCTGGGGCCTGTTAGTTTCGGAAACATCTCACTGAAAAGGAGCCCAACACCCTGCTTCCCCAGAAATACTTAAGGACAAGGAATTGGAGCCCACGGGTTGCAAAATGAAATGTGGACCAGACTTTTACCACGTCCTGCAAAACTCACTCAACCCTCTTCCACTGTGGGCGGGACCGTGGGTTCGTGCAGCTGCCCTGGAAACAGTGTGGAGGCCCCTCAGGAAGTTACAAATAGAGCCGCCCTGTGACCAGCAGGTGAACGGCCTGGAGCTCACTCCGAAGATACAGATGCAGTGAGACTTGGGACACCTGCACCCCAATGTCCACTGCAGCTGGGTCTACAGTAGCCACACTGTGGGAGGAGACTCGGTGCCCTGTGGCAGATGATGGATAAAGAGGATGGGAGATAGATGATGGTCATAGAGAGAGGAATGGTACTCAGCTATCAAAGAGAAGGAAATCTTGCCATTTGCAATGTTGTGGATAGAACTCAAGGGAAAATGTTAAGTGAAGTAAGTCACTCGGGAAAGAGAATGACCGTGTGGTGTCATTCACAGGTAGAATTAAAGAAGCAAAGGGAAGGAGAAACAAATAAGATCAAAACAGATGCAGGAAATACAGACTCTTAATGATATGAAATGAACTGAGGGTCGCTGGAGGGGTGGGGGCATAACAGGGGAAATAGGAAAGTGCTGCGTCTCACTCTGTCCTGCTTCTCCAATACTGGTTTGCTGTCAGGGGTTATTTGTTGAGGAAGATGGATGTTATGGGTTTTTTTTTCCTATTTCTAAGGTCTGCCACCATGATTTTGATAGGAATGACATTGAAACTGAGGGTGGCTTCAGGAACTGCGGACATTTTCACAAGATGAGGCTCCCACCCCACGAGCCCAGGACGGCCTCCCAGAGCCTGGTATGGCTCAGTGCACAAGTCTTGTGCTCCTTTGGTTCAGTCTCATTATTTATTCTCCTTGATGCTCCTGAGAAGGGAGTCACATCCGTCATTTCCTTCCTGAGTGCTCATTGTCGGTACACAGCAAGGCTACTCTGCTCTGTAGGGTCAGTTTGTGTCCCATGACTTTACTGAACTCACTCCTTAGTTCTAACAGGTTTTGGTGGAGGCTCTGGGGATGCCTGTTTCTAGTTCTGCATCTTCAGCATATAGGGACAGTGTGACGTCCCCCTTCCAGGTGTGGAACCTTTGCTGTTTACAGCTTAATATCCTTGAAAGCCCCACAATTGAATCAAAACTTAGCCCAGGCCAAGGGCAGGAAGCCCCTATTAGAATGAAAACAGAGCTCAATCCCTTGAAGGCCCCATATCAAAATGTAAACAGAACTTGAGGAATTGCTCTAGCCCTTCTGGAGGTCCCCGAGACCAGCCCTTAAAACTAAGCTAAAACCCACCTCAGGGTCCAAGTCCATGCTCTGCTTGTTGGGTACACTTGGACACAAGCTCAAGGTGGTAAATAAACCCTCGTGTGTTTGCATCATTGTTGGCTTCTCGGAGGTTTCTCAGATTCACAATCTTGGGCACGACAGTCTGAGATAAAAAAAGAAAACCAAAAGAAACTCGGACGCCTGTAGAGTGAACGCAGGATTCTGAGAGAAATGGCGGAGACCCGGGGACTTGAGGGATCTTCTGTGGAGACCCCTGCAAACTGGGGGGCAGTATGCTAAGCCCCAGAGCCAGAGGACCCAGAGACCCCACCCACATCCCGCCCATCTGGACCGGGTCTCTGGGAGGAGCACAGAGCCACCCACTGGAGGTCAGACGCGCTGACGCCCACCCCGCCTCAGACCCCGCAGATGCATCTCACAGGCAGATGTGCACCTGACAATCAGCGCCATGGCCAATCCCCAGACCCTGCACAGACCACTCGCTGCCACCAAGGTGTCAGACCACAGAGGTTGCAGAGCTTCAGCTCTGCTTGGAAAGTAGGGTCTAGCTTCCTTTGTACTTTGTGCTTTATTTTCATGTATTTTCTTTGATTCTATTTTATAAATTGCCTTATTTTAATTTTTATGTATGTACCTTATATATTTCTTATTTTTATTTTCATGGTACTTTAATTGTGTTTCTTATTTTGGTATTTAGAATCTTTTAACAACCAGACAAAAATAATCTGGTAGTTTTTTTTGGGGAGGGCAGTTGTTATTGTTTTTCTTGGTTTTTCTTTTCCTTCCGTCTTTCTTTTCTGGAAAAAATAATGAGATGGAGAAATTCACCTCCATAAAATAATATGAGGTAATACTCACAACCAGGAAGTCCATCAATACAAATATATGATGTCTAACTACAGTTTAAAACAATGATTATAAAGATAGCATCTGGGCTGGAAAAAGAGCACAGAAGAAAACTAGAGAATCCCTTACTGTAAATAAAAGAATTAAAATCTAGTCAGGCCAATGTTAAAAATGCTATAACTGAGATGCAGTACCAAGTGGAAGCATTAAAAACAAGGAAGGTTATGGACCATAGAGGCAGATTTCGGAACTCAGCCACTTATTAAAACAATAACATTCATATCATGGGAGACTCCCAAGATGAAGACAGAGGAAAGGTGGGCTTGCTCAGCCATTAGAAACGACAAATAACCACCTTTTCCTTCAACATGGATGGAACTGGAAGGTATTATGCTGAGTGAAGTAAGTGAATCAGAGAAAGACAAATATTGTATGTTCTCATTCACTTGGGGAATATAGATAATAGTGAAAGGGAATATAGGGGAAGGGAGAAGAAATGTGTGGGAAATATCAGAAAGGGAGACAGAACATAAAGACTCCTAACTCTGGGAAATGAACTAAGGGTGATATAAGGGGAGGAGGGCGGGGGTGGGGGTGAATGTGTGACGGGCACTGAGGGGGGCACTTGTCGCGATGAGCACTACTGGGTGTTATTCTGTATGTTGGCAAATTGAACACCAATAAAAAGTAAATTTATTTTTAAGGAAAGAAAAGAAAGAAAGAAAGAAAGAAAGAAAGAAAGAAAGAAAGAAAGAAAGAAAGAAAGAAAGAAAGAAAGAAAGAGAAAGAAAGAAAGGAAGGAAGGAAGGAAGGAAGGAAGGAAGGAAGGAAGGAAGGAAGGAAGAAAGGAAGAAAGAAAGAAAGAAAGAAAGAAAGAAAGAAAGAAAGAAAGAAAGAGTGGCACCTGTGTGGCTCAGTTAGTTAAGCTTCTGCCTTAGGATCAGATCATGATCCAGGTCCCAAGGAAGGCTCCCTCTTCAGCAGGGAACCTGCTTCTCCCTCACCCTCTGCCCCTCTAGCACATGTTTTTCACTCCTCTCTCTCTGAAATGAATAAATATCATCTTTCAAAAAGAAACAAACAAACCCAGAGGGAAAAGAAATCTCCCATGTAGAAGATTTTCAAACAATTTGTGCAGACATTCCACCCTCAAGTTCCTGAGCATAGCTTCCCACTCTTAGGTGTGCAATGAAAATAATAACTTCTTCTACAAAATATATTATGAAAAACTTAATAATAATAATAATAATAATAATAATAATAATAATAAAGAATCACATTACTACGGAGAAACCTGACAAACACTACCTCAGCAAGATGATCAGATCAATACCAGGACTGATAAATCATGTTGATAGTATCTATCCTTTATATGATATAATAAAAATGGCATTATATCTCTGTATATAATCCACAAAAACAGTTCAATCATGAGATAAACAACAGATATGTCCCAACTGAGGGAAATTTTACAAAATACTCTACTTCTCAACGTGTTCCAGTTCAACAACAACAAGGAAAGGCTGAGAGACTGCTACAATCCAGAGGAGCCTAAGAAAACATGAGGACAAATGGAGTGTGGTATAAGGGATGGTGATTTAGCAAAAACTAAGGAAATCTGAATAAAGTATGGTCTCTGGTTATTGCGAAAATTTTAATATTGATTCATTAGCTAATATTTGTACCGTACTGATATAAGATATCGATTATTGGGGAAACTGAGTGCAAGTGCATGAGAATTCTCTGTACTATCTTCCCAATTTCCTTATAAATCTTTGTTTTCTTTCTAAAAAATAGGATTTAATTTGAAAATTGAACACGTATAATGCCTCCTCAACCTGAAAAGCAGTAAAGGATAATAAATAGCAAAAATCAGATAAAAATACTTCTAGTACAATAGACACCATATTGCAAGTGCATTTAAAATTAGCAATGTATAACATTTATTTCCTTGACATTTGACTTCCAAAGAGTTCAAAGTGTTTCAGTGTCAGTTGAAATAGGGGAAGAATCTCAGGGAAGAATCCTTCACATAATAATAGGAACATTGGTACTAATGTCCCTCAATTATTTCCAAATCCATAAAGATGCATTTCCTGATGAGTGACTGAGCTGTGAAGAAAAAGATGAGAAACACTCATCCCTTTGAATTACATATGTCAGAATATTTTAACCATAGTATTATGGATAGTAAATTATCCTTATTAACAGGAAATATGTCTCAGAGTGGAATCTGAGCAATCAGATGGGCAGAGAAAAAATGCTTTATCTCGCTCCTGCACTTTTAAAGACAAGGGAGAACTTTTCTATGTACAAAGTCAGTTGTCAAGATAGCCTTAGGGAATAAGAGTCTGCAGCATGGAATCCTGTTGCACTGCCGGGACGCCTGTGCCCCAGGTCTTCCTGATCTCAAATCTCTGGGCCTGTCCCACAAAACAGGCTGCCATGCTGAGGTCATTTGCAATTTCTCTCTTAGGAGCTCCAGGGAGGGGGGCATGAGCTAGATAGGACGGGATGGGATGCTTGGAGGCCGAGAACATTACGGCCATTCTACTTTAAGTTCAGTATTAGCACACGTCCAGCAATCCCAGGCCCCTGTGAAGAAAGCTGAAATTTGCATTACTTCAGTTACTGGAAAAAAACAAGTTTACAGCTTAATTTCTTAGAAAGCCCCACAATAGAATAAAAACTGAGCCTAAGCAAAGGGCTGGACACCCCAATTAGAATGAGAGGAGAGCTCAATGCCCTTGAAGGCCCCATATCAAAATGTAAACAGAACTTGAGGAATTGCTCCAGCTCTTCTGGACGTCCCCGAGACCAGCCCTTAAAACTAAGCTAAAACCTTCCTCGGGGTCCAAATTCCTGTTCCACTGTGTGGCTTGTACTTGAACACATGCTCGAGTTTGTAAAACAACCCTTGGGTGTTTGCATCAGTGTTGGCTCCTTAGTGGTTTCTCAGATTCGACATCTTGGGCACAACACCCCCATGACCCCTCCCCACCTGGACTGGCCTCCTGTCCCCTCCCACCCAGGCTGACCCTCAGTCACTTCCCCGCCCACTACAGCTGGGAACAGGCCCTCACACAGTTCCACAGGCACGGTGGGCACTCCCGCCGTCCCCAGCCTCCCAGCGGAAGGAAGGAGGTTTTGGCAGGACACACTCCCATGGTGGCCCCAGGGCTCCCTGCCCAGGAGAGCACCTGGTGACAGGTCGGGGTCTGTGTCCCTGACACCAGCTCCTCCTCCCCGGTTTTCCCACAGGAAATGAAGGAGGAGGCACTGGTCTCCTCCAGGGACATCACGCAGGTGGACCTGGATGTCAACAGGACGTTCAGCAGTCACATCATATTTTGGGACTACTACGGGATAGGGTGAGGTTGAGGGGCCAGGGGGGATCAAGACCCAGGAGAGTACCGGGGGATTCTGGGTAGGGAAAACGGGGATTCCGAGTCGGGGGGCAGAACAGCAACCAACAACACACCGCTCCATGGTAGGGTGTTGGGGATGACCTCTGTGCCCCCACCCCCGGGGCCTCAGGGATGAGGAGGCCACTAGGATGGGGTCTCCAGGGCTTGCCATGGGAGCTGAACACCAAAGGGGAGAGGGACGACCCCCTGAGAAGCAGGGGATGGGTTGATGGTGTGGGGGACAGGAACCGGACCTGGGTGCCAGGCAGAATGGCCGCAGCGGAGCAGGACACACTTCGATCCCATGAGGGTCAGACGGGTCAGAGTAACACCCACTCTCGGTGCTTTACAGGTTTCTAAATTCTATGCATTTAATTTGAGA
The DNA here is from genome assembly GCF_048164855.1 of Canis lupus baileyi. Taxonomy (NCBI): domain Eukaryota; kingdom Metazoa; phylum Chordata; class Mammalia; order Carnivora; family Canidae; genus Canis; species Canis lupus. The sequence goes on from NC_132860.1 coordinate 52,372,363, forward strand.
CAATTTGCAATTTGAAAACACACATAGTATGATGAACCCCAGATAATGCCCCCGGTCCAGCCAGGGTCGTGCACTGACCACACCACGCCCCAGGGGCAGATGTCACAGCAAACCCCAGACTGGAGTCTCCTTTAAGTGTAGACGTCTCCTTGTGCATCTTAGAGGAAGGGGATGCCCTGTGTCAGCAGGCCCCCCACGACATCCCCCTCATTCCCCACTCCCACTCCATCCCCCTACATTATCATTCCCCATGGCATCCCACCTACACCATCCCCCTCAAACCCACACAGCCCCACACAATCCCCACCCACACTATACCCCAACACCATCCCCCCTACAACATCCCCCATAATCCACCACCATCATACCCCTGCACCCACACCATCCACCCCCACACCAACAGCTCCCAGCAAGGACGCGGTGCAGGTGCCCCCTGTGGGACATACTCAGCCTCCCCAGGTTTCTCTGGAAACCCTGCTCCAATCAGAAGCCTGGGTGTCCCATAGAGTACCCAGGGGTTGCAGGGAGGAGGGAAGACAGGGAGCCCCTGAAAGGGTGTGTGCAGGTGAGTGGTGCTGAGTATGCACTGTGCCCTGTCTCCGCCCACTGTCCCTCCCAGAGGGCAGCTTACACTGCACAGAACACCAGCCCCTAACCAGGGGTATCTGGACTGGCCTGGCCCCAGGCTCTGTGAGGGTGGGTGTGATTTGAGCCCCCGCCCCAGTCCCAACAAAAAGACTAATGGGATCCAGCCCCCCATTGCCCTGTCCAGCCCTGGATTCTGGCCCCATGCTGAGCGAGCCCTCTCACAGCTGGATGTGGCCTCCTGGGCCCTGGGGGTGCCCCACAGATCTAGGTCGCTGACCTGGGGCCGCCCTGGGGATCCCGGGACACCCAAGGTTGGAGAGAGCAGAGGTGGGCCAGTGGGGCCCACCCGAACCCACACCAGGAGGCAGGCTCCTCCAGGTGCTGGGGCCCCAGGGGCCAAGTGGCTGGGGTCCAGCTGCCCTGCGGGGACCCAGCTAGGAACCCATGAGCTGCAGGTCAAGGTCAGCTCTGCTGTCCTCAGAACCGTCTCTCAGGCTGAAACCTCAGGACACATGCCCCCACCCGAGGTCCACACGTGCTCCCAGGTGGGGGACTCCAGCACTCGCACCCCACCCATGTGATTCTTGCCCTCCCCTAAAGGACAGACATTCCCTCCACAGGGGAAGGCGCACACCCTCCACTCTAAGCCCGTTTGCTGTAGAATGTCAATAAAGTGTTGTGGTGTGAAAATGCACAGCCAGCCCATTTCTGTGTCTCCCAGAACTCTGTGCACGGGGCGTGGACAGACCCACAGAGAGGAGGAGGGGGCACCACCCAGTCCCCAAACAGCCCCTGCACGGGCACTGCAAGGCACACAAGCTGACGTCCCCACATGCCTTCCAGGGGCGGCCAGATGCCAGGGTCAGGACCCCACAAACTATACTGGGACTCAGCCTGTGCCCCCGGGCCAGGAGGGCCTGGGACAGAGTGATGGCCAGGGAGCCTCAGGTCATCAGGGTCTCTGTAAAGGGACCTGGGATGTCTGTGCTCCCTCTGCCAAGGGGGCGGGGGCTGGCTGGTTTCTGGGGTACTTCCTCCTCTCCCCGCATCTCTGTGCCTGTGTGCCTGGGGAACAGAGGGCCTGTGGGGCCATCAGCGTGACCCTGGAAGGGATGTCAGGACAGTAGGCCCTTGTGTTGTGCCCAGGATTGCAAATCCAAGAAACCACAGATGAGCCGACATCGATGCAAACTTCCGAGGATTTCTTTACAAGCTGGAGCTTGAGTCCAAGTGCACCCAACACAGCGGAGCAGGGATTTGGACCCTGAGACTAAGAGGTGTAGCAGCTTTATACGGGCCAGTGGCCCATGGGATACACAGAAAGTTGCACAGTCGTGTCGGTCCACGTGCAGGTGGCCGATTGAATTACACCTTACCCTATAGGATCCACTTGACCTGGCCTATTACTTTGGTCAGAATCGGAGTGCAGTTTTGGCGGGCACAAAGCAGAGTTACATTGTTATGAGCCTATTTCTGATTAGGGTGTGTCCAGCGGCTTGACTGGGTTGGGGCAGCGCCTTAAGACATAAGTAGGTCATGAGGGGGTCATAGGGGAGGTGGCGGGTGTAACACAAAATGGAATCAGTCCTGCTCTACTTGTCCAGGGGTAGGGCATTTTTGTTATATTTCCTGGGTCCCACACTTGCAGATCACGCACCTGGGCCACCCTCACCAAATGGACTCAGTGTGCACACTTTGTGGTGCTGGATATCTCACACCAGTGTGTAGAGGGCACCCTCCTCACCCTAGTGAGTAGGGACTGGGTGAACATGGTGCTCGGCCTGAAGGTCAGGCAGCACAGGGCACTGAGGAACCCCAGCCCCATCACCACCCCTACTCCCACACACAGGCTCCCCAAGGCTCCCCATAATGGGCACCCGGTGCCTCTGGAGATCCCCCCAGGGCAGCCCCGAGGTCCGGCTCCCTGCTGGAGAGGCATCAGGGAGAAGAGAAGCAGGCGGCGCTTGGGGAGACCCACTGTTGGACATGGGAATGTGGCCCAGCCAGACCTTCCACCTCAGCTGACCCTCCAGCTGAAATTCATGACAGGAGTGAGCCCCGGGTCGGCCAGGAGAGCCCAGCTAGCCAACCAGCATCAGCACCAGAAATGATTTTGTACCAACCATTTCGGCGTTTGGGTGACCCAGCCAGAGGATCCGATAACTGCACGTGATAGCTTCATGTGATAGACACACAAACACCCCAAAACCAACAAAAGTCAGAATCCCCCCAGTGTTGTCAAACAGCAGCTGGATGGTTACATACACAACGCTGTGGTCCCCAATAGGATACCTGGAAGACGCTATAAACCATGACTGCAGAGGTGCTGGAGGCACGGAGATGTGCCTCTTGTGTTCCAAAAAGGAGAGCAGAGGGGCAGGAAGCATCCTCCGGAGTGGGGGGCCCTCCTAGGAAAGGACACCAGGTCCCTGTGAAGGCCACGGATGGTGAAATTTTCCTCCTCTCTTTCAGCTTCTGCTTTTCCTCCTAAATGCCATTTTCCTCAATCATAATAGCAAAAATTTATTTTAAGTTTTTAAATTTCTTTTTATTGGAGTCCAATTTGTATGAATTCTTTCTTCAGCAAGGGTGTCATTCAGGATAGAGAGAAAGATTTTCCCAGACAGGCAAAGTATAAAGGAGTTCATGACCACTAAATCAGTCCAGTAAGGAATTTTCAGAAGAACTATTCTAGTGGGGGAAAAAAGAGACCAAAAGCAACAAAGACTAGAAAGGACCAGAGTATGTCACCAGAAACACCAACTCTACCGGTAACACAAAGGCACAAAGTTCATGTCTTTGAATAAGCACTCTGAATGCTGATGCTAAATGCTCCAATCAAAAGATATAGGGTATCAGAGTGCCTTAAAAAAACAGGATCCGGGATGCCTGGGTGGCTCTGGGTTTGAGCCTCTGCCTTTGACTCAGGGTGTGATCCTAGAGTCTGGGATCGAGTCCCATATTGGGCTCCTGGTGGGGAGCCTGCTTCACTCTTGGCCTAATTTTCTGCCTGTCTCTCTCTCTCTCTCTCTCTCTCTCTCTCATGCTCTCAAAAGTAAAATCGTTATTAAAAAAACAACTCCGTCGGTATGCTGCCTACTAGATGCTCACCTTAGACCTATAGACAACAGCAGATTGAAAGTCAGGGGATGGAAAATCATCTATCACGCTAATGGTTATGAAAAGAAAGCTGGAGGACCAATACTTATATTAGAAAAACTAGATTTGAAACCAAACCCTGGGGGACACCTGGTGGCTCAGTGGTTGAGCATCTGCCTTCGGCTCAGGGTGTGTTCCTGGGATCCCAGGATCGAGTCCCACATCGGCATCCCTTTGGGGAGCCTGTCTCTCCATCTGCCTATGTTTCTGCCTCTGCTTCTCTGTGTATCTCTCATGAATAAATAAATAAAATATTTAATCTCAAAAAAGAATGAACAAATAATGTAAGAAGTGATGAAGAAGGGCATTATTTCATAGTTAAAAAGACTCTCTATATCGATCAAAGAACTAAATATTTATGCTGCCAACATGGGAGTACCTAAATATGGAAACCAAATACCAACAAACGTACAGGAACTGACTGTATTGAAAATAATACAATGACAGGGGATTTTAAAACCCACCCACTTATGGCAATGGACTGATCGTCTATGCAGAAAATCAACATGGGAACAATAGCCTTGACACACTGGACGACAGGGACTCAACAGATATAGTCTGAACATTTCTTCCTAAAGCAGAATACACATTCCTTTCAAGTGCACATGGGACATTGTCCAGCACAGATCATATCATGGGCCACAAATCAGCCCTCAACAGGTACAACAGGTACAAGAAGTTGATATCACACCCTGTATATTTTTGACTACGACGCTATGAAACTCGAAGTTGACAGTAAGAAAAAATTTGGACAGACCAAAAATATGTGGAGATTATGAACATCCTACTAGAGAATGAATGGAGCAACCAGGAAATTGCACTGCTGGGGATTTACCCCAAAGATACAGATGCAGTGAAACGCCAGGACACCTGCACCCCAATGTTTATAGCAGCAATGGCCACGATAGCCAAACTGTGGAAGGAGCCTCGGTGTCCAACGAAAGATGAATGGATAAAGAAGATGTGGTTTATGTATACAATGGAATATTACTCAGCTATTAGAAATGACAAATACCCACCATTTGCTTCAACGTGGATGGAACTGGAGGGTATTATGCTGAGTGAAGTAAACCAGTCGGAGAAGGACAAACATTATATGTTCTCATTCATTTGGGGAATATAAATAATAGTGAAAGGGAATATAAGGGAAGGGGGAAGAAATGTGTGGGAAATATCAGAAAGGGAGACAGAACGTAAAGACTGCTAACTCTGGGAAACGAACTAGGGGTGTTGAAGGGGAGGTGGGCGGGGGGTGGGAGTGAATGGGTGACGGGCACTGGGGGTTATTCTGTATGTTAGTAAATTGAACACCAATAAAAAATAAATTTAAAAAATTAAAAAAATTAAAAATAAATTAAAAATAAAAAAAAATACAATAAAACAAATGAAAATGAAAACATGTTTCTCCAAACCTCTGGGATGTAGCAAAGACAGTCCAAAGGGGGAAATACATAGCAATACAGGCTTTCCTCAGGAAACAAGAAGTCTGGGATCCCTGGGTGATGCAGCAGTTTAGCGCCTGCCTTTGGCTCAGGGCGCTATCCTGGAGACCCGGGATTGAATCCCATGTCGGGCTCTTGGTGCATGGAGCCTGCTTCTCCCTCTGCCTATGTCTCTGCCTCTCTCTCTGTGTGACTATCATAAATAAATAAAAAGTAAATAAAATGTTTTTTAAAAAAAGGAAACAAGAAGTCTCTAATACACAATCTAACCCTACAGCTAAAGGAGATGGAAAAGGCATAGCAAACAAAGCCTAAAGCCTACAGAAGATGGGAAAAAATAAAGATGAGAGCAGAAATAAACAATACAGAAATAAAAAAACAGTAGAATGGAATAACAAAACTAAGAGCTGGTTCTTCAGAATAATTAATAAAATGGATCAAGCCCTAGCCAGCCTTATCAACGAGAAAAGAGAAAAGACCTAAATAAATAAAATCACAAATGAGAGAAGAGAGATCACAATCAACACCAGAAAAATAAGACAGTTATAAGGGAAAACTATGAAAGCTTATACACTAACATACTGGAAGAAATGGAGGAAATGGACAAATCCCTTGAAATGTGCAAATGAGCAAAACTGAAATAGGAAGAAATAGAAAATGTGAACAGACCCATAAATAGCAAAGGAATTGAATCAGCAAGGCACCTGGCTGCCTCAGTGGTTGAGCATCTGCTTTGGCTCAGGTCATTATCCTGGGGTCCTGGGGGATCACGTCCCACATCAGGCTCCCCACATAGAGCCTCATTTTCCCTCTGCCTCTCTGTGTCTCTCATGAATACTTAAGTAAAGGTGCAGCCACAGTGGAAAACAGTCTGGAGGGTCCTCGAGAAGTTAAAAATAAGGGATCCCTGGGTGGCGCAGCGGTTTGGTGCCTGCCTTTGGCCCAGGGCGTGATCCTGGAGACCCAGGATCGAATCCCACATCGGGCTCCCGGTCCATGTAGCCTGCTTCTCCCTCTGCCTGTGTCTCTGCCCCTCTCTCTGTGACTATCATAAAAAATTTTTGAAAAAAGAAGTTAAAAATAGAGTTACCCTCTGATTCCAAAATTAAACAGCTAGGTATTTACCCTGAGGATACAAAAGTAGTTTATTAGATTCAAAGAGGGACACGCAGCCCGGTGTTGGTAGCAGCGTTATCAACAACAGCCAATCTGTGGATACAGCTAAAATGTCCACCGACAGATGAATGGGCAGAGACGAAGTGGTAAATATACACACTGCGACATCACTGGGTTATCAGAAGGGATGAAATGAAGCCATTTCCAATGACGTGGGAGAATTGGAAAGACTTATGCTAAATGAACTCAGTCAGTCAGAGAAAGACAGATACCACATACCATACAATTGCATTAACATGTGAATTTTAGGAAAACAAACAAACTGGCAAAGGGGCGGAGGGGAGGGATGAGAGAAGCAAACCAAGATACACACTCTTAACCACACAGAATAAACTAATAAATACCAGAGGAAGGTGGGGGGGGGAGGGAAATCAGGGGATAGGGATTGTGGAAGTCACCTCTGACCAGTACCAGGCATTGTATCCAAGGGTTGAATCACTATGTGGTAAACCTGAAACTATATCATACTGTGTTTACAAAGAGGAATTCAAGTAAAACTTTAAAATAATAATTGGTAGTATTGATGAAAAATGTGCGCACTAGAGATAAAATCAGAAAGTCAACTGAAAATCCAAATAAAGAGTATTTAGAGCCACAAAAACCCTCCTTACCTCAGCTCAGGAGAAGACTGCCATGCCTATTCTCACCCAAGTAAAAGCCTGGATTTTGATTCTCTGGGGAGGCCACTGACTTGGTGGAGTCAAGCTATCTTTGAACCCAAAACCTAAATAGAGTGCATAAAACTAAACTGCCCAAGATATTAGGAGTCCCAGTGCAGGACATGCCAAGACCCAAACTCTAACCATACACAGACAAAAGCCTAACCCTACACTTAAGCCTAATGTTAACCTAACCCTTAAACAAGACCTATCACTAATTGAAAACCAAACACAAACCCCAAGACCGAAATGTGGACCAGACTTTTACCAAGTTCCACAAAACTCACTCAACCCTCTTCCACTGTGGGCGGGACCGCGGGCTGCTGCAGCCGCCCTGGAAACAGTGTGGAGGCTCCTCAGGAAGTTACAAATAGAGCTGTAGGGTCAGTTTGTGTCCCCTGACTTTACTGAACTCACTCCTTAGTTCTAACAGGTTTTGGTGGAGGCTCTCAGGTTTCCTGTTTCTAGTACCACCTCTTCAGCATATAGGGACAGTGTGAGTTCCCCTTCCAGTTGTGAGACCTTTACTGTTCACATCTTAATGTCCTAGAGAGCCCCACAATAGAATAAAAACTGAGTCCAGCTCAAGGGCAGGAAGCCCCTATTAGAATGAGAACAGAGCTCAATGCCCTAGAAGGCCCCATATCAAAATGAAAACAGAACTTGAGGAATTGCTCCAGCCCTCCTGGAGGTCCCAAGACCAGCCCTTAAAACTAAGCTAAAACCCACCTCGGGGTCCAAGTCCCTGCTCCGCTCTGTCGGGTATACTTGGACACAAGCTCAAGCTTGTAAATAAACCCTCGTGTGTTTGCATCGGAGTCGACATCTCGGTGGTTTCTCGGATTCGCAATCTTGGGCACAACAGTCTGATATAAAAAAAAACAAAACCAAAAGAAGCTCGGACGCAGGCAGAGTAAAAGCAGGGTTCTGAGAGAAGCAGCGGAGACCCGGGGGCCTAGCGGCTCTTCTGTCGAGGCCCCTGCAGACAGGTGGGGGGGCGGAAAACTCAGCCCCAGAGCCAGAGGACCCAGCGTCCCCACCCGTATCCCGCCCATCAGCACAGAGACTCAGGGAGCAGCACAGTGCTGCCCACTGGAGGCCAGAGGCGCTGATGCCCACCCCGCCTCTGACCCCACAGGTGCATCTCCCTGGCAGATGTGCACCTGAGAATCAGTGCCAAGACCCATTCCGAGACCCTGCACAGACCATTCACCGCCAGCAAGTTGTCGGACCCCAGAGGCAGCAGAGCTTCAGCTCTGCCTAGAAAGTACGGACTAGATTCCTTTGTACTTTGTGCTTTATTTTCATTTATTTTCTTTGATTCTTTTTTATTAATTGCCTTATTTTAATTTTTATGTATGTACCGTATATATGTCTTATTTTTACTTTCATGGTATTTTAATTGTTTTTCTTACTTTGGGATATAGCATCACTAACAAGCAGGCAAAAATAATCTGGTGGGTTTTTTTGGGGGGGGGGAGGGCAGTTATTGTTTTTCTTGTTTTTTTCTTTTTCTTCCTTCTTTCTTTTCTGGAACAAATAATGAGATGGAGAAATTCACCTCCATAAAATAACATGAGGTTCTACTCGCAGCCAGGAAGTTCATCAATACACATATATGATGTCTAACTACTGTTTAAAACAATGATTATAAAGACAGCAGCTGGGCTAGAAAAAGAGCACAGAAGACAACTAGAGAAACCTTTACTGTAGAAATAAAGAACTAAAATCTAGTCAGGCCAATGTTAAAAATGCTATAACTGAGATGCAGTGCCAAGTGGAAGCCTTCAAAACAAGAAAGGTTATGGACCACAAGACAGACGTAGGGAAGTCAGCCACTTATTAAAACAATAATATTCATATCATGGGAGACACAGAAGATGAAGAGATAGAAAAGGTGGGACTTAAAAAAAAAAAAAAAAGAAAAGGTGGGACTTGCTCAGACATTAGAAATGACATATACCCACCATTTGCTTCAAAGTGGATGGAACTGGAATGTATTATGCTGAGTGAAGTAAGTCAATCGGAGAAGGACAAACATTGCATGTTCTCATTCACTTGGGGAATATAAATAAGAGTGAGGGATCCCTGGGTGGCGCAGCGGTTTGGTGCCTGCCTTTGGCCCAGGGCGCGATCCTGGAGACCCGGGATCGAATCCCACATCAGGCTCCCGGTGCATGGAGCCTGCTTCTCCCTCTGCCTATGTCTCTGCCTCTCTCTCTCTCTCTCTCTCTCTCTCTGTGACTATCATAAATAAATAAAAAAAAATTAAAAAAAAATAAAAAAATAAAAAATAAATAAATAAGAGTGAAAGGGAATATAAGGGAACGGAGAAGAAATGTGTGGGAAATATCAGAAAGGGAGACAAAACATAAAGACTCCTATCTCTGGGAAATGAACTAGGGGTGATGGAAGGGGAGGAGGGTGGGGGTGGGGGTGAATTGGTGACGGGTACTGACAGGCTGAGCACTGTGTGTTGTTCTGTATGTGGGCAAATTGAACACCAATAAAAAGTAAATTTATTATTAAAAAAAAAGAAAAAGAAAGAAAAAGTGGCATCTGGGTGGCTCAGTCACTTAAGCTTCTGCCTTAGGCTCAGTTCATGATCCAGGTCCCAAGGCAGGCTCCCTGTTCAGCAGGGAACCTGCTTCTCCCTCTCCATCTGCCCCTCTCGCTCTTGGTTTTTCTCTCCTCTCTCTTTCAAATAAATTAATGACACCTTTAAAAAGAAACAAACAAACAAACAAACCCAGAAGGACAAAAATCTCCCATGTAGAAGAATTTCAAAGAAGTTGTGCAGACATTCCACCCTCAAGTTGATTAGCATAGCTTCCCTCTCTTATTTCCGGAAGACACATAGTAACTTCCTTCTACAAAATATAATATGAAAATCAGTATACAAAATTGATACAATAATAATAATAATAAGAAGAAGAAGAAGAAGAAGAAGAAGAAGAATCACTTTACTATGGAGAAAGCTGACAAACACGACCTCAGCAAGATGATCAGATCGATACGAAGACTGATAAATCATGTTGATAATATCTATCCTTTATATGATATAATGAAAATGGCAGTATATCTCTTTATATAATCCACAAAAAGAGTTTAATCATGAGATAAAAAACAGACATTTCCCAACTGAGGTAAATTTTACAAAATACTCTACTTCTCAAAGTGTTCCAGTTCAACGATAACAAGGAAAGGCTGAAAGACTGTCACAATCCAGAGGAGCCTAAGAAAAAATGAGTACAAATGGAATGGGATATGAAGGATGGTAATTTAGCAAAAACTAAGGAAATCTGAATAAAGTATGGTCTTTGGTTAATGAGAATATTTTAATATTGATTCAAGGCTAATATTGTACCTTCCTAATATACCACCACCATCATATCCCTACCCCACACCATCCACCCCCACACCATCCGCCCCCAGCAAGGACCCAGTGCAGCTGCCCCCTGTGGGACATGCTCAGCCTCCCTGGGGTTCTCTGGATACCCTGCTCCCATCAGAAGCCCAATTCTCCCATAGAGAACCCAGAGGTTGCAGGAGGAAGGAAGGCAGCGATCCCTGAAAGGCTGGGGGTAGGTGAGTGGTGCAGAGGACACATTGGGCCCTGCCCTCGCCCACTGTCCGTCTTGGAGGGCAGCACAACCTGCACAGGACACCAGCCCCTAACCCAGAGGGACCTGGGCTGACATGGCTCTGTGCTCTGTGGGAGCTAGGTTGATTTGAGCCCCTCCCAGGCCCAACAAAAAGACTAATGGGATCCAGGTCCCCATGGTCCTGGCCAGCCCTGGATTCTGGCCCCAGGCTGAGCAAGCCCTCTCACAGGTGGATGTGGCCTCCTGGGCCCTGGGAATACCCCACAGATCCAGGTCACTAACCTAGGGCAGGCCGGGGGATCCCGGGACACGCCAGGGTGGGGAGTGGATGGATAGGCCAGTTGGCCCCACCCGACCCCACACCAGGAGGCAGGCTCTTCCAGGTATTGGGGCCCCAGAGGGCCCAAGGCAGGTGTCCAGCTGCCCTGTGGGTCCCAGGACAGGAGCCCATGAGCTGCAGGTCCAGGTCATCTCTGCTGTCCTCAGAATAGTCACTCAGGCTGAAATCTCAGGACACACACCCCCACCCGGAGTCCACACATGTTCCCACAATGTGGACTCTAGCACCCGCCCCTCCACACCTTGTGATTATTGCCCTCTCCTAAAGGACAGAAAGGTCTCCCTCCCCAGGGGAAGGCGCACATTAGGCTCTGAGCCCCTTTGCTGTAGAAAGTCAATAAAGTGTTGTGCTAAAATGCACAGCGAGCCCGTTTCTGTGTCTCCCAGAACTCTGTGCATGGGGCGTGGAGAGACACCCAGAGAGGAGGAAGGGGCACCATCCAGGCCCCAAACAGCCCCTGCAGGGGCGCCACCAGGTACACAGAGCTGACGTCCCCACGTGCCTTCCAGGGGCAGCCAGACGTCAGGGTCAGGACCCCACAGACTTTGCTTAGACTCAGGCTGTGTCCCCCGGGCCAGGGGGGGCTGGGACAGAGTGACAGCCAGGGAGCTTCAGGTCACCAGGGTCTGTGCACAGCGACCAGGAGGTCTGTGCACCCACTGTCCTGATGAATGAGGATGGCCGAGTTCCGGGGCACTTATTCCCCTCCCCGCATCCCCATGCCTGTGTGCCTGGGGCACAGAGGGCCTGTGGGGTGGTCAGCGTGGCCCTGGAAGGGATGTCAGGACACCAGGCCCTGGTGTTGTGCCCAAGATTGTAAATCAGGGAAACCACCAAGGAGCCCACACCGATGGAAACTCCCGAGGGTTTCTTTACAAGCTGGAGCTTGGGTGTAATTGCACCCAACACAGTGGAGCAGGGACGTGGATCCCGAGAATAAGAGGCATAGCAGCTTTATAGGGGCCAGTGGCCCATGGAATACGCAGAAAGTTGCACAGTCATGATGGTCCACACGCAGGTGGCCAATTGAATTACACCTTACCAAATAGTATCCACTTGAGCTGGCCTATTACTTTGGTCAGAATCGTCGCACAGTTTTGGGGGGCACAAAGCAGGGAGGGTTACATTGTTATGAGCCGATTTCAGAATAGGGTGTGCCCAGCGGCCTGACTAGGGTGGGGCAGCGCCTTAAGCAAAAAGCAGCTCATGTGAGGGTCATAGGGGAGGAGGCGGGTGTAGCACAAAATGGAATCAGTCCTGCTCTGCTTGTCCAGGGGTAGGGGATTTTTGTTAACTTTCCTGGGTCCCACACTTGCAGCTCATGAACCTGGGCCACCCTCACCAGGTGGACTCAGCCTGCACACCTTGTGGTGCTGGATCTCTCATACCAGCATGTGGAGGGCACCCTCCTCTCCCTAGTGAGTAGGGGCTGGGTGAGCATGGGGCTCGCCAGAAGGCCTGGCAGCACAGGGGACCAAGAACCCCAGCCCAGACCCCAACTCGACTCCCACACACAGGCAGCAACAGGGCTCCCCGCCATGGGCAGCTACCTCCTCAGGATCTCCCCCCAGGACGGCGCTGATGTCTGACTCCCTGCTGGAGAGGCATCGGAGAGAAGAGAAACAGCAGGCGCTCAGTGGGACCCCCTGCTGGATATGGGAATTTGGCCAAGTCGGACCTTCCAGCTCAGCTGACTCTCCAGCAGAAAGTCACTGCAGGAGCGAGCCCCCAGTCGGCAAGGAGAGTCCAGCTATCTACCCAGCGCCAGCACCAGAAATGATGTTGTGCCAACCATTTCGGCATTTGGGTGACCCAGCCAGAGGATCAGATAGCTGCACGTGATATCTGCATGTGATAGTCACACACACAAGCAAAAACCAACAAAAGTCGGAATCCCCCCAATGTTGTCAAACAGCAGCCGGATGGTTACATATACGATGCTGTGGTCCCCATTAGGATACATGGAAGATGCAAAAAACCATGACTGCAGATGTGCTAGAGGCACAGAGATGTGCCTGCTGGTTTCCAACAAGGAGCACAGAGGGGCAGGAAGCATCCTACGGAGGGAGGCCCCTCCTTGGAAAGGACATCATGTCCCTGTGAAGGCTACAGAGGGTGAAATCTGTCCTCCTCTCTCTTAGCTTCTGGTTTTCCTCCTAAATGCCATTTTCCTCAATCATAAGACCAAAAACTTATTTTATGTTTTTAAATTTCTTTTTATTGGAGTCCAATTTTTATGAATTCTTCCTTCAGCAAGGGTGTCATTCAGGAGAGAAGGAGAGATCATGAATTCCCAGACAGGCAAAATATAAAGTAGTTCACTTAAACAGTGACCACTTAACCAGTCCAATAAGGAATTTTAAGAGGGACTCTTCTAGTGGGGGAAAAAAAGAGACCAAAAGCAACAAAGACTAGAAAGGACCAGAGAACATCACCAGAAACTGCAACTCCTCCTGTAACACAAAGGCACAAGTTCATATCTTTGAATAATCACTCTGAATGCCGATAGACTAAATGTTCCAATCAAAAGATATAGCGTATCAGAGTGGCTTAAACACAGGATCTGGGATGCCTGGGTGGCTCAGGGGATGAGCATCTGCCTTTGACCCAGGCTGTGATGCTGTAGTCTGGGATTGAGTCCCATATTGGGCTCCTGGTGGGAAGTCTGCTTCTCTCTCTGCCTAATTTTCTACCTCTCTCTCTCTCTCTCTCATAAATAAAATTGTTATTAAAAAAGCAAGATCCATCTGTATGCTACCTACAAGATGCTCACCTTAGACCTATAGACACCAGCAGATTGATAGTCAGGAGAGGGAAAATCATCTACCACGCTAATGGATATCAAAAGAAAGCTGGAGGACACATACTTATATCAGACAAATGAGATTTGAAACCAAACCTTGGGGGACACATGCGCAGTGGTTGAGCATCTGCCTTCGACTCAGGGTGTGATCCTGGGATCCCAGGATCGAGTCCCACATCGGCCTCCCTTAGGGGAGCCTGCCTCTCCCTCTGCCTATGTTTGTGCCTCTGCTTCTCTGTGTATCTCTCATGAATAAATAAATAAAATATTTAAATCTCAAAAAGAAAGAACAAATACTGTAAGAAGAGATGAAGAAGAACATTATTTCATAATTAAAAAGACTATCAAGATCAAACAACTAAATATTTATGCTGCCAACATGGGAGTACCTAAATATAGAAACCAATTAGCAACAAACGTACAGGAACTCACTGATAATAATATCCTGACAGAGGATTTCAACACCCACTTATGGCAATGGACTGATCGTCTATGCAGAAAATCAACAAGGGAACAATAGCCTTGACACACTGGACCACAGGGACTCAACAGATATAGTTAGAATATTAGATCCGAAAGCAGAATACACATTCCGTTCAATTGCATATGTGACATTCTCCAGAACAGATCATATCAGGGCCCACAAATTAGCCCTCAACAGGTACAACCGGTACAAGAAGGTTGATATCACACCATGTACATTTTCGGACCAAGGCGCTATGAAACTGGAAGTCGACAGTAAGAAAAAAAATTGGACAGACCAAAAGTACTTGGAGTTTATGATCATCCTACTAGAGAATGAATGGAGCAACCAGAAAATTAAAGAGGAAATTTAAAACAAATGAAAATGAAAACATGTTTCTCCAAACCTCTGGGATGTACCAAAGGCAGTCCTAAGAGGGAAGTACATACCAATACAGGCCTAGCTCAAGAAACAAGAAGTCTCCAATACACAACCTAACCCTACACCTGAAGGAGCTGAAAAAGGAATAGCAAACAAAGCCTAAAGGCTACAGAAAAAGGGAAAAATTTAAGATGACAGAAGAAATAAACAATACAGTAACAACAAAACAGTAGAATGGAAAAACAGAACTAAGAGCTGGTTCTTCAAAGTAAATAATAAAATAGATCAAGCCATATCCAGCCTTATCAACAAGAAAAGAGAAAAGACCTAAATAAATAAAATCACAAATGAGAGAAGAGAGATCACAATCAACACCAGAAAAATATGACAATTATAAGGGAATACTATGAAAGATTATACGCTAACAAACTGGGAGACCTGGAAGAAATGGACAAATCCCTAGAAATGTGCAAATGAGCAAAACTGAAATACGAAGAAATAGAAAATATAAACAGACCCATAACTAGCAAAAGAATTGAATCAGAAAGGCACCTGGGTGCCTCAATGGTTGAGGCATCTGATTTGGCTCAGGTCATGATCCCGGGGTCCTGGGGGATCAAGTCCCACATCAGGCTCCCCGTATGGAGCCTCATTTCCCTCTGCCTATACCTCTACCTCTCTGTGTCTCACATGAATACATAAATAAAATCTTTAAAAAAGAGAACAGATACAAAGATGTGAAAGGACCCAAGTAAAATCACAAATGAAAAAAGAGAAATAACAACCAACACTAGAGAAATACAAACGATTATAAGAGAACATTATGAAAAATTATATGCCAGCAACCAAGAACCTGGAAGAAATAGATCAATTCCTGGAAATATATAACATAGCAAAAATGATAAAGGAAGAAATAAGAAACTTGAACACACAGATAACCAGCAACGAAATGAATCAGCAATGAAGAATCTCCCAACAGGAGACGCTTAGATCAATAGAATTGAATGGAAAGCCGAACAAGATACAAACCTGTAACTCTATGATCCATTAATCGACAACAAGGCAGGAGGGAATATCCAATGGCACAAAGACAAGTCTCTTCAACCAACCCTAACCCTGACCCCAGGATAAGAACAAATGGTGTTGGGAAAACCAGGCAGCCACATGCAGAAGAATCAAACTGGACCACTTTCTTACACCATATATATAAAAAATAAATTCAAAATGGATGAAAGACCTAAATGTGAGACCTGAAACCAATCAAAGAAGAAAAGATAGGCAGCAAAGTCTTCAACATTGGACAATGAATTTTCTTTCTAGATATGCCACTGAGGTGAGGGAACAAAAGCAAAAATGCTACTGGGACTTCATCAAAATGAAAAGCTTCTGCAAAGTGAAGGAAACAACCAAAGCTAAAAGGCAACATACAAAATGAAAGGAGATATTGGTAAACAACACATCCAATAAAGAGTTAGTATGCAAAACACATAAAGGAAATATTAATCTCAAGATCCTAAAAACAAATTATGCAACTGGAGATAGGCAGAAAAATGAATGGACTTTGTCTCTGACAAGACAGCCAGATGGCACCAGACACATGGAAAGACACAAAGCGTCACCCATCGTCAGGGAAATGCAAACCAAAACCACAATGATATGTCACCTGAGAGCCGTCATAATGGCTAAAATTAACAACACAAGAAACAACAGGTGTTGGTGAGGCAATGGAGAAAGGGTAGCCCCCTTACACTCCTGGTGGGCATGCGAACAGATGTAGTCACTGTGGAAAACAGTGTGGAGGGTCCTCGAGAAGTTAAAAAAAAAGGGGGATCCCTGGGTGGTGCAGTGGTTTGGTGCCTGTCTTTGGCCCAGGGTGCGATCCTGAAGACCTGGGATCGAATCCCACTTTGGGCTCCCAGTGCATGGAGCCTGCTTCTCCCTCTGCCTGTGTCTCTGCCTCTCTCTCTGTGACTATCATAAAAAAAATTTAAAAAAAAGAAATTAAAAATAGAGCTACCCTATGATTCCAAAATTGCAGAGCTAGATATTTACCCCGAGGATACAGAAGTACTTTAGTAGATTCAAGGAGGGACACGCAGCCCAGTGTTGTAGCAGCATTACAACAACAGCCAAACTGTGGATACAGCCCAGATGTCCATCGACAGATGAATGGGCAGAAAGATGTGGTAAATATACACACTGCGACATCACTGGGTCATCAGAAGGGATGAAATGAAGCCATTTACAATGACGTGGAAGGAGTGGAAAGGATTTATGCTAAATGAACTCAGTCAGTCAGAGAAAGACAGATACCAAATACCATACAGTTGCATTCACATGTGAATTTTTTAGAGTAGCAAACCAAGATACACACTCTTAACCACAGAGAATAAACTAATAAATACCAGGGGAAGGTGGGGGGGATGGTGAGTCAGGGGATAGGGACAGTGGAGGGCACCTGTGACAAGTACCAGGCGTTGTATCCAAGGGTCTAACCACTATGTGGTAAACCTGAAACTATATCATACCGTGTTCACAAACAGGAATTCAATAAAACTTAAAAATAATAATGGTAGTATAGAGGAAACATGTGCACACAAGAGATAAAATCAGAAAGGCAACTGAAAATCCAAATAAAGAGTCTTTAGAGCCATAAATCCCCTCCTTAGCTCAGCTTGGGAGAAGCCTGCCATGTCTATTCTGACCACAGCAGAAGTCTGGATTTTGATTCTCTGGGGAGGCCACTGACTTGGTGGAGTCAGGCTATCTTTAAACCCAAAACCTAAATAGAGTGCATAAAACTAAACTGCCCAAGATATTAGGAGTCCCAGTGCAGGCACATGCCAAGACAGAAACTCTAACCATATACAGACATAACCGTAACCCTACACTTAAGCCTAATGTTAACCTAACCCTTAAGACCCATCACTAATCGAAAACCAAACACAAACCCCAAGACCAAAACACATTCACGGAACCTTCATGCCAACCCTCACCCTAACTCCTAAACCTATTCTAAACCCTTAACCCTGACCCCTACCTTAAATCTAACCCTAACCTCTAACCCTAACCTTAACATAATGTACTCAAATCCTATCCTAACCTTAACCTGTACCCTAACCCTAACCCTCTAATACTAATCCTATCTCATACCCCAAACTGTACTCTAACATGTACCCTAAAACTAACTCCTAAACCACTCCGTATACCTATCTCTTACCCTTTTCCAAAACCATACCCTGACCCTGACCCTGACCTGACCCTAAACCCTAACTAAACACTAATCATAACCCTAGTCCTAACCCCTATCCTAAACCTAACCCTCGCCCTAACCCTAAACCTAGCCCTAAATTTTACCCTAACCCCTAACCCTTACCCCTAACCCTAACTCACACCCTAACACCTCACCCTAACTGCAAACCTAAGCCCAACCCTAACTGCCACCATAACCCTAACCCCACCTCCAAACCTCCTGCCCTATCCCTAAAGCCTAAACCCTAACCCTAACTCTAAATACTGTCACTAACCCTAACCTCATTCCCTTATCCCTAACCCCCATCCTAACTCCTAACCACTGACCCTTACCCTTATCCCTCACCCTAACCTCTAATCCGTAACCATAAGCTTAATCACAAATACCTAACATCTAACCTAAGCCTAACCACCAACTGACTCCCCTCCCCTGATACTAACATTCATTCTACCCATTCACATACACTGTGGTTCTGAGTAGTCACTTCTGATGTGGACGAGGCCCCCAACAGCGCCGCCAAAGTCCTCCAGGGGGTCCTGAGGAAGCAGGGCTCCTGTGAGTGCGGACATGGCCCCACGTGTTCCTGAGTGATAGTCAGCGGGTCCTGAGGACGGCGGGTCTCCTGTCACTGTGGACTATGCCTCACATCCTCTGGAAGACTCACAGAAGGTCCTCAGGTGGCCGGGGGCTCCTGTCAGCCTGGACATGGCCCCACGTCCCCTGAAAACTCACCGCGGATCCTGAGGAGGCTGTGGGCACCTGTCAGCATAGACGCAGCCCCATATTTCCTGAAGCTTTAGTGCAGGTCCTGAGGAGGACGGGGTTCCTGTCAGTGTTGAGGTGACCCACATTTTCCTCAAGCCTCACCATAAGACCTGAGGATGCTGGGGCTCCTGTCAGCATACATGTGGCCCCAAATCTTCCCAAACCTTCACAGTGGGTCCTGAAGAGGCTGGAGACTCCTGTCAGTGTGGATGAGGCACCCACATTTTTCTTAGGCTTCACCAAAGGCCCTGACAAGGCGGGGGTCTTCTGTCTACATGGACGCATCCCATATTTCCCCAAGTCAACACCGGGTCCTAAGGAAATCAGCATCCTGTTGTGTCGATGTCACCCAATGTCCTCCCAAAGCGTCACCGAGGGTTCTGAGGAGGCAGGGGCTCCTGTAACCATGAATGCGGCCCCCAGCTTCCAGAAGCCTCAACTTATGTCCTGAGGTTGCCCAGGTGCTCCTGTCAGTGTTGATGCGGGCCCACATCTTCCTGAAGACAACCCCTGGGTCCTGAGGCGGCCCAGGGGCTCCTTTCAGTGTGGATGTGAGCCCACAATTTCCTGAGGCTCTGCTCGTCAGCATGGACACGTCCCCACGTCCTCCTCAGGCCTCCCCAGCACAGGCTGGCTCCTGTCAGTGCAGGCAGAGGAGGTGTATTGCACATTCATGCCCCCTGGGTGGGGCCTGGGCTCCGGCACCCCGTGTGGGATGCTCAGGCGCTGCAGGGGGCAGCGGGCACTCCAGGGGCCACACCTGCCTCCTTCCAGGCTCCAGCTGTGGCCTGTTAGTTTCAGAAACGTCTCACTTAAATAGAGCCCAACACCCGGCTTCCCCAGAAATACTTAAGGACACGGAATTGGAGCCCACAGAATGCGAAATGAAATGTGGACCAGACTTTTACCACGTCCCGCAAAACTCACTCAACCCTCTTCCACTGTCAGCGGGACTGCGGGCTGGTTGGTGCAGCCGCCCTGGAAACAGTGTGGAGGCTCCTCAGGAGTTACAAATAGAGCCTCCCTGCGACCAGCAGGTGAATGGCCTGAGCTCACTCCGAAGATACAGATGCAGTGAGAATCGGGACATCTGCATGTCCCGATGTCCACAGGATCCGGGTCCATAGTAGCCACACGGTGGGAGGAGCCTCGGTGCCCTCTGGCAGATGATGGATAAAAAATATGGGAGATAGATGATGGTCATAGAGAGAGGAATGGTACTCAACTATCAAAGAGAAGGAAATCTTGCCATTTGCAATGACGTGGATAAAACTAGAGGGATCAGGTTAAGTGAAATAAGTCAGACAGGAAAGAGAATGACCGTGTGGTGTCACTCATAAGTGGAATTAAAGAAGCAAAGCAGATAACAACTGTGAAGGGAAGGATAAACAAATAAGATGAAAAGAGATGCAGGAAATATAGACTCTTAATGATAGGAAACAAACTGATGTTCATTGGAAGCAGGGTTGGGAGGTTAACAGGGGACCGGCATGAAGGAGGGCACGTGATGTCACGAGCACTGTGGTTATCTCCAACTGGTGAATCCCTGAATTCTTCCTCTGAAAGTATAATACTCTATATGTTAATTAATTGGGTTTAAATTAAATTAAGTTAAAAAATCAGTTTTACTACGTTTACTACGTTTTAACTACGTTTCCTTCTGGACTCTCTGTTCTGCTCCTCCAGCTTATGCTGGGACCAACCCTCGTGGGTCTGGTTTGTTTAAGCAGGCGTCAGGCCTCGTCCATGGACCAGCCCAGGGCTAGAACTCACAACCAGGAGATCAGGACCAGAGGTGAGGTCAGGAGTCCAATGCTTAACCGACAGAGCCAGGCGGGGTCCCGAGGACAACACTGCTTTATCCTGTGTCTCTGTGACATCGTTTGAAATAGGAAACTGCTGCATCCGGATCTGTACTGCTTCTCCAATACTGATTTGCTGTCCGGTGTCATATTTCGGGGCAGATGGATGTTATGGGTTTTTTTTCCCTATTTATAGGATCTGCCACCATGATTTGACAGGAATAACATTGTAATTGAGGGTGCTTCAGGAACTGCGGACATTTTTACAAGATGAGGGTTCCAACCCACGAGCCCAGGACGGCCTCCCAGAGCCTGGTATGGCTCAGTTCACAAGTCTTGTGCTCTTTGGTTCAGTCTCATTATTTATTCTCTGTGATGCTCCTGAGAAGGGAGTCACGTCCATCATTTCTTTCCTGAATGCTCATTGTCAGGACACAGCAAGCCCCACAATAGAATAAAAACTGAGCCCAGGCCAAGGGCAGGAAGCCCCTATTAGAACAGATCTCAATGCCCTTGACAGCCCCATACCAAAATGTAAACAGAACTTGAGGAATTACACCAGCCCTTCAGGAATTCCCCGAGACCAGCCCTTAAAAATAAGCTAATACCCACCTCGGGGTCCAAGTCCCTGCTCCGCTCTGTCGGGTATACTTGGACACAAGTTCGAGCTTGTAAATAAACCCTCGTGTGTTTGCATTGGTGTTGGCTTCTCGGTGATTTCTCAGATTCGCAATCTTGGGCACAACAGTCTGAGATAAAAAAAAACAAACAAACAAAAGAAGCTCGGATGCAGGTAGAGTAAACACAGGGTTCTGAGAGAAGCAGCGGAGACCCGGGGGCTTCGGGGCTCTTCTGTGGAGGCCCCAGCAGACTGGGGGGCGGGATGCTCAGCCCCAGAGCCAGAGGACCCAGCGTCCCCACCGGCATCCTGCCCATCAGATTCAGGACTCAGGGAGCTGCACAGCGCCGCCCGCTGGAGCCCAGAGGCACTGACGCCCACCCCACCTCTGACCCCCGCAGGTGCAACTCCCAGGCAGATGTGCACCTGACAATCAGCGCCAAGGCCCATCCCCAGACCCCACACAGACCATTCGGTGCCACCAAGTATTTAGACCACAGAGGCTTCAGAGCTTCAGCTCTACCTGGAAAGTAGGGTCTATTCCTTTGTAGTTTCTGCTCTAATTTCAATTATTTTCTTTGATTCTTTTTTATTAATTGCCTTATTTTAATTTTATGTATGTACCTTATATATTTCTTATTTTTACTTTTATGGTAGTTTAATTGTGTTTCATATTTTGGGATTTAGAATCTTTTAACAAGCAGGCCAAAATAAATTGGTGTTTTTTTTGGAGGGCAGTTGTTATTGTTTTTCTTGGTTTTCTTTTTCTTCCTTCTTTCTTTTCTGGAAAAAATAATGAGATGGAGAAATTCTCCATCATAAAATAACATGAGGTAGTACTCACAGCCAGGAAGTTCATCAATAAACATATATGGTATCTAACTACAGTTTAAAACAATGATTATAAAGTTAGCAGCTGGGCTGGAAAAAGAGCACAGAAGAAAACTAGAGAATCCCTTACTGTAGAAATAAAAGAACTAAAATCAAGTCAGTCCAACGTTAAAAATGCTATAACTGAGATGCAGTCCCAACTGGAAGCCTTCAAAACAAGAAAGGTTATGGATGACAGAGGCAGACGTAGGGAAGTTAGCCACTTATTAAAACAATAACATTCATATCATAGGAGACTCAGAAGATGAAGAGAGAGAAAAGGTGGGCTTTAGTCAGCCATCAGAAATGACAAATACCCACCATTTGCTTCAAGGTGGATGGAACTGGAAGGTATTATGCTGAGTGAAGTAGGACAATCGGAGAAGGACAAACATTGTATGTTCTCATTCATTTGGGAATATAGGTAATAGTGAAAGGGAATATAAGAGAAGGGAGTAGAAATATGTTGGAAATATCAGAAAGGGAGGCAGAACGTAAAGACTCCTAACTTGGAATTGAACTAGGGGTGACTGAAGGGGAGGAGGGCAGGGTTGAGGGTAAATGGGTGACGGGAACTGAGGGGGGCACTAGACGGGATGAGCACTGGGTGTTATTCTGATTTGGCAAACTGAACACCAATAAAAAATAAATTTATTATTTAAAAAAAAATAAAGAAAGAAAGAGTGGCACTAGGGTGGCTCAGTTACGCTTCTGACTTAGGCACAGATCATGATCCAGGTCCCAAGGCAGGCTCCCTGTTCAGCAGGGAACCTGCTTCTCCCTCTCCCTCTGCCCCTATCACTCATGTTTTTCTCCTCTCTCTCTCCTATAAATAAATAACATCTTTGAAAAAGAAACAAACAAACCCAGAAGGAAGAGAAATCTCCCATGTAGAAGAATTTCAAACAATTTGTGCAGACATTCCACCCACAAGTTCATGAGCATAGCTTCCCACTCTTAAGTGTGCAATACACAAAGTAACTTTCCTCTACAAAATATATTTAGAAAAACCTAAAATAATAATGATAATATAATAATAATAATAATAATAATAATAACAATAATGAATCAGTTTACTATGGAGAAAGCTGACAAAAACTACCTCAGCAAGATGATCAGATTGATACCAAGACTGATAAATCATGTTGATAGTATCTATCCTTTATATGATATAATAAAAATGGCAGTATATCTCTGTATATAATCCACAAAAACAGTTCAATCATGAGATAAACAACAGACATGTCCCAACTGAGGGAAATTTTACAAAATACTCTACTTCTCAAAGTGTTCCAGTTCAACAAAAACAAGGAAAGGCTGAAAGACTGTCACAATCCAGAGGAGCCTAAGAAAACAGGAGGACAAATGGAATGTGATATGAGGGTTGGTAACTTAGCAAAACCTAAGGAAATCTGAACATAATATGGTCTTTGGTTAATGCGACTATTTTAATATTGATTCATTAGCTAATCTTTGTACCGTACTAATATAAGATATCAATAATTGGAGAAATTGAGTGCAAGTGTATGTGAATGCACTGTACTATCTTCTCAATTTCCCTATAAATCTTTGTTTTTTTCCTAATAAATAAGATTTATTTTGAAAATTGACTTAAATGAATCAGGCTCCAAGTGTGAAGACATTTTAAGAATAGTTGAATTAACTTTTGCCTTATTCTTAAAGAGTTCCTTTGATGGAAACAAAGTAAGAATTTTAGATCAGAAGGAAAGAAAAACACTTATGAACACGTATAATGCCTCCTCAACCTGAAAAGCAGGAACGGATAATAAATAACAAAAATCAGATAAAAATAATTCTAGTATAATAGACACCATATTGCAAGTGCATTTAAATTTAGCAATGCATAACATTTATTTCCTTGACATTTGT
This sequence comes from Canis lupus baileyi, assembly GCF_048164855.1. Classification (NCBI taxonomy): domain Eukaryota; kingdom Metazoa; phylum Chordata; class Mammalia; order Carnivora; family Canidae; genus Canis; species Canis lupus. Next base: position 52,396,178 of record NC_132860.1, read on the forward strand.
CTTCCAAAGAGTTCACAGTGTTTCAGGGTCAGTTGAAATAGGGGAAGAATCTCAGGGATGAATCCTTCACATAATAATAGGACCATTGGTACTAATGTCTCTCAGATCTTCCAAATCCATAAAGATGCATTTCCTGATGAGTGACTGAACTGTGAAGAAAGAGATGAGAAACCCTCATCCCTCTGAATTACTTGTGTCAGAATATTTTAACCATAGTACTACGGATAGTAGTAAATTATCCTTATTAACAGGAAATACGTCTCAGATTGGAATCTCAACAATGAGATGCGCTGAGAAAAAATGCTTTAACTCGCTCCTCATCTTTTAAAGACAAAAGAGAGGTTTTCCATGTAGAAAGACAGTTGTCAAGATAGCCTTAGGGAATAAGAGTCTGCAGCATCGAACCCCGCTGCACAGCTAGGACGCTCGTGCTCCAGGTCTTCCTGATCCCAAATCCCTGGGCCTGTCCCCCAACACAGGATGCCATGCTGAGGTCATTTGCAATGGCTCTCTTAGGAGCTCTGGGGAAGGGGGAAGGATCTAGATAGGATGGGACAGGACACATGGAGGCCTAGAAAATTAAGGCCATTCCAATTTAAATTCAGTGTTAGCACATGCCCAGCCATCCCAGGCTCCTGTGAAGAAGAGCTGAATTTTACATTACTTCAGTTACAGGAAAAAAAACAAAAGTTTACAGCTTAATGACCTAGAAAGCCCTACAATAGAATCAAAACTGAGCCCAGGCCAAGGGCAGGAAGTCCCTATTAGAATGGGAAGAGAGCTCAATCCCTTGAAGGCCCCATATCAAAATGTAAACAGAAATTGAGGAATTGCTCCAGCCCTTCTGGAGGTCCAAGAGACAAGCCCTTAAAACTAAGCTAAAACCTACCTCGGGGTCCAACTCCCTGCTCCACTCTGTCGGGTATAATTGGACACAAGCTCGAGCTTGTAAGTAAACCCTCGTGTGTTTTCATCGCTGTCGGCTTCTCGGTGGTTTCTCAGATTCGCAATCTTGGGCACAACAGTCTGAGATAAAAAAACAAAAACAAAAGATGCTCAGACGCAGGTAGAGTGAACACAGGGTTCTGAGAGAAGCAGCGGAGACCCGGGGGCTTGGGGGCTCTTCTGTGGAGGCCCCTGCAGACTGGGGGGCAGTATGCTCAGCCCCAGAGCCAGAGGACCCAGAGACCCCTCCCGCATCCCGCCCATCAGGGTCAGGTCTCAGGGAGCAGCAGAGCGCCTCCTGCTAGACTCCAGAGGTGCTGATGCCCAACCCGCCTCTCACCCCTCAGTTCCATCTACCAGGCAGATGTGCACCTGATAATCAGCGCCACAGCCCATCCCCAGACCCGGCACAGACCACTCACTGCCACCAAGTTGTTGGACCACTGAGGCTGCAGAGCTTCAGCTCTGCCTGGAAAGTAGGGTCTAGCTTCCTTTGTACTTTGTGCTTTATTTTGATTTATTTTCTTTGATTCTTTTTTATTAATTGCCTTATTTAATTTCTATGTATGTACCTTATATATTTCTTATTTTTACTTTCATGTTACTTTAATTTTGTTTCATATTTTGGGATTTAGAATCTTTTAACAAGCAGGCCAAAATAATTTGGTGGGTTTTTTTCGAGGGCAGTTGTTATTGTTTTTCTTGGTTTTCTTTTTCTTCCCATTTTCTTTTCTGGAAAAAGTAATGAGATGGAGAAATTCACCTCCATAAAATAACATGAGGTAGTACTCACACCAGGAAGTCCATCAATACACATATATGATGTCTAACTACAGTTTAAAACAATGATTATAAAGATAGAAGCTGGACTGGAAAAAGAACACAGAAGAAAACTAGAGAATCCCTTACTGTAGAAATAAAAGAACTAAAATCTAGTCAGGCCATTGTTAAAAATGTTATAACTGAGATGCAGTCCCAAGTGGAAGCCTTAAAAACAAGAAAGGCTATGGACCACAGAGGCAGACATAGGGAAGTCAGCCACTTATTAAAACAATAACATTCATATCATAGGAGACTCAGAAGATGAAGAGAGAGAAAAGGTGGGCCTTGCTCAGCCATCAGAAATGACAAATACCCACCATTTGCTTCAAAGTGGATGGAACTGGAAGGTATTATGCTAAGTGAAGTAAGTCAATCGGAGAAGGACAAATATTGTATGTTCTCATTCGTTTGGGGAATATAGGTAGTAGTGAAAGGAAATATAAGGGAAGGGAGTAGAAATGTGTGAGAAATATCAGAAAGGGAGACAGAACATAGACTCCTAACTCAGGGAAATGAACTAGGGGTAATGGAAGGGGAGGAGGGCAGGCGGTGGGCGTGAATGGGTGATGAGCACTTGGTGTTCTTCTGTATGATGGCAAACTGAACACCAATAAAAAAATAAATTTATTATTAAAAAAGAAAGAAAAAAAGAAAGAGTGGCACCTGGGTGGCTCAGTCAGTTAAGCTCCTGTCTTAGGCTCAGATCATGATCCAGGTCCCAAGGCAGGCTACCTGTTTAGCAGGGATCCTGCTTCTCCCTCTCCCTCTGCCCCTCTCGCTCATGCTTTTTCTCTCCTCTCTCTCTCAAATAAATAGAAAGCATCTTTGAAAAAGAAACAAACAAAAAACCCAGAAGGAAGAAAAATCTCCCATGTAGAAGAATTTCAAACAATTTGTGCATACATTTCACCGTCAGGTTCATGAGCATAGCTTCCCACTCTTATTTCCGTAATACACATAGTAACTTCCTCCTAGAAAATATAATACGAAAAACTTAAAATAATATTGATAATATAATAATAATAATTAATTAATAACAATAATAATAAAGAATCAGTTTACTACGGAGAAAGCTGAGAAACACTACCTCAGCAAGATGATCAGATCGATACCAAGACTGATAAATCATGTTGATAGTATCTATCCTTTATATGATATAATGAAAATGGCAGTATATCTCTGTATATAATCCACAAAAACAGTTCAGTCATGAGATAAACGAAAGACATATCCCAAATGAGGGAAATTTTACAAAATACTCTACTTCTCAAAGTGTTCCAGTTCAACAAAAACAAGGAAAGCCTGAAAGACTGTCACAATCCAGAGAAGCCTAAGAAAACAGGAGGACAAATGGAATGTGATATGAGGGATGGTAACTTAGCAAAAACTAAGGAAATCTGAATAAAGTATGGTCTTTGGTTAATGCGAATTTTTTACTCTTGATTCATTAGCTAACATTTGTACCGTACTAATATAAGATATCAATAATTGGAGAAACTGAGTGCAAGTGAATGCGAATGCTCTGTACTATCTTCTCAATTTCCCTATAAATCTTTGTTTTTTTCCTAATAAATAAGATTTATTTTGAAAATTGACTTAAATGAATCAGTCTCCAAGTGTGATGACATTTTAAGAATTGTTGAATTATCTTTTGCCTTATTCTTATAGAGTTCCTTCAGTGGGACCTCGGGGTCCAAGTCCCTGCTCCGCTGTGTTGGGTGTACTTGGACACAAGCTCGAGTTTGGAAATCAACCCTTGTGTGTTTGCATTGGTGTCAGTTCCTTAGTGGTTTCTTGGATTCACAATCTTGGGCACAACACCGCCATGTCCTCTCCCACCTTGGCTGAACCCCTATCCCCTCCCACCCAGGGTGACACTCGGTCACCTCCCCACCTACAACAGCTGGGCACAGGCCGTCACACAGGTCCCATGGGCATGGTGGGCACTCCCGCCTTCCCTGCCCTCCCAGAGGAAGGAAGGAGTTTCAGCAGAACACACTCCCATGGTGGCCCCAGGGCTCCCTGCCCAGCACGGCACCTCGTGACAGTTCGGGTCTGTGTCCCTCACACCTGCTCCTCCTCCCCGGTTTTCCCACAAGAAATGAAGGAGGACGCCCTGGTCTCCTCCAGGGACATCACGCAGATAGACCTGGACATCATCAGGAAGTTCAGCAGCCACATCATGTTTTAGGACTGCTAGGGGGTTGGATGAGGCTGCTGGGCCAGGGGGCTTTGGGGCCCTGGAGGCTTCTGGGTAAGGAAAACGGGGTCTCTGAGGCCAGGGAGAAACATAGCAACCAACAACACACCGCTCCATGGTAGGGTGATGGGGATGACCACACCCCCGGGGCCTCAGGGATGAGGAGGCCACAAGGATGGGGCCTCCAGGGGTTGCCATGGGACCTGAACACCAAAGGGGAGAGGGACGGCCCCCTGAGAAGCAGGGGATGGGTTGGAGGACGTGAGGGGCATGAATCGGACCTGGGTCCAGGCGGCAGGTCCGCGGCTGGAGCAAGACACACATCGATCCCAAGAGGGTCAGATGGTTCAGAGTGACACCCACTCTCGGTGCTTTATATATTTCTAAATTCTGTGCATTTAATTTGAGACAATTTTCAATTTTAAACATACATATTATGATGACCCCCAGATAATGCCCCCGGTCCAGCCAGGGCCCTGCACTCACCACATGGGGCCCCAGGGGCAGATGTCACAACAAACCCCAGAATGGGGTCACCTTTATCTGTAGATGTCTCTGTGTGCATCTTAGAGAACGGGGATGCCCTGTGTCCGCCGGCCCCCCACGCCATCCCCCCATTCCCCAGACCCACACCATCCCCCTACATCATCATCCCCCATGGCATCGCCACTACCCCATCCGCCTCACACACACACAGCCTCACATAATCCCCACCCACAGTATACCCCATCACCATCCCCCCTATACCATCCCCCACATTCCACCACCATCATACCCATGCTCCCACACCATCGACCCCGAGCAAGGACCCGGTGCAACTGCCCCCTGTGGGACATGATCAGCCTCCCTGGGGTTCTCTGGATACCCTGCTCCCATCAGAAGCCCGGGTATCCCATAGAGTACCCAGGGGTTTCAGGGAGGAGGGACGGCAGGGAGCCCCCAAGAGTGTGTGAGCAGGTGAGTGAATCAGAGGACCCACTGTGCCCTGCCTCCACCCACTGTCACTCCTGGAGGGTGGGACACCCTGCACAGGACACCAGGCCCTAACCCAGAGGTACCTGGGCTGATTGGGCCCAGGCTCTGTGGGGGCTGGGTTGATTTGAGCCCCCACCAGTCCCAACACAAAGACTAATGGAATCAGGCCCACATGGCCCTGGCCAGCCCTGGATTCTGGCCCCGGGCTGAGCAAGCCCTCTCACAGCTGGATATGGCCTGCTGGGCCCTGGGCGTGCCCCACAGATCCAGGTCGCTGATCTAGGGCAGCCCTGGGGATCCTGGGACACCCCAGTGTGGGGAGAAGAGGGGCAAGCCGGTGGGCCCCACCCGCACCCACAGCAGGAGACAGGCTCCTCCAGGTGCTGGGGCCCCCAGAGGGCCCAAGGCCGGGGTCCAGCTGCCCTGCGGGAACCCAGTGCAGGAGCCCATGAGCTGCAGGTCCAGGTCAGCTCTGCTGTCCTCAGAACCGTCTCTCAGGCTGAAACTTCAGGACACACGCCTCCACCCGGAGTCCACACATGCTCCCAAGTGGGGGACTCCAGCACTCGACCCCCAACCCATGTGATTCTTGTCCTCCTGTAAAGGACAGAAAGGTCTCCCTCCCCAGGTGAAGGCACGCACCCACAGCTCTGAGCCCGTTTGCTGTAGAAAGTCAATAAAATGTTGTGGTGCGAAAATGCACAGCCAGCCCATTTCTGTGTCTCCCAGAACTCTGTGCACAGGGCATGTAGAGACCCCCAGAGAGGAGGAGGGGGCACCACCTAGGCCCCCTACTAGCCTGTGCAGGGGCACCACCAGGCACACACAGCTGACGTCCCCACGTGCCTTCCAGGAGCGGCCAGACCCACTGCTGGACATGGGAATGTGGCCGAGCCAGAACTTCAAGCTCAGCTGACCCTCCAGCTGAAAGTCACTGCATGAGCAAGCCCCAGCGCTGCCAGGAGAGCCCAGCTAACTGCCCAGCGCCAGCACCAGAAATGATGTTGTGCCAACCATTTCGGGTTTTTTTGGTGACCCAGCCAGAGGATCCGATTGCTGCACTTGATAGCTGCATGGGATAGACACACACACACACACCTCAAAAGCAACAAAAACAACAAAAAAGCAACAAAAGACGGAATCCCCCCAATACTGTCAAACAGCAGCCAGATGGTTACTTACACAATGCTGTGGTCCCCAATAGGATACAGGGAAAACGCTATAAGCCACGACTGCAGAGGTGCTAGAGATGTGCCTGCTGTGTTCCAACAAGGAGGCAGAGGGGCAGGAAGCATCCTCCGGAGGGGGGGCCCCTCCTAGGAAAGAACACCAGGTCCCTGTAAAGGCTACGGAGGGTGAAATATGTCCTCCTCTCTTTCTGCTTCTGGTTTTCCTCCTAAATGCCATTTTCCTCAATCATATTAGCAAGAATTTATTTTATGTTTTTAAATTTCTTTTTATTGCAGTCCAATTTGTATGAATTCTTTCTTCAGCAAGGGTGTCATTCAGGAGAGATAAAGATTTTCCCAGACAGGCAACATATAAAGGAGTTCAGGACCACTTAACCAGTCCAGTAAGGAATTTTAAGAGGGACTCTTCTAGTGGGGGGAAAAAAAGAGACCAAATGCAACAAAGACTAGAAAGGACCAGTGAACGTCACCAGAAACACCAACTCTTCCGGTAACACAGAGGCACGAAGTTCATATCTTTAAATAGTCACTCTGAATGATGATAGACTAAATGCTCCAATCAAATAGGGTAACAAAGTAGATAAAAATCAGGATCCAGGATGCCTGGGTGGCTCAGGGGTTGAGCCTCTGCCTTTGACTCAGGGTGTGATCCCAGAGTCTGGGATCGAGTCCCATAAGTGTTGCTGGTGGGGAGCCTGCTTCTCTCTTGGCCTAATTTTCTGCCCCCCCCTCTCTATCTCTCTCTCTCATGCTCTCAAAAATAAAATTGTTATTAAAAAAACAAGGTCCGTCGGTATGCTGCCTACGAGATGCTCACCTTAGACCTATAGACAACAGCAGATTGAAAGTCAGGGGATGGAAAATCATCTATCACGCTAATGGTTATGAAACGAAAGCTAGAGGACCAATATTTATATTAGACAAACTACATTTGATATCAAACCCTGGGGTTCCTCTGGAGGCTCAGTGGTTGAGCATCTGCCTTCGGCTCAAGGTGTGTTCCTGGGATCCCAGGATTGAGTCCCAAATCGGCATCCATTTGGGGAACCTCTCTCCCTCTGCCTATGTTTCTGCCTCTGCTTCTCTGTGTATCTCTCATGAATAAATAAATAAAATATTCAATCTCAAAAAAGAAAGAACAAATACTGTAAGAAGTGATGAAGAAGGGCATTATTTCATAGTTAAAAAGTCTATCAGGATCAAACAACTAAATATTTATGCTGCCAACATGGGAGTACCTAAATATGGAAACCAAATACCAATAAACGTACAGGAACTCACTGATAATAATACAATGACAGGGGATTTTAACACCTACTCACTTATGGCAATTGTCCAATCATCTATGCAGAAAATCAACAGGGGAACAATAGCCTTGACACACTGGACCACAGGGACTCAACAGATATAGTCTGAACATTTCTTCCGAAAGCAAAATACACATTCCTTTCAAGTGTACATGGGACATTCTCCAGAACAGATCATATCATGGGCCACAAATCAGCCCTCAACAGGTACAACAGGTACAAGAAGGTTGATATCACACCCTCTACATTTTTTAACACGATGCTATGAAACACGAAGTCGACAGTAAGAAAAAATTAGTACAGACCAAAAATACATGGAGATTATGAACATCCTACTAGAGAATGAATGGAGAAACCAGGAAATTAAAGAGGAAATTTAAAACAAATGAAAATGAAAACATGTTTCTTCAAACCTCTGGGATGTAGCAAAGGCAGTCCAAAGATGGAAGTACATAGCAATACAGGCCTATCTCAGCAAACAAGAAGTGTTTAATACACAACCTAACCTTACACCTAATGAGCAGGAAAAGGAATTGGAAACAAAGCCAAAAGCCTACAGAAGAAGGGAAAAAATAAAGATGAGAGCAGAAATAAACAATATAGAAATGAAAAAAAAAAACAGTAGAATGGAATAACGAAACTAAGAGCTGGTTCTTCAAAATAATTAATAAAATAGATGAAGCCCTAGCCAGCCTTATGACGAGAAAAGAGAAAAGACCTAAATAAATAAAATCACAAATGAGAGAAGAGTGATCACAATCAACAGCAGAAAAATAAGACAAACATAAGGGAATACTATGAAAGATTATATTCTAACAAATAGGGAGACATGGAAGAAATGGACAAATCCCTAGAAATGTACAAACAAGCAAAACTGATATAGGAAAAAATAGAAAATGTGAACAGACCCATAACTAGCAAAGGAATTGAATCAGAAAGGCACCTGGGTGCCTCAGTGGTTGAACATATGCTTTGGCTCAGGTCATGATCCCGGGGTCCTCGGGAATCAAGTCCCACATCAGGCTCCCCGCATGGAGCCTCATTTTCCCTGTGCCTATAGACCTATGCATCTCTGTGTCTCTCATGAATACATAAATAAAATCTTTAAAAAAGAAAAAAGATAGAAAGATGAGAAAGGACCCAAATAAAATCACCTCTGAGAAAAGAGACATAACAACCAACACTAGAGAAATACAAACAATTATAAGAGAATATGATGAAAAATTATATGCCAGCAACCTAGAACCTGGAAGAAATAGATAAATTCCTAGAAATATATAACATAGCAAAAATGAAAAATGAAGAAATAGGAAATTTGAACAGACAGATAACCAGCAAAGAAATTGAATCAGCAATCAGGGGTCTCCCAACAGGAGACGCTTAGATCAATAGAACAGAATGGAAAGCCAAAACAAGATACAAACATGTATCTATGACCCATAATGGACAAGGCAGGAAGGAATATCCAATGGCAGAAAGACAGTCTCTTCAACAAACCCTAACCCTGACCCCAGGATAAGAACAAATGGTGTTGGGAAAACCAGGCAGCCAAATGCAGAAGAATGAAACTGGACCACTTTCTTACACCATATATATAAAAAATAATTTCAAAATGAATGAAAGACCTAAATGTGAGACCTGAAAGCATAAAAAGAAGAAAAGATAGGCAACAACGTCTTTGACATTGGCCATTGGATCTTCTTTCTAGATATGCCTCTGAGGTGAGGGAAACAAAAGCAAACATCCTATTGGGACTTCATCAAATTTAAAAGTTTCTGCAAAGTGAAGGAAACAACCAAACCTAAAAGGCAACATACAGGAGGAGGGGCAAGATGGCAGAAGAGTAGGGTCCCCAAGTCACCTGTCCCCACCAAATTACCTAGATAACATTCACAACATCCTGAAAATCTAGGAATTCAGCCTGGGGTTTAAACAGAGAACAGATCAAATGCTACAGTGAGAAAAGTTCACGCTTCTATCAAGGTAGGAAGATGGGAAAAAGAAATAGAGAAACAAAAGGCATCGAAGGGGGAGGGGTCCCACGAGGAGCCAGGCTAAGGCCAGGCCAAGTGCCCCCCGGTCAGGAGAGCTCTGTCCCAGAGAAGCAGGATCTGCACCAATCTTCCTGGGGGGAATGGCGTTTGCAGGGATTCAAAGCAGGACCCCAGGAGGGCCGCGATAACCATGGGCTCCCTGGGACACTAACAGACACCTGCACTCCCAGGAGAGTGCACCAGGCTCCCTAAGGGCTGCAGGGCACATGCACTGACTTGGGAGCAGCTCAGAGGGGCTCAGGCAGGGCTCTGCGTGGAGGGGGTTGCATGCCCCGGGAGCAGCTTGGCGGCGGTGCCTCTGGCAGAAGAAGGGGCTCCGTGCAGAGGGGGCTGCGCGGCTCCGGGAACAACTCGGAGGTGCTCAGGCAGCGGCTCCCTGAGGGGGCTGCATGACCAGGAGCAGCTCAGAGGGGCTAGGCGGCAGCTCTGGGGAGAGATGGCTGGGCGGCCAGGAGCACGAATCCAACAGCACAGGCCGCAGAGCACAGGGCGCCAGGACACAGCCCAGGATTTGGCCCCCCCCTGGGACAGACAGAGGCCCGGATGTCCCAGGACAACAAGGATGCTCCTGCCCAGAGCTGAGCAGATCAGCGGCCCCACCCCAGAGCCTCCAGGCCCTGCAGATGGACTGCTCTGGAGTTACTGTGGGTGCTGAATACAGGTTTCCAGGGCTGGCCACTGCCACTGCGGTTGTTCCTCCTAGGGCCTCACAGGGTAAACTACCCTCACTGAGCCCTGCACCAGGCAGGGGACACAGCAGCTCCCCCAAGTGCTAACACCTGAAAATCAGCACAACAGGCCCCTCCCCTAGAAGACTAGCTAGACGGACAAGTTCCAGGGGAAGTCAAGGGACTTTAAGTATACAGAATCAGAATATACTACCCCATGTTTTTTTTTATTTCTGATTGCTTCCCCCACCCTTTTTCTCCCCTTTCTTTCTATTTCTTTCTCTTATTATTCCCTTTTTTCTTCTTTCTTCCTTTATTCTTTCTTTTTCTCTTTTCTTTCCTTCTTTCTCTCCTCTCTTTTTCTCCTTTTCCCAATACAATTTGTTTTTGGCCACTCTGCACTGAGCAAAATGACTAGAAGGAAAACCTCACCTCAAAAAAGAATCAGAAATAGTCCTCTCTCCCACAGACTTTCAAAATCTGATTTACAATTCAATGTCAGAAAGCCAATTCAGAAGCACTATTATACAGCTACTGGTGGTTCTAGAAAAAAGCATAAAGGACTCAAAAGACTTCATGGCTGCAGAATTTAGATCCAATCAGGCCAAAATTAAAAATCAATTGAATGAGATGCAATCCAAACTAGAAGTCCTAACGATGAGGGTTAACAAGGTGGAAGAACGAGTGAGTGATATAGAAGACAAGTTTATGGCAAAGAGAGAAACGGAGGTAAAAAGAAACATCTTTTTGACCCATCTATTTGCTGTATACAAGAGACTCATTTTAGACAGAAGGACACCTACAATCTGAAAATAATGGGTTGGAGAACCATTTACCATTTAAAAGGTCCCTATAGGAAAGCAGGGGTAGCCATCCTTATATCAGGTAAACTGAAATTTACCCCGAAGACTGTAGTGAGAGATGAAGACGGACACTAAATCATACTTAAAGGATCTATCCAACAAGAGGAATTAACAATCCTCAATATATATGCCCCGAATGTGGGAGCTGCCAAATATTTAAACCAATTAATAATGAAAATGAAGAAATACTTAGATAATTATTATCTTATACTTGGTGACTTCAATCTAGGTCTTTCTACCCTCAATAGGTCTTCTAAGCACAACATCACCAAAGAAACGAGAGCCTTAAATGATACACTGGAGAAAATAAATTTCACAGATATCTACAGAACTTTACATCCAAACTGAACTAAATACACATTCTTCTCAAGTGCACATGGAACTTTCTCCAGAATAGACCATATACTGGGTCACAAATCGCGTCTGAACTGATATCAAAAGATTCAGATCGTCCCCTGCATATTCTCAGACCATAATGCCTTAAAATTAGAACTAAATCACAACAAGAAGTTTGGAAGGACTTCAAACACGTGGAGGTTAAGGACCATCGTGCTAAAAGAGGAAAGGGTCAACCAGGAAATTGAGGAAGAATTCAAAAGATTCATGGAAACTAATGAGAATGAAGACACAAACGTTCAAAATCTTTGGCATGCAGCAAAAGCAGTCCTAAGGGGGAAATACATCACAATAGAAGCATCCATTCAAAAACTGGAAAGAACTCAAATACAAAAGCTAACCTTACTCATAAAGGAGCTAGAGAAAAAAAAGTAGCTATATCCTACACCCAACAGTATAAGAGAGTTAATTAAAATTCGAGCAGACCTCAAGGAAATCGAGACCAGAAGAAATGTGGAACAGATCAACAAAACCAGAAGTTGGTTCTTTGAAAGAATTAATAACATACATAAACCATTAGCCAGTCTTATTAAAAAGAATAGAGAGAAGACTCAAATTAATAAAATCATGAACGAGAAAGGAAAGATCACTACCAACACCAAGGAAATACAATCAATTCTAAAAACATGAAAAAAAAAATAAAAAAATAAAAATAAATAAAAATAAATAAAAAATAAAAATAAAAACATATTATGAACAGCTATACGGAAATAAATTAGGCAATCTAGAAGAAATGGACGCATTCCTGGAAAGCCACAAACTACCAAAACTGGAACAGGAAGACATAGAAAACCTAAACAGGCCAATACCCAGGGAGGAAATTGAAGCAGTCATCAAAAACTTCCCAAGGCAGAAAAGTCCAAGGCTTGATGGCTTCCCAGGGGAATTCTATCAAACATTTAAAGAAGAAACCATACCTCTCCTACTAAAGCTGTTTGGAAAGAAAGAAAGAAAGAGATGGAGTACTTCCAAATTAGTTCTATGAAACCAGCATCACCTCAATTACAAAAACAGACAAAGACCCCACCAAAAAGGAGAATTACAGACCAATAGCCATGATCAACATGGATGCAAAAATTCTCAACAAGATACTGGACAATAGGATCCAACAATACATTAAGAAAATTTTTCACCATGAAAAAGTAGGATTTATCCCTGGGACACAAGGCTGGTTCAACACTCGTAAAACAATCAATGTGATTCATCATATCAGCAAGAGAAAAACCAAGAACCATATGATCCTCTCATTAGTTGCAGAGAAAGCATTTGACAAAATAGAACATCCATTCCTGATCAAAACACTTCAGAGCGTAGGGATAGAGGGAACATTCCTCGACATCGTAAAAGCCATCTAGGAAAAGCCCACTACAAATATCATTCTTAATGGGGCAGCACTGAGAGCCTTTCCCCTAAGATCAGCAACAAGACAGGGATGTCGACTCTCACCACTGCTATTCAATGTAGTATTGGAAGTCCTAGCCTCAGCAATCAGACAACAAAAAGACATTAAAGGCATTCAAATTGGCAAAGAAGTCAAACTCTCCCTCTTCACCGATGCCATGATACTCTACCTAGAAAACCCAAAAGCCTCCTCCCTCAAGATTGCTAGAACTCATACAGCAATTTGGTAGCATGGCAGGATACAAAATCACTGCCCAGAAATGAATGGCATTTCTATACACTAACAATGAGACTGCAGAAAGAGAAATTAAGAAGTCAATCTCATTTACAATTGCACCCAAAAGCATAAGATACCTAGGAATAAACCTAACCAAGGAGGTAAATGATGTATACCCTAAAAACTATAGAAAACTTCTGAAAGAAATTGAGGAAGACACAAAGAAATGGAAAAATATTCCATGCTCATGGATTGGCAGAATTAATGTTGTGAAAATGTCAATGTTACCTAGGCAATGTACACGTTTAATGCAATCCCTATCAAAATACCATGGACTTTCTTCAGAGAGTTAGAACAAATTATTTTAAGATATGTGTGGAATCAGAAAAGACCCCGAATAGCCAGGGGGATTTTAAAAATAAAACCATATCTAGAGGCATCACAATGCCAGATTTCAGGTTGTACTACAAAGCTGTGGTCATCAATACAGTGTCGTACTGGCACAAAAACACACATAGATCAATGGAACAGAATAGAGAACCCAGAAGTGGACCTTGAACTTTATGGTCAACTAATATTCGATAAAGGAGGAAAGACTATCCATTGGAAGAAAGACAGTCTCTTCAATAGATGGTGCTGGGAAAATTGGACATCCACATGCAGAAGAATGAAACTAGACCACTCTCTTTCACCATAAACAAAGATAAACTCAAAATGGATGAAAGATCTAAATGTGATACAAGAGTCCATCAAAATCCTAGACGAGAACACAGGCAACACCCGTTTTGAACATGGCCACAGCAAGTTTTTGCAAGGTACATCCATGAAGACAAAAGAAACAAAAGCAAAAATAAACTATTGTGACTTCTTCAACATAAGAAGCTTTTGCACAGCAAAGAATACAGTCAACAAAACTAAAAACAACCTTCAGCATGGGAAAAGATATATGCAAAAGATGTATCAGATAAAGGGCTAGTTTCCAAGATCTATAAAGAACTTCTTAAATTCAACACCAAAGAGACAAACAATCCAATCATGAAATGGGCAAAAGACATGAAGAGAAATCTCACAGAGGAAGACATTGACATGGCCAACATGCGCATGAAAAAATGCTCTGCATCACTTGCCATTAGGGAAATACAAATCAAAACAACAATGAGATACCACGTCACATCAGTGAGAATGGAGAAAATTAACAAGGCAGGAAACCGCAAATGTTGGAGAGGATGCGGAGAAAAGGGAACTCTGTTACACTGTTCGTGGGAATGTGAACTGGTGCAGCCACTGTGGAAAACTGTGTGGAGGTTCCTCAAAGTGTTAAAAATAGACCTGCCCTATGACCCAGCAATTGCAGTGTTGGGGATTTACCCCAAATATTCAGATGCAATTCAACGCTGGGACACCGGCACCCCGATGTTTATAGCAGAATGTCCACAATACCCAAACTGCAGACGGAGCCATGGAGTCCATCGAAAGATGAATATATAAAGAAGATGTGGTTTATGTATACAATGGAATATTACTCAGCCATTAAAAACGACAAATACCCAACATTTGCTTCAAAGTGGATGGAACTGGAGGGTATTATGCTGAGTGAAGTAAGTCAATCCGAGAAGGACAGTGTATGTTCTCATTCCTTTGGGGAATATAAATAATAGTGAAAGGGAATATAAGGGAATGGAGAAGAAACTTGTGGGAAATATCAGAAAGGGAGACAGATCATAAAGACTACCAACTCTGGGAAATGAACTAGGGGTGCTGGAAGGGGAGGAGGGTGGGGGTGGGGGTGAATGTGTGACGGGCACTGAGGGGGACACTTGACAGGATGAGCACTGGGTGTTATTCTGTATGTAGGTCAATTGAACACCAATAAAAAATAAATTTCGGATCCCTGGGTGGCACAGCGGTTTGGCGCCTGCCTTTGGCCCAGGGCGCGGTCCTGGATACCCGGTATCGAGTCCCATGTCAGGCTCCTGGTGCATGGAGCCGGCTTCTCCCTCTCCCTCTGTGTCTCTTCCTCTCTCTCTCCCTCTCTCTCACTGTGTGCCTATCATAAATAAATAAAAAAATAAAAATAAAAATAAATATATTTTTAAGAAAATATCAAACAACTAAATATTTATGCTGCCAACATGGGTGTACCGAAATATAGAAACCAATTAACAACAAACATACAGGAACTCACTGATAATAATACAATGACAGGGGATTTTAACACCCACTTATGTCATGGACCGATTGTCTATACAGAAAATCAACAGGGGAACAATAGCCTTGACACACTGGACCACAGGGACTCCACAGATATAGTCTGAACATTTATTCCTAAAGCAGAATACACATTCCTTTCAAGTGCACATGGGACATTCTCCAGAATAGATCATATCATGGGCCACAAATCAGCCCTCAACAGGTACAACAGGTACAAGAAGGTTGGTATCACACCATGTACATTTTCAGACCACGAGGCTATGAAACACGAAGTCGACAGTAAGAAAAAATTTGGACAGACCAAAAATACGTGGAGACTATGACTTTTCTACTAGAGAATGAATGGAGCAACCAGGAAATTAAAGAGGAAATTAAAAACAAATGAAAATGAAAACATGTTTCTTCAAAACTCTAGGATGTAACAAAGGCAGTCCTTAGAGGGAAGTAGATAGCAATACAGGCCTACCTCAAGAAACAAGAAGTCTCCAATACACAACCCAACCCTACACCTAAAGGAGCTGGAAAAGGAATAAGAAACAAAGCCTAAAGCCAACAGAACAAGGGAAAAATTAAAGATGAGAGCAGAAAGAAACAATACAGAAACAACAAAACAATAGAATGGAATAATGAAACTAAAAACTGGTTCTTCAAAATAACTATGAAAATGGATCAAGCCCTAGTCAGCCTTATCAATGAGAAAAGAGAAAAGACCTAAATAAATAAAATCACAAAAGAGAGAAGAGAGATCACAATCAACACCAGAAAATAAGGTAATTATAAGGGAATACTATGAAAGATTATACGCTAACAAACTGGGAAACCAGGAAGAATTGGGAAATCCCTAGAAATGTGCAAATGAGCAAAACTGAAATAGGAAGAAATAGAAAATGTGAACAGACCCATAACTAGCATAGGAATTGAATCAGGAAGGCACCTGGGTGCCTCAGTGGTTGAGCATCTGCTTTGGCTCAGGTCTTGACCCTGGGGTCTTGGGGGATCAAATCCCACTTCAGGCTCCCCACATGGAGCCTCATTTTCTCTCTGCCTATACCTCTGCCTCTCTGTGTCTCGCATGAATCCATAAATAAAATCTTTAAAAAAGAAAAAAGATAAAAAGATGAGAAAGGACCCAAATAAAATCAAAAATGAGAAAAGAGAAATAACAACCAACACTAGAGAAATACAAATGATTATAAGAGAACCTTATGAAAAATTATACACCAGCAACCTAGAACCTGGAAGAAACAGATCAATTCCTGGAAATATATAATGGAAAAAATGAAAAAGGAAGAAATAAGAAACTTGAACAGATAACCAGCAAAGAAATTGAATCAGCAACCAAGAATCTCCCAACAGGAGACCCTAAGATCAACAGAACAGAATGGAAAGCCGAAACAAGATATAAACCTGTAACTCTATGATCCATTAATTGACAACGAGGCAGGAAGGAATATCCAAAGGCACAAAGACAGTCTCTTCAACAAACCCTAACCCTGACCTCAGGATAAGAACAAATAGTGCGGGAAAACCAGGGAACCACATACAGAAGAATGAAACTGGACCACTTTCTTATACCATATATATAAAGAATAAACTCAAAATGGATGAAACACCTAAACGTGAGACCTGAAACAATACAAAGTAGAAAAGATAGGCAGCATCGTCTTTGACATTGGCCATTGGATCTTCTTTCTAGATATGCCTCTGAGGTGAGGGAAACAAAGCAAAAATCCTATTGGGACTTCATCAAATTGAAAAGCTTTAGCAAAGTGAGGGAAACAACCAATCTAAAAGGCAACATACAGGGGGAGGGGCAAGATGGTGGAAGAGTAGGGTCCCCAAGTCACCTGTCACCTCCAAATTACCTAGATAACCTTCAAATTATCCTGAAAATCTTCGAATTCTGCCTGTGATTTAAAGAGAGACCAGCTGGAATGCTACAGTGAGAAAAGTTCGCGCTTCTATCAAGGTAGGAAGACGGGAAAAAGAAATAAAGAAACAAAAGGCATCCAAGGGGGAGGGGCCCCGTGAGGAGCCGGGCTAAGGCCGGGGCTGTGTCCCCAGGACAGGAGAGCTCTGTCTCGGAGAAGCAGGATCGGCACCAATCTTCCTGGGTAGAATGGTGCCCGCAGGGAGTCAGAGCAGGACCCCAGGAGGGCAGGGATGTCCTCGGGCTCCCTGGGACACTAAGAGACACCTGCACTCCCAGGAGAGTGCTCCAAACTCCCTAAGGGCTGCAGGGCACATGCACTGACTTGGGAGAAGCTCAGAGGGGCTCGGGCAGCGGCTCTGCACAGAGGGTGCTGCATGCCCCGGGAGCAGCTTGGCAGCGGTGCCTCCAGCAGAGGAAGAG
This sequence comes from Canis lupus baileyi, assembly GCF_048164855.1. NCBI lineage: Eukaryota > Metazoa > Chordata > Mammalia > Carnivora > Canidae > Canis > Canis lupus. The sequence goes on from NC_132860.1 coordinate 52,413,780, forward strand.
GCTCCGTACGGAGGGGGCTGTGCGGCTCCAGGAGCAACTCGGAGTTGCTCAGGCGGTGGATCCCTGAGGGGGCTGCGAGGCCGGGAGCAGCTCTGAGGGGCTGGGTGGCAGCTCCAGGGAGAGGCAGCCTCATGGCCAGGAGCGCAAATCCAATAGCACAGGCCCTGGAGCACAGGGCGCTGGGACACAGCCAAGGATTCGGGCTCCGCGGGACAGGCAGAGGCCGGGAGGGCCCAGGACAGCAAAGACGCTCCTGCCCAGAGCTGAGCAGATCAGAAACCAGCCCCAGAGCCTCCAGACCCTGCAGACTGTCTGCTCAGGAGTTACTGCAGGGGCTGAATCCAGGTTTCCAGAGCTGGCCGCTATCACTGGGGTTGTTCCTCCTGGGGCCTGACGGGGTAAAAAACCCCCCTGAGCCCTGCACCAGGCAGGGGACAGAGCAGCCCCCCAAGTGCTAACACCTGAAAATCAGTAAAACAGGCCCCTCCCCCAGAAGAGAGCTAGACGAACAAGTTCCAGGGGAAGTCAAGGGACTTAAAATATACAGAATCAGAATATACTCCCCCAGGTTCTTATTTTTATTTCTGATTGCTTCCCCCAGACTTTTTCCCCTTTTCTTTATTTTTCTTTCTCTATTTATTCTTTCTCCCTTTTTTCTTCCTTTTTTCTTTTTCTCTTTTCTTCATTCTTTCTCTCGTCTCTTTTTCTCCTTTTCCTAATTCAACTTGTTTTTGGCCACTCTACACTGAGAAAAATGACTAGAAGGAAACCTCACCTCAAAAGAAAAATCAGAAACAATCGTCTCTACCACAGAGTTACAAAATCTGGATTACAATTCAATGTCAGAAAGCAATTCAGATGCATGATTATACAGCTACTGGTGGCTCTAGAAAAAAGGATAAAGGACTCAAGAGACTTCATGACTGCACAATTTAGATCCAATAAGGCAGATGTTAAAAATAAATTGAATGAGAAGCAATCCAAACTAGAAGTCCTAATGATGAGGGTTAAAGAGGTGGAAGAACGAGTGGGTGACATAGAAGACAAGTTGATGGCAAAGAGGGAAACTGAGGAAAAAAGAGACAGACAATTAAAAGACCAGAAAGACAGATTAAGGGAAATAAACGACAGCCTGAGGAAGAAAAACCTATGTGTAATTGGGGTTCCCGAGGGCGCCGAAAGGGACAGAGGGCCAGAATATGTATTTGAACAAATCCTAGCTGAAAACATTCCTAATCTGGGAAGGGAAACAGGCATTCAGATCCAGGAAATAGAGAGATCCCCCCCTAAAATCAATAAAAACTTTCCAACACCTCGACATTTAATAGTGAAGCTTGCAAATTCCAAAGATAAAGAGAAGATCCTTAAAGCAGCAAGAGACAAGAAATCCCTGACATTTATGGGGAGGAGCATTAGAGTAACAGCAGAACACTCCACAGTGACCTGGCAGCCCAGAAAGGGCTGGAAGGATATATTCAGGGTCCTCCAGAGAAGAACATGCAACCAAGAATACTTTATCCAGCAAGGCTCTCATTCAAAATGGAAGGAGAGATAAAGAGCTTCCAAGACAGGCAGGAACTGAAAGAATATGTGACCTCCAAACCAGCTCTCCAAGACATTTTAAGGGGGACTCTTAAAATTCCCCTTTAAGAAGAAGTTCAGTGGAACAATCCACAAAAACAAGGACTGAATAGATATCATGATGACACTAAACGCATATCTGTCAATAGTAACTCTGAACGTGAACGGGCTTAATGACCCAATCAAAAGGCGCAAGGTTTCAGACTGGATAAAAAAGCAGGACCCATCTATTTGCTGTCTACAAGAGACTCATTTTAGACAGAAGGACACCTACAGCCTGAAAATAAAAGTTTGGAGAACCATTTACCATTCAAATGGTCCTCAGAAGAAAGCAGGGGTAGCCATCCTTCTATCAGATAAACTAAAGTTTACCCCGAAGACTGTAATGAGAGATGAAGAGAGACACATCATACTTAAATGATCTATCCAAAAAGAGGACTTAATGATCCTCCATATATATGCCCCAAATGTGGGAGGTGCCAAATATTTAAACCAATTAATAACCAACGTGAAGAAATACTTAGATAATACTTACCATATACTTGGTGACTTCAATCTAGCCCATTGTATACTTGATAGTTATTCTAAGCATAACATCTCCAAAGAAACAAGATGTTTAAATGATACACTGACCAGATGGATTTCACAGATATATATATAACTTTACATCCAAACTCAACTGAATACACATTCTTCTCAAGTGCACCTGGAACTTTCTCCAGAATCGACCACATACTGGGACACAAATCAGGTCTGAACCGAACCAATAAACTGGGATCATCCACTGCATACTCTCAGAGCATAATGCCTTGAAAATAGAACTAAATCACAACAATAAGTTTGGCAGGACCTCAAAAACGTAGAGGTGAAGGATCATCCTGCTAAAAGATGAAAGGGTCAACCAGGAAATTAAGGAAGAATTAAAAAAGATTCATGGAAACTAATGAGAATGAACATACAACAGTTCAAAATCTTTGGAATGCAGCAAAAGCAGTCCTAAGGGGGAAATACATCGCAATACAAGCATCCATTCAAAAACTGGAAAGAACTCAAATACAAAAGCTAACCTTACACATAAAGGAGCTAGAAAGAAACAGCAGATAGATCCTACACCCAACAGAAGAAGAGAGTTAATTAAAATTCGAGCAGAACTCAAGGAAATCGAGACCAGAAGAAATGTGGAACAGATCAACAGAACCAGGAGTTGGTTCTTTGAACAAATTAATAAGATAGATAAACCATTAGCCAACCAGATTAAAAAGAAGATAGAGAAGACTCAAATTAATAAAATCATGAATGAGAAAGGAGAGATCACTACCAACACCAAGGAAATACAAACGATTCTAAAAACATATTATGAACAGTTATACGCCAATAAATTAGGCAATCTAGAAGAAATGGACGCAATCCTAGAAAGCCACAAACTACCAACAGGAACAGGAAGAAATAGAAAACCTAAACAGGCCAATAACCAGGGAGGTAATTGAGCGGCCATCCAAAACCTCCCACGACACAAAAGTCCAGGGCCAGATGGCTTCCCAGGGGAATTCTATCAAACGTTTAAAGAAGAAAACATACCTCTCCTACTAAAGATGTTTGGAAAGATAGAAAGAGATAGAGTACTTCCAAATTCTTTCTATGAGGCCAGCATCACCTTAATTCCAAAACCAAAGACCCCACCAAAAAGGAGAATTACAGAGCAATATCCCTGATGAACATGGATGCAAATATTCTCAACAAGATACTAGCCAATAGGATCCAACGGTACATTAAGAAAATTAATCACCATGACCAAGTAGGATTTATCCCCGGGACACAAGGCTGGTTCAACACTCGTAAAACAATCAATGGGATTCATCATATCAGCAAGAGAAAAACCAAGAACCATATGATCCTCTCATTAGATGCAGAGAAAGCATTTGACAAAATAGAGCATCCATTCCTGATCAAAACACTTCAGAGCGTAGGGATAGAGGGAATGTTCCTCAACATCTTAAAAGCCATCTACGAAAATCCCACAGCAAATATCATTCTCAATGGGGCAGCACTGGGAGCCTTTCCCCTAAGATCAGGAACAAGACAGGGATGTCCACTCTCACCACTGCTATTCAACATAGTACTGGAAGTCCTAGCCTCAGCAATCAGACAACAAAAAGACATTCAAATTGGCAAAGAAGAAGTCAAACTCTCCCTCTTCACTGATGACATGATTCTCTACCTAGAAAACCCAAAATCCTACACCCCAAGATTGCTAGAACACATACAGCAATTGGTAGCATTGCCAGATACAAAATCAATGCCCAGAAATCAATGGCATTTCTATACACTAACAATGATACTGAAGAAAGAGAAATTAAGGAGTCAATCTCATTTACAATTGCGCCCAAAAGCATAAGATACCGAGGAGTAAACCTAAGCAAGGTGGTAAAGGATCTATACCTTAAAAACTATAGAACACTTCTGAAAGAAATTGAGGAAGACACAAAGAGATGGAAAAATATTCCATGCTCATGGATTGGCAGAATTAACATTGTGAAAATGTCAATGTTACCCAGGCAATGTACACTTTTAATGCAAACCCTACCAAAATACCATGGACTTTCATCAGAGAGTTAGAACAAATTATTTTAAGATTTGTGTGGAATCGTGATCCCTGGGTGGCACAGCGGTTTGGTGCATGCCTTTGGCCCAGGGCGCAATCCTGGAGACCAAGGATCGAATCCCATGTCAGGCGCCCGGTGCATGGAGCCTGCTTCTCCCTCTGCCTGTGTCTCTGCCTCTCTCTCTCTCTCTCTGAATGTGAGTATCATTAAAAAGAAAGATTTGTGTGGGATCAGAAAAGACCTCGAATACCAGGGGAATTTTAAAAAAGACAAACATATCTGGGGGCATCACAATGCCAGATTTCAGGTTGTACTACAAAGCTGTGGTCATCAAGACAGTGTCGTACTGGCACAAAGACACACATAGATCAATGGAACAGAATAGAGAACCGAGAAGTGGACCCTAACTTTATGGTCAACCAATATTCGATAAAGAGGTAAAGACTATCCATTGGAAGAAAGACAGTCTCTTCAATAGATGGTGCTGGGAAAATTGGACATGCACATGCAGAATAATGAAACTACACCACTCACTTTCACCATACACAAAGATAAACTTAAAATGGATGAAAGATCTAAATGTGAGACAAGAGTCCATCAAAATCCTAGAGGAAAACAAAGGCAATACACTTTTTGAACTCAGCCACAGTAACTTTTTGCAAGATTCATCCACGAATGGAAAAGAAACAAAAGCAAAAATGAATTATTGTGACTTCATCAAGATAAGAACCTTTGCACAGCAAAGGATACAGTGAACAAAACTAAATGACAACCTACAGCATGGGAGAAGATATTTGCAAAAGACGTATCAGATAAAGGGCTAGTTTCCAAAATCTATAAAGAACATCTTAAACTCAACACCAAAGAAACAAACAATCCAATCATGAAATGGGCAAAACACATGAAGAGAAATCTCACAGATGAAGACATAGACATGGCCAACATGCACATCAGAAAATGCTCTGCATCACTTGCCATCAGGGAAATACAAATCAAAACCACAATGAGATACCACCTCACACCAGTGAGAATGGGGAAAATTAACAGGGCAGGAAACTGCAAATTTTGGAGAGTATGTGGAGAAAAGGGAACCATCTTACACTGTTGGTGGGAATGTGAACTGGTGCAGCCACTCTGGAAAACTGTATGGAGGTTCCTCAAGGAGATAAAAATAGACCTGCCCTATGAACCAGCAATTGTAATGTTGGGGATTTACCTCAAAGATTCAGATGCAATGAAACGCTGGGACACCTGAACCCTGATGTTTATAGCAGGAATGTCCACAATAGCAAAACTGTGGAACGAGCTTTTGTGTCCATTGAAAGATGAATGGATAAAGAAGATGTGGTTTATGTATACAATGGAATATTACTCAGCCATTAGAAACGACAAATACCAACCATTTACTTCAACGTGGATGGTACTGGAGGGTATTATGCTGAGTGAAGTAAGTCAATTGGAGAAGGACAAACAGTGTATGTTCTCATTCATTTGGGGAAGATAAATAATAGTGAAAGGGAATATAAGGGAATGGAGTAGAAATGTGTGGGAAATATCAGAAAGGGAGACAGAACATAAATGCTCCTAACTCTGGGAAACGAACTAGGGGTGGTAGAAGGGGAGGGGGACGGGGGGTGTGGGTGAATATTTGACGGGTACTGAGGGGGACACTTGACGGGATGAACACTAGGTGTTATTCTGTACATTGGACAATTAAACACCAATAAAAAATAAATTTATTTAAAAAAAAGTTCCAACAACTAAATATTTATGCTGCCAACATGGTAGTACCTAAATATAGAAACCAATTAACAACAAACGTACAGGAACTCACTGATAATAATACAATGACAGGGGATTTTAACAACCACTTATGTTAATGAACTGATCATCTATGCAGAAAATATACAGGGGAACAATAGCCTTGACACAATGGACCACAGGGACTCCACAGATATAGTCTGAATTTCTTCATAAAGCAGAATACACATTCCTTTCAAGTGCACATGGGACATTCTCAAGAACAGATCATATCATGGCCCACAAATCAGCCATCACAGGTACAACAGGTACAAGAAGGTTGGTATCACACGATGTACATTTTCGGACCACGAGGCTATGAAATTCAAAGTCAACAGTAAGAAAAAATTTGGACAGACCAAAAATACGTGGAGATTATGAATATCCTACTAGAGAATGAATGCAGCAACCAGGAAATTAAAGAGGAAATTTAAAATAAATGAAAATGAAAACATGTTTCTCCAAACCTCTAGGATGTAGCAAAGGCAGTCCTACGAGGGAAGTATATAACAATATAGGCCTACCTCAAGAAACAAGATGTCTCCAATACACAACCTAACCCTACACCTAAAGAGGCTGGAAAAGGAAAAGCATACAAAGCCTAAAGCCTGCAGAAGAAGGGAAAAAATAAAGATGAGAGGAGAAATAAACAATACAGAAACAACAAAACAATAGAAGGGAATAATAAAACTAAGAGCTGATTCTTCAAAATAATTAATAAAATGGATCAAGCCCTAGCCAGCCTTATCAATGAGAAAAGAGAAAATAAATAAATTTAAAAAATCACAAATGAGAGAAGAGAGATCACAATCAACACCAGAAAAATAAGACAATTATAAGGGAATACTATGAAAGATTATACATTAACAAACCGGAAGACCTGGAAGTAATGGACAAATCCCTAGAAATGCGCAGATGAGCAAAACTGAAATAGGAAGAAATAGAAAATGTGAACAGTCCCATAAATAGCAAAGGAATTTAATCAGCATGGCACCTGGGTGCCTCAGTGGTTGAGCATCTGCTTTGGCTCAGGTCATGATCCCGGGGTCCTGGGGGACCACGTCCCACATCAGGCTCCCTGCATGGAGCCTCAGTTTTCCCCTGCCTGTACCTCTGCCTCTCTGTGTCTCGCATGAATCCATAAATAAAATATTTAAAAAAGAAAAAAGATAAAAAGATGAGAAAGGACCCAAATAAAATCACAAATGAGAAAAGAGAAATAACAACCAACACTAGAGAAATACAAATGTTTACAAGAGAACATTATGAAAAATTATATGCCAGCAACCTAGAACCTGGAAGAAATAGATCAATTCCTGGAAATATATAACATAGCAAAAATGAAAAATGAAGAAATAAGAAACTTGAACAGACAGATAACCAGCAAAGAAATTGAATCAGCAATGAAGAATCTCCCAACAGGAGACCCTAAGATCAATAGAACAGAATGGAATGCTGAAACAAGATACAAACCTGTAACTCTATGATCCATTAATCAACAACAAGGCAGGAAGGAATATCCAAAGGCACAAAGACAGTCTCTTCAACAAACCCTAACCCTGACCCCAGGATAAGAACAAATGGTGTTGGGAAACCAGGCAGCCACATGCAGAAGAATGAAACTGGACCACTTTCTTACACCATATTTATAAAAAATAAATTCAAAATGGATGAAAGGCCTAAATGTGAGACCTGAAACCATACAAAGAAGAAAAGATAGGCAGCAACATCTTTGACATTGGCCATTGGATCTTCTTTCTAGATATGCCTCTGAGTTGAGGGAAACAAGAGCAAAAATACTATTGGGACTTCATCAAATTGAAAGCTTCTGCAAAGTGAAAGAAACAACCAACGCTAAAAGGCAACATAGGGATCCCTGGGTGGCGCAGCGGTTTGGCACCTGTCTTTGGCCCAGGGCGCGATCCTGGAGACCCGGGATCGAATCCCACATCGGGCTCCCGGTGCATGGAGCCTGCTTCTCCCTCTGCCTATGTCTCTGCCTCTCTCTCTTTCTCTCTCTGTGACTATCATAAATAAAAAATAAATAAATAAAAATAAAAGGCAACATACAAAATGAAAGGAGATATTTGTAAACAACACATCCAATAAAGAGTTAGTATGCAAAATACATAAAGCAAATATAAATCTCAGCATCCTAAACACAAATTATCCAACTGCAGATGGGCAGAAGACATGAACTTTGTCTCTGTCAAGACATCCAATGGCCACCAGACACAGGGAAAGACACTCAGTGTCACCCATCATCAGGGAAATGCAAATGAAAACCACAATAAGATGTCACCTGACAGCCGTCAGAATGGCTAAAATTAACAACAGAAGAAACAACAGGTGTTGTTGAGGCTATGGAGAAGAGGGAGCCCCTTACACTCCTGGTGGGCATGTGAACAGGTGCAGCCACTGTGGAAAACACTGTGCAGGGTCCTTGAGAAGTTAAAAATAGGGGATCCCTGGGTGGTGCAGTGGTTTGGAACCTGCCTTTGGCCCATGTCGTGATCCTGGAGACCCGGGATCGAATCCCACGCCGGACTCTCAGTCCATGGAGCCTGCTTCTCCCTCTGCCTGTGTCTCTGCCTCTCTCTCTGTGACTATCATAAAAAAAATTTAAAAAAAGAAGTTAAAAATAGAGTTACCCTATGATTCCAAAATTGCAGAGCTAGGTATTTACCCCGAGAATACAAAACTCGTTTAGTAGATTCCAAGTAGGACACGCAGACCAGTGTTTGTAGCACCATTATCAACAAGAGCCAAACTGTGGATACAGGCCACATGTCCATCGACTGATGAATGGGCAGAGACGATGTGGTAAATATACCCACTGCGACATCACTGGGTCAACAGAAGCGATGAAATGAAGCCATTTACAATGACGTGGGAGAAGTGGAAAGGACTTATGCTAAATGAACTCAGTCAGTCAGAGAAAGACAGATACCAAATACCATACAATTGCATTCACATGTGAATTTTAAGAAACCAAACAAACTGGCAAAGGGGCAGAGGGGGGGATGAGAGAATCAAACAAAAGAACACACTATTAACCAGAGAGAATAAACTAATAAATACCAGAGGAAGGTGGGGGGGATGGGGAATCAGGGATTGGGATAGTGGAGGGCACCTATGACCAGTACCAGGCGTTGTATCCAAGGGTTGAATCACTATGTGGTAAACCTGAAACTATATCATACTGTGTTTACAAACAGGAATTCAAGTAAATCTTTAAAATAATAATTGGTAGTATTGATGAAACATGTGCGCACTAGGGCCTGTTAGCATCGGAAATATCTCATTGAAACGGAGCCCAACACCCTGCTTCCCCAGAAATACTTAAGGACAAGGAATTGGAGCCCACAGACCACAAAATGAAATGTGGACTGGACTTTAGCAAGTCCTGAAAAACTCACTCAACCCTCTTCCACTGTAGGCGGGACCGCGGGCTGGTGCAGCCACCCTGGAAACAGTGTGGAGGCTCCTCAGGAAGTTACAAATAGAGCCGCCCTGCGACCAATAGGTGAACGGCCTGGAGCTGACTCTAAATATATAGATGCAGTAAGACTCGGGACACCTGCACCCCAATGTCCACAACAGCCGGGTCCACAGTAGCCACACTGTGTGAAGTATCTCGGTGCCCTCAGGCAGATGATGGATAAAGAGGATGGGAGATAGATGATGGTCATAGAGAGAGGAATGGTACCTAGCTATCAAAGAGAAGGAAATCTTGCCATTTGCAATGACATGGATAGAACTAGAGAAATCTTGTTAAGTGAAACAAGTCAGTCGGAAAAGAGAATGACCGTGTGGTGTCATTCATAGGTGGAATTAAAGAAGCAAAGCAGATGAACATCTGTGAAGGAAGGAAATCAAATAACATGAGAACAGATGCAGGAAATACAGACACTTAATGATAGGAAACAAACTGAGGGTCGCTGGAGGGTAGGGGACAGGTGAGGGGATCACAGGGGACCAGCATGAAGGAGGGCACATAATGTCAGGTGCACTGCTGTTATCTGCAACTGGTGAATCCCTGAATTCTTCCTCTGAAAGTATAATACACTATACATTAATTAATTGGGTTTAAGTTAAATTAAGTTAAAAAAATCAGTTGTATCAGGCACAATTCCTTCTGGACTCTCTGTTCTGCTCCTTCAGCTTATGTCGGGACCACCACCCTTGAGTCTGGTTTGTTTAAGGAGGCTCCACGCCTTGTCCATGGCCCAGCCCAGGGCTATAACTCACAATCCCGAGATCAGGACTGGAGGTGAGGTCAGGTGTCGAATGCTTATCTGACAGAGCCAGCTGGGGCCCAAGAACAACACTGCTATATCCTGTGTCTCTGTGACATCGTTTGAAATAGGAAAGTGCCATGTCCTGCTCTGTCCTGCTTCTCCAATACTAATTTGTTGTCCGGGGTCATTTGTGGGGGCGGATGGATGTTATGGGTTTTTCTTTTCCTATTTCTAATATCTGCCACGATGATTTTGATATGAATGACATTGAAACTGAGGGTGGCTTCTGGAACTGCGGACATTTTAACAAGATGAGGCTCCCACCCCACGAGCCCAGGAAGGCCTCCCAGAGACTGGTATGGCTCACTGCACAAGTCTTGTGCTCCTTTGGTTCTGTCTCATTAATTATTCTCTGTGATGCTCCTGAGAAGGGAGTCACGTCCTTCATTTCCTTCCTGAGTGATCATTGCCAGGACACAGCAAGGCTACTCTGCTATGTAGGGTCAGTTTGTGTCCCCTGACTTTACTGAACTCACTCCTTAGTTCTAACAGGCTTGGTGGAGGCTCTCGAGTTTCCTGTTTCTAGTACCACGTCTTCAGCATATAGGGACAGTGTGAGTTCCCCTTCCAGTTGTGGAACCTTTGCTGTTTACAGTTTAATGTCCTAGAAAGCCCCACAATAGAATAAAAACTGAGTCCAGGCAAAGGGCAGAAGCCCCTATTAGAATGAGAACAGAGCTCAATGCCCTAGAAGGCCCCATATCAAAATGTAAACAGAACTTGAGGAATTGCTCCAGCCCTCCTGGAGGTCCCGAGACCAGCACTTAAAACTAAGCTAAAACCCACCTCAGGGTCCAAGTCCCTGCTCCGCTATGTCGGGTGTACTTGGACACAAGCTCGAGCTTGTAAATAAACCCTCGTGTGTTTGCATCGGTGTCGGCTTCTCGGTGGTTTCTTGGATTCCCAATCTTGGGCACAACAGTCTGAGATAAAAAAACGAAACCAAAAGAAGCTCGGACGCACACAGAGTAAAAGCAAGGTTCTGAGAGAAGCAGCGGAAACCCGGGGGGTTGGCGGCTCTTCTATCGAGGCCCCTGCAGACGGGGGTGCAGGATGCTCAGCTCCAGAGCCAGAGGACCCAGCGTCCCCACCCGCATCCCGCCTTCAGCATGGAGTCTAAGGGTGCAGCACAGCGCCACTCACTGGAGGCCAGAGGCGCTGACGCCCACCGAGCCTCTGACACCGCAGGTGCATCTCCCATGCAGATGTGCACCTGAGAATCAGCGTCAAGGCCCATCCCAAGACCCTGCACAGACCACTCACTGCCAACAAGTTGTCAGACCACAGAGGCAGCAGAGCTTCAGCTCTCCCTGGAAAGTAGGGTGTAGCTTCCTTTGTACTTTGTGCTTTATTTTCATTTATTTTCTTTGATTCTTTTTTATTAATTGCCTTATTTTAATTTTTATGTATGTACCTTATATATTTCTTATTTTTACTATCATGATACTTTAATTGTGTTTCTTATTTTGGGATTTAAAATCCTTAACAAGGAGGCCAAAATAATCTAGTGTTTTTTTGGGGGAGGGGAGTTGTTATTGTTTCTCTTGGTTTTCCTTTTTCTTCCTTCTTTCTTTTCTGGAAAAAATAATGAGATGGAGAAATTCAACTCCATAAAATAACATGAGGTAGTACTCACAGCCAGGAAGTTCAACAGTACACATATATGATGTCTAACTACAGTTTAAAACAATGATTATAAAGATAGCAGCTGGGCTGGAAAAAAAGCACAGAAGAAAACTAGAGAATCCCTTACAGTAGAAATAAAAGAGCTAAAATCTAGTCAGGCCAATGTTAAAAATGCTATAACTGAGATGCAGTCCCAAGTGGAAGCCTTAAAAACAAGAAAGGTTATGGACCACAGAGGCAGACATAGGGAACTCAGCCACTTATTAAAACAATAACATTCATATCATAGGAGACTCAGAAGATGAAGAGAGAGAAAAGGTGGGCCTTGCTCAGCCATTAGAAATGACAAATACCCACCATTTGATTCAACGTGGATGGAACAGGAATGTATTATGCTGAGTGAAGTAAGTCAATCGGAGAAGGACAAACATTGTATGTTCTCATTCACTTGGTGAATATAAATAAGAGTGAAAGGGAATATAAGGGAACGGAGAAGAAATGTTTGGGAAATATCAGAAATGGAGACAGAACATAAAGACTCCTAACTCTGGGAAATGAACTAGAGGTGATGGAAGGGGAGGAGGGTGGGGGTGGGGGTGAATGGGTGACGTGTACTGAGGGGGGCACTTGACGGGATGAGCACTGGGTGTTATTCTGTATGTGGGTAAATTGAACACCAATAAAAAGTAAATTTATTATTAAAAAGAAAGAAAGAAAGAAAAAGTGGCATCTGGTTGGCTCAGTCAGTTAAGCTTCAGCCTTAGGCTCAGATCATGATCCAGGTCCCAAGGCAGGCTCCCTGTTCAGCAGGGAACCTGCTTGTCCTTCTCCATCTGCCCCACTCGCTCATGGTTTTTCTCTCCTCTCTCTCTCTCTCACATAAATAAATAACATCCTGAAAAAGAAACAAACAAACAAACCCAGAAGGAAGAGAAATCTCCCATGTAGAAGAATTTCAAAAAAGTTGTGCAGACATTCCACCCTCAAGTTGATTAGCATAGCCTCCCACTCTTATGTGTGTAATACACATAGTTACTTCCTTCTACAAAATATAATATGAAAATCTTAATATAAAAATAAGAATAAGAATAAGAATAAGAATAAGAATAAGAATCACTTTACTATGGAGAAGGCTGACAAACACTACCTCAGCAAGATGATCAGATCGATACCAAGACTGATAAATCATGTTGATAATATCTATCCTTTATATGATATAATAAAAATGCCATTATATCTCTGTATATAATCCACAAAAACAGTTCAATCATGAGATAAACAACAGACATGTCCCAACTGAGGTATATTTTACAAAATACTCTACTTCTCAAAGTGTTCCAGTTCAACGACAACAAGGAAAGGCTGAAAGACTGTCACAATCCAGAGGAGCCTAAGAAAACACGAGTACAAATGGAATGTGATATGAGGGATGGTAACTTAGCAAAAACTAAGGAATTCTGAATAAAGTATGGTCTTTGGTTAATGCGACTATTTTAATATTGATTCATTAGCTAACATTTGTACTGGACTAATATACCACCACAATCATATCCCTGCCCCACACCATCCACCCCCACACCATCGGCCCCCAGCAAGGGCCCAGTGCAGCTGCCCCCTGTGGGACATGCTCAGCCTCCCCGGGGTTCTCTGGATACCCTGCTCCCATCAGAAGCCTGATTGTCCCATAGAGAAACCAGGGGTTGCAGGGAGGAGGGAAGGCAAGGATACCCGAAATGGTGGGTGCAGTTGAGTGGTGCAGAGGACATATTAGGCCCTGCATCTGCCCACTGTCCCTCCTGGAAGGTGGCACACCCTGCACAGGACACCAGCCCCTAACCCAAAGGGACCTGAGCTGACCTGGCCCCGCGCTCTGTGGGGGCTCAGGTGATTTGAGCCCCACCCAGACCCAACACAAAGACTAATGGGATCCAGGCCCCCATGGTCATGGCTAGCCCTGGATTCTGGCCCCAGGCTGAGTGAGCCCTCTTAAAGCTGGATGTGGCTTCCTGGGCCCTGGGTGTGCCCCACAGATCCAGGTCGCTGACCTAGGGCAGGCCAGGGGATCCCGGGACACCCCAGGGTGGGGAGAGGATGGATAGGCTGGTTGGCCACACCTGACCCCACACCAGAAGGTAGGCTCCTCCAGGTATTGGGGCCCCAGAGGGCGCAAGGCCGGGGTCCAGCTGCCCTGCAGGTCCCAGTGCAGGAGCCCATGAGCTGCAGGTCCAGGTCATCTCTGCTGTCCTCAGAATAGTCACTCAGGCTGAAATCTCAGGACACACGCCCCCACCCGGAGCCCACACATGCTTCCACGATGTGGACTCTAGCACCGCCCCCCCCACCCCGTGTGATTCTTGCCCTCCCCTAAAGGACAGAAAGGTCATGCTCCCGAGGAGAAGGCGGGCAATAAGCTCTGAGCCCGTTTGCTGTAGAAAGTCAATAAAGTGTTGTGGTGTGAAAATGCATAGCCAGGCCATTTCTGTGTCTCCCAGAACTCTGCATGGGACGTGGAGAGACACCCAGAGAGGAGGAGGGGGCACCATCCAGGCCCCAAACACCCCCTGCAGGGGGGCCGCCATGTACACACAGCTGACGTCCCCATGTGCCTTACAGAGGTGGCCAGACACCAGGGTCAGGACCCACAGACTTTACTGGGACTCAGGCTCTGCCCACCGGGCCAGGATGGGCTGGGACAGAGTGACAGCCAGGGAGCTTCAGGTCACCAGGTTCTGTGCACAGCGATGTGGGAGGTCTGTGTTCCCTCTGTCCAGAGGGCCGCAGATGGCTGAGTTACGGGGCACTTCCTCCCCTCCCCGCATCCCCGTGCCTGTGTGCCTGGGGCACAGAGGGCCTGTGGGGCGGTCAGTGTGGCCCTGGAAGGGATGTCGGGACACCAGGCCCTGGTGTTGTGTCCAAGATTGTAAATCAGGGAAACCACCAAGGAGCCCACACCGATGGAAACTCCCGAGGGTTTCTTTACAAGCTGGAGCTTGGGTCTAATTGCACCGGACACAGCGGAGCAGGGACGTGGATCCCGAGACTAAGAGGCCTAGCAGCTTTATAGGGGCCCGTGGCACATGGGATACGCAGAAAGTTGCACGATCATGCCGGTCCACACGCTGGTGTCCGATTAAATTACACCTTACCCTATAGTATCCACTTGAGCTGTCCTACTACTTTGGTCAGAATCGTCCCACAGTTTTGGGGGACACAAAGCAGGGTTACATTGTTATGAGCCGATTTCTGAATAGGGTGTACCCAGCGGCCTGACTAGGGTGGGGCAGCGCCTTAAGCAATAACCAGGTCAGGTGGGGGTTTTAGGGGAGGTGGCGGGTGGAGCACAAAATAGAATCAGTCCTGCTCTGCTTGTCCAGGGGTAAGGGATTTTTGTTAAATTTACTGGGTCCCTCACTGCAGCTCACGCACGTGGGCCCACCCTCACAAGGTGTACTCAGCGTGCACACCTAGTGGTGCTAGATCTCTGACACCAGCATGTGGAGGGCACCCTCCTCGCCTTAGTGAATAGGGGCTGGGTGAGCATGGGGCTGGCCTGAAGGCCAGGCAGCACAGGGGACCGAGGAACACCAGCCCCATCCCAAACCAGACCTCCAAACACAGGCAGCCCCAGCGCTACCCCCCATGGGCAGCTGGCTCCTCAGGAGCTCCTGCCAGGATGGCCTCAAGGTCTGGCTCCCTGCTGGAGAGGCATCAGGGAGAAGATAAGCAGGCAGCACATGGCAGGACCCACTGCCACACATGGGAATATGGCCAAGCCAGACCTTCCAGCTCAGCTGACCCTCCAGCAGAAAGTCATTGCATGAGCAAGCCCCAGGTCTGCCAGGAGAGCCCTGCTAACCGCCCAGCGCCAGCAGCAGAAATGATGTTGTGTCAACCATTTCGGCATTTGCGTGACCCAGCCAGAGGATCCGATAGCTGCACGTGACAGCTACATGTGATAGACACACACACACCCCAAAACCAACAAAAGTCAGAATCCCCCAATGTTGTCTAACTGCAGCCGGATGGTTACACACACGACGCTGTGGTCCCCAAGAGGATACATGAAAGACGCAATAAACCACGACAGCAGAGGTGCTGGGGGCACAGAGATGTGCCTCCTGGGTTCCAACAAGGAGCACAGAGGGGCAGGATGCATCCTACAGAGGGGAGGCCCCTCCTTGGAAAGGGCATCATGTCCCGGTGAAGGCTACAGATGGTGAAATCTCTCCTCCTCTCTTTCAGCTTCTGGTTTTCCTCCTAAATGCCATTTTCCTCAATCATAAGACCAAAAATTTATTTTATGTCTTTAAATTTCTTTTTATTGGAGTCCAATTTGTATTAATTCTTGCTTCAGCAAGGGTGTCATTCAGGAGAGAAGGAGAGAGAAAGATTTTCCCAGACAGGCAAAATATAAAGGAGTTCATGACCACTTAACCAGTCCAGTAAGGAATTTTAAGAGGGACTCTTCTAGTGGGGTAAAAAAAGAGAACAAAAGCAACAAAGACTAGAAAGGCCCAGAAAACGTCACCAGAAACACCAACTCTTCAGGTAACACAATGGCACAAAGTTCATATCTTTGAATAATCACTCTGAATGCTGATAGACAAAATGCTCTAATCAAAAGATATAGGGTATCAGAGTGGCTTAAAACACAGGATCCGGGATGCCTGGGTGGCTCAAGGGATTAAGCCTCTGGCTTTGACTCAGGGTGTGATCCTGGAGTCTGGGATCAAGTCCCATATTAGGCTCCTGGTGGGGAGTCTGCTTCTATCTCTCCCTAATTTTCTGCCTCTCTCTCTCTCTCTTATAAATAAAATAGTTATTAAAAAAACAAGATCCATCTGTATGCTGCCTACAAGATGCTCACATTAGACCTATACACACCAGCAGACTGATAATCAGGGGAGAGAAAATCATCTACCACGCTAATGGATATCAAAAGAAAGCTGGAGGACCCATACTTATATCAGACAAACGAGATTTGAAACCAAACCCTGGGTGACACCTGGTGGCTCAGTGGTTGAGCATCTCCCTTTGGCTCAGGGTGTGATCCTGGGATCCCAGTATCGAGTCCCACATCAGCCTCCCTTAGGGGAGCCTGCCTCTCCCTCTGCCTATGTTTCTGCCTCTGCTTCTCTGTGTATCTCTCATGAAAAAATAAATAAAATATTTAAATCTCAAAAAGAAAGAGGAAAAACCAAAAAGAAAGAACAAATACTGTAAGAAGAGATGAAGAAGAACATTATTTCATAATTAAAAAGACTCTCTATCAAGATCAAAGAACTAAATATTTATGCTGCCAACATGGGAGTACCTAAATATAGAAACCAATTAACAACAAACATACAGGGACTCACTGATAATAATACAATGACAGGGGATTTCAACACCCACTTATGGCAATGGATCGATCGTCTAGCAGTAAATCAACAAGGGAACAATAGCCTTGACACACTGGACCACAGGGACTCAACAGATATAGTCACAAAATTAGATCCGAAAGCAGAATACACATTCCATTCAATTGCACATGGGACATTCTCCAGAACAGATCATATCAGGGCCCACAAATCAGCCCTCAACAGGTACAACAGGTACAAGAAGGTTGATATCACACCATGTACATTTTTGGACCACGGCGCTATGAAACTGGAAGTCGACAGTAAGAAAAAAATTGGACAGACCAAAAATATGTTGAGTTTGTGATCATCCTACTAGAGAATGAATGGAGCAACCAGGAAATTAAAGAGGAAATTTAAAACAAATGAAAATGAAAACATGTTTCTCCAAACCTCTGGGATGTAGCAAAGGCAGTCCTAAGAGGGAAGTACATAGCAATACAGGCCTACCTCAAGAAATAAGAAGTCTCCAATACACATCCTTACCCTACACCTGAAGGAGCTGAATAAGGAATAGCAAACAAAGCCTAAAGCCTACAGACAAAGGGAAAAAATAAAGATGAGTGCAGAAATAAACAATACAGAAACAACAAAACAGTAGAATGGAATAACAAAACTTTAAAATTATTAATATTCTTTAAAATTATTCTTTAAAATTATTCTTTAAAATTATTAATAAAATGGATCAACCCTAGCCAGGCTTATCAACGAGAAAAGAGAAAAGACCTAAATAAAATCACATTTGAGAGAAGAGAGATCACAATCAACACCGGAAAAATAAGACAATTATAAGGGAATACTATGAAAGATTATACGCTAACAAACTGGGAGACCTGGAAGAAATGGACAAATCCCTAGAAATATGCAAATGAGCTGAACTGGAATAGGAAGAAATAGATAATGTGAACAGACCTATAGCTAGCAAAGGAATTGAATCAGCAAGGCATCTGTGTGCCTCAGTGGTTGAGCATCTGCTTTGGCTCAGGTCATGATCCCGGGTTCCTGGGGGATCAAGTCCCATATTAGGCTCCCCGCATAAGCCTCATTTTCCCTCTGCCTATATCTCTGCATCTCTGTGTCTTGCATGAATACATAAATAAAATCTTTGATAAAGAAAACAGATACAAAGATGTGATGGAACCAAATAAACCACAAATGAGAAAAGAGACATAACAACCAACACGAGGGAAATACAAATGATTATAAAAGAACATTATGAAAAATTATATGCCAGCAACCTAGAACCTGGAAGAAATAGATCAATTCCTAGAAATATATAACCTAGCAAAAATGATAAAGGAAGAAATAAGAAACTTGAACACACAGATAACAGGCAAAGAAATTGAATCAGCAATCAAGAATCTGCCAACAGGAGATGCTTAGATCAATAGAATAGAATGGAAAGCCAAAACAAGATACAAACCTGTAACTCTATGATCCATTAATCGACAACAAGGCAGGAAGGAATATACAATGGCACAAAGACAGGCTCTTCAACAAACCCTAAACCTGACGCCAGGATATGTACAAATGGTGTTGGGAAAACCAGGCAGCCACATGCAGAAGAATGAAACTGGACCATTTTCTTACACCATATATACAAAAAATAAATTCAAAATGGATGAAAGACCTAAATGTGAGACCTGAAACCAATCAAAGAAGAAGAGATAGGCAGCAACATCTTTGACATTGGCCACTGGATTTTCTTTCTATATATTCCTCTGAGGTGAGGGAACAAAAGCAAAAATACTATTGGGACTTCATCAAATTGAAAAGCTTCTGCAAAGTGAAGGAAACAACCAAAGCTAAAAGGCAACATACAAAATGAAAGGAGACATTGGTAAACAACATCCAATGAAGAGTTAGTATGCAAAACACATAAAGGAAATATAAATCTCAAGATCCTAAAAACAAATTATGCAACTGGAAATGGGCAGAAAAATGAATGGACTTTGTCTCTGACAAGACAGCCAGATGGCCACCAGACAACGGAAAGACAATAAGCGTCACCCATCATCAGGGAAATGCAAATCAAAACCACAAGGATATGTCACCTGAGAGCCGTCATAATGGCTAAAATTAACAACTCAAGAAACAACAGGTGTTGGTGAGGCTATGGAGAAGGGGTAGCCCCCTTACACTCCTGGTGGCATGCGAACAGATATAGCCACTGTGGAAAACAGTGTGGGGGTTCTCGATAAGTTAAAAAAAGTGGATCCCTGGGTGGTGAAGTGGTTTGGTGCCTGTCTTTGGCCCAGGGCGCGATCCTGGAGACCTGGGATCGAATCCCACATCGGGCTCCTGGTGCATGGAGCCTGCTTCTCCCTCTGCCTGTGTCTCTGCCTCTCTCTCTGTGACATTCATAAAAAACATTTTTTAAAAAGAAGTTAAAAATAGAGCTAACAGGGATCCCTGGGTGGCGCAGCGGTTTAGCGCCTGCCTTTGGCCCAGGGCACGATCCTGGAGACCCAGAATCGAATCCCACGTCCCGGTGCATGGAGCCTGCTTCTCCCTCTGCCTATGTCTCTGCCTCTCTCTCTCTCTCTGTGTGTGACTATCATAAATAAATAAATAAATTTAAAAAAAAATAGAGCTAACATATGATTCCAAAGTAGCAGAGTTGGGTATTTACCCCGAGGATACAAAAGTACTTTAGAAGATTCGAGGAGGGACACACAGCCCAGTGTTTGTAGCAGCGTTATCAACAACAGCCAAACTGTGGATACAGGCCTATGTCCATTGGCAGATGAATGGGCAGAGATAATGTGGTAAATATACACACTGCGACATCACTCGGTCATCAGAAGGGATGAAATGAAGCCATTTATGGTAACGTGGAAGGAGTGGAAAGGATTTATGCTAAATGAACTCAGTCAGAGAAAGATAGATACCAAATACCATACAATCGCATTCACATGTGAATTTTAAGAAACCAAACAAACTGGCAAAGGGGCTCAGGGAGCTGAGAGAAGCAAACCAAGATACCCACTCTTAACCACAGAGAATAAACTAATAAATATCAGAGGAAGGTGGGGGGATGGGGAATCAGGGGATAGGGACAGTGGAGGGCACCTGTGACCAGTACCAGGCGTTGTATCCAAGGGTTGAATCACTAAGTGGCAAACCTGAAAATATATCATACTGTGTTTACAAACAGGAATTGAAGTAAAACTTTAAAATAATAATTGGTAGTATTGATGAAACGTGTGCGCACTAGAGATAAAATCTGAAAGGCAACTAAAAATCCAAAGAAAGAGTTTTTAGAGCCACAAATCCCCTCCTTAGCTCAGCTTGGGTGAAGCCTGCCATGTCTATTCTCACCCCAGCAGAAGCCTGGATTTTGATTCTCTGGGGAGGTCACTGACTTGGTGGAGACAGGCTATCTGTGAACCCAAAACCTAAATAGAGCGCATAAAACTAAACTGCCCAAGATAGTAGGAGTCCCAGCGTAGGTACATTCCAAGACCCAAACTCTAACCATACACAGACATAACCCTAACCCTACACTTAATCCTAATGTTAACCTAAATCTTAAAGAAGTCCCATCACTAATCGACAACCAAACACAAACCCCAAGACCAAAACACATTCACTGAACCTTCCTGCCAACCCTCACCCTAACTCCTAAACTTATTCTAAACCCTTATCCCTGACCTCTATCTTAAATCTAACCCTAACCTCTAACCCTAACCTTAACTTAATGTACTCAAATCCTATTCCTAACCTTAATCTGTACCCTAACCTTAACCCTCTAATACTAATCCTATCTCATACCCCAAACGGTACTCTAACCTGTACCCTAAAACTAACTCCTAAACCACTCCCTAAACCTGTCTCTTACCCTTTTCCAAAACCGTGACCTGACCTGACCCTAATCCCTAACTAAACACTAACCCTAACCCTAGCCCTAACCCCTATCCTAAACCTAACCCTCGCCCTATCCCTAAACCTAGCCCTTTTAACCTAACCCCTAACACTTACCCCTAACCCTGACTCACACCCTAACCCTTAACCCTAACTGCAAACCTAAGATCAACCCTAACTGTAACCATAACCCTAACCCCACCTCCAAACCCTAAACCTAACTCTAAATCCTGTTGCTAACCCTAACCTTGTTCCCTAATCCTTAACCCCCATCCTAACTCCTAACCACTGACCCTTACCCTTATCCCTCACCCTAACCTGTAATCCGTAACCATAAGCTTAATCACAAACACCTAACATCTAACCTAAGCCTAACCACCAACTGCCTCCCCTCCCCTGACCCTACCATTCATTCTACCCATTCAGTTACCCTGTGGTTCTGACAAGTCCCTTCTGATGTGGACGTGGCCCTCAACGGCGACTCCAGAGTCCTCCAGGGGGTCCTGAGGAAGCAGGGCTCCTGTGAGTGCGGACGTGGCCCCACATCTTCCTGAGTCATAGTCAGCGGGTCCTGAGGACGCTGGGTCCCCTGTCACTGTGGACTATGCCTCAGATCATCTGGAAGCCTCACAGCAGGTCTTCAGGTGGCCAGGGGCTCCTGTCAGCCTGGACATGGCCCCAAGTCCCCCAGAAAACTCACCGTGAGTCCTGAGGAGCTGTGGGCTCCTGTCAGCATAGACGCAGCCCTATATTTCCCGAAGCCAAAGTGCAGGGCCTGAGGAGGACGGGGGTCCTGTCAGTGTTGAGGTGGCCCCACATTTTCTTCAAGCCTCACCATAAGACCTGAGGATGTTGGGGGCTCCTGTCAGCATACATGTGGCCCCAAATCTTCCCAAACCTTCACAGTGGGTCCTGAGGAGGCTGGAGACTCCTGTCAGTGTGGATGCGGCACCCACATTTTTCTTAGGCCTCACCACAGGCCCTGACAAGGCTGGGGTCTTCTGTCTGCATGGACACATCCCATATTTCCCCAAGTCAACACCGGGGGTACTAAGGAGTCAGCATCCTGTTGTGTCGATGTGACACAACATCCTCCCGAAGCGTCACCGAGGGTTCTGAGGAGGCCGGGGCTCCTGTCACCGTGAATGCGGCTCCCAGCTTCCAGAAGCCTCAATTTATGTCCTGAGGTGGCCCAGAGGCTCCTGTCAGCGTGGATACGGTACCACATCTTCCTGAAGCCTCCCCGTGGGTCCTGAGGCGGCCCAGGGGCTCCTTTCAGTGTGGATGCGAGCCCACAATTTCCTGAAGCTGTGGCTCATCAAGGTGCACACATCCCCACGTTCTCCTCAGGCCTCCCCAGCACAGGCTGGCTCCTGATAGTACAGGCAGAGGAGGCCTACTGCACATTCATGCCCACTGGGTTGGGCCTGGGCTCCGGCGCCCCCTGCAGGATAATCAGGCGCTGCAGGAGGCTGTGCAGGAGGTAGTGGGTTCTCCAGGGGACGCACCTGCCTCCTTCCAGGCTCCAGCTGTGGCCTGTTAGCTTCGGAAACGTCTCACTGAAACGGAGCCCAACACCCAGCTTCCTCAGAAATACTTAAGGACAAGGAAATGAAATGTGGACCAGACTTTTTCCATTTCCCGCAAAACTCACTCAACCCTCTTCCACTGTGGGCAGGAATGCAGGCTGGTGCAGCCACCCTGGAAACAGTGTGGAAGCTCCTCAGTAAGTTACAAATAGAGCCGCCCTGCGACCAGCAGGTGAACGGCCTGAGCTCACTTCAAAGATACAGATACAGTGAGACTCGAGACACCTACACCCCAATGTCCACAGCGGCCGGGTCCACAGTAGCCACACTGTGGCAGGGGCCTTGGTGCCCTGTGGCAGATGATGGATAAAAAGGATGGGAGATAGATGATGGTCACAGACAGAGGAATGGCACTCAGCTACCAAAGAGAATGAATCTTGCTATTTGCAATGACGTGGATAGAACTAGAGGGATCATGTTAAATGAAATAAGTCAGTTGGGAAAGAGAATGACCGTGTGGTGTCACTCATAGGTGGAATTAAAGAAGCAAAGCAGATAACAACTGTGAAGGGAAGGAACAACAAATAAGATGAAAACTGATGCAGGAAATACAGACTCTTAATGATAGGAAACAAACTGATGGTTGTTGGAGGCGGGGGGGTTAACAGGGGACTGGCATGAAGGAGGGCACGTGATGTCATGAGCACTGCTGTTATCTCCAACTGGTGAATCCGTGAATTCTTCCTCTGAAAGTATAATACACTATCCATAATTAATTTGGTTTAAATTAAATTAAATTTAAAAAATCAGTTGTATCAGAGCACATTTCCTTCTGGACTCTCTGTTTTGCTCCTTCAGCTTATGCCAGGACCCCCCGTGGGACTGGTTTGCCTAAGTAGGCTCCACGCCTCGTCCATGGCCCAGCCCAGAGCTAGAACTCACGACTCCTGAGATCAGGACCGGAGGTGAGATCAGGAGTTAGATGCTTAACCAACGGAGCCAGTTGGGGGCCCAAGAACCACAATGCTTTATCCTGTGTCTCTGTGACATTGTTTGAAATAGGGAAGTGCTGCGTCCCGCTCTCTCCTGCTCCTCCAGTACTGATTTGCTGTCCGGGGTCATTTGTGGGGGCAGATGGATGTTATGGGTTTTTCTTTTCCTATTTCTAACATCTGCCACCATGATTTTGATAGGAATGACATTGAAACTGAGGGTGGCTTCAGGAACTGTGGACATTTTCACAAGATGAGGCTCCCACCCCACGAGCCCGGGAAGGTCTCTCAGAGACTGGTATGGCTCAGTGCACAAGTCTTGTGCTCCTTTGGTTCAGTCTCATTATTTATTCTCCTTGATGCTCCTGAGAAGAATGAAGTCACGTCCTTCATTTCCTTCCTGAGTGCTCATTGTCGGGACACAGCAAGGCTACTCTGCTCTGTAGGGTCAGTTTGTGTCCCGTGACTTTACTTAACTCACTCCTTAGTTCTAACAGGTTTTGGTGGAGGCTCCAAGGTTTCATGTTTCCAGTACCGCATCTTCAGCATATAGGGACAGTGTGACGTCCCCCTTCCAGGTGTGGAACCTTTGCTGTTTACAGTTTAATGTCCTAGAAAGCCCCACAATAGAATCAAACTGAGCCCAGGCCAAGGGCAGGAAACCCCTATTAGAATGAGAACAGAGCTCAATGCCCTTGAAGGCCCCATATCAAAATGTAAAGAGAACTTGAATTGCTCTAGCCCTTCTGGAGGTTCCCGAGACCAGCCCTTAAAACTAAGCAAAAACCCACTCGGGGTCCAAGTCCCTGCTCCTCTGTGTCAGGCATACTTGGACAGAAGCTCGAGTTTGTAAATAAACCCTCATGTGTTTGCATCGTTGTGGGCTTCTCCATGCTTTCTCAGATTCGCAATCTTGGGCACAACAGTCTGAGATAAGAAAACAAAACCAAAAGCAGTTCGGACGCGGGCAAAGTGAAAGCAGGGTTCTGAGAGATGCGCTTCGGGCCTCTTCTGTGGAGGGCCTGCAGACTGGGGGGTGGGATGCTTAGCCCCAGAACCAGAGGACCCAGCGTCCCCACCTGCATCACACCAAACAGCGCCAAGTCTCAGGGAGCAGCACAGCGCCACCCGCTGGAGGCCAGAAGCGCTGAAGACCACCCTGCCCCTGACCCCTCAGGTGCATCTCCAGGCAGATGTGCACCTGACAATCAGCGCCATGGGCCATCCCCAGACCCCGCACAGACCACTCGCTGCCACCAAGTTGTCAGACCACAGAGGATGCAGATCCTCAGCGCCGCCTGGAAAGTAGGGTCTAGCTTCCTTTGTACTTTGTGCTTTATTATCATTTATTTTCTTTGATTCTATTTTATTAATTGCCTTATTTTATTTTTTATGTATGTACCTTATATATTTCTTATTTTTACTTTCATGGAACTTTAATTTTGTTTGTTATTTTGGGATTTAGAATCTTTTTACAAGGAGGCCAAAATAATCTAGTGGTTTTTTGGGGGGAGGGCAGTTGTTATTGTTTTTCTTGGTTTTTCTTTTTCTCCCTTCTTTCTTTTCTGGAAAAAGTAATGAGATCAAGAAATTCACCTCCATAAAATAACATGAGGTAGTACTCACAGCCAGGAAGTCCATCAATACAAATATATGATGTCTAACTACAGTTTAAAACAATGATTATAAAGATAGCATCTGGGCTGGAAAAAGAGCACAGAAGAAAACTAGAGAATCCCTTACAGTAGAAATAGAAGAACTAAAATTTAGTCAGGCAAATGCTAAAAATGAAATAAATGAGATGCAGTCACAAGTGGAAGCCTTAAAAACAAGGAAAGTTATGGACCACAGAGGCAGACATAGGGAACTCAGCCACTTATTAAAACAATAACATTCATATCATAGGAGACTCAGAAGATCAAGGGAGAGAAAAGGTGGGCCTTACTCATCGAATAGAAATGACAGATACCCACCATTTGCTTCAAGGTGGATGTAACTGGAAGGTATTATGCTAAGTGAAGTAAGTCAATCGAAGAAGGACAAACATTGTATGTTCTCATTTACTTGGGGAATATAAATAATAGTGAAAGGGAATATAGGGAAAGGGAGAAGAAATGTGTGGGAAATATCAGAAAGGGAGACAGAACATAAAGTCTCCTACTCTGGGAAACGAACTAGGGGTGATGGAAGGGGAGGAGGGCAGGGGTCGGTGTGAATGGGTGATGGGCACTGAGGGGGGGCACTTGACGGGATGAGCACTGAGTGTTATTTTATATGTTGTCAAATTGAACAACAATGAAAAGTAAATATATTATTTAAAAAAAAAGAAAGAAAGAGGGAAAGAAAGAAATAGTGGCACCTGGGTGGCTCAGTCACTTAAGTTTCTGCCTTAAGTCAGATCATGATCCAGGTCCCAAGGAAGGCTCGCGGTTCAGCAGGGAACCTGCTTCTCCCTCTCCCTCTGCCCCTATCACTCATGGTTTTTCTCTCCTCTCTCTCTCAAATAAATAAATAACATCTTTGAAAAAGAAAAAAAACCCACAAGAAGAGAAATCTCCCATGTAGAAGAATTTCAAACAATTTGTGCAGACATTCCACCTTCAAGTTGATGAGCATAGCTTCCCACTCTTAAGTGTGGAATACACATAGTAACTTCCTTCTACAGAATATATTATGAAAAACGTAAAATAACAATGATAATATAATAATAATAATAATAATAATAATAATAATAATAATAAAGAAGAAGAAGAAGAATCATCATCATCATCATCACTTAACTACGGGAAAAGATGACAAACACTACATCAGCAAGATGATCAGATCGATACCAAGTCTGATAAATCATGTTGATAGTATCTATCCTTTATATGATATAATGATAATGGCAGTATATCTCTGTATATAATCCGCAAAAACACTTCAATCATGAGATAAACAACAGACATGTCCCAACTGAAGGAAATTTTACAAAATACTCTACTTCTCAAAGTGTTCCAGGGCAACAACAACTAGGAAAGGCTGAAAGAATGTCACAATCCAGAGGAGCCTAAGAAAACAGGAGGACAAATGGAATGTCATATGAGGGGTGGTAACTTAGCAAAAACTAAGGAAATCTGAATAAAGTATGGTCTTTGGTTAATGCGACTATTTTAATATTGATTAATTAGCTAATATTTGTACCATACTAATATATCAATAATTGGAGAAATTGAGTGCAAGTGCATGCGAATGCTCTGTACTATCTTCTCAATTTCCCTATAAATCTTTCTTGTTTTCCTAATAAATAAGATTTATTTTGAAAATTGACTTAAATGAATCAGGCTCCAAGTGTAAAGACACTTTAAGAATAGTTTAATTAACTTTTGCCTTATTCTTAAGGACTTCCTTCGATGGGAACAAAGTAAGAAGTTTATATCAGAAGGAAAGAAAAACACTTATGAACACGTATAATTCCTCCTCAACCTGAAAATCAGGAACGGATAACAAATAGCAAAAATCAGATAAAAATACTTCTAGTATAATAGACACCATATTGCAAGGGCATTTAAAATTAGTAATGCATAACATTTATTTCCTTGACATTTATTTCCAAATTTCCAAACATTTATTTGTCTTCCAAAGAGTTCACAGTGTTTCAGTGTCAGTTGAAACAGGGGAAGAATCTCAGGGAAGAATCCTTCACATAATAATAAGACCATAGGTAATAATGTCTCTCAGTTCTTTCCAAATCCATAAAGATGCATTTCCTGAAAGTGACTGAGCTGTGAAGAAAGAGATGAGAAAACCTCATCCCTCTGAATTACTTGTGTCAGAATATTTTAAGCATAGTACTATGGATAGTAAATTATCCTTATTAACAGGAAATACATCTCAGATTGGAATCTGAGCAATCAGATGGGCAGAGAAAAAAGGCTTTGACTGGCTCTTCAACTTTTAAAGATAAAGGACAGCTTTTGTATGTACAAAGTCAGTTGTCAAGATAGCCTTAGGGAATAAGAGTCTGCAGCATCAAATCCCACTGCACAGCCGGGATGACCGCACCCCAGCTCTTCCTGATCCCAAATCCCTGGGCCTGTGCCCCAACACAGGCTGCCATGCTGTGGTCATTTGCAATTGCTCTCTCAGGAGTTCTGGGGAAGGGGGAAGGAGCAAGATAGGATGGAACGGGACCCAAGTAGGCCGAGAAAATGAAGGCCTTTCCACTTTAAGTTCAGCGTTCAAACATGTCAAGCCATCCCAGGCCCTCGTGAAGAAGAGCTGAAATTTACATGCCTACAGTTACAGGAAAAAAACAAAAGTTTACAGCTTAATGTCCTAGAAAGCCCCACATTAGAATAAGAACTGAGCCCAAGCCAAGGGATGAAGGCGCCTATTATAATGGGAACAGAGGTCAATGCCCTTGAAGGCCCCATATCAAAATGTAAACAGAACTTGAGGAATTACTCCAGCCATTCTGGAGGTCCCCAAGACAAGCCCTTAAAAGCAAAACACCACCGCAGGGTCCAAGTCCCTGCTCCGCTGTGTCGGTGTACTTGGACGCAAGCTCGAGTTTGGAAATCAATCCTTGTGTGTTTGCATCAGTGTCAGCTCTGTAGTGGTTTCTCGGATTCGCAATCTTGGGCACAACACCCCAATGTCCCCTCCCACCTGGGCTGAACCCCTATGCCATCCCACCCAGGCTGACCCTCAGTCACCTCTCCGCCCACAACAGCTGTGCACAGGCCCTCACACAGGTCCCACGGGCACGGTGGGCACTCCTGCCATCCCCAGCCTCCCAGAGGAAGGAAGGAGGTTCTGCAGGACACACTCGCATGGTTGCCCCAGGGCTCCCTGCTCAGCACGGCAGCTTGTGACATGTCGGGGTCTGTGTCCCTGATGCCTGCATCTCCTCCATGGTTTTCCCACAGTAAATGAAAGAGGAGGCCCTGGTCTCCTCCTAGGACATCACGGAGGTAGACTTGTACGTCAACAGGACGTTCAGCAGTCACATCATATTTTGATACTACTACAGGGTAGGGTGAGGCTGAGGGGCCAGGGGGGATCGGGCTCCGGGGGAGGACCAGGGGTTTCTGGGTAGGGAACACGGGGCTTCTGAGGCCGGGGGAAGAACAGAAGCCAACAACACACGGCTGCATGGTAAGGTGCTGGGGATGACCCCCGTGACCCCTCCCCCGGAGTCTCAGGGATGAGGAGGCCACTAGGATGGGACCTCCAGGGGATGCCATTTGAGCTGAAAACCAAAGGGGTGAGGGACGGCCCCCTGAAAAGCAGGGGTTGGGGGTGCGGGCCGTGGGGGTCAGTAAGGGGACAAGGGGGCAGGGTGCATGGCTGTGACTGGAGGAGGACACATCGATCTGATGAGAGTCAGACGGGTCAGGGTGACACCCCCTCTCGGTGCTTTATATATTTCTAAATTCTATGCATTTAATTTGAGACAATTTGCAATTTGTAAACATACATAGTATGATGACCCGAGATATTGTCCCCAGTCCAACCAGGGCCCTGCACTGACCACACGGGGCCCCAGGGGCAAGTGTCACAGCAAACCCCAGACTGGGGTCACCTTTTTCTGTAGATTTCCCCTGTGGATCTTAGATAAAGGGTTTGCCGTGTGTCTGCCAGCCCCCCCACCCCATCCCATTTCCCAGACCCACACCATCCCCTAACATCATCATCCCCCATGGCATAAACCCTACACCATCCCCCTCACACACACACAGCCTCACACAATCCCCACCCACACTATACCCCAACACAATCCCCCCTACACCATCCCCCACACTCTACCACCATCATACCCATGCCCCCACACCATCCACCCCCACACCATCGTCCCTGAGCAAGGACCCGATGAAGCTGCCCCCTGTGGGACATGCTCAGCCTCCCCAGGGTTCTATGGATACCCTGCTCCCATCAGAACCCCAGGTGTCCCATAGAGTACCCAGGGGTGGCAGGGAGGAGGGAAGACAGGGAGCCCCCTACAGGGTGTGTGCAGGTGAGTGGTGCAAAGGACCCACTGTGCCCTGCCATGCCCACTGTCCCTCCTGGAGCATGGCACACCCTGCACAGGACACCAGCCCCTAACCTAGAGGAACCTGGGCTGACTGGGCGCCAGGCTCTGGGGGGTTGGATGGATTTGAGCCCCCACCAGGCCCAACACAAAGACTAATGGGATCCAGCCCCCCATGGCCCTGGCCAGCCCTGGATTCTGGCCCCGGTCTGAGTGAGCTTTCTCACAGTTGGATGTGGCCTCCTGGGCACTGGGCGTGCACCCACAGATCCAGGTCGCTGACCTAGGGCAGACCGGGGGATCCCAGTACACCCCAGGGTGGGGAGAACAGGGGTAGGCCGGTGGGCCCCACCCACACCCACACCAAGAGGCAGGCTCCTACAGGTGCTGGGGCCCCAGGGGTCCCGAGGCCGGGGTCCAGCTGCCCTGCAGGGATCCAGCACAGGAGCCCATGAGCTGCAGTTCCAGGTCAGCTCTGCTGTCCTCAAAACCGTCACTCAGGCTGAAACCTCAGGACACACGCCTCCAACCAGAGTCCACACATGCTCCCAGGTGGGGGACTCCAGCACTCGCCCCTCCCACTCCGTGTGATTCTTGCTCTCCCCTAAAGACAGAAGGGTCTCCTTCCCCAGGGGAAGGCGCGCACCCTCTGCTCTTAGCCTGTTTGCTGTAAAAAGTCAATAAAGTGTTGTGGTGCAAAAATGCACAACCAGCCCGTTTCTGTGTCTCCCAGAACTCTGTGCATGGGGTGTGGAGAGACCCACAGTGAGGAGGAGGGGGCACCACTGAGGCCCCAACCAGCCCATGCAGGGGTGCCGCTAGGCACACACAGCTGACGTCCCCACGTGCCATCCAGGGGTGGCCGGACACCAGGGTCAGGCCTCACAGACTTTACTGGGACTCAGCCTGTCCCCCGTGGGCCAGAATGGGCGGGAGAGTGTGACAGCCAGGGAGCCTCAGGTCACCAGGGTCTGTGCAAAGTGACCTGAGAGGTCACTGCTCCCTCTGTCCAGGGGACCGGGGCTGGCCGGATTCCAGAGCACTTTCTCCCTCCCCGCATCCCTGTGCCTGGGTGTCTGGGGCACAGAGGGCCTGCGGGGTGGTCAGCGTGGCCATGGAAGTGATTTCAGGACAGCAGGCCCTTGTGTTGTGCCCAAGATTGCGAATCCAAGAAACCACCAAGGAGCCGACACCAATGCAACCTCCCAAGGGTTTCTTTACAAGCTGGAGCCCCCACTGGGACCAACCAAAAGTTGGTCCAAGTGCACCAGACACATTGCAGCAGGGACTTGGACCCTGAGACGAAGAGGCGAGGCAGCTTTATAGGGGCCAGTGGACCATGGGATACGCAGAAATTTGCACAGTCATGTTGGTCCACATGTAGGTGGCCAATTGAATTACACTTTACCCTATAGTATCCACTTGAGCTGGTCTATTACTTTGGTCAGAATCGCTGCGGGGTTTTGGCGGGCACAAATCATGGATACATTGTTATGAGCAGATTTCCGATTAGGGTGTGCCCAGCGGAATGACTAGGGTGGGACAGCACCTTAAGCCATAAGCAGGTCATTTGGGGGTCATAGGGGAGGTGGCGGATGTAGCACAAAACGGAATCACTCCTGCTCTGCTTGTCCAGGGGAAGGGGATTTTTGTTAAATTTCCTGGGTCCCACACTTGCAGCTCATGCACCTGGACCACCCTCACCAGGTGGACTCAGCATGAACACCTTTTGGTGCTGGATCTCTCACACCAACGTGTGGAGCGCACCCTCCTTGCCCGAGTGAGTACGGGGTGGGTGAGCATGGGGCTCGGCCTGAAGGCCAGTCAGCACAGGGGAACAAGGAACCCCAGCCCCATCACCACTCTGACTCCCACATACAGGCAGCCTCATGGCTCCCCGCCATGGGCAGCCGGTTCCTCAGGAGCTCCCCCCAAGGGTGGCCCGAATGTCTGGCTCCCTGCTGGAGAGGCATTGGGGAGAAGAGAAGCAGCCGGCGCTCGGCAGGACCCACTGCCAGACATGGGAATGTGGCCGAGCCGGAACTTCCAGCTCAGCTGACCCTCCAGTGGAAAGACACTGCATGAGCGAGCCCCGGGGTGGACAGGAGAGCCCACCTAGCCACCCAGCGCCAGCACCAGAAATGATGTTGTGCCAACCATTTCCGGGTTTTGGGTTACCCAGCCAGAGGATATGATAGCTGCACGTGATATCTGCATGTGATAGACACACACACCCCAAAACCAACAAAAGTCAGAATCCCCCCAATGTTGTCAAACAGCAGCCGGATGGTTACATACACCACACTGTGATCCCCAATAGGATATATGGAAGACGCTATAAACCACGACTGCAGACGTGCTGAAGGCACGGAGATGTGCCTGCTGGGTTCCAACAAGGGCACAGAGGGGAAGGAAGCATCCTACGGATGGGGGGCCCCTGCTAGGAAAGGACACCAGTTCCCTGTGAAGGCTACAGAGGGTAAAATCTCTCCTTCTCTCTTTGTGCTTCTGGTTTTCCTCCACATGCCATTTTCCTCAATCATATTAGAAAGAATTTATTTTAGGTTTTTAAATTTCTTTTTATTGGAGTCTAATTTGTATGAATTCTTCTTTCAGCATGGGTGTCATTCAGGGGAGAAGGAGAGATAAAGATTTTCCTAGACAGGCAACATATAAAGGAGTTCATGACCACTTAACCAGTCCAGTAAGGAATTTTAAGAGGGACTCTTCTAGTGGGGGAAAAAAAGAGACCAAAAGAAACAAAGACTAGAAAGGCCCAGAGAACATCACCAGAAACACCAACTCTTCCAGAAACACAAAGGCACAAAGTTCATATCTTTGAATAATCACTCTGAATGCTGATAGACTAAATGCTCCAATCAAAAGAAATAGAGTATCAGAGTGGCTTAAAAAACAGGATCCGGGATGCCTGGGTGGCTCAGGGATTGAGCCTCTGCCTTTGACTCAGGGTGTGATCCTGGAGTCTGGGATCAAGTCTCATATTCTGCTCCTGGTGGGGAGCCTGCTTCTCTCTCTGCCTAATTTTCTGCCTCTCTCTCTCTCTCTCTCTCTCTCATAAATAAAATCATTATTTAAAAATCAAGATCCATCTGTATGCTGCCTACAAGATTCTCTCATTAGACTTATAGACACCAGGAGATTGAAAGTCAGGGGATGGAAAATCATCTATCACGCTAATGGATATCAAAAGAAAGCTGGAGGACCCATACTTATATCAGACTAACTAGATTTGAAACGAAACCCTGGGGGACACCTGTTGGCTCAGTGGTTGAGCATCTGCCTTTGGCTCAGGGGGTGATCCTGGGATCCCAGGATCAAGTCCCACATTGGCCTCCATTTGTGGAGCCTGACTTTCCCTCTGCCTATGTTTCTGCCTCTGCTTCTTTGTGTATCTCTCATGAATAAATAAATAAAATATTTAAATTTCAAAAAAGAAAGAACAAATACTGTAAGAAGAGATGAAGAAGGGCATTATTTCATAATTAAAAAGACTCTCTATCAAGATCAAACAACTAAATATTTATGTTGCCAACATGGGAGTACCTAAATATAGAAACCAATTAAAAACAAACGTACAGGAACTCACTGATAATAATACAATGACAGGGGATTTTAACACCTAAATATGGCAATGGACCAATCGTGTATACAGAAAATCAACAGGGGAACAATAGCCTTGACACACTGGACCACAGGGACTCAACAGATATAGTCTGAACATTTCATCCTAAAGCAGAACACCTTCCTTCATTTTTTTTATTATTTACGATAGTCACAGAGAGAGAGAGAGAGAGAGAGGCAGAGACATTGGCAGAGGGAAAAGCAGGCTCCATTCAATGGGAGGCTGACATGGGATTCGATCCCAGGTCTCTAGGATGGCGCCCTGATCCAAAGGCAGGTGCTAAAACGCTGTGCCACCCAGGGATCCCTACACATTCCTTTCAACACCACATAGGACATTCTACAGAACAGATCATATCATGGCCAACAAATCAGCCCTCAGCAGGTACTACAGTTACAAGAAGGTTGATATCACACCCTGCACAGTTTTGGACCAGACACTATGAAACTTGAAGTCAACAGTAAGAAAAAAAAATTGGACAGACCAAAAATATGTGGAGATTATGAACATCCTACTAGAGAATGAATGGAGTAACCAAGAAATTAAATAGGAAATTTAAAACAAATGAAAATGAAAACATGTTTCTCAAAACATCTGGGATGTAGCAAAGGCAGTCGTAAGAGGGAAGTACATAGCAATACAGGCCTACCTCAAGAAACAAGAAGTCTCCAATACACAACCTAACCCTACACCTAAAACAGCTGGAAAAGGAATAGCAAACATAGCCTGAAGCCTACAGGAGGAAGGAAAAAATAAAGATGAGAGCAGAAATAAACAATGCAGAAACAACAAAACAGTAGAATGGAATAACGAAACTAAGAGCTGGTTCTTCAAAATAATTAATAAAATAGACAAAGCCCTAGCCAGCCTTATCAACGAGAAAAGAGAAAAGACCTAATAAATAAAATCACAAATGAGACAAGAGAGAGCACAATCAACACCAGAAAAATAAGACAATTATAAGGGAATTCTATGAAAGGTTATACGCTAACATCTGGGAGACCAGGAAGAAATGGACAAGTCCCTAGAAATGTGCAAACGAGCAAAACTGAAATAGGAAGAAATAGAAAATGTGAACAGACCCATAACTAGCAAAGGAATTGAATCAGCAAGGCACCTGGGTGCCTCAGTGGTTGAGCATCTGCTTTGGCTCAGGACACGAACCCGGACTCCTGGGGCATCAAGTCCCACATCAGGCTCCCCACATGGAGCCCCATTTTCACTCTGTCTATACCTCTGCTTCTCTGCGTCTCGCATGAATACATAAATAAAATAAAATAAAATCTTTAAAATACATAAAGAAAAAGATATAAAGATGTGAAAGGACCCAAATAAAATCACAAATGAGAAAAGAGAAATAACCACCAACACTAGAAATACAAATGTTTATAAGAGAACATTATGAAAAAACATATGCCAGCAACCCCGAACCTGGAAGAAATAGATCAATTCCTAGAAATATATAACAAAGCAAAAATGAAAAAGGAAGAAATAAGAAACTTGAACACACAGATAACAGGCAGAGAAATTGAATCAGCAATCAAGAATCTCCACACAGGAGACGCTTATATCAATAGAATAGAATGGAAAGCCGAAACAAGATACAAACCTGTAACACTATGGTCCATTAAACGACAACAAGGAAGGAAGGAATATCCAAAGCACAAAGACCGTCTCTTCAACAAACCCTAACCCTGACGCCAGGATATGTACAAATGGTGTTGGGAAAACCAGGCAGCCACACGCAGAAGAATGAAACTGGACCACTTTCTTACACCATATATATAAAAAATAAATTCAAAATGGATGAAAGCCCTAAATGTGGGACCTGAAATCATACAAAAAAGAAAAGATAGGCAGCAACATCTTTGACATTGGCCATTGGATCTGCTTACCAGATATGCGTCTGAGGCAAGCGAAACAAAAGCAAAAATCCTATTGGGAGTTCATCAAATTGCAAAGCTTCTGCAAAGTGAAGGAAACAAGCAACGCTAAAATGCAACATATAAAATGAGAGGAGATATTTGTAAACAAGACATCCAATAAAGAGTCAGTATCCAAAATACATAAAGCAAATATAAATGTCAGCATCCTAAACACAAATTATCCAACTGCAGATGGGCAGAAGACATGAATGGACGTTCTCTCTGTCAAGACATCCAGATGGCCACCAGACACATAGACAGACACCCAGCGTCACCCATCATCAGGGAAATGCAAACCAAAACCACAATGAGATGTCACCTGACAGCCGTCGAAATGGCTAAAATTAACAACACAAGAAACAACAGGTGTTGGTGAGGCTATGGAGAAGGGGGAGCCCCCTTATACTCCTCGTGAGCATGAGATAAGGTGCAGCAACTGTGCAAAACAGTGTGGAGGGTCCTCAAGAAGTTAAAAGTAGAAGTACCCTATGATTCCAAAATTGCACAGCTAGGTATTTATCCCGAGGATATAAAAGTAGTCTCTTAGATTCAAAGAGGGACATGCAGCCTAGTGTTTGTAGCAGCATTATCAACAAGAGCCAAACTGTGGATACAGCCCAGATGTCCATCTACAGATGAATGGGCAGAGACGATGTGGTAAATATACACACTGTGACATCACTCGGTCATCACAAAGGATGAAATGAAGCCATTTACAATGACATGGGAGAAGTGGAAGGGACTTATGCTAAATGAACTCAGTCAGCCAGAGAAAGACAGATATCAAATACCATACAATTGCATTCACAAGTGAATTTTAAGAAACCAAACAAACTGGCAAGGGGATTGATGGGGGGGATGAGAGAAGCAAACCAAGAAACTCACTCTTAACCACAGAGAATAAACTAATAGATAAGAGGAAGGTGGGGGGGATGGGGAATCAGGCTATGGGGATAGTGGAGGGCACCTGTGACCAGTACCAGGCATTGCATCCAAGGGTTGAATCAGTATGTGGTAAACCTGAAACTATATCATACTGTGTTTACAAACAGGAATTCAATAAAACTTTAAAATAATAATTGGTAGTATAGAGGATACATGTGCACACAAGAGATAAAATCAGAAAGGCAACTGAAAATCCAAATAAAGAGTATTTAGAGCCCCAAATCCCCTCCTTAGCTCAGCTCGGGAGAAGCCTGCCATGTCTATTCTCACCCCAGCAGAAGCCTGTATTTTGATTCTCTGGGGAGGCCACTGACTTGGTGGAGTCAAGGTACCTTTGAACCCAAAACCTAAATAGAGTGCATAAAACTAAACTGCCCAAGATACTAGGAGTCCCAGTGCAGGCACAGGTCAAGACTGAAACTCTAACCATACACAGGCATAACCCTAACCCTACACTTAATCCTAATGTTAACTGAAACCTAAAACAAGAGCCATCACTAATCGACAACCAAACACAAACCCCAAGACAGAAACACATTCACTGAACCTACCTGCCAAGCCTCACCCTAACTCCTTAACCTATTTTTAGGTTTCCTTTTTTTTTTTTTTTTTTTTTTTTTATTTTTAGGTTTCCTTAACCCTGACCGCTACCTTAAATCTAACCCTAACCCTAACCTCTAACCCTAACCTTAAATTAATATACTCAAATCCTATTCCGAACCTTTTCCTGTACCCTAACCCTAACCCTCTAATACTAACCTATCTCATACCCCAAAATGTACCCTAACCCATACCCTAAAACTAACCCCTAAGCCACTGCCTAACCCTATCTCTTACCCTTTTCCAAAAAGGTACCCTGACCCTACCCTGACCCTGACCTGACCATTACCTCTAACCAAACACGAACCCTAATCCTAACCCCTATCCTAGCCCTACCGCTCACCCTAACTCTAAAGCTAGCCCTAAATTTAACCCTAACCCCTAACCCTAACAACTAACCCTAACTCACATCCTAACACCTAATCCTAACTGCAAACCTAATCACAACCCTAACACTAACCATAACCCTAACCCCAACTCCTAACATCCTGCCCTAATCCCTAAGCCTAAACCCTAACCCTAACTCTAAATCCTGTCCCTAACACTAACACTAAACCCTTTCCCTAATCCCTAACCCCCATCCAACTCCGAAACACTGACCCTTACCTTATCCCTCATGCTATCCTCTAATCCGTAACCATAAGCATAATCACTAAACCCTAACATCTAACCTAACAACCAACTACCTCCCCTCCCCTGACCCTACCATACATTCTACCCATTCACTTACCCTGTGGTTCTGAGTAGTCCCTTCTGAGGTGGACGTGGCCCCAACAGTGCCTCCAGAGTCCTCCAGGGGGTGCTGAGGAAGCCAGGATCCTGTGAGTGTGAACGTGGCCCCACGTGTTCCTGAGTCATAGTCAGTGGGTCCTGAGGACGCCGGGTCTCCTGTCACTGTGGACTATGCCTCACATCCTCTGGAAGCCTCACAGCAAGTCCTCAGGAGGCCGAGGGCTCCTGTCAGCCTGGACATGGCCCCATGGCCTCCAGAAAACTCACCGCGGGTCCTGAGGGGGCTGTGGGCTCCTGTCAGCATAGACACAGCCCCATATATCCCGAAGTCAAAGGGCAGGTCCTTAGGAGGCCGGAGACTCCTGTCAGTGTGGATTCGGCACCCACATCTTTCTTAGGCCTCACCAAAGGCCCTGACAAGGCTGAGGTCTCCTGTCTGCATGGAAGCATCACCATATTTCCCGAAGTCTACACCGGGGGTCCTGAGGACGTCAGCGTCCTGTTGTGTGGGCATGGCCCCATGTCCTCCCATAACGTCACTGCAGGTTCTGAGGACGCCAGGGCTGCTGACACCGTGGATGCGGCCCTCACCTTCCAGAAGCCTCAACTTATGTCCTGAGCGGCCCGGGAGCTCCTGCCAGAGTGGACACGGCACCACAGCTTCCTGAAGCCTCCCTACAGGTCCTGAAGTGGCCCAAGTGTTCCTGTCAGGGTGGATGCGGGCCCACATCTTCCTGAAGCCTCACCACGGTTCCTGAGGAGACCGGGGCTCATCAGCATGGTGCATCCCCACGTCCTCCTCAGGCCTCCCCAGCACAGGTGGGCTCCTGTTAGTGCAGGTGGACAAGGCCTACTGAGCCTTTGCGGCCCTTGGGCAGGGCCTGGGCTCGGGCGCCTCCTGCAGGACGCTCAGGCACTGCAGGAGGCCATGTAGGAGGCAGCATCCTTGTGCACAGGTCCACACCTGCCTCCTTCCAGGCTACAGTTGAGGCCTATGAGCTACGGAAACGTCTCACTGAAAAGGAGCCCAATACCTGGCTTCCCCAGAAATACTTAAGGACAAGGAGTTGGAGCCCACAGGATGCAAAATGAAATGTGGACCAGACTTTAACAACGTCCTGCAAAACTCACTCAACCCTCTTACTCTGTGGGCGGGACCGCAGGCTGGCACAGCCACCCTGGAAACGGTGTGGAGGCTCCTCAGGAAGTTACAAATAGAGACGCTCTGCGACCAGCAGGTGCACGGCCGTAGCTCACCCCGAAGATACAGATGCATGAGACTCGGGGACACCTGCACCCCAATGTCCACAGCAGCCGGGTCCACAGTAGCTACACTGTGGGAGGAGCCTCGGTGCCCTCAGGCAGATGATCGATAAAGAGGATGGAAGATAGATGATGGTCATAGATGATAGTTAGATGATAGGAACGGTACTCAGCTATCAAAGAGTAGAAAACATTGCCATTTGCAATGACATGGATAGAACTAGAGGGATCATGTTAAGTGAAATAAGTCAGTCAGGAAAGAAAATTACCGTATGGTTGCATTCATAGGTGAAATTAAAGAAGCAAAGCAGATGAGCATCTGTGAAGGGAAGGAAATACAAATAATATGAAAACAGAGATGGAGGAAAAAGAGACTCAATCACAGGAAACAAACTGAGGGTCTCTGTAGGGGAGGGGAGTGGAGGGACAGGGTAACTTGTAGACGGGCATAAAGGAGGGCACGTGATATCATGAGCCCTGGTGTTATCTCCAACTGGTGAATCCCTGAATTCTACCTCTGAAAGTATAATACACTATACTGTTAATTAATTAGGTTTAAATTGAATTAAGTTTAAAAAATCAGTTGACGGTATCGGAGTGCATTTTCTTCCAGGCTCTCTATTCTGCTCCTTCAGCTTATGCCAGAACCACACCCCTGTGGGTTTAGTTTGTTTAAATAGGCTCCATGCCTCATCCACAGTTCAGCAAAGGGCTGGAATTCATGACCCCGAGATCAAGACCAAGGGTGAAGTCAGGAGTCGAATCCTTAACCAACGGAGCCAGCTGGGGCCCTAGAACCACACTGCTTTATCCTGTGTCTCTGTGACATTGGTTGAAATAGGAAAGTGGAGTTAGGGGCAAGATGGCGGAATTGTAGTGTCCCCAAATCACCTGTCCCCACCAAATTACCTAGATAATTTTCAACATCCTGAAAATCTATGAATTCGGCCTGAGATTTAAAGAGAGACCAGCTGGAATGCTACAGTGAGAAGAGTTCGCACTTCTATCAAGGTAGGAAGAGGGGGGAAAGAAATAAAGAAACAAAAGGGGATCCCTGGGTGGTGCAGCAGTTTAGCGCCTGCCTTCAGCCCAGGGCGCGATCCTGGAGACCTGGGATTGAATCCCACGTCGGGCTCCTGGGGCATGGAGCCTGCTTCTCCCTCTGCCTGTGTCTCTGCCTCTCTCTCTCTCTGTGTGACTATCATAAATAAATAAAAATAAAAAAAAAAAAAAGAAACAAAAGGCATCCAAGGGGGAGGGGCCCCAGGAGGTTCTGGGCTAAGGCCTGGGCGAGTGCCTCCAGGATAAGAAAGCTTTGACCCAGAGAAGCAGGAGCTTCACCAATCTTCCCGGGTGGAAATGCACCCGCAGGGAGTTGGAGCAGGACGCCAAGATGGCGAGGATGCCCTCGGGCTCCCTGGAACACTAATAGACACCTGCGCGCCCAGGAGACTGCACCATATCCCACGGCCGAGCTCCCTAAAAGACTGCAGGGCCCACAGCTGGACCCGGAGCAGCTTTGAGGGGCTTGGGCGGTGGCTCCACATGGAGGGGGCTGTGAGGCCAGGGCTCGGAGTGGGCTCCGGCAGAGGAAGAGGATCCCTGCAGAGAGGGCTGTGGGGCTCTGGGACCAGCTCAGAGGGGCTCGGGCAGTGGCACTGTGGAGACAGCTGTGTGGCCGGGAGGGGGAATCCAACAGCGCAGGCACTGGAGCACAGTGTGCCAGGACACAGCCCAGGATCCGGCCTCCCCCTGGGACAGGTAGAGCCTGGGAAGGCCCACGACAGCTAAGACGCTTCTGCCCAGAGCGGAGCAGATCAGCGTCCCCGCCTTGGCACCTCCAGGCCCTGCAGAGGGAGAGCTCCATAGTTACTGTGGGAGCTGAATCCAGGGCTCCAGAGCTGCCGGCATCACTGGGATGGTTCCTACTGGGGCCTCACAGGTTAAATGAGCCCTGCACCAGGCAGAGGGCAGAGCAGCTCCCCCAAGAGCTAACACCTGAAAGTCAGCAAAACAGGCCCCTCCCCCAGAAGACCAGCTAGACGGACAAGTTCCAGGGGAAGTCAAGGGACTTAAGTATACAGAATCAGAAGATACTCCCCGTGGTTTTTTCTTTTCTTTTCTTTTTTCTTTTCTTTTCTTTGATTTCTTTTTGATTTGTTTGCATCCCCCACCATTTATTCCTTTCTTTCTTTTTCTTTCTCTTTTTCTTTTTTTCTTTTTTTTCTTCCTTTTCTCTTTTTCTCTTTTCTTTCCTTCTTTCTCTCTCTTTTTCTCCTTTTCCCAATACAACTTGTTTTTGGCCACTCTGCACTGAGCAAAATGACTAGAAGGAAAACCTCACCTCAAAAGAAAGAAACAGTCCTCTCTCCTAAGAGTTACAAAATACGGATTACAATTCAATGTCAGAAAGCGAATTCAGAAGCACTTATACAGCTACTGGTGGCTCTGGAAAAAAGCATAAAGGACTCAAGAGACTTCATGACTGCACAATTTAGATCCAATCAGGCAGAAATTAAAAATCAATTGAATGAGATGCAATCCAAACTAGAAGTCCTAATGACGAGGGTTAATGAGGTGGAAGAACGAATGAGTGATATAGAAGACAAGTTGATGGCAAAGAGGGAAACTGAGGAAAAAAGAGACAGACAATTAAAAGACCAGGAAGACAGATTAAGGGAAATAAACGACAGCCTGAGGAAGAAAAACCTACGCGTAATTGGGGGTCCCGAGGGCGCCGAAAGGGACAGAGAGCCAGAATATGTATTTGAACAAATCCTAGCTGAAAACATTCCTAATCTGGGAAGGGAAACAGGCATTCAGATCCAGGAAATAGAGATTCCCCCCCCCCAAAATCAATAAAACCCATCAAACCTCGACATTTAATAGTAAAGCTTGCAAATTCCAAAGATAAAGAGAAGATCCTTAAAGCAGCAAGAGACAAGAAATCCCTGAACTTTATGGGGAGGAGCATTAGGGTAACAGCAGACCACTCCAGAGAAAACTGGCAGTTCAGAAAGGGCTGGCAGGATATATTCAGGGTCCTCAATGAGAAGAATAGGCAACCAAGAATACTTTATCCAGCAAGGCTCTCATTCAAAATGGAAGGAGAGATAAAGAGCTTCCAAGACAGGCAGGAACTGAAAGAATATGTGACCTCCAAACCAGCTCTGCAGGGAATTTTAAGGGGGACTCTTAAAATTCCCCTTTAAGAAGAAGTTCAGTGGAAAAATCCACAAAACAAGGACTGAATAGATATCAAGATGACACTAAACTCATATCTGTCGATTAGTAACTCTGAATGTAAACAGGCTTAATGACCCCATCAAAAGGCGTAGGGTTTCAGACTGGATATAAAAGCAGGACCCATCTATTTGCTGTCTACAAGAGACTCATTTTAGACAGAAGGACATCTACAGCCTGAAAATAAAAGGTTGGAGAACCATTTACCATTCAAATGGTCTTCAAAAGAAAGCAGGGGGAGCCATCCTTATATCAGATAAACTAAAATTTACCCCGAAGACTATAGTGAGAGATGAAGAGGGACACTACATCATACTTAAAGGATCTATCCAACAAGAGGACATAACAATCCTCTACATATATGCTCCAAATGTGGGAGCTCCCAAACATTTAAATCAATTAATAACCAAAGTGAAGAAATACTTAGATAATAATACACTTATACTTGGTGACTTCAGTCTAGCCTTTTCTATACTCAATAGGTCTTCTAAGTACAACATTTCCATAGAAATGAGAGCTTTAAATGATACACTGGACCCGATGGATTTCACAGAAATCTACAAAACTTTACATCCAAACTCAACTGAATACACATTCTTTTCAATTTCAAGTGCACATGGAACTTTCTCCAGAATAGACCACATACTGGGTCACAAAACGAGTCTGAACCAATACGAAAAGATTGGGATTGTCCCCTACATATTCTCAAACCATAATGCCTTGAAATTAGAACTAAATCATAACAAGAAGTTTGGAAGGACCACAAACACGTGGAGGTGAAGGACCATCCTGCTAAAGATGAAAGCATCATAGGAAATTAAGGAACAATTAAAAAGATTCATGGAAACTAATGAGCATGAAGATACAACCGTTCAAAATCATTGGAATGCAGCAAAAGCAGTCCTAAGAGGGAAATACATTGCAATACAAGCATCCATTCAAAAACTGGAAAGAACTCAAATACAAAAGCTAACCTTACTCCTAAAGGAGCTAGAGGAAACACAGCAGATAGATCCTACACCCAACAGAAGAAGAGAGTTAATTAAAATTCGAGCAGAACTCAAGGAAATCGAGACCTGAAGAAATGTGGAACAGATCAACAGAACCGGGAATTGGTTCTTTGAAAGAATTAATAAGATACCTAAAGCATTAGCCAGCTTTATTAAAAAGAAGAGAGAGAAGACTCAAATTAATTAAATCATGAATGAGAAAGGAGAGATCACTCCCAACACCAAGGAAATACAAACGATTTTAAAAACATATTATGAACAGCAATACGCCAATAAATTAGGTAATCTAGAAGAAATGGACGCTTTCCTGGAAAGCCAGAAACTACCAAAACTGGAACAGGAAGAAATAGAAAACCTGAACAGACCAATAACGAGGGAGGAAATTGAAGCAGTCATCAAAACCTCCCAAGACACAAAAGTCCAGGGTCAGATGGCTTCCCATGGGAATTCTATCAAACGTTTAAAGAAGAATCTATACCTATACTACTAAAGCTGTTTGGAAAGATAGAGATGGAGTACTTCCAAATTCGTTCTATGAGGCCAGCATCACCTTAATTCCAAAACCAGACAAAGACCCCACCAAAAAGGAGGATTACAGACCAATATCCCTGATGAACAGGGATGCAAAAATTCTCAACAAGATACTAGCCAATAGGTTCCAACAGTACATTAAGAAAATTATTCATCATGACCAAGTAGGATTTATCCCTGGGACACAAGGCTGGTTCAACACTCGTCAAACAATCAATGTGATTCATCTTATCAGCAAGAGAAAAACCAAGAACTGTATGATCCTCTCATTAGATGCAGAGAAAGCATTTGACAAAATAGAGCATCCATTGCTGATCAAAACACTTCAGAGC
The DNA here is from genome assembly GCF_048164855.1 of Canis lupus baileyi. Taxonomy (NCBI): domain Eukaryota; kingdom Metazoa; phylum Chordata; class Mammalia; order Carnivora; family Canidae; genus Canis; species Canis lupus. The sequence goes on from NC_132860.1 coordinate 52,457,712, forward strand.
GTAAGGATAGAGGGAACATTCTTCGACATCATAAAGGCCATCTATGAAAAACCCACAGCAAGTATCATTCTCAATGTGGAATCACTGGGAGCTTTTCCCTTAAGATCAGGAACAAGACAGGGATGTCCACTCTCACCACTGCTATTCAACCTAGTCTGGAAGTCCTAGCCTCAGCAATCAGACAACAAAAAGAAATAAAGGCATTCAAATTGGCAAAGAAGAAGTCAAACTCTCCCTGTTCGCTGATGACATGATACTCTACCTATAAAACCCAAAACCCTCGCCCCCAAGATTGCTAGAACTCATACAGCAATTTGGTAGCATTGCAGGATACAAAATCAATGCCCAGAAATCAATGGCATTTCTATACACTAACAATGAGACAGAAGAAATAGAAATTGAGAAGTCAATCTCATTTACAATTGCACCCAAAAGCATAAGATACCTAGGAATAAACCTAACCAAGGAGGTAAGGAACTCAACCATAAACACTATAGAACGCTTCTGAAAGAAATTGAGGAAGACAAAAAGAGATGGAAAAATATTCCATGCTCATGGATTGGCAGAATTAATATTGTGAAAAAGTCAATGTTACCCAGGGCAATGTACACGTTTAATGCAATCCCTATCAAAAGACCATGGACTTTCTTCAGAGAGTTAGAACAAACTATTTTAATATTGGTGTGGAATCAGGAAAGACCCCGAATAGCCAGGGGAATTTTAAAAAAGAAAACCATATCTGGGGGCATCACAATGCCAGATTTCAGGTTGTACTACAAAGCTCTGGTCATCAGGACAGTGTGGTACTGGCACAAAAACAGACTCATAGATCAATGGAACAGAATAGAGAATCAGGAAGTGAACCCTCAACTTATGGTCAACTGATATTTGATAAAGTAGGAAAGACTATCCATTGGAAGAAAGACAGTCTCTACAATATATGGTGCAGGGAAAATGGACATTCACAGTCAGAAGAATGAAACTAGACCACTCTCTTTCACCATACACAAAGATAAACTCAAAATGGATGAAAGATCTAATTGTGAGACAAGAGTCCATCAAAATCCTAGAGGAGATGGGATCCCTGGGTGGCGCAGCGGTTTAGCGCCTGCCTTTGGCCCAGGGCGCGATCCTGGAGACCCGGGATTGAATCCCATGTCGGGCTCCCGGTGCATTGAGCCTGCTTCTCCCTCTCTCTGTGTCTCTGCCTCTCTCTCTCTCTCTCTCTCTCTCTCTGATGACTATCATAAATAAAAAAAAATCCTAAAGGAGAGCACAGGCAACACCCTTTTTGAACTCAGCCACAGTAACTTCTTGCAAGATAAATCCACGAAGGCAAAAGAAACAAAAGCAAAAATGAATTATTGGGACTTCATCAAGATAAGAAGCTTTTTCACAGCAAAGGATACAGTCAACATAACTAAAAGACAACCTAAAGAATGGGAGAAGGTGGGGATCCCTGGGTGGCTCAGCGGTTTAGCGCTTGCCTTTGGCCCAGGGTGCGATCCTGGAGTCCCGGGATCGAGTCTCACATCAGGCTGCCTGCATGGAGCCTGCTTCACCCTCTGCCTCTGTCTCTGCCTCTCTCTCTCTCTCTATCATGAATAAATAAAAAAATTTTAAAAAAAAGAATGGGAGAAGGTATATGCAAAAGTCGTATCAGATAAAGGGCTAGTTTCCAAGATCTATAAAGAACGTTTTAAACTCAAACCCAAGGAAACAAACAATCCAATTATGAAATGGGCAAAAGACATGAAGAGAAATCTCACAGAGGAAGACATTGACATTGCCAACATGCACATGAAAACATGCTCTGCATCACTTGCCATCAGGGAAATACAAATCAAAACCACAATGAGATACCACCTCACACCAGTGAGCATGGGGGAAATTAACAAGGTAGGAAACCACAAATGTTGGAGAGGATGCAGAGAAAAGGGAACCCTCTTACACTGTTGGTGGGAATGTGATCTGGTGAAGCCACTCTGGCAAACTGAGTGGATGTTCCTCAAAGAGTTAAAAATTTACTTGCCCGACGACCCAGCAATTGCACCTTTGGAGATTTACCCCAAAGATTCAGATGCAAGGAAACACCGGGACTCCTGCACCCCGATGTTTATAGCAGAATGTCCACAGTAGCCAAACTGTGGAAGGAGCTTTGGTGTCTATTGTAAGATGAATGTGTAAAGAAGATTTGGTTTATGTATAAAATGGAATATTATTTAGGCATTAAAAATGACAAATACGCACCATTTGCTTCAACGTGGGTGAAACTGGAAGGTATTATGCTGAGTGAAGTAAGTCAATTGGAGAAGGACAAACAGTGTATGTTCTCATTCATTTGGAGAATATAAATAATAGTGAAAGGGAATATAAGGGAATGGAGAAGAAATGTGAGGGATATATCAGAATACGAGACAGAAAATAAAGACACCTAACTCTGGGAAATGAACTAGGGGTGGTGGAAGGGGAGGTGTGCAGAGGTTGGGGGTGATTGGTTGACGGGCACTGAGGGGGGCACTTGACGGGATGAGCATTGAGTTTTATTCTGTATATTGGTAAATTGAACACAAATAAAAAATTAACTTATTAAAAAACGATTCATGGAAACTAATGAGAATGAAGATACAACCGTTCAAAATCTTTGGGATGCAGCACAAGCAGTCATAAGGGGGAAACACATCGCAATAGAAGCCTCCATTCAAAAACTGTAAAGAACTCAAATACAAAAGCTAACCTTACACATAAAGGAGCTAGGGAAAATACAGCAGATAGATCCTACACCCAAGAGAAGAAGATAGTTAATTAAGATTATAGCAGAACTCAATGAAATCGAGACCAGAAGAACTGTGGAACAGATCAACAAAACCAGGAGTTGGTTCTTTGAAAGAATTAATAAGATACATAAACCAATAGCCAGCCTTATTAAAAAGAAGAGAGAGAAGATTCAAATTAATAAAATCATGAAAGAGAAAGGAGAGATCACTACCAACACCAAGGAAATACAAACGATTTTTAAAACATATTATGAACAGCTATACGCCAACATTTAGGCAATCTAGAGATATGGACGCATTCCTGGAAAGCCAGAAACTACAAAAACTGGAGCAGGAAGAAATAGAAAACCTGGAAAGGCCAATAACCAGAGAGGAAATTGAAACACTGATCAAAAACCTCCCAAGACACAAAAGTCCAAGGCCAGATGGCTTCCCAGGGGATTTCTGTCAAACGTTTAAAGAAGAAAACATACCTATCCTACTAAAGCTGTTTGGAAAGATAGAAAGAGATGGAGTACTTCCAAATTCGTTCCATGAGGCCAGCATCACCTTTATTCCAAAACCAAAGACCCCACAAAAAGGAGGATTACAGACCAATATCCCTGATGAACATGGATGCAAAAATTCTCAACAAGATACTAGCCAATAGGATCCAACAGTACATTAAGAAAATTATTCACCATGACCAAGTAGGATTTATCCCAGGGACACAAGGCTGGTTCAACACTCGTAAAACAATCAATGGGATTCATCATATCAGCAGGAGAAAAACCAAGAACCATATGATCTTCTCGTTAGATGCAGAGAAAGCATTTGACAAAATAGAGCATCCATTCCTGATCAAAACACTTCAGAGCATAGGAATAGAGGGAACATTCCTCAACATCTTAAAAGCCATCTACAAAAAGCCCACAACAAATATCATTCTCAATGGGGAAGCACTGACATTTTTTCCCCTAAGATCAGGAACAAGACAGGGATGTCCACTCTCACCACAGCTATTCAACATAGTACTGGAAGTCATAGCCTCAGCAGTCAGACAACAAAAAGACATTAAAGCCATTCAAATTGGCCAAGAAGAAGTCAAACTCTCCCTCTTCACCGATGACATGATACTCTACCTAGAAAACTCAAAAGCCCCCCCAAGATTGCTAGAACTCATACAGCAATTTGGTAGCATGGTAGGATACAAAATCAATGCCCAGAAATCAATGGCATTTCTATACACTAACAATGACACTGAAGAAAGAGAAATTGAGGAGGCAATCTCATTTACAATTGCACCCAAAAGCATAAGATACCTAGGAATAAACCTAACCAAGGAGGTAAGGAACTCAACCATAAACACTATAGAATGCTACTGAAAGAAATTGAGGAAGACACAAAGAGATGGAAAAATATTCCATGCTCATGGATTGACAGAATTAATATTGTGAAAATGTCAATGTTACCCAGGGCAATGTACACGTTTAATGCAATCCCTATCAAATATTATGGACTTTCTTCAGAGAGTTAGAACAAATTAATTTAAGATTTGTGTGGAATCAGAAAAGACCCCGAATAGGCAGGGGAATTTTAAAAAAGAAAGCCATATCTGGGGGCATCAGAATGGCAGATTTCAGGGTGTATTAAAAGTTGTGGTCATCAATACTGTGTGGAACTGGCACAAAAACAGACACAAGGTTCAAACAGGACCTTGAACTTTATGGTCAACTAATATTCGATAAAGGAGGAAAGACTATCCATTGGAAGAAAGTCTCTTCAATAGATGGTGGTTGGAAAATTGGACATCCACATGCAGAAGAATGAAACTAGACCACTCTCTTTCACCATACACAAAGATAAACTCAAAATGGATGAAAGATCTAAATGTGAGACAAGAATGTATCAAAATCCAAGAGGAGAACACAGGCAACACCCTTTTTGAACTCGGCCACAGTAACTTCTTGCAAGGTACATCCACGAAGGCAAAAGAAACAAAAGCAAAAATGAACTATTGGGACTTCATCAAGATAAGAAACTTTTGCACAGCAAAGAATATAGTCAACAAAACTAAAAGACAACCTACAGAATGGGAGAAGACATTTGCAAAAGACGTATCAGATAAAGGGCTAGTTTCCAAGATCTATGAAGAACTTCTTAAACACAACACCAAAGAAACAAACAATTCAATAATGAAATGGGCAAAAGACATGAATAGAAATCTCACAGACGAAGACATAGACATGACCAACATGCACATGAGAAAATGCTCTGCATCACTTGCCTCACGGAAATACAAATCAAAACTACAATGAGATACCACCTCACACCAGTGATCATGGGGAAAATGAACAAGGCAGGAAAGCACAAATGTTGGAGAGGATGCTGAGAAAAGGGAACCCTCTTACACTGTTGGTGGGAATTTGAACTGGTACAGAAAATCTGGAAAACTGTGTGGAGGTTCCTCAAAGAGTTAAAAATAGACTTGCCCTAAGACCCAGCAATTGCACTCTTGGGGATTTACCCAAAATATTCAGATGCAATGAAATGCCGGAACACCTGCACCCCGATGTTTTTAGGAGGAATGTCCACAATAGCGAAACTGTGGATGGAGCAATGGTGTCCATTGAAAGATGAATGGATAAAGAAGATATGGTTTATGTATACAATGGAATATTACTGAGCCATTAGAAACGACAAATACCCGCCATTTGCCTCGACGTGGATGGAACTGGAGGGTATTATGCTGAGTGAAGTAAGGCAATTGGAGAAGGACAATCCTATGTTCTCATTCAATTGGTTAATATAAATAATAGTGAAAGGGAATATAAGGGAATGTAGAAGAAATGTGTGGGAAATATCAGAAACGGAGACAGAACATAAATACTCTTAACTCTGAGAAAGGAACTAGGGATTCTTTAAGGGGAGAAGGGCGGGGGGTGTGGGTGAATGGGTGAAGGGCACTGATGGGCTCCCTTGCCGGGATGAGCACTGGGTGTTATTCTGTTTGTTGGTAAATTGAACACCAAAAAAAAAATAAATTTATTAAAAAAAAAAGTTCAAACAACTAAATATTTATGCTGCCAACATGGGAGTACCTAAATATAGAAACCAATTAACAACAAACGTACAGGAACTCACTGATAATAATACAATTAGAGGGGATTTTAACACCCACTTATGGCAATGGACCGATCGTCTATGCAGAAAATCAACTGGGGAACAATAGCCTTGACACACTGGACCACAGGGACTCAACAGATATAGTCTGAATATTTCTTCCTAAAGCAGAATACACATTCCTTTCAAGTGCACATGGGACATTCTCCAAAACAGATCATATAATATCCCACAAATCATCCCCCAACAGGTAGAACAGGTACAAGAAGGTTGATATCACACCATGTACATTTTCGGACCATGACGCTATGAAACTCGAAGTCGACAGTAAGAAAAAAAATTGGACAGACCAAAAATACTTGGAGATTATGAACATCCTACTAGAGAATGAATGGAGCAACCAGGAAATTAAAGAGGAAATTTAAAACGAATAAAAATGAAAACATGTTTCTCCAAACCTCTGGGATGTTGCAAAGGCAGTCCTAAGAGGGAAGTACATAACAATACAGGCCTATCTCAGGAAACAAGAAGTCTCCAATACACAACCTAACCCTACACCCAAAGAGGCTGGAAAAGGAATAGCAAACACAGCCTAAAGCCTACAGAAGAAGGAAAAAAAATAAAGATGAGAGAAGAAATAAACAATGGAGAAAAAAAGAAAACAGTAGAATGGAATAATGAAACTAAGAGCTGGTTCTTCAAAATAATTAAAATGGATCAAGCCCTAGCCAGCCTTATCAACGAGAAAACAGAAAACCTAAATAAATAAAATCACAAATGAGAAAAGAGAGATCACAATCAACACCAGAAGAATTACACAATTTCAGGAATACTATGAAAGATTATACGCTAACAAACTGGGAGACCTAGAAGAAATGGACAAATCCCTAGAGGGGAACACAGGCAAGGCAACAACCTTTTTGAACTAGAATACCTAGAAATGTGCAAACGAGCAGAAATTAAATAGGAAGAAATAGAAAATATGAACAGACCCATAACTAGCAAAGAAATTGAATCACCAAGGCACCTGGGTGCCTCAGTGGTTGAGCATCTGCTTTGGCTCAGGTCATGATCCCAGGGTCCTGGGGAATCACGTCCCACATCAGGCTCCCCGGATAGAGCCTCATTTTCCCTCTGCCTATAACTCTGCCTCTCTGTGTCTCTCATGAATACATAAGTAAAGATGCAGTCACTGTGGAAAACAGTCTGGAGGGTCCTCGAGAAATTAAAAATAGGGGATCCCTGTGTGGCGCAGTGGTTTGGCCCCTGCCTTTGGCCCAGGGCATGATCCTGGAGACCCGGGATCGAATCCCAGTCGGGCTCCCAGTGCAAGTAGCCTGCTTCTCCCTCTGCCTGTGTCTCTGCCTCTCTCTCTGTGACTATTCTAAAAAAAAATTTAAAAAAAGAAGTTAAAAATAGAGCTACCCTACGATTCCAACATTACACATCTAGGTATTTACCCCGAGGATACAAAAGTAGTTGAGTAGATTCAAAGAGGAACACGCAGCCCAGTGTTGGTAGCAGCGTTATCAACAACAACGAAACTGTGTATAGAGCCCAGATGTCCATCAACTGATGAATGGGCAGAGACGATCTGGTAAATATACACACTGCAACATCACTCGGTCAATAACAATGGGAGTCAATAATAATGTAACAATGGGTTACAATAACGTGGGAGAAGTGGAAGGGACTTATGCTAAATGAACTCAGTCAGTCAGAGAAAGACAGATACCAAATACCATACAATTGCATTCACATGTGAATTTTAAGAAACCAAACAAACTGGTAAAGGGGCAGAGGGGGGGATGAAAGAAGCAAACAAAAAAACACACTCTTAACCACAGAGAATAAACTAATAAATAACAGGGGAAGGTGGGGGGGATGGGGAATCAGGGAATGGGGATAGTGGAGGGCACCTCTGACCAGTACCAGGCGTTGTATCCAGGGGTCTAACCACTATGTGGTAAACCTGAAACTATATCATACTGTGTTTACAAACAGGACTTCAAGTATAACTTTAAAATAATAATTGGTAGTATAGAGGAAACATGGGCACACAAGAGATAAAATCAGAAAGGAAACTGAAAATCCTGAGTCTTTAGAGCCACAAATCCCCTCCTTAGCTCAGCTCAGGAGAAGCCTGCCATGCCTATTCTCACCCCAGCAGAAGCCTGGATTTTGATCCTCTGTGGAGGCCGCTGACTTGGTGGAGTCAGGCTATCTTTGATCCCAAAACCTAAATAGAGTGTAGAAAACTAAACTGCCCAAGATGCTAGGAGTCCCAGTGCAGGCATATGCTAAGACCCAAACTCTAACGATACACAGACATAAGCCTAACCCTCCACTTAAGCCTAATGTTAACCTAACCCTTAAACAAGAACTATCACTAATCAAAAACCAAACACAAACCCCAAGACCAAAACACATTCACTGAACCTTCCTGCCAACCCTCACCCTAACTCCTAAACCTATTCTAAACCCTTAATCCTGACCCTTACCTTAAATCTAAACCTAAGCCTAACCTCTAACCCTAACCTTATCTTAATGTACTCAAATCCTATTCCTAACCTTAACCTGTACCCTAACCCTAACCCTCTAATACTAATCCTATTTCATACCCAAAAGTGTACTCTAACCTGTACCCTAAAACTAATCCCTAACCCACTGCCTAACCCTCTCTTACCCTTTTCCAAAACAGTACCCTGACCCTGACCTGACCCTAACCCTAACCCTTAACCAAACACTAACCCTAACCCTAGCCCTAACCCTATCCTAAACCTAACCCTTGCCCTAACCCTAAACCAAGCCCTAACTTTAACTCTAACCCTTAACTCTAACCCCTAACTCTAACCCCTAACCCTAACTCACACCCTAACCCCTAACCCTAACTGCAAACCTACCTGAAACCTAACTCTAACCATAACCCAAACCCCAACTCCTAACCTCCTGCCCTAATCCCTAAAGTCTAAACCCTACTCTAACTCCTGTCCCTAACCCAAACCCCCATCCTAACTCCTAACCACTGACCCTTACCCTTATCCCTCAAGCTAACCTCTAATCTGTAACCATAAACATAATCACTAACACCTAACATCTAACCTAAGCCTAACCACCAAATGAGTCCCCTCCCCTGTCCCTACCATTTATTCTACCCATTCACTTACCCTATGGTTCTAAGGAGTCCCTTCTGACATGGACGTGGCCCCCAATGGCGCCTCCAGAGTCCTCCAGGGGGTCCTGAGGAAGCCGGGCTCCAATGAGTGCGCACGTGGCCCCACGTGTTCCAGAGTCATAGTCAGCAGGTCCTGAGTACGCCGGGTCTCCTGTCACCATGGGTATGCCTCACATCCTCTGGAAGCCTCACAGCAGGTTCTCAGGAAGCCGGGGGCTCCTGTCAGCCTGGACATGGCCCCACGTCCCCCAGAAAACTCACCGTGAATCCTGAGGAGGCTGTGGGTTCCTGTCAGCCTAGACACAGCCCCATGTGTTCCAACGCCAAAGTGCAGGTCCTGAGGAGGACGCGGGTCCTCTCAGTCTTGACATGGCCCCACATTTTCCTCAGCCTCACCATAAGACCTGAGGAGGCTGGGGGCTCCTGCCAGCATGGACCTGGCCCCAAATTATCCCAATCCTTCACAGTGCATCCTGAGGAGGCTGGAGACTCCTGTCAGTGTGGATTCGGCATCCACATCTTTCTTAGGCCTCACCACAGGCTCTGACAAGACTGGGGTCTTCTGTCCGCATGGACGCATCCCCATATTTCCCGAAGTCTACACTGGGTGTCCTGAGGACATCAGTGTCCGGTTGTGTGGACGTGGCCCCACGTCCTCCCGAAGCATCACCGCTGGTTCTGAGGTGGCCGGGACTCCTGTCTCTGTGGTTGCGGTCCTCAGCTTCCAGAAGACTCAACTTATGTCCTGAGGGGCCCTTTAGCTCCTGCCAGAGTGGACGCTGCGCCACATTTTTCAGAAGCCTCCCCACGTGTCCTGAGGCAGCCCATGGGCTCCTGTCAGGGTGGGTGCGGGCCCACAATTTCCTGAAGCCTCCCCGCAGGTTGAAGTGGCCCAGGGGCTCCTGTCAGGGTGGATGTGAACCCACATCTTCCTGAACCCTCACCGTGTGTTCTGAGGAGACCGGGGCTCCTGTCAGTGTGAACGCTGCCCAATATCCCCCTGAAGACTCCCCGCAGGTTCTGAGGAGGCTGCTGCTCATCAGCATGGATGTAACCCCACGTCTTCCTCAGGCCACCCCAGCACAGGCTGGCTCCTGTTAGTGCAGGCAGACGAGGCCTACTGCGCATGCGTACCTCCTGGGCAGTGCCTGGGCTCGGGCGCCCCCTGTGGGATGCTCAGATGCTGCAGGAGGCTGTGCAGGAGGCAGCATGCCCTTCCTGGGGCCCACCTCTGCCTCCTTCCAGGCTCCAGCTGTTAGCTTCGGAACTGTCTGACTGAAAAGGAGCCCAACACCCGGTTTCCTCAAAAATACTTAAGGAGAAGAAATTGTAGCCCACAGGACGCGAAATGAAATGTGGACCAGACTTTTACCAGGTCCTGTAAAACTTACTCAACCCTCTTCCACTGTGGGCGGGAGCACGGGCTAGTGCAGCCGCCTTGGAAACAGTGTGGAGGCTCCCCAGGAAGTTACAAATAGAGTCGCCCTGCGACCAGCAGGTGTACGGCCTGGAGCTCACTCCGAGGATACAGATGCAGTGAGACATGGGACAACTGCACCCAATGTCCACAGCAGCCGGGTCCACAGTAGCCACACTGTGGGAGGACCCTCGGTGCCCTGTGGCAGATGATGGATAAAGAGGATGGGAGATAGATGATGGTCATAGAGAGTGGAATGATACTCAGCTATCAAAGAGAAGGAAATCTTGCCATTTGCAATGACGTGGAAAGAACTAGAGGGATCATCTTAAGTGAAATAGGTCAGTTGGAAAAGAGAATGACCGTGTGGTGTCATTCATAGGTGGAATTAAAGAAGCAAAGCAGATGAACATCTGTGAAGGGAAGGAAAAACAAATAAGATGAAAACAGATGCAGGGAATACAGACTCTTATATATAGGAAACAAACTGAGTGTCGCTGCAGAGAGGGGACGGGGGAGGGGATAACGGGACCAGCATGATGGAGGGCACGTGATGTCACGAGCACTGCGGTTATCTCCAACCGGTGAATCCCTGAATTCTTCCTCTGAAAGTATAATACACTATACGTTAATTAATTGGGTTTAAATTAAATTAAGTTAAAAAATCAGTTGTATCAGAGCACGTTTCCTTCTGGACTCTCTGTTCTACTCCTTTGGCTTATGCTGGGACCAACCCTCGTGGGTCTGGTTTAAGTAGGCATCAGGCCTCGTCTATGGACCAGCCCAGGGCTAGAACTCACGACCCCTACATCAGGACTGGAGGTGAGGTCACGAGTTGGATGTTTAACAGACGGAGCCAGGGGGGGTCCCGTGGACAACACTGCTTTATCCTTTGTCTCTGTGACATCGTTTGAAATAGGAAAGTGCTGCATCCCACTCTGTCCTGCTTCTCCAATACTGATTTGCTGTCCCGGGTCATTTGTGGGGGCGGATGGATGTTATGGGTTTTTTTTCCCTATTTATAGGATCTGCCACCATGACTTGACAGGAATGACATTGAAATTGAGGGTGGCTTCAGGAACTGCGGACATTTTCACAAGATGAGGCTCCAAACCCTGAGCCCAGGATAGCCTCCCAGAACCTGGTATGGCTCAGTGCACAAGTCTTGTGCTCCTTTGGTTCAGGCTCATTTTTTATTCTCTGTGATGCTCCTGAGAATTAAGTCACGTCCGTCATTTCCTTCCTGAGTGCTCATTGTCAGGACACAGCAAGCCCCACAATAGAATAAAAACTGAGCCCAGGCCAAGGGCAGGAAGCCCCTATTAGAATGAGAACAGAGCTCAATGCCCTTGAAGGCCCCATATCAAAATGTAAACAGAACTTGAGGAATTGCTCCAGCCCTTCTGGAGGTCCCCGAGACCAGCCCTTAAAACTAAGCTAAAACCCACCTCAGGGTCCAAGTCCCTGCTCCGCTCTGTCAGGTATACTTGGACACAAGCTCGAGGTGGTAAATAAACCCTCGTGTGTTTGCATCACTGTTGGCTTCTCAGAGGTTTCTCGGATTCGCAATCTTGGGCACAACAGTCTGAGATAAAAATACAAACCAAAAGAAGCTCGGACACAGGTAGAGTGAACGCAGGATTTGGAGAGAAGCGATGGAGACCCGGGGGCTTGGGGGCTCTTCTGTGGAGGCCCCTGCAGACTGGAGGGCAGGATATTCAGCCCCAGAGCCAAAGGACCCAGAGAGCCACCCGCATTCCCGCCCATCTGGGCCGGGTCTGAGGGAGCAGCACAGCGCCGCCCGCTGGAGGCCAGACGCGCTGACGCCCACCCCACCTTGACCCCGCAGATGCATCTCCCAGGCAGATGTGCACCTGACAATCAGCGCCATGGCCAACCCCAGAACCCGCACAAACCACTCGCTGCCACCAAGGTGTCAGACCACAGAGGCTGCAGAGCTTCAGCTCTGCTTGGAAAGTAGCTCTAGCTTCTTTTGTACTTTGGGCTTTATTTTCATTTATTTTCTTTGATTCAATTTATAAATTGCCTTATTTTAATTTTTATGTATGTACCTTATATATTTCTCATTTTTAGTTTCATGGTACTTTAATTGTGTTTCTTATTTGGGGATTTAGAATCTTTTAACAACCAGGCAAAAATAATCTGGTAGTTTTTTTTAGGTGGGCAGTTGTTATTGTTTTTCTTCGTTTTTCTTTTTCTTCCTTCTTTCTTTTCTGGCAAAAAATAATGAGATGGAGAAATTCACCTCCATAAAATAATATGAGGTAGTACTCACAGATAGGAAGTCCATCAATACAAATATATGATGTCTAACTACAGTTTAAAAAAATGATTATAAAGATAGCATATGGGCTGGAAAAGAGCACAGAAGAAAACTAGAGAATCCCTTACTGTAGAAATAAAAGAAGTAAAATCTAATCAGGCCAACGTTAAAAATGCTATAACTGAGATGCAGTACCAAGTGGAAGCATTAAAAACAAGGAAGGTTATGGACCACAAAGGAAGACTTTGGAATTCAGCCACTTATTAAAACAATAACATTCATATCATGGGAGACTCAGAAGATGAAGACAGAGGAAAGGTGGGCTTGCTCAGCCATTAGAAACGACAAATACCCACCATTTCCTTTAACGTGGATGGAACTGGAAGGTATTATGCTGAGTGAATTAAGTCAATCAGAGAAAGACAAATATTGTATGTTCTCATTCACTTGGGGAATATAGATAATAGTGAAAGGGAATATAAGGGAACGGAGAAGAAATGTGTGAGAAATATCAGAAAGGGAGACAGAACATAAAGACTCTTAACTCAGGGAAATGAACTAGGGGTGATTTAAGGGGAGGAGGGTGGGGGTGGGGGTGAATGTGTGACGGACACTGAGGGGGGCACTTGATGCGATGAGCACTGGTTGTTATTCTGTATGTTGGCAAATTGAACACCAATAAAAAGTAAATTTATTATTAAGGAAGGAAGGAAGGAAGGAAGGAAGGAAGGAAAGAAAGAAAGAAAGAAAGAAAGAAAGAAAGAAAGAAAGAAAGAAAGAAAGAGAAAGAAAGAAAGAAAGAAAGAGTGGCACCTGTGTGGCTCAATCTGTTAAGCTTCTGCCTTAAGGTCAGATCATGATCCAGGTCCCAAGGAAGGCTCCCTGTTCAGCAGGTAACCAGCTTCTCCCTCCCCCTCTGCCCCTCTAGCACATGTTTTTCACTCCTCTCTCTCTGAAATAAATAAATAGCATCTTTGAAAAAGAAACAAACAAACCCAGAGGGAAGAGAAATCTCCCATGAAGAAGATTTTCAAACAATTTGTGCAGACATTCCACCCTCAAGTTCCTGAGCATAGCTTCCCACTCTTAGGTGTGCAATACACATAGTAACTTCCTTCTACAAAATATATTATGAAAAACTTAAAATAATAATGATAATAATAATAACAATAATAATAAAGAATCACTTTACTACGGAGAAAGCTGAGAAACACTACCTCAGCAAGATGATCAGATCGATACCAAGACTGATAAATCATGTTGATAGTATCTATCCTTTATATGATATAATAAAAATAGCAGTATATCTCTGTATATAATCCACAAAAACAGTTCAATCATGAGATAAACGACAGACATGTCCCAACTGAGGGAAATTTTACAAAATACTCTACTTCTCAAAGTGTTCCAGGTCAACAACAACAAGGAAAGGCTGAAAGACTGTCACAATCCAGAGGAGCCTAAGAAAACATGAGGACAAATGGAGTGTGATATGAGGGATGGTGATTTAGCAAAAACTAGGGAAATCTGAATAAAGTATGGTCTTTGGTTATTGCAAAAATTTTAATATTGATTCATTAGCTAATATTTGTACCGTACAGATATAAGATATCAATAATTGGAGAAATTGAGTGCAAGTGCATGAGAATTCTCTGTACTATCTTCTCAATTTCCCTATAAATCTTTGTTTTCTTTCTAAGAAATAAGATTTAATTTGAAAATTGACTTAAATGAATCAGGCTCCAGTGTGAAAAGATTTTAAGAATCGTTGAATTATCTTTTGCCTTATTCTTAAAAATTTCCTTCGATGGGAACAAAGTAAGAATTTTATATCAGAAGGAAATAAAAACACTTATGAACACGTATAATGCCTCTTCAACCTGAAAAGCAGTAAAGGATTATAAATAGCAAAAATGAGATAAAAATACTTCTATTATAATAGACACCATATTGCAAGTGCATTTAAAATTAGCAATGTATAACATTTATTTCCTTGACATTTGTCTTCCAAAGAGTTCACAGTGTTTCAGTGTCAGTTGAAACAGGGGAAGAATCCTTCACATAATAATAGGACCATTGGGTCTAATGTCTCTCAATTATTTCCAAATCCATAAAGATGCATTTCCTGAGGAGTTACTTAGCTGTGAAAAAGAGATGAGAAACCCTCATCCCTTTGAATTACTTGTGTCAGAATATTTTAACCATAGTATTATGGATAGTAAATTATCCTTATAAACAGGAAATAGGTCTAAGATTGGAATCTGAGCAATCAGATGGGCAGAGAAAAAATGCTTTAACTTGCTCCTGCACTTTTAAAGACAAAGGAGAACTTTTCTATGTACAAAGTCAGTTGTCAAGATAGCCTTAGGGAATAAGAGTCTGCAGCATCTAATCCTGCTGCACTGCCGGGACCCCCGTGCCCCAGGTCTTACTGATCTCAAATCCCTGGGCCTGTCCCCCCAACACAGGCTGCCACGCTGAGGTCATTTGCAATTTCTCTCTTAGGAGCTCCAGGGAGGGGGGCATGAGCCAATAGGATGGGACGGGATGCTTGGAGGCTGAGAACATTACGGCCATTCTACCTTAAGTTCAGTATTAGCACAGGTCCAGCAAACCCAGGCCCCTGTGAAGAAGAACTGAAATTTGCATTACTTCACTTACTGGAAAAAAACAAAAGTTTACAGCTTAATGTCTTAGAAAGCCCCACAATAGAATAAAAACTGAGCCTAAGCAAAGGGCTGGAAACCACAATTAGAATGAGAAGAGAGCTCAATGCCCTTGAAGGCCCCATATCAAAATGTAAACAGAACTTGAGGAATTGCTCCAGCCCTTCTGGAGGTCCCTGAGACCAGCCCTTAAAACTAAGCTAAAACCCTCCTCGGGGTCCAAGTCCCTGTTCCACTGTGTGGCCTATACTTGAACCCATGCTCGAGTTTGTAAAACAACCCTCGGGTGTTTGCATAAGTGTCGGCTCCTTAGTGGTTTCTCGGATTCGCCATCTTGGGCACAACACCCCCATGACCCCTCCCCACCTGGACTGACCTCCTGTCCCCTCCCACCCAAGCTGACCCTCACTCACCTCTCCGCCCACAACTGGGCACAGGCCCTCACACAGTTCCACGGGCATGGTGGGCACTCCCGCCATCCCCAGCCTCCCAAGGGAAGGAAGGAGGTTTCGGCAGGACACACTCCCATGGTGGCCCCAGGGCTCCCTGCCCAGGAGAGCACCTGGTGACAGGTCGGGGACTGTGTCCCTGACACCAGCTCCTCCTCCCCGGTTTTCCCACAGGAAATGAAGGAGGAGGCCCTGGTCTCCTCCAGGGACATCACGCAGGTGGACCTGGACGTCAACAGGACGTTCAGCAGTCATATCATATTTTGGGACTACTACAGGATAAGGTGAAGTTGAGGGGCCAGGGGGGATCAGGACCCAGGAGAGGACTGGGGGATTCAGGGTAGGGAAAACGGGGCTTCTGAGGCGGGGGACAGAACAGCAGCCAACAACACACCGCTCCATGGTAGGGTGTTGGGGATGACCTCTGTGCCCCCACCCCCGGGGCCTCGGGGATGAGTAGGCCACTAGGATGGGGACTCCAGGACTTGCCATGGGAGCTGAACCCCAAAGGGGAGAGGGACGACCCCCTGAGAAGCAGGGGATGGGTTGGTGGCATGGGGGGCAGGAACCGGACCTGGGTGCCAGGCGGAATGGGTGCGGCTGGAGCAGACCACACTTCTATCCCATGAGGGTCGGACGGGTCAGAGTGACACCCACTCTCGGTGCTTTACATGTTTCTAAATTCTATGCATTTAATTTGAGACAATTTGCAATTTGCAACCACACATAGTATGATGAACCTCAGATAATGTCCCTGGTCCAGCCAGGGTCCTGCGCTGATGACACCGTGCCCCAGGGGCGGGTGTCACAGCAAATCCCAGCCTGGAATCGCCTTTAAGTGTAGACGTCTCCTTGTGCATCTTAGAGGAAGGGGATGCCCTGTGTCCGCAGGCCCACCACGACATCTCACTCATTCCCCACACCCACTCCATCCCCCTACATCATCATTCCCCATGGCATCCCACCTACACCATCCCCCTCAAGCCCACACAGCCCCACACAATCCCCACCCACACTATACCCCAACACCATCCCCCCTACACCATCCCCCACAATCCAACACTATCATACGCCTGCCCCCACACCATCCACCCCCACACCAATGGCTCCCAGCAAGGACGCAGTACAGGTGCCCCCTGTGGGACATGCTCAGCCTCCCCGGGGTTCTCTGGATACCCTGCTCCCATCAGAAGCCCGGGTGTCCCATAGAGTACCCAGGGGTTGCAGGGAGGAGGGAAGACAGGGAGCCCCCAACAGGGTGTGTGCAGGTGAGTGATGCAAAGGACGCACTGTGCCCTGTCTCCGCCCACTGTCCCTCCTGGATGCGGCACACACTGCACAGGACACCAGCCCCTAACACAGGGGGATCTGGGCTGGCCTGGCCCCGGGCTCTGTGAGGGCGGGGGTGATTTGAGTCACCACCCCAGGCCCAACAAAAAGACTAATGGGATCCAGCCCCCCATGGCCCTCTCCAGCCCTGGATTATGGCGCCATGCTGAGCGAGCCCTCTCACAGCTGGATGTGGCCTCCTGGGCTCTGGGCGTACCCCATAGATCCAGGTCGCTGACCTAGGGCAGCCCTGGGGATCCCGGGACACCCAAGGTTGAGGAGAGCAGAGGTGGGCCGGTGGGTCCCACCCACACCCACACCAGGAGGCAGGCTCCTCCAGGTGCTGGGGCCCCAGGGGCCCCGTGGCTGGGGTTCAGCTGCTCTGCGGAGACCCAGCTAGGAACCCATGAGCTGCAGGTCAAGGTCAGCTCTGCTGTCCTCAGAACCGTCTCTCAGGCTGAAACCTCAGGACACATGCCCCCACCCGAGGTCCACACGTGCTCCCAGGTGGGGGACTCCAGCACTCGCACCCCACCCATGTGATTCTTGCCCTCCCCTAAAGGACAGACATTCCCTCCACAGGGGAAGGCGCACACCCTCCACTCTGAGCCCGTTTGCTGTAGAATGTTAATAAAGTGTTGTGGTGCGAAAATGCACAGCCAGACCGTTTCTGTGTCTCCCAGAACTCTGTGCACGGGGCGTGGATAGACCCACAGAGAGGAGGAGGGGGCACCACCCAGTCCCCAAACAGCCCCTGCATGGGCACTGCAAGGCACACACAGCTGACGTCCCCACATTCCTTCCAGGGGCGGCCAGATGCCAGGGTCAGGACCCCACAAACTATCCTGGGACTGAGCCTGTGTCCCACGGGCCAGGAGGGCCTGGGACAGAGTGATGACTAGGGAGCCTCAGGTCACCAGGGTCTCGGTAAAGCGACCTTGGATGTCTGTGCTCCCTCTGTCAAGGGGGCTGGGGCTGGCTGGTTTCTGGGGTACTTCTTCCCCTCCCCGCAATTCTGTGCCTGTGTGCCTGGGGAACAGAGGGCCTGTGGGCCTGTCAGCGTGACCCTGGAAGGGATGTCAGGAGAGCAGGCCCTTGTGTTGTGCCCAGGATTGCAAATCCAAGAAACCACCGATGAGCCCACACTGATGCAAACTCCTGAGGATTTCTTTACAAGCTGAAGCTTGAGTCCAAGTGCACCTGACACAGCGGAGCAGGGATTTGGACCCTGAGACTAAGAGGCGTAGCAGCTTTATAGGGGCCAGTGGCCCATGGGATACACAGAAAGTTACACAGTCATGTCGGTCCACATGCAGGTGGCCGATTGAATTACACCTTACCCTATAGGATCCACTTGACCTGGCCTATTACTTTGGTCAGAATCGGCGTGCAGTTTTGGCGGGCACAAAGCAGGGTTACATTGTTATGAGCCGATTTCCGATTAGGGTATGCCCAGCGGCTTGACTGGGTTGGGGCAGCACCTTAAGACATAAGTAGGTCATGTGGGGGTCATAGGGGAGGTGGCGGTTGTAGCACAAAATGGAATTAGTCCTGCTCTGCTTGTCCAGGGGTAGGGGATTTTTGTTAACTTTCCTGGGTCCCACACTTGCAGATCACGCACCTGGGCCACCCTCACCAGGTGGACTCAGTGTGCACACCTTGAGGTGCTGGATCTCTCACACCAGCGTGTAGAGGGCACCCTCCTCGCCCTAGTGAGTAAGGGCTGGGTGAGCATGGGGCTCGGCTTGAAGGCCAGGCAGCACAGGGGACCGAGGAACACCAGCCCCATCACCACCCCTACTCCCACACACAGGCTGCCCCATGGCTCCCTGTAATAGTCACCCGGCGCCTCTGGAGATCCCCCCAGGGCGGCCCCGAGGTCCCGCTCCCTGCTGGAGAGGCATCGGGAGAGGAGAAGCAGGCGGCGCTCGGGGAGACCCCCTGCCGGACATGGGAATGTGGCCGAGCCAGACCTTCCACCTCAACTGACCCTCCAGCTGAAATTCACTACAGGAGCGAGCCCCGGGTCTACACGGGGGGTCCTGAGGACATCAGCGTCCAGTTGTGTGGACGTGGCCCCACGTCCTCCCGAAGCATCACTGCAGGTTCTGAGGTGGCCGAGGCTCCTGTCACTGTGGATGCGGCCCCCGGCTTCCAGAAGACTCAACTTATGTCCTGAGGGGCCCGTTAGCTCCTGCCAGAGTGGACACAGTGCCCCATCTTTCAGAAGCCGCCCCACATGTTCTGAGGCGGCCCAGGGGCTCCTGTCAGCGTGGATGGGGTCCCACATCTTACTGAAGCCTCCCCGCGGGTCCTGAGGCAGCCCAGGGTCTCCTGTCAGGGTGGGTGCAGAACCACAATTTCCTGAAGCTTTCCCGCAGGTCCTGAAGCGACCCAAGGGCTCCTGTCAGGGTGGATGTGGGCCCACATCTTCTTGAACCCTCACTGTGTGTCCTGAGGAGACCGGGGCTCCTGTCAGCGTGAACACTGCCCAATATCCCCCTGAAGACTCCCCGCAGGTTCTGAGGAGGCTGTGGCTCATCAGCGTGGACATGTCCCCATGTCTTCCTCAGGCCTCCCCAGCACAGGCTGGCTCCTGTTAGTGCAGGCAGATGAGGCCTACTGCACATGCGTGCCCCTTGGGCGGTGCCTGGGCTTGGGCGCCCCCTGTGGGATCCTCAGGCACTACAGGAGGCTGTGCAGGAGGCCATGCCCGTCCCAGGGCCCACTTCTGTCTCCTTCCAGGCTCCAGCTATGGCCTGTTAGCTTCGGAAACGTCTGACTGAAAAGGAGCCCAAACACACAGCTTCCCCAAAAATACTTAAGGAGAAGGAATTGGTGCACAAAGGACGCGAAATGAAATGGACCAGACTTTTACCACGTCCTGTAATCTCACTCAACCCTCTTCCACTGTGGGCGGGACCGCGGGCTGGTGCAGACACCATGGAAACAGTGTGGAGGCTCCTCCGGAAGTTACAAATAGAGCCGACCTGCGACCAGCATGTGTAAAGCCTGGAGCTCACTCCGAAGATACAGATGCAGTGAGACGTGGGACAACTGCACCCCAATGTCCACAGCAACCGGGTCCACAGTAGCCACAATGTGGGAGGACCCTCGGTGCCCTCTGGCAGATGATGGATAAAGAGGATGGGAGATAGATGATGGCCATAGAGAGCGGAATGGTACTCAGCTATCAAAGAGCAGGAATTCTTGCCATTTGCAATGATGTGGATAGAAGTAGAGGGATCATCTTAAGTGAAATAGGTCAGTCGGAAAAGAGAATGACCGTGTGGTGTCATTCATAGGTAGAATTAAAGAAGCAAAGCAGATGAACATCTGTGAAGGGAAGGAAAAACAAATAAGATGAAAACAGATGCAGGAAATACAGACTCTTAATTATAGGAAACAAACTGAGTGTCGCTGGAGGGTAGGGGACGGGGGAGAGGATAACAGGGGACTGGCATGAAGGAAGGCACGTGATGTCACGAGCACTGCGGTTTTCTCCAACTGGTGAATTTCTGAATTCTTCCTCTGAAAATATAATACACTATACATTAATTAATTGGGTTTAAATTAAATTAAGTTAAAAAATCAGTTGTATCAGAGCACGTTTCCTTCTGGACTCTGTTCTGCTCCTTCAGCTTAGGCTGGGACCAACCCTCATGGGTCTGGTTTGTTTAAGTAGATGTCAGGCCTCGTCCATTGACCAGCCCAGGGCTAGAACTCACGACTCCGAGATCAGGACCGGAGGTGAGGTCAGGAGTCAGATGCTTAACCGACGGAGCCAGGCGGGGTCCCGAGGACAACACTGCTTTATCCTGTGTCTCTGTGACATCGTTTGAAATATGAAAGTGCTGCATCCCACTCTGTCCTGCTTCTCCAATACTGATTTGCTCTCCGGGGTCATTTGTGGGGGCGGATGGATGTTATGGGTTTTTTTTCCTATTTATAGGATCTGCCACCATGATTTGACAGGAATGACATTGAAAGAGAGGGTGGCTTCAGGAACTGCGGACATTTTCACAAGATGAGGCTCCCAAACCACGAGCCCAAGATGGCCTCCCAGAGCCTGGTATGGCTCAGTGCACAAGTCTTGTTCTCCTTTGGTTCAGTCTCATTATTTATTCTCTGTGATGCTCCTGAGAAGGGAGTCACATCCGTCATTTCCTTCCTGAGTGCTCATTGTCAGGACACAGCAAGCCCCACAATAGAATAAAAACTGAGCACAGGCCAAATGCAGGAAGCCCCTATTAGAGCAGATCTCAATGCCCTTGAAGGCCCCATATCAAAATGTAAACAGAACTTGAGGAATTGCTCCAGCCCTTCGGGAGTTCCCCAAGACCAGCTCTTAAAACGAAGCTAAAACCCACCTCGGGGTCCAAGTCCCTGCTCCACTGTGTCGGGTATACATGGACACAAGCTCAAGCTTGTAAATAAACCCTCATGTGTTTGCATCAGTGTCGGCTTCTCGGTGGTTTCTCCGATTCGCAATCTTGGGCACAACAGTCTGAGATAAAAAACAAAACCAAAAGAAGCTCGGACGCAGGTAGAGTGAACGCAGGGTTCTGAGAGAAGCGGCGGAGACCCGGGGGCTTGGGAGCTCTTCTGTGGAGGCCCCTGGAGACTGGGGGGCAGGATGCTCAGCCCCAGAGCCAGAGGACCCAGACACCCCACCGGCATCCCACCCATCAGGGCCGGGTCTCAGGGAGCAGCACAGCACCGCCTGCTGGAGCCTAGAGGCGATGACGCCCACCCCGCCTCTGACCTCCACAGGTGCAACTCCCAGGCAGATGTGCACCTGACAATCAGCGCCAAGGCCCATGCCCAGACCCCACACAGACCATTCGCTGCACCAAGTTGTCAAACCAGAGAGGCTGCAGATCTTCAGCTCTGCCTCGAAAGTAGAGTCTAGATTCCTTTGTAGTTTGTGCTCTTTTTTCATTTATTTTCTTTGATTCTATTTTATTAATTGCCTTATTTTAACTTTTATGTATGTACCTTATATATTTCTTATTTTTACTTTCATGGTACTTTAATTGTGTTTCATATTTTGGGATTTAGAATCTTTTAATGAGCAGGCTAAAATAATCTGTTTTTTTTGGGGGGGGGAGGACAGTTGTTACTGTTTTTCTTGGTTTTTCTTTTTCTTCCTTCTTTCTTTTCTGGAATAACTAATGAGATGGAGAAATTCTCCTCCATAAAATAACATGAGGTAGTACTCACAGCCAGGAGTTCATCAATACACATATATGATGTCTAACTACAGTTTAAAACAATGATATTAAAGATAGCAGCTGGGCTGGAAAAAGAGCACAGAAGAAAACTAGAGAATCCCTTACTGTAGAAATAAAAGAACTAAAATCTAGTCAGGCCAACGTTAAAAATGCTATACCTCTGATGCAGTCCCAAGTGGAAGCCTTAAAAACAAGAAACGTTATAGACCATAGAGGCAGATTTTGGGAACTCAGCCACTTATTAAAACAATAACATTCAGGGGATCCCTGGGTGGTGCAGCGGTTTGGCGCCTTCCTTTAGCCCAGGGCGCGATCCTGGAGACCCGGGATCGAATCCCACGTCGGGCTCCCGGTGCATGGAGCCTGTTTCTCCCTCTGCCTGTGTCTCTGCCTCTCTCTCTCTGTGTGCCTATCATAAATAAATAAAAAAAATTAAAAAAAATAAAACAATAACATTCATATCTTAGGAGACTCAGAAGATGAAGAGAGAGAACAGGTGGGCCTTGCTCAGCCATTAGAAACGACAAATACCCACCATTTGCTTCAACATGGATGGAACTGGAAGGTATTATCCTGAGTGACGTAAGTCAATCGGAGAAGGACAAACATTGTATGTTCTCATTCATTTGGGGAATATAGATAATAGTGAAAGGGAATATAAGGGAAGGGAGAAGAAATGAGTGGGAAATATCAGAAAGGAGGACAGAACATAAAGACTCCTAACTCTGGGAAAGAACTAGGGGTGATTGAAGGGGAAGTGGGCGGTGGGTGGGGGTGAATGGGTGACGGGCACTGAGGGGGCCACTTGACGGGATGAGAACTGGGTGCTATTCTGTATGCTGGCAAATAGAACACTAATAAAAAGTAAATTTATTATTAAAAAAAAAGAAAGAAACAAAAAGTGGCACCTGGGTTGCTCAGTCAGTTAAGCTTCTGTCTTAGGCTCGGATCATGATCCAGGTCCCAAGGCAGGCTCCCTGTTCAGCTGGGAACCTGCTTCTCCCTCTCCCTCTGTCCCGCTCGCTCATGCTTTTTCTCTCCTCTCTCTCTCAAATAAATAAATAACATCTTTGAATAAAAACAATCAAACAAACCTAGAGGGAAGAGAAATCTCCCATGTAGAAGAATTTCAAACAATTTGTGCTGACATTCCACCGCCAAGTTCATGAGCATATCTTCCCACTCTTATGTGTGCAATACACATAGTAACTTCCTTCTACAAAATATATTCTGAGAAACTTAAAATAATAATGATAAAATAATAATAATAATAATAATAATAATAAAGAATCAGTTTACTACGGAGAAAGCTGACAAACCCTACTTCAGCAAGATGATCAGAACGATGCCAAGACTGATAAATCATGTAGATAGTATCTATTCTTTATATGATATAATGAAAATGGCAGTATATCTTTGTATATAATCTACAAAAACAGTTCAATCATGAGATAAACAACAGACATGTCCCAACTGAAGGAAATTTTACAAAATACTCTACTTCTCAAAGTGTTCCAGTTCAACAAAAATAAGGAAAGGCTGAAAGACTGTCACAATCCAGAGGAGCCTAAGAAAACAGGAAGACAAATAGAATGTCATATGCGGGTGGTAACTTAGCAAAAACTAAGGAAATCTGAATAAAGTATGGTCTTTGGTGAATGCAAATATTTTAATATTGATTCATTAGCTAATATTTGTACCGTACAGATATAAGATATCAATAATTGGAGAAATTGAGTGCAAGTGCATGCAAATGCTCTGTACTATCTTCTCAATTTCCCTATAAATTTTTGTTTTTTTCCTAATAAATAAGATTTATTTTGAAAATTGACTTAAATGAATCAGGCTCCAAGTGTGAAGACATTTTAAGAATCGTTGAATTAACTTTTGCCTTATTCTTAAAGAGTTCCTTAGATGGGAACAAAGTAAGAATTTTATATCAGAAGGAAAGAAAAACACTTAGGAACACGTATAATTCCTCCTCAACCTGAAAAGCAGGAACGGATAATAAATAGCAAAAATCGATAAAAATACTTCTAGTATAATAGACACCATATTGCTAGTGCATTTAAAATTAGCAATGCATAACATTTATTTCCCTGACATTTGTCTTCCAAAGAGTTCACAGTGTTTCAGTGTCAGTTGAAAAAGGGGAAGAATCTCAGGGAAGAATCCTTCACATAATAATAGGACCATTGGTAATAATGTCTCTCAGTTCTTTCCAAATCCATAAAGATGATGAGAGACTGAGCTGTGAAGAAAGAGAAGACATTCCCTCATCCCTCTGATTTACTTGTGTCAGAATATTTTAACCATAGTACTAGGGATAGTAAATTATCCTTATTAACAGGAAATACGTCTCAGATTGGAATCTGAGCAATCAGAAGTGCAGAGAAAAAAACACTTTGACTCGCTCTTCATCTTATAAAGAGAAAGGACAGCTTTTCTATGTACAAAGTCAGTTGTCAAGATAGCCTCAGGGAGTAAGAGTCTGCAGCATCGAATCCTGCTGCACAGCTGGGATGCCCAGGAGCCAGGTCTTCCTGATTCCAAATCCCTGGGCCTGTCCCCCAACACTGGCTGTCAGGCTGAGGTCATTTGCAATTGCTCTCTTAGGAGCTCCGGGGAAGTGTGAAGGAGCTAGATAGGATGGGAATGGACACAAGGAGGCCGAGAAAATGAAGGCCTTTCCACTTTAAGTTCAGCGTTCGAACACGTCAAGCCATTCCCAGGCCCCTGTGAAGAAGAGCTGAAATTTACATTAATTCAGTTACAGGAAAAAAACAAAAGTTTACAGCTTATTGCCCTGGAAAGCCCCACAATAGAATAAGAACTGAGCCCATGCCAAGGGCTGGAAGCGCCTATTAGAATGAGAACAGAGCTCAATGCCAATGAAGGCCCCATATCAAAATGTAAACAGAACTTGAGGAATTGTTCCAGCCCTTCTGGAGGGCCATGAGACAAGCCCTTAAAACTAAGCTAAAACCCAACTCAGGGTCCAGGTCCCTGCTCCACTGTGTTGGGTTCGGGGGTAATTGAACGCAAGCTTGAGTTTGGAAATCAACCTTCATGTGTTTGCATTGGTGTCAACTCCGTAGTGGTTTCTCAGATTCGCAATCTTGGGCACAACACCCCATGTCCCCTCCCACCTGGGCTGAACTTCTATGCCCTCCCACCCAGGCTGACCCTCAGTCACCTCTCCGCCCACAACAGCTGGGCACAGGCCCTCACACAGTTCCATGGGCTCGGTGGGCACTCCCACCATTCCCGGCCTCCCAGAGGAAGGAAGGAGGTTTCTGCAGGACACACTCCCATGGTTGCCCCAGGGCTCCCAGCCCAACACAGCAGCTCGTGACAGGTCAGGGTCTGTATCCCTGATGCCTGCTCCTCCTCCCCGGTTTTCCCACAGGAAATGAAGGAGGAGGCCCTGGTCTCCTCCTAGGACATCACGCATGTAGACCTGGACGTCAACAGGACATTCAGCAGTCACATCATGTTTTGGTACTACTACAGGGTAGGGTGAGGCTGAGGGGCCAGGGGGGATCGGGCTCCGGGGGAGGACCAGGGGCTTCTGGGTCGGGAACACAGGGCTTCCGAGGCCGGGAGAAGAACAGCAGCCAGCAACACAGAGCTGCATGGTAAGGTGCTGGGGATGAACCCCGTGCCCCCTCCCCCGGGGTCTCAGAGATGAGGAGGCCACTAGGATGGGGCCTCCAGGGGTTGCCATGTGAGCTGAACCCCAAAGGTGTGAGGGATGGCCCTCTGAAAAGCAGGGGGCGGGGTTGCGGGCCGTGTGGGGCAGTAAGGGGACCTGGGGGCTGGGTGTATGGCTGTGACTGGAGGAGGACACACATCGATCCGATGAGGGTCGGACGGGTCAGGGTGCCCCCCCTTCTCAGTGCTTTATATATTTCTAAATTCTATGCATTTAATTTGAGACAATTTGCAATTTGTAAACATACATAGTATGATGACCTGAGATATTGCCCCCAGTCCAGCCAAGGCCCTGCACTGACCACACGGGGCCCCAGGGGCAGGTGTCACAGCAAACCCCAGACTGGGGTCACCTTTATCTGTAGACGTCTCCCCATGCATCTTAGAGAAAGGGTTTGCCGTGTGTCTACCAGCCCTCCACCCCATCCCCCCATTTCCCAGAAACACATCATCCCCCTACATCATCATCCCCCATGACATTGCCCCTACACCATCCCCCTCACACACACAAAGCCCCACACAATCCCCACCCACACTATACCTCAACACTATCCCTCCTACACCAGCCCCCAACTCCACCACCATCATACCCATGCCCCCACACCATCCACCCTCACACCATCGGCCCTGAACAAGGACCCGGGGCAGCTTCCCCCTGTGGGACATGCTCAGCCTCCCCGGGGTTCTCTGGATACCCTGCTCCCATCAGAAGCCCGGGTGTCCCATAGAGTACCCAGGGGTTGCAGGGAGGAGGGAAGACAGGGAGCCCCCGACACGGTGTGTGCAGGCGAGTGGTGCAGAGGACCCACTGTGCCCTGCCTCTGCCCACTGTCTCTCCTGGAGCACGGCACACCCTGCACAGGACACCAGCCCGTAACCTAGAGGAACCTGGGCTGACTGGGCACCAGGCTCTGGGGAGCTGGGTTGATTTGAGCCCCCACCAGGCCCAACACAAAGACTAATGGGATCCAGTCCCCCAAGGTCCTGGCCAGCCCTGGATTCTGGCCCCGGGCTGAGCGAGCCTTCTCACAGTTGAATGTGGCCTCCTGGGCACTGGGCGTGCACCCACAGATCCAGGTCACTGACCGAGGGCAGACCAGGAAATCCCAGGAAACCCCGGGGTGGGGAGAGCAGGGGTAGGCCGGTGGGCCCCACCCACAGCCACACCAAGAGGCAGGCTCCTACAGGTGTTGGGGCCCCAGGGGTCCCGAGGCCGGGGTCCAGCTGCCCTGCAGGGACCCACCACAGGAGCCCATGAGCTGCAGTTCCAGGTCAGCTCTGCTGTCCTCAAAACCGTCACTCAAGCTGAAACCTCAGGACACACGCCCCCAACCAGAGTCCACATATGCTCCCAGGTGGGGGACTCCAGCACTCACCCCCCCACCCTGTGTGATTCTTGCCCTCCCCTAAAGACAAAAAGGTGTCCTTCCCCAGGGGAAGGCACACACCCTCTGCTCTGAGCCCATTTCCTGTACAAATTAAATAAAGTGTTGTGGTGCGAAAATGCACAGCCAGCCCGTTTCTGTGTCTCCCAGAACACTGTGCACGGGGCTTGGAGAGACCCCCAGAGAGGAGGAGGGGGCACCACCGAGGCCCCAACCAGCCCATGCAGGGGCGCCGCTAGGCACACACAGCTGACGTCCCCACGTGCCATCCAGGGGTGGCTGGACGCCAGGGTCAGGCCTCACAGACTTTACTGGGACTCAGCCTGTGCCCTCTGGGCCAGAATGGGCGGGATAGAGTGACAGTCAGGGAGCCTCAGGTCGCCAGGGTCTGTGCAAAGTGACCTGAGAGGTCACTGCTCCCTCTGTCCAGGGGGCCGGGCCTGGCAGGATTCCGGGGCACTTCCTCGGCTCCCCGCATCCCCGTGCCTGGGTGCCTTGGGCACAGAGGGCCTGCGGGGCGATCAGCGTGGCCATGGAAGTGATATCAGGACAGCAGGCCCTTGTGTTGTGCCCAAGATTGCGATTCCAAGAAACCACCAAGGAGCCGACACTGATGAAACTCCTGAGGGTCTCTTTACAAGCTGGAGCTTGGGTCCAAGTGCACCAGACACATTGGAGCAGGGACTTGGACCCCGAGACTAAGAAGCAAGGCAGCTTTATAGGGGCCAGTGAACCATGGGATACGCAGAAAGTTGCACAGTCATGTCGGTCCACATGTAGTTGGCCGACTGAATTACACCTTACCCTATAGTATCCACTTGAGCTGGTCTATTACTTTGGTCAGAATTGGTGCACGATTTTGGCGGGCACAAAGCAGGGTTACATTGTTATGAGCTGATTTCCAATTAGGGTGTGCCCAGCAGCCTGACTAGGGTGGGGCAGTGCCTTAAGCTATAAGTAGGTCATTTGGGGGTCATACGGGAGGTGGCGGGTGTAGCACAAAATGGAATGAGTCCTGCTCTGCTTGTAAAGGGGTAGGGGATTTTTGTTAAATTTCCTGGGTCCCACACTTACAGCTCATGCGCCTGGGCCACCCTCACCAGGTGGACTCTGTGTGCACACCTTGTGGTGCTGGATCTCTCACACCAACGTGTGGAGGGCACCCTCCTTGCCCGAGTGAGTAGGGGGTGGGTGAGCATGGGGCTCGGCCTGAAGGCCAGTCAGGACAGGGGACCAACAATCCCAGCCCCATCTGCACCCTGACTCCCACATACAGGCATCCCCATGGCTCCCCGCCATGGACAGCCGGCTCCTCAGGAGCTCCCCCCAAGGGTGGCCCAAATGTCTGGCTCCCTGCTGGAGAGGCGTTGGGGAGAAGAGAAGCAGCCAAGCTTGGCAGGACTCACTGCCAGACATGGGAATGTGGCCGAGCCAGATCTTCCAGCTCAGCTGACCCTCCAGCGGAAAGTCACTGCATGAGCGAGCCCTGGGGTGGACAGGAGAGCCCAGCTAGCCACCCAGCACCAGCACCAGAAATGAGGTTTTGCCAACCATTTAGGGAATTTGGGTTACCCAGCCATAGGATCCAATAGCTGCACGTGATAACTGCATGTCATAGAGACACACACACCCCAAAACCAACAAAAGTCGTAATCCCCCCAGTGTTGTCAAACTGCAGCCGGATGGTTACATACAAGACGCTGTGATCCCCAATAGGATACATGGAAGACGCTATAAACCATGACTGCAGACGTGCTGGAGGCACGGAGATGTGCCTGCTGGGTTCCAACAAGGAGCACAGAGGGGAAGGAAGCATCCTATGGACAGGGGGCACCTCCTAGGAAAGGACACCAGGTCCTTGTGAAGGCTACAGAGGGTAAAATCTCTCCTCTTCTCTTTCTGCCTCTGGTTTTCCTCCTACATGCCACTTATCTCAATCATATTAGAAAGAATTTTTTTATGTTTTTAAATTTATTTTTATTGGAGTCCAATTTGTATGAATTCTTTCTTCAGCAAGGGTGTCATTCAGGAGAGAAGGAGAGATAAAGATTTTCCTAGACAGGCAACATATAAAGGAGTTCATGACCACTTAACCAGTCCAGTAAGGAATTTTAAGAGGGACTCTTCTAGTGGGGGGAAAAAAGAGACCAAAAGAAACAAAGACTAGAAAGGCCCAGAGAACATCACCAGAAACACCAACTCTTCCAGAAACACAAAGGCACAAAGTTCATATCTTTGAATAATCACTCTGAATGCTGATAGACTAATGCTCCAATCAAAAGATATAGGGTATCAGAGTGGCTTAAAAAACAGGATCCGGGATGCCTGGGTGGCTCAGGCGTTGAGCCTCTGCCTTTGACTCAGGGTGTGATCCGGAGTCTGGGATTGACTCCCATATTCTGCTCCTGGTGGGGAGCCTGCTTCTCTCTCTGCCTAATTTTCTGCCTCTCTCTCTCTCTCTCATAAATAAAATCATTATTTAAAAAACAAGATCCACCTGTATGCTGCCTACAAGATGCTCACATTAGACTTATAGACACCAGGAGATTGAAAGTCAGGGGATGGAAAATCATCTATCATGCTAATGGATATCAAAAGAAAGCTGGAGGACCCATACTTATATCAGACAAACGAAATTTGAAACCTAACCCTGGGGGACACCTCTTGGCTCAGTGGTTGAGCATCTGCCTTTGGCTCAGGGTGTGATCCTGGGATCCCAGGATCAAGTCTCACATCGGCCTCCCTTTGCGGAGCCTGCCTTTCCCTCTGCCTATGTTTTGCCTCTGCTTCTCTGTGTATCTCTCAGGAATAAATAAATAAAATATTTAAATTTCAAAAAAGAAAAAACAAATAGTATAAGAAGAGATGAAGAAGGGCATTATTTCATAATTAAAAAGACTCTCTATCAAGATCAAACAACTAAATATTTATGCTGCCAACATGGGAGTACCTAAATATAGAAACCAATTAACAGCAAACGTAAGGAACTCACTGATAATAATACAGTGACAGGGGATTTTAACACCCACTTATGGCAATGGACTGATCGTCTAACAGAAAATCAACAGGGGACCAATAGCCTTGACACACTGGACCACAGGGACCCAACAGATATAGTCTGAACATTTCTTCCTAAAGCAGAATACACATTCCTTTCATTTTTTATTATTTATGATAGTCACAGAGAGAGAGAGAGAGTGAGAGAGAGGCAGAGACATTGGCAGAGGGAGAAGCAGGCTCCATTCACCTGGAGGCCGACGTGGGATTCGATCCCGGGTCTCCAGGATCGCGACATGGGCCAAAGGCAGGCGCTAAACTGCTGCACCACCCAGGGATCCCTACACATTCCTTTCAACTGCACATGGGACATTCTATAGAACAGATCATATCATGGCCACAAATCAGCCCTCAACAGGTACAACAGGTACAAGAAGGTTGATATCACACCCTGTACCTTTTGTACCACGACGCTATGAAACTTGAAGTCGACAGTAAGAAAAAAAAATTGGACAGCCCAGAAATACGTGGAGATTATGAACATCCTACTAGTGAATGAATGGAGCAACCAGGAAATTAAAGAGGAAATTTAAAACAAATGAAAATGAAAACATGTTTCTCAAAACATCTGGGATGTAGCAAAGGCAGTCCTAAGAGGGAAGTACATAGCAATACAGGCCTACCTCAGGAAACAAGAAGTCTCCAATACACAACCTAACCCTACACCTAAATGAGCTGGAAAAGGAATAGCAAACATAGCCTGAAGCCTACAGAAGAAGGGAAAAAATAAAGATGAGAGCAGAAATAAACATGCAGAAAAAACAAAACAGTAGAATGGAATAACAAAACTAAGAGCTGGTTCTTCAAAATAATTAATAAAATAGACAAAGCCCTAGCCAGTCTTATCAATGAGAAAAGAGAAAAGAACTATATAAATAAAGTCACAAATGAGAGAAGAGAGATCGCAATCAACACCAGAAAAATAAGACAATTATAATGTAATACTATGAAAGATTATACGCTAACAAACTGGGAGACCAGGAAGAATTGGAGAGATCCCTAGAAATGTGCAAACAATCAAAACTGAAATAGGAAGAAATAGAAATGTGAACAGACCCATAAGTAGCAAAGGAATTGAATCAGCAAGGCACCTGGGTGCCTCAGTGGTTGAGCACCTGCTTTGGCTCAGGTTACGATCCCAGGATCCTGGGGCATCAAGTCCCACATCAGGCTCCCCAAATGGAGCTCCATTTTCCCTCTGCCTATACCTCTGCCTCTCTGCGTCTCCCATGAATACATAAATAAAATCTTTAAAAAAGAAAAAGATATAAAGATAAGAAAGGACCCAAATAAAATCACAAACGAGAAAAGAGAAATAACAACCAACACTAGAAATACAAACGTTTATAAGAGAACATTATGAAAAATTATATGCCAGCAACCCCGAACCTGGAAGAAATAGATCAATTCCTGGAAATATATAACATAGCAAAAATTATGAAGAAATAAGAAACTTGAACACACAGATAACCAGCAGAGAAATTGAATCAGCAATCAAGAATCTCCCAACAGGAGACGCTTATATCAATAGAATAGAATGGAAAGCCGAAACAAGATACAAACCTGTAACTCGATGGTCCATTAATTGACAACAAGGCAGGAAGGAATATCCAATGGCACAAAGACAGTCTCTTCAACAAACCCTAACACTGACCCCAGGATAAGAACAAATGGTGTTGGGAAAACCAGGCAGCCACATGCAGAAGAATGAAACTGGACCACTTTCTTACACCATATATATAAAAAATAAATTCAAAATGGATGAAAGACCTAAATGTGAGACCTGAAACCATACAAAGAAGAAAAGATAGGCAGCAACATCTTTGACATTGGCCATTGGATCTGCTTTCCAAATATGCCTCTGAGGTGAGCGAAACAAAAGCAAAAATACTATTGGGAGTTCATCAATTGAAAAGCTTCTGCAAAGTGAAGGAAACAAGCAACGCTAAAATGCAACATACAAAATGAGAGGAGATATTTGTAAACAACACATCCAATAAAGAGTTAGTATGCAAAATACGTAAAGCAAATATAAATCTCAGCATCCTAAACACAAATTATCCAACTGCAGATGGGCAGAAGACATGAATGGACTTTGTCTCTGTCAAGACATCCAGATGGCCACCAGACACATGGACAGACACTCAGCGTCACCCATCATCAGGGAAATGCAAACCAAAACCACAATGAGATGTCACCTGACAGCTGACAGAATAGCTAAAATTAACAACACAAGAAACAACAGGTGTTGGTGAGGCTATGGAGAAGGGGGAACCCCCTTACACTCCTCGTGGTCATGTGAACAGGTGCAGCTATTATGGAAAACAGTGTGGAGGGTCCTCAAGAAGTTAAAAGTAGAAGTGCCCTATGATTCCAAAATTGCACAGCTAGGTATTTATCCCGAGGATATAAAAGTAGTCTCTTAGATTCAAAGAGGGATACAGAGCCTAGTGTTTGTAGTGACGTTATCAACAATAGCCAATCTGTGGATACAGCCCAGATGTCCATCGACAGATGAATGGGCAGAGACGATGTGGTAAATATACACACTGCGACATCACTCGGTCATCACAAGGGATGAAATGATGCCATTTACTATGACGTGGGAGAAGTGGAAAGGACTTATGCTCAATGAACTCAGTCAGAGAAAGACAGATACCAAATACCATACAATTGCATTCACATGTGAATTTTAAGAAACCAAACAAACTGGCAAGGGGATCGATGGGGTGGGATGAGAGAAGCAAACCAAGAAACTCACTCTTAACCACAGAGAATAAACTAATAGATACCAGAGGAAGATGGGGGGGGATGGAGAATCAGGCGATGGGGATAGTGGAGGAAACCTGTGACCAGTACCAGGCGTTGCATCCAAGGGTTGAATCAGTATGTGGTAAATCTGAAACTATATCATACTATATTTACAAACAGGAATTCAATAAAAGTTTAAAATAATAATTGTTAGTATTGATGAAACGTGTGCACAAGAGATAAAATCAGAAAGGCAACTGAAAATCCAAATAAAGAGTATTTAGAGTCACAGATCCCCTCCTTAGCTCAGCTCGGGAGAAGCCTGCCATGTCTTTTCTGACTGCAGCAGAAGCCTGGATTTTGATTCTCTGGGCAGGCCACTGACTTTTTGGAGTCAAGCTATCTTTGAACCCAAAACCTAAATAGTGTGCATAAAACTAAACTGCCCAAGATACTAGGATTCCCAGTGCTCGCACAGGCCAAGACCCAAACTCTAACCATACACAGACATATCCCTAACCCTACACTTAAGCCTAATGTTAACCTAAACCTTAAACAAGATCTATCACTAATCAAAAACCAAACACAAACCCCAAGACCGAAACACATTCACGGAACCTACAGGCCAAGCTTCACCCTAACTCCTAAACCTATTCTTAGGTTTCCTTAACCCTGACCCCTACCTTAAATCTAACCCTAACCCTAACCTCTAACCCTAACCTTAATATATTCAAATCCTATTCTTAACCTTATCCTGTACCCTAATCCTAACCCTCTAATACTAACCCTATCTCATACCCCAAACTGTACCCTAACCCGTACCCTAAAACTAAACCCTAACCCACTGCCTAACCCTATCTCTTACCCTTTTACAAAACCGTATACTGACCCTACCCTGACCCTGACCTGACCATTACCCCTAACCAAACACTAACCCTAATCCTAACCCCTATCCTAACCCTACCACTCACCCTAAATCTAAACCTAGGACTAACTTTAACCCTAACCCCTAACCCTAAAAATTAACCCTAACTCACTCCCTAACCCCTAACCCTAACTGCAAACCTAATCACAACCCTAACACTAACCATAACCCTAAATCCAACTCCTAACATCCTGCCCTAATCCCTAAGCCTAAACCCTAACCCTAACTCTAAATCCTGTCCCTAACATTAACCCCAACCCCTTTCCCTAATCCCTAACCCCCATCCAACTCCTAACCACTCACCCTTACCCTTATCCCTCACGCTATCCTCTAATCCGTAACCATAAGCATAATCACTAAACCCTAACATCTAACCTAATGTAACCACCAACTGCCTCCCCTCCCCTGACCCTACCATTCATTCTACCCATTCACTTACCCTGTGGTTCTGAGGAGTCCCTTCTGATGTGGACGTGGCCCCCAATGGCGCCTCCAGAGTCCTCCAGGGGGTCCTGTGGAAACCAGGATCCTGTGCGTGTGGACATGGCCCCACATGTTCCTGAGTCATAGCGGGTCCTGAGGACGCCGGGTCTCCTGTCACTGTGGACTATGCCTCACATCCTCTGGAAGCCTCACAGCAGGTCCTCAGGAGGCCGAGGGCTCCTGTCAGCCTGGACATGGCCCCATGGCCCCCAGAAAACTCACCGCGGGTCCTGAGGGGGCTGTGGGCTCCTGTAAGCATAGACACAGCCCCATATATCCCGAAGCCAAAGGGCAGGTCCTGAGGAGGCC
This sequence comes from Canis lupus baileyi, assembly GCF_048164855.1. Lineage (NCBI taxonomy): Eukaryota > Metazoa > Chordata > Mammalia > Carnivora > Canidae > Canis > Canis lupus. The sequence continues at coordinate 52,492,769 of NC_132860.1, forward strand.
AGAGACTCCTGTCAGTGTGGATTCGGCACCCACATTTTCTTACGCCTCACCACAGGCGCTGACAAGGCTGGGGTCTTCTGTCTGCATGGAAGCATCCCCATATTTCCCGAAGTCTACACCGGGGGTTCTGAGGACATCAGCGTCCTGTTGTGTGGGCGTGGCCCCACGTCCTCCCATAACGTCACTGCAGGTTCTGAGGAGGCCAGGGCTCCTGACACCGTGGATGCGGCCCCCACCTTCCAGAAGCCTCAACTTATGTCCTGAGCAGCCCGGGAGCTCCTGCCAGAGTGGACGCGGCACCACAGCTTCCTGAAGCCTCCCTGCACGTCCTGAAGTGGCCCAGGTGTTCCTGTCAGGGTTGATGCGGGCCCACATCTTCCTGAAGCCTCACCGCGGTTCCTGAGGAGACCGGGGCTCATCAGCATGGATGCGTCCCCATGTCCTCCTCAGGCCTCCCCAGCACAGGTGGGCTCCTGTTAGTGCAGGTGGATGAGGCCTACTGACCCTCGCAGCCCTTGGGCAGTGCCTGGGCTCGGGCGCCTCCTGCGGGACGCTCAGGCACTGCAGGAGGCCATGCAGGAGGCAGCGTCCCCGTACACGGGGCCACAACTGCCTCCTTCCAGGCTCCAGCTGAGGCCTATGAGCTTCGGAAATGACTCACTGAAACGGAGCCCAATACCCGGCTTCCCCAGAAATACTTAAGGACAATGATTAGAGCCCACAGGACACAAAAATAAATGTGTACCAGACTTTAACCACGCCCTGCAAAACTCACTCAACCCTCCTCCTCTGTGGACGGGACCGCAGGCTGGTGCAGCCGCCCTGGAAACAGTGTGGAGGCCCCTCAGGAAGTTACAAATAGAACCACCCTGGGACCAGCAGGTGCACAGCCTTAGCTCAGCCCGAAGATACAGATGCATGAGACTCGGGGACACCTGCACCCCAATGTCCACAGCAGCCGTGTCCACAGTAGCCACCTTGTGGGAGGAGCCTTGGTGCCCTCAGGCAGATGATAGATAAAGAGGATGGAAGATAGATGATGGTCATCGATGATAGATAGTTAGTAGATAGGAATGGTACTCAGCTATCAAAGAGAAGAAAATATTGCCATTTGCAATGATGTGGATAGAACTAGAGGGATCATGTTAAGTGAAATAAGTCAGTCAGGAAAGAAAATTACCGTATGGTTACATTCATAGGTGAAATTAAAAAGCAAAGCAGATGGGCATCTGTGAAGGGAAGGAAAAACAAATAAGATGAAAACAGATATGGAGGAAAAAAAGAACCACAGGAAACAAACTGAGGGTCGCTGGAGGGGAGGGGAGTGGAGGGACAGGGTAACTGGTAGATGGCATGAAGGAGGGCACGTGATGTCATGAGTCCTGGTGTTATCTCCAACTGGTGAATCCCTGAAATCTACCTCTGAAAGTATAATACACTATACTCTTAATAAATTGGGTTTAGGGGATCCCTGGGTGGCGCAGCGGTTTGGCGCCTGCCTTTGGCCCAGGGCGCGATCCTGGAGGCCCGGGATCGAATCCCACGTCGGGCTTCCGGTGCATGGAGCCTGCTTCTCCCTCTGCCTGTGTCTCTGCCTCTCTCTCTCTCTCTCACTGTGTGCCTATCATAAATAAATAAAAAAAAAATTAAAAAAAAAATTTAAAAAAAAAAAAAAAAATAAATTGGGTTTAAATTAAATTAAGTTTAAAAAATCAGTTGACAGTATCGGAGTGCATTTTCTTCCAGGCTCTCTATTCTGCTCCTTCAGCTTATGCCAGAACCACACCCCTGTGGGTTTGGTTTGTTTAAGTAGGCTCCATGCCTCGTCCACAGTTCAGCACAGGGCTAGAATTCATGACCCCGAGATCAAGACCAAGGTTGAAGTCAGGAGTCGGATGCTTAACCAACGGAACCAGCCGGGGCCCGAGAACCACACTGCTTTATCCTGTGTCTCTGTGACATTGTTTGAAATAGGAAAGTGGAGGGAGGGGCAAGATGGCGGAAGAGTAGTGTCCCCAAATCACCTGTCCCCACCAAATTATCTAGATAATCTTCATCATCCTGAAAATCTATGAATTCGGCCTGAGATTTAAAGAGAGACCAGCTGGAATGCTACAGTGAGAAGAGTTCACACTTCTATCAAGGTAGGAAGAGGGGGGAAAAGAAATAAAGAAACAAAAGGCATCCAAGGGGGAGGGGCCCCACGAGGTGCCAAGCTAAGGCCGGGGCGAGTGCCCCCAGGACAGGAAAGCTCTGTCCCGGAGAAGCAGGAGCTTCACCAATCTTCCTGGGTGGAAAGGCACCCGCAGGGAGATGGAGCAGGACGCCAGGATGACAGGGATGCCCTCGGGCTCCCTAGAACACTAAGACACCTGCGCACCCAGGAGACTGCACCATACCCCGCGGCCGAGCTCCCTAAAAGACTGCAGGGCCCACGGCCGGACCTGGAGCAGCGCGGAGGGGCTCGGGCGGCAGCTCCGCATGGAGGGGGCTGCAAGGCCAGGAGCAGCTCGGAGGGGGCTCCAGCAGAGGAAGAGGATCCCTGCAGAGAGGGCTGCGGGGCTCTGGGACCAGCTCAGAGGGACTCGGGCGGCAGCGCCGTGGAGGCGGCTGTGTGGCCGTGAGGGGGAATCCAACAGCACAGGCACTGGAGCACAGGGTGCCAGGACACAGCCCAGGATTTGGCCTCCCCCTGGGACAGGCAGAGCACGGGCAGGCCCACGACAGCTAGGACGCTTCTGCCCAGAGCTGAGCAGATCAGCGTCTCCGCCTTGGCACCCAAGGTCCTGCAGAGGGAGAGCTCCATAGTTACTGTGGGAGCTGAATCCAGGGCTTCAGAGCTGCCGGCGTCACTGGGATGGTTCCTCCTGGGGCCTCACGGGTTAAACAACCCCCACTGAGCCCTGCACCAGGCAGAGGGCAGAGCAGCTCCCTCAAGAGCTAACACCTGAAAATCAGAACAGCAGGCCCCTCCCCAAGAAGACCAGCTGGACGGACAAGTTCCAGGGGAAGTCAACAGACTTAAAGTATACAGAATCAAAAGATACTCTCCCGTGGTTTTTTCTTTTCTTTTCTTTTCTTTTTTTCTTTTCTCTTCTCTTCTTTTCTTTTCTTTTCTTCTTTCTTTTTGATTTGTTGCATCCCCCACCCTTTATTCCTTTCTTTCTTTTTCTTTCTCTTTTTCTTCTTTTTTCTTTTTTTTCTTCCTTTTCTCTTTTTCTATTTTCTTTCCTTCTTTCTCTCCTCTCTTTTTCTCCTTTTCCGAATACAATTTATTTGGCCACTCTGCACTGAGCAAAATGAATAGAAGAAAAACCTCACCTCAAAAGAAAGAATCAGAAACAGTCCTCTCTCCTAAGAGTTACACAATCTGGATTACAATTCAGTGTCAGAAAGCCAATTCACAAGCACTATTATACAGCTACGGGTGGCTCTAGAAAAAAGCATAAAGGACTCAAGAGACTTCATGACTGCAGAATTTAGATACAATCAGGCAGAAATTAAAAATCAATTGAATGAGATGCAATCCAAACTAGAAGTCCTAACGATGATGGTTAACGAGGTGGAAGAACGAGTGAGTGACATAGAAGACAAGTTGATGGCAAAGAGAGAAACTGAGGAAAAAAGAGACAGACAATTAAAAGACCAGGAAGACAGATTAAGGGAAATAAACAACAGCCTGAGGAAGAAAAACCTACTTGTAATTGGGGTTCCCGAAGGCGCCGACAGGGACAGAGGGCCAGAATATGTATATGAACAAATCCTAGCTGAAAACAATCCTAATCTGGGAAGGGAAACAGGCATTCAGATCCAGGAAACAGAGAGATCCCCCCCTAAAATCAATAAAAACCGTCCAACACCTCGACATTTAATAGTAAAGCTTGCAAATTCCAAAGATAAAGAGAAGATCCTTAAAGCAGCAAGACACAAGAAATCCCTGACCTTTATGCGGAGGAGCGTTAGGGTAATAGCAGACCTCTCCACAGCGACCTGACAGGCCAGAAAGGGCTGGCAGGATATATTCAGGGTCCTCAATGAGAAGAACATGCAACCAAGAATACTTTATCCAGCAAGGCTCTCATTCAAAATGGAAGGAGAGATAAAGAGCTTCCAAGACAGGCAGCAACTAAAGCAATATGTGACCTCCAAACCAGCTCTGCAAGAAATTTTAAGAGGGACTCTTAAAATTCCCCTTTAAGAAGAAGTTCAGTGGAACATTCCACAAAAACAATGACTGAATAGTTATCATGATGACACTAAATTCATATCTCTCAATAGTAACTCTGAATGTGAACGGGCTTAATGACCCCATCAAAAGGCGCAGGGTTTCAGACTGGATAAAAAAGCAGGACCCATCTATTTGCTGTCTACAAGAGACTCATTTTAGACAGAAGGACACCTACAGCCTGAAAATAAAAGGTTGGAGAACCATTTACAATTCGAATGGTCCTCAAAAGAAAGCAGGGGTAGCCATCCTTATATCAGATAAACTAAAATTTACCCCAAAGACTGTAGTGAGAGATGAAGAGGGACACTATATCATACTTAAATGATCTATTCAACAAGAGGACTTAACAATCCTCAATATATATGCCCCGAATGTGGGAGCTGCCAAATATATAAATCAATTCTTAACCAAAGTGAAGAAATACTTAGATAATAATACACTTATACTTGGTGACTTCAATCTAGCTCTTTCTATACTCGATAGGTCTTCTAAGCACAACATCTCCAAAGAAACAAGAGCTTTAAATGATACACTGGACCAGATGGATTTCACAGATATCTACAGAACTTTACATCCAAACTCAACTGAATACACATTCTTCTCAAGTGCACATGGAACTTTCTCCAGAATAGACCACATATTGGGTCACAAATCGGGTCTGAACCAATACCAAAATATTGGGGTCGTCCCCTGCATATTCTCAGACCATAATGCCTTGAAATTAGAACTAAATCACAACAAGAAGTTTGGAAGGACCTCAAACACGTGGAGGTTAAGGACCATCCTGCTAAAAGATGAAAGGGTCAACCAGGAAATTAAGGAAGAATTAAAAAAAAAAGGAAGAATTAAAACATTCATGGAAACTAATGAGAATGAAGATACAACCATCCAAAATCTTTGGGATGCAGCAAAAGCAGTCCTAAGGGGGAAATACATCGCAATACAAGCATCCATTCAAAAACTGGAAAGAACTCAAATACAAAAGCTAACCTTACACATAAAGGAGCTAGAGAAAAAACAGCAAATAGATCCTACACCCAAGAGAAGAAGGGAGTTAATAAAGATTCGTGCAGAACTCAACGAAATCGAGACCAGAAGAACTGTGGAACAGATCAACAGAACCAGGACTTGGTTCTTTGAAAGAATTAATAAGATAGATAAACCATTAGCCAGTCTTATTAAAAAGAAGAGAGAGAAGACTCAAATTAATAAAATCATGAATGAGAAGGGAGAGATCACTACCAACACAAGGAAATACAAACAATTTTAAAAACATATTATGAACAGCTATACGCCAATAAATTAGGCAATCTAGGAGAAATGGACGCATTCCTGGAAAGCCACAAACTACCAAAACTGGAACAGGAAGAAATAGAAAACCTAAACAGGCCAATAACCAGGGAGGAAATTGAAGCAGTCATCAAAAACCTCCCAAGACACAAGAGTCCAGGGCCAGATGGCTTCCCAAGGGAATTTTATCAAACGTTTAAAGAAGAAACCATACCTATTCTCCTAAAGCTGTTTGGAAAGATAGAAAGAGATGGAGTACTTCCAAATTCGTTCTATGAGGCCAGCATCACCTTAATTCCAAAACCAGACAAAGACCCCACCAAAAAGGAGAATTACAGACCAATAGCCCTGATGAACATGGATGCAAAAATTCTCAACAAGATACTGGCCAATAGGATCCAACAATACATTAAGAAAATTATTCACCATGATCAAGTAGGATTTATCCCTGGGACACAAGGATGTTTCAACACCCGTAAAACAGTCAATGTGATTCATCATATCAGCAAGAGAAAAACCAAGAACCATATGATCCTCTCATTAGATGCAGAGAAAGAATTTGACAAAATACAGCATCCATTTCTGATCAAAACTCTTCAGAGTGTAGGGATAGAGGGAACATTCCTCGACATCTTAAAAGCCATCTATGAAAAGCCCACAGCAAATATCATTCTCAATGGGGAAGCACTGGGAGCCTTTCCCCTAAGATCAGGAACAAGACAGGGATGTCCACTCTCACCACTGCTATTCATCATAGTACTGGAAGTCCTAGCCTCTGCAATCAGACAACAAAAAGACATTAAAGGCATTCAAATTGGCAAAGAAGAAGTCAAACTCTCCCTCTTCGCCGATGACATGATACTCTACATAGAAAACCAAAAGTCTCCACCCCAAGATTGCTAGAACTCATACAGCAATTCGGTAGCGTGGCAGGATACAAAATCAATGCCCAGAAATCAATGGCATTTCTATACACTAACAACGAGACTGAATAAAGAGAAATTAAGGAGTCAATCCCATTTACAATTGCACCCAAAAGCATAAGATACCTAGGAATAAACCTAACCAAAGATGTAAAGGATCTATACCCTCAAAACTATAGAACACTTCTGAAAGAAATTGAGGAAGACACAAAGAGATGGAAAAATATTCCATGCTCATGGGTAGGCAGAATTAATATTGTGAAAATGTCAATGTTACCCAGGCAATGTACATGTTTAATGCAATCCCTATCAAAATACCATGGACATTCTTCAGAGAGTTAGAACAAATTATTTTAAGATTTGTGTGGAATCAGAAAAGACCCCGAATAGCCAGGGGAATTTTAAAAAAGAAAACCATATCTGGGTCATCACAATGCCAGATTTCAGGTTGTACTACAAAGCTGTGGTCATCAAGACAGTGTGGTACTGGCACAAAAACAGACACATAGATCAATGGAACAGAATAGAGAATCCAGAAGTGGACCCTGAACTTTATGGTCAACTAATATTCGATAAAGGAGGAAAGACTATCCATTGGAAGAAAGACAGTCTCTTCAATAAATGGTGCTGGGAAAATTGGACATCCACATGCAGAAGAATGAAACTAGACCACTCTCTTTCACCATACACAAAGATAAACTCAAAATGGATGAAAGATCTAAATGTGAGACAAGATTCCATCAAAATCCTAGAGAAGAACACAGGCAACACCCTTTTTGAACTCGGCCATAGTAACTTCTTGCAAGATACATCCACGAAGGCAAAAGAAACAAAAGCAAAAATGAACTATTGGGACTTCATCAAGATAAGAAGCTTTTGCACAGCAAAGGATACAGTCAACAAAACTAAAAGACAACCTACAGAATGGGAGAAGATATTTCCAAATTACCTATCAGATAAAGGGCTAGTTTCCAAGATCTATAAAGAACTTAAAACTCAACACCAAAGAAACAAACAATCCAATCATGAAATGGGCAAAAGACATGAAGAGAAATCTCACAGAGGAAGACACAGACATGGCCAACATGCATATGAGAAAATGCTCTGCATCACTTGCCATCAGGGAAATACAAATCAAAACTACAATGAGATACCATGTCACACCAGTGAGAATGGGGATGGGGAAAATTAACAAGGCAGGAAACAACAAATGTTGGAGAGGATGCGGAGAAAAGGGAACCCTCTTACACTGTTGGTGGGAATGTGAACTGGTGCAGCCACTCTGGAAAACTGTGTGGAGGTTCCTCAAAGAGTTAAAAATATACCTGCCCTACGACCCAGCAATTGCACTGTTGGGGATTTACCCCAAAGATACAAATGCAATGAAACGCCGGGACACCGGCGATGAAACACCCCGATGTTTATAGCAGCAATGGCCACGATAGCCAAACTTTGGAAGGAGCCTCGGTGTCCAACGAAAGATGAATGGATAAAGAAGATGTGGTTTATGTATACAATGGAATATTACTCAGCTATTAGAAATGACAAATACCCACCATTTGCTTCAACGTTGATGGAACTGGAGGGTATTATGCTGAGTGAAGTAAGTCAGTCGGAGAAGGACAAACATTATATGTTCTCATTCATTTGGGGAATATAAATAATAGTGAAAGGGAATATAAGGGAAGTGAGAAGAAATGTGTGGGAAATATCAGAAAGGGAGACAGAAGGTAAAGACTGCTAACTCTGGGAAACGAACTAGGGGTGGTAGAAGGGGAGAAGGGCGGGGGGTGTGAGTGAATGGGTGAGGAGCACTGGGGGTTATTCTGTATGTTAGTAAATTGAACACCAATAAAAAATAAATTAAAAAAAAAAAGAAGTTCAGTGGAACAATCCACAAAAACAAGGACTGAATAGATGTCATGATGACACTAAACTCATATCTGTGGATAGTAACTCTGAACGTGAACGGGCTTAATGACCCCTTCAAAGGCGCAGGGTTTCAGACTGGATAAAAAAGCAGGACCCAACTATTTGCTGTCTACAAGAGACACATATTAGACAGAAGGACACCTACAGCCTGAAAATAATGGGTTGGAGAACAATTTACCATTCGAATGGTCCTCAAAAGAAAGCAGGGGTAGCCATCCTTATATCAGATAAACTAAAATTTACCCCAAAGACTATAGTGAGAGATGAAGACGGACACTAAATCATACTTAAAGGATCTATCCAACAAGAGGACTTAACAATCCTCAATATATATTTCCCGAATATCGGAGCTGCCAAATATTTAAACCAATTAATAACGAAAGTGAAGAAATACTTAGATAATAATTATCTTATACTGGTGACTTCAATCTAGGTCTTTCTACCCTCGATAGGTCTTCTAAGCACAACATCTCCAAAGAAACGAGAGCTTTAAATGATACACTGGAGCAGATAGATTTCACAGATATCTACAGAACTTTACATCCAAACTGAACTAAATAAACATTCTTCTCAAGTGCACATGGAACTTTCTCCAGAATAGACCACATACTGGATCACAAATCGCGTCTGAACCGATACCAAAAGATTCAGATCGTCCCCTGCATATTCTCAGACCATAATGCCTTGAAAGTAGAACTAAATCACAACAAGAAGTTTGGAAGGACTTTAAACACGTGGAGGTTAAGGACCATCCTGCTAAAAGATGAAAGGGTCAACCAGGAAATTGAGGAAGAATTAAAAAGATTCATGGAATCTAATGAGAATGAAGATACAAATGTTCAAAATCTTTGGCATGCAGCAAAAGCAGTCCTAAGGGGAAAATACATCACAATACAAGCATCCATTCAAAAACTGGAAAGAACTCAAATACAAAAGCTAACCTTACTCATAAAGGAGCTAGAGAAAAAAACAGCAGCTAGATCCTACACCCAAAAGAATAAGAGATTTCATTAAAATTTGAGCAGACCTCAAGGAAATTGAGACCACAATAAATGTGGAAGAGATCAACAAAACCAGGAGTTGGTTCTTTAAAAGAATTAATAACATACATAAACCATTAGCCAGTCTTATTAAAAAGAAGAGAGAGAAGACTCAAATTAATAAAATCATGAATGAGAAAGGAGAGATCACTACCAACACAAGGAAATACAAACGATTTTAAAAACATATTATGAACAGCTATATGGAAATAAATTAGGCAATCTAGAAGAAATGGACGCATTCCTGGAGCCACAAACTACCAAAACTGGAACAGGAAGAAATAGAAAACCTAAACAGGCCAATAACCAGAGAGGCAATTGCAGCAGTCATCCAAAACCTCCCAAGTCACAAAAGTCCAGGGCCAGATGGCTTCCCAGGGGAAATCTATCAAACGTTTAAAGAAACCATACCTATTCTCCTAAAGCTGTTTGGAAAGATAGAAAGAGATGGAGTACTTCCAAATTCGTTCTATGAAGCCAGCATCACCTTAATTCCAAAACCAGACAAAGACCCCACCAAAGAGGAGAATACAGACCAATATCCTTGATGAACATAGATGCAAAAATTCTCAACAAGATATAGCTAATAGGATCCAACAATACATTAAGAATATTATTCACCATGACCAAGTAGGATTTATCCCTGGGACACAAGGATGGTTCAACACTCGTAAAACAATCGATGTGATTCATCATATCAGCAAGAGAAAAACCAAGAACCATATGATCCTCTCATTAGAAGCAGAGAAAGCATTTGACAAAATAGAGCATCTATTCCTGATCAAAGCAGTTCAGAGCGTAGGGATAGAAGGAACATTCCTCGACATCTTAAAAGCCATCTACGAAAAGCCCACAGCAAATATCATTCTCAATGGGGAAGCACTGGGAGCCTTTCACCTAAGATCAGGAACAAGACATGGATATCCACTCTCACCACTGCTATTCATCATAGTACTGGAAGTCCTAGCCTCAGCAATCAGACAACAAAAGACATTAAAGGCATTCAAATTGGCAAATAAGAAGTCAAACTCTCCCTCTTTGCTGATGACATGATACTCTACCTAGAAAACCCAAAACCCTCCCCCCCAAGATTGCTAGAACTCATACAGCAATTTGGTAGCATTGCAGTTTACAAAATCAATGCCCAGAAATCAATGGCATTTCTATACACTAACAATGAGACTGAAGAAAGAGAAATTAAGGGTCAATCTCATTAACAATTGCACCCAAATCATACGATACCTAGGAATAAACCTAACCAAGGAGGTAAATGATCTATACCCTAAAAACTATAGAAAACTTCTGAAAGAAATTGAGGAAGACACAAAGAGATGGAAAAATATTCCATGCTCATGGATTGGCAGAATTAATATTGTGAAAATGTCAATGTTACCCAGGCAATGTACACGTTTAATGCAATCCCTATCAAAATACCATGGACTTTCTTCAGAGAGTTAGAACAAATTATTTTAAGATTTGTGTGGAATCAGAAAAGACCCCGAAAAGCCAGGGGAATTTTATTTTATTTTATTTTATTTTATTTATTTTATTTTATTTTATTTTATTTTTTATTTATTTATGATAGTGACACACAGAGAGAGAGAGGCAGAGACACAGGCAGAGAGAGAAGCAGGCTCCATGCACCGGGAGCCCGACATGGGACTCCATCCCGGGTCTCTAGAATCGTGCCCTGGGCCAAAGGCAGGTGCCAAACCGCTGCGCCACCCAGGGATCCCAAGCCAGGGGAATTTTAAAAAAGAAAACTATATCTGGGGGCACCACATGCCAGATTTCAGCTTGTACTACAAAGCTGTGTTCATCAAGACAGTGTGGTACTGGCACAAAAACAGACACATAGATCAATGGAACAGAATAGAACCCAGAAGTGGACCTTGAACTTTATGGTCAACTAATATTCGATAAAGGAGGAAAGACTATCCATTGGAAGAAAGACAGTCTCTTCAAAGATGGTGCTGGGAAAATTGGACATCCACATGCAGAAGAATGAAACTAGACCACTCTCTTTCACCATACACAAAGATAAACTCAAAATGGGTGAAAGATCTAAATATGAGACAAGATTCCATCAAAATCCTAGAGAAGAACACAGGCAACACCCTTTTTGAACTCGGCCATAGTAACTTCTTGCAAGATACATCCACGAAGGCAAATGAAACAAAAGCAAAAATGAACTATTGGGACTTCATCAAGATAAGAAGCTTTTGCACAGCAAAGGATACAGTCAACAAAACTCAAAGACAACCTACAGAATGAGAAAAGTTATTTGCAAAAGACGTATCAGATAAAGGGCTAGTTTCAAACTCTATAAAGAACTTCTTAAAATCAACACCAAATAGACAAACAATCCAATCATGAAATGGGCAAAAGACATGAAGAGAAATCTCACCAAGGAAGACATTGACATGGCCAACATGCACATGAAAACATGCTCTGCATCACTTGCCCTTAGGGATATACAAATCAAAACCACATTGAGATACCATGTCACACCAGTGAGAATGGGGAAAATTAACAAGGCAGGAAACAACAAATGTTGGAGAGGATGCGGAGAAAAGGGAACCCTCTTACACTGCTGGTGGGAATGTGAACTGGTGCAGTCACTCTGGAAAACTGTGTGGAGGTTCCTCAAAGAGTTAAAAATAGACCTGCCCAACGACTCAGCAATTGCACTATTGGGGATTTACCCCAAAGATTCAGATGCAATGAAACACCGGGACACCTGCACCCCGATGTTTATAGCAGAATGTCCACAATAGCCAAACTGTTGCAGGAGCCACGGTGTCCATTGAAAGATGAATAGATAAAGAAGATGTGGTTTATGTATACAATGGAATATTACTCAGCCATTAGAAATGACAAATACCCACCATTTGCTTCAACGTTGATGAAACTGGAGGGTATTATGCTGAGTGAAGTAAGTCAATCGGAGAAGGACAAACAGTGTATGTTCTCATTCCTTCAGGGAATATAAAAAATAGTGAAAGGGAACATAAGGGAATGGAGAAGAAACGTTTGGGAAATATCAGAAAGGGAGAGAGATCATAAAGACTCCTAACTCTGGGAAAAGAACTAGGGGTGCTGGAAGGGGAGGAGGGCAGGGGGTGGGGGTGAATGGGTGACGGGCACTGGGGGGACACTTGACGGGATGAGCACTGCGTGTTATTCTTTATGGTGGTCAATTGAACACCAATAAAAAATAAATTTATTTTTAAAAAAAGATCAAACAACTACATATTTATGTTGCCAACATGGGAGTACCGAAATATAGAAACCAATTAACAACAAACGTACAGGAACACACTGATAATAATACAATGACAGGGGATTTTAGCACCCACTTATGGCAATGGACCGATCGTCTATGCAGAAAATCAGCAGGGAAACAATAGCCTTGACACACTGGACCAAAGAGACTCAATAGATATAGTCTGAACATTTCTTCCTAAAGCAGAATTCACATTCTTTTCAAGTGCACAGGGGACATTCTCCAGAATAGATTATATCATGGACCACAAATCAGCCCTCAACAGGTACAACAGGTACAAGAAGGATGTTATCACACCATGTACATTTTCGGACCACGACGCTATGAAACTCGAGGTTTCAATAAGAAATAAGACAATAAGAAAAAATTTGGACAGACCAAAAATTCGTGGAGATTATGATCATCCTACTAGAGAATGAATGGAGCAACCAGGAAATTAAAGAGGAAATTTAAAACAAATGAAAATGAAAACATGTTTCTTCAAACCTCTAGGATGTAGCAAAGACAGTCCTTAGAGGGAAGTAGATAGCAATACAGTCCTACCTCAAGAAACAAGAAGTCTCCAATACACAACCCAACACTACACCTAAAGGAGCTGGAAAAGGAATAGGAAACAAAGCCTAAAGCCTACAGAAGAAGGGAAAAATAAAGATGAGAGCAGAAATAAACAATACAGGAACAACAAAACAGTAGAATGGAATAATGAAACTAAGAACTGGTTCTTCAAAATAACTAAGAAAATGGATCAAGCCCTAGCCAGCCTTATCAACAAGAAAACAGAAAAGAACTAAATAAATAAAATCACAAAAGAGAGAAGAGAGATCACAATCAACACCAGAAAAATAAGACAATTATAAGGGAATACTATGAAAGATTATACACTAACAAACTGGGAGACCTGGAATAAATGGACAAATCCCTAGAAATGTATAAACGAGCAAAACTGAAATAGGAAGAAATAGAAAATGTGAACACACCCATAACTAGCAAAGGAATTTAATCAGCAAGGCACCTGGGTGCCTCAGTGGTTGAGCATCTGCTTTGGCTCAGGTCATGATCCCGGGGTCCTGGGGAATCATGTCCCACATCAGGCTCCCTGCATGGAGCCTCATTTTCCCCCTGCCTATACCTCTGCCTCTCTGTGTCTCGCATGAATCCATAAATAAAATCTATAAAAAAGAAAAAAGATAAATGATGAGAAAGGACCCAAATAAAATCACAAATGAGATAAGAGAAATAACAACCAACACTAGAGAAATACAAACATTTATAAGAGAACATTATGAAAAATTATATGCCAGCAACCTAGAACCTGGAAGAAATAGATCAATTCCTGGAAATATATAACATAGCAAAAATGAAAAAGGAAGAAATAAGAAACTTGAACAGACAGATAACCAGCAACGAAATTGAATCAGCAATCAAGAATCTCCCAACAGGAGACGCTTAGATCAATAGAATAGAACGGAATGGAATGCCGAAACAAGAGACAAACCTGTAACTCTATGATCCATTAATCAACAACAAGGCAGGAAGGAATATCCAATGGCACAAAGACAGTCTCTTCAAAAAACCCTAACCCTGACCCCAGGATAAGAACAAATAGTGTTGGGAAAACCAGGCAGCCACATGCAGAAGAATGAAACGGGACCACTTTCTTACACCATATATATAAAAAATAAATTCAAAATGCATGAAAGACCTAAATGTGAGACCTGAAACCATACAAAGAAGAAAAGATAGGCAGCAACGTCTTTGACGTTGGCCATTGGATCTTCTTTCTAGATATGCCTCTGAGTTGAGGGAAACAAAAGCAAAAATACTATTGGGACTTCATCAAATTCAAAACCTTCTGCAAAGTGAAAGAAACAACCAACGCTAAAAGGCAACATACAAAATGAAAGGAGATATTTGTAAACAACACATCCAATAAACAGTTAGTATGCAAAATACGTAAAGCAAATATAAATCTCAGCATCCTAAACACAAATTATCCAACTGCAGATGGGCAGAAGACATGAATGGACTTTGTCTCTGACAAGACATCCAGATGGCCACCAGACACCGAAAGACACTCCGCGTCACCCATCATCAGGGAAATGCAAATGAAAACCACAATAAGATGTCACCTGACAGCCGTCAGAATGGCTAAAATTAACAACAGAAGAAACAACAGGTGTTGTTGAGGCTATAGAGAAGAGGGAGCCACCTTACACTCCTGGTGGACATGCGAACAGGTGCAGCCACTGTGGAAACACTGTGGGGGGTCCTAGAGACGTTAAAAATAGGGGATCCCTGGGTGGTGCAGCGGTTTGGCACCTGCCTTTGGCCCATGTCGGGATCCTGGTGACCCGGGATCGAATCCCACGTTGGACTCACAGTGCACGGAGCCTGCTTCTCCCTCTGCCTGTGTCTCTGCCTCTGTCTCTGTGACTATCATAAAAAAAAATTAAAAAAAGAAGTTAAACATAGAGCTACCCTACGATTCCAAATTGCAGAGCTAGGTATTTACCCCAAGGATACAAAAGTCGTTTAGTAGATTCCAAGTGGGACACGCACCCAGTGTTTGTAGCAGCGTTATCAACAACAGCCAAACTGTGGATACAGCCCAGATGTCCATCGAGTGATGAATGGGCAGAGACGATGTGGTAAATATACCAACTGCGACATCACCGGGTCATCAGAAGAGATGAAATGAAGCCATTTACAATGACGTGGGAGAAGTGGAAAGCACTTATGCTCAAGGAACTCAGTCAGTCAGAGAAAGATACCAAATACCATACAATTGCATTCACATGTGAATTTTAAGAAACCAGACAAACTGGCAAAGGGGCACAGGGGGGATGAGAGAAGCAAACAAAAAAACACTTTCTTAACCACAGAGTATAAACTAATAAATACCAGAGGAAGGTGAGGGGGATGGGGAATCAGGAGATGGGGATAGTGGAGGGCACCTGTGCCCAGTACCAGGCGTTGTATCCAAGGGTTGAATCACTATGTGGTAAACCTGAAACTATATCATTCTGTGTATACAAACAGGAATTCAAGTAAAACTTTAAAATAATAATAGGTAGTATTGATGAAACATGTACGCACTAGAGATAAAATCAGAAAGGCAACTGAAAATCCAAATAAAGAGTCTTTAGAGCCACAAATCCCCTCCTTAGCTCAGCTCGGGAGAAGCCTGCTATGTCTATTCTGACCCCATCAGAAGGCTGGATTTTGATTCTCTGGGGAGGCCACTGACTTGGTGGAGTCAGGCTATCTTTGAACCCAAAACCTAAATAGAGTGCATAAAACTAAACGGCCCAAGATGCTAGGAGTCCCAGTGCAGGCACATGCCAGACCCAAACTCTAACCATACACAGACATAACCCTAACCCTACACTTAATCCTAATGTTAACCTAGCCCTTAAACAAGACCCATCACTAATCGAAAACCAAACACAAACCCCAAGACCAAAACACATTCACTGAACTTTCTGCCAACCCTCACCCTAACTCCTAAACGTAGGTTCACCTAAACTTAGGTTTCCTTAACCCTGACCCCTACCTTAAATCTAACCCGAACCCTAACCTCTAACCCTAACCTTAAAATAAGGTATTCAAATCCTATTCCTAACCTTAACCTGTACCCTAACCCTAACCCTCTAATACTCATCATATCTCATACCCCAAACTGTACCCTAACCCGTACCCTAAAACCAACCCCTAACCCACTCCCTAACCCTATATCTTACCCTTTTCCAAAACCGTACCCTGACCCTGACCTGACCCTAACCCTAACCTGTAACCAAACACTAACCCTAACCCTAGCCCTAACCCCTATCCTAAACCTAACCCTCACTCTAACCCTAAACCTAGCCCTAAGTTTAACTGTAACCCTTAACTCTAACCCCTAACTCTAACCCCTAACCATAACTCACACCCTTACCCCTAACCCTAACTGCAAACCTAAGCCCAACCCTAACTCTAACCATAACCCTAACCCCAACCTCTAACCTCCTGCCCTAATCCCTAGAGCCTAAACCCTAACCCTAACACTAAATCCTGTCCCTTACCCTAACCCCCATCCTAACTCTTAACACTGACAAATACCCTTATGCCTCACCTAACCTCTAATTCATAACCATAAGCATAATCACTAACCCCTAACATCTAACCTAAGGCTAACCACCAACTTCCTCCCCTCCCCTCACCCTACCATTCATTCTACACTTTCACTTACCCTGTGGTTCTGAGGAGTCCCTTCTGATGTGGAAGTGGCCCCCAACAGCTCCTCCAGATTCCTCCAAGGGGTCCTGAGGAAGCCAGGCTCCTGTGAGTGCGACGTGGCCCCACGTGTTCCTGAGTCATAGTCAGCGGGCCCTGAGGACGCTGGGTCTCCTGTCACTGTGGACTATGCCTCACATCCTCTGGAAGCCTCACAGCAGGTCCTCAGGAGGCCGGGGGCTCCTGTCACCCTGGACATGGCCCACGTCCCCCAGAAAACTCACCGCGGGTCCTGAGGAGGCTGTGGGCTCCTGTCAGCATACACGCAGCCCCTTATGTCCCGAAGCCAAAGTGCAGGTCCTGAGGAAGACAGGGTACCTGTCAGCATTGACGTGGCCCCACATTTTCCTCAAGCCTCACCATAAGACCTGAGGAGGCTCGGGGCTCCTGTCAGCATGGATGTGGCCCCAAATCTTCCCAAAATTCACAGTGGGTCCTGAGGAGGCTGGAGAATCCTGTCACTGTGGATGCGGCACCCACATTTTTCTTAGGCCTCACCACAGGCCCTGACAAAGCTGGGGTCTTCTGTCCACATGGACGCATCCACATATTTCCCCAAGTCTACACCAGGGGTCCTGAGGAAGTCAGCGTCCTGCTGTGTCCATGTGGCCCCAAATCCTCCTGAAGTGTCGCCGAGGGTTCTGAGGAGGCTGGGGCTCCTGTAAACATGAATGCGGCCCCCAGCTTCCAGAAGCCTCAACTTATGTCCTGAGGGACCCGGGAGCTCCTGCCAGAGTGAACGTGTCTCCACATCTTCCTGAAGCCTCCCCACAGGTCCTGAGGCAGCTCAGGGACTCCTGTCAGTGTGAATGCAAGCCCATATCTTCCTGAAGCCTCCCCGCGGGTCGTGAGGCTGCTCAGGGGCGCCTCTCAGCGTGGATGCGGGCCCACAATTTCCTGAAACCTCCCTGCAGGTCCTGAGGTGCTCAGGGCTCCTGTCAGTGTGAATGTGGGCCCACATCTTCCAGCAGCCTCCCTGCGGGTCCTGAGGCGGCCCAGGGGCTCCTGTCAGGGTGGATGCGGGCCCACATATTCCTAAAGCCTCATCGCGGGTCCTGAGGAGACCGGGGTTCCTGTCAGCATGAATGTGGCCCAATTTCCCCCTGAAGACTCCCCACGGGTCCTGAGGAGGCTGCAGCTCATCAGCATAGACGCATCCCCATGTCTTCCGCAGGCCTCCCCAGCACAGGCTGGCTCCTGTTAGTGCAAGCAGAGGAGGCCTACTGCCCATGTGTGCCCCATGGGCGGGGCCTGGGCTCAGACGCCCCCTGCGGGATGCTCAGGCGCTACAGGAGACTGTGCAGGAGGCAGCGGGTGCTCTCTGGGCTGCACCTGCCTCCTTTCAGGCTTCATCTGGGGTCTGTTAGCTTTGGAAACATCTCACTGAAAAGGAGCCCAACACCTGGCTTCCCCAGAAATACTTAAGGACAAGGAATTGGAGCCCACAGGACGAGAAATGAAATGTGGACCAGACTTTTACCACGTCCTGCAAAACTCACTCAACCCTCTTCCACTGTGGGCAGGACCGCAGGTTGGTGCAGCCGCCCTGGAAACAGTGTGGAGGCCCCTCAGGGAGTTACAAATAGAGCCGCCCTGCGACCAGCAGGTGAACGGCCTGGAGCTCACTCTGAAGATACAGATACAATGAGACTTGGGACACCTGCACCCCAATGTCCACAGCAGCCGGGTCCACAGTAGCCACACTGTGGGAGGAGCCTCGGTGTCCTCTGCCAGATGATGGATAAAGAGGATGGGAGATAGATGATGGTCATAGAGAGAGGAATGGAACTCAGCTATCAAAGAGAAAGAAATCTTGCCATTTGCAATGATGTGGATAGAACTAAAGGGATCATGTTAAGTGAAGTAACTCACTCAGAAAAGAGAATGACGTGTGGTTTCATTCATAGGTGGAATTAAAGAAGCAAAGCAGATGAACAACTGTAAAGGGAAGGAAAAACAAATAAGATGAAAACAGATGCAGGAAATACAGACTCTTAATCATAGGAAACAAACTGAGGGTCGCTGGAGGGGGCGGATAACAGGGTACCGGCATGAAGGAGGTCACGTGATGTCACGAGCACTGCTGTTATCTCCAACTGGTGAATCTCTGAATTCTTCCTCTGAAAGTATAATACGCTATACGTTAATCAATTGGGTTTAAATTAAGTTAAAAAAATCAGTTCTATCAGAGCACATTTCCTTCTGGACTCTCTGTTTTGCTCATTCAGCTTATGCCGGGACCACCCCCCGTGGGTCTGGTTTGTCTAAGTAGGCTCCACGCCTCGTCCATGGCCCAACACAGGCCTAGAACTCACAACCCCTGAGATCAGGACCGGAGGTGAGGTCAGGAGTTGGATGCTTAACCGACGGAGCCAGCCGGAAGCCCGAGAACCACACTGCTTTATCCTGTGTCTCTGTGACATCTTTTGAAATAAGAAAGTGCTGGGTCCCACTCTGTCATGCTTCTCCAATACTGATTTGCTGTCCGGGGTCATTTGTTGTGGGGGTTGGATGTTATGGGTTTTGTTTTTTTTTTCCTATTTCTAAGATCTGCCACCATGATTTTGATAGGAATGACATGAAACTGAGGGTGGCTTCAGGAACTGCGGACATTTTCACAAGATGAGGCTCCGACCCCATGAGCCCAGGACGGCCTCCCAGAGCCTGGTATGGCTCAGTGCACAAGACTTGTGTTCCTTTGGTTCAGTCTCATTATTTATTCTCCTTGATGCTCCTAAGAAGGCCTTCATGTCCTTCCTTTCCTTCCTGAGTGCTCATTGTCGGGACACAGCAAGGCTACTCTGCTCTGTAGGGTCAGTTTGTGTTCCGTTACTTTACTGAACTCACTCCTTAGTTCTAACAGGTTTTGGTGGAGGCTCTTGGGTTTCCTGTTTCTAGTACCGCGTCTTCAGCAAATAGGGACAGTGTGACGTCCCCCTTCCATGTGTGGAACCTTTGCTGTTTACAGCTTAATGTCCTAGGAAGCCCCACAATTGAATCAAAACTGAGCCCAGGCCAAGGGCAGGAAGCCCCTATTAGAATGAGAAGAGTGCTCAATGCCCTTGAAGGCCCCATATCAAAATGTAAACAGAACTTGAGGAATTGCTCCAGCCCTTCTTGAGGTCCCCAAGAACAGCCCTTAAAACTAAGCTAAAACCTACCTCGGGTCCAAGTCCCTGATCTGCAATGTCGGGTATACTTGGACACAAGATCGAGCTTGTAAATAATCCCTCGTGTGTTTGCATCGGAATCGGCTTCTTGGTGGTTTCTCATATTCGCAATCTTGGGCACAACAGTCTGAGATAAAAAACAAAACCAAAAGAAACTCAGACGCGGGCAGAGTGAAAGTAGGGTTCTGAGAGAAGCGGCAGGGAACCGGGGGCTTGGCGGCTCTTCTGTGGTGGGCCTGCAGACTGGGGGCTGGAATCCTCAGTCCTAGAGCTAGAGGACTAGCGTCCCCACCCGCCTCCCCCCCATCCGACCCGAGGCTCAGGGAGCAGCACAGCACTGACCGCTGGAGGCCAGAGGGGCTGACGCCCACCCCGTCACTGATCCCCGCAGGTGCATCTCCCAGGCAGATGTGCACCTGACAATCAGCGCCACATCCCATCCCCAGACACCACACAGACCACTCGCTGCCACCAAGTTGTCAGACCACAGAGGCCCGGAGGGGAGGCCCGGAGACACATTTGCCTCTCGCAAAACTTGCGCCCCTATCGAATGAAATCCTTTGAAGCGAAGCTTACAGAAGGTCTGCATGTGGGATGTTCAAGTCCTAAGCTCAAACCAAAGGAGTGTGCATGCCTTGGAGGCAGCTGTCCGCTGGGAGCGAAATTGACAAGGCAGACACTTGGTTCTCACTCCGCCACACTCGCGCATACAATTAAATGCTGTGGAGGCGGAACGTACAGGCAGTCAGGATGGGGGAGGTACAGGCCATAAACTCAACTCTCAGAAGTGTGTATGCTTTGCAAGCCGATGACTGCTAGACACTTATCGAGATGAGGTATACCCGAGCTACACTCTAATTGAACAAGGACGTTGGCAATCACTATATTGAACTCAGATACACGTGTACAGTCCTGACACTTCCACTCACATTTCTCCAACCTCTTTTAGCACCTAATGTAAGGAAGTTAGCAGCTATGACTATGGGTAGGCAGGATGCGGGAGGGTCCTGCCCTGAGCTCAGCTCTCACAAGAGACCATGCCTAGAAGCCTGCTTTCAACTAGCTGCGTTCTAATGGCCGTGAGACCATAGCAGTCTTCTAACTCAGGAGGTTTGAAGAATACCACTCTACTGTACCTGGAAACACCTTCCAGGCCTGCACTATTCCACTTGCTTCTCACAAGCTTCTGACAAACGTCTTTGGTGAAGATGTTCAAAACTCATTCTGCAGGCAGTGTGGAACTCAGGGACTAGGTGTGAGCTCAACTCTCGGGAGAGAGATGCTTTTGGACTCAGAGTTCAGCTAGCTTCTCACGTATGGAACTTAGTATGTAGCACCTGTCTAAGACAGGAATTACTAGGAAATCGCTGGATTGAGCTTGGAGGCACTAGTCTTGCATGCCGGGATTTTCCACTTACCTCTCACAACACTTCAGTCACGCATCGAGCCTAGGCCTGTTAGCAGCGAAGTGTACCTGCAGGCAGGATGTGGGAAGTACAGGCCATAAGCTCAACTCTCAAAAGTGTGTACAACTGGGAGGCAAATGTCTGCTACCCACTCGTACATGGGAGTTAGAAACTAGCTACACTCTAATTGAACAAGGACGTTGGCAATCACTGTATTGAACTCAGATACACGTGAGTACCATCCTGACACTTCCACTTGCATTTCTCCAACCTCTCCCAGCACCTAAGATAAGGATGTTAGCAGCTACGACTATGGGCAGGCAGGATGCCGGAGGGTCCTGCCCTGGAGCTCAGCTTTCAAAAGGAGACCTGCCTCGAAGCCAGATTTCTACTTACTGCGTTCTGATGGCCATCAGAACGTGGCAGCATGGGATCCCTGGATGGCGCAGCAGTTTGGCGCCTGCCTTTGGCCTAGGGTGCAATCCTGGAGACCCGGGATCGAATCCCACATCGGGCTCCCGGTGCATGGAGCCTGCTTCTCCCTCTGCCTGTGTCTCTGCCTCTCTCTCTCTCTCTCTCTCTGACTATCATAAAAAAAAAAAAAAGAATGTGGCAGCATTGTAATTCAGGATGTTCCATGAATACTGCTTTACTGCACCTGGAGACACAACCTTGAAGCCTGCAGCTTGCCCCTTGCGTCCCATGAGCTTCTGACAAACATGTCTAGTGAGGATGTTTGTAACTGTATCTGCAGGCAGTGTGGAACTGGGAAGGACCACGTTTCAGCTCAACTCTGAGAGGGAAGTTCCCCAGAGAATCAGCTTTCAGCTAGCTACTCAGGTTTGGAAGTTAGTATGTAGCTCCCATCTGAGGGAGGAATTCCTCAGAGGTTGCTGGATTGAACTAACACACATTTGCCTCTCGCAAAACTTGCGTCCCGTATCGAACAAAATCCTTTGGAAGCTAAGCGTAAAGGTGGTCAGCATGTGGGAGGTTCAAGTCCTAAGCTCAATCCAAAGGTGTGTGCATGCCTTGCAGGCAGCTGTCCGCTGGGAGCCAAATTGACAAGGCAGACACTTGGTTCTCACTCCGCTACTCTCCCGCATACAACGAAATGCTGTGGAAGCGGGACGCACAGGCAGTCAGATGGGGAAGGTACAGGTCATAAGCTCAAATCTCAGAAGTGTGTATGCTTTGCAGGTCGACATTGCTAGACACTTATCAAGGCGAGGTATACCCGAGCTACACTCTAATTGAACAAGGACGTTCGCAATCGCTATATTGAACTCGGATACACGTGAGTACAGTCCTGACACTTCCACTCGCATTTCTCCAACATCTCCCAGCACCTCACTTAAGGATGTTAGCAGCTATGACAATGGGCAGGCAGGATGCGGGAGGGTCCTGCCCTGAGCTCAGCTCTCATAAGAGAGCATGCCTAGAAGCCAGCTTTCAACTAGCTGCGTTCTAATGGCCGTGAGACCATAGCAGTCTTCTAACTCAGGAGGTTCGAAGAATACCACTCTACTGCACCTGGAGACACCTTTCAGGCCTGCATGATTCCACTTGTGTCTCACAAGCTTCTGACAAACGTCTCTGGTGAAGATGTTCAAAACTCATTCTACAGGCAGTGTGGAACTGTGAGGGACTGGGTGTGAGCTCAACTCTCGGGAGAGAGATGCTTTTGGACTCAGGGTTCAGCTAGCTTCTCACGTATGGAACTTAGTATGTAGCACCAGTCTACCACAGGAATTACTAGGAAATCGCTGGATTGAGCTTGGAGGCACTAGTCTTGTGTGCTGGGACTTTCCACTTACCTCTCACAACACTTCAGTCACGCATCGAGCCTAGGCCTGTTAGCAGCGAAGTGTACCTGCAGGCAGGATGTGGGAAGTACAGGCCAAAAGCTCAACTCTCAGAAGTGTGTATGCTTTGCAGGCCGATGTCTACTAGACAGTTATCGAGGCGAGGTATACCCGAGCTACACTCTAATTGAACAAGGACGTTGGGGATCCCTGGGTGGCGCAGCGGTTTAGCACCTGCCTTTGGCCCAGGGCGCCATCCTGGAGATCTGGGATCGAATCCCACGTCAGGCTCCCGGTGCATGGAGCCTGCTTCTCCCTCTGCCTGTGTCTCTGCCTCTCTCTCTCTCACTGTGTGCCTATCATAAATAGATAAAAAAATTAAAAAAAAAAGAACTTTGAACAAGGACGTTGGTAATCGTATTCAACTCAGATACACGTGAGTACAGGCCTCATGCTTCCACATGCATTTCTCACAACCTCTCCCAGCACCTAATATAAGGATGTTAGCAGCTATGTCTACAGGCAAGCAGGATGCGGGAGGGTCCTGTCTTGAATTCAGCTCTCAAAAGGAAGCATGCCTCGAAGCCGAAAGTCAGGAGGTTCAATGAATACCGCTCTACTGCACCTGGAGACAGAACCATTGAAGCCTTCGACTTGCCCCCTGCGTCCCATGAGCTTCTGGCATACATCTCTAGTGAGGATGTTCGAAACTCTATCTGCAGGCAGTGTGGAACTGTGAGGGACTGCGTGGGGTCTCACCTCTCAGAATCAAGATCCCCTGGACACTGCGTTAAACTAGCTTCTCTTGTATGGAAGTAGTAGCAATGTATGAGAGGAATTCCTCGGTAGTCGCTGGATTGAGTTTCAAGACACTTGTATCCTGGCCTGCACCTTCCAATTGCCTCTCACACAACTTCTGTCCCGCAACAAACCTAGGCCTGTTAGAAGCGAAGTGTACATGCAGTCAGTGTGGGACCCAGAAAATTTCTTTTTATTTATTTATGATAGTCACACAGCGAGAGAGAGATAGAGAGGCAGAGACATAGGCAGAGGGAGAAGCAGGCTCCATGCACCGGTGGCCCGACATGGGATATGATCCCGGGTCTCCAGGATCCCGCCCCTGGCCAAAGGCAGGCACTAAACCACTGTGCCACCCACGGATCCCGGGGCCCAGGAAATTTAACAAAAATCCCCTACTCCTGGACAAGCAGAGCAGGAATGATTTCATTTTGTGCTACACCTGTCACCTCCTGTATGACCCCTACATAACCTGCTTATTGCTTAAGATGCTGCCCCACCCAGGTCAAGCTTTTGAGCACACGCTACTCAGAAATCGGCCTAGAACAATGTAACCCTGCTTTGTGCCCGCCAAAACTGCGCGCCAATTCTGACCAAAGTAATAGGCCAGCTCAAATGGATACTATAGGGTAAGATGTAATTCAATCGGCAACCTGCGTGTGGACCGACATGACTGTGCAACTTTCTGTGTATCCCATGGGCCACTGGCCCCTATAAAGCTGCTATGCCTCTTAGTCTCGGGGTCCAAGTCCCTGCTCCGCTGTGTCGGATATACTTAGACCCACGCTCCAGCTTGTGAATAAACCCTCTTGTGTTTGCATCGGTGTCGGCTTCTCGGTGGTTTCTAGGATTCACAATCCTGGCCACAACATTTGGGGGCTTGTCCGGGATCTGAGAGACCTCCAGGACCTTATCCGGAGGATTTCATGAGTGGTGAGTGCACTCAACGTTTTCCACCTTTTGCATGTATATTCTCTAAGAGCTCTAACCTGTAGGAATTCCAATCTGTATTAGGTCGGCATTGGCTTAGGCGGACGCGCTGGTGGGCCATCAACCGGGGGTCTTGAGGAGACGTCCCTTGCCCCTGTCTGGAGGATGGAGGTCCTATCTGTAAGGAGGATGGAGGTCCTCATCTGTATGGAGGATGAGCATCCTCATATGTAAGGAGGATGGGGTCCTCATCTGTATGGATGACGGGGGTCCTCATCTGTAAGGAGGACGGGGGGTCCTCATCCGTATGGAGGACGGTGTCCTCATCCGTAAGGAGGACGGGGTCCTCATCTGTAAGGAGGGTTGGTTGTCATCCCTTCGGATTACTTTCTGTCTTGTCTCCGCAGCCGCACTAGAACGTTTGTCTGTTACTGTGTTCTTGTTAACTGTGTGTTTGACTGTGTTATTTGTGAACTGTCATAACTATCTGTGCCTTGGTGTGGACGGGGGACATAATGGGGCAGATGCAAACCATACCCTTGTCTCTTATGCTCTCCCACTTCTTGGATGTTAGGGAAGCACTCTTATTCTGAGCATAGACATACAGAGAGAGAGATTCCAAATTTATTGCATATCAGAATGGCCAACCTTTGATGTGGGATGGCCCTGAGAAGGAAATTTTCACCGACCTATTATCTTACAGGTTAAGGCCGTGAACTTCAGGGACAAACCAGATGGCCACCCTGACCAGATGCCCAACATCCTGGCCTGTCAGGACATGATCGAGAATTCCTCTCCTTGGCTAAAACCCGTTTTTACTCCCCAAAGCACACAACTCGCCTGAAGGTAAGGAGAGACTCCGGGTCCACCGCCAGACTCTAATGGCAGGTCTCCAGGCTGCCGCGTGCAAGACTACCAATCTGGCCAAGGTCTATGATGTGAGACAGGGTAAGGATGAGAGTCCAGCAGCCTTCTTAGAGGGAGCAATAGAGGCTTTTAGGCAGTACACCCCTATGAACCCAGAAGCCCTGGAAACAAAGGCCGCAATTATCATGGCTTTTGTTAACCAGGCCGCTCTGAACATTAAAAAGAAATTGCAAAGAGTAGAGAGACTGGGAGAGAAGAGCTTGCAGGACTTAGTGATAATAGCAGAACGAGTCTATAATAGAAAAAGTCCGGAAGAACTGCATGTTACCACCCCACACGCTATTAAAGGGGTACTCAAACAGCCCCCAGACAGCTGGATCAGCAATGCCCATCTGACCCATTATCAGACCCTACTGCTAAACCCCACCAGAATTTTATTTAAGCCACCGACAACCCTGAATCTGGCAACGCTACTCCCTAACCCAGACTGGGACCCCCCTCTGCACGACTATCAAGAAATTTGGGCACAGGTGTACGGAATCAGCGCTGATCTCAGGACCAGCCACTGCCGAACGCCGATGCCACCTGGTACACGGACGGCAGCAGTTTTGTCCGAAAAGGAGTCCAAATTGCGGGGGCAGCCATACCATAACCACAGAGACAGAGACCGTCTGGGCGGAGCCATTGACAGCCTAAATGTTGGCTCAATGGGCAGAACTGATCCCATAGGCCAAGGCACTGACCATGGAGGAAGGTAAACGAATAAACATCTACACCGACAGCAGGTACGCCTTTGCCACCGCTCCCATTCACAGAGCCCTTTACAGAGAGAGAGAGAGCTTCTGACAGCAGAGACAAAGACTGTTAAAAACAAAACGGAGATTCTTGAACTCCTGAGGACCCTCTGGCTGCCCAAGGCCCTAGCCATCATCCACTGTCTGGGGCACCAAAAGGCAGACACACCAGTAGCCAGGGGAAACCGGCTAGCCGATTTAAAAGAAAAGGAGAAAAAAATAAAAAAATAAAAAATAAAAGCAAAGGAGGCGTCCCTTTTGGTGACCCAGGTCTTAGCAACCACGCTACCTGATCCGGGGGAACGGAACCTGCCAGACACCCCCAACTATAGTGATGCTGACTTACACTGGATCAAACACTTGCCTATGACCCAGTGATTGTGTGGCTGGTGGAGGGCCACAGACTCCAGCATCATCTTGCCAGAGGAACTGGGACGGCGAGTCCTATCCAAAACGCATCGGAGTACTCACACGGGAACAAGGAAGATGGAAGACCTCATACGACATGCAAAGATCACTATTAAAGACTCTCGAGCAAAGATCGAGCAGATGGTGGCAAGCTGCCACTCATGCCAGTTAACTAATGCCACCGCCCATGGATCTAACCCAGGCACCTGGCTCCGGGGGGACCGCCCAGGAGCCTACTGGGAAGTGGACTTCACTGAGGTAAAACCTGGAAAATACGGATAGATACAGGTATTTACTAGTGTTTGTAGATACATTTTCAGGATGCACAGAGGCATTTCCCACCAAACCTGAAATGGCACAGACCGTGACCAAGAAACTGCTGGAAGACATCTTACCGAGGTATGGTTTTCCTGTTAAGATTGGGTCAGACAAGGGCCCAGGATTCTTCTCTAAGGTAACACAGGGAGTGGTACTAGTACTTGGGGCAGATTGGAAATTAGATTGTGCATATAGGCCCCAGAGCTCAGGACAGGTAGAGAGGATGAACAGAACATTAAAGGAGACCTTAACTAAATTAGCCCTGGAGACTGGCGGGGACTGGGTGACTCTCCTCCCCTTCGCCCTATATAGGGTGAGGAACTCCCCATATAAGATGGGACTGACTCCCTACGAGATCATGTTCGGTCTTCCTCCACCTGTTATCCCCATTTTAAAACTTGAGGTGCTTGCTGAATTTGATGATCACCAACTTCTTTTCTCCCTCCAAATGTCATGAACCCATGAGCAGGTGTGGCCTAAGCTGAGGGCCCTCTATGAGACTGGGCCACCCCCGGATCCCCATCGATATCGGCCAGGTGACTGGGTGTACGTGTGTACGTGTGGAGATACCAACACCGGACACTTCAACCTCGCTGCAAGGGACCTACACCCTGATCCTGACCACTCCCAATGCTCTCAACGTCGACGGGATTACTCCCTGGTCCACTACACCCACGTCCAGCCAGCTGACCCACATACCGTTCTCAAGAACTTTGTTCCAGAATGGAAAAGCCACCCGGAAAAGGACAATCCCCTAAAGCTAAGAGTGCACCGTTCTCACTAATTTCGCACCTCCAAGACTCCCTAGTCTGAGGTTGTCCTTCAAAATAGAAAGGGATTAGACTTAGTCTTCTTACAACAAAGGGTGTGTGTGTGGGGGGGGGGGGGTTCTGTGCTGCCTTAAACGTAGAATGCTGCTTCTTAGCTGGAATATAAATGGCAGCGAGAACAGCAACAAGGTTGGTTAAAATCCTGGTTTAATCATTCCACCTGGCTCACTCTAAGAGCAACCTGGACCCTTGATTGGATCCTGCATAGGATCCTCTGAAAATGGGGGGAATGCGTGACCCAGGAAATTTAACAAAAATCCCCTACCCCTGGACAAGCAGAGGAGGACTGATTCTATTTTGTGCTACACCTGCCACCTCCTGTATGACCCCCACATAACCTGCTTATTGCTTAAGGCGCTTCCCCACCCTAGTCTAGCCGCTGGGCACACCCTAATCGGAAATCTGCTCAGAACAATGTAACCCTGCTTTGTGCCCGCCAAAACTGCGCGCCAATTCTGACCAAAGTAATAGGCCAGCTCAAATGGATACTATAGGGTAAGATGTAATTCAATCGGCCACCTGCGTGTGGACCGACATGACTGTGCACCTTTCTGTGTATCCCATGGGCCACTGGCCCCTATAAAGCTGCTATGCCGCCTCTTAGTCTCGGGGTCCAAGTCCCTGCTCCGCAGTGTCGGGTATATTTGGACCCAAGCTCGAGCTTGTAAATAAACCCTCGTGTGTTTGCATCGGTGTCGGCTCCTTGGTGGTTTCTCGGATTTGCAATCTTGGGCACAAGACCAGGGCCTGCGGCCCTGACCTCCCTTCCAGGGCCACACTGACCGCCCCACAGGCCCTCTGTGCCCAAGGCACACAGGCACGGGGATGCGGGGAGGGGACGAAGTGCCCCGGCCAGCCCAGGCCCCCAGGACAGAGGGAGCACAGATCTCCTAGACCCTTGGTGACCTGAGGCTCCCTGACTGTCACTCTGTCCCAGCCCCACCTGGCCCGCGGGGCACAGGCTGAGTCCCAGTAAAGTCCGTGGGGTCCTGACCCTGGTGTTTGGCCGCCCCTGGAAGGCACATAGGGACGTCAGCTGTGTGTGTGCCTGGCGGCGCCCCTGCAGGGGCTGGTTGGGGCCTGGGTGGTGCCCCCTCCTCCTCTCTGGGGGTCTCTCCACGCCCCGAGCACAGAGTTCCTGGAGACACAGAAATGGGCTGGCTGTGCATTTTCGCACCACAACACTTTCTTGACTTGCTACAGCAAACGGGCTCAGTGCCGAGGGTGCGCATCTTCCCCTGGGCAGGGAGACCTTTCTGTCCTTTAGGCGAGGGCAAGAATCACACGGGGTGGGTGGCGGGGGCTGGATTCCCCCACCTGGGAGCATGTGTGGACTCCGTGTGGGGGCGTGTGTCCTGAGGTTTCAGCCTGAGAGACGGTTCTGAGGACAGCAGAGCTGACCTGGACCTGCAGCTCATGGGCTCCTGCGCTGGGTCCCCGCAGGGCAGCTGGACCCTGGCCTCGGGCCCCCTGGGGCCCCAGCACCTGGAGGAGCCTGCCTCCTGCTGTGGGTGTTGGTGGGGCCAACCGGCCTACCCCTGTTCTCCCCACCCTGGGGTGTCCCGGGATCCCCAGGGCTGCCCTAGGTCAGCGACCCGGATCTGTGGGGCACGCCCAGGGCCCAGGAGGACACATCCAGCTGTGGGAGGGCTCCCTCATCCCAGAGCCAGAATCCAGGCCCGGCCAGGGCCATGGGGGGCTGGATCCCATTAGTCTTTGTGTTGGGCCTGGGGAGGGCTCAAATCACCCCAGCCCCCACAGAGCCCAGGGCCAGGCCAGCCCAGGTCCCTCTGGGTTAGGGGCTGGTGTCCTGTGCAGGGTGTGCCGCCCTCCAGGACGGACAGTGGGAGGAGGCAGGGCACAGTGCATCCTGTGTTCCACCCACCTGCACCCACCCTGTCAGGGGCTCCCGGCCTTCCCTCTTCCCTGCAACCCCTGGGTACTCTATGGGACACCAGGGCTCTGATGGGAGTAGGCTGTCCAGAGAACCCCGGGGAGGCTGAGCATGTCCCACAGGGGGCAGCTGCACTGGGTCCTTGCTGGGGGCCGATGGTGTTGGGGCAGAGGTATGATGGTGGGGGAGTGTGGGGGATGGTGTAGGGGGGATGGTGTGGGGGTATAGTGTGGGTGGGGATTGTGTGGGGGTGTGAGGGGGATGGTGTAGGGGGGATGGTATGGGGACGATGCCATGGGGGATGATGATGTAGGGGGATGGTGTGGAGGTGGGGAATGAGGGGGGCGGCGCAGGGTGCCTGCAGACACAGGGCATCCTCTTTCTCTAAGATGCACACGGAGACGTCTACAGATAATGGCGACCCCAGTCTGGGGTTTGCTGTGACACCTGCCCCAGGGGCCCCGTATGGTCAGTGCAGGGCCCTGGCTGGACCGGGGGCATTATCTGGGGGTCATCATACTATGTATGTTTACAAATTGCAAATTGTCTCAAATGAAATGCATAGACTTTAGAAATATATAAAGCATCGAGGGTGGGTGTCACCCTGACCCGTCCGGCCCTCATCGGATCGATGTGTGTCCTGTTACAGCCACGGCCATGCCGCCTGGCCCCCAGGTCCCCTTACTGCCCCCCACGGCCCCCACCCCAGCCCCTTGCCTTTCTGGCGGCTGTCCCTCAACCCTTTGGAGTTCAGCTCACATGGCAACCCCTGGAGGCCCCATCCTAGTGGCCTCCTCATCCCTGAACTCCGGGTGTGGGGGCACGGGGGTCATCCCCAGCACCTTACCATGCGGCGGTGTGTGTTGTTGGCTGCTGTTGCTACCCCCGGCCTCAGAAGCCCCGTGTTTCCTACCCAGAAGCCCCCGGGCCTCCCCTGGGGCCCCTAACCCCCCCCCCCCCGGCCCAGGAGCCTCACGCGACCCGCTACGGCCCCAAAACATGGTGTGGCTGCCGAACATCCTGTTGACGTCCAGGCCTATCTGCGTGATGTCCCTGGAGGAGACCAGGGCCTCCTCCTTCATTTCCTGCGGGAAAACCGGGGAGGAGGAGCCGGCATCAGGGACACAGACCCCGACCTGTCACCAGCTGCCGTCCTGGGCAGGGAGCCCTGGGGCCACCATGGGAGTGTGTCCTGCCAAAACCTCCTTCCTTCCCCTGGGAGGCCGGGGATGGCGGCAGTGCGCACCATGCCCATGGGACCTCTGTGAGGGCCTCTCTGTGCCCAGCTGTTGTGGGCGGGGAGGTGACTGAGGGTCAGCCTCGGTGGGAGGGGACAGGGGGTCAGCCCAGGTGGGGAGGGGACATGGGGGTGTTGTGCTCAAGATTGTGAATCCGAGAAACCACTAAGGAGCCGACACCGATTCAAACACAGGAGGGTTGATTTACCAACTCGAGCTTGCGTCCAAGTATACCCGACAGGGCGGAGCAGGGACTTAGACCCCGAGGTGGGTTTTAGCTTAGTTTTGTTTTTTTGTTGTTTTGGTTTTTTTTTTTAGCTTAGTTTTAAGGGCTGGTCTCAGGGATCTCCAGAAGGGCTGGAGCAATTCCTCAAGTTCTGTTTACATTTTGATATGGGGCCTTCAAGGGCATTGAGCTCTGTTCTTATTCTAATAGGGGCTTCCTGCCCTTGGCTTGGGCTCAGTTTTTATTGTCATGTGGGGCTTTCTAGGACATTAAGCTGTAAACTTTTGTCTTTTTTCCTGTAGTTGAAGTAATGTAAATTTCAGCTCTTATTCACAGGGACCGGGGATGGCTGGACATGTGTTAACGCTGAACATAAAGTGGAATGGCCTTAATTTTCTTGGCCTCCACATGTCCCATCCTATCTAGCTCCTTCCCCCTTCTCCAGAGCTCCTAAGAGAGCAATTGCAAATGACCTCTGGTGCTAGCATGTGTTGGGGGACAGGCCCAGGGATTTGGGATCAAGAAGACCTGGAGCGCGGTCGTCCTGGGTGGATGTGCAGTGGGATTCGATGCTGCAGACTCTTATTCCCTAAGGCTATCTTGACAACTGACTTTGTACATAGAAAACCTCTCCTTTGTCTTTAAAAGATGAAGAGCCAGTCAAAGCATTTTTTCTCTGCCCATCTGATTGCTCAGATTCCAATGTGAGACGTATTTCCTGTTAATAAGGATAATTTACTATTCGTAGTACTCTGGTTAAAATATTCTGACACAAGTAGTTCAGAGGGATGAGGGTTTCTCATCTCTTTCTTCACAGTTCAGTCACTCATCAGGAAATGCATCTTTATGGATTTGGAAAGAACTGAGAGACATTATTACCAATGGCCCTATTATTATGTGAAGGATTCTTCCCTGAGATTCTTCCCCTGTTTTAACTGACACTGAAACACTGTGAACTCTTTGGAAGACAAATGTCAAGAAAATAAATGTTATGCATTGCTAATTTTAAATGCACTTGCAATATGGTGTCTAATATAAAAGAAGTATTTTTATCTGATATTTGCTATTTATTATCCTTTCCTGCTTTTCAGGTTGAGGAGGCATTATACGTGCTCATAAGTGTTTTTCTTTCCTGCTGATATAAAATTCTTACTTTGTTCCCATTTAAGGAACTCTTTAAGAATAAGGCAAAAATTTATTAAACTATTCTAAAATGGCTTCACACTTGGAGCCTGATTCATTTATGTCAATTTTCAAATTAAATCTTATTGATTAGAAAAAAAAAACAAAGATTTATAGGGAAATTGAGAAGATAGTACAGAGAATTCTCATGCACTTGCACTCAATATCTCCAATTATCGATATCTTATATTAGTACATTAGCGAATGAATATTAGCGAATTAGCGAAATATTAGCGAATGAATCAACATTAAAATATTCGCATTAACCAAAGACCATACTTTATTCAGATTTCCTTTTTTTTTTTTTTGAAAGTTACCATCCCTCATATCACATTAAACTTGTCATCATGTTTTCTTAGGCTCCTCTGGATTTTGACACTTTTTCAGCCTTTTCTTCTTCGTGTTGAACTGGAACACTTTGAGAGGTAGACTTTTTGTAAAATTTCCCTTAGTTGGGACATGTCTGTTGTTTATCTCATGATTGAACTGTGATTGTGGATCATATACAGAGATATACTGCCATTTTTATTATATCATATAGGGGATAGATACTATCAACATGATTTATCAGTCTTGGGAGGCAGATGTCTGCTACCCACTCCTACATGGGAGTTAGAACCTAGCTACACTCTAATTGAAGAAGGCCGTTGGAAATCGCTGTATTCAACTCAGATACACGTGAGTTCAGGTCCGACGCTTCCACATGCTTTTCTCAAAACCTCTCGCAGCACCTACCATCAGGATGTTAGCAGCTAAGTCTACAGGCAGGCAGGATGCGGGTGGGTTGCCCTGAGCTCAGCTCTCAAAAGGAAGCATGCCTCGAAGCCAGCTTTCTACTAGCTGTGTTTTTATGGCCATGAGAACATAGCAGCATTGTAAGTCAGGAGGTTCCATGTACACCGCTCTACTGCACCTGGAGACACAAGCATTGAAGCCTGCAGCTAGGCCCTTGTGTCCTATGAGCTTCTGACAAACTTGTCTAGAGGGGAGGTTCGAAATTCCATCTGAAGGCTGTGTGGAACTGAAGGGCCTGGGGGTGAGCTCAAGTCTCAGAAGCAAGTACCCATTGGACACTGCGTTCAACTAGCTTCTCATGTAAGGAACTTAGTATGTAACACCAAACTAAGAGAACAGTTCCTCAAATATCTCTGGATTGGGATATGAGACACTAGTCGTGTGGGCCGGCACCTTCCACTAACCTCTCACAACCCTTCTGTCACACATCGAGGACAGGCCTGATAGGAGCGAAGTGTATCTGCAGTCAGCATGTGGGAGGTACAGGGCATGAGTTCAACTCTCAGAAGTGTGTATGCTTTGCAGGCAGATGTCTGCTAGACACTTATTAATGGGAGCTAGAAGCCGAGCTACACTCTAATTAAACAAGGACGTTGGCAATCGCTGTATTGAACTGAGATACACGAGAGTACAAGCCTGTCACTTCCACATGCTTTTCACACAACCTCTGTCAGCACCTAACATAAGGATGCCTGGACCTATGTCTACAGGCAGTCAGGATGCGGGAGGGTCCTGCCCTGACCTCAGCTCTCACAACGAAACATGCCTAGAAGCCAGGTTTCAACTAGCTGCGTTTTTATGGCAGTGAGAATGTAGCAGTATTCTGAGTCAGGAGGTTCCAAGATTACCACTCTACTGCACCTGGGGACACCTTCCAGGTCGGCATTGTTCCACTTGCGTCTCAGAATCCTCTGACAAACGTCTCTGGTGAAGACGTTTGAAACTCACTCTGCAGGCAGTGTACAACTGTGAGGGACTGAGTGTGAGCTCAACTCTCAGAAGTAAGTTGCTTTTGGACAAGGCGTTCAGCTAGCTTCTCACCTATGGAACTTAGTATGTAGCACCAGTCTAAGACAGGAATTACTAGGAAATCACTGGATTGAGCTTGGAGGCACTACTCTTCTGTGCCGGGACATTCCACTTACTTCTCACAACACTTCAGTCACGCATCGAGCCTAGGCCTTTTAGAAGCGACGTGTACCTGCAGGCAGGATGTGGGAGGTACAGGCCATAAGCTCAACTCTCAGAAGTGTGTATGCCTGGGAGGCAGATGTCTGCTACCCACTCGTACATGGTAGTTAAAACTTACCTACACTCTGAAGAAGGCCATTGAAAATCACTGTATTCAACTCAGATACACGTGAGTTCAGGTCCGACGCTTCCACATGCTTTTCTCCCAACCTCTCCCAGCACCTAACATAAGGATGCTAGGACCTATGTCTACAGGCAGTCAGGATGCGGGAGGGTCCTGTCCTGACCTCAGCTCTCACAAGGAAGCATGCCTCGAAGCCAGCTTTCCACTAGCTGCGTTGATATGGCTGTGAGAACGTAGCAGCAATGTAAGTCAGGACGTTCCGTCAATACCGCTCTACCACACCTGGAGACGCAACCATTGAAGCCTGCAGCTTGCCCTTGCGTCCCATGAGCTTCTGACAAACCTGTCTAGTGAGGATGTTCGTTTCTCCATGTGCAGGCAGTGTGGAATTGGGAAGGACCGCGTGTCAGCTCACCTCGCAGAAGGAAGTTCCCCAGAGTGACAGCTTTCAACTAGGTACTCAGGTTTGGAAGTTAGTATGTAGCTCCCTTCTGAGGGAGGAATTCCTCTGAAGTCGCTGGATTGAGCTAAGAGACACTTGCCTCTCACAAAACTTGCGTCCCGTATCGAACGAAATCCTTTGAAAGCGAAGCGTACAGGCGTTCAGCATGTGGGAGGTACAAGCCATAAGCTCAATCCAAAGGAGTGTGCATGCCTTGGAGGCAGCTGTCCCCTAGCACGAAATTGACAAGGCAGACAGTTGGTTCTCACTTCGCTACTGTCCTGCATACAACGAAATGCTGTGGAAGTAGACCGTACAGGCAGTCAGGATGGGGGAGGTACAGGCCATAAGCTCAACTCTCAGAAATGTGTATGCCTTGCAGGCAGATGTCTGCTTGCCACTCGTTCATGGGAGTTAAAACGTAGCATGACTCTAATTGAACAAGGCTGTTGGAAATCCCTGTATTGAACTCAGATACACATGAGTACAGGCCTGACACTTCCACATGCTTTTCACGCAACCTCTTCCAGCACCTCACTTAAGGATGATAGGAGCTATGTCTACAGGCAGTCAGGATGCGGGAGGGTCCTGCCCTGAGCTCAGCTCTCACAAGAAAGCATCCCTAGAAGCCAGGTTTCAACTAGCTGCGTTTTTATGACTGTGGTGTCCTTCTAACCTAATCTATATTTGGTCACTCCAGTCCCCAACTGGCCTCAGCTGGACCTGGTGCCTCTGGTACTTAGTTTGGCCTCACCTGGACCTGGTGACTGTGTTCCCACCTGGGCCTCAACTGGTCTTATGACTTTTGTCCCCACCTGGGCCTCACCCAGACCAGGTGACTGAGTTCCACCTGGGTCTTACCTGGACCTGGTGAATCTGGTCCCCTCCTGGGTATCACCAGGACCTGGTGACTCTGGTCCTCACGTGCGCCCCACCTGGACCTGGTGACTCTTGTACCCACCTGGGCATCATCGGGATATGTTTAGTCTGTTTCCCAAGTGAGACTCTGGAACATTTAACTTTGGTCCTCACCTGGGCCTCACCTGGACCTGGTGACTCTGTTTCCCACATGAACCTCACCTGGACCTGGTGTCTCTGCTGTTCTTCTAGCCTCACCTGTACCTGGTGACTCCAGTCCCACTCCCCCCGGGCCTCACCTGGATTTGGTGACTCTGGTCCTCAGCTTGGTTTCATCTGGACCTGGTGACTGTGGTCCCCACCTTGGCCTCACTCAGACCTGCTGACTCTGGTTCCCACCTGCGCCTCACCTGTACCTGGTGATCTGGTTCTCACATGGACCACACCTAGACCTGGTACCCGTGCTGTCCTTCTAGACTCACCTTTAACTGGTAACTCTGGTCTCCACCTGGGCCTCACCTGGACCTGGTGAATCTGGTCCCCACTTGGTCCTCAAGAGGACCTGGTGACTCTGGTCCTGAGGTGGATATCATTGGGACATGGTTATTGTGTTCCCCACCTGGGATTCACCTCGACCTGGTAACTCTGGTCCTTACCTGGGCCTCACCTGGACCTGGTGATTCTGGTCGGCACCTGAGACTACCCTGGATCTGGTGACTGTGGTCCCCACCTGGGCCTCACTTGGAC
The DNA here is from genome assembly GCF_048164855.1 of Canis lupus baileyi. Lineage (NCBI taxonomy): Eukaryota > Metazoa > Chordata > Mammalia > Carnivora > Canidae > Canis > Canis lupus. The sequence continues at coordinate 52,529,763 of NC_132860.1, forward strand.
CTGGTGACTCTGATCCCCATCTGGGCCTCACCTGGCCCTGTTGACCATGGTCCTCAACTGGGCATAATTGGGACCCGGTGACTGTGTTCCTCACCTGGACCAGGTGACTCTGGTTCCCCTCTGGGTCTCACCCTGACCTGGTGACTGTGAACCCCACTTTGGCCTGACTTGGACCTGCTGACTCTGGTTGCCACCTGCGCCTCACCTCGAACTGTTGACTCTGGTTCTTTCAAGGGCCTCCCCTGTACCTGGTGCTTCTGGTCCCCACCTGGGCCTCACTGGGACCTGGTGAGTGTGGTTGCCACCTGCACCTCACCTGGACATGGTGATTCTGGTCCCCACCGGAGCCTCACCCATACCTGTTGACTTAGGTCCCCACGTGGACCTCACTTGGACCTGGTGATTCTGGTCCTTGCCTGGTCCTCACCCGGACCTGGTGACTCTGTCCGGGTGTTGGGCTCCATTTCAGTGAGACGTTTCCAAAGCTCACAGGCCTCAGCTGGAGCCCGGAAGGAGGCAGGTGCGGCCCTAGGGACGGGGAGGCCGCCTCCTGCATGGCCTCCTGCAGTGCGTAAGTGTCCCGCAGATGGCGCCCGACTCCAGGCCCCGCCCAAGGAGCGTGCATGCGCAGTAAGCCTCCTCCGCCTGCACTAACAGGAGCCCGCCTGTGCTTGTGAGGCCTGAGGAGGACGTGGGGTCGCGTCCACGCTGATGAGCCCCAGCCTCCTCAGGACCCGTGGTGAGGCTTCAGTAGGACATTGGGCCGCGTTCACGCTGTCAGGAGTCCCGGTCTCCTCAGGACCCGCGGTGAGGCTTCAGGAAGCTGTGGGGCCGCATCCACGCGACAGGAGCCCCTGGGCCTCCTCAGGACCCGCGGGGAGGCTTCAGGAAGATGTGGGCCCGCATCCACGCTGACATGAGCCCCTGGGCCTCCTCAGGCCCCGCGGGGAGGCTTCAGGAAGATGTGGCGCCGCGTCCACTCTGGCAGGAGCTCCCGGGCTCCTCAGGACCCAAGTTGAGGCTTCTGGAAGATGGGGGCCACATCCATGTTGACAGGAGCCCCGGCCTCCTCAGAACCCACAGTGAGGCTTCAGGAGGATGTGGGGCCACGTCCACACTGACAGGACGCTGACCTCCTCAGGACCCCCGGTGTAGACTTTGGGAAATATGGGGATGTGTCCATGCGGACAGAAGACCCCAGGCTTGTCAGGGCCCGTGGTGAGGCCTAAGAAAGATGTGGGGACCGCATCCACACTGACAGGTCTCCGGCCTCCTCAGGACCCCCTCTGAAGTTTTGGGAAACTTTGGGGCCACGTCCATGCTGACAGGATCCCCCAACCTCCTCAGGTCTTATGGTGAGGCTTGAGGAAAATGTGGGGCCACGTCAACACTGACAGGACCCCCGTCCTCCTCAGGACATGCACTTGGCTTCGGGACATATGGGGCTGCGTCTATGCTGCCAGGAGCCCACAGCCTCCTCAGGACCCGCAGTGAGTTTTCGGGGGGACGTGGGGCCATGTCCAGGGTGACAGGAATCCCCGGCCTCCTGAGGACCTGCTGTGAGGCTTCCAGAGGATGTGAGGCATAGTCCACAGTGACAGGAGACCCGGCGTCCTCAGGACCCGCTGACTATGACTCAGGAACACATGGGGCCGCGTCCGCACTCACAGAAGCCCGGCTTCCTCAGGACCCCCTGGAGGACTCTGGAGGCGCCGTTGGGGGCCACGTCCACATCAGAAGGGACTACTCAGAACCACAGGGTAAGTGAATGGGTAGAATGAATGGTAGGGTCAGGGGAAGGGAGGCAGTTAGTGGTTAGGGTTAAGTCAGATGTTAGGGGTTAGTGATTAGGCTTATGGTTACAGATTAGAGGTTAGGGTGAGGGATAAGGGTAAGGGTCAGTGGTTAGGAGTTAGGATGGGGGTTAGGGATTAGGGAAAGGGGTTAGGGTTAGGGACAGGATTTAGAGTTAGGGTTAGGGTTTAGGCTTTAGGGATTAGGGCAGGAGGTTAGGAGTTGGGGTTAGGGTTATGGTTAGAGTTAGGGTTGGGCTTAGGTTTGCAGTTAGGGTTAGGGGTAGAGGCAGGCACCCCAAAGGGAGGGCGATGTGGGACTCGATCCTGGGATCCCAGGATCACACCCTGAGCCGAAGGCAGATGCTCAACCACTGAGCCAACAGGTGTCCCCCAGGGTTTGGTTTCAAATCTAGTTTGTCTGATATAAGTACGGGTCCTCCAGCTTTCTTTTGCTGTCCATTAGCGTGATAGATGATTTTCCATCCCCTGACTTTCAATCTGCTGGTGTCTATAGGTCTAAGGTGAGCATCTTGTAGGCAGCATACAGATGGATCTTGTTTTTTTAATAAAGATTTTATTTAAGAGAGAGAGAGAGAGAGAGAGGCAGAAAATTAGGCAGAGAGAGAAGCAGGCTCCCCACCAGGAGCCCAATATGGGACTCAATCCCAGACTCCAGGATCACACCCTGAGTCAAAGGCAGAGGCTCAACCCCTGAGCCACCCAGGCATCCCGGATCATGTTTTTTAAGCCACTCTGATACCCTATATCTTTTGATTGGAGCATTTAGTCTATCAGCATTCAGAGTGATTATTGAAAGATATGAACTTAGTGCCTTTGTGTTACCTGTAGAGTTGGTGTTGCTGGTGATGTTCTCTGGTCCTTTCTAGTTTTTTGCTTTTGGTCTCTTTTTTTCCCCCACTAGAAGAGTCCCTCTTAAAATTCCTTACTGGACTGGTTTAGTGGTCATGAACTCCTTTATTTTTTGCCTGTCTGAGATCCTTCTATGCTGAATGACAGCCTTGCTGAAGAAAGAATTCTTACAAATTGAACTCCAATTTAAAAAAAATTAAAAACATAAAATAAATTTTTGCTATTATGATTGAGGAAAATGGCATTTTATGTTCAGAAATTTTTAATTTCTTCCTATGGAGATTAAATAAATTTTGATGATTATTCTTAAAAAAACAAAAGAAAGAATTCTTGGCTCCATACTTTTCCCATTCAGCATATTGAATATTTCCTTCCACTTCCTTCTGGCTTGCCAAGTTTGTGGACAGATCTGCTGCAAACTGATTCATCTTCCCTTGTAGGTTAAGGACTACCTCCCCCAAGCCCCACCTCCACTGCTTTCAGGATTCTTTTCTTGTCTGTGTATTTTGTGACTTTGACTCTGAGGTGCCTGGGTGATGGTCAGCTTCTGTTGAATTTATTGGGAGTTCTCTGTCTCTCGATTTAAGTGTCTGTGTCCTTCCTCAGGTTATAGAAGTTTACATAATTCATTCAAATAAAACTTCTACCCCCTTTTCTCTCTCTTCATCTTCTGAGTCTCCTATGATATGAATGTTATTGTTTTAATAAGTGGCTGAGTTCCCTCAGTCTGCCTCTGTGGTCCATAACCTTTCTTGTTTTTAAGGCTTCCACTTGGGACTGCATCTCAGTTATAGCATTTTTAACGTTGGCCTGACTAGATTTTAGTTCTTTTAGTTCTACAGTAAGGGATTCTCTAGTTTTCTTCTATGCTCTTTTTCCAGCCCAGCTGCTATCTTTCTTTTTTCTTTTTTTTTTTTAATTTTTATTTATTTATGATAGTCACAGAGAGAGAAAGAGAGAGAGGCAGAGACATAGGCAGAGGGAGAAGCAGGCTCCATGCACCGGAAGCCCGATGTGGGATTCGATCCCGGGTCTCCAGGATCGCGCCCTGGGCCAAGGGCAGGCGCCAAACAGCTGCGCCACCCAGGGATCCCTAGCTGCTATCTTTCTAATCATTGTTTTAAACTGTAGTTAGACATCATATATGTGTATTGATGAACTTCCTGGCTGTGAGTACTACCTCATGTTATTTTATGGAGGTGAATTTCTCCATCTCATTATTTTTTCCAGAAAAGAAAGAAGGAAGAAAAAGAAAAACCAAGAAAAACAATAACAACTGCCCTCCCCAATAAAACACCAGATTATTTTGGCCTGGTTGTTAAAAGATTCTAAATCCCAAAATATGAAACACAATTAAAGTACCATGAAAGTAAAAATAAGAAATATATAAGGTACATACATAAAAATTAAAATAAAGCAATTAATAAAAAAGAATCAAAGTAAATAAATGAAAATAAAGCACAAAGTACAAAGGAAGCTAAACCCTACTTTCCAGGGAGAGCTGAAGCTCTGCAGCCTCTGTGGTCCGACAACTTGGTGGCAGCGAGTGGTCTGTGCGGGGTCTGGGGATGGGCCTTGGCACTGATTCTCAGGTGCACATCTGCGGGGTCAGAGGCGGGGTGGGCGTCAGCGCCTCTGGCCTCCAGCGGGCGGCGCTGTGCTGCTCCGTGAGACTCGGCGCTGATGGGAGGGATGCCAGTGGGGACGCTGGGTCCTCTGGCTCTGGGGCTGAGCATCCCGTCCCCCCAGTCTGCAGGGGCCTCCACAGAAGAGCCCCCAAGCCCCCGGGTCTCCGCCGCTTCTCTCAGAACCCTGCGTTCACTCTGCCTGCGTCGGAGCTTCTTTTGGTTTTGTTTTTTTATCTCAGACTGTTGTGCCCAAGATTGTGAATCCGAGAAACCACTGAGAAGCCGACACCGATGCAAACGCACCAGGGTTTATTTACAAGCTCAAGCTTGTGTCCAAGTACACCCTGACACAACGGAGCAGGGACTTGGACCCCGAAGTGGGTTTTAGCTGAGTTTTAAGGGCTGGTCTTGGGGACCTCCAGAAGGGCTGGAGCAATTCATCAAGTTCTGTTTACATTTTGATATGGGGCCTTCAAGGGCATTGAGCTCTGTTCTCATTCTAATAGGGGCTTCCTGCCCTAGACCTGGGCTCAGTTCTTATGCTAATGTGGGGCTTTCAAAGACATTAAGCTGTAAACTTTTGGTTTTTTGCTGTAACTGAAGTAATGGAAATTTCAGCTCTTCTTTGCAGGGGCGTGGGATGGCTGGACGTGTGCTAACACTGGACTTAAAGTGGAATGGCCTTAATTTTCTCGGCCTCCACGCATCCCGTCTTCCTATCTAGCTCCTTCCCCCTTCCCTGGAGCTCCTAAGAGAGCAATTGCAAATGACCTCTGGTGGCAGCCTGTGTTGGGGGACAGGCCCAGGGATTTGGGATCAGGAAGTCCTGGAGCTCAGGCATCCAGGCTGTGCAGCCAGATTCGATGCTGCAGACTCTTATTCCCTAAGGCTATCTTGACAACTGACTTCCTACATAGAAAAGCTCTCCTTTGTCTTTAAAAGATGAAGAGCAAGTCAAAGCAGTTTTTCTCTGCCCATCTGATTGCTCAGATTCCAAACTGAGACATATTTCCTGTTAATAAGGATAATTTACTATCCGTAGTACTATGGTTAAAATATTCTGACACAAGTAATTCAGAAGGATGAGGGTTTCTCATCTCTTTCTTCACAGCTCAGTCACTCATCAGGAAATGCATCTTTATGGATTTGGAAAGAACCGAGAGACATTATTACCAATGGTCATATTATTAGATTAAGGATTCTTCCCTGAGATCCCAAGAAGGCAATTTTTCCTCGGGCTTGAGGAGGCCTCTTGGAGTGAGGTTAAAATCAGAAATTGTGAGTTTGGGTTTCAGATAATGAACTGGTTAGCTACGTAAACACGGACAGGCACTTAGGTTCTTTTTGAATTTCAATTCCCTTAAAAGCTATAGAATAATTTCTAAACACCTCATTGGACTGTTGTAGGATTTCTTTATTGCTAATATAAGTTAACATTCATATGGCACATATTATGTGCCACGAATTGTGTCATGTTTCACATAAAAGAACTCATGGGATCCTCCAACAACCCTATGGGCAGATACTGTTATCTTGATGGGCCAACTAAAGGATTCGAACTCAGGAAGCCTGGCTCCAGGCCATTATGGCCACCAGAAAATATTTATTAAGTACTTACTAAAGTCCTAGGTATTGTACAAATAAAGTCCAACTCTTTACTCATTAGAGCTCTATGGCACAGGCATTATTACTGTCACAGTTTTGCAGAGAAAGAAGTAGGTTCAGAGCCTAAGCTCAAGGGACTTGCCCAGAGCCCTACAATTCAGAGGCAGAAACCTTCCTTTTCCTCATAATATTCTCCTTCCACCACTTACCTTCTCCTTTCTCTAAGTCTTAATATAAATGTTGCTTCTTCTAGTCGTCTTCTCTGAGGCCCCAGTTAGACTAAGCCTTCTTATATATGTACTTGTAGTAAGCTGTATATTTACCTTTATATTGGCTACTATAATCTTGTTTAGTTGTCTTTCGGTCACTTTTTGGTTAGTATCCGTCTCTCCCACCAGCATGGCCTGGAGGGAGCTAGGGACTGCATCTATGTTGGTTAACTTGGTATTCCTAGCACCTTGCACATAGTAGCTATGCACCAAATACTTAATAAATTAATGGATCCCTAACCTTCTTGAGTTGATGTTGATAAACATTGGAACATGAAATGGACAAAGATAAGAATGAAATTGCTGAATGAAATGATAAAAAGCAATTTTATCCATTCACTCATTCAGTATTTTATCAGGTGCCTACTGTGTGCCATATCTGAGCGAAGGAAAACGATACGTGATTCCATTAGGGTATTATAATAGCAACTTAAAAATTGGCCTTCTAAGGCATTTGCTATAGTTGAAAGCTCTAACGAAAAGGCTCAGTGATTAGGAAGGAACTCAAAATCAAAATAAAGTATTATCTGGGCAGTAATTTCCCAGTAAATTTGGTTTAATAAAAATTTCACATGAATCATTTCTTAACTGACACTGAAGCACTGTGAACTCTTTGGAAGACAAATGTCAAGAAAATAAATGTTATGCATTGCTAATTTTAAATGCACTTGCAATATGGTGTCTAATATAAAAGAAGTATTTTTATCTGATTTTTGCTATTTATTATCCTTTCCTGCTTTTCAGATTGAGGAGGCATTATACGTGTTCATAAGTGTTTTTCTTTCCTTCTGATATAAAATTCTTACTTTGTTCTCATCTAAGGAACTCTTTAAGAATAAGGCAAAAATTAATTAAACTATTCTAAAAATGTTTTCACACTTGGAGCCTGATTCATTTAAGTCAATTTTCAAAATAAATCTTATTTATTAGAAAAAAAACACATAGATTTATAGGGAAATTGAGAAGATAGTACAGAGAATTCTCATGCACTCGCACTCAGTTTCTCCAATTATCAATATCTTATATTAGTATGGTACAAATATTAGCTAATGAATCAATATTAAAATATTCGCATTAACCAAAGACCATACTTTATTCAGATGTCCTTAGTTTTTGCTAAGTTACCATCCCTCACATCACATTACACTTGTCCTCATGTTTTCTTAGGCTCCTCTGGATTGTGACAGTTTTTCAGCCTTTTCTTCTTCGTGTTGAACTGGAACACTTTGAGAGGTAGACTTTTTGTAAAATTTCCCTTAGTTGGGACATGTCTGTTGTTTATCTCATGATTGAACTGTGATTGTGGATCATATACAGAGATATACTGCCATTTTTATTATATCATATAGGGGATAGATACTATCAACATGATTTATCAGTCTTGGGAGGCAGATGTCTGCTACCCACTCCTACATGGGAGTTAGAACCTAGCTACACTCCAATTGAAGAAGGCCGTTGGAAATCGCTGTATTCAACTCAGATACACAGGAGTATAGGCCTGACGCTTCCACATGCTTTTCTTACAACCTCTACCAGCACCTACCATCAGGATGTTAGCAGCTAAGTCTACAGGCAGGCAGGATGCAGGTGGGTCCTGCCCTGAGCTCAGCTCTCAAAAGGAAGCATGCCTCAAAGCCAGCTTTCTACTAGCTGCGTTTTTATGGCCATGAGAACATAGCAGCATTGTAAGTCAGGAGGTTCCATGTACACCGCTCTACTGCACCTGGAGACACAAGCATTGAAGCCTGCAGCTAGGCCCTTGTGTCCTATGAGCTTCTGACAAACTTGTCTAGAGAGGAGGTTCGAAATTCCATCTGAAGGCTGTGTGGAACTGAAGGGCCTGGGGGTGAGCTCAAGTCTCAGAAGCAAGTACCCATTGGACACTGCGTTCAACTAGCTTCTCATGTAAGGAACTTAGTATGTAGCACCAAACTAAGAGAGCAGTTCCTCAAATATCTCTGGATTGGGATATGAGACACTAGTCGTGTGGGCCGGCATATTCCACTAACCTCTCACAACCCTTCTGTCACACATCGAGGCTAGGCCTGATAGGAGCGAAGTGTATCTGCAGTCAGCGTGTGGGAGGTACAGGGCATGAGTTCAACTCTCAGAAGTGTGTATGCTTTGCAGGCAGATGTCTGCTAGGCACTTATTGATGGGAGCTAGAACCCGAGCTACACTCTAATTGAACAAGGACGTTGGCAATCGCTGTATTGAACTGAGATACACGAGAGTACACGCCTGTCACTTCCACATGCTTTTCACACAACCTCTGCCAGCACCTAACATAAGGATGCTAGAACCTATGTCTACAGGCAGTTATGATGCGGGAGGGTCATGCCCTGACCTCAGCTCTCACAACGAAGCATGTCTAGAAGCCAGGTTACAACTAGCTGCATTCTTATGGCAGTGAGAACACAGCAGCATTCTGAGTCAGGAGGTTCCAAGAATACCACTCTACTGCACCTGGAGACACTTTCCAGGCCTGCATTATTCCACTTGCGTCTCACCAGCTTCTGACAAACGTCTCTGGTTAAGATGTTCGAAACTCATTCTGCAGGCAGTGTGGAACTGTGGGACTGGGTGTGAGCTCAAATCTCAGAAGTAAGTTGCTTTTGGACACGGGGTTCAGATAGCTTCTCACGTATGGAACTTAGTATGTAGCACCAGTCTAAGACAGGAATTACTAGGAAATCGCTGGATTGAGCTTGGAGGCACTAGTCTTGTGGGCCGGCACCTTCCACTTACCTCTCACAACACTTCAGTCATACATCGAGCCTAGGCTTGTAAAGAGCGAAGTGTACCTGCAGGCAGGATGTGGGAGGTACAGGCAATAAGCCCAACTCTCATAAGTGTGTATGCCTGGGAGGCAGATGTCTGCTTCCCACTCATACATGGGAGTTAGAACCTAGCTACAGGGATCCCTGGGTGGCGCAGTGGTTTACTGCCTGCCTTTGGCCCAGGGTGGGATCCTGGAGACCCGGGATCGAATCCCACATCGGGCTCCCGGTGCATGGAGCCTGCTTCTCCCTCTGCCTATGTCTCTCTCTCTCTCTCTCTCTCTCTCTCTCTCTCTCTGTGTGTGTGTGTGACTATCATAAATAAATTAATTAATTAAAAAAAAAGAACCTAGCTACACTCTGATTGAAGAAGGCCGTTGGACATCGCCGTATTCAACGCAGATACACGTGAGTACAGGCCTGTCACTTCCACATGCTTTTCTCACAACCGTTCCCAGCACCTAACAGGATGTTAGCAGCTACATCTACAGGCAGGCAGGATGCGGGAGGGTCCTGTCTTGAGCTCAGTCTCAAAAGGAAGCATGGCTCGAAGCTGTAGTTCAGGAGGTTCAATGAATACTGCTCTACTGCACCTGGAGACACAACCATTGAAGCCTTCGACTTGCCCCCTGCGTACCATGAGCTTCTGGCATACATCTCTAGTGAGGATGTTCGAAACTGTATCTGCAGTCAGTGTGGAACTGTGAGTGACTGCGTGTGGTCTCACCTCTCAAAATCAAGTTCCCCTGGACACTGCTTTCAACTAGCTTCTCTTGTATAGAAGTTAGTATGTAGTGCCAATGTATGAGAGGAATTCCTCGGTAGTCGCTGGATTGAGCTTCAAGACACTTGTCTCCTGGCCTGCACCTTCCAATTGCCTCTCACACCACTTCTGTCATGCAACGAACCTAGGCCTGTTAGAAGTGAAATGTACATGCAGTCAGTGTGGGACCCAGGAAATTTCTTTTTATTTATTTATGATAGTCACACAGCGAGAGAGAGATAGAGAGGCAGAGACATAGGCAGAGGGAGAAGCAGGCTCCATGCACCGGGAGCCCGACATGGGATTCGATCCCGGGTCTCCAGGATCACGCTCCTGGCCAAAGGCAGGCGCTAAACCGCTGCGCCACCCACGGATCCCGGGACCCAGGAAATTTAACAAAAATCCCCTACTCCTGGACAAGCAGAGGAGGACAGATGCCATTTTGTGCTACACCTGTCACCCCCTGTATGACCCCTACATAAACTGCTTATTGCTTAAGGTGCAGCCCCACCCTAGTCAAGCTTTTGGGCACGCCCTACTCAGAAATCGGCCCATAACAATGTAACCCTGCTTTGTGCCCGCCAAAACTGCACCCCTATTCTGACCAAAGTAATAGGCCAGCTCAAATGGATACTATAGGGTAAGATGTAATTCAATCGGCCACCTGCATGTGGACCGACATGTCTGAGCAACTTTCTGTGTATCCCATGGGCCACTGGCCCCTATAAAGCTGCTATGCCTCTTAGTCTCGGGGTCCAAGTCCCTGCTCCGCTGTCAGGTATACTTAGACCCACGCTCCAGCTTGTAAATAAACCCTCTTGTGTTTGCATCGGTGTCGGCTTCTCGGTGGTTTCTAGGATTCACAATCTTGGCCACAACATTTGGGGGCTCGTCCGGGATCTGAGAGACCTCCAGGACCTTATCCGGAGGATTTCACACGTGGTGAGTGCACTCAACTTTTTCCACCTTTTGCATGTATATTCTCTGAGAGCTCCAACCTGTAGGAATTCCAATCTGTATTAGCTCGGCATTGGCTTAGGCGGACGCGCTGGTGGGCCATCAACCGGGGATCTTGAGGAGACGTCCCTTGCCCCTGTCTGGAGGATGGAGGTCCTATCTGTAAGGAGGACGGAGGTCCACATCTGTATGGAGGACGGGGGTCCTCATCTGTATGGAGGACGGGGGTCCTCATCCGTATGGAGGATGGGGTCCTCATCCGTAAGGAGGACGGGGGACCTCATCCATAAGGAGGATGTTGTCCTCATCCGTAATGACGACAGGGGTCCTCATCCATAAGGAGGTCTGGGGGTCCTCATCCGTAAGGAGGACGGGGGTCCTCATCTGTAAGGAGGGCTGGCTGCCAGCCCTTCGGATTACTTTCTGTCTTGTCTCTGCAGCCGCACTAGAACGTTTGTCTGTTACTGTGTTCTTACCTCTTTGCGCGCTGGTCTGTGTTACCTGTTTGTGTGCTGGTCTGTGTTACTGTGTTCTTGTTAACTGTGTTATACTGTGTTACTTGTGAACTGTCGTAACTGTCTGTGCCTTGGTGTGGACGGGGGACATAATGGGGCAGATGCAAACCATACCCTTGTCTCTTATGCTCTCCCACTTCTTGGATGTTAGGGAAGCACTCTTATTCTGAGCATAGACATACAGAGAGAGAGATTCCAAATTTATTGCATATCAGAATGGCCAACCTTTGATGTGGGATGGCCCCGAAAGGAAATTTTCACCGACCTATTATCTTACAGGTTAAGGCCGTGAACTTCAGGGACAAACCAGATGGCCACCCTGACCAGATGCCCAACATCCTGGCCTGTCAGGACATGATCGAGAATTCCCCTCCTTGGCTAAAACCCGTTTTTACTCCCCAAAGCACACAACTCGCCTGAAGGTAAGGAGAGACTCCGGGTCCACCGCCAGACTCTAATGGCAGGTCTCCAGGCTGCCGCGTGCAAGACTACCAATCTGGCCAAGGTCTATGATGTGAGACAGGGTAAGGATGAGAGTCCAGCAGCCTTCTTAGAGGGAGCAATAGAGGCTTTTAGGCAGTACACCCCTATGAACCCAGAAGCCCCGGAAACAAAGGCCGCAATTATCATGGCTTTTGTTAACCAGGCCGCTCTGAACATTAAAAAGAAATTGCAAAGAGTAGAGAGACTGGGAGAGAAGAGCTTGCAGGACTTAGTGATAATAGCAGAACGAGTCTATAATAGAAAAAGTCCGGAAGAACTGCATGTTACCACCCCACACGCTATTAAAGGGGTACTCAAACAGCCCCCAGACAGCTGGATCAGCAATGCCCATCTGACCCATTATCAGACCCTACTGCTAAACCCCACCAGAATTTTATTTAAGCCACCGACAACCCTGAATCTGGCAACGCTACTCCCTAACCCAGACTGGGACCCCCCTCTGCACGACTATCAAGAAATTTGGGCACAGGTGTACGGAATCAGCGCTGATCTCAGGACCAGCCACTGCCGAACGCCGATGCCACCTGGTACACGGACGGCAGCAGTTTTGTCCGAAAAGGAGTCCAAATTGCGGGGGCAGCCATACCATAACCACAGAGACAGAGACCGTCTGGGCGGAGCCATTGACAGGCTAAATGTTGGCTCAATGGGCAGAACTGATCCCATAGGCCAAGGCACTGACCATGGAGGAAGGTAAACGAATAAACATCTACACCAACAGCAGGTACGCCTTTGCCACCGCTCCCATTCACAGAGCCCTTTACAGAGAGAGAGAGAGCTTCTGACAGCAGAGACAAAGACTGTTAAAAACAAAACGGAGATTCTTGAACTCCTGAGGACCCTCTGGCTGCCCAAGGCCCTAGCCATCATCCACTGTCTGGGGCACCAAAAGGCAGACACACCAGTAGCCAGGGGAAACCGGCTAGCTGATTTAAAAGCAAAGAAGGTGTCCCTTTTGGTGACCCAGGTCTTAGCAACCATGCTACCTGATCCGGGGGAACAGAACCTGCCGGACACCCCCAACTATAGTGATGCTGACTTACACTGGATCAAACACTTGCCTATGACCCAGTGATTGTGTGGCTGGTGGAGGGCCACAGACTCCAGCATCATCTTGCCAGAGGAACTGGGATGGCGAGTCCTATCCAAAACGCATCGGAGTACTCACACGGGAACAAGGAAGATGGAAGACCTCATACGACATGCAAAGATCACTATTAAAGACTCTCGAGCAAAGATCGAGCAGATGGTGGCAAGCTGCCACTCATGCCAGTTAACTAATGCCACCGCCCATGGATCTAACCCAGGCACCTGGCTCCGGGGGGACCGCCCAGGAGCCTACTGGGAAGTGGACTTCACTGAGGTAAAACCTGGAAAATATGGATACAGGTATTTACTAGTGTTTGTAGATACATTTTCAGGATGCACAGAGGCATTTCCCACCAAACCTGAAACGGCACAGACCGTGACCAAGAAACTGCTGGAAGACATCTTACCGAGGTATGGTTTTCCTGTTAAGATTGGGTCAGACAAGGGCCCAGGATTCTTCTCTAAGGTAACACAGGGAGTGGTACTAGTACTTGGGGCAGATTGGAAATTAGATTGTGCATATAGGCCCCAGAGCTCAGGACAGGTAGAGAGGATGAACAGAACATTAAAGGAGACCTTAACTAAATTAGCCCTGGAGACTGGCGGGGACTGGGTGACTCTCCTCCCCTTCGCCCTATATAGGGTGAGGAACTCCCCATATAAGATGGGACTGACTCCCTACGAGATCATGTTCGGTCTTCCTCCACCTGTTATCCCCATTTTAAAACTTGAGGTGCTTGCTGAATTTGATGATCACCAACTTCTTTTCTCCCTCCAAATGTCATGAACCCATGAGCAGGTGTGGCCTAAGCTGAGGGCCCTCTATGAGACTGGGCCACCCCCGGATCCCCATCGATATCGGCCAGGTGACTGAGTGTACGTGTGTACGTGTGGAGATACCAACACCGGACACTTCAACCTCGCTGCAAGGGACCTACACCCTGATCCTGACCACTCCCAATGCTCTCAAGGTCGACGGGATTACTCCCTGGTCCACTACACCCACGTCCAGCCAGCTGACCCACATACCGTTCTCAAGAACTTTGTTCCAGAATGGAAAAGCCACCCGGAAAAGGACAATCCCCTAAAGCTAAGAGTGCACCGTTCTCACTAATTTCGCACCTCCAAGACTCCCTAGTCTGAGGTTGTCCTTCAAAATAGAAAGGGATTAGACTTAGTCTTCTTACAACAAAGGGTGTGTGTGTGGTGTGGGGGGGGAGGGTTATGTGCTGCCTTAAACGTAGAATGCTGCTTCTTAGCTGGAATATAAATGGCAGCGAGAACAGCAACAAGGTTGGTTAAAATCCTGGTTTAATCATTCCACCTGGCTCACTCTAAGAGCAACCTGGACCCTTGATTCGATCCTGCATAGGATCCTCTGAAAAAGGGGGGAATGTGGGACCCAGGAAATTTAACAAAAATCCCCTACCCCTGGACAAGCAGAGGAGGACTGATTCTATTTTGTGCTACACCTGCCACCTCCTGTATGACCCCCACATAACCTGCTTATTGCTTAAGGCGCTGCCCCACCCTCGTCCAGCCGCTGGGCACACCCTAATCGGAAATCGGCTCAGAACAATGTAACCCTGCTTTGTGCCCGCCAAAACTGCGCGCCAATTCTGACCAAAGTAATAGGTCAGCTAAAATGGATACTATAGGGTAAGATGTAATTCAATCGGCCACCTGCGTGTGGACCGACATGACTGTGCACCTTTCTGTGTATCCCATGGGCCACTGGCCCTTATAAAGCTGCTACGTCGCCTCTTAGTCTCGGGGTCCAAGTCCCTGCTCCGCAGTGTCGGGTATATTTGGACCCATGCTGGAGCTTGTAAATAAACCCTCGTGTGTTTGCATCGGTGTCGGCTCCTTGGTGGTTTCTCCTATGTGCAATCTTGGGCACAAGACCAGGGCCTGCGGCCCTGACCTCCCTTCCAGGGCCACACTGACCGCCCCACAGGCCCTCTGTGCCCGAGGCACACAGGCACGGGGATGCGGGGAGGGGAGGAAGTGCCCCGGAACCCGGCCAGCCCAGGCCCCCAGGACAGAGGGAGCACAGACCTCCTAGGTTGCTTTGCACAGACCCTGGTGACCTGAGGCTCGCTGACTGTCACTCTGTCCCAGCCCCTCCTGGCCCGCGGGGCACAGGCTGAGTCCCAGTAAAGTCCGTGGGGTCCAGACCCTGGTGTCTGGCCGCCCCTGGAAGGCACGTGGGGACGTAGGCTGTGTGTGTGCCTGGCGGCGCCCCTGCAGGGGCTGGTTGGGGCCTGGGTGGTGCCCCCTCCTCCTCTCTGGGGGTCTCTCCACGCCCCGAGCACAGAGTTCCTGGAGACACAGAAATGGGCTGGCTGTGCATTTTCGCACCACAACACTTTCTTGACTTGCTACAGCAAACGGGCTCAGAGCCGAGGGTGTGCACCTTCCCCTGGGCAGGGAGACCTTTCTGTCCTTTAGGGGAGGGCAAGAATCACATGGGGTGGTGGGCGGGGGCTGGAGTCCCCCACCTGGGAGCATGTGTGGACTCCGTGTGGGGGCTTGTGTCCTGAGGTTTCAGCCTGAGAGACGGTTCTGAGGACAGCAGAGCTGACCTGGACCTGCAGCTCATGGGCTCCTGTGCTGGGTCCCCGCAGGGCAGCTGGACCCCGGCCTTGGGCCCCCTGTGGCCCCAACACCTGGAGGAGCCTGCCTCCTGCTGTGGGTGTTGGTGGGGCCAACAGCCTACCCCTGTTCTCCCCACCCTGGGGTGTCCCGGGATCCCCAGGGCTGCCCTAGGTCAGTGACCCGGATCTGTGGGGCACGACCAGGGCCCAGGAGGCTACATCCAGCTGTGAGAGGGCTCCCTCATCCCTGAGCCAGAATCCAGGCCCGGCCAAGGCCATGGGGGGCTGGATCCCATTAGTCTTTGTGTTGGACCTGGGGGGGACTCAAATCACCCCAGCCCCCACAGTGCCCAGGGCCAGGCCAGGCCAGGTCCCTCTGGGTTAGGGGCTGGTGTCCTGTGCAGGGTGTGCCGCCCTCCAGGAGGGACAGTGGGAGGAGGCAGGGCACAGTGCATCCTGTGCTCCACTCACCTGCACCCACCCTGTCGGGGGCTCCCGGCATTCCCTCTTCCCTGCAACCCCTGGGTACTATATGGGACACCAAGGCTCTGATGGGAGTAGGCTGTCCAGAGAACCCCGGGGAGGCTGAGCATGTCCCACAGGGGGCAGCTGCACCGGGTCCTTGCTGGGAGCCGATGGTGTGGGGGCAGAGGTATGATGGTGGTGGAGTGTGGGGGTTGGTGTAGGGCTGGTGGTGTGGGGTTATAGTGTGGGTGGGGATTGTGTGGGGGTGTGAGGGGGATGATGTAGGGGGGATGGTAGGGGATGGTATGGGGGTGATGCCATGGGGGATGATGATGTAGGGCAATGGTGTGGAGGTGGGGAATGAGGGGGATGACATGGGGGCCTGCGGACACAGGGCATCCCCTTTCTCTAAGATGCTCACGCAGACGTGTACAGATAAAGGCGACCCCAGTCTGGGGTTTGCTGTGACACCTGCCCCTCGGGCCCCGCGTGATCAGTGCAGGGCCCTGGCTGGACCGGGGGCATTATCTGGGGGTCATCATACTATGTATGTTTACAAATTGCAAATTGTCTCAAATGAAATGCATAGACTTTAGAAATATATAAAGCATCGAGGGTGGGTGTCACCCTGAGCCGTCTGGCCCTCATCGGATCGATGTGTGTCCTGGTCCAGCCACGGTCATGCCGCCTGTCCCCCAGGTCCCCTTACTGCCCCCCACGGCCCCCACCCCAGCCCCTTGCCTTTCAGGCGGCTGTCCCTCAACCCTTTGGAGGTCAGCTCACATGGCAACCCCTGGAGGCCCCATCCTAGTGGCCTCCTCATCCCCGAACTCCGGGTGTGGGGGCACGGGGGTCATCCCCAGCACCTTACCATGCGGCGGTGTGTGTTGTTGGCTGCTGTTGCTACCCCCGGCCTCAGAAGCCCCGTGTTTCCTACCCAGAAGCTCCCGGGCCTCCCCTGGGGCCCCGAACCCCCCCCCCCCGCCCCAGGAGCCTCACGCGACCCCGTAGCGGTCCCAAAACATGGTGTGGCTGCCGAACATCCTGTTGACGTCCAGGCCTATCTGCGTGATGTCCCTGGAGGAGACCAGGGCCTCCTCCTTCATTTCCTGCGGGAAAACCGGGGAGGAGGAGCCGGCATCAGGGACACAGACCCCGACCTGTCACCAGCTGCCGTCCTGGGCAGGGAGCCCTGGGGCCACCATGGGAGTGTGTCCTGCCAAAACCTCCTTCCTTCCCTTGGGAGGCCGGGGATGGCGGCAGTGCGCACCATGCCCATGGGACCTCTGTGAGGGCCTGTGCCCAGCTGTTGTGGGCGGGGAGGTGACTGAGGGTCAGCCTCGGTGGGAGGGGACAGGGGGTCAGCCCAGGTGGGGAGGGGACATGGGGGTGTTGTGCTCAAGATTGTGAATCCGAGAAACCACTAAGGAGCCGACACCGATTCAAACACAGGAGGGTTGATTTACCAACTCGAGCTTGCGTCCAAGTATACCCGACAGGGCGGAGCAGGGACTTAGACCCCGAGGTGGGTTTTAGCTTAGTTTTGTTTTTTTGTTGTTTTGGGTTTTTTTTAGCTAGTTTTAAGGGCTGATCTCAGGGATCTCCAGAAGGGCTGGAACAATTCCTCAAGTTCTGTTTACATTTTGATATGGGGCCTTCAAGGGCATTGAGCTCTGTTCTTATTCTAATAGGGGCTTCCTGCCCTTGGCTTGGGCTCAGTTTTTATTGTCATGTGGGGCTTTCTAGGACATTAAGCTGTAAACTTTTGTCTTTTTTCCTGTAGTTGAAGTAATGTAAATTTCAGCTCTTATTCACAGGGACCTGGGATGGCTGGACATGTGCTAACGCTGAACATAAAGTGGAATGGCCTTAATTTTCTTGGCCTCCACATGTCCCATCCTATCTAGCTCCTTTCCCCTTCCCCAGAGCTCCTAAGAGAGCAATTGCAAATGACCTCTGGTGCTAGCATGTGTTGGGGGACAGGCCCAGGGATTTGGGATCAAGAAGACCTGGAGCGCGGTCGTCCTGGGTGGATGTGCAGAGGGATTCGATGCTGCAGACTCTTATTCCCTAAGGCTATCTTGACAACTGACTGTACATAGAAAACCTCTCCTTTGTCTTTAAAAGATGAAGAGCCAGTCAAAGCATTTTTTCTCTGCCCATCTGATTGCTCAGATTCCAATGTGAGACGTATTTCCTGTTAATAAGGATAATTTACTATCCGTAGTACTCTGGTTAAAATATTCTGACACAAGTAGTTCAGAGGGATAAGGGTTTCTCATCTCTTTCTTCACAGTTCAGTCACTCATCAGGAAATGCATCTTTATGGATTTGGAACGAACCGAGAGACATTATTACCAATGGTCCTATTACTATGTGAAGGATTCTTCCCTGAGATTCTTCCCCTGTTTTAACTGACACTGAAACACTGCGAACTCTTTGGAAGATAAATGTCAAGAAAATAAATGTTATGCATTGCTAATTTTAAATGCACTTGCAATATGGTGTCTAATATAAAAGAACTATTTTTATCTGATATTTGCTATTTATTATCCTTTCCTGCTTTTCAGGTTGAGGAGGCATTATACGTGTTCATAATCGCTGTATTGAAATGAGATACAGGAGAGTACAAGCCTGTCACTTCCACATGCTTTTCACACATCTTCTGCCAACACCTAACATAAGGATGCTAGAACCTATGTCTACAGGCAGTTATGATGCGGGAGGGTCATGCCCTGACCTCAGTTCTCACAACGAAACATGCCTAGAAGCCAGGATACAACTAGCTGCATTCTTATGGCAGTGAGAACGTAGCAGCATTCTGAGTCTGGAGGCTCCAGAATTACCACTCTACTGCACCTGGAGATACTTTCCATGCCTGCATTATTCCACTTGCATCTCTCCAGTTTCTGACAAACGTCTCTGGTCAAGATGTTCGAAACTCATTCTGCAGGCAGTTGGAACTGTGGGACTGGGTGTGAGCTCAACTCTCAGAAGTAAGTTGCCTTTGGACACGGGGTTCAGCTAGCTTCTCACGTATGGAACTTAGTATGTAGCACCAGTCTAAGACAGGAATTACTAGGAAATCGCTGGATTGAGCTTGGAGGCACTAGTCTTGTGGGCCGGCACCTTGCACTTACCTCTCACAACTCTTCAGTAACGCATCGAGCCTAGGCTTGTTAAGAGCGAAGTGTACCTGCAGGCAGGATGTGGGAGGTACAGGCCATAAGCTCAACTCTCAGAAGTGTGTATGCCTGGGAGGTAGATGTCTGCTATCCACTCATATATGGGAGTTAGAACCTAGCTACAGGGATCCCTGGGTGGTGCAGGGGTTTAGCGCCTGTCTTTGGCCAGGGCGCAATCCTGGAGACCCGGGATCGAATCCCACATCAGGCTCCCGGTGCATGGAGCCTGCTTCTCTCTCTGCCTATGTCTCTGACTCTCTCTCTCTCTCTCTCTCTCTCTCTCTTTGTGTGTGTGTGACTATCTAAATAAATAAATTAATAAAAAAGAAAGAACCTAGCTACACTGAATAAAGAAGGCCATTGGACATCGCCATATACAACACAGATACACATGAGTACAGGCCTGTCGCTTCCACATGCGTTTCTCACAACTTCTCCCAACACCTAACATTAGAATATTAGCAGCTACGTCTACAGGCAGGCAGGATGCTGGAGGGTTCTGCCCTGTCCTCAGCTCTCACAGGGAAGCATGCCTAGAAGCGCACTTTCAACTAGCTGCATTCTTATGGCAGTGAGAAGGTAGCAGTATTCTGAGTCAGGAGGTTCCAAGATTACCACTCTACTGCACCTGGAGATACTGTCCAGCTCTGCATTGTTCCCCTTGCGACTCAGAAGCCTCTGGCAAACGTCTCTGGTGAAGACGTGCGAAACTCACTCTGCAGGCAGTGTGGAACTGTGAGGGACTGAGGGTGAGCTCAACTCTCAGAAGTAAAATGCTTTTGGACAAGGCGTTCAGCTACCTTCTCACATATGGACTTAGTATGTAGCACCAGTCTACCACAGGAATACCTGAGAAATCGCTGAATTGAGCTTGGAGGCACTCGTCTTGTGTGCCGGGAGATTCCAATTACCTCTCCCAACACTTCCGACAAGCAGGGAGCCTAGGCCTTTTGTAAGCTAAAGGTACCTGCAGGCAGGATGTAGGGTTACAGGCCATAAACTCAACTCTCAGAAGTGTGTATGCATGGGAGGCAGATGTCTCCTACCCACTCGTAGATGCGAGTTGGAACCTAGCTACACTCTGATTGAAGAAGGTCTTTGGAAATCGCTGTATTCAACTCAGATACACGTGAGTTCAGGCCCAATGCTTACACATGCTTTTCTCACAACCTCTCCCAGCCACTAACATGAGGATGTTAGCAGCTCCGTCTACAGTCAGGCAGGATGCGGGAGGGTTCTGCCCTGAACTCAGATCTCACAGGGAAGCATGCCTAGAAGCCAGCTGTCAACTAGCTGCATTCTAATGGCAGTGAGAAAGTAGCAGGATTCTGAGTCAGGAGGTTCCCAGATTACCACTCTACTGCACCTGGAGATACCGTCCAGGTCTGCATTGTTAACTTGCGTCTCAGAAGCCTCTGGCAAACGTCTCTGGTGAAGACGTGCGAAACTCACTCTGCAGGCAGTGTGGAACTGTGAGGGACTGAGGGTGAGCTCAACTCTGAGAAGTAAGATGCTTTTGGAAAAGGCGTTCAACTACCTTCTCACGTATGGAACTTAGTATGTAGCACAAGTCTACCACAGAAATTACTAGGAAATCACTGGATTGAGCTTGGAGGCACTCGTCTTGCGTGCCAGTAGATTCCAAATACCTCTCCCAACACTTCCATCAAGAAGCGAGCCTAGGCCTTTTGGAAGCTAAAGGTACCTGCAGGCAGGATGTAGGGTTACAGGCCAAAAACTCAACCCTCAGAAGTGTGTATGCATGGGAGGCAGATGTCTGCTACCACTCGTAGATGCGAGTTGGAACCTAGCTACACTCTGATTGAAGAAGGTCTTTGGAAATTGCTGTATTCAACTCAGACACACGTGAGTTCAGGCACAACGATTCCACATGCTTTTCTCAAAACCTCTCCCAGCCACTAACATGAGGATGTTAGCAGCTCCGTCTACAGTCTGGCAGGATGCGGGAGGGTTCTGCCCAGAGCTCTGCTCTCCAAAGGAAGCATGCCTGCAAGCTAGCTATCCACTAGCTGAGTTGTTATGGCCGTGAAAAAGAAGCAGCATTGTAAGTCAGGACGTTCCGTCAATGCCGCTCTACCACCCCCGGAGACACAAACATTGAAGACTGCACCTTGGCCCTTGCTTCCCACGAGCTTCCGACAAACAAGTCTAGTGAGGATATTCGTAACTCCATGTGCAGGCAGGGTGGAACTGGGAAGTACCGCGTGTCAGCTCACCTCACAGGAGGAAGTTCCCCAGAGAGATAGCTTTCAACAAGGTACTCGGGTTTGGAAGTTAGTATGCAGCTCCCTTCTGAGGGAGGAATTGCTCAGAAGTCGCTGGATTGAGCTAAGAGTCACTTGCCGCTCACAAAGCTTGCGTCCCGTATCGAACGAAATCCTTTGGAAGCGAAGCATACAGGCGGTCAACGTGGGGGCGGTACAAACCATAAGCTCAATCCAAAGGAGCGTGCATGCCTTGGAGGCAGCCGTCTGCTGGGCGCGAAACTGACAAGGCAGACACTTGGTTCTCACTTCGCTACTGTCCCGCATACAACGAAATGCTGTGGAAGCAGACCGTACAGGCAGTCAGGATGGCCGAGGCAGAGGCCATGAGCTCAACTCTCAAACTGTGTATGCTTTGCAGGCCGATGTCTGCTAGGCACTTATTCAGGGGAGCTAGAACCGAGCTGCACTCAAACTGAACAAGGACGTTGGCAATCGCTCTATTGAACTCAGATACACGAGAGTGCGGGCCTGTCACTTCCACAAGAGTTTCACAAAACCCCTTCCGGCACCTAACGTAACTATGCTACGACCTCCGTCTACAGGCAGTCAGGATGCGGGAGGGTCCTGCCCTGACCTCAGCTCTCACAAGGAAGCATGCCTAGAAGCCAGCTTTCAACCAGCTGCCTTCTTATGGCAGTGAGAACGCAGCAGTATTCTGAGTCAGGAGGTTCCACGATTACCACTCTCCTGCACCTGGACATACCCCCCAGGTCTGCATTGTTCCACTTGTGTCTCAGAAGCCTCTGACAAACGTCTATGGTGAAGATGTTGGAAACTCATTCTGCAGGCAGTGTGGAACTGTGAGGGACTGAGTGTGAGCTCAACTCTCAGAAGTAAGTTGCCTTTGGACAGGGCGTTCAGCTAGCTTCTCACCTATGGAACTTAGTATGTAGCACCAGTCTCAGACAGGAATTACTAGGAAATCGCTGGATTGAGCTTGGAGGCACTTGTCTTGTGTGCCGGGACATTCCGCTTACCTCTCACAACACTTCAGTCACGCATCGAGCCTAGGCCTGTCTGCAGCGAAGTGTACCTGCAGGCAGGATGTGGGAAGTACAGGCCATAAGCTCAACACTCAAAAGTGTGTACGCCTGGGAGGCAGATGTCTGCTATCCACTCGTACATGGGAGGTAGAAACTAGCTACACTCTGATAGCAGAAGGCCGTTGGAAATCGCTGTATTCAACTCAGATACGCGTGAGTTCAGGCCCAACGCTTCCACATGCTTTCCTCACCACGTCTCCCAGCACCTAACATAAGGATGTTAGCCTCCACGTCTACAGTCTGGCAGGATGCGGGAGGGGTCTTGCCCTGAGCTCTGCTCTCCAAAGGAAGCATGCCTGCAAGCTAGCTTTCCACTAGCTGAGTTGTTATGGCCGTGAAAAAGAAGCAGCATTGTAAGTCAGGACGTTCCGTCAATACCGCTCTACCACCCCCGGAGACACAAACATTGAAGACTGCACCTTGGCCCTTGCGTCCCACGAGCTTCCGACAAACAAGTCTAGTGAGGATATTCGTAACTCCATGTGCAGGCAGGGTGGAACTGGGAAGTACCGCGTGTCAGCTCACCTCACAGGAGGAAGTTCCCCAGAGAGATAGCTTTCAACAAGGTACTCGGGTTTGGAAGTTAGTATGCAGCTCCCTTCTGAGGGAGGAATTGCTCAGAAGTCGCTGGATTGAGCTAAGAGTCACTTGCCGCTCACAAAGCTTGCGTCCCGTATCGAACGAAATCCTTTGGAAGCGAAGCATACAGGCGGTCAACGTGGGGGCGGTACAAACCATAAGCTCAATCCAAAGGAGCGTGCATGCCTTGGAGGCAGCCGTCTGCTGGGCGCGAAACTGACAAGGCAGACACTTGGTTCTCACTTCGCTACTGCCCCGCATACAACGAAATGCTGTGGAAGCGAAACGTACAGTCAGGATGGCGGAGGTTAAGGCCATGAGCTCAACTCTCAGAAGTGTGTATGCTTTGCAGGCTGATGTCTGCCAGGCACTTATTGAGGCGAGGTATTCCCCAGCTGCACTGTAATTGAACAAGGGCACTGGCAATCGCTGTATTGAACTCAGATCCACGTGAGTAGAGTCCTGACACTTCCACTCGCGTTTCTCCAATCTCTCCCAGCACCTCACTAAGGATGTTCACAGCTATGACTATGGGCAGGCAGGATAGGGGAGAGTCTTGCCCTGAGCTCCGCTCTCACAAGAGAGTATGCCTAGAAGCCAGCTTTCAACCAGCGGCGTTGTAATGGCTGTGAGACTAAAGCAGTCTTCTAACTCAGGAGGTTTGAAAAATACCACTCTACTGCACCTGGACACACCTTCCAGGCCTGCCTTATTCCACTTGTGTCTCACAAGCTTTTGACAAACGTCTCAGGTGTAGATTTTTAAAACTCATTCTGCAGGCAGTGTGGAACTGTGAGGGACTGAGTGTGAGCTCAACTCTCAGAACAGAGATTCTTTTGGACTCGGGGTTCAGCTAGCTTCTCTCGTATGGAACTTAGTATGTAGCACTTGTCTAAGACAGGAATTACTGGGAATCACTGGTTTGAGCTTGGAGGCACTAGTTTTGTGTGCCGAGACTTTCCACTTACCTCTCACAGCACTTCAGTCACGCATCGAGCCTAGGCCTGTTTGCAGCGAAGTGTACCTGCAGGCAGGATGTGGGAAGTACAGGCCATAAGCTCAACTCTCAAAAGTGTGTACGCCTGGGAGGCAGATGTCTGCTACCCACTCGTACATGGGAGTTAGAAACTAGCTACACTCTTTGAAGAAGGCTGTTTGAAATCCCTGTATTCAACTCAGATAATCGTGAGTACAGGCCTGACACTTTCACATGCATTTCGCCACCCTGTCCCAGCACCTAATATAAGGATATTAGCAGTTACGTCTAGGGGCAGGCAGGATGCAAGATGGTCCTGCCCTGAACTCAGCCTCAGAAGGAAGCATGCCTAGAAGCCAATTTTCTACTAGCTCGTTCTGATGGCCGTGAGAACGTAGCAGCATTGTAAGGTGGGATGTTCCATGACTACCGCTCTACTGCACCTGGAGACACAACCATTGAATCCTGCCACTGGCCCTTGCGCCCCATGAGCTTCTGACAAACATGTCTAGTGAGGATATTTGTAACTGTATCTGCAGGCAGTGTGGAACTGGGAAGGACCATGTTTCAGCTTATCTCCAAGTGGGAAGTTCCCCAAGAGAGAGCTTTCAGCTACGTTCTCAGGTTGGAAGTTAATATGTAGCTCCCATCTTAGGGAGGAATTCCTCAGAAGTCGCTGGATTGAACTAAGAGGCACTTGGCTCTTGCAAAAATTGCATCCCGAATTGAACGAAATCCTTTGGAAGTGAAGCGTACATGCGGTCACTATGTGGAAGGTACAAGCCATAAGCTCAAGCCAAAGGAGTGTGCATGCCTAGTAGGCAGCTGTCCGCTAGGCGCGATTCTGACAAGAGAGACACTTGGTTTATACTCCGCTTCTCTCCCATATACAACGAAATGCTGTGGAAGCCGTACTTTCAGGTAGTCAGGATTGGGGAGGTACATGCCATAAGCTCAACTCTCAGCAATGTGTATGCTTTGCAGGCTGATGTCTGCTAAACACTTATCGAAGCGTGGTATAGCCAAGCTACACTCTAATTGAACAAGGACGTTGGCAATCGCTGTATTGAAGTCAGATGCATGTGAGTACAGTCCTGGCACTTCCACTTGCATTTCTCCAACCTCTCCCATCATCTCACTTAAGGATGTTAGCAGGTATGACTATGGGCAGGCAGGATGCGGGAGGGTCCTGCCCTGAGCTCAACTCTCACAAGAGAGCATGCCTAGAAGCCAGCTTTCAACTGGCTGCGTTCTAATGGCCGTAAGATCATAGCAATCTTCTAACTCAGGAGGTTCGAAGAATACCACTCTACCGCACTTGGAGACACCTTCCAGGCCTGCATTATTCCACTTGCTTCTCACAAGCTTTTGACAAACGTCTCTGGTGAAGATGTTCAAAACTCATTCTGCAGGCAATGTGGAACTGTGAGGGTTTGGGTGTGAACTCAACTCTTGGAAGAGAGATGCTTTTGGACTTGAGGTTCAGCTAGCTCTCACATATGGAACTTAGTATGTAGCACCTGTCTAAGACATGAATTATTAGGAAATCGCAGGATTGAGCTTCGAGGCCCTAGTCTTGTGTGCCGGGACTTTCGTCTTATCTCTCACAACACTTCAGTCACTCATCGAGCCTAGGCCTGTTACCAGTGCAGTGTACCTGGAGGAGGATGTGGGAAGTACAGGCCATAAGCTCAACTCTCAAAATGTGTACGCCTGGGAGGCTGATGTCTGCTACCCACTCGTACATTGGAGTTAGAAACTAACTACACTCTGATTGAAGAAGGCCGTTTGAAATCGCTCTATTCAACTCTGATAATGGTGAGTACGGGCCTGATACTTCCACATGCAAATGGAATCGAAACAAATAGAATCACATCGAATAGAATCGAAAAGAAAGAATCGGAAACTATCGTACTGATATGAAAAAAAATGGAATTGAATCGAATCGAATCCAAAAGGATCGAATCGCATCGAATTGAAAAGAATCGAATCGAATCGAAAATAATTGAAACAAATCAAATAAAAAGGAATTGAATAGAAAAAATCGAATCGAAATGAATTGAATCGAATCGAAAAGAATCGAATTGAAAAGAATTCAATCGAAGAGTTTCCATTCGAATCGAATTGAATCGAAAAGAATCTAATCGAACCAAAAAGATTAGAATGGAATCAAAAAGAAACGAATCAAAAAGAATCTAATCGGGGATCCCTGGGTGGCACAGCGGTTTGGTGCCTGCCTTTGGCCCAGGGCACGATCCTGGAGACCCGGGATCGAATCCCACGTCGGGCTCCCGGTGCATGGAGCCTGCTTCACCCTCTGCCTCTGTCTCTGCCTCTCTCTCTCTCTCTGTATGACTATCATAAATAAATTTAAAAATTTTAAAAAAAGAATCTAATCGAATCGATTCATAAGAATCAAATCTAATCGAATTGAAAAGTTTCGAATCCAAATGAATCTAACCGAAAAGAATGGAATCAAAAAGAATAGAATTTTTTCAGAAAAAACGAATCGAAGTGAATCGAATCGAAAAGAATTGAATTGATTTTAAAAGAAAGGAATTCGAATTGAAAAGACTCGAATCGAAAGATTCGAATCAAATCGAATCGAAACCAAAAGAATCGAATCGAATAGAATCGAAAAGAAATTAATCGAAAACTATCATATCGAAAAGAAAAAAATCGTATCGAATCAAAAAAATCGAATCGAATTATATCGAAAAGGATCTAATCAATTCTAAACGAATCAAAAAGAATCGAATCGAATCAAAAAGAATCGAATCGAATAGGAAATAATCGAAATAAATCAAATAAAAAAGAATCTCATAGAAAAAATCGATTCGAATCGAAAAGAATCAAATCTAATCGAAAAGAATTGAATCAAATCGAATCGAAAACAATCGAATCCAATCGAATCGAAAACTATCGAATCCAAATGAATCTAATCGAAAAAAAGTGGAATCAAAAAGAATCGAATTGTTTCAGAAAAAACGAATCGAATTGAATCAAATCGAATAGAATTAAATGGAATCGATTTTAAAAGAAAGGAATTCGACTCGAAAAGACTCGAATCAAGATTCGAATCAAATCTAATCGAAACAAAAAGAATCGAATCGAATCTAATAGAATCGAAAAGAAACTAATCGAAAACTATCATATCGAAAAGAAAAAAAATCGTATCGAATCAAAGAAATCGAATTGAATCGAATCGAAAAGGATCTAATCAATTCTAAATGAATCAAAAAGAATCGAAACGAATCGAAAAGAATCAAATCGAATCGAAAAGAATTGAATTGAATGGAATCAAAAACAATTGAATCCAATCGAAAACAATCGAATCATAGAGTTTCAAATCGAATCGAATTCAATCAAAAAGAATCTAATCGAACCAAAAACATTCAAATGGAATCAAAAAGAAATGAATTAAAAAGAATCAAATCGAATTGAATCGAAAAGAATCGAATCGAATCGAATCAAAAATAATCGAATCCAAATGAATCGAGTCGAAAGGAGTGGAATCGAAAAGAATCGAATCGTTTAGAAAGAAACAAATCGAATTGAATTGAATCAAATAGAAAATAATCGAATCGAATCGCACCAAATCAAAAGAATTGAATCGAATGGAAGTGAAAATAATCGAATCAAATCGAATCGAATCAAAATAATCGAATCGAATCGAATTGAAAAGAATCGAATCGATTCGAAAAGAAAGGAATTCAAATCAAAAACATTCGATTAGAAAGATTCGAATCGAATCGAATTGAATAGAAAAGAATAGAATCAATTCAAATAAAAAAGAAACGAATAGAAAACTGTCGAATGGAAATGAAAAAAATCGAATCGAATCGTATCAAAGAGAATCGAATCGAATCGAAAAAGATCGAATGGAATCGATATAAGAATCTAATCGAATCGAATCAAAAAGGATCGAATCGAATCGAAAAGGATCGAATCGAATCGAAAAGGATCGAATCGAATTTTATCGAATGGAAAAGAATCAAATCAAATCGAAAAGAATTGAATTGAATCGAAAAGGATTGAATCGAATCAAATCGAATAGAAAAGAATCAAATCGAATCGAAAAGAATCGAATCGAATTGAATCGAAAAGAATCAAATCAAATCGAAAAGAATCGAATCAAATCGAAAAGAATCGAATCAAATTGATTCAAAAAGAAAGAAATTCATATAGAAGAGGCTAGAATCGAAAAGAATCGAAACGAATCGAATCGAAAAATATCGAATTGAATCGCACCGTATCAAAAGAATCAAATCGAATGGAAGTGAAAATAATCGAATTGAATCGAATCGAATAAAAAAGAATCGAATCGAATCAAAAAGAATTGAATCAAATCGAATCGAAAAGAATCAAATCGAATCGATTCGAAAAGAAAGGAATTCAAATCAAAAACACTCGAATAGAAAGATTCGAATCGAATCGAAAAGAATCGAATCGAATAGAAAAGAAACGAATAGAAAACTATCGAATGGAAACGAAAAAAATCGAATCGAATCGGAGAGAATCGAATTGAATCGAAAAAGATCAAATCGAATCGAATATAAGAATCGAATCGAATCGAATTGAAAAGAATCGAATCGAATCGAAAAGGATTGAATCGAATTGTATCGAATAGAAAAGAATCAAATCAAATCGAAAAGAATCGAATCGAATAGAAAAGAATCGAAAAAATCTAATAAAAAAGAATCGAATCGAATCGAATCGAAAAGAATCAAATCGAATGGAAAAGAATCGAATAGAAAAGAATCAAATCGAATCAAAAAGAAGTGAATCAAAAAGAATCGAATCGAATCAAATCGATTGAAAAGATCGAATCAAAAAAATCAAAGAGAATCGAAACGAATCAAAACGAATCAAATCTAATCGAATTGAAAAGAATCATTGAATCAAATCGAAAAGAATCTAATTGAATCGTATCGAATCAAAAAAAATCAAATAGAATCAAATCGAAAAGAATAGAATCGTATTTAATTGAATCAAAATAATCGAATCGAATTGAATCGAAAAGAATCGAATCGAATCAAAACGAATCAAATCAAATCGAAAAGAATCGTATTGAATCGAATTGAATCGTAAAGAATCCAATCGACCGTAATCGATTCGAATTGAAAAGAATCGAATCGAAAAGAATCAAATCGAACCGAAAAGAAAGGAATCGAATCGAATAGAATCTAATCGAATGGTAACATTGAATCGAAAAGAATCGAATCATATCGAATTGAATTGAAAAGAATCAAATCGAATAGAATCGAAAAGATTCGAATCGAATCAAAAAGAATCGAATCGTATCGAATCAAATCGAATAGAATCGAGTCGAATACAACGAAAAGAATCAAAATGAATCGAAAAGAATTGAATCAAATCGAATCAAATATTATAGAATCGAATCGAAAAGAATCGAATTGAATAGCATCGAGACGAATCGAATCGAAAAGAATCAAATTGAATAGCATCGAAACGAATCGAATCAAAATGAAAAGAATCGAATAGAAAAGAATCTAATCGTATCGAATGGAATCGAAAAGAATCGAATCATATCGAATTGAATCGAAAAGAATCGAATCGAATCATATCGAATTGAAAAGAATCGAATTGAATCGAATTGAATTGAAAAGAATCGAATCGAACTGAATCGAAAAGAATCGAATAGAAATGTAACAAATTGAATCCAAATGATCGAATCGAATCAAATCGAAAAGAATCGAATCGAAACGAAAAGAATCGAATAGAATCGAACTGAAAATAACTGAATCTAATCGAATCGAATAGAATAGAATCGAACAGAATTGAATCGAATGAAAAGAATCTTATCGAATCGAATCGAAAAGAATCGAATCGAATCGAATGGAAAAGAATCAAATCGAATCGAATCGAAAAGAATTGAATTGAAAAGAATCGAATCGAAGAGAATCTAATCGAAACGAAAAGAATCAAATCGAATCGAAAAGAATAGAATCAAAACGAAAAGAGACGAATTGAATTAAATCGAAAAGAATCGAATAGAAAAAAATTGAATCGAATCGAATCGAAAAGAATCGAATTGAAAAGAATAGAATCAAAAAATTCGAATCAAATCGAATCAAAATGAATCGAATCGAATCAAATTGATTGAAAAGATCAAGTCAAAAAACATCAAAGAGAATCGAAACGAATCGAAACTAATCGAATCGAATTGAAAAGAATCGTATCAAATCAAATCTAAAAGAATCGAATCGAATCGAAAAGAATCGAATCGAATTTAATTGAAAAGAATCGAATCCAATTGAATTGAGTTGAAAAGAATTGAATCGAACAGTATCAAATCGAATTGAAAAGAATTCAAACGGAAAAGAATCGAATCGAAACGAAAAGAATCGAATCGAATCGAATTCGAAAGAATCGAATTGAATTGAAATGAGAAGAATCGAATCGAATTGCATCGAAACGAAAATAATTGAATCGAGTTGAATAAAAAATAATCGAATCAAATCAAATTGAAAATAATTGGAATTGAATCGAATCGATAATCGAATCGAATCAAATCGAGTCAAATCGAAAATAATCGAATCGAATCAAATGGATTCAAAAACAATTGAATTGAATCGAATCGAAAAGAATCGAAAAGAATCAAACCGAATCAAAAAGAATCGAAAAGAATTGAATCGAGTAGAATCGAATCGAAGCTAGGGGAAAAGAATTGAATCAAATCAAAAATTATCTAAACGAATCCAATGAAATCCAAAAGAATTGAATCGAATCGAATCGAAAAGTATCGAATCGAAATGTAACAAATCGAATCCAAATGATCGAATCGAATCAAATCAAAAAGAATCGAATCGAAAAGAATCGAATTGAATTGAATCGATTCAAGAAGAATCGAATTGAATGGTATCAAATCGAAAAGAATTGAATTGTATCAAATCGAATCGAATCGAAAAGAATCGAAGAGAATCTAATCGAAACGAAAAGAATCGAATCGAATCGAATTGAAAAGAATCGAATTGAAGAGAATCTAATCGAAACGAAAAGAATCGAATCGAATCGAATTGAAAAGAATCGAATCGAATTGAAACGAAAAGAATCAAATCGAAAAGAATGGAATTGAAAAGAATGGAATCGAAAAAATCGAATCGAAAAGAATCGAATCGAATCGTATCGAATTGAAAAGAATCGAATCGAATCGAAAAGAATCGAATCAAATGGAATCGAATCGAATGAATCGAAAAGAATCGAATCGAATCGAATTGAATAGAAAAGAATCGAATAGGGGATCCCTGGGTGGCGCAGCGGTTTAGTGCCTGCCTTTGGCCCGGGGCACAATCCTGGAGACCCGGGATCGAATCCCACATCGGGCTCCCAGTGCATGGAGCCTGCCCTTCCTCTGCCTGTGTCTCTGCCTGTCTCTCTCTCTCTCTGATGACTATCATAAATAAATAAAAATCTTTTAAAAATGTTTTAAAAAAAAGAATCGAATAGATTCGAATTGAAATGAATCGAAAAAATCGAAACGAATGGAATCATATCAAATGGAAAAGAATCCAATCGAATTGAAAAGAATCGAATCGAACGTAATCGAAAAGAATCGAATAGAAATGTAACAAATTGAATCCAAATGATTGAATCGAAAAGAATCGAATAGAAAAGAATCTAATCGAAACGAAAAGAATCAAATCGAATCGAAAAGAATCGAATCGAAATGAAGAGTCAAGTCGAATCGAATCGAAAAGAATCGAATAGAAAAAAATCGAATCGAATCGAATCGAAAAGAATCGAATTGAAAAGAATAGAATCGAAAAATTCGAATCGAATCGAACCGAAATGAATCGAATCGAATTAAATCGATTAAAAAGATCGAATCAAAAAACATCAAAGAGAATCGAAACGAATCGAAACGAATCGAATCGAATCAAATCGAATTGAAAAGAATCGTATCAAATCAAATCTAAAAGAATTGAATCAATCGAATCAAAAAGAATGGAATCGAATTGATTCGCATCGAAAAGAATCGATCGAATCGTATTGAATCGAAAAGAATCTAATCAAATCGAAAAGAATCGAATCGAATGGAATCGAATCGAATCGAAATTAATCGAAAAGAATCGAATCGAATCAAACTGAATCGAAAAGAATTGAATCAAAGAATATCAAATCGAATTGAAAAGAATTGAATCAAATCGAAAAAAATCGAATCGAAACGAAAAGAATCGAATCGAATCAAATTCGAAAGAATCGAATTGAATTGAAATGAGAAGAATCGAATCAAATTGCATCGAATCGAAAATAATTGAATCGAATTGAATAAAAAATAATCAAATCGAATCGAATCGAAAATAATTGGAATTGAATCGGATCGATAATCGAATCGAATCAAATCAAGTCGAATCGAAAATAATCGAATCGAATCAAATGGATTCAAAAACAATTAAATCGAATCGAATTGAATCGAAAAGAATCGAATTGAATCAAAAAGAATCAAACCGAATCAAAAAGAACCGAAAAGAATTGAATCAAGAAGAATCGAAATGAATTTAATCGAGTAGAATCAAATCGAAGCTAGGGTAAAAGAATCGAATAGAATCAAAAATTATCTAAATGAATCCAATTAAATCCAAAAGAATTGAATCGAATCGAATCGAAAAGAACCGAATCAAAATGTAACAAATCTAATCCAAATGATCGAATCGAATCAAATCGAAAAGAATCGAATTGAATCGAAAAGGATCAAACCGAATCAAAAAGAATCGAAAAGAATTGAATCAAGAAGAATCGAAATGAATTGAATCGAGTAGAATCAAATCCAAGCTAGGGTAAAAGGATCGAATCAAATAAAAAATTATCTAAACGAATCCAATTAAATCCAAAAGAATTGAATTGAATCGAATCGAAAAGAATCGAATCAAAATGTAACAAATCGAATCCAAATGATCGAATCGAATCAAATTGAAAAGAATCGAATCGAATCGAAAAGAATCGAATTGAATCGATTCGAGAAGAATCAAATCGAATGGTATCGAATCGAAAAGAATCGAATCGTATCGAATCAAATCGAAAAGAATCGAATCGAAGAGAATATAATCGAAACGAAAAGAGTCGAATCGAATCGAATCAAAAAGAATCGAATTGAAACGACAAGAGGCGAAGTGAATCGAATCGAAAAGAATCAAATTTAAAAGAATCGAATCGGGGATCCCTGGGTGGCGCAGCGGTTTGGTGCCTGCCTTTGGCCCAGGGCGCGATCCTGGAAATCCAGGATCGAATCCCACATCAGGCTCCCGGCGCATGGAGCCTGCTTCTCCCTCTGCCTATGTCTCTGCCTCTCTCTCTCTCTGTGACTATCATAAATAAATAAAAAAATAAAAGAATCGAATCGAATTGAAAAGAATCGAATCGAAAAATTGAATCAAAAAGAATCGAATCGAATCATATCGAATCGAAAAGAATCGAATCGAATCGAATTGAATCGAAAAGAATCGAATCGAATTGAATAGAAAAGAATCGAATAGATTCGAATCAACATGAATCGAAAAAAATCGAAACGAATCGAATCATATCAAATTGAAAAGAATCGAACCAAATCAAAAAGAATCGAATCGAAAAGAATCGAATCGAACAGACCGAAAAGAATCGAATCGAAAAGAATCGTATCGAATCGAATCAAATAGAATCAAAAGAATCGAATCGATTCAAATCGACTTGAATCGAAAGGAATCGAATCGAACAGTATCGAATCTAATTGAAATGAATCGAATCAAATAAAATAGAAAAGAATCAAATCGAAACGAAAGGAATCGAATCGAATCGAATCGAATTGAAAAGAATTGAATCGAATCGAAAAGAATCGAATCGAAATGAAAAGAATCGAATTGAATCGAAATGATCGAATTGAAAAGTATCGAATTGAATCGTATCGAATCAAAAAGAATCAAATCAAATCGAATCGAAAAGAAGAGAATCGTATTTAATTGAATCGAAAAGAATTGAATCGAAAAGAACCGAGTCGAATCAAAATGAATCGAATCAAATCGAATAGAATCGTATCGAATCGAATCGAATTGAATCGAAAAGAATCAGATCGAATCTTATATACTTGAATCAAAAAGATTCGAGTCGATTCGAATCGAAAATATCAAACCGAATAGAAAAGAATCGAGTCGAAAAGAAAAGAATCGATTCAAATCGAAAATAATTGAATTGAATCAAAATGATTCGAATCGATACGAAACGAATCGAATCGAAAATAATAGAATCGAATTGAACCGAATCGAAATGAAAATAATCAAATTGAATCGAATTGAAAATAATCGAATCAAATCAAATCGAAAATAATTGAATCGAATCTAATAGAAAATAATCGATTCGCATTGAATTGAATCGAAAATAATCGAATTGAACTGAATTGAAAATAATGAAATCGAATCGAAAATAATCGAATCGAAAGTAATCTTATCGAATTGAAAATAATCGAATCGAATCTAATCGAAAATAATTGAACCGAATCAATCGAATTGAGTTGAAAATAATCGAATCGAACCGAATTGAATCGAAAATAATCGAATTGAATCGAATCGAAAAGAATCGAAACGAAACAAAAAGAATCAATCGAATCAAAAATAATCGGATCAAGTCGAAAATAATCGAATCAAATCCAATCAAATCGAATTGAAAATAATCAAATTGAATTCAAATGAATCGAAAATAATCGAATCGAACCGAAATGAATCGAATCAAATAAAAAATTATCGAATCGAATTGAATAAAAAATAATCGAATCTAATGCAATCGAATCGAATCAAAAATATTCTAATAGCATCGCATTGAATTGAAAATAATCGAATCGAATCGATAAGAATCGAATCAAATCGAATCGAAAATAATCGAATCAAACCATCGAATTGAGTCGAATCAAAAATAATCGAATCGCATCAAAAAGAATCAAATTGAATCGAATCGAATCGAATTGAAAAGAATCGATCAAATCAAAAAGAATCGAAACGAATCGAAAAGAATCGAATCGAAAAGTATCGAATCGAATTGAATCAAATCAAATCGAACAGAATTGAATCGAATCAAATCGAAAAGAATCAAATCGAATCGAAAAGAATAGAATCGAAAAGAATAGAATTGAATCGAATTGAAAAGAATAGAATTGATTCGAAAACATTCGAATCGAATTGAATCAAACCGAAAAGAATCAAATCGAAATCGAAATCAATCAAATCAAATCGAATCGAAAAAAATCGAATCGAATCGAAAAGAATCAAATCAAAAGATTTGAATCGAATTGAATCGAATCAAAAGGAATCGAATCGAAAAAATCGAATCGAATTGAAAAGAATAGAATCGAATTGAATCGAAGAGAATCAAATCGAAAAGAATAGAATTGAATTGTATCGAAAAGAATCGAATCAAATCGAATGGAAAAGAATCGAATCGAATCGAAAAAAAATTGAGTCGAATTGAAAAGAATCGAATCGAATTGTAAAGAATCGAATTGAATCGCATCAAAAAGATTTGAATCGAATCGAACTGAAAAGAATCGAATTGAAATGAATCGAATCAAAAAGACTAGAATCGAATCGAATCAAAAAGAATCGAATCGAATAAAATTGAATCGAATAGAAAAGAATCTATCTAATCGAAAAGAATCAAATCGATAAGAATCGAATTGAAAGAATTGAATCGAATCGATTCGAATCGAAAAGAATTGAATCATATCGAATCGAATCGAATCGAAAAGAATCGAATCGAATCAAATCCCTAACCTTAACCCCTAACCCCTAACACTAAACCTATCCTAACCCTAAGCCTTAACCCTAACACTTAACCCTAACCCTAACCGTAATGCTAACCCTAACCCTAACCCCTAACCCTACCCCGAACACTAACCCTAAACTTAACCCGTACCCTAACCAAACCCATACCCTAACCCTAACAGGTACACTAACACTAACCTGTACCCCAACCCTAATCCAGACCCTAACCCGTATCCTAACCCTAAGCCCGTCCCCTAACCCGTACACTAACCAGTCCCCTAAACCTAACCTAACCAGTACTCTAACACTAACCCATATCCTAACCCGTACCCTAACCCGTATCCTAACCCTAACTAACACGTACCTAACCATAACCCTAACCCTAACCCTAACCCCTAACCCTAACCCTAACACCTAACCGCTAACCCTAACCCTAAACCAAAACCTAACCCTAACCCCTAACCCTAACCTTAACCCCTACCCCTACCCCTAACCCTAACCTGAACCCCTAACCACTAACCCTAAACCTAACACTAACCTTTAACCCGAACCCTTAACCCTAACACTAACCCTAACCCTAATCCTAACACTAACCCAAACCCAACCCTAAACACTAACCCTAACCTTAACCCCTAACCTTAACCCTAACACTAACACTAACCCTAACACCTAAACACTAACCCTAGCCCTAACCCCTAACCGCTAACCCTAACCCTACCCCTAACCCTTAACCCTAACCCTTAACCCGAACCCTAATCCAAAACCTAACCCCTAACCCTAACCAAAACCCATAATCCCTAACCCTAACCCTTAACCCTACCCTTAACCCTAACCCTAACCCAAACCCTAACCCTAACCCCAAACCCTATCAGTAACCCCAAACCTTAACCCTAACCCTAACGCAAACACTACCCCTAACCCTAACCCCTAACCCTAACCTCTAATGATCTCCGTAACCCTTAAACTCAACACTTAACCCTAAACCTAAACCTAAACCTTACCCTAACCTGTACCCTAACCCTAACCGAACCCTAACCGTAACCCGTACCCTAACCCTAACCCGTACCCTAACCCTGAACCATACCCTAACCCCAACCTTAACCCGTACACTAACCCTAACCCGTATCCTAACACTAACCCATACCCTAACCCTAACACGTAACCTAAATCTAACCCTGACCCTAACCCAAACAATAACCTAACCTAACCCTAACCCGTGCCCTAACCCTTACGCTAACCCCAACCCTAATGCTAACCCGTACACTAACCCTAAATGGTACCCTAACACTAACCCTAACCCGTACCCTAAACCTAACCCTAAAATTAACCCTAACCCGTACCCTAACCCTATACCATACCCTACCCTAACCCTAAACATAACCCGTACCCTAACACTAAAACTACCCCTAAACCAAACGCTAACTCTAATCATAACCCTAACCCTATCTCTAAACCTAACCCTAAACCTAACCT
The DNA here is from genome assembly GCF_048164855.1 of Canis lupus baileyi. Lineage (NCBI taxonomy): Eukaryota > Metazoa > Chordata > Mammalia > Carnivora > Canidae > Canis > Canis lupus. The sequence goes on from NC_132860.1 coordinate 52,566,892, forward strand.
AACTGTAACCCTCACACTAACCGTATCCCTAACACATAAACTAACCCTAACCCTAACCCTAACCCATAAACTAAACCTAACCCTAACCCTAACCCTAAACAGTGCCCTAACCCTAACATGTACCTTAACCCTAACCCTAACCCTAAACCTAACCCTAAGCCGTACCCTAACCCTAACCCTAATCCGTACCCTAACCCATACCGTGACCCTAAACCTAACCCGTACCCTAAACCTAACCCTAACTCTAACCTGAACCCTAACTCTAACCTGTACCCTAACCCTAAACCATAACGTAACCTGTACCCTAACCTGTACCCTAACCCGTACCCAAACCCTAATCCTATCCCGTTCCCTAACCCAAACCCTAACACTAACCCGTACACTAACCCGTAACCGTAGCCATACCCTAACCCATAAACAAACCTATACCCTACCCCTAACCCTAACCTGAACCCGTACCCTAAGCCTAAGCCTAACCCCAACCCTAACCCTAACCCGTTCCCTAACCCTAACCCAAAACATATCCCATACCCTAACCCTAAACCTAACCCTAACCCATAACCTAACCCTAACCCGTAACCTAAACCTAACACTATACCTAACCCTAAACAGTACCCTAACCCTAGCCCTAACCCTAAAGACTAACCCTACCCCTAACCCTAACCGAAACCTAACCCTAACACTAACCCTAACCGTAACCTACCCTAACCCTAACCCTAACCCGTACCCTAACCCAAACCCTAACACCGTAAACCTAACCCTATCCTGTACCCTAACCCTAACCCTAACCCTAACCCAAACCCTAACCGTTACCAGTACACTAACCCATACCTTAACCCGTACCGTAATCCATACCATATCTCTAAACCGTACCCTAACCCTAACCCTAACCCTAATCTGTACCCTAACCTAAGCCTAAACCGAACCCTAATCATAACCCTAACACTAACCCTAACCCGTAGCCTAACCCGAACCCGAACCCTAAACATAACCGAAACTCTAACTCTAACCCTAACCCTAACGCTGAACAGTACCCTAAACCTAACCCTATCCCATACACTAACCCTAAACCTAACCCTAAACCTAACCTTAACCCATACCCTAATCCTAACCCGTACCCTAACGCTTACCCTAAGCCTCACCCGTACCCTAACCCAAACTCTAACCCATACCCTAACCCTAATCTTACCCCAACCCTAAACCTAACGAAACCCAATCCCTAATCCTAACCTTAACCCTAACCTAATCCTAACCTTAACCCTTACCCTATCCCTAACCCTAACTCGTAACCTAACCCTAACCCTAACCCTAAACAGTACCCTAACTTTAACCCTAACCCGTACCCTAACCCTAACCGTAAACCTAAACCGAACCCTAACCCGTACCCTAACACTAACACTAACCCATACCCTAACCCGTAACCTAACCCGTAACCTAACTCTAACCCTAAACCTAATCCTAACCCGTAGCCTACCCCTAACCCTAACCTGAACCCTAACCCTAACCCTAACTCTAAGCTTAAACAGGACCCTAACCCTAACCCGTAACCTAACTCAAACTTTACAGCGTTGGAAGTCAGGTCGTTCCATGAATAAAGCTCTACTGCACCTGGAGACACAACCTTGAAGCCTGCAGCTTGCCCCTTGTGTCCCATGAGCGTCTCACAAACATGTCTAGTGAGGATGTTCGTAACTCCATCTGCAGGCAGTGTGGAACTGGGAAGGACCGCGTGTCAGCTCATCTTGCAGAAGGAAGTTCCCCAGAGAGACAGCTTTCAACTAGGTACTCAGGTTTGGAAGTTAGTATGTAGCTCCCTTCTGAGGGAGGAATTACTCAGAAGTTGGATTGGGCTAGGAGACACTTGCCTCTCACAAAAATTGTGTCCCGTATCGAACGACGTCCTTTCGAAGTGAAAGGTACAGGCGGTCAGCATGTGGGAGGAACAAGCCATAAGCTCATCCAAAGGAGTGTGCATCACTTGGAGGCAGGTGTCCGGTAGTCGCGAATTGACAATGCAGACACTTGGTTCTCATTCCGCTACTGTCCCGCATAGAAGGGAATGCTGTGGAAGCGATCCGTACAGGCCGTCAGATTGTGGGAGGTACAGGCCATAAGCTCAACTCTGAGAAGCGTGTATGCCTTGCAGGCTCTGCTAGCCACTCTTTTATGGGAGTTAGAACCTAGCTACACTTTAATTGAACAAGGCTGTTGGAAATCGCTGTATTGAACTCAGTTACAAGTGACTACAAGCCCGAAACGTCTACATGCTTTTCACAACCTCTTCCAGCACCTAACATAAGGATGTTAGGACCTATGTCTACAGGCAGTCAGGTTGCGGGAGGGTCCTGCCCTCACCTCAACTCTCACAAGGAAGCATGCCTAGAAGCCAGCTTTCAACTAGCTGCATTTTTCTGGCCCTGAGAACGCAGCAGTATTCTAACTCAGGAGGTTCCAAGAATACCACTCTACTCCACCTGGAGACACCTTCCAGGCCTGCATTATTCCACTTGCGTCTCACAAGCTTCTGACAAGGGTCTCTGGTGAAGACGTTGGAAAGACATTCTGCAGGCAGTGTGGAACTGTGAGGGACTGCGTGTGAGCCCAACTCTCGGATGTAAGTTGCCGTTGGATGCAGGGTTCAATTAGCTAGTATGGAACTTAGTATGTAGCACCAGTCTAAGACAGGAATTATTAGGAAGTCGCGGGATTGAGCTTGGAGGCACTACTCTTGTGGGCCTCACCTGGATGAGGTGACTGGTTCTCACCTGGGACTCAACTGGACCTGATAACTTCACTCCACACTTTGGCCTCACCTGGCCCTGATGACTCTGGGCCCCACCTAGGCCTCAATCTGGACTTGATGACTGTGGTCCCCACCTGGGTCTCACCAGGACCTGGTGACTCTTGTTCCCACATGACCCACACCTGGACCTGGTGACTGTGGTGTTCTTGTAGACTCACATTTACCTGGTGATTCTAGTCCCCACCAGGGCCTCACCTGGATCTGGTGACTCTGGCCTGCAGGTTGGCCTCACCTGGACCTGGTGAGTGGGGTTGCCACCTGGGCCTCACCCATACCTGGTGACACAGGTCCCCACGTGGGCCTCACTTGGACCTGGTGAATCTGGTCCTTACCTGGTCCTCACCCGGAACTGGTAACTCTGGTCACCACCTGGGCCTCACCTGGACCTGGTGAATCTGGTCCCCATCTGGGCCTCATGCAGTCCTGGTGACTTTGTTCCCCACCTGGACCTGATTGCTGTGGACTCCTTGGCCTCACCTGGAACTGGTGACTCTGATCCTAACTGGGCCTCACCCAGATCTGGTGACTCTGGTCCTCACCTGTGGACCATTATGACCTGGATACTCTGTTCCACACCTGAGCCTCACCTGGACATGATGACTCTGGATCCCCTCTGGGCCTCACCCTGACATGGTGACTCTGGTCCCCATGTAGGGGGGTGATGTCACATGGACCAGGTGAATCTGGTACCCCTCTAGGCCTCAACTAGACCTGGTGACTCTGGTCCTCAACTGGGCCTCACCAAGACCTAGTGAATATGCTCCCCACCTGTGCCTCATCTGGACCTGGTGACTCTGGTTCTACCTGGACATCATCGGGACATGGTTACTCTATTCCCCACTGGGACTGACCTGATCCTGGTAACTCTGGTCCTGACTTTGGCCTCTTCTGTACCAGGTGACTCTGGCTCCACCTGGGCCTCACCTGGAACTGGTGACTCTGATCCTCAGCATGGCCTCACCTGACCTGGTGACTGTGGTTCCCATCGGGACCTCACCTGGACCTCATGTCTCTGGTCCCACCTGGGCCTCACCAGGACCTGGTGTCTCTGGTACCCACCTGGATAGCATCAGGATATGGTTACACTGTTCACTAACAGTGACCCAGCTGGACCTATTAACTCTGATCTTCACCTGGGCCACACCTGGACATGGTGACACTGGTTCCCACCTGGGTCTCACCTGGACCTGGAGAGTCGGATCCCCACCTGGTCCTCACCTGTAACTGGTGATTCTCATTCCCACATGGACATCATGTGGACCTGGTGTCTGCAGTGTTTCTAGCTTCTCATGTACCTCGTGACTCTGGTCCCCACCAGGGCCTCACTGGGACCTGGTGAGTGTGGTTGCCACCTGCACCTCACCTGGACCTGGTGATTCTGGTCTGCACCTGAGACTACCCTGGATCTGGTGACTGTGGTCCCCACCTGGGCTTCACCTGGATTTGGAGACTCCGATCCCCATCTGGGCCTCACCTGGCCCTGTTGACCATGGTCCTCAACTGGGCATAATTGGGACCCGGTGACTGTGTTCCACAACTGGACCTCACCTGAACCAGGTGACTTTGGTCCCCCTCTGGGTCTCACTGTGCCCTAGTGACTGTGAACCCCACTTTGGCCTGACTTGGACCTGCTGACCCTGGTTGCCACCTGCGCCTGACCTCGAACTGTTGACTCTCGTTCTTTCAAGGGCCTCCCCTGTACCTGGTGATCCTGGTCCCCACCTGGGCCTCACCTGGATGTGGTGACTTGTCACCACCGGGGACTCACCTGGACCTGGTTACTGTGTTCCACACCTGGGCCTCAAGTAGACCTGTTGACCATGGTCCCCAAGCCGGCCTCACATGGACCTGTTGCCTCTGATCCCCACCGGGGCCTCACGTGTACCTGGTAACTCTGGTCCTCACCTGGGCCTCATCTGGACCTAGTGACTCTGGTCCCCACCTTGGCTTCACCTGGATCTGGTGACTCTGGTCCCCACCTGGACTTCACCTGGATCTGGTGACTCTGGTCCCCACCTGGACTTCACCTGGATCTGGTGACTCTGGTCCCCACCTGGACCTCTCCTGGACCTGGTGACTCTCTTTCCAATATGGACCTCACCTGGATCTGGTGACTCTGGTCCTCAGTTTGGCCTCACCTGGACCTGGTGTCTCTCGTCCCCACTTTGACCTAACTCAGAACTGCTGAATCTTGCCCCACCTAGGCCTCACCCAGACCTGGTGACTCTTGTCCCCAGCTATGCCTCAATTCGACCTGATGAATCTGGTCCTCACGTGGGCCTCACATGGACCTGGGACTCAGCTGGATAGATGGCTCTTGTTCCCACAAGGGGCTCACCTGATACTGGTGACTGTGGTCTTATTCTATGCCTCACCAGGACCTAGTGATTCTGATCCCCATCTGGGCCTGGCATGGCCCTAGTGACTCTGGTCCTCACCCAGGCATCACTGGGACCTGGATACTCTATTCCACACCTGGGCCTCACTTTGACCAGGGACCTCTGGTCCCATTCTGGGCCTCAAACTAAAATGGTTACTCTGGTTCCCCCTCTGGGCCTCACCCTTACCTGGTGACTCTGGTCACCCCTTGGGCTTCACTTGGACCTGGTGAATCTGGTCCTTAGCTGGTCCTCACCTGGATCTGGTGACTGGTCACCACCTGGGTCTCACCTGGACTTGGTGAATCCTGTTGCCACCTGGGCCTCACCTGGACCTTGTGACTGTGGTCCCACCTAGACCTCACCTGGATCTGGTGGCTCTGGTTCCCATATGGGGCTCTCCTGGACCTGGTTCCTGTGGTCTCCATCTGGCCTCACCTGGAACAAAATGACTCTGATCCATATTTGGGCCTCACCTGGACCTGTTGACTCTGGTCCTTACCTGGGCATCATTGGGACCTGGTTACTCTCTTATATACCTGGGCCTCACCTGGACCTGGTGACTCTGGTCCCCCTCTGGACCTCACCCTGACCTGGTGACTGTGGTCTCACCTGGGCTTCACCTGGATGAGGTGACTGGTTCCCACAGGGACCTCACCTGGACCTGGTGACTCAGGTCCTCATATGGGCATCATGGGACCTGGTTTCTCAGTTCCACATCGGGGCCTCACCTGGACCTAGTGATTCTCGTCCCCCTCTGGGCCTCACCCTGATGTGGTGACTCTGGTCCCCACCTGGATATCACCAGAACCAGGTGACTCTGGTCCCCCTCTGGGACTCACCCGGAGCTGGGGACACTGGTCCTCAACTGGGCCTCAACAGGACCTGGTGAATCTACTCCTCACTTAGGCCTCGTCTGGACCTTGTGACTCTTGTCCCGCCTGGCATCAATGGGACATGGTTACTCTGTTCCCCACATGGGCTTCACCTGGACATGATAACTTTGCTCCACACTTTGGCCTCACCTGGCCCTGATGACTCTGGGCCCCCCACCTAGGCCTCAGTCTGGACCTGGTGACTGTGGTCCCCACCTGGGTCTCACCTGGACCTGGTGACTCTCGTTCCCACATGAACCACACCTGGACCTGGTGACTGTGGTGTTCTTGTAGACTCACATTTACCTGGTGACTCCAGTCCCCACCAGGGCCTCAACTGGATCTGGTGACTCTGGCCTGCAGATTGGCCTCACCTGGACCTGGTGAGTGGGGTTGCCACCTGGGCCTCACCCATACCTGGTGACTCAGGTCCCCACGTGGGCCTCTTGGACCTGGTGAATCTGGTCCTCACCTGGGCATCATAGGTACCTGGTTACTCTGTTCCACACCTGAGCCTCACCTGGACATGATGACTCTGGAAACTCTCTGGGCCTCACCCTGACCTGGTGACTCTGGTCCCCATCTGGATGTCACCTGGACCAGGTGATTCTGGTACCCCTCTAGGCCTCGACCAGACCTGGTGACTCTGGTCCTCAACTGGGCCTCACCTGGACCTAGTGAATATGCTCCCCATCTGGGCCTCATCTGGACCTGGTGACTCTGGTCCCTACCTGGGCATCATCGGGACATGGTTCCACTGCATGGCCTGCAGGTTGGCCTCACCTGGACCTGGTAACTCTGGTCCGTACCTGGGCATCATCGGGATACGGTTCCTCTGCATGGCCTGCTGGTTGGCCTCACCTGGACCCGGTAACTCTTGTCCTCACTTTGGCCTCTTCTGTACCAGGTGACTCTGGCCCCACCTGGGCCTCACCTGGAACGGGTGACTCTGATCCTCAGCAGCATGCCTCAAATGCACCTTTCCACTAGCTGCGTTCACATGGCCGTGAGAATGTAGCTACATTGTAAGTCAGGAGGTTCCATGTATACCACTCTACTGCACCTAGAGACACAAACATTGAAGCCTGCAGCTAGCTCCTTTTGTCCTATGAGCTTCTGACCAACACGTCTAGTGAAGATGTTCGAAATTTCATCTGAAGGCCATGAAGGTGAGCTCAAGTCTCAGAAGAAAGTACCCTTTGGACACTGCGTTCCACTAGCTTCTCATGTACTTACTATGTAGCACCAATCGTAGAGTGCAGTTCCTCACATATCTCTGGATTGGGCTTGGAGACACTAGGCGTGTGGGCCGGCACCTTCCACTAACCTCTCACAACCCTTCTGTCACGATTCAAGCCTAGGCCTGATAGGAGCGAAGTGTACCTGCAGTCAGCATGTGGGAGGTACAGGGCATAATTTCAACTCTCAGAAGTGTGTATGTTTTACAGGCAGATGTCTGCTAGACACTTATTTATGGGAGGTAGAACCGAGGTACACTCTAATTAAATAAGGACGTTGGCAATCGCTGCATTTAACTCAGATATACGTGAGTCAGGCCTGTCACTTCCACATGCTTTTCACACAACCTCTTCCAGCACCTAACATAAAGATTCTAGGACTTATGTCTACAGGCAGTCAGGATGCGGGACGGTCCTGCCCTGACCTCAGCTTGTACAAAGAAGCATGCCTAGAAGTCAGCTTTCAACTAGCTGCGTTCTTATGGCAGTGAGAATGTAGCAGTATTCTAATTCAGGAGGTTCCAAGATTACCACTCTACTGCACCTGGAGACACCTTCCAGGCCTGCATTATTCCACTTGCGTCTCACAAGCTTCTGACAAACGGCTCTGGTGAAGATGATCAAAACTCATTCTGCAGGCAGTGTGGAACTGTGAGGGACTCGGTGTGAATTCAACTCTCAGAAGAGAGACTCTTTTGGACTCGGGGTTCAGATAGCTTCTCACCTATGGAAATTAGTATGTAGCACCTGTCTAAGACAGGAATTACTAGGAAGTCGCTGGATTGAGCTTGGAGGCACTAGTCTTGTGTGCCGGGACTTTCCACTTACCTCCCACAACACTTCATCATGCATCGAGCCTAGGCCTTTTAGCAGCGAAGTGTACCTGCAGGCAGGATGTGGGAAATACAGGCCATAAGCTCAACTCTCAAAAGTGTGTACGCCTGGGAGGCAGATGTCTGCTACCCACTCGTCCATGGGAGTTAGAAACTAGCTACACTCTTTGAAGAAGGTCGTTTGAAATAGCTGTATTCAATTCAGATAATCAGGAGTACGGGCCTGAAACTTCCACATGCATTTCACCGACCTCTCCCAGCCCCTAACATAAGCATATTAGCAGGTACGTGTATGGGCAGGCAGGATGCGGGAGGGTCCTTCCATGAGCTCAGCTCTCAGAAGGAAGCATGCCTAGAAGCCAGCTTTTTACTAGCTCGTTCGGATGGCCGTGAGAACGTAGCAGCATTGTAAGGCAGGACGTTCCATGAATACTGCTCTACTGCACCTGGAGACACAACCATTGAAGCCTGCAGCTGGCCCTTGCATCCCATGAGCTTCAGACAAACATGTTTAGTGAGGATTTTCGTAACTGCATGTGCAGGCAGTGTGGAACTGGGAAGGACCGCGTGTCAGCTCATCTCCGAAAGGGAAGTTCCCCAGAGAGAGAGCTTTCAGCCAGGTACTCAGGTTTCGAAGTTAGTATGGAGATCCCATTTGAGGGAGGAATTCCTCAGAATTCGCTGGATGGAGCTAAGAGACACTTGCCTCTCACAAAACTTGCATCCCATATCGAACGAAATCCTTTAGAAGCATAGCGTACAGGCGGTCAACCTGTGGGAGGTTCAAGTCCTAAGCTCAATCCAAAGGAGTGTGCATTCCTGGGAGGCAGCTGTCCCTAGGCGCGAAATTGACAAGGCAGACACTTGGTTCTCACTCCGCTCCTCTCCCGCATACACCGAAATGCTGTGGAAGTGGAACGTCCATGTAGTCAGGATGGGGGAGGTACAGGCCATAAGTTCAACTCTCAGAAGTGTGTACGCTTTGCAGGCCGATGTCTGCTAGACACTTATCGAGGCGAGGTATATCCGAGCTACACTCTAATTGAACAAGGACATTGGCAATCCCTGTATTGAACTCAGATACACGTGAGTAGAGTCCTTACACTTCCACTGGCATTTCTCCAAACTCTCCCAGCACCTCACTTAAGGATGTTAACAGCTATGACAATGGGCAGCCAGGATTCGGGAGGGTCCTGCCCTGAGCTCAGATCTCACAAGTGAGCAAGGCTAGAAGCCAGTTTTCCACTAGCTTCATTCTAATGGCCGTGAGACCATAGCAGTCTTCTAACACAGAAGGTTCGAAGAATACCAGTCTCCTGCACCTGGAGATACCTTCCAGGCCAGCATTATTCCACTTGCGTCTCATAAGCTTCTGACAAACGTCTCAGGTGAAGATGTTCAAAACTCATTCTGCAGGCAGAGTGGAACTGTGAGGGACTGGGTGTGAATTCAACTCTCAGAAGAGAGATGCTTTTGGACTCAGGGTTCAGCCAGCTTCTCACGTATTGAACTAAGTAGGTAACACCTGTCTAAGACAGGAATTACTAATAAATCGCTGGATTGTGCTTGGAGGCACTAGTCTTGTATGCCAGGACTTTCCACTTACCTCTCACAACACTTCAGTCACGCCTCGAGCCTAGGCCTGTTTGCAGCGAAGTGTACCTGCAGGCAGGATGTGAGAAATACAGGCCATAAGCTCAACTCTCAAAAGTGTGTACGCCTGGGAGGCAGATGACTGCTACCCAGTCGTACATGGGAGTTAGAAACTGGCTACACTCTTTGAAGAAGCCCGTTTGAAATCGCTGTATTCAACTCAGATAATCGAGAGTATAGGCCTGACACTTCCACAAGCATTTCGCCACCCTCTCCCAGCACCTAACATAAGCATATTAGCAGTTACGTCTACAGGCTGAAGGATGAGGGAGGGTCCTGACCTGAGCTTAGCTCTCAAAAGGAAGCATGCCTAGAAGCCAGCTTTCTACTAGCTTGTTCTGATGGCCATGAGAATGTGACAGCATTGTAAGGCGGTACACTTACAATGAATACCGCTTTACTGCACCTGGAGACACAACCTTGAAGCCTGCAGCTGGCCCTTGCGTCCCATGAGCTTCTGAAAACCTGTCTAGTGAGGATGTTCATAACTGCATCTGCAGGAAGTGTGGAACTGGGAAGGACTGCGTGTAAGCTCATCTCGCAGAAGGAAATTCCGCAGAGAGAGAGCTTTCAGCTAGTTACTCAGGTTTGGAAGTTAGTATGTAGCACCCCTCTGAGGGAGGAATTCCTCAGAAGTCGCTGGATGGAACTAAGAGACACTTGCCTCTTGCAAAACTTGCGTCCCGTATCGGACGAAATCCTTTGGAAGTGAAGCATACAGGCCGTCAGCATGTGGGAGGTACAAGCCATAAGCTCAATCCAAAGGAGCGTGCATGCCTTGATGGCAGCTGTCCGCTACGCACAAAATTGACAAGGGAGACACGTGGTTTTCACTCCGCTACTCTCCCGGATACAACGAAATGCTGTGGACGTGGAACATACAGGCAGTCAGGATGGGGGAGGTACAGGCCATAAGTTGAACTCGCAGAAGTGTGTTTGATTTGCAGGCCGATGTCTGCTAGACACTTATCGAGACGAGGTATACAGGGGCTACACTCTAATTGAACATGGATGTTGGAAATCGCTCTATTGAACTCAGATACATATGAGTACAGTCCTGACACTTCCACTGACATTTCTCCAACCTCTCCGAACACCTAATATAAGGATGTTAGCAGCTACGACTACGGGCAGGCAGGATGCGGGAGGCTCCTGCCCTGAGCTCAGCTTTCAAAGGAGGCATGCCTGGAGGCCAGCTTTCTACTAACTGCGTTCTGATGGGTATGAGAACGTGGCCGCATTGTAATTCAGGATGTTCCATGAATACCGCTTTACTGCACCTGGAGACACAACCTTGAAGCCTGCAGCTTGCCCCTTGCATCCCATGAGCTTCTAACAAACATGTCTAGTGAGGATGTTTATAAGTGTATCTGCAGGCAGTGTGGAACTGGGAAGGACCACGTTTCAGCTCATCTCCGAGAGGGAAGTTCCCCAGAGTGAGCTTTCAGGTAGGTTCTCAGGTTTGGAAGTTAGTATGTAGCTCCCATCTGAGGGAGGAATTCCTTAGATGTTGCTGTATTGAAAAGAAAGAAAAGAAAGAAAGAAAAAGAAAGAAAGAAAGAAAGAGAAGAAAGAAAGAAAAGAAGGAAGGAAGGAAGGAAGGAAGGAAGGAAGGAAGGAAGGAAGGAAGGAAGGAAGGAAGGAAGAAAGAGTGGCACCTGTGTGGCTCTGTCAGTTAAGCTTCTGCCTTAGGCTCAGATCATGATCCAGGTCCCAAGGCAGGCTCCCTGTTCAACAGAGAACCTGCTTCTCCCTCTCCCTCTTCCCCTGTCGCTCATGCTTTATCTCTACTCTCTCTCTCAAATAAATAAAAAACATCTTTGAAAAAGAAACAAACAAATCCACAAGAAAGAGAAATTGCCCATGTAGAATAATTTCAAACAATTTGTGAAGACATTCCACCCTCAAGTTCATGAGCATAGCTTCCCACTCTTAAGTGTGGAATACACATAGTAACTTCCTTCTACAAAATATAATATGAAAACCTTAAAATAATAATGATAATATAATACTAATACTAATAATAATAATAATAAAGAATAATAATAAAGAATCAGTTTACTACTGAGAAAGCTGACAAACACTACATCAGCAAGATGATCAGATCGATACCAAGACTGATAAATCATGTTGATAGTATCTATCCTTTATATGATATAATGAAAATGGCAGTATATCTCTGTATATAATCCACAAAAACAGTTCAGTCATGAGATAAACAACAGACATGTCCCAACTGAGGGAAATTTTACAAAATACTCTACTTGTCAAAGTGTTCCAGTTCAACAACAAGAAAAGGCTGAAAGACTGTCACAATCCAGATGAGCCTAAGGAAAGAGGACAAATGGAATGTGATTTGAAGATTGGTAACTTAGCAAAAACTAAGGAAATCTGAATAAACTATGGTCTTTGTTTTTTTTTTTTGTCTTTGTTTAATGCGAATTTTTTTTTAAATTTATTTATGATAGTCACACAGAGAGAGAGAGAGAGGTGGAGACATAGGCAGAGGGAGAAGCAGGCTCCATGCACCAGGAGTCCGATGTGGGATTCGATCCCGAGTCTCCAGGATCACGCCCTGAGCCAAAGGCAGGCGCTAAACCGCTGCGCCACCCAGGGATCCCTAATGCGAATTTTTTAATATTGATTCATTAGCTCATATTTGTACCGTACTAATATAAGATATCAATAATTGGAGAAATTGAGTGCAAGTGCATGCGAATGCTCTGTACTATCTTCTCAGTTTCCCTATAAATCTTTGTTTTTTTCCTAATAAATAAGATTTATTTTGAAAATTGACAAATGAATCAGGCTCCAAGTGTGAAGACATTTTAAGAATTGTTGAATTGACTTTTGCCTTATTCTTAAAGAGTTCCTTTGATGGAAACAATTAAGAATTTTAGATCAAAGGAAAGAAAAACACTTATGAACACGTATAATGCCTCCTCAACCTGAAAAGCAGGAAAGGATAATAAATAGCAAAAATCAGATAAAAATACTTCTAGTACAATAGACACCATATTGCAAGTGCATTTAAAATTAGCGATGCATAACATTTATTTCCTTGACATTTGACTTCCAAAGAGTTCAAAGTGTTTCAGTGTCAGTTGAAACAGGGGAAGAATCTCAGGGAAGGATCCTTCACATAAATAATAGGACCACGGTAATAATGTCTCTCAGTTCTTTCCAAATCCATAAAGATGCATTTCCTGATGAGTGACTGAGCTGTGAAGAAAGAGATGAGAAACCCTCATCCCTCTGAATTACTTGTGTCAGAATATTTTGACCATAGTACCACGGATAGTAAATTATCCTTATTAACAGGAAATATGTCTCAGATTGGAAGCTGAGTAATCAGATGGGCAGAGAAAAAATGCTTTGACTCGCTCTTCATCTTTTAAAGACAAAGGAGAGCTTTTTTATGTACAAAGTCTATTGTCAAAATAGCCTTAGGGAATAAAAGTCTGCAGCATGGAATCCCCCTGCACATCTGGGAAGCCCGTGCCCCAGGTCTTCCTGATTCGAAATCCCTGGGCCTGTCCCCCAACACAGGCTGCCACGCTGAGGTCATTTGCAATTGCTCTCTTAGGAGCTCTGGGGAAGGGGGAAGGAGCTAGATAGGATGTGACTGGAAGCCTGGAGGCCTAGAAAATTAAGGCCATACCAATTTAAATTCATTGTTAGCACAAGTCCAGCCATCCCAGGTCCCTGTGAAGAACAGCTGAAATTAACATTATTTCAGTTACTGGAAAAAGCAAAAGTTTACAGCTTAATGTCCTAGAAAGCCCCACAATAGAAACAAAACTGAGTCAAGGCCAAGGACAGGAAGCCTCTATTAGAATGAGAACAGAGCTCAATGCCCTTGAATGTCCCATATCAAAATGTAAACAGAACTTGAGGAATTGCTCCACCCCTTCTGGAGGTCCCTGAGACCAGCCCTTAAAACTAAGCTAAAACCCACCTCGGGGTCCAAGTCCCTGCTCCACTCTGTCATGTATACTTGCACACAAGCTCTAGCTTGTAAATAAACCCTCATGTGTTTGCATCAGTGTCGGCTTCTTGGTGGTTTCTCGGATTCACAATCTTGGGCACAACACTCTGAGATAAAAAAACAAAGCCAAAAGAAGCTCAGACGCAGGTAGAATAAAAGCAGGGTTCTGAGAGAATCGGTGGAGACCCAGGGGCTTGGGAGCTCTTCTGTGGAGGCCCATGCAGACTGGGGGGCAGGATGCTCAGCCCCAGAGCCAGAGGACCCAGAAACCCCACCCGCATCCGGCCAATCAGGGGGGGTCTCAAGGAGCAGCACTGTGCCGCTCACTGGAGGCCAGAGGTGCTGATGCCCACCCCACCTCTGACTCCGCAGGTGCATCTACCACACAGATGTGCACCTGATAATCAGCGCCAGAACCCATCCCCAGACCCTGCACAGACCACTCACTGCCACCATGTTGTCGGACCACAGAGGATGCATAGATTCAGCTCTGCCTGGAAAGTAGGATATACCTTCCTTTGTACTTTGTGCTTTACTGTCATTTATTTTCCTTGATTTTTTTATTAATTTCTTATTTTAATTTTATGTATGTACCTTATATATTTCTTAATTTTACTTTCATGGTACTTTAATTGTGTTTCATATTTGGGGTTTAGAATCTTTTGAAATGCAGGCCAAAATAATCTGGTGGTTTTTTTTTTTTTTTTTGGAGAGCAGTTATTATTGTTTTCCTTGGTTTTTCTTTTTCTTCCCTCTCTCTTTTCTGGAAAAGGTAATGAGATGGAGAAATTCACCTCCATAAAATAACATGAGATAGTACTCACAGCCAGGAAGTCCATCAATACACATATATGATGTCTAACTACATTTTATTTTTTTTTTTTTTAATTTTTTTTTAATTTATTATTTATGATAGTCACAGAGAGAGAGAGGCAGAGATATAGGCAGAGGGAGAAGCAGGCTCCATGCACTGGGAGCCCGACGTGGGATTCGATCCTGGGTCTCCAGGATCGCGCCCTGGGCCAAAGGCAGGCGCCAAACCGCTGCGCCACCCAGGGATCCCTCTAACTACATTTTAAAACAATGATTATAAAGATAGCAGCTGGGCTGGATAAAGAGCACAGAGGAAAACTAGAGAATCCCTTACTGTAGAAGTAAAACAACTAAAATCTAGTCAGGCCAAGTTAAAAATGCTATAACTGAGATGCAGTCCCACGTGGAAGCCATAAAAACAAGAAAAGTTATGGACCACAGAGACAGACGTAGGGAAGTCAGCCACTTATTAAAAAATAACATTCATATCTTAAAAGACTCATAAGCTGAAGAGAGAGAACAGGTGGGCCTTGCTCAGACATTAGAAACGACAAATAACCACCATTTGCTTCAACGTGGATGTAACTGGAAGGTATTATGCTGAGTGAAGTAAGTCAATCAGAGAAGGACAAACATTGTATGTTCTCATTCATTTGGGGAATATAGATAATAGTGAAAGGGAATATAAGGGAACGGAGAAGAAATGTGTGGGAAATATCAGAAAGGGAGACAGAACATAAAGACTCCTAACTCAGGGGATCCCTGGGTGGCGCAGCGGTTTAGCGCCTGTCTTTGGTCCAGGGTGCGATCCTGGAGACCCGGGATCGAATCCCACATCGGGTTGCCGATGCATGGAGCCTGCTTCTCCCTCTGCCTATGTCTCTGCCTCTCTTTCTCTCTCTCTGTGTGTGTGACTATCATAAATAAAATTTTAAAAAAAGACTCCTAACTCAAGGAATGAACTAGGGGTGATGGAAGGGGAGGAGGGCGGGTGGTGGGGGTGAATGTGTGATGGGCACTGAGGGGGGCACTTGACGGGATTAGCACTGGGTGTTATTCTGTATGCTGGCAAATTGAACACCAATAAAAAATAAAATTATTATTAAAATAAAAGAAAGAAATAAATAAAGAAGAAAGAAATAGAATGAAAGAAAGAAAGAAAGATAAAAGAAAGAAAGAAAGAAAGAAAGAAAGAAAGAAAGGAAGGAAGGAAGGAAGGAAGGAAGGAAGGAAGGAAGGAAGGAAGGAAGGAAGGAGTGGCACCTGGGTGGCTCAGTCAGTTAAGCTTCTGCATTAGGCTCAGATCATGATCCAGGTCCCAAGGCAGGCTCCCTGTTTAGCAGGGAACCTGCTTCTCCCTCTCCCTCTGCCCCTCTCGCTCATGCTTTTTCTCCTCTCTCTCTCTCTCATATAAATAAATAACATCTTTGAAAAAGAAACAAACAAACTCAGAAGGAAGAGAAATCTCCCATGTAGAAGAATTTCAAACAATTCGTGCAGACATACCACACTCAAGTTCATGAGCATAGCTTCCCACTCTTATGTGTGGAAAACACATAGTAACTTCCTTCTGCAAAACATATTATGAAAAACCTAAAATAATAATGATAATAATAATAATAACAATAATAATAATAATAATAAAAGAATCACTTTACTACGGAGAAAGCTGACAAACACTACCTCAGCAAGATGATCAGATCGATACCAAGACTGATAAATCATGTTGATAGTATCTATCCTTTATATGATATAATGAAAATGGCAGTATATATCTGTATATAATCCACAAAAACAGTTCAGTCATGAGATAAACAACAGACATGTCCCAACTGAGGGAAATTTTACAAAATACTCTACTTCTCAAAGTGTTCCAGTTCAACAACAACAAGGAAAGGCTGAAAGACTGTTACAATCCAGAGGAGCCTAAGAAAACAGGAGGACAAATGGAATGTGATATGAGGGATGGTAACTTAGCAAAAGCTAAGGAAAACTGAATAAAGTATGGTCTTTGGTTAATGCGAATATTTTAATATTGATTCATTAGCTCATATTTGTACCATACTAATATATCAATAATTGGAGAAATTGAGTGCCAATGCATGCGAATGCTCTGTACTATCTTCTCAATTTCCTTATAAATTCCCTCAATTCCCTATAAATCTTTGTTTTTTTCCTAATAAATAAGATTTATTTTGAAAATTGACTCATTTCTTGATGAGTGACTGAGCTGTGAATAAAGAGATGAGAAACCCTCATCCCTTTGAATTACTGTGTCAGAATATTTTAACCATAGTACTACGGATAGTAAATTATTCTTAGTAACAGGAAATACATCTCAGATTGGAATCTGAGCAATTAGATGGGCAGAGAAAAAAAACTTTGACTTGCTCATCTTTTAAAGATAAAGGACAGCTTTTCTATGTACAAAGTCAGTTGTCAAGATAGCCTTAGGGAATAAGAGTCTGCAGCATGGAATCCCACTGCACAGCTGGGACGCCCATACCCCAGGTCTTCCTGATCCCAAATCCCTGGGCCTGTCTCCCAACACAGGCTGCCAAGCTGGGGTCATTTGCAATTGCTCTCTTAGGAGCTCCAGGGAAGGGGAAAGAGCTAGATAGGATGGGACTGGATGCAAGGAGGCTGAGAAAATGAAGGCCTTTCTACTTTAAGTTCAGTGTTCGAACAAGACCAGCCATCCCAGGCCCCTGTGAAGAAGAGCTGAAATTTACATTACTTCAGTTACAGGAAAAACAAACAAACAAACAAAAGTTTACAGCTTAATGTCCTAGAAAGCCCCACAATAGAATGAAACTGAGCCCATGCCAAGGGCTGGAAGCACCTATTAGAATGAGAGCAGAGTTCAATACCCTTGAAGGCCTCATAACAAAATGTAAACAGAACTTGAGGAATTGCTCCAGCCCTTCTGGAGGACCCCGAGACAAGCCCTTAAAACTAACCTAAAACCCAGCTCAGGGTCCAAGTCCCTGCTCCGCAGTGTTGGGTGTACTTGGACGCAAGCTCGAGTTTGGAAATCAACCCTTGTGTGTTTGCATTGGTGTCAGCTCCTTAGTGGTTTCTCGGATTCGCAATCTTGGGCACAACACCCCCATGTTCCCTCCCACCTTGGTTGAACCGCTATCCCCTCCCACCCAGGGTGACACTCAGTCACCTCCCTCCCTACAACAGCTGGGCACAGGCCGTCACACAGGTCCCATGGGCACAGTGTGCACTCTCACCATCCCTGGCCTCCCAGAGGAAGGAAGGAGGTTTTGGCAGTACCCACTCCATGGTGGCCCCAGGGCTCCCTGCCCAGGACAGACAGGTTATGGTCTGTGTCCCTGACGCCAGCTCCTCCTCCCCAGTTTTCCCACAGGAAATGAAGGAGAGGCCCTGGTCTCCTCTAGGGACATCACGCTGGGGGACCTGGACGTCAACAGGATATTCAGCAGTCACGTCATGTTTTGGGACTACTATGGGTTAGGGTGAAGGTGAGGGGCCAGGGGGATCGGGACCCGGGAGGACCTGGGGCTTCTGGGTAGGGAACATGGGGCACCAGAGCCTGGGAGAAGAACAGCAGCCAACAACACATGGCTGCATTGTAGGTTGTTGGGGATGAACACCGTGCCCCCACCCTCGGGGTCTCAGAGATGAGGAGGCCACTAGGACGCGGCCTCCAGGGATTGCCATGTTAGCTGAACCCCAAAAGGGTGAGGGACGGCCCCCTGAAAAGCAGGGGGCTGGGGTGGGGGCCGTCGGGCCAGTAAGGGGACCTGGGGGCAGGGTGCATGGCTGTGACTGGAGGAAGACACACATCGATCTGATGAGGGTCGGACGGGTCAGGGTGATACCCACCCTCAGGACTTCATATATTTCTAAATTCTATGTATTAAATTTGAGACAATTTGAAATTTGTAAACATACATTGTATGATGACCCCCAGATAATGTCCCTGGTCCAGCCAGGGCCCTGTACTCTCCACACGGGGCCCCAGGGGCAGGTGTCACAGCATACCCCAGACTGGGGTTGCTTTTATCTGTGGACGTCTCAGTGTGCATCTTAGAGAAAGAGGATGCCCTGTGTCCACCGGCCCCCCACACCATCCTCCCATTCCCCAGACCCACACCATCCCCTAACATCATCATCCCCCATGGCATAGCCCCTACACCATCCCCCTCACACACACACAGCCTCACACAATCCCCACCCACACTATACCCCAACACCATCCCCCCTACACCATCCCCCACACCCCACCACCATCATACCCATGCCCCCACACCATCCACCCCCACACCATCGGCCCCGAGCAAGGACCCAGTGCAGCTGTACCCTGTGGGACATGCTCAGACTCCCCAGGGTTTTCTGGATACACTGCCCCATCAGAAGCCTTGGTGTCCCATTGAGTACCAGGGGTTGCAGGGAGGAGGGAAGGCAGGGAGCCCCGGACAGTGTGTGTGCAGGAGAGTGGTGCAGAGGACACACTGTGCCCTGCCTCCACCCTCTGTCCCTCCTGGAGGGTGGGACACCCTGCACAGGACACCAGGCCCTAACCCAGAGGGACCTGGGCTGACTTGGGCCCAGGCTCTGTGGGGGCTGGGTTGATTTGAGCCCACACCAGTCCCAACTCAAAGACTAATGGAATCAGGCCCCCATGGCCCTTGACAACCCTGGATTCTGGCGCCGGGCTCAGCGAGCCCTCTCAAAGCTGGATGTGGCCTACTGGGCCCTGGGCATGTCACACAGATACAGGTCGCTTATCTAGGGCAGCCCTGGGGATCCCAGGACACACCAGTGTGGGGAGTGGAGGGGTAAGCCGGTGGGCCACACCCACACCCACACCATGAGGCAGGCTCCTCCAGGTGCTAGGACCCTAGAGGACCCAAGGCCGGGGTCCAGCTGCCCTGCGGGGACCCAGAACAGGAGCCCATGAGCTACAGGTCCAGGTCAGCTCTGCTGTCCGCAGAACCGTCACTCAGGATGAAACCTAAGGAAACACGTCCCCACCCGGAGTCCACACATGCTCCCAGGTGAGGGACTCCATCACCAGTCCACCCACCCCGTGTGATTCTTGCCCCCACTTAAAGGACAGAAAAGTCTCCTTCCCAGGGGAAGGCACGCACCCACGGCTCTGAGCCCGTTTGCTGTAGAAAGTCAATAAAGTGATGTGGTGCGAAAATGCACAGCCAGCCCATTTTTGTGTCTCATAGAACTCTGTGCACGGGGCGTGAAGAGACCCCCAGAGAGGAGGAGGGGGCACCACCTAGGCCCCAACCAGCCCCTGCAGGGGTACCGCCAGGCAAACACAGCTGACGTCCCCACGTGCCTTCCAGGGAAGGCCTGACCCACTGCCGGACATGGGAATGTGGCCGAGCCGGAACTTCCGCTCAGCTGGCCCTCCAGCTGAAAGTTCCTGCACGAGTTAGCCCTGGCATAGCCAGGAGAGCTCAGCTAGCCGCCAATCGCCAGCATCAGAAATGATATTCTGCCAACCATTTTGGGGTTTTGGGTGACCCAGACAGAGGATCCGATAGCTGCATGGGATAGCTGCATGTGATAGACACACACGCACCTCAAAACCATCAAAAGTCAGAATCCCCCCAATGTTGTCAAACAGCAGCCAGATGGTTACATACACTAAGCTGTGGTCCCCAATAGGATACATGGAAAACGCTATAAGCCATGACTGCAGAGGTGCTGGAGGCACGTAGATGTGCCTGCTTGTGTTCCAACAAGGAGGGCAGAGGGGCAGGAAGCATCCTCCGGATTGGGGGCACTCCTAGGAAAGGACACCAGGTCCCTATGAAGGCTACGGAGGGTGAAATCTGTCCTCCTCTCTTTCTGCTTCTGGTTTTCCTCTTAAATGCCATTTTCCTCAATCATATTAGCAAGAATTTTTTTTTGTTTTTAAATTTCTTTTTATTGGAATCTAATTTGTATGAATTCTTTCTTCAGCAAGTGTGTCATTCAGGAGGGAAAGAGAGATAAAGATTTTCCCAGACAGGCAACATATAAAGGAGTTCAGGACCACTTAACCAGTCCAGTAAGGAATTTTAAGACGGACTCTTCTAGTGGGGGAAAAAAAGAGACCAAAAGCAACAAAGACTAGAAAGGCCGAGAGAACGTCACCAGAAACACCAACTCTTCTGGTAACACAAAGGCACAAAGTTCATATCTTTGAATAATCACTCTGAATGCTGATAGACTAAATGCTTCAATCAAAAGATATAGGGTATCAGAGTGGCTTAAAAAGCAGGATCTGGGATGCCTGGGTGGCTCAGGGTTTGACCCTCTGCCTTTGACTCAGGGTGTGATCCTGGAGTCTGGGATCGAGTCTCATATTGGGCTCCTGGTGGGGACCCTGTTTCTCTCTCTGCCTAATTTTCTGCCTCTCTCTCTCTCTCTCTCTCTCTCTCTCTCTCTCTCACACACACACACACACACTATCATAAATAACATTATTATTAAAAAACAACATCCATCTGTATGCTGCCTACTAGATGCTCACCTTAGACCTATAGACACCAACAGATTGAAAGTCAAGGGATAGAAAATCATTTATGATGCTAATAGATATCAAAAGAAAGATGGAGGACCCATACTTATATCAGACAAATGAGATTTGAAACCAAACCCTGGGGGACACCTGGTGGCTCAGTGGTTGAGCATGTGCCTTCGGCTCAGGGTGTGATCCTGGGATCCCAGGATCGAGTCCCACATCAGGCTCCCTTTGGGGAGCCTGCCTCTCACTCTATGTTCCTTCCTCTGCTTCTCTGTGTAATTCTCATGAATAAATAAATAAAGATTTTAAATTTCAAAAAAGAACAAATACTGTAAGAAGAGATGAAGAAGGGCATTATTTCATAATTAAAAAGACTCTCTATCAAGATCAAACAACTAAATATTTATGCTGCCAACATGGGAGTATCTAAATATAGAAACCACTGTTGGTGGGAATGTGAACTGGTGCAGCCACTCTGGAAAACTCTGTGGCGGTCCATCAATGAGAAAAAAATAGACCTGCACAACGACCCAGAAATTGCACTGTTGGGTATTTACCCCAAAGATTCAGATGCAATGAAACGCTGGGACACCTGCACCCTGATGTTTATATTAGGAATGTCCACAATAGACAAACTGTGGAAGGAGCCTCGCTGTGCATCAAAAGATAAATAGTTACACAAGATGTGGTTTATGTATACAATGGAATATTACTCAGCCATTAGAAATGACAGATACCCACCATTTGCTTCAATGTGGATGGAACTGGAAGGTATTATACTGAGTGAAGTAAGTCAATCGGAGAAGGACAAACAGTGTGTGTTCTCATTCATTTGGTGAATATAAATAATACTGAAAGGGAATATAAGGGAATGGAGAAGAATTGTGTAGGAATTATCAGAAAGGGAGACAGAACATAAAGACTCCTAACTCTGGGAAACGAACTAGGGGGGGCTGGGAGGGGAGGAGGGTGGAAGTGTGGGTGAATGGGTGATGGGCACTGAGGGGGACATATTATGGGATGAGCACTAGGTGTTATTCGGAATGTTGGTCAATTCAACATCAATACAAAATAAATTTATTTAAAAAAAAAAGATCCAACAACTAAATATTTATGCTGCAACATGGGAGTACCTAAATATAGAAATGAATTAACAACAAACATACAGGAACTCACTGATAATAATACAATGACAGGGGTTTTAACACCCACTTATGGCAATGGACCGATCGTCTATGCAGAAAATCAACAGGGGAACAATAGCCTTGACACACTGGACCACACGGACTCAACAGATATAGTCTGAACATTTCTTCCTAAAGCAAAATACACATTCCTTTCAAGTGCACATGGGACATTCTCCAGAACAGATCATATCATGGGCCACAAATCAGCCCTCAACAGGTACAACAGGTACAAGAAGGTTGATATAACATGCTGTACATTTTTGGAACACGATGCTATGAAACTCGAAGTCGACAGTAAGAAAAAAAAATTTGGACAGACCAAAAATACGTGGAGATTATGAACATCCTACTAGAGAATGAATGGATCAACCAGGAAATTAAACAGGAAATTTAAAACAAATGAAAATGAAAATATGTTTTTCCAAAACTCTGGGATGTAGCAAAGGCAGTCCTAAGAGGTAAGTACATAGCAATACAGGACTACCTCAAGAAACAAGAAGACTCCAATACACAACCTAACCCTACACCTAAAGGAGCTGGAAAAGAAATAGCAAACAAAGCCTAAAGCCTACAGAAGAGGGAAAAAATAATGATGAGAGCAGAAATAAACAATACAGAAACAACAAAACAGTAGAATGGAATAATGAAACTAAGAGCTGGTTCTTCAAAATAATTAATAAAATGGATCAAGCCCTAGCCAGCTTTATCAATGAGAAAAGAGAAAAGACCTAAATAAATAAAGTAACAGATGAGAGAAGAGAGATCACAATCAACACCAGCAAAATTAGACAATTATAAGGGAATACTATGAAATTGTACGCAAACAAACTGGAAGACCTGGAAGAAATGGACAAATCCCTAGAAATGTGCAAACGAGCAGAACTGAAATAGAAAGAAATAGAAAATGTGAACAGACCTATAATGAGCAAAGGAATTGAATCAGCAAGGTATCTGGGTGCATCAGGGGTTGAGCATCTGCTTTGGCTCAGATCATGACCCCGGGGTCTGGGGGAATCATGTCCAACATCAGGGCCCACTGGAGGCTCATTTTCCCTCTGCCTTTACATCTGCCTTTCTGTGTCTCACATGAATACATAAATAAAATATTTAAAAAAGAAAAAAGATAAAAAGTGAGAAAGGACCCAAATAAAATCACAAATGGGAAAAGAGAAATAACAACCAACACTAGAGAAATACAAACGATTATAAGAGAACATTATGAAAAATTATATGCCAGCAACCTAGAACCTGGAAGAAATAGATCAATTCCTGGAAATATATAACATAGCAAAAATGAAAAAGGAAGAAGTAAGAAACTTGAACAGACATATAACCAGCAACGAAATTGAATCAGCAATCAAGGATCTCCCAACAGGAGATGCTTAGATCAACAGAACAGAATGGAAAGCCGAAACAAGATACAAACCTGTAACTCTATGATCCATTAATCGACAACAAGGCAGCAAGGAATATCCAATGGCACAAAGACAGTCTCTTCAACAAACCCTAACCCTGATCCCAGGAAAAGAACAAATAGTGTTGGGAAAACCAGGCAGCCACATGCAGAAGAATCAAACTGGACCACTTTCTTACACCATATATATAAAAAATAAATTCAAAATGGATGAAAGACCTAAATGTGAGACCTGAAACCATATACAAAGAAGAAAAGGTAGGCAGCAACGTCTTTGATATTGTTCATTGGATCTTCTTTCTAGATATGCCTCTGACGTGAGGGAAACAAAAGCAAAAATACTATTGGGACTTCATCAAATGTAAAAGCTTCTGCAAAGTGAAGGAAACAACCAAAGCTAAAAGGCAACATACAAAATGAGAGGAGATATTTATAAACAACCCATCCAATAAAGAGTTAGTATGCAAAATACATAAAGCATATATAAATCTCAGCATCCTAAACACAAATTATCCAACTACAGATGGGCAGAAGAGATGAATGGACTTTGTCTCTGACAAGACATCCAGATGGCCACCAGACACACGGAGAGACACTCAGCGTCACCCATCATCAGGGAAATGCAATCCACAATGAGATGTCACCTGAAAGCCATCAGATTGGCTAAAATTAACAGCACAAGAAACAACAGGTGTTGGTGAGGCTATGGAGAAGGAGAGCCCCCTTACACTCCTGGTGGGCATGCTAAAATGTACAACCACTGTGGAAAACAGTGTGGAGGGTCCTCGAAATTTTAAAAATAGGGGATCCCTGGGTGGCGCAGCAGATTGGCACCTGCCTTTGGCCCATGGCGCAATCCTGGACACCTGGGATTGAATCGTACTTCGGACTCTTGGTGCATGGAGCCAGCTTCTCCCTCTGCCTGTGTCTCTGCCTCTCTCTCTGTGACTATCATAAAAAAATAAAATAAAAAGAAGTTAAAAATAGAGCTAACCTATGATTCCAAAATTGCACAGCTAGGTATTTACCACAAGGATACAAAAGTAGTTTAGTAGATTGGAAGAGGGACACGCAGCCCAGTGTTTGCAGCAGTGTTATCAACAAAAGCCAATCTGTGGATACAGCCCAGATGTCCATCAACAGATGAATGGGCAGAGACGATGTGCTAAATATACACACTGTGACATCACTGGGTCATCAGAAGGGATGAAATGAAGCCATTTAAAATGACGTGAGAGAAGTGGAAAGGACTTATGCCAAATGAACTCAGTCAGTCAGAGAAAGACAGATACCAAATACCATACAATGGCATTCACATGTGAATTTTAAAAAACCAAACAAACTGGCAAAGGGGCAGAGGGGGGTTGAGAGAAGCAAACCAAGATACACACTATTAACCACAGAGAATAAACTAATCAACACCAGATGATGGTGGGGGAAAGGGGAATCAGGGGATGGGGATGCTGGAGGGCACCTGTGACCAGTACCAGGAGTTGTATCCAAGGATTAAATCACTATGTGGTAAACCTGAAAGTATATCATACTGTGTTTACAAACAGGAATTCAAGTAAAATTTTAAAATGATAATTGGTATGATTGATGAAACATGTGCACACAAGAGATAAAATCAGAAAGGCAACTGAAAATCCAAATAGAGTATTTAGAGGCACAAATCCCCTCCTTAGCTCAGCTCGGGAGAAGCCTGCCCTGTCTATTCTGACCCCAGCAGAAGCCTGGATTTTGATTCTCTGGGGAGGCCACTGACTTGGTGGAGTCAGGCTATCTTTGAACCCAAAACCTAAATAGAGTGCATAAAACTAAACTGCCCAAGATACTAGGAGTCTCAGTGAGGCACATGCCAAGACCCAAACTCTAACCATATACAGACATAACCCTAACCCTACACTTAATCCTAATGTTAACCTAAACCTTAAACAAGACCCATCACTAATCAAAAACCAAACACAAACCCCAAGACCGAAACACATTCACTAAACCTTCTTGCCAACCCTCACCCTAACTCCTAAACCTATTCTAAACCCTTAAGCCTGACCCCTACCTTAAATCTAAACCTAAGCCTACCCTCTAACCCTAACCTTAACTTAATATACTCAAATACTATTCCTAACCTTAACCAGTACTCTAACCCTAACACTCTAATACTAATCCTATCTCATACCCCAAACTGTACCCTAACCCGTACCCTAAAACTAACCCCTAACCCACTCTCTAACCATATCTCTTACCCTTTTCCAAATCCGTACCCTGACCCTGACCTGAACCTAAACCTAACACCTAACCAAACACTAACCCTAACCCTAGCCCTAATCCCTATCCTAACCCTAACCCTCGCCCTAACCCTAAACCTAGCCCTTCTTTAACTCTAACCCCTAACCCTTAACCCTAGCTCACACCCTAACCCCTAACCTTAAATGCAAACCTAAGCCCAACCCTAACTCTAACCATAACCCTAACCCCAACTCCAAACCTCCTGCCCTAATCCCTAGAGCCTAAACCCTAACCCTAACCCCCATCCTAACTCTTAACTACTGACCCTTACACTTATGCCTCACCTAACCTCTAATCTGTAACCATAAGCATAATCATAACTCCTAACATCTAACCTAAGCCTAACCACCAACTGCCTCCCCTCCCCTGACCCTACCATTTATTCTACCCATTCACTTACCCTATGCTTGTGAGTAGTCCCTTCTGATATGGACGTGGCCCCCAATGACGCCTCCAGAGTCCTCCACGGGGTCCTGAGTAATCCAGGATCATGTGAGTGTGGACGTGGCCCCACATGTTCCTGAGTCATAGTCAGCAGGTCCTGAGGACGCTGGGTCTCCTATCACTGTGGACTATGCCTCACATCCTCTGGAAACCTCACAGCAGCTCCTTAGGAGGCCGGGGGGTTCTGTCAGCCTGGGCATGGCCCCACGTCCCCCAGAAAACTCACTGCAAGTCCTGAGGAAGGGCCCCTATCAGCATAGACACATCCCCATACGTCCCAAAGCCAAAGTGCAGGTGCTGAGGATGATGGGGGTCCTGTCACTGTGAATGGGGCACCCAGCTTCCAGAAGCCTCAACTTATGTCCGGAGGGGGCCTGGAGCTCCTGCCAGAGTGGAAGTGGTGCCACATCTTCCTGAAGTGTCCCCGTGGGTCCTGAAGCAGCTCAGGGGCTCCTGTCAGCGTAGATGCGGGCCCACAATTTCCTGAAGCCTCCCCGCAGGACCTGAGGCGGCTCAGGGCTCCTGGCAGCGTGATGCCGGCCCACATCTTCCTGAACCTCACTGCTGGTCCTGAGGAGACCAGGGCTCCTGTCAGCGTGAACGTGGCCCAATTTCCCCATGAGACTTCCCGCGGGTCCTGAGGAGGCTGGGATTCATCAGCGTGGACTCGTCCCCATGTCCTCCTCAGGCCTCCCCAGCACAGGCTGGCTCCTGTTAGTGAAGGCAGAGGAGGCCTACTGCACATGCACACCCCTGGGTGGGGCCTGGGGTCGGGCGCCCCCTGCGGGACGCTCAGGCGCTGCAGGAGGCCATGCAGGAAGAGTCGGGTGCTCCACAGGCCACACCTGCCTCATCCAGGTTCCAGCTGTGGCCTGTTAGCTTTGGAACCATCTCGCTGAAATGGAGCCCAACACCCGGATTCCCCAAAAATACTTAAGGACAAGGAATTGCAGCCACAGGACACGAAATGAAATGTGGACCAGACTTTTACCACGTCCTGCAAAACTCACTCAACCCTCTTCCACTGTGGGTGGGACTGCGGCTAGTGTAGCCGCCCTGGACAGTGTGGAGGCTCCTCAGGAAGTTACAAATAGAGCCGTCCTGCCACCAGCAGGTGAACGGCCTGGAGCTCACTCCGGAGATACAGATGCGGTGAGACTCAGGACACCTGCACCCCAATTTCCACTGCAGCCGGGTCCACAGTAGCCACACTGTGGGAGGAGCCTTGGTGCTCTCAGGCAGATGATGGATAAAGAGGACGGGAGATAGATGATGGTCATAGAGAGAGGAATGATACTCAGCTATCAAAGAGAAGGAAATCTTGCCATTTGCAATGATGTGGATAGAACTAGAAGGATCATGTTAAGTGAAATAAATCAGTCGGGAAAGAGAATGACCGTGTGGTGTCATTCATAGGTGGAATTAAAGAAGCAAAGCAGATAACAACTGTAAAGGGAAGGAAAAACAAATATGATAAAAACAGATGCAGGAAATACAGACTCTTAATGATAGGAAACAAACTGAGGGCCGCTGGAGGTTGGGGATTACAGGGTACCGGCATGAAGGAGGGCACGTGATGTCACGTGCACTGCTGTTATCTCCAACTGGTGAATCCCTGAATTCTTCCTCTGAAAGTATAATACACTATACATTAATTAATTGGGTTTAAATTAAATTAAGTTAAAAAACCATTTGTATCAGAGCACATTTCCTTCTAGACTCTCAGTTTTGCTCATTCAGCTTATACCGGGACTATCCACCGTGGGTCTGGTTTGTCTAAATAGGCTCCATGCCTCATCCATGGCCCAGCCCAGGGCTAGAACTCATGACCCCTGAGATCAGGACCGGAGGTGAGGTCAGGAGTCAGATGCTTAACCAACAGAGCCAGCTGGGGGCCCGAGAACCACACTGCTTTATCCTGTGTCTCTGTGACATCATTTGAAATAGGAAAGTGCTGCGTCCCGCTCTCTCCTGCTTCTCCAATACTGATTTGCTGTCCGGGGTCATTTGTGGGGGCGGATGGATGTTATGGGTTTTTTTTTTCCTATTTCGAAGATCTGCCACCATGATTTTGATAGGAATGACATTGAATCTGAGGGTGGATTCAGGAACTGTGGACATTTTCACAAGATGAGGCTCTCACCCCACAAGCCCAGGACGGCCTCCCAGAGCCTGGTATGGCTCAGTGCAGAAGTCTTGTGCTCCTTTGGTTCAGTCTCATTATTAATTCTCCTTGATGCTCCTGAGAAGGGAGTCACATCATTTTTTTCCTGAGTGCTCATTGTCGGGACATAGCAAGGCTACTCTGCTCTGTAGGGTCAGTTTGTGTCCGTGACTTTAGTGAACTCACTCCTTAGTTCTAACTGGTTTTGGTGGAGGCTCTCGGGTTTCCTTCTTCTAGCACCGCATCTTCAGCATATAGGGACAGTGTACGTCCCCCTTCCAGGTGTGGAACCTTTGCTGATTACAGTTTAATGTCCTAGAAGGACCCACAATAGAATCAAAACTGAGCCCAGGACAAGGACAGGAAGGCCCTTTTAGAATGAGAACAGAGCCCAATGCCCTTGAAGGCCCCATATCAAAATGTAAACAGAACTTGAGGAATTGCTCCAGCCCTTCTGGAGGTCCCCAAGACCAGCCCTTAAAACTAAGCAAAAACCTACATCGGGGTCCAAGTCCCTGCTCCACTCTGTCGGGTATACTAGGACACTAGCTTGATCTTGTAAATAAACCCTCATGTGTTTGCATTCGTGTCGGCTTCTCAGTGGTTTCTCGAATTCGCAATCTTGGGCACAACAGACTGAGATAAAAAACAAAACCAAAAGAAACTCGGATGAGAGCAGAGTGAAAGCAGGATTCTGAGAAGAGCAGCAGAGGCCCGGGGGCTTGGCGGCTCTTCTGTGGTGGGCCTGCAGACTGGGGGGCGGGATGCTCAGCCCCAGAGCTAGAGGACCCAGTGTCCCCACCCGCATCCCTCCCATTAGAAACGGAGTCCTCAGGGAGCAGCACAGTGCCACCCGCTGGAGGCCAGAGGCGCTGAAGCCCACCCCACCTCTCACCCCACAGGTGCATCTCCCAGGCAGATGTGCACCTGACAATCAGCGCCACGGGCCATTCCCAGACCCCACACAGACCACTCGCTGCCACCAAGTTGTTGGACCGCAGAGGCTGCAGAGCTTCAGCTCTGCCTGGAAAGTAGGGTCTAGCTTCCTTTGTACTTTGTGCTTTATTTTCATGTATTTTCTTTGATTCTAGTTTATAAATTGCCTTATTTTAAATTTTATGTATGTACCTTATATATTTCTTATCTTTAGTTTCATGGTACTTTGTGTTTCTTATTTTGGGATTTAGAATCTTTTAACAAGCAGGCCAAAATAATCTAGTGTTCTTTTAGGAGGGCAAATTTATTGTTTTAATTGGATTTCTTTTTCTTCCTTCTTTCTTTTTTGGAAAAAATAATGAGATGGAGAAATTCACCTTCATAAAATAACATGAGGTAGTACTCACAGCCAGGAAGTTCATCCATTCACATATATGATGTCTAAATACAGTTTAAAACAATGATTATAAAGATAGCAGCTGGGCTGGAAAAAGAGCACAGAAGAAAACTAGAGAATCCCTTACTGTAGAAATAAAAGAAGTAAAATCTAGTCAAGCCAACGTTAAAAATGCTATAACTGAGATGCAGTCCCAAGTGGAAGCCTTAAAAACAAGGAAGGTTATGGACTACAGAGGCAGACATAGGGAACTCAGCCACTTATTAAAGCAATAACATTCATATCATAGGAGACTCAGAAGATGAAGAGAGAGAAAAGGTGGGCCTTGATCAGCCATTATAAATGACAAATACCCACTATTTGCTTCAACGTGGATGTAACTGGAAGGCATTATGCTGAGTGAAGTAACTCAATCAGAGAAGGACAAACATTGTATGTTCTCATTCACTTGGGGAATATAAATAATAGTGAAAGGGAATATAAGGGAAGGGAGAAGGAATGTGTGGGAAATATCAGAAAGGGAGACAGAACATAAAGACTCCTAACTCTGGGAAACGAACTAGGGGTGATGGTAGGGGAGGAGGGCTGGGGTGGGGGTTAATGTGTGATGGGCACTGAGAGGGGCAGTTGATGGGATGAGCACTGGGTGTTATTCTGTTTGTGGGCAAATTGAACACACACAAAAAAATAAATTTATTATTAAGAAAAAAAAAAGAAGGAAGAAAAAGTGGCACCTGGGTGGCTCAGACAGTTAAGCTTCTGACTTAGACTCAGATCATGATCCAGGTCCCAAGGAAGACTCCCTGTTCAGCAGGGAACCTGCTTCTCCTTCTCCCTCTGTCCCTCTCGCTCATGGTTTTTCTCTCCTCTCTCTCTCAATTAATTAAATAGCGTCTTTGAAAAAGACACAAACAAACCCAGAATGAAGAGAAATCTCCCATGTAGAAGAATTTCAAACAATTTGTGCAGACATTCCACCCTCAAGTTCATGAGCATAGCTTCCCACTCTTATGTGTGCAATACACATAGTAACTTCCTTCTACAAAATATATTATGAAAAACTTAAAAAATAATGATAATATAATATTAATAATAATAATAACAATAACAATAAAGAATCACTTTACTACGGAGAAAGCTGACAAACACTACATCAGCAAGATGATCAGATGGATACCAAGACTGATAAATTATGTTGATAGTATCTATCCTTTATATGATATAATAAAAAAGCAGTATATCTCTGTATATAATCCACAAAAACAGTTCAATCATGAGATAACAGACAGGTCCCAACTGAGGGAAATTTTACAAATTACTCTACTTCTCAAAGCATTCCAATTCAATGACAACAAGGAAAGGCTGAAAGACTGTCACAATCCAGAGGAGCCTAAGAAAACATGAGGACAAATGGAGTGTGATATGAGGAATGGTAACTTAGCAAAAACTATGGAAATCTGAATAAAGCATTGTCCTTGGTTAATGCAAATATTTTATTTTATTTTATTTTATTTATTTATTTTTTTTTTATTTATGATAGTCACAGAGAGAGAGAGAGAGAGAGAGGCAGAGACACAGGCCGAGGGAGAAGCAGGCTCCATGCACCGGGAGCCCGACGTGGGATTCGATCCCGGGTCTCCAGGATCGCGCCCTGGGCCAAAGGCAGGCGCCAAACCGCTGCGCCACCCAGGGATCCCAATGCAAATATTTTAATATTGATTTATTAGCTAATATTTGGACCATACTAATATATCAATAATTGGAAAAATTGAGTGCAAGTGAATGAGAATTTTCTTACTATCTTCTCAATTTCCCTATAAATCTTTGTTTTTATTCCAATAAATAAGATTTATTTTGAAAATTGAGTTAAATAAATCAGGCTCCAAGTGTGAAGACATTTCAAGAATAGTTGAAGTAACTTTTGCCTTATTCTTAGAGAGTTCCTTCGTTGGGAACAAAGTAAAAATTTTATATCAGAAGGAAAGAAAAACAGTTATGAACACGTACAATGCCTTCTCAACCTGAAAAGCAGGAAAGGATAATAAATAGCACAAATCAGATTAAAAAACTTCTATTATAATAGACACCATATTGCAAGTGCATTTAAAATTAGCAAGGCATAAAATTTATCTCCTTGACATTTGTCTTCCAAAGAGTTCACAGTGTTTCAGTGTCAGTTGAAAAAGGGGAAGAATTTCAGGGAAGAATCCTTCACATAATAATAGGACCATTGGTAATAATGTCTCTCAGTTATTTCCAAATCCATAAAGATGCATTTTCTGATGAGTGACTGAGCTGTGAAGAAATAGTTGAGAAAGCATCATCCCTCTGAATTACTAGTGTCAGAATATTTTAACAATACTACTACGGATAGTACTTTATCCATATTAACAGTCAATACATCTCAGATTGGAATCTGAGCAATCAGATGGGCAGAGAAAAAACGCTTTGACTTGCTCCTCATCTTTTAAAGGCAAAGGAGAACTTTTCTATGTACAAAGTCAGTTGTCAAGATAGCCTTAGGGAATAAGAGTTTGCAGCATCAAATCACGCTGCATAGCCGAGATGCCCGATCTCCAGGTCTTCCTGATCCCAAATCCCTGGGTTTGTCCCCCAACACAGGCTGCCACGCTGAGGTCATTTGCAATTGCTCTCTTAGGAGCTCCGGGGAGGGCGGCAGGAGCTAGAGAGTATGGGACGGGACGCGTGGAAGCCGAGAACATTACGGCCATTCCACTTTAAGTTCAGCATTTGCACAAGTCCAGCAATCCCAGGC
Source organism: Canis lupus baileyi (assembly GCF_048164855.1). NCBI lineage: Eukaryota > Metazoa > Chordata > Mammalia > Carnivora > Canidae > Canis > Canis lupus. The sequence continues at coordinate 52,599,582 of NC_132860.1, forward strand.
CCCTGTGAAGAAGAGCTGAAATTTACATTACTTCAGTTACAGGAAAAAAACAAAAATTTACAGCTTAATGTCCAGAATGCTCCAGAATAGAATAAAAACTGAGCCGAAGCCAAGGGCTGGAAGCCCTTATTAGAATGAGAAGAGTGCTCAATGCCCTTGAAGGCCCCATATCAAAAAGTGAACAGAACTTGAGGAATTGCTCCAGCCCTTCTGGAGGTCCCCGAGACCAGGCCCTTAAAACTAAGTTAAAACCGTCCTCGGGGTCCAACTCCCTGCTCCACTCTGTGGGGTATACTTGGACCCATGCTCGAGTTTGTATAACAACCCTCGTTGTTTGCATCAGTGTCAGCTCCTTAGTGGTTTCTCAGATTCGCCATCTTGTGCACAACACCCCCATGTCCCCTTCCCACCTGGACTGACCCCCTGTCCCCTCCCACCCAGGCTGACCCTAAGTCACCTCCCCGCACACAACAGCTGGGCACAGGCCCTCACACAGGTCCATGGGCATGCTGGGCACTCCCGCCATCCCCAGCTTCCCAGGGGAAGGAAGGAGGATTCGGCAGGACACAATCCCGTGGTGGCCCCTGGGCTCCCTGCCCAGGATGGCACCTGGTGACATGTCGGGGTCTGAGTCCCTGATGCTGGCTCCTCCTCCATGGTATTCACACAGGAAATGAAATAAGAGGCCCTGGTCTCCTCCAGGGACATCAAGCAGGTGGACCTGGACATCAACATGACGTTCAGCAGTCACATCATGTTTTGGGACTACTACGGGGTAGGGTGAGGCTGAGGTGCCAGGGGGGATTGGGACCTGGGGGAGGACTGGTGGCTTCTGGGAAGGGAACATGGGGCTTCTGAGGCCGGGGGAAGAACAGCAGCCAACAAAACACAGCGGCATGGTAGGGTGCTGAGGATGACCTCCGTGTCTCTACCTCTGGTGTCTCAGGGATGAGGAGGCCACTAGGATGGGGCCTCCAGGGGTTGCCATGTGAGCTGATCCCCAAAGGGGTGACGGACAGCACCCTGAAACCAGGTGCCTGCGTGGGGCCCATGGGGGGCATTAAGGGGACCTGGGGGCAGGTTGCATGGCTGTGACTGGAGGAGGACACACATTGATCCGATGAGGGTCTGAAGGGTCAGAGTGACACCCACCCTCGGTGCTTTATATATTTCTAAATTCTATGCATTTAATTTGAGCCAACTTGCAATTTGTAAACATACATAGTATGATGACCCCCAGATAATGCGTCCAGTCCAGCCAGGGCCCTGAACTGACCACACGGGGCCCCTGAGACAGGTGTCACAATAAACCTAAGACTGTGGTCGCTTTTATCTGTAGATGTCTCGGTGTGCATCTTAGAGAAAGGGGATGCCCTGTGTCCGCAGGCCCCCCACGCCATCCCTTTCATTCCCCACCCACACACTATCCCCCTACATCATTATCCCTCATGGCATCCCCCCTACACCATCCCCCTCAAACCCACACAACCCCAAACAAACCCCATCCACACTATACCCCAACACCATCCCCCCTACACCATCCCCGTCAATCCAACACCATCATACCCCTGCCCCCACACCATCCACTCACACACCACCGCCCCTCACCAAGGACCCGGTGCAGCTGCCCCCTGTGGATCATGGTCAGCCTTCCCATGGTTCTCTGGACAGCCTGCTACCATCAGAAGCCCGGTGTCCCATAGTGTATCCAGGGGTTGCAGGGAGGAGGAAAGACAGGGAGCCCCCGACAGGGTGGGTGCAGGTGCATGGAGCAGAGGAAGCACTGTGCCCTGCCTCCTCCTACTCTTCCTCCTGGAGGGCGGCACAACCTGCACAGGACACCAGCCCCTAACCCAGAGGGACCTGGGCTGACTTGGGCCCAGGCTCTTTGGAGGCTGCGTTGATTTGAGCCCACACCAGTCCCAACTCAAGGACTAATGGAATCAGGCCCCCATGGCCCTGGCCAGCCCTGGATTCTGGCCCTGGGCTGAGTGAGCCCTCTCACAGCTGGGTGTGGCCTCCTGGGCCCTGGGCGTGCCCCACAGATACAGGTCGCTGATCTAGGGCAGCCCTGGGGATCCCAGGACACACCAGTGTGGGGAGAGGAGGGGTAAGCCAGTGGGGCCCACCCACACCCACACCAGGAGGCAGACTCCTCCAGGTGCTCCAGCGCCAGAGAGCCTGAAGCCGGGGTCCTGCTGCCCTGCGGGGACCCAGAGCAGGAGGCCATGAGTGACAGGTCCAGGTCAGCTCTGCTGTCCTCAGAACCGTCAATCAGGGTGAAACTCAGGACACTTGCCCCCATCCGGAGTCCACACATTCTCCCGGGTGGGGGAGTCCAGCACCCGCCCCCCCACCCCGTGTGATTCTTGCCCCCCCTTAAAGGACAGAAAGGTCTCCTTCCCCAGGGGAAGGCACGAACTCATGGCTCTGAGCCTTTGCTGTAGAAAGTCAATAAAGTGTTGTGGTGTGAAAAATCAGAGCCAACCCATTTCTGTGTCTCCCAGAACTATGTGCACGGGGCATGGAGAGTCCCCCAGAAAGGAGGAGGGAGCACCACCTAGGCCCCAACCAGCCCCTGCAGGGGCACCTCCAGGCACACACAGCTGACCTCCCCACGTGCCTTCTAGGGGAGGCCGGATCCACTGCTGTACATGGGAATGTGGCTGAGCTGGAACTTCCAGCTCTGCTGACCCTCCAGCTGAAAGTTCTTGCATGAGTGAGCCCCAGCATGGCCAGGAGAGCCCAGCTAGCCGCCCAGCGCCAGCACCAGAAATGATGTTCTGCCAACAATTTCGGGGTTTTGGGTGACCCAGCCAGAGGATCTGATGGCTGCACGGGATAGCTGCATGTGATAGACACACACGCAGCTCAAAACCACAAAAGTCGGAATCCCCCCAATGTTGTCAAACAGCAGCCAGATGGTTACATACACTACAATGTGGTCCCCAATAGGATATTTGGAAAACGCTATAAGCCATGACTGCAGAGGTGTTGGAGGTACGGAGATGTCTTTGCTGTGTTCTAAAAAGGAGGACAGAGGGGCAGGAAGCATCCTCCGGAGGTGGGGGGCCCTCCTAGGAAAGGAAACCAGGTCCCTATGAAGGCTACGGAGGGTGAAATCTTTCCTCCTCTCTTTCAGCTTCTGCTTTTCCACCTAAATGCCATTTTCCTCAATCAAAATAGCAAAAATTTATTTTATGTTTTTAAATTTCTTTTTATTGTAGTCCAATTTGTATCAATTCTTTCTTCAGCCAGGGTGTCATATAGGAGAGAAGGAGGGAGAAAGATTTTCCCAGACAGGCAACATATAAAGGAGTTCATGACCAATTAACCAGTCCAGTACAGAATTTTAAGATGGACTCTCCTAGTGGGGGAAAAAAAGAGACCAAAACCAACAAAGACAAGAAAGGCCCAGAGAACATCACCAGAAACACCAACTCTTCTGGTAACACAAATGCACAAAGTTCATATCTTTGAATAATCACTCTGAATGCTGATAGACTAAATGCTCCAATAAAAAGATATAGGGTATCAGAGGGGCTTAAAAAACAGGATCCGGGATGTCTGGGTGGCTCAGGGGTTGAGCCTCTGCCTTTGAATCAGGGTGTGATCCTGGAGTCTTGGAACGAGTCCCATATTGGGCTCCTGGTGGGGAGCCTGTTTCTCTCTCTGCCTAATTTTCTGCCTCTCTCTCTCTCTCTCTCGCTCTCTCTCACACTATCATAAATAAAATTATTATTAAAAAAACAACATCCATCTGTACGCTGACTACAAGATGCTCACCTTAGACCTATAGACACCAACGATTGAAAGTCAGGGGATAGAAAATAATCTATGAAGCTAATGGATATCAAAAGAAAGCTGGAGGACCCATACTTATATCAGACAAATGAGATTTGAAACCAAACCCTGGGGGACACCTGGTGGCTCAGTGGTTGAGCATGTGCCTTCGGCTCAGGGTGTGATCCTGGGATCCCAGGATCAAGTCCCACATTAGCCTCCCTTTGGGGAGCCTGCCTCTCACTCTATGTTCCTTCCTCTGCTTCTCTGTGTAATTCTCATGAATAAATAAATAAAGATTTTAAATTTCAAAAAAGAAAGAACAAATAGTGTAAGAAGAGATGAAGAAGGGCATTATTTCATAATTAAAAAGACTCTCTATCATGATAAAACAACTAAATATTTATGCTGCCAACATGGGAGTACCTAAATATAGAAACCACTGTTGGTGGGAATGTGAACTGGTGTAGCCACTCTGGAAAACTCTGTGAGGTTCCTCAATGAGATAAAAATAGAATTGCATAACGACCCAGAAATTGCACTGTTGGGGATTTACCCCAAAGATTCAGATGCAATGAAACGCCGGGACACTGGCACCTCGATGTTTATATTAGGAATGTCCACAATAACCAAACTGTGGAAGGAGCCTCGGTGTCCATTGAAAATTGAATGGATAAAGAAGATGTGGTTTATGTATACAATGGAATATTACTCAGCCATTAGAAATGACAGATACCCACCATTTAATTCAACATGGATGGAACTGGAAGGTATTATGATGAGTGAAGTAAGTCAATCGGAAAAGGACAAACAGTGTATGTTCTCATTCATTTGGGGAATATAAATAATAGTGAAAGGCAATATAAGGGAATGGAGAAGAATTGTGTAGGAAATATCAGAAAGGGAGACAGAACATAAAGACTCCTAACTCTGAGAAATGAACTAGGGGTGCTAGAAGGGGGGGGAGGGCGGGAAGTGGGGGTGAATGGGTGATGGGCACTGAGGGGGACACTTGATGGGATGAGCACTGGGTGTTATTCGGTATGTTGGTCAATTCAACACCAATAAAAAATAAATTTATTTAAAACAAAGATCCAACAACTAAATATTTATGCTGCCAACATGGGAGTACCTAAATATAGAAACCAATTAACAACAAACATACAGGAACTCACTGATAATAATACAATGACAGGGGATTTTAACACCCACTTATGGTAATGGACCGATCGTCTATGCAGAAAATCAACAGGTGAACAATAGCCTTGACACACTGGACCACAGGGACTCAACACATATAGTCTGAATATTTTTTCCTAACGCAGAATGCACATTCCTTTAAGTGCTCATGGGACATTCTCCAGAACAGATCATATCATGGCCCACAAATCAGCCCTCAACAGGTACAATAAGGTTGATATCACATGCTGTACATTTTCGGACCAAAGCGCTATGAAACTGGAAGTCGACAGTAAGAAAAAAATTGGACAGACCAGAAGTACTTGGAGTTTATGATCATCCTACTAGAGAATGAATGGAGCAACCAGAAAATTAAAGAGGAAATTTAAAACAAATGAAAATGAAAACATGTTTCTCAAAACCTCTGGGATGTAGCAAAGGCAGTCCTAAGAGGGAAGTACATAGCAATACAGGCCTACCTCAAGAAACAAGAAGTCTCCAATACACAACCTAACCCTACACCTGAAGGAGCTGGTAAAGGAATAGCAAACAAAGCCTACAGAAGAAGGGAAAAAATAAAGATGAGAGCAGAAATAAACAATACAGAAACAACAAAACAGTAGAATGGAATAACGAATCTAAGAGCTGGTTCTTCAAAATAATTAATAAAATGGATCAAACCATAGGCAGCCTTATCAATGAGAAAAGAGAAAAGACCTAAATAAATAAAATCACAAATGAGAGAAGAGAGATCTCAATCAACAGCAGAAAAATTAGACAGTTATAAGGGAATACTATGAAATTATACGCAAACAAATTGGGAGACCTGGAAGAAATGGACAAATAACTAGAAATGTGCAAATGAGTAAAACTGAAATAGGAAGAAATAGAAAATGTGAACAGACCCATAACTAGCAAAGGAATTGCTAGCTAGGAATTGCACCTAGTCACCTAGGTGCCTCAGTGGTTGAGCATCTTCTTTGGCTCAGGTCATGTTCCCAGGGTCCTAGGGGATCACATCACACATCAGGTTCCCTGCATGGAGCCTCATTTTCCCTCTACCTATACCTCTGCCTCTCTGTGTTTCTCATGAATAGATAAATAAAATCTTTAAAAAAGAAAAAAGATAAAAAGATGAGAAAGGACCCAAATAAAATCACAAATGAGAAAAGAGAAATATCAACCAACACTACAGAAAAACAAACGATTATAAGAGAACATTAAGAAAAATTATATGCCAGAAACCTAGAATCTGGAAGAAATAGATCAATTCCTGGAAATATATAATAGCAAAAATAAAAAAGGAAGTAATAAGGAACTTGAACCGACAGATAACCAGCAGAGAAATTGAATTAGCAATCAAGAATCTCCCAACAGGAGACACTTAGATCAATAGAACAGAATGGAAAGCCGAAACAAGATACAAACCTGTAACTCTATGATCCATTAATCGACAACGAGGCAGGAAGGAATATCCAAAGGCACAAAGACAGTCTCTTCAAGAAACCCTAACCCTGACCCCAGGATAAGAACAAATGTTGTTGGGAAAACCAGGCAGCCACATGCAGAAGAATGAAACTGGACCACTTTCTTACACCATCTATATAAAAAATAAATTCAAAATGGATGAAAGAGCTAAATGTGAGACCTGAAACCATACAAAGAAGAAAAGATAGGCAGCAATGTCTTTGACATTGGCCATTGGATCATCTTTCTAGATATGCCTCTGAGGTGAGGGAAACAAAGTAAAAATACTATTGGGACTTCATCAAATTGAAAATCTTCTGCAAAGTGAAGGAAACAAACAAAGCTAAAAGGCAACATACAGGAGGAGGGGCAAGATGGCGGAAGTGTAGAGTCCCCAAATCACTTGTCCCCACCAAATTACCTAGATAACCTTCAAATCATCCTGAGAATCTACGAATTCAGCCTGAGATTTAAACAGAGCCCAGATCGAATGCTACAGTGAGAAAAGTTCGTGATTCTATCAAGGCAGGAAGATGGGAAAAAAATAAAGAAACAAAAGGCATCCAAGTGTGAAGGGCCCTGAGAGGAGCCCGGCTGAGGCCGGGGTGAGTGTCCACAGGACAGAAGAGCTCTGTCCTGGGAGAAGGAGGAGCTGCACCAATCTTCCAGGGCGGAATGGCACCTTCAAGGAGTCAGAGAAGAACCCCAGGAGGGCGGGGATGCCGTAGGGCTCCCTGGGACACTAACAGAGACCTGCACTACCAGGAGAGTGCACCGAGCTCCCTAAGGGCTGCAGGGCACATGCATTGACCAGGGAGTAGCACTGAGAGGCTCCAGCAGTGGCTCTGTGTGTAGAGATTTGAGCGGCCCCGGGAGCACCTTGGCGGTGGCGTCTCCTGCAAAGGAAGAGGCGCCGTGTGGAGGGGCTGCGCGGCTCCAGGAGGAACTCGGAGGGGCTTGGGTGGTGGCTCTGCAGTGAGGCAGCTGTATGGCCAGGAGCGAGAATCCAACAGCGCAGGCCCTGGAGCACAGGGCGCCAGGACACAGCCCAGGATTTGGCCTCTGCTGGGACAGGCGGAGGCACGGAGGGCCCAGGATAGCAAGAACGCTCCTGCTCAGAGCTGAGCAGATCAGCGGCCCTGCCCAAGAGCCTCCAGGCCCTGCAGATGGACTGCTCCCGAGTTTTGCGGGGGCTGAATAGAGGTTTCCAGAGCTGACCGCTGCCACTGGGGTTGTTCCTCCTGGGGCCTCACGGGGTAAACTAACTGCACTGAGCCCAGCACCAGGCAGGGGACAGAGCAGCTCCCCCACGTGCTAACACCTGTAAATCCACACAACAGGCCCCTCCCCTGGAAGACCAGCTAGACGGACAAGTCCAAGGGAGGTCAAGAGACTTAAAGTATACAGAATCAGAAGATACTCCCCCATGTTTTTTTTTATTTCTGATTGCTACCCCCACCCTCTTTCTCCACTTTCTTTCTTTTCTTTCTCTTTTTATTCTCCTTTTTCCTTCTTTCTTCCTTTATTCTTTTTCCTTTTTTTCTTTTCTTTCCTTCTTTCTCTCCTCTCCTCTCTTTTTGTCCTATTCCCAATTCAATTTGTTTTTGGCCACTCTGCACTCAGCAAAATGACTAGAAGGAAAACCTCACCTCAAAAGAAAGAATCAGAAACAGTCGTCTCTCTCACAAATTTACAAAATCTGGATTACAATTCAATGTCAGAAAGCCAATTCAGAAGCACTACTATACAGCTACTGATGGCTCTAGAAAAAAGCATAAAGGACTCAAGAGACTTCATGACTGCAGAATTTAGATCCAGTCAGGCCGAAATTAAAAAGCAATTGAATGAGATGCAATCCAAACTGGAAGTCCTAACGACGAGGGACAACGAGGTGGAAGAACGAGTGAGTGACATAGAAGACAAGTTGATGGCAAAGAAGGAAACTGAGGAAAAAAGAGACAGACAATTAAAAGACAAGGAAGACAGGTTAAGGGAAATAAACGACAGCCTGAGGAAGAAAAACCTACGTGTAATTGGGGTTCCCGAGGGTGCCAAAATGGACAGAGGGCCAGAATAAGTATTTGAACAAATCCTAGCTGAAAACATTCCTAATCTGGGAAGGCAAACAGGCAATCAGATCCAGGAAATAGAGAGATCCCCCCTAAAATCAATAAAAACTGTCCAACACCTCGACATTTAATAGTGAAGCTTGCAAATTCCAAAGATAAAGAGAAGATTCTTAAAGCAGCAAGAGACAAGAAAATCCTGACCTTTATGGGGAGGAGCACTAGGGTAACAGCAGACCTCTCCACAGTGACCTGGCAGCCCAGAAAGGGCTGGCAGGATATATTCAGGTCCTCCATGAGAAGAACATGCAACCAAGAATACTTTATCCAGCAAGGCTCTCATTCAAAATGGAAGGAGAGATAAAGAGCTTCCAAGACAGGCAGGAACTGAAAGAATATGTGACCTCCAAACCAGCTCTGCAAGAAATTTTATGGGGGACTCTTAAAATTCCCCTTTAAGAAGAAGTTCAGTGGAACAATCCACAAAACAAGAGGTGAAAAGATATCATGATGACACTAAACTCATATCTGTCGATAGTAACTCTGAACGTGAACAGGCTTAATGACCCCATCAAAAGGCGCAGGGTTTCAGACTGGATAAAAAAGCAGGACCCATCTATTTGCTGTCTACAAGAGACTCATATTAGACAGAAGGACACCTACAACCTGAAAATGAAATGTTGGAGAAAAATTTACCATTCAAAGGGTCCTCAAAAGAGAGCAGGGGGAGCCATCCTTATATCAGATAAACTAAAATTTACCCAGAAGACTGTAGAGAGAGATGAAGAGGGACACTAAATCATACTTAAGGGATCTATCCAACAAGAGGACTTTACAATCCTCAATATATGCCCAGAATGTAGGACCTGCCAAATATTTAAACCAATTAATAACCAAAGTAAAGAAATACGTAGATAATAATACATTTATACTTGGTGACTTCAATCTAGCTCTTTCTACCCTCGATAGGTTTCTAAGGACAACATTTCCAAAGAAAGAAGAGCTTTAAATGATACACTGGAGCAGATGGATTTCATAGAAATCTACAGAACTTTACATCCAGACTGAACTGAATACACATTCTTCTCAAGTGCACATGGAACTTTCTCCAGAATAGACCACATACTGGGTCACAAATAGGGTCTGAACCAATACCAAGGGTTTGGGATCGTCCCCTGCATATTCTCAGACCATAATGAATTGAAATTAGAACTAAATCACAACAAGAAGTTTGGAAGGACCTCAAACATGTGGAGGTGAAGGATCATCCTGCTAAAAGACGAAAGGGTCAACCAGGAAATGAAGGAAGAATTAAAAAGATACATGGAAACTAATGAGAATGAACATACAACCATTCAAAATCTTTGGGATGCAGCAAAAGCAGTCCTAAGGGGAAAATACATCACAATACAAGAATCCATTCAGAAACAGGAAACTACTCAAATACAAAAGCTAACCTTACACATAAAGGGGCTAGAGGAAGAAAAAGCAGATAGATCCTACACCCAACAGAAGAAGAGAGTTAATTAAAATTCGAGCAGAACTCAAGGAAATCGAGACCAGAAGAACTGTGGAACAGATCAACAGAACGAGTAGTTGGTTCTTTGAACGAATTAATAAGATAGATAAACCATTAGCCAGCCTTATTAAAAAGAAGAGAGAGAAGACTCAAATTAATAAAATCATGAATGAGAAAGGAGAGGTCACTACCAACACCAAGGAAATACAAACGATTTTAAAAACATTATGAACAGCCATACGCCAATAAATTAGGCAATCTAGAAGAAATGGACGCATTCCTGGAAAGACACAAACTACCAAAACTGCAACAGGAAGAAATAGAAAACCTAAACTGGACAATAACCAGGAAGGAAATTGAAGCAGTCATCCAAAACGTCCCAAGACACAAAAGTCCAGGGCCAGATGGCTTCCCAGGGGAATTCTATCAAACGTTTAAAGAAGAAACCATACCTATCCTACTAAAGCTGTTTGAAAAGATAGAAAGAGATGGAGTCCTTCCAAATTCATTCTATGAAGGCAGCATCACCTTAATTCCAAAACCAGACAAAGACCTCAACAAAAAGGAGAATTATAGATCAATAGCCCTGATGAACATGGATGCAAAAATTCTCAACAAGATACTAGCCAATAGGATCCAACAGTACATTAAGAAAATTATTCACCATGACCTAGTAGGATTTATCCCTGGGACACAAGGCTGGTTTAACACTCGTAAAACAATCAATGTGATTCATCACATTAGCAAGAGAAAAACCAAGAACCATGTGATCATCTCATTAGATACAGAGAAAGCATTTGACAAAATAGAGCATCCATTCCTGGTCAAAACACTTCAGAGCATAGGGATAGAGGGAACATTCCTCGACATCTTAAAAGCCATGTATGAAAAGCCCACTACAAATATCATTCTCAATGGGGCAACACTGGGAGCCTTTCCCCTAAGATCAGGAACAATACACGGATGTCCACTCTCACCACGGTTATTCAACATAGTACTGGAAGTCCTGCCTCAGCAATAAGACAACAAAAAGAAATAAAGGCATTCAAATTGGCAAAGAAGAAGTTAAACTCTCCCTCTTCACCGATGACATGATACTCTACATAGAAAACCCAAAAGCCTCCACCCCAAGGTTGCTAGAACTCATACAGCAATTTAGTAGCATTCAAGGATACAAAATCAATGCCTGGCAATCAATGGCATTTCTATACACTAACAATGAGATTGAAGAAAGAGAAATTAAGGAGTCAATCTCATTTAAAATTGCACCCAAAAGCATAAGATACCTAGGAATAAACCTAACGATGGAGTTAAAGGATCTATACCCTAAAAACTATAGAACACTTCTGAAAGAAATTGAGGAAGACACAAAGAGATGGAAAAATATTCCATGCTCATGGATTGGCAGAATTAACATTGTGAAAATGTCAATTTTACCAAGGCAATGTTCACCTTTAATGCAAACCCTATCAAAATACCATGGACTTTCTTCAGAGAGTTAGAACTAATTGTTTTAATATTTGTGTGTAATCAGGATCCCTGGATGGTGCAGCCATTTGGCACCTGCTTTTGGCCCAGGGCACGATCATGGAGACCTGGGATAGAATCCCATGTCAGGCTCCCGGTGCATGGAGCCTGCTTCTCCCTCTGACTGTGTCTCTGTCTCTCTCTCTCTCTCTGTGTGTGTGTGACTATCATAATAAAAAAAGACTTGTGTGGAATCAGAAAAGACCTTGAATAGCGAGGTGAATTTTAAAAAAGACAGCCATATCTGGGGCTTCACTATGCCAGATTTCAGGGTGTACGACAAAGCTCTGGTTCAAGACAGTGTGGTACTGGCACAAAAACAGACAAATGGATCAATGGAACAGAAGAGAGAACCCAGAAGTGGACCCTGAACTTTATGGTCAACTAATATTCAATAAAGGTGTAAAGACTATCGATTGGAAGAAAGACAGTCTCTTCAATAAATGGTGCTGGGAAAATGGACATACACATGCAGAAGAATGAAACTAGACCACTCTCTTTCAGCATACACAAAGATAATCGCAAAATGGATGAAAGATCTAAATGTGAGACAAGAGTCCATCAAAATCCTAGAAGAGAACACAGGCAACATGTTTTTTGAACTTGGCCACAGTAACTTCTTGGAGATACATCCACAAAGACAAAATAAACAAAAGCAAAAATGAACTATTGTGATTTCATCAAGATAAGAAGCTTTTGCATAGCAAAGGATACAGTCAACAGAACTAAAAGATAACCTAAAGAATGGAGAAGATATTTGCAAATGACGTATCAGATAAAGGGCTAGTTTCAAAGATCAATAAAGAACTTCTTAAAATCAACAACAAAGAGACAAACAATCCAATCATGAAATGGGCAAAAGACATGAAGAGAAATCTCACAGAGGAAGACATTGCCATGGCCAACATGAACATGAAAAAGTGCTCTGCATCACTTGCCATTAGGGAAATACAAATCAAAACCACAATGAGAACCACCTCACACTACTGAATGGGGATAATTAACAGGGCAAGAAAAAACAAATGTTGGAGAGGATGCGCAGAAAAGGGAAGACTCTTACACTTTTGGTGGGAATGGGAACTGGTGCAACCACTCTGGAAAACTGTGTGGAGGTTCCTCAAAGAGTAAAAAATAGACCTGCCCTACGACCCGGCAATTGCACTGTTGGGGATTTACCTCAAAGATTCAGATGCAATGAAACGCGGGGACACCTGCACCCTGATGTTTATAGCAGCAATGTCCACAATAGCCAAAATGTGGAAGGAGGCTTGGAGTCCTTTGAAAGATGAATGGATAAGGAACATGTGGTTTATGTATACAATGGAATATTACTGAGCCATTAGAAACGACAAATACCCACCATTTGCTTCAACGTGGATGGAACTGGAGGGTATTACACTGAGAGAAGTCAATCGGAGAAGGACAAACATATGTTCTCATTCAATTGGTTAACATAAATAACAGTCAAAGGGAATGTAAGGGAATGGAGAAGAAATGTGTGGGAAATATCAGAAAGGGAGACAGAACATAAAGACTCCTAACTCTGAGAAAGAAACAAAGGATGCTGGAAGGGGAGGAGGGCAGGAGGTGCGGGTGAATGGGTGATGGGCACTGAGGGGGGCACTTGCCTAGATGAGCATGGGTGTTACTCTGCTTGTTGGTAAATTGAACACCAATAAAAAATAATTAAAAAAAAAAAGTCCAAACAACTAAATATTTATGCTGCCAACATGGGAGTACCGAAATATAGAAACCAATTAACAACAAATGTAAAGGAACTCACTGATAATAATACAATGACAGGGGATTTTAACACCCACATATGGCAACGGACCGATCGTCTATGCAGAAAATCAACAGGAGAACAACAGCCTTGACACACTGGACCACAGGGACTCAAAGATATAGTCTCAACATTTCATCCTAAAGCAGAATACACATTCCTTTCAAGTGCACATGGGACATTCTCCAGAACAGATCATATCATGGCACACAAATCAGCCCTCAACAGGTACAACAGGTACAAGAAGGTTGGTATCACATCATATACATTTTCGGACAATGAGGCTATGAAACTCGAAGTTGACAGTAAGAACAAATTTGGACAGACCAAAAATACGTGGAGATTATGAACATCCTACTAGAGAATGAATGGAGCAACCAGGAAATTAAAGAGGAAATTTAAAACAAATGAAAATGAAAACATGTTTCTCCAAACCTCTGGGATGTAGCAAAGGCAGTCCTAAGAGGGAAGTACATAGCAATACAGGCCTACCTCAAGAAACAAGAAGTCTCCAATACACAACCTAACCCTACACCTAAAGGAGCTGGTAAAGGAATAGCAACAAAGCCTAAAGCCTACAGAAGAAGGGAAAAAATAAAGATGAGACCAGAAATAAACAATACAGAAACAACAAAACAGTAGAATGGAATAGCGAAACTAAGAGCTGGTTCTTCAAAATAATTAATAAAATGGATCAAGCCCTAGCCAGCCTTATCAACGAGAAAAGAGAAAACCTAAATAAATAAAATCACAAATGAGAGAAGAGAGATCACAATCAACACCAGAAAAATAAGACAATTATAAGCGAATACTATGCAAGATTATACGCTAACAAACTGGGAGACCTGGAAGAAATGGACAAATCCCTAGAAATGGGCAAACGAGCAAAACTGAAATAGGAAGAAATAGAAAATATAAACAGACCCATAACTAGCAAAGGAATTGAATCAGCAAGGCACCTGGGTGCCTCAGTGGTTGAGCATGTGCTTTGGCTCAGGTCATGATCCCGGTGTCCTGGGGAATCAAGTCACACATCAGGCTCCCCGCATGGAGCCTCATTTTCCCTCTGCCTATACCTCTGCCTCTCTGTGTCTCTCATGAATACATAAATAAAATCTTTAAAAAAGACAAAAAGACAAAAAGATGAGAAAGGACCCAAATAAAATCACAAATGAGAAAAGAGAAATAACAACCAACACTAGAGAAATAGAAACGATAATAAGAGAATATGATGAAAAATTATATGCCAACAACTGAGAACCTGGAAGAAATAGATCAATTCCTAGAAATATATAACATAGCAAAAATGAAAAAGGAAGAAACAAGAAACTTGAACAGACAGATAACCAGCAGAGAAATTGAATCAGCAATAAGGGATCTCCCAACAGGAGATGCTTAGATCGATAGAACAGAATGGAAAGCAAAAAAAGATAAAAACATGTAACTCTATGATCCATTAATGGACAACAAGGCAGGAAGGAATATCCAATGGCACAAAGACAGTCTCTTCAAGAAACCCTAAACCTGACCCCTGGATAAGAACAAATGGTGTTGGGAAAACCAGGCAGCCACATGCAGAAGAATGAAACTGGACCACTTTCTTACACCATCTGTATAAAAAATAAATTCAAAATGGATGAAAGACCTAAATGTGAGACCTGAAACCATACAAAGAAGAAAAGATAGGCAGCAACGTCGTTGACATTGGCCATTGGATCATCTTTCTAGATATGCCTCTTAGGTGAGGGAAACAAAAGCAAAAATACTATTGGGACTTCATCAAATTGAAAAGCTTCTGCAAAGTGAAAGAAACAACCAAAGCTAAAAGGTAACATACAGGAGAAGGGGCAAGATGGCGGAAGAGAAGGGTCCCCAAGTCACCTGTCCCCACCAAATTACCTAGATAACCTTCAAATCATCCTGAAAATCTAGGAATTTGACCTGAGATTTAAACATATACCAGCTGGAATGCTACAGTGAGAAAAGTTTGTGCTTCTATGAAGGTAGGAAGATGGGAAAAAGAAATAAACAAAAGGCATCTAAGGGGGAGAGGCCACTGAGGAGCCGGGCTAAGGCCAGGGCAAGTGTCCCCCGGTCAGGAGAGCTCTGTCCCAGAGAGTCAGGAGCTGCACCAATCTTCCAGGGTTGAATGGCGCTCGCAACAATTCAGAGCAGGACCCCAGGAGGATGGGGAACCCTTGGGTTCCATGGAACACTAACAGACACCTGCACCCCCAGGAGAGTGCACCGAGCTCCCTAAGGGTTGCAGGGCACATGCATTGACCCAGGAGCAGCTCTGAGGGGCTCGGGTGGCCGCTCTGTGCAGAGGGGGCTGTGGGTCCCTGGGAGGAGCTAGGTGTCAGCACCTAAGGCAAAGGAAGAGGCGCTGTGTGGAGGGGGCTGCGCGGCTCCTGGAGCAGCTCAGAGGGGCTAGGGCGGCGGCTCTGTGAAGAGGTGGCTGCACGGCGGGGAGCGAGAATCCAACAGCGCTGGCCCCGGAGCACAGGGCGCCGAGACACAGCCCAGAATTCGGCCTCCCCCGGTACAGGCAGAGGCCCGGAGGGCCCAGGACAGCAAGGACGCTCCTGCCAAGAGCTCAGCAGACCAGCAGCCCACCCTGGAACCTCCAGGCCCTGCAGATGGATTTCTCCGGAGTTACTGCAGGGCTGAATACCGGTTTTCAGACCTGGCCACTGCCACTGGGGTCGTTCCTCCTTGGGCTTCACGGGGTAAACAACCTCCACTGAGTGCTTCACCAGGCAGGGGAAGAGGAGCTCCCCCAAGGGCTAACACCTGAAAATCAGCACAACAGGCCCCTCCCCCCAGAAGACCAGCTAGACGTACAACTTCCAGGGAAAGTCAAGGGACGTAAAGTATACAGAATCAGAAGATATTCCCCCATGTTTTTTTTTTTTATTTCTGATTGTTTCCCCCACCCTTTTTCTCCCCTTTTCTTTCTATAATTTCTCCTTTTATTCTTTTTTGCTTTTTTTCTTCCTTTTTACTTTTTTCTTTTTCTATTCTCTTTCCTTCTTTCTCTCCTCTCTTTTTCTCTTAAGCTCAATACAACTTGTTTTTGGCCACTGTGCACTGAGCAAAATGACTAGAAGGAAATGCTCACCTCAAAAGAAAGAAACAGTCCTCTCTCCCACAGAGTTACAAATCAGGATTACAATTCAATGTCAGAAAACCAATTCAGAAGCACTATTATACAGCTACTGGTGGCTCTAGGAAAAAGCATAAAGGACTCAAGAGACTTCATGACTGCAGAATTTTGATCCAATCAGGCCGAAATTAAAAATCAATTGAATGAGATGCAATCCAAACTAGAAGTCCTAATGATGAGGGATAACGAGGTGGAAGAACGAGTGAGTGACATAGAAGACAAGTTGATGGCAAAGAGAGAAACTGAGGAAAAAAGAGACAGACAATTAAAAGACCAGGAAGTCAGATTAAGGGAAATAAACGACAGCCTGAGGAAGAAAAACCTATGTGTAAATGGGTTTCCTGAGGGCGCTGAAAGGGACAGCGGGCCGGAATGTGTATTTGAACAAATCATACCTGAAAACTTTCCTAATCTTGGAAGGGAAACAGGCATTCAGATCCAGGAAATAGAGAGATCCCCCGCTAAAATCAATAATAACCATCCAACACCTCGACATTTAATAGTGAAGCTTGCAAAGTCCAAAGATAAAGAGAAGATCCTTAAAGCAGCAAGACACAAGAAATCCCTGACCTTTATGCGGAGGAGCATTAGGGTAACAGCAGACCTCTCCACAGCGACCTGGCAGGCCAGAAAGGGCTGGCAGGATATATTCAGGGTCCTCCATGAGAAGAACATGCAACCAAGAATACTTTATCCAGCAAGGCTCTCATTCAAAATGGAAGGAGAGATAAAGAGCTTCCAGGAAGGGCAGGAACTGAAAGAATATGTGACCTCCAAACCAGCTCTGCAAGAAATTTTAAGGGGGACTCTTAAAATTCTCCTTTAAGAAGAAGCTCAGTGGAACAATCCACAAAAACAAGGACTGAATAGATATCATGATGACACTAAACTCATATCTGTCGATAGTAACTCTGAACGTGAATGGGCTTAATGACCCCTTCAAAGGCGCAGGGTTTCAGACTGGATAAAAAAGTAGGACCCAACTATTTGCTGTCTACAAGAGACTCATATTAGACAGAAGGACACCTACAATCTGAAAATAATGTGTCGGAGAACCATTTACCATTGAAATGGTCCTCAAAAGAGAGCAGGGTTAGCCATCCTAATATCAGTAAACTAAAATTTACCCCGAAGACTGTAGTGAGAGATCAAGATGGACACTAAATCATATTTAAGGATCTATCCAACAAGAGGACTTACCAATCCTCAATATATATGCCCCGAATGTGGGAGCTGCCAAATATTTAAACCAAATAATAACGAAAGTGAAGAAATATTTAGATAATTATTATCTTATACTTGGTGACTTCAATCTAGGTCTACCTACCCTCGATACGTCTTCTAAGCACAACATCTCCAAAGAAAGGAGATCTTTAAATGATACACTGGAGCAAATAGATTTCACAGATATCTACAGAACTTTACATCCAAACTGAATTGAATAAACATTCTTCTCAAGTGCACATGGAACTTTCTCCAGAATAGACCACATACTGGATCACAAATCGCGTCTGAACCGATACCAAAAGATTCAGATTGTCCCCTGCATATTCTCAGACCATAATGCCTTAAAATTAGAACTAAATCACAACAAGAAGTGTGGAAGGACTTCACACATTGGAGGTTAAGGACCATCCTGCTTAAAGATGAAAGGGTGAACCAGGAAATTGAGGAAGAATTCAAAAGATTCATGGAAACTAATGAGAATGAAGACACAAACGTTCAAAATCTTTGGCATGCAGCAAAAGCAGTCCTAATGAGTAAATACATCACAAAACAAGCATCCATTCAAAAACTGGAAAGAACTCAAATACAAAAGCTCACCTTACTCATAAAGGAGCTAGAGAAAAAATCAGCAGCTAGATCCTACACCCAACAGAATAAGAGAGTTAATGAAAATTTGAGCAGACCTCAAGGAAATCGAGACCAGAAGAAATGTGGAAGAGATCAACAAAACCAGGAGTTGGTACTTTGAAAGAATTAATAACATACATAAACCATTAGCCAGTCTTATTAAAAAAGAATAGAGAGAAGACTCAAATTAATAAAATCATGAATGAGAAAGGAGAGATCACTACCAACACCAAGGAAATACAATCGATTTTAAAAACATATTATAAACAGCCATACGCCAATAAATTAGGCAATCTAGAAGAAATGGACGCATTTCTGGAAAGCCCCAAACAACCAAAACTGGAACTGGAAGAAATAGAAAAACTAAACAGGCCAATACCCAGGAAGGAAATTGAAGCAGTCATCCAAAACCTCCCAAGACACAAAAGTCCAGGGCCAGATGGCTTCCCAGGGGTATTCTATCAAATGTTTAAAGAAGAAACCATACCTATCCTACTAAAGCTGTTTGGAAAGATAGAAAGAGATGGAGTACTTCCAAATTCGTTCTATGAAGCCAGCATCACCTTAATTCCAAAACCAGACAAAGACCTCAACAAAAAGGAGAATTACAGACCAATATCCCTGATGAACATGGATGCAAAAATTCTCGACAAGATCCTAGCCAATAGGATCCAACAATACATTAAGAAAATTATTCACCATGACAAAGTAGGATTTATCCCCGGGACACAAGGCTGGTTCAACACTCGTAAAACAATCAATGTGATCATCATATCAGCAAGAGAAAAACCAAGAACCATATGATCATCTCATTAGATGCAGAGAAAGCATGTGAGAAAATAGAGCATCCATTCCTGATCAAAACACTTCAGAGCGTAGGGTAGAGGGAACAATCCTCGACATCTTAAAAGCCATGTATGAAAAGCCCACTACAAATATCATTCTCAATGGGGCAGCACTGGGAGCCTTTCCCCTAAGATCAGGAACAAGACAGGGATGCCCACTCTCACCACTGCTATTCAACGTAGTATTGGAAGTCCTAGCCTCAGCAATCAGACAACAAAAGACATTAAAGGCATTCAAATTGGCAAAGAAGTCAAACTCTCCTTCTTCACCGATGACATGATACTCTACCTAGAAAACCCGAAGCCCTCCCCCGCAAGATTGCTATAACTCATAGCAATTTGGTAGCGTTGCAGAATACCAAAATCACTGCCCAGAAATCAATGGCATTTCTATATACTAACAATGAGACTGAAGAAAGAGAAATTAAGGAGTCAATCTCATTTACAATTGCACCCAAACCATAAGATACCTAGGAATATACCTAATCAAGGAGGTAAATGATCTATACACTAAAAACTATAGAAAACTTCTGAAAGAAATTGAGGAAGACACAAAGAGATGGAAAAATATTCCATGCTCATGGATTGGCAGAATTAATATTGTGAAAATATCAATGTTACCCAGGCAATGTACACGTTTAATGCAATCTCTATCAAAATACCATGGACTTTCTTCAAAGAGTTAGAACAAATTATTTTAAGATTTCTGTGGAATCAGAAAAGACCCCGAATAGTCAGTGGGATTTTATTTTATTTTTTTAAGATTTATTTATTTATGATAGACATAGAGAGAGAGAGGCAGAGACACAGGAGGAGGGAGAAGCAGGCTCCATGCAGGAGCCTGATGTGGGACTCGATCCCAGGTCTCCAGGATCACGCCCTGGGCTGCAGGCAGCACTAAACTGCTGCGCCACTGGGGCTGCCCAGTCAGTGGGTTTTTAAAAAAGAAAACCATATCTGGGGGCATCACAATGCCAGATTTCAGGATGTACTACAAAGCTGTGGTCATCAAGACAGTGTGGTACTGGCACAAAAACACACATAGATCAATGGAACATAATAGAGAACCCAGAAGTGGACCTTGAACTTTATGGTCAACTAATATTCGATAAAGGAGGAAAGACTATCCATTGGAAGAAAGACAGTCTCTTCAATAGATGGCGCTTGGAAAATTGGACATCCACCTTCAGAAGAATGAAACTAGACCACTCTCTTTCAACATAAACAAAGATAAACTCAAAATGGATGAAAGATCTAAATGTGAGACAAGAGTCCATCAAAATCCTAGAGGAGAACACAGGCAACACCCGGTTTGAACTTGGCCACAGCAAGTTTATGCAAGGTACATCCATGAAGGCAAAAGAAACAAAAGCAAAAATGAACTATTGTGACTTCATCAAGATAAGAAACTTTTGCACAGCAAAGGATACAGTCACCAAAACTAAAAACAACCTTCAGCATGGGAGAAGATATATGCAAAAGACGTATCAGATAAAGGGCTAGTTTCCAAAATCGATAAAGAACTTCTTAAAATCAACACCAAAGAGACATACAATCCAATCATGAAATGGGCAAAAGACATGAAGAGAAATCTCACAGAGGAAGACATTGACATGGCCAACATGCACATGAAAAAATGCTCTGCATCACTTGCCATCAGGGAAATACAAATCAAAACCACAATGAGATACCACCTCACACCAGTGAGAATGGAGAAAATTAACAAGGCAGGAAACCGCAAATGTTGGAGAGGATGCGGAGAAAAGGGAACCCTCTTACACTGTTGGTGGGAATGTGAACTGGTGCAACCACTCTGGAAAACTGTGTGGAGGTTCCTCAAAGAGTTAAAAATAGACCTGCCCTACGACCCAGCAATTGCACTGTTGGGGATTTATCCCAAATATTCAGATGCAATTCAACGCTGGGACACCTGCACCCCGATATTTATAGCAGAATGTCCACAATAGCCAAACTGCGGATGGAGCCATGGTGTCCATCGAAAGATGAATGGATAAAGAAGATGTGGTTTATGTATACAATGGAATATTACTCAGCCATTAGAAACGACAAATACCCACCATTTGCTTCAAAGTGGATGGAACTGGAGGGTAGTATGCTGAGTGCAGTAAGTCAATCGGAGAAGGACAAACTGTATGTTCTCATTCATTTGGGGAATATAAATAATAGTGAAAGCGAATATAAGGGAATGGAGAAGAAACGTGTGGGAAATATCAGAAAGGGAGACAGATCATAAAGACTCCTACCTTTGGGAAATGAACTAGGCGTGCTGGAAGGGGAGGAGGGCAGGGGGTGGGGGTGAATGGGTGACGGGCACTGAGGGGGACACTTGCCGGGATGAGCACTGGGTGTTATTCTGTATGTTGGTCAATTGAACACCAATAAAAAATAAATTTGGGATCCCTGGGTGGCGCAGCAGTTTGGTGCCTGCCTTTGGCCCAGGGCGCGATCCTGGAGACCCGGGATCGAGTCCCACATCAGGCTCTCAGTGCATGGAGCCTGCTTCTCCCTCTCCCTCTGTCTGTGTCTCTGCCTCTCTCTCTCTCTCTCTCTCACTGTGTGCCTATCATAAGTAAATAAAAATAAATAAAAATGAAAAAAATTTATTAAAAAAAAGACCAAACAACTAAATATTCATGCTGCCAACATGGGAGTACCAAAATATAGTAACCAATTAACAACAAAAGTACAGGAACACACTGATAATAATACAATGATAGGGGATTTTAACACCCACTTATGTCATGGACCGATCGTCTATGCAGAAAATCAACAGGGGAACAACAGCCTTGACACACTGGACCACAGGGACTCAACAGATATAGTCTGAACATTTATTCCTAAAGCAGAATACACATTCCTTTCCTGTGCACATGGGACATTCTCCAGAACAGATCATATCATGGCCCACAAATCAGCCCTCAACAGGTACAACAGGTACAAGAAGGTTGGTATCACACCATATACATTTTTGGACAATGAGGCTATGAAACTCAAAGTTGACAGTAAGAACAAATTTGGACAGACCAAAAATACGTGGAGATTATGAACATCCTACTAGAGAATGAATGGAGCAACCAGGAAATTAAAGAGGAAATTTAAAACAAATGAAAATGAAAACATGTTTCTCCAAACCTCTGGGATGTAGCAAAGGCAGTCCTAAGAGGGAAGTACATAGCAATACAGTCTTACCTCAAGAAACAAGAAGTCTCCAATACACAACCTAACCCTACACCTAAAGGAGTTGGTAAAGGAATAGCAAACAAAGCCTAAAGCCTACAGAAGAAGGGAAAAAATAAAGATGAGACCAGAAATAAACAATACAGAAACAACAAAACAGTAGAATGGAATAACGAAACTAAGAGCTGGTTCTCCAAAATAATTAAGAAAATGGATCAAGCCCTAGCCAGCCTTATCAACGAGAAAAGAGAAAACCTAAATAAATAAAATCACAAATGAGAGAAGAGAGATCTCAATCAACACCAGAAAAATAAGACAATTATAAGGGAATACTATGCAGGATTATACGCTAACAAACTGGGAGAACTGGAAGAAATGGACAAATCCCTAGAAATGTGTAAACGAGCAAAACTGAAATAGGAAGAAATAGAAAATATGAACAGAACCATAACTAGCAAAGAAATTGAATCAGCAAGGCACCTGAGTGCCTCAGTGGTTGAGCATGTGCTTTGGCTCAGGTCATGATCCCGGGGTCCTGGGGGAGCACGTCCCACATCAGGCTCCCCGCATGGAGCCTCATTTTCCCTCTGCCTATACCTCTGCCTCTCTGTGTCTCTCATGAATACATAAAGGTGCATCCACTGTGGAAAACAGTCTGGAGGGTCCTCGAGAAGTTAAAAATAGGGGATCCCTGGGTGGCGAATCCGTATGGCACCTCCCTTTGGCCCAGTGCGTGATCCTGGAGACCCGGGATCAAATCCAACATCAGACTCCTGGTACATGTAGCCTGCATCTCCCTCTGCCTGTGTCTCTGCCTCTCTCTCTGTGACTATCATAAAAAAACTTAAAAAAAAGAAGTTAAAAATAGAGCTACCCTACGATACCAAAATTGCACAGCTAGGTATTTACCCTGAGGATACAAAAGTAGTTTAGTAGATTTGAAGAGGAACACACAGCCTAGTGTTGGTAGCAGCGTTATCAACAACAGCAAAACTGTGTATACAGCCCAGATGTCCATTGACAGATGAATGGGCAGAGACGATGTGGTAAACATACACACTGCGACATCACTCGGTCATCAGAAGGGATGAAAGGAATCCATTTACAATGACGTGGGAGAAGTGGAAGGGACCTATGCTAAATGAACTCAGTCAGTCAGAGAAAGTCAGATACCAAATACCATACAATTGCATTCACATGTGAATTTTAAGAAACCAAACAAATTGGCAAAGGGGCCAAGGGAGGGATGAGAGATGCAAACCAAGGAACACATTTTAACCACAGTGAATAAACTAATCAATACCAGAGGAAGGAGGGGGGGATGGGGAATCAGGGGATGGGGATAGTGGAGGTCACCCCTGACCAGAACCAGGCGTTGGATTCAAGGGTTGAATCACTATGTGTAAACCTGAAACTACATCATACTGTGTTTATAAAGAGGAATTCAAATAAATCTTTAAAATAATAATTGGTAGTATAGAGAAAACATGTGCGCAAAAGAGATAAAGCCAGAAAGGCAACTGAAAATCCAAACAAAGAATCTTTAGAGCCACAAATCCCCTCCTTAGCTCAGCTCAGGAGAATCCTGCCATGCCTATTCTCACCCCAGCAGAAGCATGGATTTTGATTCTCTGGGGAGGCCACTGACTTGGTGGAGTCAGGCTATCTTTGAACTCAAAACCTAAATAGAGTGCATAAAACTAAACTGCCCAAATGCTAGGAGTCCCAGTGCAGGCACATGCCAAGACACAAACTCTAACCATACACAGACATAAGCCTAACCCTCCACTTAAGTCTAATGTTAACCTAACCCTTAAACAAGAAATATCACTAATCAAAAACCAAACACAAACCCCAAGACCGAAACACATTCACTGAACCTTCCACGCTAACCCTCACCCTAACTCCTAAACCTATTCTAAACCCTTAACCCTGACCCTTACCTTAAATCTAACCCTAACCCTAACCTCTAACCCTAACCTTATCTTAATGTACTCAAATCCTATTCCTAACCTTAACCTGTACCCTAACCCTAACCCTCTAATACTAATCCTATCTCATATCCCAAAGTGTACCCTAACCCTACCCTAAAAGAAATCCCTAACCCACTGCCTAACCCTCTTACCCTTTTCCAAAACCGTGCCCTGACCCTGACCTAACCTTAACCATAACCCCTAATCAAACACTAACCCTAACCCTAGCCCTAACCCCTACCCTAAAACTAACCCTCGCCCTAACCCTAAACCTAGCCCTAACTTTAACTCTGAACCCTAAAACTAACCCCTAACCCTAACTCACACCCTAACCCCTAACCCCAACTGCAAACCTAGCCTAATCCTAACTCTAACCATAACCCAAACTCCAACTCGTAACCTCCTGCCCTAATCCCTAAATTCTAAACCCTAACCCTAAGTCTAACTCCTGTCCCTAATCCAAACCCCGATCCTAACTCCTAACAACTGAACCTTACCCTTATCCCTCACCCTAACCTTTAATCCATAACCATAAGCATAATCACTAACCCCTAACATCTAACCTAAGACTAACCACCAACTGCCTCCCCTCCCCTGTCTTACCATTCATTCTACCCATTCACTTACCCAGAGTTCTGAGGAGTCCCTTCTGACATGGACGTGGCTCCCAACGGCGCCTCCAGAGTCCTCCAGGGGGTCCTGAGGAAGCCGGGCTCCTGTGAGTGGGGACATGGCCCCACGTGTTCCTGAGTCATAGTCAGCGGGTACTGAGGACCCGGGTCTCCTGTCAACCTGGATTATGCCTCACATACTCTGGAAGCCTCACAGCAGGTTCTCAGGATGCTGGAGGCTCCTGTCAGCCTGGACATGGACCCACGTCCCCCAGAAAACTCACAGTGGGTCCTGAGGAGGCTGTGGGTTCCTGTCAGCCTAGACGCAGCCTCATGTGTCCCGAAGCCAAAGTGCAGGTCCTGAGGAGGACATGGCCCCACATTTTCCTCTGCCTCACCATAAGACTTGAGGAGCCTGGGAGCTCCTGTCAGCACGGACGTGGCCCCAAATCATCCCGATCCTTCACAGTGCATCCTGAGGAGGCTGGAGACTCCTGTCAGTGTGGATTCAGCATCCACATCTTCCTTAGGCCTCACCACAGGCTCTGACAAGGCTGGGGTCTTCTGTCTGCATGGACGCATCTCCATATTTCCTGAAGACTACACCGGGTGTCCTGAGGACATCAGTGTCTGTTGTGTGGATGTGGCCCCACGTCCTCCCAAAGTGACACCACAGGTTCTGAATGGCTGGGGCTCCTGTCACTGTGGATGCTGCCCCCAGCTTCCAGAAGCCTCAACTTATGACCTGAGGAACCAGTTAGCTCCTGCCAGAGTGGACACAGCGCCACATCTTTCAGAAGCCTCCAGGCATGTCCTCAGGTGGCCCAGGGGCTCCTGTCAGCGTGGATGCAGGCCCACATCTTACTGAAGCCTCCCCGCGGGTCCTGAGGCAGCCCAGGGGCTCCTGTCAGGGTGGGTGCAGGCCCACAATTTCCTGAAGCCTCCCCGCAGGGCCGGAAGCGGCCCAGGGTCTCTTGTCAGGGTGGATGTTGGCCCACATCTTCCTGAAGCCTCACCGTGTGTCCTGAAGAGACTGAGGCTCCTGTCATCATGAACGCTGCCCAATATCCCCCTGAAGACTCTGCGTAGTTTCTGAGGAGGCTGTGGCTCATCCACGTGGACATGTCCCCACATCTTCCTCAGGCCTCCCCAGCACAGGCTGGCTCCTGTTAGTGCAGGCAAAGGAGGCCTACTGCACATGCATGCCCCCTGGGCGGTGCCTGGGCTGGGCACCCACTGCGGGATGCTCAGTCGCTACAGGAGGCTGTGCAGGAGGCAGCGTGCCCGTCTCTGGGCCCACCTCTGCCTCCTTCCAGGCTCTAGCTGTGGCCTGTTATCTTCGGAAACATCTGCCTGAAAAAGAGCCTAACACCCGGCTTCCCCAAAAATACTTAAGGAGAAAGAATTGGAGCCCAAAGGATGTGAAACGAAATGTGGACCAGACTTTTACCATGTCCTGTAAAACTCACTCAACCCTCTTCCACTGTGGGCGGGACCGTGGGCTGCTGCAGGCACCCTGGAAAAAGAAAGAAAGAAAGAAAGAAAGAAAGGAAGGAAGGAAGGAAGGAAGGAAGGAAGGAAGGAAGGAAGGAAGGAGTGGCACCTGGGTGGCTCAGTCAGTTAAGCTTCTGCATTAGGCTCAGATCATGATCCAGGTCCCAAGGCAGGCTCAGAAGGGAACATGCTTTTCTCTCTCCCTCTGCCCCTCTCGCTCATGCATTTTCTCTCCTCTCTCTCTCTCAAATAAATAAAAAACATCTTTGCAGAAGAAACAAACCCACAAGGAAGAGAAATCTCCCATGTAGAAGAATTTTAAACAATTTGTGCAGACATTGCACCGTCAAGTTCATGAGCATAGCTTCCCACTCTTAAGTGTGGAATACACATAGTAACTTCCTTCTACAAAATATAATATGAAAAAGTTAAAATAATATTGATAATATATTATATTGATATTGATATATTGATCAATATATATGATCAATATTGATAATATTGATAATATAATAATAATAATAAAAATAATAATTAATAATAATAAAGAATCAGTTTACTGTGGAGAAAGCTGACAAACACTACCACAGCAAGGTGACCAGATTGATACCAAGACTGCTAAATCATGTTGATAGTATCTATCCTTTATATAATATAATGAAAATGGCAGTATATCTCTGTATATAATCCACAAAACAGTTCAATTATGAGAGAAATGACAGACATGTCCCAACTGAGGGAAAGTTTACAAAATACTCTACTTCTCAAAGTGTTCCAGTGCAACAACAACAAGGAAAGGCTGAAAGACTGTCACAATCTAGAGGAGCCTAAGAAAACAGGAGGACAAATGGAATGTGATAGGAGGGATGGTAACTTAGCAAAAACTAAGGAAATCTGAATAAACTATGGTCTTTGGTTAATGCGACTATTTTAAATTTGATTCCTTAGGTAATATTTGTACTGTAGTAATATAAGATATCAATAATTGGAGAAATTGAGAGCAAGTGCATGTGAATGCACTGTAATATCTTCTCAATTTCTCTATAAATCTTTGTTTTTTTTCCTAATTAATAAGATTTATTATGAAAATCGACTTAAATGAATCAGGCTCCAAGTGTGAAGACATTTTAAGAATCGTTGAATTAACTTTTGCCTTATTCTTAAAGAGTTCCTTTGATGGAAACAAAGTAAGAATTTCATATCAGAAGGAAAGAAAGACAATTATGAACACGTATAATGCCTCCTCAACCTGAAAAGCAGGAACAGATAATAAATAGCAAAAATCAGATAAAAATACTTCTAGTATAATAGAAACCATATTGCAAGTGCATTTAAAATTAGCAATGCAGGGATCCCTGGGTGGCGCAGCGGTTTGGCGCCTGCCTTTGGCCCAGGGCGCGATCCTGGAGACCCGGGATCGAATCCCACGTCGGGCTCCCGGTGCATGGAGCCTGCTTCTCCCTCTGCCTGTGTCTCTGCGCCTCTCTCTCTCTCTCTCTGTGACTATCATAAATAAATAAAAAATTTAAAAAAAATTTAAAATTAGCAATGCATAACATTTATTTCCTTGACATTTGTCTTCCAAAGAGTTCACAGTGTTTCAGTGTCAGTTGAAACGGGAAGAATCTCAGGGAAGAATCCTTCACACAATAATTGGACCATTGGTAATAATGACTCTCAGTTCTTTCCAAATCCATAAAGATGCATTTCCTGAGGAGTGACTGAGCTGTGAAGAAAGAGATGAGAAACCCTCATCCTTCTGAATTACTTGTGTCAGAATATTTTAACCATAGTACTACGGATAGTAAATTATCCTTATTAACAGGAAATATGTCTCAGATTGGAATCTGAGCAATTAGATGGCCAGAGTAAAAACGCTTTGACTCGCTCCTCATCTTTTAAAGACAAGGGAGAACTTTTCTATGTACAAAGTCAGTTGTCAAGGTAGCCTTAGGGAATAAGAGTCTGCAGCATGGAATCCCGCTGCACAGCTGGGATGCCCACGAGCCAGGTCTTCCTGATCCCAAATCCCTGGGCCTGTCCCCCAACACACGCTGCCAAGCTGAGGTCATTTGCTCTCTTAGGAGCTCCGGGGAAGGGGGAAAGAGCTAGATAGGATGGGTCGGAATGCAAAAAGGCCTTTGAAATGAAGGCCTTTCTACTTTAAGTTCAGTGTTCGAACAAGTCCAGCCATCCCAGGCCCCTGTGAAGAAGAGCTGAAATTTACATTATTTCAGTTACAGGAAAAAAACAAAGTTTACAGCTTAATGTCTTTGAAAGCCCCACAACAGAATGAAACCGAGCCCCTGCCAAGGGTTGGAAGTGCCTATTAAAATGAAAGCAGAGCTTAATACCCTTGAAGGCCCCATATCAAAATGTAAACAGAACTTGAGGAATCGCTCCAGCTCTTTTGGAGGACCCCAAGACAAGCCCTTAAAACTAAGTTAAAACCAACCTCGGGGTCCAAGTCCCTGCTCCGCTGTGTTGGGTGTACTTGGTCGCAAGCTCGAGTTTGGAAATCAACCCTTGTGTGTTTGCATTGGTGTCAGCTCCTTAGTGGTTTCTCGGATTCGCAATCTTGGGCACAACACCTCCATGTTCCGTCCCACCTTGACTGAACCCCTATCCCCTCCCACCCAGGGTGAAACTCAGTCACCTCCCTGCCTACAACAGCTGGGCACAGGCCGTCACACAGGTCCCACGGGCACGGTGGGCACTCCCGCCTTCCCTGGCCTCCCAGAGGAAGGAAGGAGGTTTCGGCCGGACACACTCCCATGGTGGCCCCAGGGCTCCCTGCCCAGCACGGCACCTCGTGACAGGTCGGGTCTCTATTCCTGACGCCTGCTCCTCCTCCCCGGTTTTCCCACAGGAAATGAAGCAGGATGCCCTGGTCTCCTCCAGGGACATCACGCAGGTAGACCTGGACGTCATCAGGAAATTCAGCAGCCACATAATGTTTTAGGACTGCTAGGCGGACGGGTGAGGCTGCTGGGCCAGGGGGCTTCCGGGCCTCAGAGGCTTTTGGGTAAGGTAAATGGGGCCTCTGAGGCCAGGGGGAGCAATAGCAGCCAACAACACACAACTCCATGGTAGGGTGATGGGGATGACCACACCTCCGGGGCCTCAGGGATGAGGAGGCCACAAGGATGTGGCCTCCAGGGGTACCCATGGGAGCTGAACACCAAAGGGGAGAGGGACGGCCCCCTGAGAAGCAGGGGATGGGGTGGGAGACATGGGGGATAGGAACTGGACCTGGGGTCTGAGCGGCATGTCCGCGGCTGGAGCAGGACACACATCGATCCCATGAGGGTCGGACGGTTCAGAGTGACACCCACTCTCAGTGTTTTATATATTTCAAAATTCTGTGCATTTAATTTGAGACAATTTGCAATTTGAAAACATACATATTATGATGACCCCCAGATAATGCCCCTGGTACAGCCAGGGCCCTGCAGTCACCACATGGGGCCACAGGGGCAGGTGTTACAACAAACCCCAGAATGGGGTCGCCTTTATTTGTAGACGTCTCTGTGTGCATCTTAGAGAAAGGGGATGCCCTTTGTCTGCCGGCCCCCACGCCATCCCCCCATTCCCCAGACCCACACCATCCCCTAACATCATCATCCCCCATGGCATCACCCCTACCCCATCCCCCTCAAACACACACAGCCTCACACAATACCCAACCACAGTATACCCCAACACCATCCCCCCTACATCATTCCCCACATTCCAGCACCATCATACCCATGCCCCCACACCATCCACCACCACACCATCGGCCCCGAGCAAGGACCCAATCTAGCTGCCCCCTGTGGGACATGATCAGCCTCCCTGGGGTTCTCTGGATACCCTGCTCCCATCAGAATCCCGGGTGTCCCATAGAGTACCCAGGGGTTGCAGGGAGGAGGGACGGCAGGGAGCCCCTGACAGTGTGTGAGCAGATGAGTGAATCAGAGGAACCACTGTGCCCTGCCTCCACCCACTGTCACTCCTAGAGGGCAGGACACCCTGCACAGGACACCAGGCCCTAAACCAGAGGTACCTGGGCTGATTGGGCCCAGGCTCTGTGGTGGCTGGGTTGACTTGAGCCCCCACCAGTCTCAACACAAAGACTAATGGAATCAGGTCCCCATGGCCCTGGCCAGCCCTGGATTATGGCCCCAGGCTGAGCAAGCCCTCTCACAGCTGGATGTGGCCTGCAGGGTCCTGGGCGTGCCCCACAGATCCAGGTCGCTGATCTAGGGAAGCCCTGGGGATCCTGGGACACCCCAGTGTGGGGAGAGGAGGGGCAAGCTGGTGGGCCCCACCCACACACACACCAGGAGGCAGGCTCCTCCAGGTGCTGGGGCCCAAAGAGGCTCCAAGGCCGGGATCCAGCTGCCCTTCAGGGACCCAGCACAGGAGCCCATGAGTTGCAGGTTCAGGTCAGCTCTGATATCCTCAGTACCATCACTCAGGCTGAAACCTCAGGACACATGCCCCCACCCAGAGTCCACACATGCTCCCAGGTGGGGGACTCCAGCACCTGCCCCCCCCCCTGTGTGATTCTTGCCCTCCCCTTAAAGGACAGAAAGGTCTCCCTCCCCAGGGGAAGACACAAAACCACGGTTCTGAGCCCGTTTGCTGTAGAAAGTCAATAAAGTGTTGTGGTGCCAAAATGCATTGCCAGCCCGTTTCTGTGTCTCCCAGAACTCTGTGCACGGAGCGTGTAGAGACCCCCAGAGAGAGGAGGGGGCACCACCTTGGCCCCAACAAGCCCCTGCAGGGGCGCCACCAGGCACACACAGCTGAAGTCCCCACGTACCTTCCAGGAGTGGCCAGACCCACTGCCAGACATGGAAATGTGGCCGAGCTGGAACTTCAAGCTCAGCTGACCCTCCAGCTGAAAGTCACTGCACGAGCGAGACCCGGCACTGCCAGGAGAGCCCAGCTAACTGCCCAGAGACAGGACCAGAAATGATTTTGTGCCAACCATTTCGGGGTTTTTTGGTGACCCAGCCAGAGGATCCGATTGCTGCACGGGATAGCTGCATGTGATAGAGACACACACACCTCAAAAGCAACAAAAGTCAGAATCCCCCCAATGTTGTCAGACAGCAGCCAGATGGTTACATACACAACGCTGTGGTCCCCAATAGGATACATGGAAAACGCTATAAACCACGACTGTAGAGGTGCTGGAGCTGTACCGGCTGTGTTCCAACAAGGAGGGCAGAGGGGCAGGAAGCATCATCCTGAGGGGGAGCCACTCCTAGGAAAGGAAACCAGGTCCCTGTGAAGGCTACGGAGGGTGAAATCCGTCCTCCTCTCTTTCTGCTTCTGGTTTTCATCCTAAATACATTTTCCTCAATTATATTAGCAAGAATTTACTTTATGTTTTTAAATTTCTTTTTATTGCCATCCAATTTGTATGAATTCTTTCTTCAGCAAGGGTGTCATTCAGGAGAGATAAAGATTTTCCCAGACAGGCAACATATAAAGGAGTTCATGACCACTTAACCAGTCCAGTAAGGAATTTTAAGAGGGACTCTTCTAGTGGGAGAAAAAAGAAACCAAAAGCAACAAATATGAGAAAGGACCAGAGAACGTCACCAGAAATACCAACTCTTCCAGTAACACAGAGGCACAAAGTTCATATCTTTGAATAGTCACTCTGAATGATGATGGACTAAATGCTCCAATAAAAAGATATAGGGTGGGATCCCTGGGTGGCGCAGTGGTTTGGCACCTGCCATTGGCCCAGGGCGCGATCCTGGAGACCCTGGATCGAGTCCCACGTCGGGCTCCCGGTGCATGGAGCCTGCTTCTCCTTCTGCCTGTGTCTCTGCTTCTCTGTCTCCCTCTGTGTGACTATCATGAATAAATAAATAAATAAATCTTTAAAAAAAAAAGATATAGGGTATGGAGCAGTTAAAAAACAGGATCCGGGATGCCTGGGTGGCTCAGGGGTTGAGCCTCTGCCTTTAACTCAGGGTGTGATCCTGGAGTCTGGGATCGAGTCCCATATTGGGCTCCTGGTGGGGAGCCTGCTTCTCTCTCTGCATAATTTTCTGCCTCTCTCTCTCTGTCTCTCTGATAAATAAAATTATTATTAAAAAAACAACATCCATCTGTACGCTGTCAACAAGATGCTCACCTTAGACCTATAGACACCAACAGATTGAAAGTCAGGGGATGGAAAATCGTCTATCACGCTAATGGATATCAAAAGAAAGGTGGAGGACCCATACTTATATCAGACAAACGAGATTTGAAACCAAACCCTGGGGGACACGTGTTGGCTCAGTGTTTGAGCATCTGCCTTCGGCTCAGGGTGTGATCCTGGGATCCTAGGATCGAGTCATCATCGGCCTCCCTTAGGGGAGACTGCCTCTCACTCTGCTATGTTTCTTCCTCTGCTCCTCTGTGTATCTCTCACGAATAAATAAATAAAACATTTAAATTTCAAAAAAGAAAGAACAAATAGTGTAACAAGAGATGAAGAAGGGCATTTTTTCATAATTAAAAAGACTCTTTATCAAGATCAAACAACTAAATATTTATGCTGCCAACATGGGAGTACCTAAATATAGAAACTAATTAACAACAAACGTACAGGAAATCACTGATAATAATACAATGAAAGGGGATTTTTACACCCACTTATGTCAATGGAACAATCGTCTACGCAGAAAATCAACAGGGGAACAATAGCCTTGACAAACTGGAGCACAGGGACTCAACAGATATAGTCTGAACATTTCATCCTAAAGCAGAATACACACGCCTTTCAAGTACACATGGGACATTCTCCAGAACACATCATATCATGTCCCACAAATCAGCCCTCAACAGGTATAACAGGTACAAGAAGGTTGATATCACACCATGTACATTTTCAGAACACGATGCTATGAAACTTGAAGTCGACAGTTAGAAAAAAAATTGGACAGACCAAAAATACGTGGAGATTATGAACATCCTACTAGAGAATGAATGGAGCAACCAGGAAATTAACGAGAAATTTAAAACAAATGAAAATGAGGGGGATCCCTGGGTGGCGCAGTGGTTTGGCGCCTGCCTTTGGCACAGGGCGTGATCCTGGAGACCCGGGATCAAGTCCCACGTCGGGCTCCCGGTGCATGGAGCCTGCTTCTCCCTCTGCCTGTGTCTCTGCCTCTCTCTCTTTCTCTCTCTGTGACTATCATAAATAAATAAAAATAAAAAAAAAAACAAATGAAAATGAAAACATGTTTCTCCAAACCTCTGGGATGTAGCAAAGGCAGTCCTAAGAGGGAAATACATAGCAATACAGGCCTACCTCAAGAAACAAGAAGTCTCCAATACACAACCTAACCCTACACCTAAAGGAGATGGAAAAGGAATAGCAAACAAAGCCTAAAGACTACAGAATAAGGGAAAAAATAAAGATGAGACCAGAAATAAACAGTACAGAAACCACAAAACTGTAGAATGGAATAACAAAACTAAGAGCTGGTTCTTCAAAATAATTAATAAAATGGATCAAGCCCTAGCCAGCCTTATCAATGAGAAAAGAGAAATGACCTAAATAAATAAAATCACAAATGAGAGACGAGAGATCACAATCAACACCAGAAAAATTAGACAATTATAAGGGAATACAAAGAAATTATACGCTAACAAACTGGGAGACCTGGAAGAAATGGACAAATCCCCAGAAATGTGCAAACGAGCAAAACTGAAATAGGAAGAAATAGAAAATGTGAATAGACCCATAACTAGCAAAGGAATTGAATCAGCAAGGCACCTGTGTGCCTCAGGGGTTGAGCATCTGCTTTGGCTCAGGTCATGATCCCAGTGTCCTGGGGAATCAAGTCGCACATCAGGCTCCCCGCATGGAGCCTCATTTTCCCTCTGCCTATCCCTCTGCCTCTCTGTGTCTCTCATGAATACATAAATAAAATCTTTAAAAAAGAAAAAGATAAAAAGATGAGAAAGGACCCAAATAAAATCACAAATGAGAAAAGAGAAATAACAACCAACACTACAGAAATACAAACGATTATAAGAGAACATTATGAAAAATTATATGCCAAAAAAAGAAAAATTATATGCCAGCAACCTAGAACCTGGAAGAAATAGATCAATTCCTGGAAATATATAACATAGCAAAAATGATAAAGGAAGAAATAAGAAACTTGAGCAGACAGAATACCAGCAAATAAATTGAATCAGCAATCAAGAATCTCCCAACAGGGGGATCCCTGGGTGGCGCAGCAGTTTGGCGCCTGCCTTGGCCCAGGGCGTGATCCTGGAGACTCAGGATTGAATCCCACGTCGGGCTCCCGGTACATGGAGCCTGCTTCTCCCTCTGCCTGTGTCTCTGCCTCTCTCATCTCTCTCTCTCTCTCTCTCTCTCTCTCTCTCTCTCTCTCTGTGTGACTATCATAAAAAAAAAAAAGAATCTCCCAACAGGAGACGCTTAGATCAATAGTACAGAATGGAAATCTGAAACAAGATACAAACCTGTAACTCTATGATCCATTAATCGACAACAAGGCAGGAAGGAATATCCAAAGGAACAAAGACAGTCTCTTCAAGAAACCCTAACCCTGACCCCAGGATAAGAACAAATGGTGTTGGGAAAACCAGGCAACCACATGCAGAAGAATCAAACTGGACCACTTTCTTACACCATGTATATAAAAAATAAATTCAAAATGGATGAAAGACCTAAATGTGAGACCTGAAACCATACAAAGAAGAAAAGATAGGCAGCAACGTCTTTGACATTGGCCATTGGATGTTCTTTCTAGATATGCCTCTGAGGTGAGGGAAACAAAAGCAAAAATACTATTGGGACTTCATCAAATTGAACAGCTTCCGCACAATGAAGAAAACAACCAAAGCTAAAAGGCAACATACAGGAGGAGGGGCAAGATGGCGGAGTTGTAGGGTCCCCAAATCACCTGTCCCCACGAAATTACCTAGATAACCTTCAAATCATCCTGAAAATCTACGAATTCAGCCTGAGATTTAAACAGAGACCAGTTTGAATGCTACAGTGGAAAAGTTCGTGATTCTATAAAGGTAGGAAGACAGGAAAAAGAAATAAAGAAACAAAAGGCATCCAAGGGTGAGGGGCCCTGTGAGGAGCCTCGCTATGGCCGGGGTGAGTGCTCACAGGGCAGAAGAGCTCTGTCCTGGGAGAAGGAGGAGCTTCACCAATCTTTCAGGGCAGAATGGCCCCTTCAAGGAGTCAGAGCAGGACCCCAGGAAGGCGGGGATGCCCTAGGGCACCCTGGGACACTAATAGAAACATGCAATCCCAGGAGAGTGCAACGAGCTCCCTAAGGGCTGCAGGGCACATGCATTGACTGGGGAGCAGCTCTGAGGGGCTCAGGTGGCAGCTCTGCACAGAGGTGTTTGCACGGCCCAGGAGCAGCTTGGCAGCGGCGCCTCCTGCAACGGAAGAGGCTCCATTCAGAGGGGGATTTGGAGCTCTGGGAGCAACTTGGAGGAGCTCGGGCGGTGGCTCCACAGTGAGGTGGCTGTACAGCTGGAAGCGAGAATCCAACAGTGCAGGTCCCGGAGCACAGGGCACCGGACACAGCCCAGGATTCGGTCTCCCCCGGTACAGACAGAGGCCCAGAGGGCCTAGGACACCAAGGACGCTCCTGTCCAGAGCTGAGCAGATCAGCGGCCCAGCCCCAGAGCCTCCAGGACCTGCAGATGGACTGCTCCCGTGTTACTGAGGGGGCTGAATACAGGATTCCAGAGCTGGTCGCTGACACTGGGGTTGTTCCTCCTGGGGTCTCACGGGGTAAACTACCCCCACTGAGCCCTGCACCAGGCAGGGGACAGAGCAGCTCCCCCACGTGCTAACACCTGAAAATCAGCACAACATGCCCCTACCCCAGAAGACCGGCTAGACGGACAAGTTCCAGGGGAAGTCAAGGAACTTAAAGTATACAGAATCAGAAGATACCCCCCATGTTTTTTTTATTTATGATTGCTTCGCCCTCCACTTCCTCCCTTTCTTTCTTTTTCTTTCTCTTTTTATTCTCTTTTTTCCTTCTTTCTTCCTTTATTCTTTTTCATTTTTCTCTTTTCTTTCCTTCCTTCTCTCCTCTCTTTTTCTCCTTTTCCCAATACAATTTGTCTTGGCCACTCTGCACTCAGCAAAATGACTCGAAGGAAAACCTCACCTCAAAAGAAAGAATCAGAAACAGTCGTCTCTCCCACAGTTACAAAATCTGGATTACAATTCAATGTCAGAAAGCAAATTCAGAAACACTATTATACACCTACTGGTGGTTCTAGAAAAAAGCATAAAGGACTCAAGAGACTTCATGACTGCAGAATTTAGATCCAATCAGGCCGAAATGAAAAATCAATTGAATGAGATGCAATCCAAACTAGAAGTCCTAACGACGAGGGATAATGAGGTGGAAGAATGAGTGAGTGACATAGAAGACAAGTTGATGGCAAAGAGAGAAACTGAGGAAAAAAGAGACAGACAATTAAAAGACAAGGAAGACAGATTAAGGGAAATAAACGACAGCCTGAGGAAGAAAACCCTACGTGGAATTGGGGTTACCGATGGTGCCAAAATAGACAGAGGGCCAGAATATGTATTTGAACAAATCCTAGCTGAAAACATTCCTAATCTGGGAAGGGAAACAGGCATTCAGATCCAGGAAATAGAGAGATCCCCCCTAAAATCAATAAAAACTGTCCAACACCTCGACATTTAATCGTGAAGCTTGAAATTCCAAAGATAAAGAGAAGATCCTTAAAGCAGCAAGAGACAAGAAAATCCTGACCTTTATGGGAAGGAGCACTAGGGTAACAGCAGACCTCTCCACAGTGACCTGGCAGCCCAGAAAGGGCTGGCAGGATATATTCAGGGTCCTCCATGAGAAGAACATGCAACCAAGAATACTTTATCCAGCAAGGCTCTCATTTAAAATGGAAGGAGAGATAAAGAGCTTCCAAGACAGGCAGGAACCGAAAGAATATGTGACCTCCAAACCAGCTCTGCAAGAAATTTTATGGGGGACTCTTAAAATTCCCCTTTAATAAGAAGTTCAGTGGAACAATCCACAAAACAAGAGCTGAAAAGATATCATGATGACACTAAACTCATATCTGTCGATAGTAACTCTGAACGTGAACAGGCTTAATGACCCCATCAAAAGGCGTAGGGTTTCAGACTGGATAAAAAAGCAGGACCCATCTATTTGCTGTCTACAAGAGACTCATGTTAGACAGAAGGACACCTACAACCTGAAAATGAAATGTTGGAGAAAAATTTACCATTCAAAGGGTCCTCAAAAGAGAGCAGGGGTAGCCATTCTTATACCTGATAATCTAAAATTTACCCCGAAGACTGTAGTGAAAGATGAAGAGGTACACTAAATCATACTTAAACGATCTATCCAATAAGAGGACTTAACAATCCTCAATATAAATGCCCCGAATGTGGGAGCTGCCAAATATTTAAACCAATTAATAAACAAAGTGAAGAAATACTTAGATAATAATACACTTACACTTGGTTACTTCAATCTAGCTCTTTTTTTTAAAAGATTTTATTTATTCATGATAGACACAGAGAGAGAGAGAGGCAGAGACACAGGCAGAGGGAGCAGCAGGCTCCACGCAAGGAGCCCGATGTGGGACTTGATCCCGGGACTCCAGGATCACACCCTGGGTTGAAGGCAGGCGCTAAACCGCTGAGCCACCCAGGGATCCCCTCAATCTAGCTCTTTCTACCCTCGATAGGTCTTCTAAGCAAAACATCTCCAAAGAAACGATACCTTTAAATCATACACTGGACCAGATGGATTTCACAGAAATCTACAGATCTTTATATCCAAACTCAACTGAATACACATTCTTCTCAAGTGCACATGGAACTTTCTCCAGAATCGACCACATACTGGGTCACAAATCGGGTCTGAACCGATACCAAATGATTGGGATTGTCCCCTGCATATTCTCAGACCATAATGCCTTGAAATTAGAACTAAGGTATCCCTGGGTGGCGCAGCAATTTGCCGCCTGTCTTTGGCCCAGGGCGCGATCCTGGAGACCCGGGATTGAATCCCACGTCGGGCTCCCAGTGCATGGAGTCTGCTTCCCCTCTGCCTATGTCTCTGCCCCCCCCCCCTCTATCTCTCTCTCTCTCAGTGTGGCTATCATAAATAAATTAAAAAAAGAAAAAAAAAAGAAAAAACACACCTTCCCTACAATCAAGCAATTGCAATGTTGGGGATTTACCCAAAGATTCAGATGCAATGAAATGCCGGGTCACCTGCACCCCGATGTTTATAGCAGGAATGTCCACAATGGCCAAACTGTGGAAGGAGCCTGGTGTCCATTAAACATGAATGGATAAAGAAGATGTGGTTTATGTATACAATAGAATATTAATCAGCCATTAGAAACTACAAATACCCACCATTTGCTTCAACGTGGATAGAACTGGAGGGTATTATGCTGAGTGCAGTAAGTCAATCGGAGAACGACAGTGTATGTTCTCATTCATTTGGGGAATATAAATAATAGTGAAAGGGAATATAAGGGAATGTAGAAGAAACCTGTGGGAAATATCAGAAAGGGAGACAGAACATAAAGACTCCTTACTCTGGGAAATGAACTAGGGGTGCTGGAAGGGGAGGAGGGCGGGAAGAGAGGGTGAATGGGTGACGGCCACTGAGTGGGACACTTGACGGGATGAGCACTGGGTGTTATTCTGTATGTTGGTCAATTGAACACCAATAAAAAATAAATTTATTTTAAAAAAAAGTTCCAACAAATAAATATTTATGCTGCCAACATGGGAGTACCTAAATATACAAACCAATTAACAACAAACATACAGGAACTCACTGATAATAATACAATGACAGGAGATGTTAACACCCACTTACATCAATGGACCGATCATCTATGCATTAAATCAACAGGGGAACAATAGCCTTGACACACTGGACCACAGGGACTCAACAGATATAGTCTGAACATTTCAACCTAAAGCAGAATACACATTCCTTTCAAGTGCACATGGGACATTCTCCAGTACAGGTCATATCATGGGCCACAAATCAGCCCTCAACAGGTACAACAGGTACAAGAAGGTTGATATCACACCCTGTACATTTTCGACCACGACGCTATGAAACTCGAAGTCGACAGTAAGAAAAAATTTGGACAGACCAAAAATACGTGGAGATTATGAACATCCTACTAGAGAATGAATGGAGCAAACAGGAAATTAAAGAGGAAATTTAAAACAA
This sequence comes from Canis lupus baileyi, assembly GCF_048164855.1. NCBI lineage: Eukaryota > Metazoa > Chordata > Mammalia > Carnivora > Canidae > Canis > Canis lupus. Next base: position 52,639,315 of record NC_132860.1, read on the forward strand.
ATTAAAATGAAAACATGTTTCTCCAAACTTCTAGGATGTAGAAAAGGCAGTCCTAAGGGGGAAGTAGAATAGCAATACAGGCCTACCTCAAGAAACAAGAAGTCTCCAATACACTACCTAACACTACACCTGAAGAGTCTGGAAAGGAATAGCAAAAAAAGCCTAAAGCCTACAGAAGAAGGGAAAAATAAAGATGAGAGCAGAAATAAACAATACAGAAACAACAGAGCAGTAGAATGGAATAATGAAAGAAAGAGATGGTTCTTCACAATAATTAAGAAAATGGATCAAGCCCTAGCCAGCCTTATCAACGAGAAAAGAGAAAAGACTTAATAAATAAAATCACAAATGAGAGAAGAGATCACAATCAACACCAGAAAAATTAGACAAGTATAAGGGAATACTATGAATGATTATACGCTAACAAACTGGGGGACCTGGAAGAAATGGACAAATACCTAGAAATGTGCTAATGAGCAAAACTGAAATGGGAAGAAATAGAAAATGTGAGCAGACCCATAATTTGCAAAGGAATTGAATCAGCAAGGTACCTTGGTGTATCAGGGGTTGAGCATCTGCTTTGGCACAGATCATGATCCCGGGGTCCTGGGGAATCATGTCCACCATCAGGGCCAGCTGGAGCCTCATTTTCCCTCTGCCTTTACCTCTGCCTTTCTGTGTCTCACATGAATACATAAATAAAATATTTAAAAAAGAAAAAATATAAAAAATGAGAAAGGACCCAAATAAAATCACAAATGAGAAAAGAGAAATAACAACCAACACTACAGAAATACAAACGATTATAAGAGAACATTATGAAAAATTATATGCCAGCAACCTCGAACCTGGAAGAAATAGATCAATTCCTAGAAATATATAAGATAGCAAAAATGAAAAAGAAGAAATAAAAAACTTGAACAGGCAGATAACCAGCAAAGAAATTGAATCATCAATCAAGAATCTCCCAACAGGAGACGCTTAGATCAATAGAACAGAATGGAAAGCCAAAACAAGATACAAACCTGTAACTCTATGATGCATTAATCGACAACAAGGCAGGAAGGAATATCCAATGGCACAAAGACAGTCTCTTCAACAAACCCTAACACTGACCCCAGGATAAGAACAAATGGTGTTGGGAAAACCAGGTAGCCAAATGCAGAAGAATCAAACTGGACCACTTTCTTACACCATATATATATAAAATAAATTCAAAATGGATGAAAGACTTAATGTGAGACCTGAAACCATATACAAAGAAGAAAAGATAGGCAGCAACATCTTTGATATTGGCCATTGGGTCTTCTTTCTAGATATGCCTCTGACGTGAGGGAAACAAAAGCAAAAATACTATTGGGACTTCATCAAATTTAAAAGCTTCTGCAAAGTGAAGGAAACAACCAAAGCTAAAAGGCAACATACAAAATGAAAGGAGATATTTGTAAACAACACATCCAATAAACAGTTAGTATGCAAAATACATAAAGCAAATATAAATCTCAGCATCCTAAATACACATTATCCAACTACAGATGGGCAGAAGAGGTGAATGGACTTTGTCTCTGACAAGACATCCAGATGGCCACCAGACACACGGAGAGACACTCAGCGTCACCCATCATCAGGGAAATGCAAACCACAATGAGATGTCACCTGACAGCCATCAGAATGGCTAAAATTAACAACACAAGAAACAACAGGTGTTGGTGAGGCTATGCAGAAGAGGGAGCCCTGTTACACTCCTGGTGTGCATGCGAACAGGTGCAGCCACTGTGGAAAACAGTTTGGAGGGTCCTCGACAAGTTAAAAATCGGGGATCCCTGGGTGGCACAGTTGTTTGGCACTTGCCTTTGGCCTATGGCACAATCCTGGACACCCGGGTTCGAATCGCACGTAGGACTCCTGGTACCCACTGCAGGACACTCAGGTGCTGCAGGAGGCCATGCAGGAGGAGTTGGGTGCTCCAGAGGCCGCACCTGCCTCATCCAGGCTCCAGCTGTGGCCTGTTAACATCGGAAACATCTCACTGAAACGGAGCCCAACACCCGGTTTCCCCAGAAATACTTAAGGACAAGGAATTGGAGCCCACAGGACATGAAATGAAATGTGGACCAGACTTTTACCACATCCTGCAAAACTCACTCAACCCTCTTCCACTGTGGGTGGGACTGCGGGCTAGTGCAGCCGCCCTGGACAGTGTGGAGGCTCCTCAGGATGTTACAAATAGAGCCGTCCTGCGACCAGCAGGTGTATGGCCTGGAGCTCACTCTGAAGATACAGATGCAGTGAGACGTCAGACAACTGCACCCAGTGTCCACAGCAGCCGGGTCCACAGTAGCCACACTGTGGGAGGAGTCTTGGTGCCCTCAGGCAGATGATGGATAAAGAGGATAGGAGATAGATGATGGTCATAGAGAGAGGAATGGTACTCAGCTATCAAAGAGAAGGAACTCTTGCCATTTGCAATGACGTGGATAGAACTAGAGGGATCATGTTAAGTGAAATAAATCAGTCGGGAAAGAGAATGACCGTGTGGTGTCATTCATAGGTGGAATTAAAGAAGCAAAGCAGATAACAACTGTAAAGGGAAGGAAAAACAAATATGATAAAAACAGATGCAGGAAATACAGACTCTTTTTTTTAATTTTTTTTTTATTGGTGTTCAATTTACTAACATACAGAATAACACCCAGTGCCCGTCACCCATTCACTCCCACCCCCCGCCCTCCTCCCCTTCTACCACCCCTAGTTCGTTTCCCAGAGTTAGCAGTCTTTACGTTCTGTCTCCCTTTCTGATATTTCCCACCCATTTCTTCTCCCTTCCCTTATTTTCCCTTTCACTATTATTTATATTCCCCAAATGAATGAGAACATATAATGTTTGTCCTTCTCCGACTGACTTACTTCACTCAGCATAATACCCTCCAGTTCCATCCACGTTGAAGCAAATGGTGGGTATTTGTCATTTCTAATAGCTGAGTAATATTCCATTGTATACATAAACCACATCTTCTTTATCCATTCATCTTTCGTTGGACACCGAGGCTCCTTCCACAGTTTGGCTATAGTGGCCATTGCTGCTAGAAACATCGGGGTGCAGGTGTCCCGGCGTTTCATTGCATTTGTATCTTTGGGGTAAATCCCCAACAGTGCAATTGCTGGGTCGTAGGGCAGGTCTATTTTTAACTGTTTGAGGAACCTCCACACAGTTTTCCAGAGTGGCTGCACCAGTTCACATTCCCACCAACAGTGTAAGAGGGTTCCCTTTTCTCCGCATCCTCTCCAACATTTGTTGTTTCCTGCCTTGTTAATTTTCCCCATTCTCACTGGTGTGAGGTGGTATCTCATTGTAGTTTTGATTTGTATTTCCCTGATGGCAAGTGATGCAGAGCATTTTCTCATATGCATGTTGGCCATGTCTATGTCTTCCTCTGTGAGATTTCTGTTCATGTCTTTTGCCCATTTCATGATTGGATTGTTTGTTTCTTTGGTGTTGAGTTTAAGAAGTTCTTTATAGATCTTGGAAACTAGCCCTTTATCTGATATGTCATTTGCAAATATCTTCTCCCATTCTGTAGGTTGTCTTTGAGTTTTGTTGACTGTATCCTTTGCTGTGCAAAAGCTTCTTATCTTGATGAAGTCCCAATAGTTCATTTTTGCTTTTGTTTCTTTTGCCTTCGTGGATGTATCTTGCAAGAAGTTACTATGGCCGAGTTCAAAAAGGGTGTTGCCTGTGTTCTTCTCTAGGATTTTGATGGAATCTTGTCTCACATTTAGATCTTTCATCCATTTTGAGTTTATCTTTGTGTATGGTGAAAGAGAGTGGTCTAGTTTCATTCTTCTGCATGTGGATGTCCAATTTTCCCAGCACCATTTATTGAAGAGACTGTCTTTCTTCCAATGGATAGTCTTTCCTCCTTTATCGAATATTAGTTGCCCATAAAGTTCAGGGTCCACTTCTGGATTCTCTATTCTGTTCCACTGATCTATGTGTCTGTTTTTGTGCCAGTACCACACTGTCTTGATGACCACAGCTTTGTAGTACAACCTGAAATCTGGCATTGTGATGCCCCCAGATATGGTTTTCTTTTTTAAAATTCCCCTGGCTATTCGGGGTCTTTTCTGATTCCACACAAATCTTAAAATAATTTGTTCTAACTCTCTGAAGAAAGTCCATGGTATTTTGATAGGGATTGCATTAAACGTGTATATTGCCCTGGGTAACATTGACATTTTCACAATATTAATTCTGCCAATCCATGAGCATGGAATATTTTTCCATCTCTTTGTGTCTTCCTCAATTTCTTTCAGAAGTGTTCTATAGTTTTGAGGGTATAGATCCTTTACATCTTTGGTTAGGTTTATTCCTAGGTATCTTATGCTTTTGGGTGCAATTGTAAATGGGATTGACTCCTTAATTTCTCTTTCTTCAGTCTCATTGTTAGTGTATAGAAATGCCACTGACTTCTGGGCATTGATTTTGTATCCTGCCACGCTACCGAATTGCTGTATGAGTTCTAGCAATCTTGGGGTGGAGACTTTTGGGTTTTCTATGTAGAGTATCATGTCATCGGCGAAGAGGGAGAGTTTGACTTCTTCTTTGCCAATTTGAATGCCTTTAATGTCTTTTTGTTGTCTGATTGCTGAGGCTAGGACTTCCAGTACTATGTTGAATAGCAGTGGTGAGAGTGGACATCCCTGTCTTGTTCCTGATCTTAGGGGAAAGGCTCCCAGTGCTTCCCCATTGAGAATGATATTTGCTGTGGGCTTTTCATAGATGGCTTTTAAGATGTCGAGGAATGTTCCCTCTATCCCTACACTCTGAAGAGTTTTGATCAGGAATGGATGCTGTATTTTGTCAAATGCTTTCTCTGCATCCAATGAGAGGATCATATGGTTCTTGGTTTTTCTCTTGCTGATATGATGAATCACATTGATTGTTTTACGGGTGTTGAACCAGCCTTGTGTCCCAGGGATAAATCCTACTTGGTCATGGTGAATAATTTTCTTAATGTACTGTTGGATCCTATTGGCCAGTATCTTGTTGAGAATTTTTGCATCCATGTTCATCAGGGATATTGGTCTGTAATTCTCCTTTTTGGCGGGGTCTTTGTCTGGCTTTGGAATTAAGGTGATGCTGGCTTCATAGAACGAATTTGGAAGTACTCCATCTCTTTCTATCTTTCCAAACAGCTTTAGGAGAATAGGTATGATTTCTTCTTTAAACGTTTGATAAAATTCTCCTGGGAAGCCATCTGGCCCTGGACTCTTGTGTCTTAGGAGGTTTTTGATGACTGCTTCAATTTCCTCCCTGGTTATTGGCCTGTTCAGGTTTTCTATTTCTTCCTGTTCCAGTTTTGGTAGTTTGTGGCTTTCCAGGAATGCGTCCTTTTCTTCTAGATTGCCTAATTTATTGGCGTATAGCTGTTCATAATATGTTTTTAAAATCGTTTGTATTTCCTTGGTGTTGGTAGTGATCTCTCCTTTCTCATTCATGATTTTATTAATTTGAGTCTTCTCTCTCTTCTTTTTAATAAGGCTGGCTAATGGTTTATCTATCTTATTAATTCTTTCAAAGAACCAACTCCTGGTTCTGTTGATCTGTTCCACAGTTCTTCTGGTCTCGATTTCGTTGAGTTCTGCTCGAATCTTTATTAACTCCCTTCTTCTCTTGGGTGTAGGATCTATTTGCTGTTTTTTCTCTAGCTCCTTTATGTGTAAGGTTAGCTTTTGTATTTGAGTTCTTTCCAGTTTTTGAATGGATGCTTGTATTGCGATGTATTTCCCCCTTAGGACTGCTTTTGCTGCATCCCAAAGATTTTGAACGGTTGTATCTTCATTCTCATTAGTTTCCATGAATCTTTTTAATTCTTCCTTAATTTCCTGGTTGACCCTTTTATCTTTTAGCAGGATGGTCCTTAACCTCCATGTGTTTGAGGTCCTTCCAAACTTCTTGTTGTGATTTAGTTCTAATTTCAAGGCATTATGGTCCGAGAATATGCAGGGGACAATCCCAATCTTTTGGTATCGGTTCAGACCCGATTTGTGACCCAATATGTGGTCTATTCTGGAGAAAGTTCCATGTGCGCTTGAGAAGAATGTGTATTCAGTTGAGTTTGGATGTAAAGTTCTGTAGATATCTGTGAAATCCATCTGGTCCAGTGTATCATTTAAAGCTCTCGTTTCTTTGGAGATGTTTTGCTTAGAAGACCTATCGAGTATAGAAAGAGCTAGATTGAAGTCACCAAGTATAAGTGTATTATTATCTAAGTATTTCTTCACTTTCGTTATTAATTGGTTTATATATTTGGCAGCTCCCACATTCGGAGCATATATATTGAGGATTGTTAAGTCCTCTTGTTGAATAGATCCTTTAAGTATGATATAGTGTCCCTCTTCATCTCTCACTACAGTCTTTGGGGTAAATTTTAGTTTATCTGATATAAGGATGGCTACCCCTGCTTTCTTTTGAGGACCATTCGAATGGTAAATGGTTCTCCAACCTTTTATTTTCAGGCTGTAGGTGTCCTTCTGTCTAAAATGAGTCTCTTGTAGACAGCAAATAGATGGGTCCTGCTTTTTTATCCAGTCTGAAACCCTGCGCCTTTTGATGGGGTCATTAAGCCCGTTCACATTCAGAGTTACTATTGAGAGATATGAGTTTAGTGTCATCATGATATCTATTCAGTCTTTGTTTTTGTGGACTGTTCCACTGAACTTCTTCTTAAAGGGGAATTTTAAGAGGCCCCCTTAAAATTTCTTGCAGAGCTGGTTTGGAGGTCACATATTCTTTCAGTTGCTGCCTGTCTTGGAAGCTCTTTATCTCTCCTTCCATTTTGAATGAGAGCCTTGCTGGATAAAGAGGAAATACAGACTCTTAATGAAAGGAAAAATACTGAGGGCCCCTGGAGTTTGGGGATAACAGGGGAGGTGTTGTCACGTGCACTGCTGTTATCTCCAACTGGTGAATCCCTGATTTCTTCCTCTGAAAGTATAACACACTATACATTAATTAATTGGGTTTAAACTAATTTAAGTTAAAAAATCATTTGTATCAGAGCACATTTCCTTCTAGACTCTCAGTTTTGCTCATTCAGCTTATACCGGGACCACCCACTGTGGGTCTGGTTTGTCGAAATAGGCTCCATGCCTCGTCCATGGCCCAGCCCAGGTTAGAACTCATGACGCCTGAGATCAGGACCGGAGGTGAGGTCAGGAGTTGGATGCTTAATCAACGGAGCCAGCTGGGGGCCTGAGAACCACACTGCTTTATCCTGTGTCTGTGTGACATCATTTGAAATAGGAAAGTGCTGCGTCCCGCTCTCTCAGGCTCTCCAATACTGATTTGCTGTCCAGGGTCATTTGTGGGGGCGGATGGATGTTATGGGGTTTTTTTTTTCCTATTTATAGGATCTGCCACCATGATTTTGATAGGAATGACATTGAATCTGAGGGTGGATTCAGGAACTGCGGACATTTTCACAAGATGAGGCTCCCACCCCATGAGCCTAGGATGGCCTCCCAGAGCCTGGTATGGCTCAGTGCACAAGTCTTGTGCTCCTTTGGTTCAGTCTCATTATTAATTGAGAATGGAGAAGGGAGTCATATCCTTCATTTCCTTCCTGAGTGCTCATTGTCGGGACACAGCAAGGCTACTCTGTTCTTAGGGTAAGTTTGTGTCCCGTGACTTTACTGAACGCACTCCTTAGTTCTAACAGGTTTTGGTGGAGGCTCTCGGGTTTCATGCTTCTAGTACTGCATCTTCAGCATATAGGGAGAGTGTGACGTCCCCCTTCCAGGTGTGGAACCTTTGCTGTTTACAGTTTAATGTCCTAGAAAGCCCCACAATAGAATCAAAACTGAGCCCAGGACTAGGACAGGAAGGCCCTATTAGCATGAGAACAGAGCTCAATGCCCTTGAAGGCCCCATATCAAAATGTAAACAGAACTTGAGGAATTGCTCCAGCCCTTCTGGAGGTCCCCGAGACTAGCCCTTAAAACTAAGCAAAAACCCACCTTGGGGTCCAAGTCCCTACTCTGCTGTGTCGGGTATACTTGGACACAAGCTCGATCTTGTAAACTAACCCTCGTGTGTTTGCATTCGTGTCGACTTCTCGGTGGTTTCTCATATTCGCAATCTTGGGCACAACAGTCTGAGATAAAAAAAAAAAAACCAAAAGAAACTTGGATGAAGGCAGAGTGAAAGCAGGGTTCTAAGAGAAGCGGCAGAGACCCAGGGGTTTCGCGGCTCTTCTGTGGTGGGCCTGCAGACTGGGGGGCAGGATGCTCAGCCCCAGAGCAAGAGGACCCAGCGTCCCCACCCGTATCCCTCCCATCAGCGCTGAGTCTCAGGGATCAGCACAGTGCGACCCGCTGGAGGCCAGAGGCGCTAAAGCCCACACTACCTTTGACCCCGCAGGTGCATCTCTCAGGCAGATGTGCACCTGACAATCAGCGCCATGGCCCATTCCCAGACCCCACACAGACCACTCGCTGCCACCAAGCTGTTGGACCACAGAGGCTGCAGAGCTTTAGCTCTGCCTGGAAAGTAGGGTCTAGCTTCCTTTGTACTTTGTGCTTTATTTTCATGTATTTTCTTTGATTCTATTTTATAAATTGCCTTATTTTAATTTTTATGTACGTACCTTATATGTTTCTTATGTTTAGTTTCATGGTACTTTAATTGTGTTTCTTATTTTGGGATTTAGAATCTTTTAACAAGCAGGCCAAAATAATCTGGTGTTCTTTTAGGAGGGCAGTTTTTATTGTTTTTCTTGGTTTTTCTTTTTCTTCCTTCTTTCTTTTTTGGAAAAAAAATAATGAGATGGAGAAATTCACCTTCATAAAATAACATGAGGTAGTACTCAAAGCCAGGAAGTTCATCTATTCACATATATGATGTCTAAATACAGTTTAAAACAATGATTATAAAGATAGCAGCTGGGCTGGAAAAAGAGCACAGAACAAAACTAGAAAATCCCTTACTGTAGAAATAAAAGAACTAAAATCTAGTCAAGCCAACGTTAAAAATGCTATAACTGAGATGCAGTCCCAAGTGGAAGCCTTAAAAACAAGGAAGGTTATGGACCACAGAGGCAGACTTGGGAACTCAGCCACTTATTAAAGCAATAACATTCATATCATAGTAGACTCAGAAGATGAAGAGAGAGAAAAGGTGGGCCTTGATCAGCCATTATAAATGACAAATACCCACCATTTGCTTCAAGGTGGATGTAACTTGACGGTATTATGCTGAGTGAAGTAACTCAATCGGAGAAGGACAAACATTGTATGTTCTCATTCACTTGGGGAATATAAATAATAGTGAAAGGGAATATAAGGGAAGGGAGAAGGAATGTGTGGGAAATATCAGAAAGGGAGACAGAACATAAAGACTCCTAACTCGGGATCCCTGGGTGGCGCAGCGGTTTGGCGCCTGCCTTTGGCCCAGGGCACGATCCTGGAGACCTGGGATAGATCCCACGTCGGGGTCCCGGTGCATGGAGCCTGCTTCTCCCTCTGCCTGTGTCTCTGCCTCATTCTCTCTCTCTCTCTGTGACTATCACAAATAAATAAAAATTTAATAAAAAGACTCCTAACTCTGGGAAACGAACTAGGGGTGATGGTAGGGGAGGAGGGCTGGGGTGGGGGTGAATGTGTGATGGGCACTGAGGGGGGCACTTGACGGGATGAGCACTGGGTGTTATTCTGTATGTGGGCAAATTGAACACACATAAAAAAATAAATTTATTATTAAGAAAGAAAAAAGAAGGAAGAAAAAGTGGCACCTGGGTGGCTCAGTCAGTTAAGCTTCTGACTTAGGCTCAGATCATGATACAGGTCCAAGGAAGGCTCCCTGTTCAGCAGGGAACCTACTTCTCCCTCTCCCTCTGCCCGTCTTGCTCATGGTTTTTCTCTCCTCTCTCAATTAATTAAATAAAGTCTTTGAAAAAGACACAAACAAACCCAGAATGAAGAGAAATCACCCATGTAGAAGAATTTCAAACAATTTGTGCAGACATTCCACCCTCAAGTTCATGAGCATAGCTTCCCACTCTTATGTGTGCAATACACATAGTAACTTCCTTCTACAAAATATATTATGAGAAACTTAAAAAAATAATGATAATGAAATAGTAATAATAATAATAATAATAATAAGAAGAAGAAGAAGAAGAAGAAGAAGAAGAATAAAGAATCACTTTACTACGGAGAAAGCTGACAAACACTACATCAGCAAAATGATCAGATCGATACCAAGACTGATAAATTATGTTGATAGTATCTCTCCTTTATATAATAAAAATAGCAATATATCTCTGTATATAATCCACAAAAACAGTTCAGTCATGAGATAAACAACAGACATGTCCCAACTGAGGGAAATTTTACAAATTACTCTACTTCTCAAAGCGTTCCAGTTAAACGACAACAAGGAAAGGCTGAAAGACTGTCACAATCCAGAGGAGCCTAAGGAAACAGGAGGACAAATGGAGTGTGATATGAGGAATGGTAACTCAGCAAAAACTATGGAAATCTGAATAAAGTATTGTCCCTGGTTAATGCAAATATTTTAATATTGATTCATTAGCTAATATTTGAACCGTACTAATATAACATATCCATAATTGGAAATATTGAGTGCAAATGCATGAGAATTCTCTTAGTATCTTCTCAATTTCCCTACAAATCTTTGTTTTATTTTCTAATAAATAAGATTTATTTTGAAAATTGACTTAAATAAATCAGACTCCAAGTGTGAAGACATTTCAAGAATAGTTAACATTTGCCTTATTCTTAAGGAGTTCCTTCGTTAGGAACAAAGTAAAAATTTTATACCAGAAGGAAAGAAAAACAGTTATGAACACGTACAATGCTTCCTCAACCTGAAAAGCAGGAAAGCATAATGAATAGCAAAAATCACCTAAAAATACTTCTATTATAATAGACACCATATTGCAAGTGCATTTAAAATTAGCAAGGCATAACATTTATCTCCTTGACATTTGTCTTCCAAAGAGTTCACAGTGTTTCAGTGTCAGTTGAAACAGGGGAAGAAACTCAGGGAAGAATCCTTCACACAATAATAGGACCATTGGTAATAATGTCTCTCAGTTATTTCCAAATCCATAAAGATGAATTTTCTGATGAGTGACTGAGCTGCGAAAAAATAGTTGAGAAAGCCTCATCCCTCTGAATTACTAGTGTCAGAATATTTTAACAATACTACCACGGATAGTACATTATCCATATTAACAGTCAATATGTCTCAGATTGGAATCTGAGCAATCAGATGGGCAGAGAAAAAAACGCTTTGATTGCTCCTCATCTTTTAAAGGCAAAGGAGAACTTTTCTATGTACAAAGTCAGTTGTCAAGATAGCCTTAGGGAATAAGAGTTTGCAGCATCAAATCACGCTGCATAGCCGAGACGCCCGATCTCCAGGTCTTCCTGATCCCAAATCCCTGGGTTTGTCCCCCAACACAGGCTGCCACGCTGAGGTCATTTGCAATTGCTCTCTTAGGAGCTCCGGGGAGGGCGGCAGGAGCTAGAAAGTATGGGACGGGACGTGGGGAGGCCGAGAACATTACGGCCATTCCACTTTAAGTTCAGCATTTGCACAAGTCCAGCAATCCCAGTCCCCTGTGAAGAAGAGCTGAAATTTACATGACTTCAGTTACAGGAAAAAAACAAAAATTTACAGCTTAATGTCCTAGAATGCCCCAGAATAGAATAAAAACTGAGCCGAAGCCAAGGGCTGGAAGCCCCTATTAGAATGAGAAGAGAGCTCAATGCCCTTGAAGGCCCCATATCAAAAAGTGAACAGAACTTGAGGAATTGCTCCAGCCCTTCTGGAGGTCCCCGAGACCAGCCCTTAAAACTAGGCTAAAACCGTCCTCAGGGTCCAAATCCCTGCTCCACTCTGTGGGGAATACTTGGACCCATGCTCGAGTTTGTAAAACAACCCTCGTTTGTTTGCATCAGTGTCGGCTCCTTAGTGGTTTCTTGGATTCGCCATCTTGTGCACAACACCCCCATGTCCCCTTCCCACCTGGACTGACTCCCTGTCCCCTCCCACCCAGGCTGACCCTCAGTCACCTCCCCGCCCACAACAGCTGGGCACAGGCCCTCACACAGGTCCATGGGCATGCTGGGCACTCCCGCCCTCCCTGGCCTCCCAGGGAAAGGAAGGAGGATTCAGCAGGACACACTCCCATGGTGACCCCTGGCTCCCTGCCCAGGGTGGCACCTGGTGACATGTCGGGGTCTGAGTCCCTGATGCTGGCTCCTCCTCCCTGGTATTCCCACAGGAAATGAAGTAAGAGGCCCTGGTCTCCTCCAGGAACATCAAGCAGGTGGACATGGACATCAACATGACATTCAGCAGTCACATCATGTTTTGGGACTACTACCGGGTAGTATGAGGCTGAGGTGCCAGGGGGTATTGGGACCCGGGGGAGGACTGGTGGATTCTGAGTAGGGAACATGGGGCTTTGAGGCCGGGGGAAGAACAGCAGCCAACAAAACACGGCAGCATGAAAGGGTGCTAGGGATGACCTCTGTGCCCCAACACCCAGTGTCTTAGGGATGAGGAGGTCACTAGGATGGGTCGTCCAGGGCTTGCCATGGGAGCTGAACCCCAAAGGGGTAACGGACGGCACCCTGAAACCAGGTGCCTGGGTGGGGGCCATGGGGGGCATTAAGGGGACCTGGGGGCAGGTTGCATGGCTGTGACTGGAGGAGGACACACATCGATCCGATGAGGGTCGGAAGGGTCAGAGTGACACCCACCCACGGTGCTTTATATATTTCTAAATTCTATGCATTTAATTTGAGACAATTTGCAATTTGTAAACATACATAGTATGATGACCCCCAGATAATGCACCCGGTCCAGCCAGGGCCCTGCACTGACCACCCGGGACCCCTGGGGCAGGTGTCACAATAAACCCCAGACTGTGGTCGCCATTATCTGTAGATGTCTTGGTGTGCATCTTAAAGAAAGGGGATGCCCTGTATCCGCAGGCCCTCCACGCCATCCCCCTCACTCCCTACCCATACACTATCCCCCTACATCATTATCCCTCATGGCATCCCCCCTACACCATCCCCCTCAAACCCACACACCCCCACACAAACCCCACCCACACTATACCCCAACACCATCCCCCCTACACCATCCCCCTCAATCCACCACCATCATACCCCTGCCCCAAAATCATCCATTCACACACCATCGCCCCCCAGCAAGGACCCAGTGCAGGTGCACCCTGTGGGACATGCTCAGCCTCCCCGTGGTTCTCTGGACAGCCTGCTACCATCAGAAGCCCGGTGTCCCATAGAGTGTCCAGGGGTTGCAGGGAGGAGGAAAGACAGGGAGCCCCCGACAGGGTGAGTGCAGGTAGGTGGAGCAGAGGAAGCACTGTGCCCTGCCTCCTCCCACTCTTCCTCCTGGAGGGCGGCACAACCTGCACAGGACACCAGCCCCTAACCCAGAGGGACCTGGGCTGACTTGGGCCCAGGCTCTTGGGGGTTGGGTTGATTTGAGTCCCCACCAGTCCCAACTCAAGGACTAATGGAATCAGGCCCCATGGCCCTGGCCAGCCCTGGATTCTGGCCCCGGGCTGAGCAAGCCCTCTCACAGCTGGATGTGGCCTGCAGGGCCCTGGGCGTGCCCCACAGATACAGGTCGCTGATCTAGGGCAGCCCTGGGGATCCCGGGACACACCAGTGTGGGGAGAGGAGGGGTAAGCTGGTGGGCCACACCCGCACCCACACCAGGAGGCAGGCTCCTCCAGGTGCTGTGGCCCCAGAGAGCCCAGGCCGGGGTCCAGCTGCCCTGCGGGGACCCAGAGCAGGAGCCCATGAACTGCAGGTCCAGGTCAGCTCTGCTGTCCTCAGAACCGTCAATCAGGCTGAAACCTCAGGACACTCACCCCCACACGGAGTCCACACATGCTCCCAGGTGGGGGACTCCAGCACCCGCCCCCCCACCCCATGTGATTCTTGCCCCCCCCTTAAAGGACAGAAAGGTCTCCTTCTCCAGGAGAAGGCACGAACTCATGGCTCTGAGCCCTTTGCTGTAGAAACTCAATAAAGTGTTGTGGTGTGAAAATGCAGAGCCAGCCCATTTCTGTGTCTCCCAGAACTATGTGCTTGGGGCATGGAGAGACCCCCAGAGAGGAGGAGGGGGCACTACCTAGGCCCCACCAGCCCCTGCAGGGGCGCCACCAGGCACACACAGCTGATTTCCCCACATGCCTTCCAGTGCAACCAGACCCCCTGCTGGACATGGGAATGTGGCCGAGCCAAAACTTCCAGCTCTGCTGACCCTCCAGCTGAAAGTTCCTGCATGAGTGAGCCCCGGCGTGGCCAGGAGAGCCCAGCTAGCTGCCCAGTGCCAGCACCAGAAATGATGTTCTGCCAACCATTTCGGGGTTTTGCGTGACCCAGCCAGAGGATCTGATAGCTGCATGGGATAGCTGCATGTGATAGACACACACGCATCTCAAAATCAACAAAAGTCGGAATCCTCCCAATGTTGTCAAACAGGAGCCAGATGGTTACATACACTACACTGTGGTCTCCAATAGGATATTTGGAAAAATGCTATAAGCCATAACTGCAGAGGTGTTGGACGCATGGAATGTGTTTGCAGTGTTCCAACAGGGAGGGCAGAGGGGCAGGAAGCATCCTCCGGAGTGGGGGGGCCCTCCTAGGAAAGGACACCATGTCCTTGTGAAGGCTACGGAGGGTGAAATCTCCTCCTCTCTTTCTGCTTCTGGTTTTCATCCTAAATGCCATTTTCCTCAATCATATTAGCAAGAATTTATTTTATGTTTTTAAATTTCTTTTTATTGGAGTCCAATTTGTATGAATTCTTTCTTCAGCAAGTCTTTCTCATACAGGAGAGGCGAGAGAAAGATTTTCCCAGACAGGCAATATATAAAGGAGTTCATGACCACTTAACCAATCCAGTAAGGAATTTTAAGAGGGACTCTTCTAGTGGGGGAAAAAAGAGACCAAAAGCAACAAAGACAAGAAAGGCCCAGAGAACGTCACCAGAAACACCAACTCTTCCGGGAACACAAATGCACAAAGTTCATATCTTTGAATAATCACTCTGAATGCTGATAGACTAAATGCTCCAATAAAAAGATATAGGGTATCAGAGTGGCTTAAAAAACAGGATCCGGGATGTCTGGGTGGCTCAGGGGTTGAGCCTCTGCCTTTGACTCAGGGTGTGATCCTGAAGTCTTGGATCGAGTCCCATATTGGGCTCCTGGTGGGGAGCCTGTTTCTCTCTCTGCCTAATTTTCTGCCCCCCCCCTCAGTCTCGCTCACTCTCACACTATCATAAATAAAATTATTATTAAAAAAACAACATCCATCTGTACGCTGCCTACAAGATGCTCACCTTAGACCTATAGACACCAACAGATTGAAAGTCAGGGGATGGAAAATCACCTATGACGCTAATGGATATCAAAAGAAAGATGGAGAACCCATACTTATATCAAACAAATTAGATTTGAAAACACACCCTGGGGGACACCTGGTGGCTCAGTGGTTGAGCATCTGCCTTCGGCTCAGGGTGTGATTCTGGGATCTCAGGATCGAGTCCCACATCATCCTCCCTTTGGGGAGGCTGCCTCTCACTCTGCTATGTTCCTTCTTCTGCTTCTCTGTGTAATTCTCATGAATAAATAAATAAAGATTTTAAATTTCAAAAAAGAAAGAACAAATACTGTAAGAAGAGATGAAGAAGGGCATTATTTCATAATTAAAAAGACTCTCTATCATGATAAAACAACTAAATATTTATGCTGCCAACATGGGAGTACCTAAATATAGAAACCACTGTTGGTGGGAATGTGAACTGATGCAGCCACTCTGGAAATCTCTGTGGAGGTTCCTCAATGAGATAAAAATAGACCTGCACAATGACCCAGAAATTGCACTGTTGGGGATTTACCGCAAAGATTCAGATGCAATGAAACGCCGGGACACCTGCACCCTGATGTTTATATTAGGAATGTCCACAATAGCCAAACTGTGGAAGGAGCCTCGATGTCCATCGAAAGTTGAATGGATAAAGAAGATGTGGTTTATGTATACAATGGAATGTTACTCAGCCATTAGAAATGGACTGCTCCCGAGTTACTGCGTGGGCTGAATACAGGTTTCCAGAGCTGGCTGTTGCCACTGGGGTTGTTCCTCCTGGGGCCTCACGGGGTAAACTAACCACACTGAGCCCTGCACCAGGCAAGGGACAGAGCAGCTCCCCCAAGTGCTAACACCTGTAAATCCACACAACAGGCCCCTCCCCTGGAAGACCAGCTAGACGGACAAGTTCCAGGGGAAGTCAAGGAACTTAAAGTATACAGAATCAGAAGATCCCCCCATGTTTTTTTTATTTATGATTGCTTCCCCCACCCTTTTTCCCCATTTTCTTTCTTTTCTTTCTTTTTTTATTCTCTTTTTTCCTTCTTTCTTCCTTTATTCTTTGCCTTTTTCTCTTTTCTTTCCTTCTTTCTCTCCTCTCTTTTTCTCCTTTTCCCAATTCAATTTGTTTTTGGCCACTCGGCACTCAGGAAAATGACTAGAAGGAAAACCTAACCTCAAAATAAAGAATCAGAAACAGTCGTCTCTCCCACAGAGTTACAAAATCTGGATTACAATTCAATGTCAGAAAGCAAATTCAGAAGCACTATTATACAGCTACTGGTGGCTCTAGAAAAAAGCATAAAGGACTCAAGAGACTTCATGACTGCAGAATTTAGATCCAATCAGGCCGAAATGAAAAATCAATTGAATGAGATGCAATCCAAACTGGAAGTCCTAACGATGAGGCATAACGAGGTGGAAGAACGAATGAGTGACATAGAAGACAAGTTGATGGCAAAGAGAGAAACTGAGGAAAAAAGAGACAGACAATTAAATGACCAGGAAGACAGATTAAGGGAAATAAACGACAGCCTGCGGAAGAAAAACCTACGTGTAATTGAGATTCCCAAGGGCGCCAAAATGGACAGAGGGCCAGAATAAGTATTTGAACAAATAATAGCTGAAAACATTCCTAATCTGGGAAGGAAAACATGCGTTCAGATGCAGGAAATAGAGAGATCCCCCCCTTAAATCAATAATAACCATCCAACACCTCGACATTTAATAGGGAAACTTGCAAATTCCAAAGATAAAGAGAAGATCTTTAAGCAGCAAGAGACAAGAAAATCCTGACCTTTATGGGGAGGAGCATTAGGGTAACAGCAGACCTCTCCATAGCAACCTGGCAGGCCAGAAAGTGCTGGCAGGATATATTCAGGGTCATCAATGAGAATAACATGCAACCGAGAATACTTTATCTAGCAAGGCTCTCATTCAAAATGGAAGGAGAGATAAAGAGCTTCCAAGACAGGCAGGAACTGAAAGAATATGTGACCTCCAAACCAACTCTGCAAGAAATTTTAAGGGGGACTCTTAAAATTCCCCTTTAAGAAGAAGCTCAGTGGAACAATCCACAAAAACAAGTACTGAATAGATACCATGAAGACGCTAAACTCATATCTGTCGATAGTAACTCTGAACGTGAATGGGCTTAATGACCCCATCAAAAGGCGCAGGGTTTCAGACTGGATAAAAAAGCAGGACCCATCTATTTGCTGTCTACAAGAGACTCATATTAGACAGAAGGACACCGACAACCTGAAAATAAAATGTTGGAGAACTATTTACCATTCAAAAGGTCCTCAAAAGAAAGCAGGGGTAGCCATCCTTATATCAGAAAAACTAAAATTTACCCCGAAGAGTGTAGTGAGAGATGAAGAGGGACACTAAATCATACTTAAGGGGTCTATCCCACAAGAAGACTTAACAATCCTCAACATATGCCCCGAATGTGGGAGCTGCCAAGTATTTAAACCAATTAATAACCATAGTGAAGAAATACTTAGATAATAATACACTTATACTTGGTGACTTCAATCTAGCTCTTTCTACCCTCGATAGGTCTCTAAGCACAACATCTCCAAAGAAAAAAAGAGCTTTAAATGATACACTGGACCAGATGGATTTCACAGAAATCTACAGAACTTTACATCCAAACTCAACTGAATACACATTCTTCTCAGGTGTACATGAAACTTTCTCCAGAATAGACCACATACTGGGTCACAAATAGGGCCTGAACCGATACCAAGGGATTGGGATCATCCCCTCCATATTCTCAGACCATAATGCCTTGAAATTAGAACTAAATCACAACAAGAAGTTTGGAAGGACCTCAAACACATGGAGGTGAAGGACTATCCTGCTAAAAGATGAAAGGGTCAACCAGGAAATTAAGGAAGAATTAAAAGCTTTCATGGAAACTAATGAGAATGAACATACAACCGTTCAAAATCTTTGGGATGCAGCAAAAGCCGTCCTAAGGGGGATATACATCGCAACAGAAGAAGAGACTTAATTAAAATTCGAGCATGGGATCCCTGGGTGGCGCAGCGGTTTAGCGCCTGCCTTTGGCCCGGGACGTGATCCTGGAGACCCGGGATCGAATACCACGTCGTGCTCCCGGTTCATGGAGCCTGCTTCTCCCTCTGCCTATGTCTCTGCTTCTCTCTCTCTCTGTGACTATCATATAAATAAATAATAAATAAAAAAAAATTCAAGCAGAACTCAAGGAAATCGAGACCAGAAGAAATGTGGAACAGATCAACAGAACCAGGAGTTGGTTCTTTGAACAAATTAATAAGATAGATAAACCATTAGCCAACCAGATTAAAAAGAAGATAGAGAAGACTCAAATTAATAAAATCATGAATGAGAAATGAGAGATCACTACCAACACCAAGGAAATACAAACGATTTTAAAAGCATGTTATGAACAGCTATACGCCAATAAATTAGGCAATCTAGAGGAAATGGGCACAATCCTAGATAGCCAAAAAACTACCAACTGGAACAGGAAGAAATAGAAAACCTAAACAGGCCAATAACCAGGGAGGAAATTGAAGCAGTCATCCAAAACCTCCCAAGACACAAAAGTCCAGGGCCAGATGGCTTCCCAGGGGAATTCTATCAAACGTTTAAGGAAGAAACCATACCTATCCTACTAAAGCTGTTTGGAAAGATAGAAAGAGATGGAGTACTTCCAAATTCATTCTATGAGGCCAGCATCACCTTAATTCCAAAACCAGACAAAGACCCCACCAAAAAGGAGAATTACAGACCAATATCCCTGATGAACATGGATGCAAAAATTCTCAACAAGATACTAGCCAATAGGATCCAACAGTACATTAAGAAAATTATTCACCATGACAAAGTAGGATTTATCTCCGGGACACAAGGCTGGTTCAACACTCGTCAAACAATCAATGGGATTCATCGTATCAGCAAAGAAAAACCAAGAACCATATGATCCTCTCATTAGATGCAGAGAAAGCATTTGACAAAATAGAGCATCCATTGCTGATCAAAACACTTCAGAGCGTAAGGATAGAGGGAACATTCCTCGACATCATAAAGGCCATCTACGCAAAGCCCACAGCAAATATCATTCTCTTTTTTTTTTTTTTTTAAAGATTTTATTTATTTATTCATGATAGTCACAGAGAGAGAGAGAGGCAGAGACACAGGCAGAGGGAGAAGCAGGCTCCATGCACCGGGAGCCCGACGTGGGATTCGATCCCGGGTCTCCAGGATCGCGCCCTGGGCCAAAGGCAGGCGCCAAACCGCTGCGCCACCCAGGGATCCCGCAAATATCATTCTCAATGTGGAAGCACTGGGAGCATTTCCACTAAGATCAGGAACAAGACAGGGATGTCCACTCTCACCACTGCTATTCAACATAGTACTGGAAGTCCGAGCCTCAGCAATAAGACAACAAAAATAAATAAAGGCATTCAAATTGGCAAAGAAGAAGTCAAACTCTCCCTCTTCGCCGATGACATGATACTCTAACTAGAAAACCCAAAAGCCTCCCCCCCAAGATTGCTAGAACTCATACAGCAATTTGGTAGCGTGGCAGGATACAAAATCAATGCCGAGAAATCAATGGCATTTCTATACACTAACAATGAGACTGAAGAAAGAGAAATAGAGGAGGCAATCTGATTTACAATTGCACCCAAAAGAATAAGATACCTAGGAATAAACCTAACAAAGGAGGTAAAGGATCTCAACCATAAACATTATAGAATGCCTCTGAAAGAAATTGAGGAAGACACAAAGAGATGGAAAAATATTCCATGCTCATGGATTGGCAGAATTAATATTGTGAAAAAGTGAATGCTACCCAGGGCAATATACACGTTTAATGCAATCCCTATCAAAATACCATGGACTTTCTTCAGAGAGTTAGAACAAACTATTTTAATATTTGTGTGGAATCAGAAAAGACCCCGAATAGCCAGGGGAATTTTAAAAAAGAAAACCATATCTGGGGGCATCACAATGCCAGATTTCAGGTTGTACTACAAAGCTGTGTTCATCAAGACAGTTGTGGTACTGGCACAAAAATAGACTCATAGATCAATGGAATGGAATAGAGAACCCAGAAGTGGACCCTCAACTTTATGGTCAACTGATATTCAATAAAGTTGGAAAGACTAATCATTGGAAGAAAGACAGTCTCTACGATATACGGTACTGGGAAAATAGACATCCACACTCAGAAGAATGAAACTAGACCACTCTCTTTCACAATACACAAAGATAAACTCAAAATGGATGAAACATCTAAATGTGAGACAAGAATCCATCAAAATCCAAGAGAACTCAGGCAACACCCTTTTTGAACTCGTCCACAGTAAATTCTTGCAAGGTACATCCATGAAGGCAAAAGAAACAAAAGCAAAAATGAACTATTGTGACTTCTTCAAGATAAGAAGCTTTTGCACAGCCAAGGGTACAGTCAACAAAACTAAAGGACAACCTACAGAGTGGGAGAAGATGTTTTCAAAAGACATATCAGATAAAGGGCTAGTTTCCAAGATCTATAAAGAACTTCTTAAACTCAACACCAAAGAAACAAACAATCCAATCATGAAATGGGCAAAGGACATGGATAGAAATTTCACAGACAAAGACATAGATATTGCCAACATGCACATGAGAAAATGCTCTGCATCACTTGCCTCAGGGAAATACAAATCAAAACTACAATGAGATACCACCTCACACCAGTGAGCATGGGGAAAATTAACAAGGCAGGAAACCACAAATGTTGGAGAGGATGCGGAGAAAAGGGAACCCTCTTACACTGTTGGTGGGAATGTGAACTGGTGCAGCCACTCTGGAAAACTGTGTGGAGGTTCCTCAAAGAGTTAAAAATAGACCTGCCTTATGACCCAGCAATTGCACTCTTGGGGATTTACCCAAAATATTCAGATGCAATGAAATGCCGGGACACGTGCACCCCGATGTGTTTAACAGGAATGTCCACAATAGCGAAACTGTGGACGAAGCCATGGTGTCCATCGAAAGATGAATGGATAAAGAAGATATGGTTTATGTATACAATGGAATATTACTGAGCCATTAGAAACGACAAATACCCGCCATTTGCCTCGACGTGGATGGAACTGGAGGGTATTATGCTGAGTGAAGTAAGTCAATTGAAGAAGGACAAACATATGTTCTCATTCAATTGGTTAATATAAATAATAGTGAAAGGGAATATAAGGGAATGGAGAAGAAATGTGTGGGAAATATGAGAAAGGGAGACAGAACATAAAGACTCCTAACTCGGGGATCCCTGGGTGGCTCAGCGGTTTAGCGCCTGCCTTTGGCCCAGGGCACGATCTTGGAGTCCCAGCATCGAGTCCCACATCGGGCTCCCGGCATGGAGCCTACTTCTCCTTCCTCCTGTGTCTCTGCCTCTCTTTCTCTCTCTCTCTATGTCTATCATAAATACATAAATATTTTTAAAAAAAGACTCCTAACTCTGAGAAAGGAACTAGGGATGCTTTAAGGGGAGGAGGGCGGGGGGTGAAGGTGAATGGGTGAAGGGTAGTGAGAGGCGCCCTTGCCGGGATGAGCAGTGGGTGTTATTCTGTTTGTTGGTAGATTAAACACCAATAAAAAATAAATTTATTTAAAAAAATGTTCAAACAACTAAATATTTATGCTGATACATGGGAGTACCTAAATATAGAAACCAATTAACAACAAACATACAGGAACTCACTGATAATAATACAATGACAGGGGATTTTAACACCCACTTATGGCAATGGACCGATCGTCTATGCAGAAAATCAAAAGGGGAACAATAACATTGACACACTGGACCACAGAGACTCAACAGATATAGTCTGAACATTTATTCCTAAAGCAGAATACACATTCCTTTCAAGTGCACATGGGACATTCTCCAGAACAGATCATATCATGTCCCACAAATCAGCCCTTAACAGGTACAACAGGTACAAGAAGGTTAATATCACACCCTTTACATATTTGGACCATGATGCTATGAAACTGGAAGTCGACAGTAAGAAACAAAATTGACAGACCAAAAATACATGGAGATTATGAACATCCTACTAGAGAATGAATAGAGCAACCAGGAAATTAAAGAGGAAATTTAAAACAAAAAAAAATGAAAACATGTTTCTCCAAACCTCTGGGATGTAGCAAAGGCAGTCCTAAGAGGGAAGTACATAGCAATACAGGCCTATCTCAAGCAACAAGAAGTCTCCAATTCGCAACCTAACCCTACACCCAAAGAGGCTGGAAAAGGAATAGCTAACAAAGCCTAAAGGCTACAGAAAAAGGGAAAAAATAAAGATGAGAGCAGAAATAAACAATGCAGAAAAAACAAAACAGTAGAATGGAATAACGAAACTAAGAGCTGGTTCTCCAAAATAATTAAGAAAATGGATCAAGCCCTAGCCAGTCGTATCAACTAGAAAAGAGAAAACCTAAATAAATAAAATCACAAATGAGAGAAGTGAGATAACAATTAACACCAGAAAAATAAGACAATTATAAGGGAATACTATGAAAGATTATACGCTAACAAACTGGGAGACCTGCAAGAAAAGGACAAATCCCTAGAAATGTACAAACGAGCACATGTGCAAAACTGAAATAGGAAGAAATGGAAAATATGAACAGACCCATAACTAGCAAAGAAATTGAATCAGCAAGGCACCTGGGTGCCTCAGTGATTGAGCAACTGCTTTGGCTCAGGTCATGATCCCAGGGTCCTGGGGGATCACGTCCCACATCAGGCTCCCCATATGGAGCCTCATTTTCCCTCTGCCTATAACTCTGCCCCTCTCTGTCTCTCATGAATAAATAAGTAAAGGTGCAGCCACTGTGGAACAGTCTGGAGGGTCCTCGAGAAGTTAAAAATAGGGGATCCTTGGGTGGCACAGCGGTTTGGCGCCTGCCTTTGGCCCAGGTCGTGATCCTGGAGACCCGGGATTGAATCCCACCTCGGGCTCCCGGGGCATGTAGCCTGCTTCTCCCTCTGCCTGTGTCTCTGCCTCTCTCTCTGTGATTATCACAAAAAAAATTTTAAAAAAGAAGTTAAAAATAGAGCTACCCTATGATTCCAAAATTGCACAGCTAGGTACTTACCCTGAGGATACAAAAGTAGTTGAGTAGATTCGAAGAGGAACACGCAGCCCAGTGTTGGTAGCAGCATTGTCAACAACAGCGAAACTGTATAGAGCCCAGATGTCCATCGACAGAAGAATGGGCAGAGACGATGTGGTAAATATACACACTGCGACATCACTCGGTCATCAGAAGGGATGAAAGGAAGCCATTTACAATGACGTGGGAGAAGTGGAAGGGACTTATGCTAAATGAACTCAGTCAGAGAAAGACAGATACCAAATACCATACAATTGCATTCACATGTGAATTTTAAGAAACCAAACAAACTGGCAAAGGGGCAGAGGGGGGATGAGAGAAGCAAACAAAAAAACACACTCTTAACCACAGAGAATAAACTAATAGATACCAGAGGAACGGGGGGGAAGGGGAATCAGGGGATGGGCATAGAGGAGGTCACCTCTGACCAGACCCAGGCGTTGTATTCAAGGGTGAATCACTATGTGGTAAACCTGATACTATATCATACTGTGTTTACAAAGAGGAATTCAAGTAAAAGTTTAAAATAATAATTGGTAGTATTGATGAAACATGTGTGCACAAGAGATAAAATCATAAAAGCAACTGAAAATCCAAAGAGTCTTTAGAGCCACAAATCCCCCTCCTTAGCTCAGCTCAGGAGAAGCCTGCCATGCTTATTCTCACCCCAGCAGAAGCCTGGATTTTGACTCTCTGTGGAGGCTGCTGACTTGGTGGAGTCAGGCTATCTTTGAACCCAAAATCTAAATAGAGTGCATAAAACTAAACTGCCCAAGATGCTAGGAATCCCAGTGCAGGCACATGCCAAGACACAAACTCTAACCATACAGAGACATAACCCTAACCCTCCACTTAAGCCTAATGATAACCTAACCCTTAAACAAGAATTATCACTAATCAAAAACCAAACACAAACCCCAAGACCGAAACACATTCACTGAACCTTCCTGCCAACCCTCACCATAACCCCTAAACCTATTCTAAACCCTTAACCCTGACCCTTACCTTAAATCTAACCCTAACCCTAACCTCTAACCCTAACCTTATCTTAATGTACTCAAATCCTATTCCTAACCTTAACATGTACCCTAACCCTAACCCTCTAATACTAATCCTATCTCATACCCCAAACTGTACCCTAACATGTACCCTAAACTAATCCCTAACCCACTGCCTAACCCTCTCTTACCCTTTTCCAAAACCATACCCTGACCCTGACCTGACCCTAACCCTAACCCCTACCAAACACTAACCCTAACCCTAGCCCTAACCCCTATCCTAAACCTAACCCTCGCCCTAACCCTAAACCTAGCCCTAACTTTAACTCTTCTCCCTAACCCTAACGACTAACCCAAACTCACACCCTAACCCCTAACCCTAACTGCAAACCTAGCCCAACCCTAACTCTAACCATAACCCAAACCCTAATTCCTAACCTCCTACCCTAATCCCTAAAGTCTAAACCCTAAACCTAACTCTTACTCCTGTCCCTAACCCAAACCCCCTTCCTAACTCCTAACCACTGACCCTTACTCTTAACCTTCACCCTAACCTCTAATCCATAACCATAAGCTTAATCACTAACCCCTAACATCTAACCTAAGCCTAACCACCAAATGCCTCCCCTCCCCTGACCTTAGCATTCATTCTACCCATTCACTTACCCTATGGTTCTGAGGAGTCCCTTCTGACATTGACGTGGCCCCTAACAGCACCTCCAGAGTCCTCCAGGGGGTCCTGAGGAAGTCAGGCTCCTGTGAATGCGGACGTGGCCCCACGTGTTCCAGAGTCATAGTCAGCGGGCCCTGAGTATGCCGGGTCTCCTGTCAACGTGGAGTATGCCTCCTCTGGAAGGAGATGGAACATCCTTCTGGGTGCCTCACATCCTCTGGAAGCCTCACCGCAGGTTCTCAGGAGGCCGGGGCCTCCTGTCAGCCTGGACATGGCCCCATGTCCCCTGAAAACTCACCGCGGTCCTGAGGAGGCTGTGGGTTCCTGTCATTCTAGATGCAGCCCCATGTGTCCCAAAGCCAAAGTGCAGGTCCTGAGGAGGACGCGGGTCCTCTCAGTCTTGACGTGGCCCCACATTTTCCTCAGCCTCACCATAAGACCTGAGGAGGCTGGGGACTCTTGTCAGAATGGACGTGGCCCCAAATCATCCCAATCATTCACAGCGGGTCCTGAGGAGGCCGGAGACTTCTGTCAGTGGGGATTCGGAATCCACATTTTTCTTAGGCCTCACCACAGGCTCTGACAAGGCTGGGGTCTTCTGTCCGCATGGACGCATCCCCATATTTCCCGAAGTCTACACTGGGGGTCCTGAGGACATCAGCGTCCGGTTGTGCGGACGTGGCCCCACATCCTCCCGAAGCGTCACCGCAGGTTCTGAGGTGGCCGAGGCTCCTGTCACTGTGGATGCAGCCCCCAGCTTCCAGAAGACTCAACTTATGTCCTGAGGGGCCAGTTAGCTCCTGCCAGAGTGACGCAGCGCCCCATCTTTCAGAAGCCTCCCCACATGTTCTGAGGCGGCCCAGGGGCTCCTGTCAGCGTGGATGGGGGCCCACATCTTACTGAAGCCTCCCCGCGGGTCCTGAGGCAGCCCAGGGGCTCCTTTCAGGGTGGGTGCAGGCCCACAATTTCCTGAAGCCTCCCCGCAGGTCCTGAAGTGGCCCAAGGGCTCCTGTCAGGGTGGATGTGGGCCCACATCTTCCTGAATCCTCACCGTGTGTCCTGAGGAGACCGGGGCTCCTGTCAGCGTGAACGCTGCCCAATATCCCCCTGAAGACTCCCCACAGGTTCTGAGGAGGCTGTGGCTCATCAGCGTGGACATGTCCCCACATCTTCCTCAGGCCTCCCCAGCTGGCTCCTGTTAGTGCAGGCAGATGAGGCCTACTGCACATGCATGCCCCTTGGGCAGTGCCTGGGCTCGGGCGCCCCCTGCGGGATCTTCAGGCACTACAGGGGCTGTGCAGGAGGCACGTGCCTGTCCCAGGGCCCATCTCTGCCTTCTTCCAGGCTCCAGCTGTGGCCTGTTAGCTTCGGAAACCTCTGACTGAAAAGGAGCCTAACACACAGGTTCCCCAAAAATACTTAAGGAGAAGGAATTGGAGCCCAAAGGACGTGAAATGAAAAGTGGACCAGACTTTTACCACGTCCTGTAAAACTCACTCAACTCTCTTCCACTGTGGGCGGGAACGTGGGCTGCTGCAGCAGCCTTGGAAACAGTGTGGAGGCTCCTCCGGAAGTTACAAATAGAGCAGCCCTGTGACCAGCATGTGAAAGCCTGGAGCTCACTCCGAAGATACACATGCAGTGAGACTTGGGAAAACTGCACCCCAATGTCCACAGCAGCCGCGTCCACAGTAGCCACAATGTGGGAGGACCCTCGGTGCCCTCTGGCAGATGATGGATAAAGAGGATGGGAGATAGATGGTGGTCATAGAGAGAGGAATGGTATTCAGCTATCAAAGAGCAGGAAATCTTGCCATTTGCAATGACGTGGATAGAGCTAGAGGGATCATCTTAAGTGAAATAGGTCAGTGGGAAAAGAGAATGACCGTGTGGTGTCATTCATAGGTGGAATTAAAGAAGCAAAGTAGATGAACATCTGTGAAGGGAAGGAAAAATAAGATAAAAACAGATGCAGGAAATACAGACTCTAAATTATAGGAAACAAACTGAGTGTCACTGCAGGGGAGGGGACGGGGGAGAGGATAACAGGGGACTGTCATAAAGGAGGGCACGTGATGTCACGAGCACTGCGGTTTTCTCCAACTGGTGAATCTCTGAATTCTTCCTCTGAAAGTATAATACACTATACGTTAATTAATTGGGTTTAAATTAAATTAAGTTAAAAAATCAGTTGTATCAGAGCACATTTCCTTCTGGACTCTGTTCTGCTCCTTCAGCTTATGCTGGGACCAACCCTCGTGGGTCTGGTTTGTTTAAGTAGGCGTCAGGCCTTGTCCATGGACCAGCCCAGGATTAGAACTCACAACCCCGAGATCAGGACCGGAGGTGAGGTCAGGAGTCGGATGCTAAACCGACGGAGCCGGGCGGGGTCCCGAGGACAACACTGCTTTATCCTGTGTCTCTGTGACATCGTTTGAAATAGGAAGGTGCTGCGTCCTGCTCTGTCCTGCTTCTCCAATACTGATTTGCTCTCCGGGGTCATTTGTGGGGGCGGATGGATGTTATGGGTTTTTTTTTTCCTATTTATAGGATCTGCCACCATGATTTGACAGGAATGACATTGAAATAGAAGGTGGCTTCAGGAACTGCGGACATTTTCACAAGATGAGACTCCCAAACCACGAGCCCAAGATGGCCTCCCAGAGCCTGGTATGGCTCAGTGCACAAGTCTTGTGTTCCTTTTGTTCAGTCTCATTATTTATTCTCTGTGATGCTCCTGAGAAGGGAGTCACATCCGTCATTTCCTTCCTGAGTGCTCATTGTCAGGACACAGCAAGCCCCACAATAGAACAAAAACTGAGCACAGGCCAAATGCAGGAAGCCCCTATTAGAACAGATCTCAATGCTCTTGAAGGCCCCATATCTAAATGTAAACAGAACTTGAGGAATTGCTCCAGCCCTTCTAGAATTCCCCGAGACCAGCCCTTAAAACTAAGCTAAAACCCACCTCTGGGTCCAAGTCCCTGCTCCACTGTGTCGGGTATACATGGACACAAGCTCGAGCTTGTAAATAAACCCTCGTGTGTTTGCATCAGTGTCAGCTTCTCGGTGGTTTCTCAGATTCGCAATCTTGGGCACAACAGTCTTAGATAAAAAACAAAACCAAAAGAAGCTTGGACGCAGGTAGAGTGAACGCAGGGTTCTGAGAGAAGCGGCAGAGACCCGGGGGCTTGGGAGCTCTTCTGTGAAGGCCCCAGCAGCCTGGGGGGCAGGATGCTCAGCCCCAGAGCCAGAGGACCCAGAAACCCCACCCGCATCCCGCTCATCAGGGCTGGGTCTCAGGGAGCAGCACAGCGCCACCTGCTGGAGCCCAGAGGTGCTGACGACCACCCAGCCTCTGACCCCCACAAGTGCAACTCCCAGGCAGATGTGCACCTGACAATCAGCGCCAAGGCCCATGCCCAGACCCCACACAGACCATTCCCTGCCACCAAGTTGTCAAAACAAAGAGGCTGCAGAGCTTCAGCTCTGCCTCGAAAGTAGAGTCTAGATTCCTTGTACTTTGTGCTCTTCTTTCATTTATTTTCTTTGATTCTATTTTATTAATTGCCTTATTTTAACTTTTATGTATGTACCTTATATATTTCTTATTTTTAGTTTCATGGTACTTTAATTGTGTTTCATATTTTGGGATTTAGAATCTTTTAATGAGCAGGCCAAAATAATCTGTTTTTTTTGGGGGGGGGAGGGCAGTTGTTACTGTTTTTCTTGGTTTTTCTTTTTCTTCCTTCTTTCTTTTCTGGAAAAAATAATGAAATGGAGAAATTCTCCTCCATAAAATAACATGAGGTAGTACTCACAGCCAGGAAGTTCATCAATACACATATATGATGTCTAACTACAGTTCAAAACAATGATTATAAAGATAGCAGCTGGGCTGGAAATAGAGCACAGAAGAAAACTAGAGAATCCCTTACTGTAGAAATAAAAGAACTAAAATCTAGTCAGGCCAACGTTAAAAATGCTATAACTCTGATACAGTCCCAAGTGGAAGCCTTAAAAACAAGAAACGTTATGGAGCATAGAGGCAGACATAGGGAACTCAGCCACTTATTAAAACAATAACATTCATATCATAGGAGACTCAGAAGATGAAGAGAGAGAAAAGGTGGGCCTTGCTCAGCCATTAGAAACGACAAATACCCACCATTTGCTTCAACGTGGATGGAACTGGAAGGTATTATACTGAGTGACGTAAGTCAATCAGAGAAGGACAAACATTGTATGTTCTCATTCATTTGGGGAATATAGATAATAGTAAAGGGAATATAAGGGAAGAGAGAAGAAATGTGTGGGAAATATCAGAAAGGGAGACAGAACATAAACTCCTAACTCTGGGAAAAGAACTAGGGGTGATTGAAGGGGAAGTGAGCGGTGGGTGGGGGTGAATGGGTGATGGGCACTGAGGGGGGCACTTGACGGGATGAGCACTGGGTGTTATTCTGTATGCTGGCAAATAGAACACTAAGAAAAAGTAAATTTATTATTAAAAAAAAGAAAGAAACAAAGTGTGGCACCTGGGTTGCTCAGTCAGTTAAGCTTCTGTCTTAGGCTCGGATCATGATCCAGGTCCCAAGGCAGGCTCCCTGTTCAGCTGGGAACCTGCTTCTCCCTCTCCCTCTGTCCCGCTCACTCATGCTTTTTCTCTCCTCTCTCTCAAATAAATAAATAACATCTCTGAAAAAAAAAACAATCAAACAAACCTAGAGGGAAGAGAAATCTCCCATGTAGAAGAATTTCAAACAATTTGTGCAGACATTCCACCGTGAAGTTCATGAGCATAGCTTCCCACTCTTATGTGTGCAATACACATAGTAACTTCCTTCTACAAAATATATTATGAAAAACTTAAAATAATGATAATATAATAATAATAATAATAATAATAATAAAGAATCAGTTTACAACGGAGAAAGCTGACAAACCCTACTTCAGCAAGATGACCAGAACGATGCCAAGACTGATAAATCATGTTGATAGTATCTATCCTTTATATGATATAATGAAAATGGCAGTATATCTCTGTATATAATCCACAAAAACAGTTCAATCATGAGATAAACAACAGACATGTCCCAACTGAGGGAAATTTTACAAAATACTCTACTTCTCAAAGTGTTCCAGTTCAACAAAAACAAGGAAAGGCTGAAAGACTGTCACAATCCAGAGGAGCCTAAGAAAACAGGAGGACAAATGGAATGTCATATGAGGGGTGGTGACTTAGCAAAAACTAAGGAAATCTGAATAAAGTATGGTCTTTGGTTTTTGCGAATATTTTAATATTGATTCATTAGCTAATATTTGTACCGTATTGATATAAGATATCAATAATTGGAGAAATTGAGTGCAAGTGCATGAGAATTCTCTGTACTATCTTCTCAATTTCCCTATAAATCTTTGTTTTTTTTCCTAATAAATAAGATTTATTTTGAAAATTGACTAAAATGAATCAGGCTCCAAGTGTGAAGACATTTTAAGAATCGTTGAATTAACTTTTGCCTTATTCTTAAAGAATTCCTTTGATGGGAACAAAGAATTTTATATCAGAAGGAAAGAAAAACATTTATGAACACGTATAATGCCTCCTCAACCTGAAAAGGAGGAACGGATAATAAATAGCAAAAATCAGATAAAAATAATTCTAGTATAATAGACACCATATTGCTAGTGCATTTAAAATTATCAATGCATAACATTTATTTCCCTGACATTTGTCTTCCAAAGAGTTCACAGTGTTTCAGTGTCAGTTGAAACAGGGGAAGAATCTCAGGGAAGAATCCTTCACATAATAATAGGACCATTGGTAATAATGTCTCTCAGTTCTTTCCAAATCCATAAAGATGCATTTCCTGATGAGTGACTGAGCTGTGAAGAAAGAGAAGACATTCCCTCATCCCTCTGATTTACTTGTGTCAGAATATTTTAACCATAGTACTACGGATAGTAAATTATCCTTATTAACAGGAAATACATCTCAGATTGGAATCTGAGCAATCAGAAGTGCAGAGAAAAAACACTTTGACTCGCTCTTCATCTTATAAAGAGAAAGGACAGCTTTTCTATGTACAAAGTCAGTTGTCAAGATAGCCTCAGGGAGTAAGAGTCTGCAGCATCGAATCCTGCTGCACAGCTGGGATGCCCAGGAGCCAGGTCTTCCTGATTCCAAATCCCTGGGCCTGTCCCCCAACACTGGCTGTCAGGCTGAGGTCATTTGCAATTGCTCTCTTAGGAGCTCCGGGGAAGTGTGAAGGAGCTAGATAGGATGGGAATGGACACAAGGAGGCCGAGAAAATGAAGGCCTTTCCACTTTAAGTTCAGCGTTCGAACATGTCAAGCCATCCCAGGACCCTGTGAAGAAGAGCTGAAATTTACATTACTTCAGATACAGGAAAAAAACAAAAGTTTATAGCTTATTGCCCTAGAAAGCCCAACAATAGAATAAGGACTGAGCCCACGCCAAGGGCTGGAAGTGCCTATTAGAATGAGAACAGAGCTCAATGCCAATGAAGGTCCCATATCAAAATATAAACAGAATTTGAGGAATTGTTCCAGCCCTTCTGGAGGTCCGTGAGACAAGCCCTTAAAACTAAGCTAAAACCCAACTCGGGGTCCAGGTCCCTGCTCTGCTGTGTTGGGTTCGGGTGTACTTGAACGCAAGCTCGAGTTTGGAAATCAACCCTCATGTGTTTGCATTGGTGTCAACTCCATAGTGGTTTCTCAGATTCGCAATCTTGGGCACAACACCCCATGTCCCCTCCCACCTGGGCTGAACTCCTCTGCCGTCCCACCCAGGCTGACCCTCAGCCACCTCGCCACCTACAACAGCTGGGCACAGGCCTTCACACAGTTCCACGGGCACGGTGGGCACTCCCACCATCCCCAGCCTTCCAGAGGAAGGAAGGAGGATTCTGCAGGACACACTCCCATGGTTGCCCTAGGGCTCCCTGCCCTGCACATCAGATCGTGACAGGTCAGGGTCTGTATCCTTGATGCCTGCTCCTCCTCCCCGGTTTTCCCACAGGAAATGAAGAAGGAGGCCCTGGTCTCCTCCTAGGACATCACGCAGGTAGACCTGGATGTCAACAGGACATTCAACAGTCACATCATGTTTTGGTACTACTACAGGGTAGGGTGAGGCTGAGGGGCCAGGGGGGATCGGGCTCCGGGAGAGGACCAGGGGCTTCTGGGTCGGGAACACAAGGCTTCCGAGGCCGGGAAAAGAACAGCAGCCAGCAACACACAGCTGCATGGTAAGGTGCTGGGGATGAACCCCGTGCCCCCTCCCCCGGTGTCTCAGGGATGAGGAGGCCACTAGGATGGGGCTTCCAGGGGTTGCCATGTGAGCTGAACCCCAAAGGTGTGAGGGACGGCACTCTGAAAAGCAGGGGGCAGGGTTGCGGGCCGTGGGGGACAGTACGGGGACCTGGGTGCTGGGTGTATGGCTGTGACTGGAGGAGGACACACATCGATCCGATGAGGGTCGGACGGGTCAGGGTGACACCTCCACTCGGTGCTTTATATATTTCTAAATTCTATGCATTTCATTTGAGACAATTTGCAATATGTAAACATACATAGTATGATGACCCGAGATATTGCCCCCAGTCCAGCCAGGGCCCTGCACTGACCACACGGGGCCCCAGGGGCAGGTGTCACAGCAAACCAAAGACTGGGGTCGCCTTAATTGGTAGACGTCTCCCAATGCATGTTAGAGAAAGGGTTTGCCGTGTGTCTGCCAGCCCGCTACCCCATCCCCCCATTTACCAAAAACACATCATCCCCCTACATCATCATCCCCCATGGCATCACCCCTACACCATCCCCCTCACACACACAAAGCCCCACACAATCCCCACCCACACTATACCTCAACACTATTCCCCCTAAACCAGCACCCAACTCCACCACCATCATACCCATGCCCCCACACCATCCACCCTCACACCATCAGCCCTGAGCAAGGACCCGGTGCAGCTGCCCCCTGTGGGACATGCTCAGCCTCCCCAGGGTTCTCTGGATACCCTGCTCCCATCAGAAGCCCGGGTGTCCCATAGAGTACCCAGGGGTTGCAGGGAGGAGGGAAGACAGGGAGCCCCCGACACGGTGTGTGCAGGTGAGTGGTTCAGAGGACCCACTGTGCCCTGCCTCCGCCCACTGTTCCTCCTAGAGTGCGGCACACCCTGCACAGGACACCAGCCCCTAACCTAGAGGGACCAGGGCTGACTGGGCACCAGGCTCTGGGGAGCTGGGTTGATTTGAGCCCCAACCAGGCCCAACACAAAGACTAATGGGATCCAGCCCCCCATGGCCCTGGCCAGCCCTGGATTCTGGCCCCAGGCTGAGCGAGAATTCTCACAGTTGAATGTGGCCTCCTGGGCACTGGGCGTGCCCCACAGATCCAGGTCGCTGACCTAGGGCAGACCGGGGGATCCCGGGACACCCCAGGGTGGGGAGAGCAGGGGTAGGCTGGTGGGCCCCACCCACACCCACACCAGGAGGCAGGCTCCTACAGGTGTTGGGGCCCCAGGGGTCCCGAGGCCGGGGTCTAGCTGTCCTGCAGGGACCCAGCACAGGAGACCATGAGCTGCAGTTCCAGGTCAGCTCTGCTGTCCTCAGAACCATCTCTCAGGCTGAAAACTCAGGACACACGCCCCCAACCAGAGTCCACACATGCTCACAGGTGGGGGACTCCAGCACTCGCCCCCCCACCCCATGTGATTCTTGCCCTCCCCTAAAGACAAAAAGGTCTACTTCCCCAGGGGAAGGCGCGCACCCTCTGCTCTGAGCCCATTTGCTGTACAAATTCAATAAAGTGTTGTGGTGCGAAAATGCACAGCCATCCCGTTTCTGTGTCCCCAGAACTCTGTGTAGAGGGCATGGAGAGACCCCCAGAGAGGATTAGGGGGCACCACCGAGGCCCCAACCAGCCCATGCAGGGGCACCGCTAGGCACACACAGCTGACGTTCCCACGTGCCATCCAGTGGTGGCCGGACGCCAGGGTCAGGCCTCACAGACTTTACTGAGACTCAGCCTGTGCCCTGTCGGCCAGAATGGGCAGGACAGAGTGACAGCCAAGGAGCCTCAGGTCACCAGGGTCTGTGCAAAGTGACCTGAGAGGTCACCTCCCTCTGTCCAGGGGGCTGGGCCTGGCCGGGTTCCAGGGCACTTACTCCCCTCCCCGCATCCCCGTGCCTGGGTGCCTTGGGCACAGAGGGCCTGCGGGGCGGTCAGCGTGGCCATGGAAGTGATATCAGGACAGCAGGCCCTTGTGTTGTGCCCAAGATTTCGAATCTGAGAAACCACCAAGGAGCCGACACCAATGAAACTCCCGAGGGTCTCTTTACAAGCTGGAGCTTGGGTCCAAGTGCACCAGACACATTGGAGCAGGGACTTGGACCCTGAGAGTAAGGGACGAGGCAGCTTTATAGGGGCCAGTGGACCATGGGATACGCATAAAGTTGCACAGTCATGTCGGTCCACATGTAGTTGGCCGATTGAATTACACCTTACCCTATAGTATCCACTTGAGCTGGTCTATTACTTTGGTCAGAATTGGTGCACGATTTTGGCGGGCACAAAGCAGGGTTACATTGTTATGAGCCGATTTCCAATTAGGGTGTGCCCAGCGGCCTGACTAGGGTGGGGCAGCACCTTAAGCCATAAGTAGGTCATTTGGGGGTCATAGGGGAGGTGGCGTGTGTAGCACAAAATGGAATGAGTCCTGCTCTGTTTGTCCAGGGGTAGGGGATTTTTGTTAAATTTCCTGGGTCCCACACTTACAGCTCATGCACCTGGGCCACCCTCACCAGGTGGACTCAGCGTGCATACCTTGTGGTGCTGGATCTCTCACACCAACGTGTGGAGGGCACCCTCCTTGCCCGAGTGAGTAGGGGATGGGTGAGCATAGGGCTCGGCCTGAAGGCCAGTCAGGACAGGGGACCGACAACCCCAGCCCCATCCCCACCCTGACTCCTACATACAGGCAGCCCCATGGCTCCCCACCATGGGCAGCCAGCTCCTCAGGAGCTCCCCCCAAGGGTGGCCCGAATGTCTGGCTCCCTGCTGGAGAGTCATTGGGGAGAATAGAAGCAGCCAGCGCTTGGCAGGACCCACTGCTGGACATGGGAATGTGGCTGAGCCAGATCTTCCTGCTCAGCTGACCCTCCAGTGGAAAGTCACTGCATGAGCAAGCCCCGGGTTGGACAGAAGAGCCCAGCTAGCCACCCAGCGCCAGCACTAGAAATGAGGTTTTGCCAACCATTTCGGGGTTTTGGGTTACCCAGGCATAGGATCCAATAGCTGCACGTGATAGCTGCATGTCATAAAGACACACACACCCCAAAACCAACAAAAGTCGTAATCCCCCCAATGTTGTCAAACAGCAGCCGGATGGTTACATACAAGATGCTGTGATCCCCAATAGGATACATGGAAGACGCTATAAACCATGACTTCAGACATGCTGGAGGCACGGAGATGTGCCTGATGGGTTCCATCAAGGAGCACAGAGGGGAAGGAAGCATCCTACGGACAGGGGGCACCTCCTAGGAAAGGACACCAGGTCCCTGTGAAGGCTACAGAGGGTGAAATCTCTCCTCTTCTCTTTCTGCTTCTGGTTTTCCTCCTACATGCCATTTTCCTCAATCATATTAGAAAGAATTTATGTTTTCAAATTTATTTTTATTGGAGTCCAATTTGTATGAATTCTTTCTTCAGCAAGCGTGTCATTCAGGAGAGAAGGAGAGAGAAAGAGTTTCCTAGACAGGCAACATATAAAGGAGTTCATGACCACTTAACCAGTCCAGAAAGGAATTTTAAGAGGGACTCTGCTAGTGGGGGAAAAAAGAGACCAAAAGAAACAAAGACTAGAAAGAACCAGAGAACGTCACCAGAAACACCAACTCTTCCGGAAACACAAAGGCACAAAGTTCATATCTTTGAATAATCACTCTGAATGCTGATAGACTAAATGCTCCAATCAAAAGATAGAGGGTATCATAGTGGCTTAAAAAACAGAATCCAGGATGCCTGGGTGGCTCAGGGGTTGAGCCTCTGCCTTTGACTTAGGTTGTGATCCTGGAGTCTGGGATTGAGTCCCATATTCTGTTCCTGGTGGGGAGTCTGCTTCTCTTTCTGCCTAATTTTCTGCCTCTCTCACTCTCTCTCTCTCTCTCATAAATAAAATCATTATTAAAAAAACAAGATCCATCTGTATGCTGCCTACAAGATGCTCACATTTATAGACACCAGGAGGTTGAAAGTCAGGGGATGGAAAATCATCTATCACGCTAATGGATATCAAAAGAAAGCTGGAGGACCCATACTATATCAGACAAAGGAGATTTGAAACCTAACCCTGGCGGACACCTGTTGGCTCAGTGGTTGAGCATCTGCCTTCGGCTCAGTGTTATCCTGGGATCCCAGGATCGAGTCCCTCATCGGCCTCCCTTTGCGGAGTCTGCTTTTCCCTCTGCCTATGTTTTGCCTCTGCTTCAATGTGTATCTCTCATTAATAAATAAATAAAATATTTAAATTTCAAAAAAGAAAGAACAAATAGTATAAGAAGAGAAGGGCATTATTTCATAATTAAAAAGACTTTCTATCAAGATCAAACAACTAAATATTTATGCTGCCAACATGGGAGTACCTAAATATAGAAACCAATTAGCAGCAAATGTACAGGAACTCACTGATAATAATACAGTAACGGGGGATTTAACATCCACTTATGGCAATGGAACAATCGTCTATACAGAAAATCAACAGGGGAACAATAGCCTTGACACACTGGACCACAGGGACTCAACATATATAGTCTGAACATTTCATCCTAAAGCAGAATACACATTCCTTTCATTTTTTATTATTTATGATAGTCACAGAGAGAGAGTGAGAGAGGGGCAGAGACATTGGCAGAGGGAGAAGCAGGCTCCATTCACAAGGAGGCCGACGTGGGATTTGATCCCGGGTCTCCAGGATTGCGACATGGGCCAAAGGCAGGCGCTAAACTGCTGCACTACCCAGGGATCCCTACACATTCCTTTCAACTGCACATGGGACATTCTACAGAACAGATCATATCATGGCCCACAAATCAGCCCTCAACAGGTACAACAGGTACAAGAATGTTGATATCACACCCTGTACATTTTTGGACCACGACGTTATGAAACTTGAATTCGACAGTAAGAAAAAAAAATTGGACAGACCAAAAATACGTGGAGATTATGAATATCCTACTAGAGAATGAATGGAGCAACCAAGAAATTAAATAGGAAATTTAAAACAAATGTAAATGAAAACATGTTTCTCAAAACATCTGGGCTGTAGCAAAGGCAGTCCTAAGAGGGAAGTACATAGCAATACAGGCCTACCTCAAGAAACAAGAAGTCTCCAATACACAACCTAACCCTATACCTAAAGGAGCTGGAAAAAGAATAGCAAACATAGCCTGAAGCCTACAGAAGAAGGGAAAAAATAAAGATGAGAGCAGAAATAAACAATGCAGAAACAACAAAACAGTAGAATGGAATAACGAAACTAAGAGCTGGTTCTTCAAAATAATTAATAAAATAGACAAAGCCCTAGCCAGCCTTATCAACGAGAAAAGAGAAAAACATATATAAATAAAGTCACAAATGAGAGAAGAGAGATCGCAATCAACACCAAAAAAATAAGACAACTTTAAGGGAATACCATGAAAGATTATACGCTAACAAACTGGGAGACCAGGAAGAATTGGAAAGATCCCTAGAAATGTGCAAACGAGCAAAACTGAAATAGGAAGAAATAGAAATGTGAACAGACCCATAACTAGCAAAGGAATTGAATCAGCAAGGCACCTGGGTGCCACAGTGGTTGAGCATCTGCTTTGGCTCAGGTCACGATCCCAGGATCCTGGGGCATCAAGTCCCACATGAGGCTCCCCACATGGAGCCTCATTTTCCCTCTGCCTATACCTCTGCCTCTCTGCGTCTTGCATGAATTGAATACATAAATAAAATCTTTAAAAAAGGAAAAGATATAAAGATGAGAAAGGACCCAAATAAAATCACAAATGAGAAAAGAGAAATAACCACCAACACTAGAAATACAAACGTTTATAAGAGAACATTATGAAAAATTATATGCCAACAACCCCGAACCTGGAAGAGATAGATCAATTCCTAGAAATATATAACATAGCAAAAATGAAAAAGGAAGAAATAAGGAACTTGAACACACAGATAACCAGCAGAGAAATTGAATCAGCAATCAAGAATCTCCCAACAGGAGACGCTTAGATGAATAGAATAAAATGGAAAGCCAAAACAAGATACAAACCTGTAACTCTATGGTCCATTAATCGACAACAAGGCAGGAAGGAATATCCAATGGCACAGAGACAGTCTCTTCAACAAACCCTAACCCTGACCCCAGGATAAGAACAAATGGTGTTGGGAAAACCAGGCAGCCACATGCAGAAGAATGAAACTGGACCACTTTCTTACACCATATATATAAAAAATAAATTCAAAATGGATGAAAGACCTAAATGTGAGACCTGAAACCATACAAAGAAGAAAAGATAGGCAGCAACGTCTTTGACATTGGCCATTGGATCTTCTTTCCAGATATGCATCTGAGGCGAGCGAAACAAAAGCAAAAATCCTATTGGGAGTTCATCAAATTGAAAAGCTTCTGCAAAGTGAAGGAAACAAGCAATGCTAAAATGCAAAATACAAAATGAGAGGAGATATTTGTAAACAACACATCCAATAAACAGTTAGTATGCAAAATACGTAAAGCAAATATAAATCTCAGCATCCTAAACACAAATTATCCAACTGCAGATGGGCAGAAGACATGAATGGACTTTGTCTCTGTCAAGACATCCAGATGGCCACCAGACACACGGACAGACACTCAGCGTCACCCATCATCAGCAAAATGCAAACCAAAACCACAATGAGATGTCACCTGACAGCCGATAGAATGGCTAAAATTAACACAAGAAACAACAGGTGTTGGTGAGGCTATGGAGAAGGGGGAGCCCCCTTACACTCCTCGTGGTCATGTGAACAGGTGCAGCTACTGTGGAAAACAGTGTGGAGAGTCCTCAAGAAGTTAAAAGTAGAAGTACCCTATGATTCCAAAATTGCACAGCTAGGTATTTATCTTTAGGATATAAAAGTAGTCTCTTAGATTCAAAGAGGGACACGTAGCCTAGTGTTTGTAGCGGCGTTATCAACAATAGCCAAACTGTCGTTACAGCCAAGATGTGCATCGACACATGAATGGGCAGAGACGATGTGGTAAATATACACACTGCGACATCACTTGGTCATCACAAGGGATGAAATGAAGCCATTTACAATGACGTGGGAGAATTGTAAAGGACTTATGCTCAAGGAACTCAGTCAGTCAGAGAAAGACAGATACCAAATACCACACAATTGCATTCACATGTGAATTTTAAGAAACCAAACAATCGGGCAAGGGGATCGATGGGGTGGGATGAGAGAAGCAAACCAAGAAACTCACTCTTAACCACAGAGAATAAACTAATAGATACCAGAGGAAGGTGGGGGGGATGGGGAATCAGGCGATGGGGATAGTGGAGGGCACCTGTGACCAGTACCAGGCGTTGCATCCAAGGGTTGAATCACTATGTGGTAAACCAGAAGCTATATCATACTGTGTTTACAAACAGGAATTCAATAAAAGTTTAAAATAATAATTGTTAGTATTGATGAAACATGTGTGCACAAGAGATAAAATCAGAAAGGCAACTGAAAATCCAAATAAAGAGTATTTAGAGCCACAAATCCCCTCCTTAGCTCAGCTCGGGAGAAGCCTGCCATGTCTTTTCTGACCCCAGCAGAAGCCTGGATTTTGATTCTCTGGGGAGGCCACTGACTTGTTGGAGCCAAGCTATCTTTGAACCCAAAACCTAAATAGAGTGCATAAAACTAAACTGCCCAGGATACTAGGAGTCCCAGTGCACGCACAGGCCAAGACCCAAACTCTAACCATACACAGACATATCCCTAACCCTACACTTAAGCCTAATGTTAACCTAAACCTTAAACAAGACCTATCACTAATCAAAAACCAAACACAAACCCCAAGACCGAACACATTCACTGAACCTACCTGCCAAGCCTCACCCTAACTCCTAAACCTATTCTTAGGTTTCCTTAACACTGACCCCTACCTTAATTCTAACCCTAACCCTAACCTCTAACCCTAACCTTAACTTAATGTATTCAAATCCTATTCTTAACCTTATCCTGTACCCTAACCCTACCCTCTAATACTAATCCTATCTCATACCCCAAACTGTACCCTAACCCGTACCCTAAAACTAACCCCTAGCCCACTTCCTAATCCTATCTCTTATCCTTTTCCAAAACCGTACACTGACCCTACCCTGACCCTGACCTGACCATTACCCCTGACCAAACACTAACCCTAATCCTAACCCCTATCCTAACCCTACCGCTCACCCTAACTCTAAACCTAGCACTAACTTTAACCCTAACCCCTAACCCTAACAACTAACCCTAACTCACACCCTAACCCCTAACCCTAACTGCAAACCTAATCACAACCCTAACACTAACCATAACCCTAACCCCAAATCCTAACATCCTGCCCTAATCCCTAAGCCTAAACCCTAACCCTAACTCTAAATCCTGTCCCTAACACTAACCCTAACCCCTTTCCCAAATCCCTAACCCCCATCCAACTCCTAACCACTCACACTTACCCTTATCCCTCATGCTATCCTCTAATCCGTAACCATAAGCATAATCACTAAACCCTAACATCTAACCTAACTTAACCACCAACTGCCTCCCCTCCCCTGACCCTACCATTCATTCTACCCATTCACTTACCCTGTGGTTCTGAGTAGTCCCTTCTGATGTGGACGTGGCCCCCAATGGCGCCTCCAGAGTCCTCCAGGGGGTCCTGCGGAAGCCAGGATCCTGTGAGTGTGGACGTGGCCCCACGTGTTCCTGAGTCATAGTCAGCGAGTCCTGAGGACGCCGGGTCTCCTGTCACTGTGGACTATGCCTCACATCCTCTGGAAGTCTCACAGCAGGTCCTCAGGAGGTTGAGGGCTCCTGTCAGCCTGGACATGGCCCCATGGCCCCCAGAAAACTCACTGCGGGTCCTGAGGGGGCTGAGGGCT
Source organism: Canis lupus baileyi (assembly GCF_048164855.1). Classification (NCBI taxonomy): domain Eukaryota; kingdom Metazoa; phylum Chordata; class Mammalia; order Carnivora; family Canidae; genus Canis; species Canis lupus. Next base: position 52,680,796 of record NC_132860.1, read on the forward strand.
CCTGTAAGCATAGACACAGCCCCATATATCCCGAAGCCAAAGGGCAGGTCCTGAGGAGGCCAGAGACTCCTGTCAGTGTGGATTTGGCACCCACATCTTTCTTACGCCTCACCACAGGCTCTGACAAGCCTGGGGTCTCTGTCTGCATGGAAGCATCCCCATATTTCCCGAAGTCTACACCTGGGGTTCTGAGGACGTCAGCGTCCTGTTGTGTGGGCGTGGCCCCATGTCCTCCCATACCGTCACTGCGGGTTCTGAGGGCGCCAGGGCTCCTGACACCGTGGATACAGCCCCCACCTCCCAGAAGCCTCAACTTATGTCCTGAGCGGCCTGGGAGCTCCTGCCAGAGTGGACGCAGCACCACATCTTCCTGAAGCCTCACCGCAGGTCCTGAGGAGACCAGGGCTCATCAGTGTGGATGCGTCCCCATGTCCTCCTCAGGCCTCCCCAGCACATGTGGGCTCCTGTTAGTGCAGGTGGACGAGGCCTACTGAGCCTTCGTGGCCCTTTGGGCCAGGCCTGGTCTCGGGCGCCTCCTGCGGGACACTCAGGCACTGCAGGAGGCCATGCAGGAGGCAGCGCCCCTGTGCACGGGGCCACACCTGCCTCCTTCCAGGCTCCAGCTGAGGCCTATGAGCTTTGGAAACGACTCACTGAAACAGAGCCCAATACCTGGCTTCCCCAGAAAGACTTAAGGACAATGATTAGAGCCCACAGGACACAAAAAGAAATGTTTACCAGACTTTAACCACGCCCTGCAAAACTCACTCAACCCTCTTCCTCTGTGGGCGGGACCGCAGGCTGGTGCATCCACCCTGGAAACAGTGTGGAGGCTCCTCAGGAAGTTACAAACGCCCTGGGACCAGCAGGTGCACAGCCTTAGCTCACCCCGAAGATAGAGATGCATGAGACTCAGGGACACCTGCACCCCAATGTCCACAGCAGCCGGGTCCATAGTAGCCACACTGTGGGAGGAGCCTCGGTGCCCTCAGGCAGATGATGGATAAAGAGGATGGAAGATAGATGATGGTCATAGATGATAGATAGTTAGATGATAGGAATGGTACTCAGCTATCAAAGAGAAGAAAATATTGCCATTTGCAATGACGTGGATAGAACTAGAGGGATCATGTTAAGTGAAATAAGTCAGTCAGGAAAGAAAATTACCGTATGGTTGCATTCATAGGTGAAATTAAAGAAGCAAAGCAGATGGGCATCTGTGAAGGGAAGGAAAAACAAATAAGATGAAAACAGAGATGGAGGATAAAAAGACTCAATCACAGGAAACAAACTGAGGGTCGCTGGAAGGGAGGGGAGTGGAGGGACAGGATAACTGGTAGAGGGGCATGACGGAGGGCACGTGATGTCATGAGCCCTGGTGTTATCTCCAACTGGTGAATCCCTAAATTCTACCTCTGAAAGTATAATACACTATACTGTTAATTAATTGGGTTTAAATTAAATTAAGTTTAAAAAATCAGTTGACGGTATCGGAGTGCATTTTCTTCCAGGCTCTCTATTCTGCTCCTTCATCTTATGCCAGAACCACACCCCTGTGGCTTTGGTTTGTTTAAGTAGGCTCCATGCCTCGTCCACAGTTCAGCACAGGGCTAGAATTCATGACCCCGAGATCAAGTCCAAGGGTGAAGTCAGGAGTCGGATGCTTAACCAATGGAGCCAGCCAGGACCCGAGAACCACACTGCTTTATCCTGTGTCTCTGTGACATTGTTTGAAATAGGAAAGTGGAGGGAGGGGCAAGATGGCTGAAGAGTAGGGTTCCCAAATCACCTATCCCCACCAAATTACCTAGGTAATCTTCATCATCCTGAAAATCTATGAATTAGGCCTGAGATTTAAAGAGAGACCAGCTGGAATGCTTCAGTGAGAAGAGTTCACACTTCTATCAAGGTAGGAAGAGGGGGAAAAAGAAATAAAGAAACAAAAGGCATCCAAGGGGGAGGGGCCCCACGAGGTGCCGGGCTAAGGCTGGGGCGAGTGCCCCCAGGACAGGAAAGCTCTGTCCCGGAGAAGCAGGAGCTTCACCAATCTTCCTGGGTGGAAAGGCACCCGCAGGGAGTTGGAGCAGGACGCCAGGATGGTGGGGATGCCCTCGGGCTCCCTGGAACACTAACAGACACCTGCGCACCCAGGAGACTGCACCATACCCCGCGGCTGAGCTCCCTAAAAGACTGCAGGGCCCACGGCTGGACCTGGAGCAGCTCGGAGGGGCTCGGGCGGCGGCTCCACATGGAGGGGGCTGCGAGGCCAGGAGCAGCTCGGAGGGGGCTCTGGCAGAGGAAGAGCATCCCTGCGGAGAGGGCTACGGGGATCTGGGACCAGCTCAGAGAGGCTCGGGCGGCGGCACCGCAGAGGCAGGTGTGTGGCTGGGAGGGGGAATCCAACAGCGCAGGCACTGGAGCACAGGGCGCCAGGATACAGCCGAGGATCTGGCCTCCCCCTGGGACAGGCAGAGCCCGGGAAGGCCCACAACAGCTAGGACGCTTCTGCCCATAACTGAGCAGATCAGCGTCCCCGCCTTGGCACCTCCAGGCCCTGCAGAGGGAGAGCTCCATAGTTACTGTGGGAGCTGCATCCAGGGCTCCAGAGCTGCCGGTGTCACTGGGATGGTTCCTCCTGGGGCCTCACGGGTTAAACAACCCCAACTGAGCCCTGCACCAGGCAGAGGGCAGAGCAGCTCCCCCAAGAGCTAACACCTGAAAATCAGCACAACAGGCCCCTCCACCAGAAGACGAGCTAGACGGACAAGTTCCAGGGGAAGTCAACGGACTTAAAGTGTACAGAATCAGAAGATACTCCCCCGTGGTTTTTTCTTTTCTTTTCTTTTTTCTTTTCTTCTTTCTTTTTGATTTGTTTGCATCCCCCACCCTTTATTCCTTTCTTTCTTTTTCTTTCTCTTTTTCTTCTCTTTTTTCTTTTTTTTTTCTTCCTTTTCTCTTTTTCTCTTTCTTTCCTTCTTTCTCTCTCTTTTTCTCCTTTTCCGAATACATTTTTTTTGGCCACTCTGCACTGAGCAAAATGAATAGAAGGAAAACCTCACCTCAAAAGAAAGAAACAGTCCTCTCTCCTAAGAGTTACAAAATCTGGATTACAATTCAATGTCAGAAAGCCAATTCAGAAGCACTTATACAGCTACTGGTGGCTCTAGAAAAAAGCATAAAGGACTCAAAAGACTTCATGACTTCAGAATTTAAATCCAATCAGGCCGAAATTGAAAATAAATTGAATGAGATGCAATCCAAACTAGAAGTCCTAACGATGAGGGTTAACGAGGTGGAAGAACGAGTGAGTGACATAGAAGACAAGTTGTTGGCAAAGAGAGAAACTGAGGAAAAAAGAGACAGACAATTAAAAGACCAGGATGATAGATTAAGGGAAATAAACGACAGCCTGAGGAAGAAAAACCTACTTGTAATTGGGGTTCCAGAGGGCACCGAAAGGGCCAGAGGGCCAGAATATGTATTTGAACAAATCCTAGCTGAAAACATTCCTAATCTGGGAAGGGAAACAGGCATTCAGATCCAGGAAATAGAGAGATCCCCCCCCCTAAAATCAATAAAAACCGTCCAACACCTCGACATTTAATAGTAAAGCTTACAAATTCCAAAGATAAAGAGAAGATCCTTAAAGCAGCAAGAGACAAGAAATCCCTGACCTTTATGGGGAGGAGCATTAGGGTAACAGCAGACCACTCCACAGAGAACTGGCAGTCCAGAAAGGGCTGGCCGGATATATTCAGGGTCCTCCATGAGAAGAACATGCAACCAAGAATACTTTATCCAGCAAGGCTCTCAATCAAAATGGAAGGAGAGATAAAGAGCTTCCAAGACAGGCAGGAACTGAAAGAATATGTGACCTCGAAACCTGCTCTGCAGGGAATTTTAAGGGGGACTCTTAAAATTCCCCTTTAAGAAGAAGTTCAGTGGAACAATCCACAAAACAAGGACTGACTAGACATCATGATGACACTAAACTCATATCTGCGATTAGTAACTCTGAATGTGAACGGGCTTAATGACCCCATCAAAAGGCAAAGGGTTTCAGACTGGATAAAAAAGCAGGACCCATCTATTTGCTGTCTACAAAAGACTCATTTTAGACAGAAGGACACCTACAGCCTGAAAATAAAAGGTTGGAGAACCATTTACCATTCAAATGGTCCTCAAAAGAAAGCAGGGGTAGCCATCCTTATATCAGATAAACTAAAATTTACCCCAAAGACTGTAGTGAGAGATGAAGAGTGACACTACATCATACTTAAAGGATCTATCAAACAAGAGGACATAAAAATCCTCTACATATATCCCCGAATGTGGGAGCTCCCAAATATTTAAATCAATTAATAACCAAAGTGAAGAAATACTTAGATAATAATACACATACTTGGTGACTTCAGTCTAGCCTTTTCTATATTCGATAGGTCTTCTCACCACAACATCTCCATAGAAATGAGAGCTTTAAATGATACACTGGACCAGATGGATTTCACAGAAATCTACAGAACTTTACATCCAAACTCAACTGAATACACATTCTTTTCAATTTCAAGTGCACATGGAACTTTCTCCAGAATAGACCACTTACTCGGTTACAAATCGAGTCTGAACTGATACCAAAAGATTGGGATCGTCCCCTGCATATTCTCAGACCATAATGCCTTGAAATTAAAACTAAATCATAACAAGAAGTTTGGAAGGACCACAAACACGTGGAGGTGAAGGACCATCCTGCTAAAGATGAAAGTGTCATAGGAAATTAAGGAAGAATTAAAAAGATTCATGGAAACTAATGAGCATGAAGATACAATGTTCAAAATCTTTGGAATGCAGCAAAAGCATTCCTAAGAGGGAAATACATCGCAATACAAGCATCCATTCAAAAACTGGAAAGAACTCAAACGCAAAAGCTAACCTTACACATAAAGAGGCTAGAGAAAAAAAAAGCAGATAGATCCTACACCCAACAGAAGAGAGTTAATTAAAATTCGAGCAGAACTCAAGGAAATCGAGACCTGAAGAAATGTGGAACAGATAGAACCAGGAGTTGGTTCTTTGAAAGAATTAATAAGATACCTAAACCATTAGCCAGCCTTATTAAAAAGAAGAGAGAGAAGACTCAAATTAATAAAATCATGAATGAGAAAGGAGAGATCACTACCAACACCAAGGAATTACAAACGATTTTAAAAACATGTTATGAACAGCTATACGCCAATAAATTAGGCAATCTAGAAGAAATGAAGGCTTTCCTGGAAAGCCAGAAACTACCAAAACTGGAACAGGAAGAAATAGAAAACCTGAACAGACCAATAACCAGGGAGGAAATTGAAGCAGTCATCCAAAACCTCCCAAGACACAAGAGTCCAGGGCCAGAAGGCTTCCCAGGGGAATTCTATCAAACTTTTAAAGAAGAAACCATACCTATCCTACTAAAGCTGTTTGGAAAGTTAGAAAGAGATGGAGTACTTCCAAATTCGTTCTATGAGGCCAGCATCACCTTAATTCCAAAACCAGACAAAGACCCCACCAAAAAGGAGAATACAGACCAATATCCCTGATGAACATGGATGCAAAAATTCTCAACAAGATACTAGCCTATAGGATCCAACAATACATTAAGAAAATTATTCATCATGACAAAGTAGGATTTATCTCCGGGACACAAGGCTGGTTCAACACTCGTAAAACAATCGATGTGATTCATCATATCAGCAAGAGAAAAAACAAGAACCGTATGATCCTCTCATTAGATGCAGAGAAAGAATTTGACAAAATAGAGCATCCATTCCTGATCAAAACACTTCAGAGCGTAGGGATAGAGGGAACATTCCTCGACATCTTAAAAGCCATCTACGAAAAGCCCACAGCAAATATCATTCTCAATGTGGAAGCACTGGGAGCATTTCCCCTAAGATCAGGAACAAGACAGGGATGTCCACTCTCACCACTGCTATTCAACACAGTACTGGAAGTCCTAGCCTCAGCAATCAGACAACAAAAAGACATTAAAGGCACTCAAATTGGCAAAGAAGTAGTCAAACTCTCCGTCTTCACCGATGACATGATTCTCTACCTAGAAAACCCAAGACCCTCCCCCCACAAGATTGCTACATCTCATACAGCAATTTGGTAGCATGGCAGGATACAAAATCAATGCCCAGAAATCAATGGCATTTCTATACACTAACAATGAGGCTGAAGAAAGAGAAATTGAGGAGGCAGTCTCATTTACAATTGTACCCAAAAGCATAAGATACCTAGGAAAAAACCTAACCAAGGAGGTAAAGGATCTCAACCATAAACACTATAGAATTCTTCTGAAAGAAATTGAGGAAGACACAAAGAGATGGAAAAATATACCATGCTCATGGATTGGCAGAATTAATACTGTGAAAAAGTCAATGTTACCCAGGGCAATGTACATGTTTAATGCAATCCCTATCAAAATACCATGGACTATCATCAGAGAGTTAGAACAAACTATTTTAATATTTGTGTGGAATCAGGAAAGACCCCGAATAGCCAGAGGAATTTTAAAAAAGAAAACCATATCTGGGGGGAACACAATGCCAGATTTCAGGTTGTACCACAAAGCTGTGGTCATCAAGACAGTGTGGTACTGGCACAAAAACAGACTCATAGATCAATGGAACAGAATAGAGAACCCAGAAGTGGACCCTGAACTTCATGGTCAACTGGTATTCGATAAAGTAGGAAAGACTATCCATTGGAAGAAAGACAGTCTCTTCAATAAATGGTGCTGGGAAAATTGGACATCCACATGCAGAAGAATGAAACTAGACCACTCTCTTTCACCATACACAAAGATAAACTCAAAATGGATGAAAGATCTAAATGTGAGACAAGAGTCCATCAAAATCCTAGAGGAGAACACAGGCAACACCCTTTTTGAACTCAGCCACAGTAACTTCTTGCAAGATAAATCCACGAAGGCAAAAGAAACAAAAGTAAAAATGAACTACTGGGACTTCATCAAGATAAGAAGCTTTTGCACAGCAAAGGATACAGTCAACAGAAGTAAAAGACAACCTAAAGAATGGAGAAGATATATGCAAAAGTCGTATCAGATAAAGGGCTAGTTTCCAAGATCTATAAAGAACGTTTTAAACTCAAACCCAAGGAAACAAACAATCCAATCATGAAATGGGCAAAAGACATGAAGAGAAATCTCACAGAGGAAGACATTCACATGGCCAACATGCACACGAAAACATGCTCTGCATCACTTGCCATCAGGGAAATACAAATCAAAACACAATGAGATACCACCTCACACCAGTGAGCATGGGGAAAATTAACAAGCCAGGAAACCACAAATGTTGGAGAGGATGCGGAGAAAAGGGAAGACTCTTACACTGTTGGTGGGAATGTGATCTGGTGCAGCCACTCTGGAAAACTGAGTGGAGGTTCCTCAAAGAGATAAAAATTGACTTGCCCGACGACCCAGCAATTGCACCTTTGGGGATTTACCCCAAAGACTCAGATGCAAGGAAACGACGGGACTCTGGCACCCTGATGTTTATAACAGAATGTCCACAATAGCTAAACTGTGGAAGGAGCCTTGGTGTCTATTGAAAGATGAATGTGTAAAGAAGATGAGGTTTATGTATAAAGTGGAATATTATTTAGGCATTAGAAACGACAAATACCCACCATTTGCTTCAAAGTGGATGAAACTGGAGGGCATTATGCTGAGTAAAGTAAGTCAATCGGAGAAGTACAAATAGTGTATGTTCTCATTCATTTGGAGAATATAAATAATAGTGAAAGGGAATATAAGGGAATGGAGAAGAAATGTGTGGGAAATATCAGAAAGGGAGACAGAACATAAGTACTCCTAACTCTGAGAAAGGAACTAGGGATGCTTTAAGGGGAGGAGAGTGGGGGTTGCGGGTGAATGGGTGAATGGCACTGAGGGGGGCCCTTGCCGGGATGAGCACTGGGTGTTATTCTGTTTGTTGGTAAATTGAACACCATAAAAAATAAATTTATTTTAAAAAAAAGTTCAAACAACTAAAAATTTATGCTGCCAACATGGGAATACCTAAATATAGAAACCAATTAACAACAAACGTACAGAAAGTCATTGATAATAATACAATGACAGGGGATTTTAACACCCACTTATGGCAATGGACTGAACGTCTATACAGAAAATCAACAAGAGAAAAATAGCCTTGACACACTGGACCACAGGGACTCCGATATAGTCTGAACATTTCAACCTAAAGCAAAATACACATTCCTTTCAGGTGTACATGTGACATTCTCCAGAACAGATCATATCATGGCCCACAATTCAGCCCTCAACAGGTACAACAGGTACAAGAAAGTTGATATCACACCCTGTACATTTTAGGACCACGACCATATGAAACTCGAAGTTGACAGTAAGAAAAAATTTGGACAGATCAAAAATACGTGGAGATTATGAACATCCTACTAGAGAATGAATGGAGCAACCAGGAAATTAAAGAGGAAATTTAAAACAAATGAAAAAGAAAACATGTTTCTTCAAACCTCTGGGATGTAGCAAAGGCAGTCCTTAGAGGGAAGTACATAGCAATACAGGCCTACCTCAAGAAAGAAGAAGTCTCCAATACACAGCCTAACCCTACACCTTAAGTAACTGGAAAAGGAATAGCAAACAAAGCCTAAAGCCTATAGAAGAGGGGGAAAATAAAGATGAGAGGAGAAATAAATAATACAGAAACAACAAAGCAGTAGAATGGAATAATGAAACAAAGAGATGGTTCATCAAAATAATTAAGAAAATGGATCAAGACTTGGCCAGCCTTATCAACGAGAAAAGAGAAAAGACCTAAATAAATAAAATCACAAATGAGAGAAGAGAGATCACAATCAACACCAGAAAAATAAGACAATTATAAGGGAATACCATGAAAGATTATACGCTAACATACTGGGAGACCTGGAAGAAATGGACAAATCCCCAGAAATGTGCAAATGAGCAAAACTGAAATAGGAAGAAACAGAAAATGTGAACAGACCCATAACTAGCAAAGGAATTGAATCAGCAAGGCACCTGGGTGCCTCATGGTTGAGCATCTGCTTTGGCTCAGGTCATGATCCCGGCGTCCTGGGGAAACAAGTCCCACATCAGGCTCCCCGCATGGAGCCTCAACTTCCCTGTGTCTATACCTCTGCCTCTCTGTGTCTCTCATGAATCCATAAATAAATCTTTAAAAAATGCAAAAAGATAAAAAGATGAGAAAGGACCCAAATAAAATCACAAATGAGAAAAGAGATATAACAACACTAGAGAAATACAAACGATTATAAGAGAACATTATGAAAAATTATATGCCAGCAACCTCGAACCTGGAAGAAATAGATCAATTCCTAGAAATATATAACATGGCAAAAATGAAAATGTAAGAAATAAGAAACTTGAACAGACAGATAACCAGCAAAGAAATTGAATCAGTAATCAAGGATCTCCCAACAGGAGACGCTTAGATCAATAGAACAGAATGGAAAGCCGAAACAAGATACAAACCTGTAACTCTATGATCCATTAATCGACAATGAGGCAGGAAGGAATATCCAAAGCACAAAGACAGTCTCTTCAAGAAACCCTAAACCTGACCCCAGGATAAGAACAAATGGTGTTGGGAAAACCAGGCAGCCACATGCAGAAGAATGAAACTGGACCACTTTCTTACACCATATATATAAAAAATAAATTCAAAATGGATGAAAGACCTAAATGTGAGACCTGAAACCATACAAAGAAGAAAAGATAGGCAGCAGCGTCTTTGACATTTGCCACTGGATCTTCTTTCTAGATATGCCTCTGAGGGGAGGGAAACAAAAGCAAAAATACTATTGGGACTTCATCAAATTGAAAATCTTCTGCAAAGTGAAGGAAACAACGAAACCTAAAAGGCAACATACAAAATGAGAGGAGATATTTGTAAAGAACACATCCAATAAAGATTTAGTATCCAAAATACATAAAGGAAATATAAATCTCAGCATCCTAAACACAAATTATCCAACTACAGATGGGCAGAAGACATGAATGGACTTTGTCTCTGACAAGACATTCACATGGCCATGAGACACACGGAAAGACACTCAGCGTCACCCATCAGCAGGGAAATGCAAACCAAAACCACAATGAGATGACACCTGACAGCCATCAGAATGGCTAAAATTAAGAACAGAAGAAACAACAGGTGTCATTGAGGCTATGGAGAAGAGGGAGGCCCCTTACACTCCTGGTGGGCAGGCGAACAGGTGCAGCCACTGTGGAAAACACTGTGGAGGGTGCTTGAGAAGTTAAAAATAGGGGATCCCGGGGTGGCTCATCGGTTTGGCACCTGCCTTTGGCCCATGTTGTGATCCTGGAGACCCGGGATCGAATCCCACGTCGGACTCACAGTGCATGGAGCCTGCTTCTCCCTCTGCCTGTGTCTCTGCCTCTCTCTCTGTGACTATCATAAAAAATTTTAAAAAAAAGAAGTTAAAAATGGAGCTAACTACGATTCCAAAATTGCACAGCTAGGTATTTACCCCAAGGATACAGAAGTTGTTTAGTAGATTCGAAGAGGGACACGCAGCCCAGTGTTTGTAGCAGCGTTATCAACAAGAGCCAAACTGTGGATACAGCCCAGATGTCCATCGACAGATGAATGGGCAGAGACGATGTGGTAAATATACCCACTGCGACATCACTCGTTCATCAGAATGGATGAAGTGAAGCCATTTACAATGACATGGGAGAAGTGGAAAGGACTTATGCTAAATGAACTCAGTCAGAGGAAGACATATACCAAATACCATACAATTGCATTCACATGTGAATTTTAAGAAACCAAACAAACTGGCAAAGGGGCAGAGGGGGGATGAGAGAAGCAAATAAAAAAACACACTATCAACCCCAGAGAATAAACTAATAAATACCAGAGGAAGGTGGGGGGATGGGGAATCAGGGGATGGGGATAGTGGAGGGCACCTGTGACCAAGTACCAGGCGTTGTATCCAAAGGTTGAATCACTATGTGGTAAACCGGAAACTATATCATACTGTGTTTACAAAGAGGAATTCAAGTAAAACTTTAAAATAATAATTGGTAGTATTGATGAAACATGTGCGCACAAGAGATAAAATCAGAAAGGCAACTGAAAATCCAAATAAAGAGTCTTTAGAGTCACAAATCCCCTCCTTAGCTCAGCTTGGTAGAAGCCTGCCATGTATATTCTGACCCCAGCAGAAGCCTGGATTTTGATTCTCTGGAGAGGCCACTGACTTGATGGAGTCAGGCTATCTTTGAAACCAAAACCTAAATAGAGTGCATAAAACTAAACTGCCCAAGATACTAGGAGTACCAGTGCAGGCACATGCCAAGACCCAAACTCTAACCATACACAGATATAACCCTAACACTACACTTAAGCCTAATATTAGCCTAAACCTTAACAAGACCTATCACTAATCGAAAACCAAACACAAACCGCAAGACCGAAACACATTCACTGAACCTTCCTGCCAAACCTCACCCTAACTCCTAAACCTATTCTAAACCCTTAACCCTGACTGCTACCTGAAATCTAACCCTAACCTCTAAACGTAAACTTAACTTAATGTACTCAAATCCTATTCCTGACTTTAACCTGTACCCTACCCCTAACCCTTTAATACTAATCCTATCTCATACCCCAAACTATACCCTAACCCGTACCCTAAAACTAACCCCTAACCCACTCCGTAAATGTATCTCTTACCCTCTTCCAAAACCATACCCTGACCCTGACCTGTCCCTAACCCTAACCCCTAACCAAACAATAACCCTAACCCTAGTCCTAACCCCTATCCTAACCCTAACCCTCACCCTAATTCTAAACCTAGCCCTAACTATAACCCTAACCCCTCACCCTAAACCCTAACTCACACCCTAACTCCTAACCCTAACTGCAAACCTAAGCCCAACCCTAACTCTAACCATAACCCTAACCTCAACTCCTAACCTCCTGTCCTAATCCCTAGAGCCTAAACCCTAACCCTAACATTAAATCCTGTCCCTTACCCCAACCCCATCCTAACTCTTAACTACTGACCATTACCCTTATGCCTCACCTAACCTCTAATCCGTAACCATAAGCATAATCACTAACATCTAACATATAACCTAAGGCTAACCACCAACTGCCTCTCCTCCCCTAACCTTACCATTCATTCTACCCTTTCACTTACCATGTGGTTCTGAGGAGTCCCTTCTGATGTAGACGTGGCCCCCAACGGCTCCTCCAGAGTCCTCCAGGGGGTCCAAGCAAGCCGGGCTCCTGTGAGTGTGGACATGGCCCAACGTGTTCCTGAGTCATAGTCAGCGGGTCCTGAGGACGCCAGGTCTCCTGTCACTGTGGACTATGTCTCACATCCTCTAAAGCCTCACAGCAGGTCCTCAGGAAGCTGGGGGCTCCTTTCAGCCTGGACATGGCCCCATGGCTCCCAGAAAACTCACCGTGGGTCCTGAGAGGGCTGTGGGCTCCTGTCAGCAGAGATGCAGCCCCATATGTCCTGAAGCCAAAGTGCTGGTCCTGAGGAGGACGGGGTTCCTGTCAGGGTTGACATGACCCCTCATTTTCCTCAAACCTCACCATAAGACCTGAGGAGGCTGGGGGCTCCTGGCAGCATGGATGTGGCCCATAATCTTCCCAAACCTTCGCAGTGGGTTCTGAGGAGGCTGGAGACATGTCAGTGTGGATGCGGCACCCACATTTTTCTTAGGCCTCACCACAGGCTCTGACAAGGCTGGGGTCTTCTGTCCGCATGGATGCATCCACATATTTCCCCAAGTCTACACCGAAGGTCATGAGGAAGTCAGCGTCCTGTTGTATCCATGTGGCCCCAAGTCCTCCCAAAGCGTAACCGAGGGTTCTGAGGAGGCCGGGGCTCCTGTAACCTTGAATGCGGCCCCCAGCTTCCAGAAGCCTCAACTTATGTCCTGAGGGGCCCGGGAGCTCCTGGAAGAGTGGACGTGGCACCACATCTTCCTGAAGCCTCCCTGCAGGTCCTGAAGTGGCTCAGGGGCTCCTGTCAGTGTGGATGTGGACCCACATCTTCCTGAAGACTCCCCGCGGGTCCTGAGGTGGCCCAGGGCTCCTGTCAGGGTGGATGCGGGCCCACATCTTCCTAAAGCCTCACCGCGGGTCCTGAGGAGACCGGGGTTCCTGTCAGCATGAACGCGACCCAATTTCCCCCTGAAGACTCCCTGCGGGTCCTGTGGAGGCTTCAGCTCATCTCGTAGATGTGTCCCCACATCCCCCTCAGGCCTCCCCAGCACAGGCTGGCTCCTGTTAGTGCAGGCAGAGGAGGCCTACTGCACACGCGTGCCCCATGGGAGGGGCCTGGGCTCGGGCGCCCCCTGAGGGACACTCAGGCACTGCAGGAGGCTGTGCAGGAGGCAGCAGGTGCTCCATGGGCCCCCCACCTGCCTCCTTTCAGGCTCCAGCTGGGGCCTGTTAGCTTCAGAAACATCTCACTGAAAAGGAGCCCAACACCCGACTTCCCCAGAAATACTTAAGGACAAGGAATTGGAACCCACAGGACACGAAATGAAATGTGGACCAGAATTTTACCACATCCTGCAAATCTCACTCAACCCTCTTCCACTGTGTGTGGGACCGTGGGTTGGTGCAGCCGCCCTGGAAACAGTGTGGAGGCTCCTTAGGAAGTTACAAATAGAGCCACCCTGCCACCAGCAGGTGAACGGCCTGGAGCTCACTCCGAAGATACAGATGCAGTGAGTCTTGGGACAACTGCACCCCAATGTCCACAGCAGCCGGGTCCACAGTAGCCACACTGTGGGAGGAGCCTTGGTGCCCTCTGCCAGATGATGGATAAAGAGGATGGGAGATAGATGATGGTCATACAGAGAGGAATGGAACTCAGCTATCAAAGAGAAGGAAATCTTGCCATTTGCAATGATGTGGATAGAACTAAAGGGATCATGTTAAGTGAAGTAAGTCACTCGGGAAAGAGAATGACCGTGTGGTGTCATTCATAGGTGGAATTAAAGAAGCAAAGCAGATGAACTACTGTGAAGGGAAGGAGAGACAAGATCAAAACAAATGCAGGAAATACAGACTCTTAACGATAGGAAACGAACTGAGGGTCGCTGGAGGGGTGGGGGCATAACAGGGGAAATAGGAAAGTGCTGCGTCTCACTCTGTCCTGCTTCTCCAATACTGATTTGCTGTCCGGGGTTATTTGTTGAGGAGGATGGATGTTATGGGTTTTTTTTTTTCCTATTTCTAAGGTCTGCCACCATGATTTTGATAGAAATGACATTGAAACTGAGGGTGGCTTCAGGAACTGCGGACATTTTCACAAGATGAGGCTCCCACCCCACGAGCCCAGGACGGCCTCCCAGAGCCTGGTAAGGCTCAGTGCACAAGTCTTGTGCTCCTTTGGTTCAGTCTCATTATTTATTCTCCTTGATGCTCCTGAGAAGGCCTTCACGTCCTTCCTTTCCTTCCTGAGTGCTCATTGTCGAGACACAGCAAGGCTACTCTGCTCTGTAGGGTCAGTTTGTGTCCCGTGACTTTACTGAACTCACTCCTTAGTTCTAACAGGTTTTGGTGGAGGCTCTCGGGTTTCCTATTTCTAGTTCCGCACCTTCAGTAATATAGGGACAGTGTGACGTCCCCCTTCCAGGTGTGGAACCTTTGATTTTTACAGCTTAATGTCCTAGAAAGCCCCATTATTGAATCAAAACTGAGCCCAGACCAAGGGCAGGAAGCCCCTATTAGAATGAGGACAGAGCTCAATGCCCTTGAAGGCCCCATATCAAAATGTAAACAGAACTTGAGGAATTGCTCCAGTCCTTCTGGAGGTCCCTGAGACCAGCCCTTAAAACTAAGCTAAAACCCACCTCAGGGTCCAAGTCCCTGCTCCGCTCTGTCGGGTATACTTGGACACAAGCTCGCGGTGGTAAATAAACCCTCGTGTGTTTGCATCATTGTTGGCTTCTCGGAGGTTTCTCGGATTCGCAATCTTGGGCACAACAGTCTGAGATAAAAAAAGAAAACCAAAAGAAGCTCGGACGCAGGTAGAGTGAACGCAGGATTCTGAGAGAAGTGGCGGAGACCCGGGGGGTTGGGGGCTCTGCTGTGGAGGCCCCTGGAGACTGGGGGGCAGGATGCTCAACCCCAGAGCCAGAGGACCCAGAGACCCCACCCGCATCCCGCCCATCTGGACCGGGTCTCTGGGAGGAGCACAGCGCCACCTGCTGTAGGACAGACGCGCTGACGCCCACACCGCCTCAGACCCCGCAGATGCATCTCACAGGCAGATGTACACCTGACAATCAGCGCCATGGCCAATCCCCAGACCCCGCACAGTCCCTTCGCTGCCACGAAGGTGTTGGAACATAGAGGCTGCAGAGCTTCAGCTCTGCTTGGAAAGTAGGGTCTAGCCTCCTTTGTACTTTGTGCTTTATTTTCATGTATTTTCTTTGATTCTATTTTATAAATTGCCTTATTTTAATTTTTATGTATGTACCTTATATATTTCTTATTTTTAGTTTCATGGTACTTTGTGTTTCTTATTTTGGGATTTAGAATCTTTTAACAACCAGGCAAAAATAATCTGGTAGTTTTTTTGGGGAGGGCAGTTGTTATTGTTTTTCTTGGTTTTTCTTTTTCTTCCTTCTTTCTTTTCTGGAAAAAAATAATGAGATGGAGAAATTCACCTCCATAAAATAATATGAGGTAGTACTCACAGCCAGGAAGTCCATCAATACAAATATATTATGTTTAACTACAGTTTAAAACAATGATTATAAAGATAGCATCTGGGCTGGAAAAAGAGCACAGAAGAAAACTAGAGAATCCCTTACTGTAGAAATAAAAGAAGTAAAATCTAGTCAGGCCAATGTTAAAAATGCTATAACTGGGGATCCCTGGGTGGCGCAGCGGTTTGGCGCCTGCCTTTGGCCAGGGCGCGATCCTGGAGACCCGGGATTGAATCCCACGTTGGGCTCCCGGTGCATGGAGCCTGCTTCTCCCTCTGTCTATGTCTCTGCCTCTCTCTCTCTCTCTCTCTCTCTGTGTGTGTGTGTGTGACTATCATAAATAAATAAAAATTAAAAAAAAAGATTTAAAAATGCTATAACTGAGATGCACTACCAAGTAGAAGCATTAAAAACAAGGAAGGTTATGGACCACAAAGGCAGATTTCGGACCTCAGCCACTTATTAAAACAATAACATTTATATCATGGGAGACTCCCAAGATGAAGACAGAGGAAAGGTGGGCTTGCTCAGCCATTAGAAATGACAAATAACCACCATTTCCTTCAACGTGGATGGAACTGGAAGGTGTTATGCTGAGTGAGGTAAGTCAATCAGAGAAAGACAAATATTGTATGTTTTCATTCACTTGGGGAATATAGATAATAGTGAAAGGGAATATAAGGGAAGGGAGAAGAAATGTGTGGGAAATATCAGAAAGGGAGACAGAACGTAAAGACTCCTAACTCTGGGAAATGAACTAGGGGTGATTTAAGGGGAGGAGGGCGGGGGTGGGGGTGAATGTGTGATGGGCACTGAGGGGGGCACTTGACGCGATGAGCACTGGTTGTTATTCTGTATGTTGGCAAATTGAACACCAATAAAAAGTAAATTTATTATTAAGTAAAAGAAAGAAAGAAAGAAAGAAAGAAAGAAAGAAAGAAAGAAAGAAAGAAAGAAAGAAAGAAAAGAAAAGTAGCAGCTGTGTGGCTCAGTTAGTTAAGCTTCTGCCTTAGGGTCAGATCATGATCCAGGTCCCAAGGAAGGCTCCCTGTTCAGCAGGGAACTTGCTTCTCCCTCGCCCTCTGCCCCTCTAGCACTCCTCTCTCTCAAATAAATAAATAGCATCTTTGAAAAAGACACAAACAAACCCAGAGGGAAGAGAAATCTCCCATGTAGAAGATTTTCCAACAATTTGTGCTGACATTCCACCCTCAAGTTCCTGAGCATAGCTTCCCATTCTTACATGTGGAATACACATAGTAACTTCCTTCTACAAAATATATTATGAAAAACTTAAAATAATAATAATAATATAATAATAATAATAATAATAATAATAAAAGGATCACTTTACTACGGAGAAACCAACAAACACTACCTCAGCAAGATGATCAGATCGATACCAAGACTGATAACTCATGTTGATAGTATCTAACCTTTATATGATATAATAAAAATGGCAGTATATCTCTGTATATAATCCACAAAAACAGCTCAATCATGAGAAAAACAACAGACATGTCCCAATTGAGGGAAATTTTACAAAATACTCTACTTCTCAAAGTGTTCCAGTTCGACAACAAGGAAAGGCTGAAAGACTGTCACAATCCAGAGGAGCCTAAGAAAACAGGAGGACAAATGGAGTGTGGTATGAGGGATGGTGATTTAGCAAAAACTAAGGAAATCTGAATAAAGTATGCTCTTTGGTTATTGTGAAAATTTTAATATTGATTCATTAGTTAATATTTGTACCATACTGATATAAGATATCAATAATTAGAGAAATTGAGTGCAAGTGCATGAGAATCCTCTGTACTATCTTCTCAATTTCCCTATAAATCTTTGTTTTCCTTCTAAGAAATTAGATTTAATTTGAAAATTGACTTAAATGAATCAGGCTCCAGTGTGAAGAGATTTTAAGAATCGTTGAATTATCTTTTGCCTTATTCTTAAAAAGTTCCTTAGATGGGAACAAGTAAGAATTTTATATCAGAAGGAAATAAAAACACTTATGAACACGTATAATGCCTCCTCAACCTGAAAAGCAGTAAAGGATAATAAATAGCAAAAATCAGATAAAAATACTTCTAGTACAATAGACACCATATTGCAAGTGCATTTAAAATTAGCAATGTATAACATTTATTTCCTTGACATTTGACTTCCAAAGAGTTCACAGTGTTTCAGTGTCAGTAGAAACAGGGGAAGAATCTCAGGGAAGAATCCTTCACATAATAATAGGATCATTGGTACTAATGTCTCTCAATTATTTCCACATCCATAAAGATGCATTTCCTGATGAGTGACTGAGCTGTGAAGAAAGAGATGAGAAACACTCATCCCTTTGAATTACTTGTGTCAGAATATTTTAACCATAGTATTATGGATAGTAAATTATCCTTATTAACAGGAAATATGTCTCAGAGTGGAATCTGAGCAATCAGATGGGCAGAGAAAAAATGCTTTAACTCGCTCCTGCACTTTTAAAGACAAAGGAGAGCTTTTCTATGTACAAAGTCAGTTGTCAAGATAGCCTTAGGGAATAAGAGTCTGCAGCATGGAATCCCGCTGCACAGCTGGGATGCCCACGAGCCAGGTCTTCCTGATCTCAAATCCCTGGGCCTGTCCCGCCACACAGGTAGCCACGCTGAAGTCATCTGCAATTTCTCTCTTAGGAGCTCCAGGGAGGGGGGCATGAGCTAGATAGGACGGGACGGGATGCATGGAGGCCGAGAACATTACAGCCATTCTACTTTAAGTTCAGTATTAGCACACGTCCAGCAATCTCAGGCCCCTGTGAAGAAGAGCTGAAATTTGCATTACTTCAGTTACTGTAAAAAAACAAAGTTTACAGCTTGTCTTAGAAAGCCCCACAATAGAATAAAAACTGAGCCTAAGCAAAGGGCTGGAAACCCCAATTAGAATGAGAAGTGAGCTCAATGACCTTGAAGGCCCCACATCAAAATGTAAACAGAACTTGAGGAATTGCTCCAGCCCTTCTGGAGGTCCCTGAGACCAGCCCTTAAAACTAAGCTAAAACCCTCCTGGGGGTCCAAGTCCCTGATCCACTGTGTGGCATATACTTGAACCCATGCTCGAGTTTGTAAAACAACCCTCGTGTGTTTGCATCAGTGTCGGCTCCTTAGTGGTTTCTTGGATTCGCCATCTTGGGCACAACACCCCCATGACCCCTCCCCACCTGGACTGACCTCCTGTCCCCTCCCACCCATGCTGACCCTCAGTCACCTCCCCACCCACAACAGCTGGGCACAGGCCCTCACACAGTTCCACAGGCACGGTGGGCACTCCCGCCATCCCCAGCCTCCCAGGGGAAGGAAGGAGGTTTCGGCAGAACACACTCCCATGGTGGCCCCAGGGCTCCCTGCCCAGGAGAGCACCTGGTGACAGGTCGGGGTCTGTGTCCCTGACACTAGCTCCTTCTCCCAATTTTTCCCGCAGGAAATGAAGGAGGAGGCCCTGGTCTCCTCAGGGACATCACGCAGGTGGACCTGGACGTCAACAGGATGCTCAGCAGTCACATCATATTTTGGGACTACTAAGGGGTAGGGTGAGGGTGAGGGGCCAAGGGGGATCACGACCCAGTGGAGGACCGGGGGATTCTGAGTAGGAAAAACGGGGCTTCTGAGGCAGGGGGCAAACAGCAGCCAACAACACACCGCTCCATGGTAGGGTGTTGGGGATGACCTCTATGCCCACACCCCCGGGGCCTCGGGGATGAGGAGGCAACTGGGATGGGGCCTCCAGGGCTTGCCATGGGAGCTGAACCTCAAAGGGGAGAGGGGCTGCCCCCTGAGAAGTAGGGGATGGGGTCAGGTACGTGAGGGGCATGAACCGGACCTGGGGGCCAGGTGGCATGACCGCGGCTGGAGCAGGACACACTTCGATCCCATGAGGGTCGGACGGGTCAGAGTGACACCCACTCTCGGTGATTTATATATTTCTAAATTCTATGTATTTGATTTGAGACAATTTGAAATTTGAAAACACACATAGTATGATGAACTCCAGATAATGCCCCCGGTCCAGCCAGGGCCCTGCACTGTCCACACCTGGCCCCAGGGGCAGGGGTCACAGCAAACCCCAGACTGGAGTCGCCTTTAATTGTAGACGTCTCCTTGTGCATCTTCGAGGAGGAGATGCCCTGTGTCCGCAGGTCCCCCACGACATCTCCCTCATTCCCCACTCCCACTCCATCCCCCTACATCATCATCCCCAATGGCATCCCACCTACACCATAACCCTCAAACCCACACAGCCCCACACAATCCCCACCCACATTATACCCCAACACCATCCGCCCTACACTATCCACCATCATCATATCCCTGCCCCTACACCTTCAACCCCCACACCATTGGCCCCCAGCAAGGACCCGGTACAGGTGCCCCCTGTGGGACATGCTCAGCCTCCCCGGGTTTCTCTGGATTCCCTGCTCCCATCAGAAGCCCGGGTGTCCCATAGAGTACCCAGGGGTTGCAGGGAGGAGGGAAGACAGGGAGCCCCCGACAGGGTGTGTGCAGGTGAGTGGTGCAGAGGAAGCACTGTGCCCTGTCTCCGCCCACTGTCCCCCCTGGAGGACGGCTTACACTGCACAGGATGCCAGCCCCTAACCAGGGGGATCTGGACTGGCCTGGCCCCGGGCTCTGTGAGGGCGGGGGTGATTTGAGTCCCCGCCCCAGTCCCAACAAAAAGACTAATGGGATCCAGCCCCCCATGGCCCTGTCCAGCGCTGGATTCTGGCCCCATGCTGAGCGAGCCCTCTCACAGCTGGATGTGGCCTCCTGGGCCCTGAGCATGCCCCACGGATCCAGGTCGCTGACCTAGGGCAGCCCTGGGGATCCCGAGACACCCACGGTTGGGGAGAGCAGAAGTGGGCCAGTGGGCCCCACCCGCACCCACACCAGGAGGCTGGCTCCTCCAGGTGCTGGGGCCCCAGGGGGCCCGTGGCTGGGGTCCAGCTGCCCTGTGGGGACCCAACTAGGAACCCATGAGCTGCAGGTCAAGGTCAGCTCTGCTGTCCTCAGAGCCATCTCTCAGGCTGAAACCTTAGGACACAGGCCCCCACCCGAGGTCCACACGTGCTTCCAGGTGGGGGACTCCAGCACTCACACCCCACCCATGTGATTCTTGCCCTCCCCTAAAGGACAGACATTCCCTCCACAGGGGAAGGCACGCACCCTCCACTCTGAGCCCATTTGCTGTAGAATGTCAATAAAGTGTTGTGGTGCGAAAATGCACAGCCAGACCGTTTCTGTGTCTCCCAGAACTCTGTGCACGGGGCGTGGAGAGACCCACAGAGACCCCATGTGGAAGAGGGGGCATCACCCAGTCCCCAAACAGTCCCTGCAGGGGCAGCGCAAGGCACACACAGCTGAAGTTCCCACGTGCCTTCCAGGGGCGGCCAGTCGCCAGGGTCAGGACCCCACAGACTATACTGGGACTCAGCCTGTGCCCCATGGGCCAGAATGGGCTAGGACAGAGTGACAGCCAGGGAACTTCAGGTCACCAGGGTCTCTGCAAAGCGACCTGGGAGGTCTGTGCTCCCTCTGTCCAGGAGGCCGGGGCTGGCCCTGTTCCAGGGCATATACTACCCTCCCCGCATCCCTATGCCAGTGTGCCTGGGGCACAGAGGGCCTGTGGGGCGCTCAGCGTGGCCCTGGAAGGGATGTCAGGACAGCAGGCCCTTGTGTTGTGCCCAAGACTGCAAATCCAAGAAACCACCGATGAGCTGTCACCGATGCAAACTCCCGAGGATTTCTTTACAAGCTGGAGCTTGAGTCCAATGCACCCAACACAGCGGAGCAGGGATTTGGATCCTGAGACTAATAGGTGTAGCAGCTTTAAAGGGGCCAGTGGCCCATGGGATACACAGAAAGTTGCACAGTCGTGTTGGTCCACACGCAGGTGGCCAATTGAATTACACCTTACCCTATAGTTCCAATGACCTGGCCTATTACTTTGGTCAGAATCGGCGTGAAGTTTTGGCGGGCACAAAGCAGGGTTACATTGTTATGAGCCGCTTTCCGATTAGGGTGTGCCCAGCGGCTTGACTGGGTTGGGGAAGCGCCTTAAGACATAAGCAGGTTGTGGGGGTCATAGGGGAGGTGGCGGTTGTAGCACAAAATGGAATCAGTCCTGCTCTGCTTGTCCAGGTGTAGGGGATTTTTGTTAACTTTCCTGGGTCCCACACTTGCAGCTCATGCACCTGGGTCACCCTCACCAGGTGGACTCAGTGTGCACACCTTGTGGTGCTGGATCTCTCACACCAGCGTGTACAGGGCACCCTCTTCGCCCTAGTGAGTAGGGACTGGGTGAGCATAGGGCTCGGCAGGAAGGCCAGGCAGCACAGGGGCCGAGGAACACCAGCCCCATCACCACCCCTACTCCCACACACAGGCTGCCCCATGGCTCCCCGTAATGGGCACCTGGCGCCTCTGGAGATCCCCCCAGGGTGGCCCCGAGGTCCGGCTCCCTGCTGGAGAGGCACTGGGGAGAAGAGAAGCAGCTGGCACTCAGCGGGAGCCACTGCCGGACATGGGAATGTGGCTGAGCCAGACCTTCCAGCTCAGCTGACCTTCCAGCCAAAAGTCACTGCCCGAGCCAGCCCCGGGTCGGCCAGGAGAGTCCAGCTATCTGCCCAGCACCAGCACCAGAAATGATGTTCTGCCAACCATTTCGGTGTTTGGGTGACCCAGCCAGAGGATCAGATAGCTGCACGTGATAGCTGCATGTGATAGACACACACACACACACCGAAACCAACAAAAGTCGGAATCCCCCAATGTTGTCAAACAGCAGTCGAATGGTTACATACATGACGCTATGGTCCCTAGTAGGATACATGGAAGACGCTATAAATCACGACTGCAGAGGTGCTGGAGGCACGGAGATGTGCCTGCTGGGTTCCAACAAGGAGAGCAGAGGGGCAGGAAGCATACTTCAATGGGGGGGCCCCTCTTAGGAAAGGACACCAGGTCCCTGTGAAGGCTACGGATTGAGAAATCTTTCCTCCTTTCAGCTTCTGGATTTCCTCCTCCTTTGTTCTTCCTAATTCTAGTTTACCCTCCACCCTGCATCCAAACCAATGACCAAAGAGGGTTCTTTATGATATCTGGTCCTAAAAGGAGGCTGAGCTCTGGCTACCGGGTTCAGAAACGATCATTTTCTAGGTGTATGTTGATCCCCCGAACTCATGCCTTCATGGCTCTTCTCTCCCTGCATAACGAGGGGAACCACAGGTCTTACAATGAAAGATGCCCACTTCCACTTGGGCGGGACTGCCCTTGTGGAGGACATCATCTGGGCCAAGTAGTGCAAGTGGGGTGATCAAGAATAGGTCGCAGGTGAGACATAAGCAAGCACTTACCTTTGATATCATGCTTTATTTGTTCATCCATTTATTTTTTGTTAATATTTTAATTTTATGTCCTGTCTATACCCAACACGGTATTCAAACTCATAACCCTGAGTTCAAGATACCCCAACCAGGCCAGCCAGGCACCCCAGTGCCATGTTTCATAACTCTTTGCTTCCTTGCCTATCTCTGCATTGAACTGGAACATTGAGTCCTTGACGGGGAGCTTTAGTAACCTCCGAATCCTAGAATGTTCTCACTGTATCCCAATCCTAGATTGACATTTACCATTGAATAGCACTTTAAATAAATAGTCAGTAAGATAACTACTACAGAAAAGGAAATTATCAAATTTTCTCGTATGTGGTCCCTGCTCCCTGGGCTCCCAGGGAAGCTATGGTTCCTTTAACATTGATCGAGGTCCAAATGACTCCACCACACCTCAAAGCATGGGCTCAGTTTCTGCCCTGACACATGCAACACCCCTCCTTCAATTAACATTTATCAATCAATCAAAGGGAGCCTAACTGCCTCAGTGTGGTTCGTAAGAACATGGGACCCTTGTTCTTGGGGTAGCATGTTCAAGCCCAATGTGGGCTGTAGAGATTACAGAAAAATAAAATCTTAAAAAAAATCAGTTTATCTTGGGGAGACATAGCCCCGGATCCCACAAGGGCAGGGAGCCAGCTGATGGTTCTACGCACAATATTATATGCAGCAGAGCACAAAATGTGAACTTTCAGAAGTCTCCTAGAGTGGGGTACACACCAGCCTTAAGGTGTTCAGGTGGAGAATTGGGGGGCAGTCCCTGGAGTGACAGGGTGGGCTCAGGATCCCAGGGGTCCCAAGGATGGTGGCGCCAACTGTTCCCAGGCACAGTAGCAGGAACCTGGCTGAGAGCAGCGGGGCTTGGGCCAGCTGTCTGCCCTGTGTGACCATAAGCTGCAAACCCCTGTGCAGTCACGGGGCCCAGTTCCTGGGACAGGCCAGCAAAGGCCAGGAGTGTGAGGACACCCTCCCGGGCAGGAAGAGCACAGGTCTCCACCAGAGCAGCCCCTAAAATTTGGAGTTTTAAACTTCAGTCACTTGTCTGTGTGGAGGCTGAGAAAATTGAGGCGGCTCCACTTTAAGTTCACTGTTAGCACAAGTACTGCCATCCCAGGCCCCTGTGAATAAGAGCTAAAATTTACATTACTTCAGTTACAGGAAAAAAAGAAAAAAACAGCTTACAGCTTAAGGTCCCAGAAGCCCCATATTAGAATGAGAACAGAGCTCAATGCCCTTGAAGGCCCCATATCAAAATGTAAACAGAACTTGAGGAATTGCCCCAGCCCTTCTGGAGGTCCCCGAGACCAGCCCTTAAAACTAAGCTAAAACCCACTTCGGGGTCCAAGTCCATGCTCCGCTGTGTCGGGTGTACTTGGACGCAAGCTCGAGTTTGGAAATCAACCATCGAGTGTTTGCCTCGGTTTGCCTCGGGACCCACATGCCCCCAACCCCGGGGCCTCTGGGATGAGGAGGCCAATTAGATGGGGCCTCCAGTGGTTGCCATGGGAGCTGAACCCCAAAGGGGAGAGGGATGGCGCCCTGAGAAGCAGGGGATGGGGTGGGAGACGTGGGGGGCAGGAACCAGACCTGGGGGCCAGGCAGCATGGCCGCGGCTAGAGCAGGACACACATCAATCCCATGAGGGTCAGATGGGTCAGAGTGACACCCACTCTCGGTGCTTTATATATTTCTAAAGTCTATGCATTTCATTTGAGACAATTTGCAATTTGAAAACATACATAGTATGATGACCCCCAGATAATGCCCCCGGTCCAGCCAGGACCCTGCACTTACCACACGGTGCCACAGGGGCAGGTGTCACAGGAAACCCCAGACTGGGGTCGCCTTTAACTGTAGACGTCTCCTTGTGCATCTTAGAGGAAGGGGATGCCCTGTGTCCGCAGGCCCCCCCACACCATCCCGCTCATTCCCCACCCCCACATCATCCCCCTACATCATCATCCCCAATGGCATCCCCCATACACCATCCCCCTAACACCCACACAGCCCCACACAATCCCCACTCACACTATACCCCAACACCATCACCCCTACACCATCCCCCACACTCCACCACCCATGCCCCCACAACATCCACCACCACACCATCGGCCCCCAGCAAGGACCTGGTGCAGGTACCCCTGTGGGACATGCTCAGACTCCCCGGGATTCTCTGGATACCCTGCTCCCATCAGAAGAAGTATATAGAATCAGAAGATACTCCCCCATGTTTTTTTTTTCATTTCTGTTTGCTTCCCCACCCTTTCCCCCCCTTTCTTTCTTTTTCTTTCTTTTTGTTCTCTTTTCTCCTTCTTTCTTCATTTATTCTTTTTCGTTTTTCTCTTTTCTTTCCTTCTTTCTCTCCTCTCT
The DNA here is from genome assembly GCF_048164855.1 of Canis lupus baileyi. Lineage (NCBI taxonomy): Eukaryota > Metazoa > Chordata > Mammalia > Carnivora > Canidae > Canis > Canis lupus. The sequence goes on from NC_132860.1 coordinate 52,706,388, forward strand.
TTTTCTCCTTTTCCCAATACAATTTGTTTTTGGCCACTCTGCACTCAGCAAAATGACTAGAAGTAAAACCTTACCTCAAAGAAAGAATCAGAAACAGGCCTCTCTCCCACAGAGTTACAAAATCTGGATTACAATTCAATGTCAGAAAGCCAATTCAGAAGCACTATTATACAGCTACTGGTGGCTCTAGAAAAAAGCATAAAGGACTCAAGAGACTTCATGACTGCAGAATTTAGATCCAATCAGGCCGAAATTAAAAATCAATTGAATGAGATGCAATATAAACTAGAAGTCCTAACAATGAGGGTTAAGGAGGTGGAAGAACAAGGGAGTGACATAGAAGACAAGTTGATGGAAGGAGGGAAACTGAGGAAAAAAGAGACAGACAACTAAAAGACCAGGAAGACAGATTAAGGGAAATAAACGACAGCCTGAGGAAGAAAAAGCAATGCGTAATTTGGGTTCCTGAGGGCGCCGAAAGGGGTAGAGGGCCAGAATAAGTATTTGAACAAATCTTAGCTGAAAAATTTCCTAGTGTGGGAAGGGAAACAGGCATTCAGATCCAGGAAATAGAGAGATCCCTCCCTAAAATCAATAAAAACCGTCCAACACCTCGACATTTAATAGTAAAGCTTGCAAATTCCAAACATATAGAGAAGATGCTTAAAGCAGTAAGAGAAAAGAAATCCCTGCCTTATGGGGAGGAGCATTAGGGTAATAGAAGACCTCTCCACAGCGACCTGGCAGCCCAGAAATGGCTGGCAGGATATATTCAGGGTCCTCCATGAGAAGAACAAGCAACCAAGAATACTTTATCCAGCAAGGCTCTCATTCAAAATGGAAGGAGAGATAAAGAGCTTCCAAGACAGGCAGGAACTGAAAGAATATGTGACCTCCAACAGCTCTGGAAGAAATTTTAAGGGGGACTCTTAAAATTCCCCTTTAAGAATGAGAAAGGAGAGATCACTACCAACACCAAGGAAATACAAACGATTTTAAAAACATATTATGAACAGCTATACGCCAATAAATTAGGCAATCTAGAAGAAATGGACGCATTCCTGGAAAGCCACAAACTACCAAAACTGGAACAGGAAGAAATAGAAAACCTGAACAGGCCAATAACCAGGGAGGAAATTGAAGCAGTCATCAAAAACCTCCCAAGACACAAGAGTCCAGGGCCAGATGGCTTCCCAGGAGAATTTTATCAAACGGTTAAAGAAGAAATCATACCTATTCTCTTAAAGCTGTTTGGAAAGATAGAAAGAGATGGAGTACTTCTAAATTCGTTCTATGAAGCCAGCATCACCTTAATTCCAAAACCAGACAAAGACCCCGCCAAAAAGGAGAATTACAGACCAATATCCCTGATGAACATGGATGCAAAAATTCTCAACAAGATACTGGCCAATAGGATCCAACAGTACATTAAGAAAATTATTCACCATGACCAAGTAGGATTTATCCCTGGGACACAAGGCTGGTTCAACACCCGTAAAACAATCAATGTGATTCATCATATCAGCAAGAGAAAAACCAAGAACCATATGATCCTCTCATTGGATGCAGAGAAAGCATTTGACAAAATACAGCATCCATTCCTGATCAAAACTCTTCAGAGTGTAGGGATAGAGGGAACATTCCTCGACATCTTAAAAGCCATCTATGAAAAGCCCACAGCAAATATCATTCTCAATGGGGAAGCACTGGGAGCCTTTCCCCTAAGATCAGCAACAAGACAGGGATGTCCACTCTCACCACTGCTATTCAACATAGTACTGGAAGTCCTAGCCTCAGCAATCAGACAACAAAAAGACATTAAAGGCATTCAAATTGGCAAAGAAGAAGTCAAACTCTCCCTCTTCGCCGATGACATGATACTCTACATAGAAAACCCAAAAGTCTCCACCCCAAGATTGCTAGAACTCATACAGCAATTCGGTAGCGTGGCAGGATACAAAATCAATGCCCAGAAGTCAGTGGCATTTCTATACACTAACAATGAGACTGAAGAAAGAGAAATTAAGGAGTCAATCCCATTTACAATTGCACCCAAAAGCATAAGATACCTAGGAATAAACCTCACCAAAGATGTAAAGGATCTATACCCTCAAAACTATAGAACACTTCTGAAAGAAATTGAGGAAGACACAAAGAGATGGAAAAATATTCCATGCTCATGGATTGGCAGAATTAATATTGTGAAAATGTCAATGTTACCCAGGGCAATATACACGTTTAATGCAATCCCTATCAAAATACCATGGACTTTCTTCAGAGAGTTAGAACAAATTATTTTAAGATTTGTGTGGAATCAGAAAAGACCCCGAATAGCCAGGGGAATTTTAAAAAAGAAAACCATATCTGGGGGCATCACAATGCCAGATTTCAGGTTATACTACAAAGCTGTGGTCATCAAGACAGTGTGGTACTGGCACAAAAACAGACACATAGATCAGTGGAACAGAATAGAGAATCCAGAAGTGGACCCTGAACTTTATGGTCAACTAATATTCGATAAAGGAGGAAAGACTATCCATTGGAAGAAAGACAGTCTCTTCAATAAATGGTGCTGGGAAAATTGGACATCCACATGCAGAAGAATGAAACTAGACCACTCTCTTTCACCATACACAAAGATAAACTCAAAATGGATGAAAGATCTAAATGTGAGACAAGATTCCATCAAAATCCTAGAGAAGAACACAGGCAACACCCTTTTTGAACTCGGCCACAGTAACTTCTTGCAAGATACATCCACGAAGGCAAAAGAAACAAAAGCAAAAATGAACTATTGGGACTTCATCAAGATAAGAAGCTTTTGCACAGCAAAGGATACAGTCAACAAAACTCAAAGACAACCTACAGAATGGGAGAAGATATTTGCAAATGACATATCAGATAAAGGGCTAGTTTCCAAGATTTATAAAGAACTTATTAAACTCAACACCAAAGAAACAAACAATCCAATCATGAAATGGGCAAAACACATGAACAGAAATCTCACAGAGGAAGACATAGACATGGCCAACATGCATATGAGAAAATGCTCTGCATCACTTGCCATCAGGGAAATACAAATCAAAACTACAATGAGATACCACCTCACACCAGTGAGAATGGGGAAAATTAACAAGGCAGGAAACCACAAATGTTGGAGAGGATGCGGAGAAAAGGGAACCCTCTTACACTGTTGGTGGGAATGTGAACTGGTGCAGCCACTCTGGAAAACTGTGTGGAGGTTCCTCAAACAGTTAAAAATAGACCTGCCCTACGACCCAGCAATTGCACTGTTGGGGATTTACCCCAAAGATACAAATGCAATGAAACGCCGGGACACCTGCACCCCGATGTTTCTAGCAGCAATGGCCACGATAGCCAAACTGTGGAAGGAGCCTCGGTGTCCAACGAAAGATGAATGGATAAAGAAGATGTGGTTTATGTATACAATGGAATATTACTCAGCTATTAGATATGACAAATACCCACCATTTGCTTCAACGTGGATGGAACTGGAAGGTATTATGCTGAGTGAAGTAAGTCAGTCGGAGAAGGACAAACATTATATGTTCTCATTCATTTGGGGAATATAAATAATAGTGAAAGGGAAAATAAGGGAAGGGAGAAGAAATGTGTGGGAAATATCAGAAAGGGAGACAGAACGTAAAGACTGCTAACTCTGGGAAACGAACTAGGGGTGGTAGAAGGGGAGGAAGGCGGGGGGTGGGAGTGAATGGGTGACGGGCACTGTGTGTTATTCTGTATGTTAGTAAATTGAACACCAATAAAAAAATAAATAAATAAATAAATAAATAAATAAATAAATAAAAAAAGAAGAAGTTCAGTGGAACAATCGACAAAAACAAAGACTGAAGAGATATCATGATGACACTAAACTCATATCTGTCGATAGTAACTCTGAACGTGAACAGGCTTAATGACCCCATCAAAAGGCACAGGGTTTCAGACTGGATAAGAAAGCAGGACCCACCTATTTGCTGTCTACAAGAGACTCATTTTAGACAAAGGACACCTACAATCTGAAAATTAAATGTTGGAGAACCATTTACCATTTAAATGGTGCTCAAAAGAAAGCAGGGGTAGCCATCCTTATATCAGATAAACTAAAATTTAACCCAAAGAGTGTAGTGAGAGTTGAAGAGGGACACTAAGTCATACTTAAGGGATCTATCCCACAAGAGGACTTAACAATCCTCAATATATGCCCTGAATGCGGGAGCTGCCAAATATTTAAACCAATTAATAACCAAAGTGAAGAAATACTTAGATAATAATTATCTTATACTTGGTGACTTCAATCTAGCTCTTTCTACCCTCGATAGGTCTTCTAAGCACAACATCTCCAAAGAAACGAGAGCTTTAAATAATACACTGGACCAGATAGATTTCACAGATATATACAGAACTTTACATCCAAACTCAACTGAATACACATTCTTCTCAGGTGCACATGGAACTTTCTCCAGAATAGACCACATATTGGGTCACAAATAGGGTCTGAACCGATAACAAATGATTGGGATCATCCCCTGTATATTCTCAGTCCATAATGCCTTGAAATTAGAACTAAATAACAACAAGAAGTTTGGAAGGACCTCAAACACGTCGAGGTGAAGGATCATCCTGCTAAAAGACGAAAGGGTCAACCAGGAAATTAAGGAAGAATTAAAAAGATTCATGGAAACTAATGAGAATAAACATACAAGCATTCAAAATCTTTGGGATCAGCAAAAGCAGCCTTAAGGTGGAAATACATCACAATACAGCATCCATTCAAAAACGGGAAACTACTCAAATACAAAAGCTAACGTTACACATAAAGGAGCTAGAGAAAATACAGCAGATAGATCCTACACCCAACAGAAGAATAGAGTTAATTAACATTCGAGCAGAACACAAGGAAATCAAGACCAGAGGAACTGTGGAACAGATCAACGGAACGGGGAGTTGGGTCTTTGAATGAATTAATAAGATAGATAAACCATTAGCCAACCTTATTAAAAAGAAGAGAGAGAATATTCAAATTAATAAAATCATGAATCAGAAAGGAGTGGTCACTACCAACACCAAGGAAATAAAACGATTTTTAAAATATACTATTGGCTATAATATTATTATATTATTGGCTATAATTATTATTATATTATTGGGTATACACCAATAAATTAGGCATTCTAGAAGAAATGGACACATTCCTGGAAAGCCAGAAACTACCAAAAAATGGAACAGGAAGAAAGAGAAAAAATGAACAGGCCAAAAACCAGGGAGGAAATTGATGTAGTCATCCAAAACCTCCTAAGACACAAGAGTCCAGGGCCAAATGGCTTCCCAGGGGAATTCTATCAACCGTTTAAAGAAGAATTCATACCTATTCTACTAAAGCTGTTTGGAAAGATAGAAAGAGATGGAGTACTACCAAATTCGTTCCATGAAGCCAGCATCACCTTCATTCCAAAACCAACAAAGACCCTGCCAAAAAGGAGAATTACAGACCAATATCACTGATGAATATGGATGCAAAATTCTCAACAAGATACTAGCCTATAGGATCCAACAGTACATTAATAAAATTATTCATCATGACCAAGTAGGACTTATCCCCAGGACACAAGGCTGGTTCAACACTCATAAAACAATCAATGTGATTCATCATATCGGCAAGAGAAAAACCAAGAACCATATGATCCTCTCATTAGATGCAGAGAAAGTATTTGACAAAATAGAGCATCCATTCCTGATCAAAATACTTCAGAGTGTAGGGATGGAGGGAACATTCCTCGACATCTTACAAGCCATCTACGAAAAGCCCACAGCAAATATCATGCTCAATGGGGAAGCACGGGAAGCCTTTCCCCTAAGATGAGGAACAAGACAGGGATGTCCACTCTCACCACTGCTATTCAACATAGTACTGGAATTCCTAGCCTCAGCAATCAGACAACAAAAAGACATTCAGGGCATTCAAATTGGCAAAGAAGAAGTCAAACTCCTCCTCTTCGCCGATGACATGATACTGTACCTAGAAAACCCAAAAGCCTCCACCCCAAGATTGCTACAACTCATACAGAATTTGGTAGCGTTGCAGGATACAAAATCAATTGCCAGAAATCAATGGCATTTCTATACACTAACAATGAGACTGAAGAAAGAGAAATGAAGGAGTCAATCTCATTTACAATTGCACCCAAAAGCATAAGATATCTAGGAATAACCCTAACTAAGGAGGTAAATATTCTATACCCTAAAAACTATAGAACACTTCTGAAAGAAATTGAGGAAGACACAAAGAGATGGAAAAATATTCCATGCTCATGGAATGGCAGAATTAACATTGTGAAAATGTCAATGTTACCAAGGCAATGTACAGGTTTAATGCAAACCCTATCAAAATACCATGGACTTTCTTCAGAGATTTAGAACAAATCATTTTAAGATTTGTGTGGAATCGGGATCCCTGGGTGGTGCATCGGTTTGGCGCCTGCCTTTGGCCCAGGGCACGTTCCTGGAGACCTGGGTTCGAATCCCATGTCAGGCTCCCGGTACATGGAGCCTGCTTCTCGCTTTGCTTGTGTCCCTGCCTCTCTCTCTCTCTCTCTCTCTCTGTGTGTGTGTGTGTGACTATCATAAAAAAAGACTTGTGTGGAATCAGAAAAGACCCTGAATAGCCAGGGGAATTTTAAAAAAGACAACCATATCTGGGGGCATCACAATGCCAGATTTCATGGTGTACTACAAAGCTGTGGTTCAAGACAGTGTGGTACTGGCACAAAAACAGACAAATAGATGAGTGGAACAGAAAAGAGACCCCAGGATTGGACCCTGAACTTTATGGTCAACTAATATTTGATAAGGGGGTAAAGACTACCCATTGGAAGAAAGACAGTCTCTTCAATACATGGTGCAGGGATAATGGACATCCACATGCAGAAGAATGAAACTAGACTACTCTCTTTCACCATAAACAAAGATAAACTCAAAATGGATGAAAGATCTAAATGTGAGACAAGAGTCCATCAAAATCCTAGAGGAGATCAGAGGCAACATCCTTTTTGAACTTGGCCACAGTAACTTCTTGCAAGATACATCCACGAAGGCAAAAGAAACAAAAGCAAAAATGAACTATTGTGATTTCATCAATATAAGAAGCTTTTGCACAGCAAAGGATACAGTCAACCAAACTAAAAGACAACCTACAGAATGGGAGAAGATATTTGCAAATGACGTATCAGATAAAGGGCTAGTTTCAAAGATCTATAAAGAACATCTTAAAATCAACACCAAGAGACAAACAATGCAATCATGAAATGGGCAAAAGACATGAAGAGAAATCTCACAGAGGAAGACATTGACATGGCCAAGATGAACATGGAAAAATGCTCTGCATTCCTTGCCATCAGGGAAATACAAATCAAAACCACAATGAGAACCACCTCACACCACTGAATGGGGATAATTAACAAGGCAAGGAACAACAAATGTTGGAGAGGATGCACAGAAAAGGGAAGACTCTTACACTGTTGGTGGGAATGTGAACTGGTGCAGCCACTCTGGAAAACTGTGTGGAGGTTCCTCAAAGAGTTAAAAACAGACCTGCCCTACGACCCAGCAATTGCACTGTTGCGGATTTACCTCAAAGATTCAGATGCAATAAAACGCTGGGACTCCTGCACCCTGATGTGTATAGCAGCAATGTCCACAATAGCGAAACTGTGGACGGAGCCATGGTGTCCATCGAAAGATGAATAGATAAAGAAGATGTGGTTTATGTATACAATGGAATATTACTCAGCCATTAGAAACGACAAATACCCAACATTTGCTTCAATGTGGATGGAACTGGAGGGTATTATGCTGAGTGAAGTAAGTCAATCAGAGAAGGACAAACGTATGTTGTCATTCAATGCATTAATATAAATAATAGTGAAAAGGAATATAAGGGAATGGAGAAGAAATGTGTGGGAAATATGAGAAATGGAGACAGAACATAAAGACTCCTAACTCTGAGAAAGTAACGAGGGATGCTGGGAGGGGAGGAGGACAGGGAGTGCGGGTGAATGGGTGACGGGCACTGAGGGGGGCACTTGACAGGATGAGCACTGGGAGTTATTCTGTATGTTGGCGACATGAACACCAATAAAAAATAAAATTATTATTAAAAGAAGAAAGAGGGAACCCTGGGTGGCGCAGCGGTTTGGCGCCTGCCTTTGGCCCAGGGCGCGATCCTGGAGACCCGGGATCGAATCCCACGTCGGGCTCCCGGTGCATGGAGCCTGCTTCTCCCTCTGCCTGTGTCTCTGCCTCTCTCTCTCTCTCTGTCTCTCTGTTACTATCATAAAAATAAATAAAAATTAAAAAAAAAAAAAAATAAAAAAAATAAAAGAAGAAAGAAAGAAAGAAAGAAAGAAAGAAAGAAAGAAAGAAAGAGAAAGGAAGGAAGGAAGGAAGGAAGGAAGGAAGGAAGGAAGGAAGGAAGGAAGAAGGAAGGAAGAGTGGCACCTGTGTGGCTCAGTTAGTTAAACCTTAGGCTCAGATCATGATCCAGGTCCCAAGGCAGGCTATCTGTTCAGCAGGAAACCTGTTTCTCCCTCTCCCTCTGCCCCTCTCACTCATGCTTTTTCTCTCCACTCTCTCTCAAATAAATAAAAAATATATTTGAAAAAGAAACAAACCCACAAGAGAAATCTCCCATGTAGAAGTATTTCAAACAATTTTTGCAGACATTCCACCGTCAAGTTCATGAGCATAGCTTCCCACTCTTATGTGTAGAATACAGATAGTAACTTCATTCTACAAAATATATTATGAAAAATGTAAAATAATATTGATAATATAATAATAATAATTAATAATAATAATAAAGGATCAGTTTACTGCGGAGAAAGGTGACAAACACTACCTCAGCAAGATAATCAGATTGATACCAAGACTGATAAATCATGTTGATAGTATCTATCCTTTATATGATATAATGAAAATGGCAGTATATCTCTGTATATAATCCACAAAAACTGTTCAATCATGAGATAAATGAGACATGTCCCAACTGAGGGAAATTTTACAAAATACTCTACTTCTCAAAGTGTTCCAGTGCAACAACAAGGAAAGGCTGAAAGACTGTCATAATCCAGAGGAGCCTAAGAAAACAGGAGGACAAATGGAATGTGATATGAGGGATGGTAACTTAGCAAAAACTAAGGAAATCTGAATAAAGTATGGTCTTTAGTTATTGTGACTATTTTAATATTGATTCATTAGCTAATATTTGTACCGTACTGATATAAGATATCAATAATTGGAGAAATTGAGTGCAAGTGCATGAGAATTCACTGTAGTATCTTCTCAATTTCCCTATAAATCTTTGTTTTTTTCCTAATAAATAAGATTTATTTTGAAAATTGACTTAAATGAATCAGGCTCCAAGTGTGAAGACATTTTAAGAATAGTTGAATTAACTTTTGCCTTATTCTTAAAGAGTTCCTTTGATGGAAACATAGTAAGAATTTTAGATCAGAAGGAAAGAAAAACACTTATGAACACGTATAATGCCTCCTCAACCTGAAAAGCAGTAAAGGATAATAAATAGCAAAAATCAGATAAAAATACTTCTAGTACAATAGACACCATATTGCAAGTGCATTTAAAATTAGCAATGCATAACATTTATTTCCTTGACATTTGTCTTCCAAAGAGTTCAAAGTGTTTCAGTGTCAGTTGAAACAGGGGAAGAATCTCAGGGAAGAATCCTTCACATAATAATAGGACCATTGGTAATAATGTCTCTCAGAACTTTCCAAATCCATAAAGATGCATTTTCTAATGAGTGACTGAGCTGTGAAGAAAGAAATGAGAAACCCTCATCCCTCTGAATTACTTGTGTCAGAATATTTTAACCAGAGTACTACGGATAGTAAATTATCCTTATTAACAGGAAATACGTCTCACATTGGAATCTGAGCAATCAGATGGGCAGAGAAAAAACACTTTGAATCGCTCCTCATCTTTTAAAGACAAAGGAGAGTTTTTCTATGTACGAAGTCAGTTGTCAAGATGGCCTTAGGGAATAAGAGTCAGCAGCATCGAATCCTGCTGCACAGCTGGGACACCCACACACCAGGTCTTCCTGATCACAATCACTGGGCCTGTCCCCCCAACACAGGATGCCACGCTGAGGTCATTTGCAATTGCTCTCTTAGGAGCTCTTGGGAAGGGGGAAGGAACTAGATAGGATGGGACAGGACACATGGAGGCAGAGAAAAATTAAGGCCATTCCAATTTAAATTCAGCATTCGCACACGCCCAGCCATCCCAGGCCCCTGTGAAGAAGAGATGAAATTTACATTACTTCAGTTACAGGAAAAAAACAAAAGTTTACAGCTTAATGTCCTAGAAAGCCCCACAATAGAATCAAAACAGAGCCCAGGTCAAGGGCAGGAAGCCCCTATTAGAATGAGAGCAGAGCTCAATGCCCTTGAAGGCCCCATATCAAAATGTAAACAGAACTTGAGGAATTGTTCCAGCCCTTCTGGACGTCCCTGAGACCAGCCCTTAAAACTAAGCTAAAACCCAACTCCGGGTCCTAGTCCCTGCTCCGCTGTGTTGGGTGTACTGGGACGCAAACTCGAGTTTGGAATTCAACCCTTGTGTGTTTGCATCGGTGTCAGCTCCTTAGTGGTTTCTCGGATACACAATCTTGGGCACAATACCCCCATGTCCCCTCCCACCTTGGCTGAACCCCTATCCCCTCCCAACCAGGCTGACACTCTGTCACCTCCCCGCCCACAACAACTGGGTACAGGCCCTCACAAAGGTCCCACGGGCACGGTGGGGACTCCCCCCATCCCTGGCATCCCAGAGGAAGGAAGGAGGTTTTGGCAGGACACACTCCCATGGTGACCACAGGGCTCCCTGCCCAACATGGCAGCTCATGACAGGTCAGGGTTTGTCCCTGATGCCTGCTCCTCCTCCCCGGTTTTCCCACAGGAAATGAAGGAGGAGGCCCTGGTCTCCTCCAGGGACATCACACAGGTAGACATGGACGTCAACAGGACGTTCGGCAGCCACATCATATATTAGGACTGCTAGGGGTCGGGTGAGGCTGCTGGGCCAGGGGGCTTTGGGGCCCCGGGGGCTTCTGTGTAGGGAAAACGGGGCCTCTGACACCAGGGGGAGCAACAGCAGCCAACAACACACCACTCCATGGTAGGGTGATTGGGATGACCACCGTGCCCACCCCTCTGGGCCTCAGGGATGAGGAAGCCACTAGGATGGGGCCTCCAGGGGTTGCCATGGGAGCTGAACACCAAAGGGGAGAGGGACGGCCCCATGAGAAGCAGAGGATGGGGTGGGGGATGTGAGGGGCAGGAACCGGACCTGGGGGCCAGGTGGCATGGCCACGGCTGGAGCAGGATACACATCGATCCCATGAGGGTCCGACGGGTCAGAGTGACACCCACTCTCGGTGCTTTATATATTTCTAAATTCTATGCATTTAATTTGAGACAATTTGCAATTTGAAAGCATGCATATTATGATGACCCCCAAATAATGCTCCCGGTCCAGCCACGGCCCTGCACTGACCACACCGCACCCCAGGGGCAGGTGTCACAACAAACCCCAGACTGGGGTCGCCTTTAACTGTAGACGTCTCGTTGTGCATCTTAGGGGAAGGAGATACCCTGTGTGTGCAAGCCCCCCACGACATCCCCCTCATTCCCCACTCCCCACTCTACATCATCATCCCCAAAGGCATCCCACCTAAATGATCCCCCTCACACCCACACAGCCCCACACAATCCCCACCCACACTATACCCCAACACCATCCCCCCTACACCATCCCCCACACTCCACCACAATCATACCCCTGCTCCCACAGGATCCACCCCCACACCATTTATCCCTAGCAACGACCTGATGCAGATGCCCCCTGTGGGACATGCTCAGCCTCCCCGAGTTTCTCTGTATACCCTGATCCCATCAGAAGCCCGGGTGTCCCATAGAGTACCCAGGGGTTGCAGGGAGCTGGAAAGACAGGGAGCCCCCGACAGGGTGGGTGCAGGTGAGTGGTGCAGAGGATCCACCGTGTCCTGCCTCCGCCCACTGTCCCTCCTGGAGGGCGGCACACCCTGCACAGGACACCAGCCCCTAACCCATAGGAACCTGGGCTGACCTGGCCCCGGGCTCTGTGGGGGCTGAGTTGATTTGAGTCCCCGCCAGGCCTAACACAAAGACTAATGGGATCCAGCCCCCCATGGCCCTGGCCAGCCCTGGATTCTGGCTCCGGGCTAGCAAGCCGTCTTACAGCTGGATGTGGCCTCTTGGGCCCTGGGCATACCCCACTGATCCAGGTTGCTGACCTAGGGCGCCCTTTGGATCCTGGGACACACCAGGGTGGGGAGAGCAGGGGTAGGCCGGTGGGCCCCACCCATACCCACACCAGAGGGCAGGCTGCTCCAGGTGCTGGGGTACCTGGGAGCCCGAGGCCGGGGTCCAGCTGCCCTGCGGGGACCCAGCATAGGAGCCCATGAGCTACAGGTCCAGGTCAGCTCTGCTGTCCTCAGAACCGTCTCTCAGGCTGAAACCTCAGGACACACGCCCCCAACCGGATTCCACACATGCTCCCAGGTGGGGGACTCCAGCACCCGCCCCCCCAACCCGTGTCATTCTTGCCCTCCCTTAAAGGACAGAAAGCTCTCCGTCCCTAGGGGAAGGCGTGCACCCTCGGCTCTGAGCCCATTTGCTGTAGAAAGCCAATTAAGTGTTGTGGTGCGAAAATACACAGCCAGGCCTTTTCTGTGTCTCCCAGAACACTGTGCACGGGGCTTGGAGAGACCCCAAGGGAGGAGGAGGGGGCACCACCCAGGCCCCACCAGCCCCTGCAGGGGCGCCACCATCCACACCCAGCTGACCTCCCCATGTGACTTCCAGGGGCGGCCGGATGCCAGGTTCAGGACCTGACAGACTTTTCTGGGACTCAGGCTGTGCCCCGCGGGCCAGGAGGGGCTGGGACAGAGTGATAGCCAAGAAGCCTCAGGTCATCAGTTTCTGTGCAAAGCAACCCCGATGTCTGTGCTCCCTCTGTCAAGGGGGCCGGGGCAGGCCATGTTCTGGGGCCCCTCCTCCACCCATCATCCCCGTGCCTGTATGCCTGGGGATCCCAGGACCGAGTCCCACATCAGCCTCCATTTGGGGAGCCTGCCTGTACTTCTGCCTATATTTCTGCCTCTGCTTCTCTGTGTATCTCTCATGGATAACTAAATAAAATATTTACATTTCAAAAAAGAAAGAACAAATACTGTAACAAGCGATGAAGAAGGGCATTATTTCATAATTAAAAAGACTCTCTGTCCAGATCAAACAACTATATATTTATGCTGCCAAAATGGCAGTACCTAAATATAGAAACCAATTAACAACAAATGTACAGGAACTCACTGATAATAATACAATGACAGCGGATTTTAACACCCACTAATGGCAATGGACCGCTCATCTATACAGAAAATCAACAAGGGAAAAACAGCCTTGACACAATGGACCACAGGAACTCAACAGATATAGTCTGAACATTTATTCCTAAAGCAGAATACACATTCCTTTCAATTGCACATGGGACATTCTCCAGAACAGGTCATATCATGGCCCACAAATCAGCCCTCAACAGGTACAACAGGTACAAGAAGGTTGATATCACGCCCTGTACATTTTCAGACCATGACGCTATGAAACTCGAAGTCAACAGTAAGAAAAAATTTGGACAGACCAAAAATATGTGGAGATTATGAACATCCTACTAGAGAATGAATGGAGCAACCAGGAAATTAAAGAGGAAATTTAAAACAAATGAAAATGAAAACATGTTTCTCCAAACCTCTGGGATGTAGCAAAGGCAGTCGTACGAGGGAAGTACATAGCAATACAGGCCTACCTCAAGAAACAAGAAGTCTCCAATACACAGCCTAACCCTACACCTTAAGAAGCTGGAAAATGATTAGTAAACAAAGCCTAAATCCTATAGAACAGGGGGAAAATAAAGATGAGAGCACAAATAAACAATACATAAACAACAAAGCAGTAGAATGGAATAATGAAACAAAGAGATGGTTCCTCAAAATAATTAAGAAAATAGATCAAGCCCTAGCCAGCCTCATCAACGAGAAAAAAGACCTAAATAAATAAAATCACAAATGAGAGAAGAGAGATCACAATCAACACCAGAAAAATAAGACAATTATAAGGGAATACTATGAAAGATTATACGCTAACATACTGGGAGACCTGGAGGAAATGGACAAATGCCTAGAAATGTGCAAATGAGCAAAATTGAAATAAGAAGAAATAAAAAATGTGAACAGACCCTTAACTAGCAAAGGATTTGAATCAGCAAGGCACCTTGGTGCCTCAGTGGTTGAGCATCTGCTTTGGCTCAGGTCATCATCCAGGTGTCTTGGGGAATCAAGTCTCACATCAGGCTCCCCGCATGGAGCCTCAATTTCCCTGTGTCTATACCTCTGCCTCTCTGTGTCTCTCATGAATCCATAAATAAATCCTTAAAAAAGAAAAAAGATAAAAAGATGAAAGGACCCAAATAAAATATCAAATGAGAAAAGAGATATTACAACCAACACTAGAGAAATACAAACGATTATAAGAGAACATTATGAAAAATTATATGCCAGCAACCTAGAACCTGGAAGAAATAGATTAATTCCTGGAAATATATAACATAGCAAAAATGAAAAAGGAAGAAATAAGAAACTTGAACAGTCAGATAACCAGCAAAGAAATTGAATCAGTAATCAAGGATCTCCCAACAGGAGATGCTTATATCAATAAAACAGAATGGAAATCCGAAACAAGATACAAACCTGTAATTCTATGATCCATTAATCGACAACAAGGCAGGAAGGAATATCCAAAGCACAAAGACAGTCTCTTCAACAAACCCTAACCCTGACCCCAGGATAAGAACAAATGGTATTGGGAAAACCAGGCAGCCAAATGAAGAAGAATGAAACTGGACCACTTTCTTACACCATATATATAAAAAATAAATTCAAAATGGATGAAAGACCTAAATGTGAGACTTGAAACCATACAAAGAAGAAAAGATAGGCAGCAACGTCTTTGACATTGGCCATTGGATCTTCTTTTATATATATATATATATATATATATATATATATATATATATATATATATAATTTGTTTTTTTAATTTTTATTTATTTATGATAGTCACACACACACACACAGAGAAAGAGACATAGGCAGAGACAGAAGCAGGCTCCATGCAGGGAGCCTGACGTGGGACTCGATCCCAGGTCTCCAGGATCGGGCCCTGGGCCAAAGGCAGGCACTAAACCGCTGCGCCACCCAGAGATCCCTGGATCTTCTTTCTAGATATGCCTCTGAGGTGAGGAAACAAAAGCAAAAATACTATTGGGAATTCATCAAATTGAAAAGCTTCCACAAAGTGAAGGAAACAACCAAAGCTAAAAGGCAACATACAAAATGAAAGGAGCAATTGGTAAACAACACATCCAATGAAGAGTTAGTATGCAAAACACATAAAGGAAATATAAATCTCAAGATCCTAAAAACAAATTATGCAACTGGAGATGGGCAGAAAAATGAATGGACTTTGTCTCTGCCAAGACAGCCAGATGGCCACCAGACACACGGAAAGACACTAAGCGTCACCCATCATCAGGGAAATGCAAACCAAAGCCACAATTATATGTCACCTGACAACCGTCACAATGGCTAATATTAACAACACAAGAAACAACAGGTGTTGGTGAGGCTATGGAGAAGAGGTAGCACGCTTACACTCCTGGTGGGCATGCAAAAAGATGTAGCCACTGTGGAAAACAGTGTGGATGGTCCTCGAGAAGTTAAAAAAAGGGGATCCCTGGGTGGTGCAGTGGTTTGGTGCCTGTCTTTGGCCCTGGGCGCGATCCTGGAGACCTGAGATGGAATCCCACTTCGGGCTCCTAGTGCATGGAGCCTGCTTCTCCCTCTGCCTATGTCTCTGCCTCTCTGTGACTATCATAAAAAATTTTTTTTAAAAAGAAGTTAAAAATAGAGCTACCCTACGATTCCAAAATTGCAGAGCTAGGTATTTACCCCGTGGATACAAAAGTACTTTAGTAGATTCTAAACATGCAGCACAGTGTTTGTAGCAGCGTAATCAACAACAGCCAAACTGTGGATACAGCCCAGATGTCCATCGGCAGATGAATGGGCAGAAAGATGTGGTAAATATACACACTGCGACATCACTCGGTCATCAGAAGGGATGAAATGAAGCCATTTACAATGACGTGGAAGGAGTGGAAAGGATTTATGCTAAATGAACTCAGTCAGAGGAAGACAGATACCAAATACCATACAATTGCATTCACATATGGATTTTAAGAAACCAAACAAACTGGCAAAGGGGCTCAGGGGGGATGAGAGAAGCAAACCAAGAGACACACTCTTAGTCACAGAGAATAAACTAATAAATACCAGAGGAAGGGGGGGGATGGGGAATCAGGGGATAGGGACAGTGGAGGGCACCTGTGACTAGTACCAGGTGTTGTATGCAAGGGTTGAATCACTATGTGGTAAACCAGAAGCTATATCATACTGTGTTTACAAAGAGGAATTCAAGTAAAACTTTAAAATAATCATTGGTAGTATTGATGAAACATGGGCGCAGTAGAGATAATATCAGAAAGACAACTGAAAATCCAAATAAAGAGTCTTTAGACCCACAAATCCCTTCCTTAGCTCAGCTTGGGAGAAGCCTGCCATGTATATTCTGACCCCAGCAGAAGCCTGGATTTTGATTCTCCAGGGAGGCCACTGACTTGGTGGAGTCATGCTATCTTTGAAACCAAAACCTAGAGTGCATAAAACTAAACTGCCCAATACTAGGAGTCCGAGTGCAGGCACATGCCAAGACCCAAACTCTAACCATACACAGACATAACCCTAACCCTATACTTAATCCTAATGTTAACGTAACCCTTAAACAAAACCCATCACTAATCAAAAACCAAACACAAACCCCAAGACCAAAACACATTCACTGAACCTTTCTGCCAACCCTCACCCTAAATCCTAAACCTATTCTAAACCCTTAAGCCTGACCCCTACCTTAAATCTAACCCTAACCTCTAACCCTAACCTTAACTTAATATACTCAAATCCTATTCCTAACCTTAACCTGTACCCTAACCTTAAACCAATACCAATCCTATCACATACCCCAAACTGTACTCTAACCTGTACCCTAAACTAACTCCTAAACTACACCCTAAACCTATCTCTTATCCTTTTCCAAAACCATACCCTGACCCTGACCTGACCCTAATCCCTAACTAAACACTAACCCTAAACCTAGCACAAACCCCTATCCTAAACCTAACCCTCGCCTTAACCCTAAACATAGCCTTTTACCCTAACCCCTAACCCTTACTCCTAACCCTAACTCACACCCTAACCCCTAACCCTAAATGGAAACCTAAGCCCAACCCTAACTGTAACCATAACCCTAACCCCACCTCCAAACCTCCTGCCCTATTCCCTAAAGCCTAAACCCTAACCCTAACTCTAAATCCTATCGCTAACCCTAACCCCGTTCCCTAATCCCTAACACCCATCCTAACTCCTAACCACTGACCCTTACCCTTATTCCTCACCCTAACCTGTAATCCGTAACCATAAGCTTAATCACAAACACCTAACATCTAACCTAAGCCTAACCACCAACTGCCTCCCCTCCCCTGACCCTACCATTCATTCTACCCATTCACTTACCCTGTGGTTCTGAGTAGTCCCTTCTGATGTGGACGTGGCCCCCAACGGCACCTCCAGAGTCCTCCAGGGGGTCCTGAGGAAGCCGGGCTTCTGTGAGTGCGGACGTGGCCCCACGTGTTCCTGAGTCATAGTCAGCGCGTCCTGAGGATGCTGGGTCTCCTGTCACTGTGGACTATGCCTCACATCCTCTGGAAGCCTCAAGCAGGTCCTCAGGTGGCCGGGGGCTCCTGTCAGCCTGGACATGGCCCCACATCCCCCAGAAAACTCACGGCGCATCCTGAGGAGGCTGTGGGCTCCTGTCAGCATAGACGCAGCCCCAAATTTCCAGAAGCCAAAGTCCAGGTCCTGTCAGGATTGACGTGGCCCCACATTTTCCTCAGCCTCACCATAAGACCTGAGGAGGCTGGGGGCTCCTGTCAGCATAGATGTGGCCCCAAATCTTCCAAAAACTTCACAGTGGGTCCTGAGGAGGCTGGAGACTCTTGTCAGTGTAGATTAGCCACCCACATTTTTCTGAGGCCTCACCACAGGCCCTGACAAGGCTGGGGTCTTCTGTCCGCATGGACGTATCCCATATTTCCCCAAGTCAACACCGGGGGTCCTAAAGAAGTCAGCATCCTGTTGTGTAGATGTCACCCAACGTCCTCCCGAACATCACTGAGGGTTCTGAGGAGACCGGGGCTCCTGTCACCGTGAATGTGGACCCCAACTTCCAGAAGCCTCAACTTATGTCCTGAGGTGGCCCAGGGGCTCTTGTCAGCGTGGATGTGGGCCCATATCTTCCTGAAGACTCCCCGTGGGTCCTGAGTGGCCCAGGGGCTCCTTTCAGCCTGGATGCAAGCCCACAATTTCCTGAAGCTGTGGCTCATCAGTGTGGACGCTTCCCCACGTCCTCCTCAGGCCTACCACAGCACAGGCTTGCTCCTGTTATTACAGGCAGAGGAGGCCTACTGCACATTCATGCCCCCTGCGTGGGGTCTGGGCTCGGGCGCCCCCTGCGGGACGCTCAGGCGCTGTAGGAGGTTGTGCAGGAGGCAGCGGGTGCTTCAGGGACAGCACCTGCCTCCTTTCAGGCTCCAGCTTTGGCCTGTTAGCTTCGGAAACGTCTCACTGAAACGGAGCCCAACACCCGGCTTCCCCAGAAATACTAAAGGACAAGGAATTGGAGCCCACAGGATGCGAAATGAAATGTGGACCAGACTTTTACCACATCCCACAAAACTCACTCAACCCTCTTCCACTGTGGGCGGGACTGCGGGCTGGTGCAGCCACCCTGGAAACAGTGTGGAGGCTCCTCAGGAAGTTACAAATAGAGCCGCCCTGCGACCAGCAGGTGAACGGCCTGAGCTCACTCCGAAGATACAGATGCAGTGAGAATCGGGACACCTGCATGTCCTGATGTTCACAGTATCCGGGTCAACAGTAGCCACACTGTGGGAGGAGCCTCGGTGCCCTCGGGCAGATGATGGATAAAAAGGATGGGAGATAAATGATGGTCATAGAGAGAGGAATGGTATTCAGCTATCAAAGAGAAAGAAATCTTGCCATTTGCAATGACGTGGATAGAACTAGAGGGATCATGTTAAGTGAAATAAGTCAGTCAGGAAAGAGAATGACCGTGTGGTGTCATTCATAGGTGGGATTAGAGAAGCAAAGCATATAACAACTGTGAAGGGAAGGAAAAACAAGATGAAAACAGTTGCAGGAAATACAGACTCTTAATGATAGGAAACAAACTGAG
Organism: Canis lupus baileyi; assembly: GCF_048164855.1. Taxonomy (NCBI): domain Eukaryota; kingdom Metazoa; phylum Chordata; class Mammalia; order Carnivora; family Canidae; genus Canis; species Canis lupus. The sequence continues at coordinate 52,725,956 of NC_132860.1, forward strand.
GGGCGTTGGAGGCGGGGGGGTGGGTTAAAAGGAGACCGGCATGAAGGAGGGCATGTGATGTCATGAGCACTGCTGTTATCTCCAACTGGTGAATCCCTGAATTCTTCCTCTGAAAGTATAATACACTATCCATTAATTAATTGGGTTTAAATTAAATTAAGTTAAAAAATCAGTTGTATCACAGCACATTTCCTTCTGGACTGTCTGTTTTGCTCATTCAGCTTATACTGGGACCACCCACCATGGGACTGGTTTGCCTACATAGGCTCCACACCTCGTCCATGGCCCAGCCCAGGGCTAGAACTCACCACCCCTAATATCGGGGCAGGAGGTGTGGTCAGGAGTCGGATGCTTAACCAACAGAGCCAGGTGGGGGCCTGAAAACCACACTGCTTTATCCTGTGTCTCTGTGACATCATTTGAAATCGGAAAGTGCTGCATCCCGCTCTGTCCTGCTTCTCAAATACTGATTTGCTGTCCCGGGTCATTTGTGGGGGAGGATGGATGTTATGGATTTTTTTTTCCTATTTCTAAGACCTGCCACCATGATTTTGATAGGAATGACATTGAAACTGAGGGTGCCTACAGGAACTGCAGACATTTTCACAAGATGAGGCTCCCACCCCACGAGCCCAGGACGGCCTCCCAGAGCCTGGTATGGCTCAGTGCACAAGTCTTGTGCTCCTTTGGTTCAGTCTCATTATTTATTCTCCTTGATGCTCCTGAGAAGGCCTTCACGTCCTTCCTTTCCTTCCTGAGTGCTCATTGTCGGGACACAGCAAGGCTACTCTGCTCTGTAGGGTCAGTTTGTGTCCGTGACTTTACTGAACTCACTCCTTAGTTCTAACACGTTTTGGTGGAGGCTCACGGGTTTCCTGTTTCCAGTACCGCATTTTCAGCATATAGCAACAGTGTGACATACCCCTTCCAGTTGTGGAACCTTTGCTGTTTACAGCTTAATGTCCTAGAAAGCTCCACAATAGAATCAAAACTGAGCCCAGGCCAAGGGCAGGAAGCCCCTATTAGAATGAGAACAGAGCTCAATGCCCTTGAAGACCACATATCAAAATGTAAACAGAACTCTAGGAATTCCTCTAGCCCTTCTGGAGATCCCTGAGACAAGCCGTTAAAACTAAGCTAAAACCCACCTCGGGGTCCAAGTCCCTGCTCCGCTGTGTCGGGTATACTCGGACACCAGCTCGAGCTTATAAATAAACCGTTGTGTGTTTGCTTCGGTGTGGGCTTCTTGGTGGTTTCTCGGATTCGCAATCTTGGGCACAACAGTCTGAGATTAAAAAACAAAACCAAAAGCAGCTTGGACATAGGCAGAGTGAAAGCAGGGTTCTGAGAAATGAGCTTGGGGGCTCTTCTGTGGAGGGCCTGCAGACTGGGGGTGGGATGCTCAGCCCCAGACCCAGAGGACCCAGCATCCCCACCGGCATCATGCCAAACAGCGCTGAGTCTCAGGGAGCAGCACAGTGCCACCCGCTGGAGGCAAGAGTCACTGAAACCCACCGGGCCCCTGACCCTACAGGTGCATCACCTAGGCAGATGTGCACCTGACAATCAGCACCATGGGCCATCCCCAGACCCCGCACAGACCACTCACTGCCAACAAGTTGTCGGACCACAGAGGCTGTAGAGATTCAGCACTGCCTGGAAAGTAGGGTCTAGCTTCCTTTGTAATTTGTGCTTTATTTTCATTTATTTTCTTTGATTCTATTTTATTAATTGCCTTATTTTAATTTTTATGTACGTACCATATATATTTCTTATTTTTAAACTCATGGTACTTTAATTGTGTTTGTTATTTTGGGATTTAGAATCTTTTAACAAGGAGGCCAAAATAATCTGGTGTTTTCTTTTTGGGGGGGAGAGGGAAGTTGTTATGGTGTTTCTTGGTTTTTCTTTTTCTTCCTTCGTTCTTTTCTGGAAAAAATAATGAGATGGAGAAATTCAACTCCATAAAATAACAGGGGGTAGTATTCACAGCCAGGAAGTCCATCAATACAAATATATGATGTCTAACTACAGTTTAAAACAATGATTATAAATATAGCATCTGGGCTAGAAAAAGAGCACAAAAGAAAACTAGAGCATCCCTTACTGTAGAAATAAAAGAACTAAAATTTAGTCAGGCCAACGTTAAAAATGCTATAACTGAGATGCAGTCCCAAGTAGAAGCCTTAAAAACAACGAAAGTTATGGACCACAGAGGCAGACATAGGGAACTCAGCCACTTATTAAAACCATAACATTCATATCTTAGGAAACTCAGAAGATGAAGAGAGAGAACAGGTGGGCCTTGCTCATCCATTAGAAACGACAAATACCCACCATTTGCTTCAACGTGGATGTAACTGGAAGGTATTATGCTGAGTGAAGTAAGTCAATTGGAGAAGGACAAACATTGTATGTTCTCATTCACTTGGGGAATATAAATAATAGTGAAAGGGAATATAGGGGAAGGGAGAAGAAATGTGTGGGAAATATCAGAAAGGGAGACAGAACATAAAGACTCCTAACTCTGAGCAACGAACTAGGGGTGATGGAAGGGGAGGAGGGCAGGGGTGGATGTGAATGTGTGACGGGCACTGAGGGGGGCACTTGACGGGATGAGCACTGAGTGTTATTCTGTATGTTGGCAAATTGAACACCAATAAAAAGTAAATTTATTATTTGAAAGAAGAAAGAAAAAGAAGAAAGAAAGAAGAAAGAAAGAAAGAAAGAAAGAAAGAAAGAAAGAAAGAAAGAAAGAAAGAAAAAAGAAAGAAGAAAGAAAGAAAGAAATAGGGGCACCTGAGTGGCTCAGTCAGTTAAGCTTCTGCCTTAAGTCAGATCATGATCCAGTTCCCAATGTAGGCTCCCTGTTCAGCAGGGAATCTGCTTCTCCCTGTCCATCTGCCCCTCTCACTCATGGTTTTTCTCTCCTCTCTCTCTCTCTCAAATAATTAACATCTTTGAAAAATAAAAAAAAAAAAACACACAAGGAAGAGAAATCTCCCATGTAGAAGAATTTCAAACAATTTGTGCAGACATTCCACCCTCAAGTTGGTGAGCATAGCTTCCCACTCTTACGTGTGGAATACATATAGTAACTTCCCTCTACAAAATATATTATAAAAAACTTAAAATAATAATGATAATATAATGATAATAATAATAATAATAGGAAGAAGAAGAAGAAGAAGAAGAAGAAGAAGAAGAAGAATCACTTAACTATGGAGAAAGATGACAAACACTACCTCAGCAAGATGATCAGATCGATACCAAGACTGATAAATCATGTTGATAGTATCTATCCTTTATATGATATAATAAAAATGGCAGTATATCTCTGTATATAATCCACAAAAACAGTTCAATCATGAGATAAACAACAGACATGTCTCAACTGAGGGAAATTTTACAAAATACTCTACTTCTCAAAGTGTTCCAGTGCAACAACAACAAGGAAAGGCTGAAAGACTGTCACAATCCAGAGGAGCCTAAGAAAACAGGAGGACAAATGGAATGTCATATGAGGGGTGGTAACTTAGCAAAAACTAAGGAAATCTGAATAAAGTATCGTCTTTGGTTAATGCGAATATTTTAATATTGATTCATTAGCTAATATTTGTACCGTATTGATATAAGATATCAATCATTGGAGAAACTGAGTGCAAGTGCATGCAAATGCTCTGTACTATCTTCTCAATTTCCCTATAAATCATTGTTTCTTTCCTAATAAATAAGATTTATTTTGAAAATTGACTTAAATGAATCAGGCTCCAAGTGTGAAGACATTTTAAGAATAGTTGAATTAACTTTTGCCTTATTCTTAAAGAGTTCCTTTGATGGAAACAAAGTAAGAATTTTATATCAGAAGGAAAGAAAAACACTTATGAACACGTATAATGCCTCCTCAACCTGAAAAGCAGGAACAGATAATAAATAGCAAAAATCAGATAAAAATACTTCTATTATAATAGACACCATATTGCAAGTGCATTTAAAATTAGCAATGCATAACATTTATTTCCTTGACATTTGTCTTCCAAAGAGTTCAAAGTGTGTCAGTGTCAGTTGAAACAGGGGAAGAATCTCAGGGAAGGATCCTTCACATAATAATAGGACCATTGGTAATAATGTCTCTCAGTTCTTTCCAAATCCATAAAGATGCATTTCTTGAGGAGTGACTGAGCTGTGAAGAAAGAGGTGAGAAACCCTCATCCCTCTGAATTAATTGTGTCAGAATATTTTAACCATAGTACTACGGATAGTAAATTATCCTTATTAACAGGAAATACGTCTCACATTGGAATCTGAGCAATCAGATGGGCAGAGAAAAAAGGCTTTGACTGGCTCTTCATCTTTTAAAGATAAAGGAGAGTTTTTCTATGTACAAAGTCAGTTGTCAAGATAGCCTTAGGGAATGAGTCTGCAGCATCAAATCCCGATGCACAGCCGGTATGCCCGCACCCCAGGTCTCCCTGATCCCAAATCCCTGGGCCTGTCCCCCAACAGACCCTGCCAAGTTGAGGTCATTTGCAATTGCTCTCTCAGGAGCTCCGGGGAAGGGGGAAAGAGCTAGATAGGATGGGAGGGGACGCAAGGAGGCCAAGAAAATGAAGGTCTTTCCTCTTTAAGTTCAGGGTTCGAACAGGTCCATCCATCCCAGGCCCCTGTGAAGAAGAGGTAAAATTTACATTACTTCAGTTACAGGAAAAAAACAAAAGTTTGCAGCTTAATGTCCTAGAAAGCCCTACAATAGAATAAGAACTGAGCCCACCCCAAGGGCTGGAAGCGCCTATTAGAATGAGAACAGAGGTCAATGTCCTTGAAGGCCCCATATCAAAATGTAAACAGAACTTGAGGAATTACTCCAGCCCTTCTGGAGGTCTCTGAGACAAGTCCTAAAAACTAAGCAAAAACCCACCACGAGGTCCAAGTCCCTGCTCCTCTGTGTCGGGTGAACTTGGACGCAAACTCGAGTTTGGAAATCAACCCTTGTGTGTTTGCATCAGTGTCAGCTCCATAGTGGTTTCTCGGATTCACAATCTTGGGCACAACACCCCCATGTCCCCTCCCACCTGGGCTGAACCCCTATCCCCTCCCACCCAGGCTGACACTCAGTCACCTCCCAGCCCACAACAGCTGGGCACAGGCCCTCACACAGGTGTCACGGGCATGGTGGGCACTCCCGCCATGCCCGGCCTCCCAGAGGAAGGAAGGAGGTTTCGGCAGGACACACTCCCATGGTGGCCCCAGGGCTCCCTGCCCAGCACGGCAGCTCGTGAGAAGTCGGGGTCTGTTTCCCTGACGCCTGCTCCTCCTCCCCAGTTTTCCCACAGGAAATGAAGGAGGAGGCCCTGGTCTCCTCCAGGGACATCACGCAGGTAGACTTGGACTTCAACAGGACGTTCGGCAGCCACACCATATTTTGGGATGGCTAGGGGGTCAGGTGAGGCTGCTGGGCCAGGGGGATTCGGGGCCCTGAGGGAGGCCCGGGTCCTTCCGGGTAGGGAAAATGGGGCTTCTGAGGCCGGGGGAGCAATAGAAGCCAAAAACACACTGCTCCATGGTAGGATGTTGGGGATGACTCCCGTGCCCACACTCCCGATGCCTCGGGGATGAGGAACCCAGTAGGATGGGGCCTTCAGGTGTTGCCATGGGAGCTGAACACCAAAGGGGAGAGGGACGGCCTCCTGAGAAGCAGGGGATGGGGTGTGGGACGTGGGGGGAGGAACCGAACCTGGAGGCCAGGCTGCATGGCCGCTGCTGGAGCAGGACAAACATCAATCCCATGAGGGTCAGACGGGCCAGAGTGACACCCACTCTCGATGCTTTATATTATTCTAAATTCTATGCATTTAATTTGAGACAATTTGCAATTTGAAAACATACATAGTATAATGATCCCCAGATAATGCTGCTGGTCCAGCCAGGGCAGGGGCAGGTGTCACTGCAAACCCCAGACTAGTCGCCTTTAACTGTAGACGTCTCCTTGTGCATCTTAGAGGAAGGAGATGCCCTGTGTCCGCAGGCCCCCCACGACATCCCCCTCATTCCCCACTCCCACACCATCCCCCTACATCATCATCTCCATTGGCATCCCACCTACACCATCCCCCTCAAACCCACACAGCCCCACACAATCCCCACTCACACTATACCCCAACACCATCACCCCTACACCATCCCCCACACTCCACCACCATCATAACCTTGCTTCCACACCATCCACCACCACACCATCAGCCCTCAGCAAGGACCCGGTACAGGTGCCCCCTGTGGGACATGCTCAGCCTCCCCAGGTTTCTCTGGATACCCTGCTCCCATCAGAAGCCTGGGTGTCCCATAGAATACCCAGGGGTTACAGGGAGGAGGGAAGACAGGGAACCCCCAACAGGGTGAGTACAGGTGAGTGGTGCAGAGGACCCACTGTGCCCTGCCTCCGCCCACTGTCCCTCATTTAGCATACACACCCCGCAGGACACCAGCCCCTAACCCATGGGGATCTGGGCTGGCCTGGCCTTGGGCTCTGTGAGGGTTGGGGTGATTTGAGCCTCCGCCCCAGGCCCAACACAAAGACTAATGGGACCCAGCCCACATGGCCCTGGCCAGCCCTGGATTCTGGCCCTGGGCTGAGCGAGCCCTCTCACAGCTGAATGTTGACTCCTGGACCCTGGGGTAGGATGGTGGGCCCCACCCACACCCACACCAGGAGGCAGACTCCTCCAGGTGCTGGGGCACCAGGGAGCCTGAGGCCGGGTTCCAGCTGCCCTGTTGGGACCCAGCGCAGAAGCCCATGAGTTGCAGGTCCATGTCAGCTCTGCTGTCCTCAGAACCATCTCTCAGACTGAAACCTCCGGACACACACCCCCACCCAGAGTCCACACATGCTCCCAGGTGGGGGACTCCAGCACCCACCCCCCAACCCATGTCATTCTTGCCCTCCCCTAAAGGACAGAAAGGTCTCCCTCCCCAGGGGAAGGCTCTGAGCTCTGAGCCCGTTTGCTGTAGAAAGTCAATAAAGTGTTGTGGTGTGAAAATGCACAGCCAGCCCGTTTCTGTGTCTCCCAGAACACTGTTCATGGGGCATGGAGAGACCCCCAGAGAGGAGGACGGGGTACCACCTAGGCCCCACCAGCCCCTGCAGGGGCGCCGCCAGCAACACCCAGCTGACATCCCAACGTGCCTTCCACTGGACCAGATGCCGGGGTCAAGACGCAACAGACTTTACTGGGACTCAGGCTACGCCCCGCGGGCCAGGAGGGCCTGGGACAGAGTGACAGCCAGGAAGCCTCAGGTCACCAGGGTCTGTGCAAAGCGACCCGGAGGTCTGTGCTCCCTCTGTACAGGAGGCTGTGGCTGGCTGGGTGTGGGGCACTTCCTCCCCTCACTGCATTCGCTTGACTGTGTGCCTGGGGCAGAGAGGGCCTGCAGGGCGGTCAGCATGGCCCTAGAAGGGATGTCAGGACAGTAGGCCCTTGTGTTGTGCCCAACATTATGAATCTGAGAAACCACTGAGGAGCCAACACCATTGCAAACTCCCAAGGATTTCTTTACAAGCTGGAGCTTGTGTCCAAGTGCACCCGACACAGCAGAGCAGGGACTTGGACCCCGAGACTAAAAGGCGTAGCAGCTTTATAAGGGCCAGTGGCCCATGGGATATGCAGAAAGTTGCACAGTCATGTCAGCTCACACGCAGGTGGCCGATTGAATTACACCTTACCCTATAGTATCCACTTGAGCTGGCCTATTGCTTTGGTCAGAATCGGCGCACAGATTTGGCGGGCACAAAGCGGGGTTACATTGTTATGAGCTGATTTCTGATTAGGGTGTGTTGAGCAGCCTGACTAGGGTGGGGCAGCGCCTTAAGCAACAATCAGGTCATGTCAGGGTCATAGGGGAAGTGCGGGTGTAGCACAAAATGGAATCAGTCCTGCTCTGTGTGCCCAGGGGTAGGAGATTTTTGTTAAATTTCCTGGGTCCCACACTTGCAGCTCATGCACCTGGGCCACCCGCACCAGGTGGACTCAGCCTGCACACCTTGTGGTGCTGGATAACTCACACCAGCATATGGAGGGCATCCTCCTCACCCTAGTGAGTAGGGGCTGGGTGAGCATGGGTCTCGGCCTGAAGGCCAGGCAGCACAGCAGACTGAAGAACCCCAGCCCCATCCCCACCCCGACTCCCACACACAGGCAGCCCCAGGGCTCCCGCCATGGGCAACCGGCTCCTCAGGAGCTCCCCCCAGAGCGTCCCGAAGGTCTGGCTCCCTGCTGGCGAGGCATCAGGGAGAATAGAAGCACCCGGCACCTGGTGGGACCCACTGCAGGTCATGAGAATGTGGTTGAGCCGGAATTTCCAGCTCAGCTGACCCTCCAGCTGAAAGTCATTGCACCAGCGAGCACAGGGTCAGCCAGGAGACCCCAGCTAGCTGCCCAGATCCAGCACCAGAAATGATGTTGTGCCAACCATTTCGGCATTTGGGTGACCCAGCCAGAGGATCCGATAGCTGCACGTGATAGCTGCATGTGATAGACACACACACACCCTAAAACCAACAAAAGTCAGAATCCCCCCAATGTTGTCAAAAAGTAGCCGGATGATTCCATACACGATGCTATTCCCCAAAAGGATACATGAAAGATGGTATAGGGGATCCCTGGGTGGCGCAGCGGTTTGGCACCTGCCTTTGGCTCAGGGCGCGATCCTGGAGACCGGGGATCGAATCCCACATCGGACTCCCGATGCATGGAGCCAGCTTCTCTCTCTGCCTGTGTCTCTGCCTCTCTCTCTCTCTCTGTGACTATCGTAAATAAATAAATAAATAAAATTAAAAAAAAAAAGAAAGATGGTATAAACCACGACTGCAGAGGTGTCAGAGGGACGGAGATGTGCCTGGTGGGTTCCAACAAGAGGCCCAGAGGGGAAGGAAGCATCCTATGGAGGGGGGGGGGCCCTCCTTGGAAAGGACACCAGGTCCCTGTGAAGGTTACAGAGGGTGAAATCTGTCCTCCTCCATTTCAGCTTCTGGTTTTCCTCCTAAATGCCATTTTCCTCAATGAAAATAGCAAAAATTTATTTTATGTTTTTAAATTTCTTTTTACAGGTGTCCAATTCATATGAATTCTTTCTTCAGCAAGGGTGTCATTCAGGAAAGAAGGAGAGATAAAGATTTCCCAGACAGACAAAGTATAAAGGAGTTCATGACCACTAAACCAGTCCAGTAAGGAATTTTAAGAGGGATTCTTCTAGTGGGGGAAATAGAGACCAAAAGCAACAAAGACTAGAAAGGACCAGAGAACGTCACCAGAAACACCAACTCTACCAGTAACACAAAGGCAATAAGTTCATATTTTTCAATAATCACTCTGAATGCTGATAGAAAAATTGCTCCAATCAAAAGATATAGGGTATCAGAGTAGCTTAAAAAACAGGATCCGGGATGCCTGGGTGGCTCAGGGGTTGAGCCTCTGCCTTTGACTCAGGCTGTGATCCTGGAGTCTGGGATCCAGTCCCATATTGGGCTCCTGGTGGGGAGCATGCTTTTCTCTCTGCCTAATTTTCTGCCTCTCTCTCTCTCTCACTCCCTCATAAATAAAATCGTTATTAAAAAAACAAGATCCATCTGTATGCTGCCTACAAGATGCTCACGTTAGACCTATAGACACCGGGAGATTGAAAGTCAGGGGATGGAAAACCATCTATCACGGTAATGGATACCATACGAAAGCTGGAGGACCCATACTTATATCAGTCTAACTAGATTTGAAACCAAACCCTGGGGGACACCTGGTGGGTCAGTGGTTGAGCATCTGCCTTCGGCGCAGGGTGTGATCCTAGGATCCCAGGACCGAGTCCCACATCGGCCTCCCTGTGTGGAGCCTGCCTCTCCTTCTGCCTATGTTTCTGCCTCTGCTGCTCTGTGTGTCTCTCATGAATAAATAAATAAAATATTTACATTTCAAAAAAGAAAGAACAAATACTGTAAGAAGAGATGAAGAAGGGCATTATTTCATAATTAAAAAGACTATCAAGATGAAACAACTAAATATTTATGCTGCCAACATGGGGGTACCTAAATATAGAAACCAATTAACAACAAACTTACAGGAACTCACTGATAATAATACAATGACAGAGGATTTTCACACCCACTTATGGCAATGGACCGATCATCTATACAGAAAATCAACAAGGGAACAATAGCCTTGACACACTGGAACACAGGGACTCAACAGATATAGTCTGAACATTTCAACCTAAAGCAGAGTACACATTCCTTTCAAGTGCACATGGGACATTCTCCAGAACAGGTCATATCATGGGCCACAAATCAGCCCTAAACAGGTACAACAGGTACAAGAAGGTTGATATCACACCCTGTACGTTGTCAGACCACGACGCTATGAAACTCGAAGTCGACAGTAAGAAAAAATTTGGACAGACCAAAAATACGTTGAGTTTATGATCATCCTACTAGAGAATGGAGCAACCAGGAAATTAAAGAGGAAATTTAAAACAAACGAAAATGAAAACATGTTTCTCCAAGCCTCTTGGATGCAGCAAAGGCAGTCCTAAGAGGGAAGTACATATCAATACAGGCCTACCTCAAGAAACAAGAAGTCTCCAATACACAGCCTAACCCTACACCTTAAGGACCTGGAAAAGAAATAGAAAACAAAGCCTAAAGCTTATAGAAGAGGGGAAAAATAGAGATGAGAGCAGAAATAAACAATACAGAATCAACGAAGCAGTAGAATGGAATAACGAAACAAAGAGATGATTCTTCAAAATAATTAATAAATTGAATCAAGCCCTAGCCAGCCTTATCAACAAGAAAAGAGAAAAGACCTAAATAAATAAAATCACAAATGAGAGAAGAGAGATCACAATCAACACCAGAAAAATAAGACAACTATAAGAGAACACTATGAAAGATTATACGCTAACAAACTGGGAGACCTGGAAGAAATGGACAAATCCCTAGAAATGTCAAACGAGGAAACCTAAATAGGAGGAAATAGAAAATGTGAACAGACATATAAAAGCAAAGGAATTGAATCAGCAAGGCACTTGGGTGCCTCAGTGGTTGAGCATCTGCTTTGGCTCAGGTCATGATCCCAGGGTCCTGGGGGATCATGTCCCACATCAGGCTCCCTGCATGGAGCCTCATTTTCCCTCTGCCTATACCTCTGCCTCTCTGTGTCTCTCATGAATACATAAATAAAATCTTTAAAAAAGAACAAAGATAAAAAAGAGAATGGTCCCAAATAAAATCACAAAGGAAAAGAGAAATAACAACCAACACTAGAGAAATACAAACGATTATAAGAGAACATTATGAAAAATTATATGCCAGCAACCAAGAACCTGGAAGAAATAGATCAATTACTGGAAATATATAACATAGCAAAAATGAAGAAGGAAGAAATAAGAAACTTGAACAGACAGATAACCAGCAAAGAATTTGAATCAGCATTCAAGGATCTCCCGACCGTAGATGCTTAGATCAATAGAACAGAATGGAAAGCCGAAACAAGATACAAACCTGTAACTCTATGATCCATTAATCGACAACAAGGCAGGAAGGAATATCCAAAGTCACAAAGACAGTCTCTTCAACAAACCCTAACCCTGACCGCAGGATAAGAACAAATGGTGTTGGGAAAACCAGGCAGCCACATGCAGAAGAATGAAACTGGACCACTTTCTTATACGATATATATAAAAAATAAATTCAAAATGGATGAAAGACCTAACTGTGAGACCTGAAACCATACAAAGAAGAAAAGATAGGCAGCAACATCTATGACATTGGCCATTGGATCCTCTTTCTAGATATGCCTCTGAGGTGAGGGAAACAAAAGCAAAAATACTATTGGGACTTCATCAAATTGAAAAGTTTCTGCAAAGTGAAGGAAACAACCAAAGCTAAAAGGCAACATACAGGAGGAGGGGCAAGATGGCGGAAGAGTAGGGTCCCCAAGTCACCTGTACCCACCAAATTACCTAACTAACCTTCAAATCATCCTGAAAATCTACGAATTCGGCCTGAGATTTAAAAAGACACCAGATCGAATGCTACAGTATGAAAAGTTTGCGCATCTATCAAGGTAGGAAGACGGGGGAAAAGAAATAAAGAAACAAAGGGCATCCAAGGGGAGGGGTCCTGCGAAGATCCAGGCTATGGCCACAGCGAGTGCCTCCCAGTCAGGAGAGCTCTGTCCCAGAGAAGCAGGAGCTGAACCAACCTTCCAGGGTGGAATTGGGCCCGCAGGGAGTCAGCGCAGGACCTTGGAGGGCGGGGATGCCCTCGGGCTCCCTGGGACACTAACAGACACCTGCATTCCCAAGAGAGTCCACTGAGCTCACTAAGGGGTACACGGCAAATGCATTGACCCTGGAGCAGCTCCAAGGGGCTCGGGCGGTGGCTCTGTGCTGAAGGGGCTGCACGAACCTGGGAGGGGCTTGGCTGCGGCGCCTAGGGCAGAGGAAAAGGCTCCGGGCAGAGGGGGCTGTGAGGCTCCAGGAGCAGCTCAGTGGGGCTGGGGAGGCGGTTTGGTGGAGAGGCGGCTGCACGGCCGGGAGCTCGAATCCAACAGTGCAGGCCCCGGAGGACAGGACTCCGGTACACAGCCCAGGATCTGGCCTCGCCCGAGACAGGCAGAGGCCGGGGGGGCCCAGGACCACAAGGACCCTCCTGCCCAGAGCTGAGCAGATCAGAGGCCCTGCCCCGGAGCCTCCTGAACTGTCAGACGGACTGCTCCGGAGTAACTGGGGGGGCTGAATCCAGGTTTCCAGAGCTGGCCTCTGCCCCTGGGATTGTTCCTCCTGGGGTCTCACGGGGTTAACAACCCCCACTGAGCCCTGCAACAGGCAGGGGGCAGATCAGCTCCCCAAAGGGCTAACACCTGAAAATCAGCATAACAAGCCCATCCCCCAGAAGACCAGCTAGACGGACAAGTTCCAGGGGAATTCAAGGGACTTAAAGTATACAGAATAAGAAGATACTCCCCAATGTTTTTTTTTCATTTCTGATTGCTTCCCCCAACCTTTTCCCCCTTTCTTTCTTTTTCTTTCTCTTTTTATTCTCTTTTTTCCTTCTTTCTTCCTTTATTCTTTTTTCTTTCTCTTTTCTTTCCTTCTTTCTCTCCTCTATTTTTCTCCTTTTCCCAATACAACTTGTTTTTGATCACTGTGCACTGAGCAAAATGACTAGAAGGAAAACCTCACCTCAAAAGAAAGAATCAGAAACAGTCCTCTCTCCCACAGAGTTACAAAATCTGGATTACAATTCAATGTCAGAAAGCCAATTCAGAAGCACTATTATACAGCTACTGGTGGCTCTAGAAAAAAGCATAAAGGACTCAATAGACTCATGACTGCAGAATTTAGATCCAATCAGGCAGAAAGTAAAAATAAATTGAATGAGATGCAATCCAAACTAAAAGTCCTAACGACAAGGGTTAACGAGGTGGAAGAACAAGTGAGTGACATAGAAGACAAGTTGATGGCAAAGAGGGAAACTGAGGAAAAAAGAGACAGACAATTAAAAGACCAGAAAGACAGATTAAGGGAAATAAACGACAGCCTGAGGAAGAAAACCTTACGTTTAATTGGGGTTCCAGAGGGCGTCGAAATGGACAGAAGTCCAGAATATGTATTTGAACAAATCCTACCTGAAAACTTTCCTAATCTGGGAAGGGAAACAGGCATTAAGATCCAGGAAATAGAGAGATCCCCTCTAAAATAAATAAAAACCGTCCAACACCTCCACATTTAATAGTGAAGTTTGCAAATTTCAAAGATAAAGAAAAGATCCTTAAAGCAGCAAGAGACAAGAAATCCCTGACCTTTATGGGGAGGAGCATTAGGGTAACAGAAGACCTCTCCACAGCGACCTGGCAGGCAAGAAAGGGCTGGCAGGATATATTCAGGATCCTAAATGAGAAGAACATGCAACCAAGAATACTTTATCCAACAAGGATCTCATTCAAAATGGAAGGAGAGATAAAGAGCTTCCAAGACAGGCAGGAACTGAAAGAATAAGTGACCTCCAAACGAGCTCTGTAAGAAATTTTAAGGGGGACTCTTAAAATTCCCCTTTAAGAAGAAGTTCAATGGAACAATCCACAAAAACAAGGGCTGAATAGATATCATGATGACACTAAACTCATATCTGTTGATAGTAACTCTGAATGTGAACGGGCTTAATGACCCCATCAAAAGGCGCAGGGTTTCAGACTGGATAAAAAAGCAGAACCCATCAATTTGCTGTCTAAAAGAGACTCATTTTAGACAGAAAGACACCTACAGCCTGAAAATAAATGTTTGGAGAACCATTTACCATTCAAATGGTCCTCAAAAGAAAGCAGGGGTAGCCATCCTTATATCAGATAAACTAAAATTTACCCCGAAGACTGTAGTGAGAGATGAAGAGGGACAGTAAATCATACTTAAAGGATCTATCCAACAAGAGGACTTAACAATCCTCAATATATTGCCCCATATGTGAGAGCTGCCAAATATTTAAACCAATTAATAACCAAAGTGAAGAAATACTTAGATAATAATACACTTATACTTGGTGACTTCAATCTAGTTCTTTCTACCCTCGATAGGTCTTCTAAGCACAACATATCCAATGAAACGAGAGCTTTAAATGATACACTGGACCAGATGGATTTCACAGAAATCTACAGAACTTTACATCCAAACTCAACTGAATACACATTCTTCTCAAGTGCACATGGAACTTTCTCCAGAATCGACCACATACTGGGGCACAAATCGGGTCTGAACTGATACCAAAAGATTGGGATTGTCCCCTGCATATACTCAGACCATAATGCCTTGAAAGTAGAACTAAGGTATCCCTGAGTGGTGCAGCAGTTTGGCGCCTGCCTTTGGCCCAGGGCGTGAATATGGAGACCCGGGATTGAATCCCACGTCGGGCTTCCGGTGCTAGAAGCCTGCTTCTCCCTCTGCCCGTGTCTCTGCCTCTCTTTCTCTCTCACTGTGTGACTATCATAAATTAAAATTAATAATAAAATAATGAAAAAAAGAAATTAGAACTAAATCACAACAAGAAGTTTGGAAGGAGCTCAAACACGTGGAGGTGAAGGATCATCCTGCTAAAAGACGAAACGGTCAACCAGGAAATTAAGGAAGGATTAAAAAGATTCATGGAAACTAATGAGAATGAACATACAACCGTTCAAAATCTTTGGGATGCAGTAAAAGCAGCCCTAAGGGGGAAATACATCACAATACGAACAGGTGCAGCCAATGTGGAAAACACTGTGGAGGGTCCTTGAGAAGTTAAAAAAAGGGGATCCCTGGGTGGTGCAGTGGTTTGGCACCTGCCTTTGGCCCATGTCGCGATCCTGGAGACCCGGGATGGAATCCCATGTCGGACTCACAGTGCATGGAGCCTGCTTCTCCCTCTGCCTGTGTCTCTGCCTCTCTCTCTGTGACTATCATAAAAAAAATTTATAAAAGATGTTAAAAATAGAGCTACCCTACGATTCCAAAATTGCAGAGCTAGGTATTTACCCCGAGGATACAAAAGTCGCTTAGTAGTTTCAAAGAGGGACACGCAGCCCAGTGTTTGTAGCAGCATTATCAACAAGAGCCAAACTGTGGATACAGCCCAGATGCCCATCGACTGATGAATGGGCAGAGACGATGTGGTAAATATACCCACTGCGACATCACTGGGTCATCAGAAGGGATGAAATGAAGCCATTTACAATGACGTGGGAGAAGTGGAAAGGACTTATGCTAAATGAACTCAGTCAGAGAAAGACAGATACCAAATACCATACAATTGCATTCAAATGTGAATTTTAAGAAACCAAACAAACTGGCAAAGGGGCAGAGGGGGGGATGACAGAAGCAAACAAAAAAAAAACACACTCTTTTTTTTTTTAATTTTTATTTATTTATGATAGTCACAGAGAGAGAGAGAGAGAGGCAGAGACACAGGCAGAGGGAGAAGCAGGCTCCATGCACCGGGAGCCCGATGTGGGATTCGATCCCGGGTCTCCAGGATCGCGCCCTGGGCCAAAGGCAAGCGCCAAACCGCTGCGCCACCCAGGGATCCCAAAAAACACACTCTTAACCACAGAGAATAAACTAATAAATACCAGAGATGTGGGGGGGATGGGGAATCAGGGGATGGGGATAGTGGAGGGCACCTGTGACCAGTACCAGGCATTCTATCCAAGGGTTGAATCACTATGTGGTAAGCCTGAAACTATATTATACTGTGTTAGAAACAGTAATTCAAGTTAAACTTTAAAATAATAATTGGTAGTATTGATGAAATATGTGTGCACTAGAGATAAAATCAGAAAGGCAACTGAAAATCCAAATAAAGAGTCTTTAGAGCCTCAAATACCCTCCTTAGCTCAGCTCAGGAGAATCCTGCCATGTCTATTCTGACTCCAACAGAAGCCTGTATTTTGATTCTCTGGGGAGGCCACTGACTTGGTGGAGTCAGGCTATCTTTGAACCCAAAACCTAAATAGAGTGCATAAATCTAAACTGCACAAGAGGGATCCCTGGGTGGCGCAGCAGTTTGGCGCCAGCCTTTGGCCCAGGGCGCGATCCTGGAGACAGGGGATCGAATCCCACATCGGGTTCCCAGTGCATGGAGCCTGCTTCTCCCTCTGCCTATGTCTCTGCCTCTCTCTCTTCCTCTCTCTGTGACTATCATAAATAAATTTAAAAAATTAAAAAAAAATTAAAAAAAATAAACTGCACAAGATACTAGGAGTCCCCGTGGAGGCACATGTCAAGATCCAAACTCTAACCATACACAGACATAACCCTAACCCTACACTTAATCATAATGTTAACCTAACCCTTAAACAAGACCCATCACTAATCGAAAACCAAACACAAACCCCAAGACCAAAACACATTCACTGAACCTTCCTGCCAACCCTCACGCTAACTCTTAATCCTATTATGAACTCTTCACCCTGACCTCTAACTTAAATCTAACCCGAACACTAACCTCTAACCCTAACCTTAAAATAAGGTATTCAAATCCTATTCCTAACCTTAACCTGTACCCTAACCTTAACCCTCTAATACTAATCCTATCTCATACCCCAAACTGTACCCTAACCCGTACCCTAAAACCAACCCCTAACCCACTCCCTAACCCTTTTCCAAAACCGTACCATGACCCTGACCTGACCCTAACCCTAACCCCTAACCAAACACTAACCCTAACCCTAGCCCTAACCCCTATCCTAAAAGTAACCCTCGCCCTAACCCTAAACCTAGCACTAACTTTAACTCTAACTCTTAACTCTAACCCCTAACCCTAACTCACACCCTAACCCCTAACCCTAACTGCAAACCTAAGCCCAACACTAACTCTAACCATAACCCTAACCCCAACTCCAAAACTCGTGCCTTAATCCCTAAAGCCTAAACCCTAACCTAACTCTAAATCCTATCCCTACCCCTAACCCACATCCTAACTCCTAGCCACTGACCCTTACCCTTATCCCTCACCCTCACCTCTAATCCATAACCATAAGCATAATCACTAACACCTAACATCTAACCTAAGGCTAATCACCAACTGCCTCCCCTCCCCTGACCCTACCATTCATTCTACTCATTCACTTACCCTGTGGTTCAGAGGAGTCCGTTCTGATATGGACGTGGCCCCCAACGGCGTCTCCAGAGTCCTCCAGGGGGTCCTGAGGAAGCCAGGCTCCTGTGAGTGCGGACATGGCCCCAAGTGTTCCTGTGTCATAGTCAGTGGGTCCAGAAGACGCCAGGTCTCCTGTCACTGTGGACTATGCTTCACATCCTCTGGAAGCCTCACAGCAAGTCCTCAGGAGTCTGGGGGCTCCTGTCAGCCTAGACATGGCCTCACATCCCCCAGAAAACTCACTGTGGGTCCTGATGAAGCTGTGGGCTCCTGTCAGCATAGACGCAGCCCCATATTTCCCGAAGCCAAAGTACAGGTCCTGAGGAGGACAGGGGTCCTGTCAGTGTTGACGTGGCCCCACATTTTCCTCAAGCCTCACCATAAGACCTGAGGAGGCTGGGGGCTCCTGTCAGCATTGACAGGGCTCCAAATCTTCCCAAAACTTCACAGAGTGTCCTGAGAAGGCCGGAGATTCCTGTCAGTGTGCATGCGGCACTCACATCTTTCTTAAGCCTCACCAGAGGCCCTGACAAGGCTGGGGTCTTCTGTCCGCATGGACGCATACCCATATTTCCCAAAGACTAGACCAGGGGTCCTGAGGAAGTCAGCATCCTGTTGTGTGGACATGACCACACGTACTACCAAAATGTCACTGAGGGTACTGAGGAGGCCGTGGCTCCTGTCACTCTGAATGTGGCCGCCAGCTTCCAGAAGCCTCAACTTATATCCTGAGGGGTCTGGGAGTTTCTGCCAGAGTGGACACGGTGCCACATCTTCCTGAAGCCTCCCCGCGGGTCCTGAGGTGGCCCAGAGGCTCCTGTCAGCGTGGATGCGGGCCCACAATTTCCTGAAGCCTCCCCGCGGGTCCTGAGGTAGCTCAGGGTTTCCTATCAGGGTGTATGTGGGCCAACATCTTCCTGAAGCCTCACCGAGGGTCCTGAGAGGACCGGGGCTCCTCTCAGCGTGAACACGGCCCAATATCCCCCTTTAGACTCCCTGCGCGTCCTGAGGAGGCTGTGGCTGATCAGGGTGGACGCGTCCCCATGTCTTCATCAGGCTTCCCCAGCACAGGCTGGCTCCTATTAGTGCAGGCAGATGAGGCCTACTGCACATGCGGGCACCCTGGGTGAGGCCTGGGCTTGAGCGCCCCCTTTGCGATGCTAGGCGCTGCAGGAGGCTGTGCAGGAGGCGGCTTGCTGGTGCAGGGGGCCACACCTGCCTCCTTCCAGGCTCCAGCTGTGGCCTGTTAGCATTGGAAACGTCTCACTGAAAAGGAGTCCAACACCCGGCTTCCCCAGAAATACTTAAGGACAAGGAATTGGAGCCCACAGACTGCAAAATGAAATGTGGACCAGACTTTAGCAAGTCCTGCAAAATTCACTCAACTCCCTTCCACTGTGGGTGGGACTGCGGGCTGGTGCAGCCGCCCTGGAAACAGTGTGGAGGCTCCTCAGGAAGTTACAAATACAGACGCCCTGCGACCAGCTGGTGCAGGGCCTGGAGCTGACTCCGAAGATACAGATACAGTGAGACTCAGGGCACCTGCACCGCAATGTCCACAACAGCCAGGTCCACAGTAGCCACACTGTGTGAGGTATCTCGGTGCCCTCAGGCAGATGATGAATAAAGAGGATGGGAGATAGATGATGGTCATAGAGAGAGGAATGGTGCTCAGGTATCAAAGAGAAGGAGATCTTGCCATTTGCAATGATGTGGATAGAACTAGAGAAATCATGTTAAGTGAAATAAGTCAGTCGGGAAAGAGAATGACTGTGGGGTGTCATTCATAGGTGGAATTAAAGAAGCAAAGCAGATGAACATCTGTGAAGGGAAGGAAAAACAAATAAGATGAAAACAGATGCAGGAAATACAGACTCTTAATTATAGGAAACAAACTGAGGGTCGCTGGAGGGTAGGGGACGGGTGAGGGGATCACAGGGGACCGGCATGAAGGAGGGCACGTGATGTCACGTGCACTGCTGTTATCTCCAACTGGTGAATCCCTGAATTCTTCCTCTGAAAGTATAATACACTATCCATTAATTAATTGGGTTTAAATTAAATTAAGTTAAAAAAATCAGTTGTATCAGAGCACAATTCCTTCTAGAATCTCTGTTCTGCTCCTTCAGCTTATGCCGGGACCACCTCCCTTGTGTCTGGTTTGTTTAAGTAGGCTCCATGCCTCATCCATGGCCCAGCCCCCGGCTAGAACTCACGACCCCGACCCCGAGATCAGGACGGGAGGTGAGGTCAGGTGTCGAATGCTTAACTGACAGCCAGCCAGGGGCGCGAGAACAACACTGCTATATCCTGTGTCTCTGTGACATCGTTTGAAATAGGAAAGTGCCATGTCCCTCTCTGGCCTGCTCCTCCAATACTGATTTGCTGTCCGGGGTCATTTTGGGGGGCGGATGGATGTTATGGTTTTTTTTTTCCTATTTCTAAGATCTGCGACCATGATTTTGATTGGAATGACATTGAAACTGAGGGTGGCTTCAGGAACTGCGGACATTTTCACAAGATGAAGCTCCCACCCCTGAGCCCAGGAAGGCCTCCCAGAGCCTGGTATGGCTCAGTGCACAAGTCTTGTGTTCCTTTGTTTCTGTCTCATTATTTGTTCTCTGTGATGCTCCTGAGAAGGGAGTCACGTCCTTCATTTCCTTCCTGAGTGCTCATTGTCGGGATACAGCAAGGCTATTCTGCTGTGTAGGGTCAGTTTGTGTCCCCTGACTTTACTGAACTCACTCCTTAGTTCTAACAGGCTTGGTGGAGGCTCTCGACTTTCCTGTTTCTAGTACCACGTCCTCAGCATACAGGGACAGTGTGAGTTCCCCTTCCAGTTGTGGAACCTTTGCTGTTTACAGCTTAATGTCCTAGAAAGCCCCACAATAGAATAAAAATTGAGTCCAGGCAAAGGGCAGGAAGCCCCTATTAGAATGAGAACAGAGCTCAATGCCCTAGAAGGCCCCATATCAAAATGTAAACAGAACTTGAGGAATTGCTCCAGCCCTCCTGGAGGTCCGGAGATCAGCACTTAAAACTAAGCTAAAACCCACGTCGGGGTCCAAGTCCCTGCTCCG
This sequence comes from Canis lupus baileyi, assembly GCF_048164855.1. Classification (NCBI taxonomy): domain Eukaryota; kingdom Metazoa; phylum Chordata; class Mammalia; order Carnivora; family Canidae; genus Canis; species Canis lupus. The sequence continues at coordinate 52,746,707 of NC_132860.1, forward strand.
CTATGTCGGGTGTACTTGGATACAAGCTCGAGCTTGTAAATAAACCCTCGTGTGTTTGCATTGGTGTCGGCTTCTCGGTGGTTTCTCGGATTCGCAATCTTGGGCAAAACAGTCTGAGAAAAAAAAACAAAACCAAAAGAAGCTTGGACACAGGCAGAGTAAAAGCAGGGTTCTGAGAGAAGCAGTGGAGACTCAGGGTGTTGGCAGGTCTTTTGTGTAGTCCCTTGCAGATGGGGGGTGGGGTGGGGGGGGTGGGGGGATGCTCAGCCCCAGAGCCAGAGGACTCAATGTCCCCACCCACATCCCGCCCATCAGGAGAGTCTCAGGGAGCAGCACAGCGCCGCCCACTGGAGGCCAGAGGCGCTGACGCCCACCCTGCCTCTGACCCCACAGTTGCATCTCCCAGGCAGATGTGCACCTAAGAATCAGCGCCATGGCCCATCCCGAGACCCTGCACAGACCACTCACTGCCACCAAGTTGTCGGACCACAGAGGCTGCAGAGCTTGAGCTCTGCCTGGAAAGTAGGGTCTAGCTTCCTTTGTACTTTGTGCTTTATTTTCATTTATTTTCTTTGATTCTTTTTTATTAATTGCCTTATTTTAATTTTTATGTATGTACCTTATATATTTCTTATTTTTACTATTATGGTACTTTAATTGTGTTTCTTATTTTGGAATTTAGAATCTTTAACAAGCAGGCCAAAATAATCTGGTGTTTTTTATTTTGGGAGGGTAGTTGTTATTGTTTTTCTTGGTTTTCCTTTTTCTTCCTTCTTTTATGGAAAAAATAATGATATGGAGAAATTCAACTCCATAAAATAACTGAGGTAGTACTCACAGCCAGGAAGTTCATCAATACACATATATGATATCTAATTACAGTTTAAAACAATGATTATAAAGGTAGCAGCTGGGCTGGAAAAAGAGCACAGAAGAAAACTAGAGAATTCCTACTGTAGAAATAAAAGAACTAAAATCTAGTCAGGCCAATGTTAAAAATGCTATAACTGAGATGCAGTCCCAAGTGGAAGCCTTCAAAACAAGAAAGGTTATGGACCACAGAGGCAGACATAGGGAACTCAGCCACTTATTAAAACAATAACATTTATATCATAGGAGACTCAGATGATGAAGAGAGAGAAAAGGTGGGCCTTGCTCAGCCATTAGAAAAGACAAATGGCCACCATTTGATTCAACGTGGATGGAACAGGAAGGTATCATGCTGAGTGAAGTAAGTCAATCGGAGAAGGACAAACATTGTATGTTCTCATTCACTTGGGGAATATAAATAATAGTGAAAGGGAATATAGGGGAAGGGAGAAGAAATGTGTGGAAAATATCAGAAATGGAGACAGAACATAAAGACTCCTAACTCTGAGAAATGAACTAGGGGTGATGGAAGGGGAGGAGGATGGGGGTGGGGGTGAATGGGTGACGTGTACTGAGGGGGGCACTTGACGGGATGAGCACTGGGTGTTATTCTGTATGTGGGCAAATTGAACACCAATAAAAAGTAAATTTATTATTAGAAAGAAAGAAAGAAAAAGTGGCATCTGGGTGGCTCAGTCACTTAAGCTTCTGCCTTAGGCTCAGATCATGATCCAGGTCCCAAGGCAGGCTCCCTGAAGCAGGGAACCTGCTTCTCCCTCTCCATCTACCCCTCTCACTAATGGTTTTTCTCTCCTCTCTCTCTCAAATAAATAAATAACATCCTGAAAAAGAAACAAACAGAAGGAAGAGAAATCTCCCATGTATTAGAATTTCAAAGAAGTTGTCCAGACATTCCACCCTCAAGTTGATTAGCATAGCCTCCCACTCTTTTGTGTGGAATACACATAGTAACTTCCTTCTACAAAATATAATATGAAAATCTTAATATAAAAATAAAAATAATAATAATAATAATAATAATAATAATAAAATCACTTTACTATGGAGAAAGCTGACAAACACTACCTCAGCAAGATGATCAGATCAATACCAAGACTGATAAATCATGTTGATAATATCTATCCTTTATATGATATAATAAAAATGGCAGTATATCTCTGTATATAATCCACAAAAACAGTTCAATGATGAGATAAACAACAGACATGTCCCAACTGAGGTAAATTTTACAAAATACTCTACTTCTCAAAGTGTTCCAGTTCAACGACAACAAGGAAAGGCTGAAAGACTGTCACAATCCAGAGGAGCCTAAGAAAACACGAGTACAAATGGAATGTGATATGAAGGATAGTAACTTAGCAAAATCTAAGGAAATCTGAATAACGTATGGTCTTTGGTTAATGCGACTATTTTAATATTGATTCATTAGCTAATATTTGTACCGGACTAATATAACACCACAATCATATCCCTGCCCCACACCATCCACCACCACACCACCGGCCTCCAGCAAGGACCCAGTGCAGCTGCCCCCCTGTGGGACATGCTCAGCCTCCCCAGGGTTCTCTGGATACCCTGCTCCCATCAGAAGCCCGATTGTCCCATAGAGAACCCAGGGCTTGCAGGGAGGAGGGAAGGCAAGGATCCCCGAAATGGTGGGTGCAGGTGAGTGGTGCAGAGGACACATTGGGCCCTGCCTCCGCCCTCTGTGCCTCCTGGAGTTCGGCACACCCTGCACAGGACACCAGCCCCTAACCCAAAGGGACCTGGGCTGACCTGGCCCCGCGCTCTGTGGGGGCTGAGGTGATTTGAGCCCCACCCAGGCCCAAAACAAAGACTAATGGGATCCAGGCCCCCATGGTCCTGGCTAGCCCTGGATTCTGGCCCCAGGATGAGTGAGCCCTCTCACAGCTGGACGTGGCCTCTTGGGCCCTGTGTGTGCCACACAGATCCAGGTCACTGACCTAGGGCAGGCTGGGGGATCCCGGGACAACCCAGGGTGGGGAGAGGATGGATAGGCCGGTTGGCCCCACCCGACCCCACACCAGGAGGCAGGCTCCAGGTATTGGGTATTGGGGCCCCAGAGGGCCCAAGGCCGGGGTCCAGCTGCCCTGCAGGTCCCAGTGCAGGAGCCCATGAGCTGCAGGTCCAGGTCATCTCTGCTGTCCTCAAAACAGTCACTCAGGCTGAAAACTCAGGACACACGCCCCCACCCGGAGTCCACACATGCTCCCACAATGTGGACCCTAGCACCCTCCCCCCCCCACACCGTGTGATTCTTGCCCTCCCCTAAAGGACAGAAAGGTCTCCCTCCCCAGGGGAAGGCTCACATTAGGCTCTGAGCCCGTTTGCTGTAAAAAGTCAATAAAGTTTTGTGGTGCGAAAATGCATAGCCAGGCCATTTCTGTGTCTCCTAGAACTCTGCATGGGGCATGGAGAGATACCCAGAGAGGAGGAGGGGGCACCATCCAGGCCCCAAACAGCCCCTGCAGGGGCGCCACCAGGTACACACAGCTGACATCCCCACGGGCCTTCCAGGGGCGGCCAGATGCCAGGGTCAGGACCCACAGACTTTCCTGGGACTCAGGCTCTGCCCACTGGGCCAGGAGGGGCTGGGACAGAGTGACAGCCAGGGAGCTTCAGGTCACCAGGGTCTGTGCACAGCGACCTGGGAGGTCTGTGCTCCCTCTGTCCTGATGAACGAGGATGGCCGAGTTCCAGAGCACTTATTCCTGTCCCCACATCCCCATGCCTGTGTGCCTGCGGCACAGAGGGCCTGTGGGGCGGTCAGCGTGGCCCTGGAAGGGATGCCAGGACACCAGGCCTTGGTGTTGTGCCCAAGATTGTAAATCAGGGAAACCACCAAGGAGCCCACACCGATGGAAACTCCCGAGGGTTTCTTTACAAGCTGGAGCTTGGGTGTAATTGCAACCAACACAGCGGAGCAGGGACATGGATCCCGAGACTAAGAGGCATAGCAGCTTTATAGGGGCCAGTGGCACATGGGATTCACAGAAAGTTGCACGATCATGCCGGTCCACAAGCTGGTGGCTGATTGAATTACACCTTACCCTATAGTATCCAATTGAGCTGGCCTATTACTTTGGTCAGAATCGTCGCACAGTTTTGGGGGACACAAAGCAGGGTTACATTTTTATAAGCCGATTTCCGATTAGGGTGTGCCCAGCGGCCTGACTAGGGTGGGGCAGCACCTTAAGCAATAAGCAGGTCATGTGGGGGTCATAGGGGAGGTGGCAGGTGTAGCACAAAATGGAATCAGTCCTGCCCTGCTTGTCCAGGAGTAGGGGATTTTTGTTAACTTTCCTGGGTCCCACACTTGCAGCTCATGCACCTCGGCTACCCTGACCAGGTGGACTCAGCCTGCACACCTTGTGGTGTTGGATCTCTCACACCAGCGTGTGGAGGGCACCCTCCTTGCCCTAGTGAGTAGGGGCTGGATGAGCATGGGGCTCGCCAGAAGGCCAGGCAGCACAGGGGACCTAGAACCCCAGCCCTCACCCCAACTCGACTCCCACACACAGGCAGCAACAGGGCTCTCCGCCATGGGCAGCTCCTCAGGATCTCCCCCAGGCAGCGCTGAGGTCTGGCTCCCTGATGGAGAGGCATCAGGGAGAAGAGAAGCAGCCTGCGCTCAGCGGGACCCCCTGCTGGACATGGGAATGTGGCGGAGTCCGAACTTCAAGCTCAGCTGACCCCCCAGAGGAAAGTCACTGCAGGAGCGAGCCCCGAGTAAGCAAGGAGAACCCAGCTATCTGCCCAGCGCCAGCACCAGAAATGATGTTGTGCCAACCATTTCGGCATTTGGGTGACCTAGCCAGAGGATCAGATAGCTGCACGTGATATCTGCATGTGATAGACACACACACAACCCAAAACCAACAAAAGTCGGAATCCCCCAATGTTGTCAAACAGCAGTCAGATGGTTACATACACGACGCTGTGGTCCCCAATAGGATACATGGAAGACGCTATAAACCATGACTGCAGAGGTAGTGGAGGCACGGAGATGTGCCTGCTGGGTTTCAAAAAGGAGCACAGAGAGGTTGGAAGCATCCTACGGAGGGGGTGCCCCTCCTAGGATAGGACACCAGGTCCCTGTGAAGGCTACGGATGGTGAAATCTGTCCTCCTCTCTTTCAGCTTCTGGTTTTCCTCCTCTTTTGTTCTTCCTAATTCTAGTTTAGCCGCCACCCTGCATCCAAGACTATGACCAAAGAGGCTTCATTATGACATCGCGTCCTAAAGGAGGCCGAGCTCTGGCTACCGTGTTCAGAAATGGTCATTGCCTAGGTGTATGCTGATCCCCCGAAGTCGTGGCTTCACGGCTCTTCTCTCCCTGCAGAACGAGGGGAACCACAGGTCTTACAATGAAAGACGCCCACTTACACTGAGGCAGGACTATCCCTTGTGGAGGACGTCATCTGGGCTAAGTAGGACAAGTGGGGCGATCAAGAATAGTTCGCAGGTGAGACATAAGCAAACACTTACCTTTGATGTCATGCTTTATTTGTTCATCCATTTATTATTTGTTAAATATTTTCGTTTCATGTCCTCTCTATACCCAACATGGAGTTCAAACTCACAACCCTGAGATCAAGATCCCCCAACCAGGCCAGCCAGGCACCCCAGTGCCATGTTTCATAACTCTTTGCTTCCTTGCCTATCTCTGCATCGAACTGGAACATTAAGTCCTGGACGGGAAGCTTTAGTTACCTACAAATCCTAGAATGTTCTCACTGTATCCCAATCCTAGATTGACATTTACCATTGAATAGCACTTTAAATAAATAGTCAGTAAAATAACTACTACAGTAAAGGAAATTATCAACTATTCACGTGTGTGGGCCCTGCTCCCTGGGCTCCCAGGGAAGCTATGGTTTCTTTCACATTGATCAGGTCCAAATGACTCCACCACACCTCAAAGCGTGGGCTCAGTTTCTGCCCTGACACATGCAAGACCCCTGCTTCAATTAACATGTATCAATCAATCAAAGAGAGCCTGACCGGCTCAGTGTGGTTCGTAAGAACATGGGACTCTTGTTCTTGGGGTAGCAAGTTCAAGCCCCATGTTGGCTGTAGAGATTACAGAAAAATAAAATCTTAAAAAAATCAATCAGTTGATCTTGGAGAGACAGAGCCCCGGATCCCACAAGGGCAGAGAGCCAACCTACGAATCTACTCACAATATTATAAGCAGCAGTGCACAAAAATTGTACTTTCAGAAGTCTCCTAGAGTGGGGGACACACCAGCCTTAAGGTGTTCAAGTGGAGAAGTGGGGGGCAGTCCCTGGAGCGACAGGGTGGGCTCAGGATCCCAGGGGTCCCAAGGACAGTGGCGCCAACTGTTCCCAGGCACAGGAGCAGGAACCCGGCTGAGAGCAGCGGGGCTCGGGCCAGCTGTCTGCCCTGTGTGGCCATAAGCTGCAAACCCCTGTGCAGTTATGGGGCCCAGTTCCTGGGACAGAGCAGCAAAGGCCAGGAGTGTGTGGACACCCTCCCGGGCAGGAAGAGAACAGGTCTCCACCAGGGCAGCCCCTAAAATTTGGAGTTTTAAACTTCAGTCACTTGTCTGTGGGGAGGCTGAGAAAATTGAGGCCATTCCACTTTAAGTTCACAGTTAGCACAAGTACTGCCATCCCAGGACCCTGTGTATAAGAGCTAAAATTTACATTACTTCAGTTACAGGAAAAAAAGAAAAAAAACTTACAGCTTAAGGTCCCAGAAAGCCCCATATTAGAATGAGAACAAAGCTCAATGCCCTTGAAGGCCTCATATCAAAATGTAAACAGAACTTGAGGAATTGCTCCAGCCCTTCTGTAGGACCCTGAGACCAGCCCTTAAAACTAAGCTAAAACCCACCTCGGGGTCCAAGTCCCTGCTCCGCTGTGTGGGGTATACTTGGACCCAACCTTGAGTTTGTAAATCAACCCTCGTGTGTTTGCATCGGTGTCTGCTTGGACAATCTTGGGCACAACACCCCCAAGTGTTGGGCACTTGCAATCTTGGGCACAACACCCCCAAGTCCCCTCCCCACCTGGGCTGATACCCTGTCCCCTCCCACCCAGGCTGACCCTCAGTCACCTCCCGCCCACAGCGGCTCACCACAGCTCCTCACAGAGGTCCCACAGCCACGGTCGGCACTCTGGCCATCCCCGGCCTCCCAGGAGAAGAAAGGAGATTTCAGCAGGACACACTCCTATGGTGGTCCCAGGGCTCCCTGCCCAGGATGGCAGCTGGTGACTGGCCAGTGTCTGTGTCCCTGACGCCGGCTCCTCCTCCCCGGTTTTCCCGCAGGAAATGAAGGAGGAGGCCTCGACCTCTCCAGGGACATCATGCAGATAGACCTGGACATCAACAAGATGTTTAGCAGCCAAATTAAGTTTTGGGATTGCTAGAGGGTGGGGAGAGGCTGTTGAGTCAGGGGGCTTCTAGGCCCCGGGGGAGGCCCAAGGGCTTCTGGGTAGGGAACACCGGGCTTAAGAGGCCGGGGAAGCAACAGCAGCCATCAACACACCACTGTATGGTTGGGTGCAGGGGATGACACCCATGCCCCAACCCCCGGGGCTTCGGGGTTGAGGGGGTCACTAGGTCGGTGCCTCTAGGGGTTTCCATGGGAGCTGAACCACACAGGGGCGAGGGACGGCCCCTTGAAAAGCAGGGGGCTGCGGTGGGGCCCGTGGAGGGCAGTAACCGGACCTGCGGGCCAGGCGGCATGGCCGTGGCTGGAGCAGGACACACATCGTTCCCATGAGGGTCGGACGAATCAGGGTGACACCCATACTCGGTGTTTTATATATATCTAAATTCTATGCATTTAATTTGAGACAATTTGCAATTTGTAAGCATACATAGTATGATGACCCCCAGATAATGCCCCCAGTCCAGCCAGCGTCCTGCACTGACCACACGGTGCCCCAGGGGCAGGTGTCACAGCAAACCCCAGACTGGGATCGCCTTTATCTGTAGACATATCCATGTGCGTCTGAGAGAAAGTGGATGCCCTGTGTCGGCAGGCCCCCCATGTCATCCCCTCTTTCCCCACCCCCACAGCATCCCCCTTCATCATCATCCCCAATGGCATCCCACCTATATCATCCCCCTCACACTGACACAGCCCCACACAATCCCCACCCACACTATTCCCCCCACCATCCCCCCTGCACCGTCCCCCACACTCCACCACCATCATGCCCCTGCCCCCACAACATCCACCCCCACAGCATCTGTCCCCAGCAAGGACCCTGGGCAGCTGCCCCCTGTGGGACATACTCAGCCTCACCGGGGTTCTCTGGATACCCTGCTCCCATCAGAAGACCGGGTTTCCCATAGAGTACCCAGGGGTTGCAGGAAGGAGGGAAGGCAGGGAGCCCCAGACAGGGTGGGTGCAGGTGAGTGGTGCAGAGGACCCACTGTGCCCTGCCTCCACCCACTGTCCCTCCTGGAGGGCGGCACACCCTGCATAGGACACGCCCCTAACCCAGAGGGACATGGGCTGGCCTGTCCCCAGGCTCTGTGGGGTTGGGGTGATTTGAGCCCCCCCAGGCCCAACACAAAGACTAATGGGATCCAGCCCCCCATGGCCCTGGCTAGCCCTGGATTCTGGCCCCAGGCTGAGAGAGCCCTCCCATAGCTGGATGTGGCCTCTTGGGCCCTGGGTGTGCCCCACAGATCCAGGTCGCTGACCTAGGGCAGCCCTAGGAATCCCGGGACACCCAATGTTGGGAGAGAAGGGGTAGGCCGGTGGGCCACACCCACACCCACACTAGGAGACAGGCTCCACCAGGTTCTGGGGCCCCAGGGCCCCGAGACCGGGGTCCAGCTACACTGCGGGGAACAGTGCAGGAGTCCATGAGCTCAGGTCCAGCTCAGCTCTGCTGCCCTCAGAATCGTCTCTCTTGCTGAAACCTCAAGACACGTCCCCACCCGGAGTCCAAACATGCTCCCAGGTGGGGGACTCCAGCACCCGTCCCCACTCCACATGTGATTCTTGCCCTCCCCTAAAGGACAGAAAGGTCTCCCTCCCCAGGGAAAAGCACGTGCCCTCGGCTCTGAGCCCCATTGCTGTAGATCGTCAATAAAGTGTTGTGGTGCGAAAATGCACAGCCAGCCCATTTATGTGTATCCCAGAACTCTGAGCAGAGGGCGTGGAGAGACCCCGAGAGAGGAGGAGGGGCTACATCCATGCCCCAAACAGCCCCTACAGTGGCGCTGCCAGTCACACCCAGCTGACATCCTCACATGCCTTCCAGGGGCTGCCAGACACCAGGGTCAGGCACCATAGACTTTACTGGGACTCAGCCTGTGCCCAGCAGGCCAGGAGGGGCTGGGACAGAGTGACAGCCAGGGAGCCTCAGGGTACCAGTGTCTGTGGAAGAGACCTGGGTGGTCTGTGCTCTCTCTGTCCAGGGGGCCAGGGCTGGCTGGGTTCCGGGGCACTTCCTCCCCTCCCCGTATCCCCGTGCCTGTGTGCCTGGGGCACAGAGGGCCTGCGGGGCGGTAGCGTGGCCCTGGAAGGGATGTCAGGACAACAGGTCCTTGTGTTGTGCCCAAGATTGCTAATCCGATAAACCACCAAGGAGCCCACACCGATGCAAACTCCCGAGGGTTTCTTTACAAGCTGGAGCTTGGGTCCAAGTGCACCGGACACAGAGGTGTAGGGATTTGGACCCCGAGACTAAGAGATGTAGCAGCTTTATAGGAGCCAGTGGCACATGGGAATGCTGAAAGATGCGTAGTCATGTTTGTCCACACGCAGGTGGCTGGTTGAATTACACTTTACCCTATAGTATCGATTTGAACTGGCCTATTACTTTGGTCAGAATTGGGCGCAGCTTTTTGTGGCACAATGCAGGGTTACAATGTGATGACCCGATTTCAGATTAGGGTGTGCCCAGCGGTTTGAGTCGGGTGGGGCAGCGCCTTAAGCCATAAGCAGGTCACGTGGGGTCATAGGGGAGATGGCTGGTGGAGCACAAAATGGAATCAGTCCTGCTCTGCTTGTCCAGGGGTAAGGGATTTTTGTTAAATTTACTGGGTCCCACACTGCAGCTCACGCACGTGGGCCACCCTCACAAGGTGTACTCGGCGTGCACACCTTGTGGTGCTAGATCTCTCACACCAGCATGTGGAGGGCACCCTCCTCGCCTTAGTGAATAGGGGCTGGGTGAGCATGGGGCTCAGCCTGAAGGCCAGGCAGCACAGGGGACCAAAGAACCCCAGCCCCGTCTCCACCCAGACTCCCAAACACAGGCAGTCCCAGGGCTCCCCACCCATGGGCAGCTGGCTCCTCAGGAGCTCCCACCAGGATGGCCCCGAGGCCTAGCTCCCTGCTGGAGAGGCATCAGGGAGAAGATAAGCAGCCAGCGCATGGCAGGACCCACTTCCGCACATGGGAATATGGCCAAGCCGGACCTTCCAGCTCAGCCTACCCTCCAGCGGAAAATCACTGCACGCGCGAGCCGTTGGTCTGCCATGAGAGCCTAGCTAGCCGCCCAGCGCCAGCACCAGAAATGATGTTGTGCCAACCATTTCGGCATTTGGGTGAGCCAGCCAGAGGATCCAATAGCTGCACGTGATAGCTACATGTGATAGACACACACACACCACACAACCAACAAAAGTTGGAATCCACCCAGTGTTGTCTAACAGCAGCCGGATGGTTACATACACGACGCTGTTGTCCCCAATATGATACATGAAAGACGCAATAAACCATGACTTCAGAGGTGCTGGAGGCACAGAGATGTGCCTGCTGGGTTCCAACAAGGAGCACAGAGGGGCAGGAAGCATCCTACGGAGGGGAGGCCCCTCCTTGGAAAGGACATCATGTCCCTGTGAAGGCTACGGATGGTGAAATCTGTCCTCCACTCTTTCAGCTTCTGGTTTACCTCCTACATGCCATTTTCCTCAATCATAAGACCAAAAATTTATTTTATGTTTTTAAATTTTTTTTATTGGAGTCCAATTTGTATGAATTCTTGCTTCAGCAAGGGTGTCATTCAGGAGGAGAGGAGAGATAATGATTTTCCCAGACAGGCAAAATATAAAGGAGTTCATGACCATTTAACCAGTCCAGTAAGGAATTTTAAGAGGGACTTTTCTAGTGGGGGAAAAAAAGAGACCAAAAACAACAACTCTAGAAAGGCCCAGAGTACGTCACCAGAAACACCAAATCTTCCGGTAACACAAAATCACAAAGTTCATATCTTTGAATAATCACTCTGAATGCTGATAGACTAAATGCTCCAATCAAAAGATATAGGGTACCAGAGTGGCTTAAAAAACAGGATCTGGGATGCCTGGGTGGCTCAAGGTGTTGAGCATCTGCCTTTGACTCAGGGTGTGATCCTGGAGTCTGGGATCGAGTCCCATATGGGGCTCCTGGTGGGGAGTCTGCTTCTCTTTCTCCCTAATTTTCGGCCTCTCTCTCTCTCTCTCTCATAAATAAAATCGTTATTAAAAAAACAAGATCCATCTGTATGCTGCCTACAAGATGCTCACCTTAGACCTAGACACACCAGCAGATTGATAGTCAGGGGAGGGAAAATCATCTACCACGCTAATGGATATCAAACGAAAGCTGGAGGACCCATACTTATATCAGACAAAAGAGATTTGAAACCAAACCCTGGGGGACACCTGGTGGCTCAGTTGTTGAGCATCTGCCTTCGGCTCAGGGTGTGATCCTGGGATCCCAGGATCGAGTCCCACATCGGACTCCCTTAGGGGAGCCTGCCTCTCCCTCTGCCTATGTTTCTGCCTCTGCTTCTCTGTGTATCTCTAATGAAAAAATAAATAAAATATTTAAATCTCAAAAAGGAAGAACAAATACTGTAAGAAGAGATGAAGAACATTATTTCATAATTAAAAAGACACTCTATCAAGATCAAACAACTAAATATTTATGCTGCCAACATGAGAGTACCTAAATATAGAAACCAATTAACAACAAACATACAGGAAATCACTGGTAATAATACACTGACAGGGGATTTCAACACCCACTTATGGCAATGGACCGATCATCTAGCAGAATCAACAAGTGAACAATAGCCTTGACACACTGGACCACAGGAACTCAACAGATATAGTCAGAATATTCGATCCGAAAGCAGAATACACATTCCTTTCAACTGCACATGGGACATTCTCCAGAACAGATAATATCAAGGCCCACAAAACAGCTCTCAACAGGTACAACAGTTACAAGAAGGTTGATATCACACCCTGTACATTTTTGGACCACAACGCTATGAAACTTGAAGTCGACAGTAAGAAAAAATTTGGACAGACCAAAAATATGTTGAGTTTATGATCATCCTACTAGAGAATGAATGGAGCAACCAGGAAATTAAAGAGGAAATATAAAACAAACGAAAATCAAAACATGTTTCTCCAAACCTCTGGGATGTAGCAAAGGCAGTCCTAAGAGGGAAGTACATAGCAATACAGGCCTACCTCAAGAAACAAGAAGTCTCCAATACACACCGTAACCCTACACCTGAAGGAGCTGAAAAAGAAATAGCAAACATAGCCTAAAGCCTACAGAAGAAGGGAAAAAATAAAAAAGAGAGCAGAAATAAACAATATAGGAACAACAAAACAGTAGAATGGAAAAACAAAACTGAGAGCTGGTTCTTTAAAATAATTAATAAAATGGATCAAGCCCTAGCAAGCCGTATCAACGAGAAAAGAGAAAAGACCTAAATAAATAAAATCACAAATGAGAGAAGAGAGATCACAATCAACACCAGAAAAATAAGACAATTATAAGGTAATACTATGAAAGATTATACGCAAACAAACTGGGAGACCTGAAAGAAATGGACAAATCCCTAGAAATGAGCAAATGAGCAGAACTGAAATAGGAAGAAATAGAAAGTGTGAATAGACCCATAACTAGCAAAGGAACTGAATCAGCAAGGTACCTGGGTGCCTCAGTGGTTGAGCATGTGCTTTGGCTCAGGTCATGATTCCGGGGTCCTGGGGGATCAAGTCCCACATCAGGCTCCCCACATGGAGCCTCATTTTCCCTCTGCCTATAACTCTGCCTCTCTGTGTCTCACATGAATACATAAATAAAATCTTTAAAAAAAGAGAACAAATACAAAGATGTGAAAGGACCTAAATAAAATCACAAATGAGAAAAGAGAAATAACAACCAACACTAGAGAAATACAAACGATTATAAGAGAACATTATGAAAAATTATATGCCAGGAACCTAGAACCTGGAAGAAATAGATCAATTCCTGGAAATATATAACATAGCAAAAATGAAAAAGGAAGAAATAAGAAACTTGAACAGACAGATAACCAGCAAAGAAATTGAATCTGCAATCAAGAATCTCCCAACAGGAGATGCTTAGATCAATAGAACAGAATGGAAAGCCGAAACAAGATACAAACCTGTAACTCTATGATCCATTAATCGACAACAAGGCAGCAAGGAATATCCAATGGCACAAAGACAGTCTCTTCAACAAACCCTAATCCTGACCCCAGGATAAGAACAAATGGTGTTGGGAAAACCAGGCAGCCAAATGCAGAAGAATGAAACTGGACCACTTTCTTACTCCATATATATAAAAAATAAATTCAAAATGGATGAAAGACCTAACTGTGAGACCTGAAACTATACAAAGAAGAAAAGATAGGCAGCAAAGTCTTTGACATGGGCCATTGGATGTTCTTTCTAGATATGCCTCTGAGGTGAGGGAAACAAAAGCAAAAATCCTATTGGGACTTTAAGAAATTGAAAAGCTTCCGAAAAGTGAAGGAAACAACCAAAGCTAAAAGGCAACATACAAAATGAAAGGAGATATTGGTAAACAACACATCCACTAAAGAGTTAGTATGCAAAACACATAAAGCAAATATAAATCTCAAGATCCTAAAAACAAATTATGCAACTGGAGATGGGCAGAAAAATGAATGGACTTTCTCTCTGAAAGACTGCCAGATGGTGACCAGACACAAGGAAAGACACTAAGCATCACCCATCATCAAGGAAATGCAAATCAAAACCACAATGATAGTTCACCTGACAGCCGTCATAATGGCTAATATTAACAACACAAGAAAAAACAGGTTTTAGTGAGGCTATGGAGAAGGGGTCGCTCACTTACACTCCTGGTGGGCATGCGAACAGAAGTAGCCACTGTGGAAAACAGTGTGGAGGGTCCTCTAGTAGTTAAAAATAGGTGATCCCTGGGTGGTGCAGTGGTTTGGTGCCTGTCTTTGGCCCAGGGCATGATCCTGGAGACCGGGGATCGAATCCCACATTGGGCTCCCGGTGCATGGAGCCTGCTTCTCCCTCTGCCTGTGTCTCTACCTCTCTCTCTGTGACTATCATAAAAAAATTTTTTTAAAAAGTTAAAAATAGAGCTAACCTAAGATTCCAAATTTGCAGAGCTAGGTATTTACCCTGAGGACACAAAAGTACTTTAGTAGATTCGAGGGGGACACGCAGCCCAGTGTTTCTAGCAGCGTTATCAACAACAGCCAAACTGTGGATACAGCCCTACGTCCATCGGCAGATGAACGGGCAGAGACAGTGTGGTAAATATACACACTGCGACATCACTCGGTCATCACAAGGGATGAAATGAAGCCATTTACAATGATGTGGAAGGAGTGGAAAGGATTTATGCTAAATGAACTCAGAGAAAGACAGATACCAAATACAATACAATTGCATTCACAGGTGAATTTTAAGAAACCAAACAAACTGGCAAAGGGGCTCAGGGGGGATGAGAGAAGCAAGCCAAGATACCCACTCTTAACCACAGAGAATAAACTAATAAATACCAGAGGAAGGTGGGGGGATGGGGAAACAGGGGATGGGGACAGTGGAGGGCACCTGTGACCAGTACCAGACGTTGTATCCAAGTGTTGAATCACTAAGTGGTAAACCTGAAACTATATCACACCGTGTTCACAAACAGGAATTCAATAAAACTTAAAAATAATAATTGGTAGTATTGATGAAACATGTGCGCACTAGAGAAAAAATCAGAAAGGCAACTAAAAATCCAAATAAAGAGTATTTAGAGCCACAAATCCCCTCCTTAGCTCAGCTTGGAAGAAGTCTGTAATGTCTATTCTGACCCCATCAGAAGCCTGGATTTTGAGTCTCTGGGGAGGCCACTAATTTGGTGGAGTCAGGCTATCTTTGAACCCAAAACCTAAATAGAGTGCATAAAACTTAATGGCCCAAGATACTAGGAGTCCCAGTGCAGGCACATGCCAGGACCCAAACTCTAACCATACACAGACATAACCCTAACCCTACACTTAATCCTAATGTTTAAACTAAACTTTAAACAAGACCCATCACTAATCGACAACCAAACACAAACCCCAAGACCAAAACACATTCAGTGAACCTTCCTGCCAACCCTCACCCTAACTCCTAAACCTATTCGAAACCCTTATCCCTGACCCCTGTCTTAAATCTAACCCTAACCTCTAACCCTAACCTTAACTTAATGTACTCAAATCCTATTCCTAACCTTAACCTGTACCCTAACCCTAACCCTCTAATACTAATCCTATCTCATACCCCAAATGGTACTCTAACTTGTACCCTAAAACTAACTCCTAAACCACTCCCTAAACCTATCTCTTACCCTTTTAAAAAACCGTAACCTGACCCTGACCTGACCCTAATCCCTAACTAAACACTAACCCTAACCCTAGCCCTAACCCCTATCCTAAACCTAATCCTCGCCCTAACCCTAAACGTAGCCATAACTTTTACCCGAACCCCTAACACTTACCCCTAACCCTAACTCACACCCTAACCCCTAACCCTAAATGCAAACCTAAGCCCAACCCTAACTGTAACCATAACCCTAACCCCACCTCCAAGCCTCCTGTCCTAATCCCTAAAGCCTAAACCCTAAGCCTAACTCTAAATCCTGTCACTAACCCTAACCCCATTCCCTAATCCCTAACCCCCATCTTAACTCCTAACCACTGACCCTTAACCTTATCCCTCACCCTAACCTGTAATCCGTAACCATAAGGTTAATCACAAACACCTAACATCTAACCTAAGCCTAACCACCAACTGCCTCCTCTCCCGACCCTACCATTCATTCTACCCATTCACTTACCCTGTGGTTCTGAGTAGTCCCTTCTGATGTGGACGTGACCCCCAACAGCGCCTCCAGAGTCCTCCAGGGGGTCCTGAGGAAGCAGGGCTCCTGTGAGTATGGACGTGGCCCCAATTGTTCCTGAGTCATAGTCAGAGGGTCCTGAGGACGCTGGGTCTCCTGTCACTGTGGACTATGCCTCACATCATCTGGAAGCCTCACAGCAGGTCTTCAGGTGGCCCGGGGCTCCTGTCAGCCTGGACATGGCCACACGTCCCCCAGAAAACTCACCACACGTCCTGAGGAGCTGTGGGCTCCTGTCAGCATAGACGCAGCCCCATATTTCCCGAAGCCAAAGTGCATGTCCTGAGGAGGACGGGGGTCCTGTCAGTGTTGAGGTGGCCCAACATTTTCCTCAAGCCTCACCAGAAGACCTGAGGAGGCTGGGGGCTCCTGTCAGCATAGATGTGGCCCCAAATCTTCTCAAACCTTCACAGTGGGTCCTGAGGAGGCTGGAGACTCTTGTCAGTGTGGATGCGGCACCCACATTTTTCTTAGGCCTCACCAGAGGCCCTGACAAGCCTGGGGTCTTCTGTCCGCATGGATGCATCCCATATTTCCCCAAGTCAACACCAGGGGTCCTAAGGATTCAGCATCCTGTTGTGTCGATGTGACACAACGTCCTCCCGAAGCATCACCGAGGGTTCTGAGGAGGCCGGGGCTTCTGCCACCATTAATGTGGCCCGCAGCTTCCAGAAGCCTCAACTTATGTCCTGAGGTGGCCCAGGGGCTCCTGTCAGCGTGGATGCGGGCCCACATCTTCCTGAAGCTGCGGCTCATCAGCGTGGACGTGTCCCCACGTCCTCCTCAGGCCTCCCCAGCACAGGCTGGCTCCTGTTAGTGCAGGCAGAGGAGGCCTACTGCACATTCATGCCCGCTGGGTGGGGCCTGGGCTCGGGCGCCCCCTGCAGGACGCTCAGGCGCTGCAGGAGGCTGTGCAGAAGGCAGCGGGCGCTCCAGGGGCCGCACCTGCCTCCTTTCAGGCTCCTGCTGTGGCCTGTTAGCTTTGGAAACGTCTCACTGAAACGGAGCCCAACACCTGGCTT
The DNA here is from genome assembly GCF_048164855.1 of Canis lupus baileyi. NCBI lineage: Eukaryota > Metazoa > Chordata > Mammalia > Carnivora > Canidae > Canis > Canis lupus. Next base: position 52,763,821 of record NC_132860.1, read on the forward strand.
CCCCAGAAATACTTAAGGACAAGGAATTGGAGCCCACAGGACGCAAAATGAAATGTGGACCAGAGTTTTACCACGTCCCGCAAAACCCACTCAACCCTCTTCCACTGTGGGCGGGATTGCGGGCTGGTGCAGCCACCCTGGAAACAGTGTGGAGGCTCTGCAGGGCGACTCTATTTGTAACATCCTGTGAACAGCAGGTGAACGGCCCGATTTCACTCCGAAGATACAGATGCAGTGAGACTTGGGACACCTGCACCCCAATGTATACAGCAGCCGGGTCCACAGTAGCCACACTGTGGGAGGAGCCTCGGTGCTCTGTGGCAGATGATGGATAAAAAGGATGGGAGATAGATGATGGTCATAGAGAGAGGAATGGAACTCAGCTATCAAAGAGAAGGAAACATTGCCATTTGCAATGACGTGGATAGAACTAGAGGGATCATGTTAAATGAAATAAGTCAGTCAGGAAAGAGAATGACCGTGTGGTGTCATTCATAGGTGGAATTAAAAAGCAAAGCATATAACAACTGTGAAGGGAAGGAAAAACAAATAAGATGAAAACAGTTGCAGGAAATACAGACTCTTTTTTTTAATTTTTATTTATTTATGATAGTCACAGAGAGAAAGAGAGAGGCAGAGACATAGGCAGAGGGAGAAGCAGGCTCCATGCACCAGGAGCCCGATGTGGGATTCGATCCCGGGTTTCCAGGATCGCGCCCTGGGCCAAAGGCAGGCGCCAAACCGCAGCACCACCCAGGGATCCCCGAAATACAGACTCTTAATGATAGGAAACAAACTGATGGTCGTTGGAGGCAGGGAGGTTAACAGGGGACCTGCATGAAGGAGGTCACGTGATGTCACGAGCATTGCTGTTATCTCCAACTGGTGAATCCCTGATTCTTCCTCTGAAAGTATAATACACTATCCATTAATTAATTGGGTTTAAATTAAATTAAGTTAAAAAAATCCATTGTATCAGAGCACATTTCCTTCTGGACTCTCTGTTTTGCTCCTTCAGTTTATGCCCGAACCACCCCCCATGGGACTGGTTTGCCTAAGTAGGCTCCACGCACCGTCCATGGCCCAGCCCAGGGCTAGAACTCAAGACCCCTGAGATCAGTACCGAAGGTGAGGTCAGGAGTCAGATGCTTAACCAACGGAGCCAGCTGGGGGCCCGAGAACCACACTGCTTTATCCTTTGTGTCTGTGACATCGTTTGAAATAGGAAAGTGCTGCGTCCCACTCTCTCCTGCTCCTCCAGTACTGATTTGCTGTCCGGGGTCATTTGTGGGGGCAGATTGATGTTATGGTTTTTTTTCTTTTTTTCTTTTTTTTTTTTTTTGCTATTTCTAAGATATGCCACCATGATTTTGATAGGAATGACTTTGAAACTGAGGGTGGCTTCAGAAACTGTGGACATTTTCACAAGATGAGGCTCCCACCCCTCAAACCCAGGACGGCCTCCCAGAACAGAGCCATGTATGGCTCAGTGAACAAGTCTTGTGCTCCTATGGTTCAGTCTCATTATTTATTCTCCTTGATGCTCCTGAGAAGGGAGTCACGTCCTTCCTTTCCTTCCTGAGTGCTCATTGTCGGGACAGAGCAAGGCTAATCTGCTCTGTAGGGTCAGTTTGTGTCCCGTGACTTTACTGAACTCACTCCTTAGTTCTAACAGGTTTTGGTGGAGGCTCCCAGGTTTCCTGTTTCCAGTATCGCGTCTTCAGCATATAGGGACAGTGTGACGTCCCCCTTCCAGGTGTGGAACCTTTGCTGGTTACAGCTTAATGTCCTAGAAAGCCCGACAATAGAATCAAAACTGAGCCCAGGCCAAGGGCAGGAAGCCCCTATTAGAATGAGAACAGAGCTCAATGCCCTTGAAGGCCCCATATAAAAATGTACACAGAACTTGAGGAATTGCTATAGCCCTTCTGGAGGTCCCCGAGACAAGCCCTTAAACCTAAGCAAAAACTCACCTCGGGGTCGAAGTCCCTGCTCCGCACTGTCAGGTATACTTGGACACAAGCTCGAGCTTGTAAATAAACCCTCGTGTGTTTGCTTCGGTGTGGGCTTCTCCATGGTTTTTCGGATTCACAATCTTGGGCACAACAGTCTGAGATAAAAAAACAAAACCAAAAGCATTTCGGACGCGGGCAAAGTGAAAGCAGGGTTCTGAGAGATGCGCTTGGGGCTCTTCTGTGGAGGGCTTGCAGACTGGGGGGTGGGATGCTTAGCCCCAGAACCAGAGGACCCAGTGTCCCCTCCCAAATCACTCCAAACAGCTCCAATCTCAGGGAGCACCACTGCGTCACCTGCTGGAGGCCAGAGGCGCTGAAGACCACCCCAACCCTGACCCCGCAGGTGCATCTCCCAGGCAGATGTGCACCTGACAATCAGCACCATGGGCCATCCCCAGACCCCACACAGACCATTCGCTGCCACCAAGTTGTCAGACCCAAAAGGCTGCAGAGATTCAGCGCTGCCTGGAAAGAAGGGTCTAGCTTCCTTTGTATTTTGTGCTTTATTTTCATTTATTTTTTTTTATTCTATTTTATTAATTGCCTTATTTTATTTTTTATGTATGTACCTTATATATTTCTTATTTTTACTTTCATGGAACATTAATTGTGTTTGTTATTTTGGGATTTAGAATCTTTTTACAAGGAGGCCAAAATAATCTAGTGGTTTTTTTGGGGGAGGGCAGTTGTTATTGAGTTTCTTGGTTTTTCTTTTTTTCCTACTTTCTTTTCTGGAAAATATAATGAGATCGAGAAATTCACCTCCATAAAATAACATGAGGTAGTATTCACAGCCATAAAGTCCATCAAAACAAATATATGATGTCTAAATACAGTTTAAAACAATGATTATAAAGATAGCAGCTGGGCTGGAAAAAGAGCACAGAAGAAAACTAGAGAATCCCTTACTGTAGAAATAAAGGAACTAAAATTTAGTCAGGCGAATGTTAAAAATAGTATAACTGAGATGCAGTCCCAAGTGGAAGCCTTAAAAACAAAGAAAGTTATGGACCACAGAGGCAGATTTAGGGAACTCAGCCACTTATTAAAACAATAACATTCATATCATAGGAGACTCAGAAGATGAAGGGAGAGAAAAGGTGGGCCTTACTCATCCAATAGAAACCACAAATACCCACCATTGCTTCAATGTGGATGTAACTGGAAGGTATTATGCTGAGTGAAGTAAGTCAATCAGAGAAGGACAAACATTGTATGTTCTCATTCACTTGGAGAATATAAATAATAGTGAAAGGGAATATAGGGGAAGGGAGAAGAAATGTGTGGGAAATATCAGAAAGGGAGACAGAACATAAAGACTCCTAACTCTAGGAAGCTAACTAGGGGTGATGGAAGGGGAGGAGATCAGGATCTGTATGAATGGGTGACGGGCACTGAGGGGGGCACTTGACGGGATGAGCACTGAGTGTTATTCTGTATGTTGTCAAATTGAACACCAATAAAAAGTGAATATATTATTTTAAAAAAAAAGAAAGAGGGAAAGAAAGAAATAGTGGCACCTTGGTGGCTCAGTCAGTTAAGCTTCTGCCTTAAGTCAGATCATGATCCAGGTCCCAAGGAAGGCTCCCTGTTTAGCAGGGAACCTGCTTCTCCCTCTCCCTCTGCCCCTCTCACTCATGGTTTTTCTCTCCTCTCTCTCTCAAATAAATAAAAAAATCTTTGAAAAAGAAACTAAAAAAAACAAAGCCACAAGAAGAGAAATCTCCCATGTAGAAGAATTTCAAACAATTTGTGCAGACATTCCACCCTCAAGTTGATGAGCATAGCTTCCCACTCTTACGTGTGGAATACACATAGTAACTTCCTTCTACAAAATATATTATGAAAAACTTAAAATAATAATAATAAGAAGAAGAAGAAGAAGGAGGAGGAGGAGGAGGAGGAGGAGGAGGAGGAGGAGAAGAATCACTTAACTATGGAGAAAGATGACAAACACTACCTCAGCAAGATAATCAGATCGATACCAAGACTGATAAATCATGTTGAAAGTATCTATCCTTTATATGATATAATGAAAATGGCAGTATATCTCTGTATATAATCCACAAAAACAGTTCAATCATGAGATAAACGAAAGACATGTCTCAACTGAGGGAAATTTTCAAAATACTCTCCTTCTCAAAGTATTCCAGTGCAACAACAAGGAAAGGCTGAAAGACTGTCACAATCCAGAGGAGCCTAAGAAAACAGGAGGACAAATGGAATGTGATATGAGGGATGGTAACTTAGCAAAAACTAAGGAAATCTGAATAAAGTATGGTCATTGGTTAATGCAACTATTTTAATATTGATTCATTAGCTAATATTTGTACCATACTGATATAAGATATCAATAATTGGAGAAATTGAGTGCAAGTGCATGCGAATGCTCTGTACTATCTTCTCAATTTCCCTATAAATCTTTCTTTTTTTTCCTAATAAATAAGATTTATTTTGAAAATTGACTTAAATGAAACAGGCTCTCAGTGTGAAGACATTTTAAGAATAGTTAAATTAACTTTTGCCTTATTCTTAAAGACTTCCTTCGATGGGAACAAAGTAATAATTTTATATCAGAAGGAAAGAAAAACACTTATGAACACGTATAATGTCTCCTCAACCTGAAAAGCAGGAACGGATAATAAATAGCAAAAATCAGATAAAAAATACTTCTATTATAATAGACACCATATTGCAAGGGCATTTAAAATTAGCAATGCATAACATTTATTTCCTTGACATTTGTCTTCCAAAGAGTTCAAAGTGTTTCAGTGTCAGTTGAAACAGGGGAAGAATCTCAGGGAAGAATCCTTCACAGAATAATAGGACCACTGGTAATAATATATCTCAGTTCTTTCCAAATCCATAAAGATGCAATTCCTGAGGAGTGACTGAGCTGTGAAGAAAAAGATGAGAAACCCTCATCCCTCTGAATTACTTGTGTCAGAATATTTTAACCATAGTACTACGGATAGTAGTAAATTATCCTTATTAACAGGAAATACGTCTCAGATTGGAATCTGAGCAATCAGAAGGGCAGAGAAAAAACACTTTGAATCGCTCTTCTTCTTATAAAGAGAAAGGACAGCTTTTTTATGTACGAAGTCAGTTGTCAAGATAGCCTTAGGGAATAAGAGTCTGCAGCATGGAATCCCGCTGCACAGCTGGGACGCCCACGCCCCAGGTCTTCCTGATCCCAAATCCCTGGGCCTGTCCCCCACACAGGCTGCCAGGCTGAGGTCATTTGCAATTGCTCTCTTAGGAGCTCCGGGGAAGGGGGAAGGAGCTAGATAGGATGGGAAGGGATGCAAGGAGGCCAAGAAAATGAAGGCCTTTCCACTTTAAGTTCAGCGTTCGAACACGTCCAGCCATCCCAGGCCCCTGTGAAGAAGAGATGAAATTTACATTACTTCAGTTACAGGAAAAAAACAAAAGTTTACAGCTTAATGCCCTGGAAAGCCCCACAATAGAATAAGAACAGAGCCCACGCCAAGGGCTGGAAGCACCTATTAGAATGAGAACAGAGCTCAATGCCCTTGAAGGCCCCATATCAAAATGTAAACACAACTTGAGGAATTGCTCCAGCCCTTTTGGAGGTCCCCAAGACAAGCCCTTAAAAGCAAAACACCACCTTGGGGTCCAAGTCCCTGCTCTGCTGTGTCGGGTGTACTTGGATGCAAGCTCGAGTTTGGAAATCAACCCTTGTCTGCATCAGTGTCAGCTCCATAGTGGTTTCTTGGATTCACAATCTTGGGCACAACACCCCCATGTCCCCTCCCACCTGGGCTGAACCACTATCCCCTCCCATCCAGGCTGACACTCAGTCACCTCCCCGCCCACAACAGCTGGGCACAGGCCCTCACACAGGTGTCACGGGCACGGTGGACACTTTCATCATGCCTGGCTTCCCAGAGGAAGGAAAGAGGTTTTGGCAGGACACACTCCCATGGTGGCCCCAGGGCTCCCTGCCCAGCACAGCAGCTCGTGACAGGTGGGGTCTGTGTCCCTGACGCCTGCTCCTCCTCCCCGGGTTTCCCACAGGAAATGAAGGAGGAGGCCCTGGTCTCCTCCAGGGACATCTTGGAGGTAGACTTGGATGTCACCAGGATATTCGGCAGCCACACCATATTTTGGGATGGCTAGGGGGTCGGGTGAGGCTGCTGGGCCAGGGGTCTTCGGGACACCAAGGGAGGCCCGGGGCCTTCTGGGAAGGGAAAACGGGGCTACTGAGGCCGGGGGAGAAATAGCAGCCAACAACACACTGCTCCACGGTAGGATGCTGGGGCTGACACCCGTGCCCACACTCCCGGTGCCTCGGGGATGAGGAGGCCACTAGGATGGGGCCTCCAGGGGTAGCCATGGGAGATGAAGACCAAAGAGGAGAGGGACGGCTCCCTGAGAAGCAGGGGATGGGGTGGGGGATGTGGGGGGCAGGAACCGGACCAGGGGGCCAGGCTGCATAGCCGCGGCTGGAGCAGGACCACATCGATCCCATGAGGGTCGGACGGGTCAGAGTGACACCCACTCTCGGTGCTTTATATTATTCTAAATTTAATGCATTTAATTTGAGACAATTTGCAATTTGAAAGCATATATAATAAAATGACCCCCAGATAATGTCCCCGGTCCAGCCAGGGCCCTGCAATGACCACACGGAGCCCCAGGGGCAGGTGTCACTGCAAACCCCAGACTAGTCGCCTTTAACTGTAGATGTCTCCTTAGGATCATAGAGGAAGGAGATTTCCTGTGTCCACAGGCCCCCCACGACATCCCCCACATTCCCCACTCTCACACCATCCTCCTACATCATCATCCCCAATGGTATCCCACCTACACATCCCCCTCACACCCACACAGCCCCACACAATCCGCACTCACACTATACCCCAACACCATCACCCCTACACAATCCCCCACACTCCACCACCATCATACCCCTGTCCCCACACCATCCACCACCACACCATTGGCCCCCAGCAATGACCCGATGCAGGTTCCCCCTGTGGGACATGCTCAGCCTCCCCGGGGTTCTCTGGATACCCTAATCCCATCAGAAGCCCGGGTGTCCCATAGAGTACTCAGGGGTTGCAGGGAGGAGGGAAGACAGGAAGCCCCCGACAGGGTGGGTGCAGTTGAGTGAGGCAGAGGACCCACTGTGCCCTGATTCTGCCCACTGTCCCTCATTTAGGGTGGCAAACACTGCACAGGACACCAGCCCTTAACCCATGGGGATCTGGGCTGGCCTGGCCCTGGGCTCTGTGAGGGCTGGGGGTGATTTGAGCCCCCACCACAGGCCCAACACAAAGACTAATGGGATCCAGCACACACAGCCCTGGCTAGCCCTGGATTCTGGCCCCAGGCTGAGCCAGCCCTCTCACAGCTGGATGGTGGGCCCCACCTGAACCCACACCAGGAGGCTGGCTCCTACAGGTGCTGGGGACCCAGGGAGCCTGAGGCCGGGGTCCAGCTGCCCTGCGGAGACCCAGCGCAGAAGCCCATGAGCTGCAGGTCCAGGTCAGGTCAGCTCTGCTGTCCTCAGAACCGTCTCTCAGACTGAAACCTCAGGACACACGCCCCCACCCAGAGTCCACACATGCTTCCAGGTGGGGGACTCCGGCATCCATCCCCAACCCATGTCATTCTTGCCCTTCCCTAAGGGACAGAAAGTTCTCCATCCCCAGGGGAAGGCGTGCACCCTTGGCTCTGAGCCCGTTTACTGTAGAAAGTCAATAAAGTGTTGTGGTGTGAAAATGCACAGCCAGCCCGCTTCTGTGTCTCCCAGAACACTGTTTATGGGGCATGGAGAGACCCCCAGAGAGGAGGAGGGGGTACCACCTAGGCCCCATAAGCCCCTGCAGGGGCGCCGCCAGGAACACCCGGCTGACGTCCCCACGTGCCTTCCACAGGTGGCCAGATGCCGGGGTCAGGACCCAACAGACTTTACTGGGACTCAGGCTATGCCCCGCGGGCCAGGAGGGCCTGGGACAGAGTGACACTAGGAAGCCTCAGGTCACCAGGGTCTATGCAAAGCGACCCAGAGGTCTGTGCTCCCTCTTTCCAGGAGGCCGTGGCTGGCTGGGTACGGGGCACTTCCTCCCTTCCCCGCATCCCTGTGCCTGTGTGGCTGGGGCAGAGAGGGCCTGCCGGGCGGTCAGCATGGTCCTAGAAGGGATGTTAGGACAGTAGGCCTTTGAGTTGTGCCCAAGATTGTGAATCCAAGAAACCACTGAGGAGCCAACACCAATGCAAACTCCCAAGGGTTCCTTACAATCTGGAGCTTGTGTCCTAGTGCACCCGACACAGCAGAGCAGGGATTTGGACCCTGAGACTAAGAGGTGTAGCAGGTTTATAGGGGCCAGTGGCCCATGGGATACACAGAAAGTTGCACAGTCGTGTCGGTCCACATGCAGGTGGCCGATTGAATTACACCTTACCCTATAGGATCCACTTGACCTGGCCTATTTCTTTGGTCAGAATCGGCGTGCAGTTTTGGCGGGCACAAAGCAGGGTTACATTGTTATGAGCAGATTTACGATTACGGTGTGCCCAGTGGCTTGACTGGGTTGGGGCAACGCCTTAAGACATAAGCAGGTCATGTGGGGGTCATAGGGGAGGTGGCGGTTGTAGCACAAAATGGAATCAGTCCTGCTCTGCTTGTCCAGGGGTAGGCGATTTTTGATAAATTTCCTGGGCCCCACACTTGCAGATCATGCACCTGGGCCATCCTCACCAGGTGGACTCACTGTGCACACCTTGTGGTGCTGGATCTCTCACACCAGTGTGTAGAGGGCACCCTCCTCGCCCTAGTGAGTAGGGGCTGGGTGAGCATGGGGCTTGGCCTGAAGGCCAGGCAGCAGAGGACCGAGGAACACCAGCCCCATCACCACCTCTACTCCCACACACAGGCTGCCGCATGGCTCCCCGTAATGGGCACCCGGCACCTCTGGAGATCCACCTAGGGTGGCCCCGAGGTCCGGCTCCCTGCTGGAGAGGCATTGGGGAGAAGAGAAGCAGGCGGTGCTCGGGGAGACCCACTGCCGGACATTGGATTGTGGCCGAGTCAGACCTTCCACCTCAGCTGACCCTCTGGCTGAAATTCACCTCAGGAGCGAGCGCTGGGTCAGCCAGGAGAGCCCAGCTAGCCACCCAGCATCAGCACCAGAAATGAAGTTGTACCAACCATTTCGGCATTTGGGTGACACAGCCGGAAGATCTGATAGCTGCATGTGACAGCTTCATGTGATAGACACACACACACCCCACAACCAACAAAAGTCAGAATCCCCCCAATGTTGTCAAACAGCAGCTGGATGGTTACATACACGACGCCGTGGTCCCCAATAGGATACCTGGAAGATGCTATAAACCATGACTGCAGAGGTGCTGGAGGCACGGAGATGTGCCTGCTGTGTTCCAAAAAGGAGCGCAGAGGGGCAGAAAGCATCCTACAGAGGGGGGGGCCCTCCTAGGAAAGGACAACAGGACCCTGTGAAGCCCACGGATGGTGAAATCATTCCTCTTCTCTTTCAGCTTCTGCTTTTCCTACTAAATGCCATTTACCACAATCATAATAGCAAAAATTTATTTTATGTTTTCATATTTCTTTTTATTGGAGTCCAATTTGTATGAATTCTTGCTTCAGCAAGGGTGTCATTCAGGACAGAGAGAGAGAGAAAGATTTTCCCAGACAGGCAAAGTATAAAGGAGTTCATGACCACTAAACCAGTACAGTAAGGAATTTTCAGAGGGAGCATTCTAGTGAGGGAAAAAAGAGACCAAAAGCAACAAAGACTAGAAAGGACCAGAGAACGTCACCAGAAACACCAACTCTTCTGGTAACACAAAGGCACAAAGTTCATATTTTGAATAAGCACTCTGAATGCTGATACTAAATGCTCCAATCAAAAGATATAGGGTATCAGAGTGCCTTAAAAAACAGGATCCGGGATGCCTGGGTGGCTCAGGGTTTGAGCCTCTGCCTTTGAATCAGGATGTTATCCTAGAGTCTGGGATCGAGTCCCATATCGGGCTCCTGGTGGGAAGCCTGCTTCTCTCTGGGCCTAATTTTCTGCCTCTCTCTCTCTCTCTCTCTCTCTCATGCTCTCAAAAATAAAATCGTTATTAAAAAAACAAGGTCCATAGGTATGCTGCCTACTAGATGCTCACCTTAGACCTATAGACACCAGCAGATTGAAAGTCAGGGATGGAAAATCATCTATCACGCTAATGGTTATGAAAAGAAAGCTGGAGGACCAATGCTTATATTAGAAAAACTAGATTTGAAACCAAACCCTGGGGGACACCTGGTGGCTCAGTTGTTGAGCATCTGCCTTTGGCTCAGGGTGTGTTCCTGGGATCCCAGGATCGAGTCCCACATCGGCATCCCTTTGGGGAGCCTTTCTCTCCCTTTGCCTATGTTTCTGCCTCTGCTTCTCTGTGTATCTCTCATGAATAAATAAATTAAATATTCAATCTCAAAAAAGAAAGAACAAATACTATAAGAAGTGATGAAGAAGGGCATTATTTCATAGTTAAAAAGACTCTCTATCAGGATCAAACAACTAAATATTTATGCTGCCAACATGGGAGTACCTAAATATGGAAAACAATTACCAACAAATGTACAGGAACTCACTGATAATAATACAATGACGGGATTTTAACACCCAACCACTTATGGCAATGGACCGATTGTCTATGCAGGAAATCAACAGGGGAACAATAGCCTTGACACACTGGACCACAGGGACCCAACAGATATAGTCTGAACATTTCTTCCTAAAGCAGAATACACATTACTTTCTTTTTTTTTTTAAAGATTTTATTTATTTATTCATGATAGTCACACAGAGAGAGAGAGAGGCAGAGACATAGGCAGAGGGAGAAGCAGGCTCCAAGCAGGAAGCCTGATGTGGGATTTGATCCCGGGTCTCCAGGATTGCGCCCTGGGCCAAAGGCAGGCGCCAAACTGCTGCACCACCCAGTGATCCCAGAATACACATTCCTTTCAAGTGCACATGGGACATTCTCCAGAACAGATCATATCATAGGCCACAAATCAGCCCTCAACAGGTACAACAGGTTCAAGGAGTTTGATATCACACCCTGTATATTTTTTTTAATTTTTAATTATTTATGATAGTCACACAGGGAGAGATAGAGGCAGAGACATAGGCAGAGGGAGAAGCAGGCTCCATACACCAGGAGCCTGACGTGGGATTTGATCCTGGGTCTCCAGGATCGCGCCCTGGGCCAAAGGCAGGTGCCAAACCGCTGCGCCACCCAGGGATCCCCACCCTGTATATTTTTAACCACGATGCTATGAAACTTGAAGTCGGCAGTAAGAAAAAATTTGGACAGACCAAAAATACGTGGAGATTATGAACATCCTACTAGAGAATGAATGGAGCAACCAGGAAATTAAAGAGGAAATTTAAAACAAATGAAAATGAAAACATGTTTCCAAACCTCTGGGATGTAGCAAAGGCAGTCCAAAGAGGGAAGTACATAGCAATACAGGCTTACCTCAGGAAACAAGAAGTCTGGGATCCCTGGATGGTGCAGCGGTTTGGCGCCTGCCTTTGGCCCAGGGCGCGATCCTGGAGACCCGGGAACAAATCCCACATCGGGCTCTTGGTGCATGTAGCCTCCTTCTCCCTCTGCCGATGTCTCTGCCTCTCTCTCTCTCTGAGACTATCATAAATAAATAAAAATTAAATAAAATGTTTAAAAAAAAAGGAAACAAGAAGTCTCTAATACACAACCTAACCCTACACCTAAAGGAGCTGGAAAAGGCATAGCAAACAAAGCCTAAATCCTACAGAAGAAGGGAAAAAATTAAGATGAGAGCAGAAATAAACAATACAGAAATAAAAAAACAGTAGAATGGAATAACGAAACTAAGAACCGGTTCTTCAAAATAATTAATAAAATGGATCAAGCCCTATCCAGACTTATGAATGAGAAAAGACCTAAATAAATAAAATCACAAATGAGAGAAGAGTGATCACAATCAACACCAGAGAAATAAAACAATTATAAGGGTAATACTATGAAAGAATATAGGTTAACAAACTGGGAGACCTGGAAGAAATGGACAAATCCCTAGAAATGTGCAAATGAGCAAAACTGAAATAGGAGAAATAGAAAATGTGAACATACCCATAACTAGCAAAGGAATTGAATCAGCAAGGCACTTGGGTGCCTCAGTTGTTGAACATGTGCTTTGGCTCAGGTCATGATCTTGGGGTCCTGGGGAATCAAGTCCCACATCAGGCTCCCCGCATGGAGCCTCATGTTCCCTGTGCCTATACCTCTGCATCTCTGTGTCTTGCATGAATACATAAATAAAATCTTTAAAAAAGAAAAAAGATAAAAAGATTAGAAAGGACACAAATAAAATCAGAAATGAGAAAAGAGAAATAAAAACCAACACTAGAGAAATACAAAAGATTATAAGAGAATATGATGAAAAATTATATGCCAGCAACCTAGAACCTGGAAGAAATAGATCAATTCCTGGAAATATATAACATAGCAAAAATCAAAAATGAAGAAATAAGAAATTTGAACAGACAGTTGACCAGCAAAGAAATTGAATCAGCAATCAGGGTTCTACCAATAGGAGATGCTTAGATCAATAGAACAGAATGGAAAGCCAAAACAAGATACAAACATGTATCTATGACCCATAATGGACAACAAGGCAGGAAGGAATATCCAATGGCAGAAAGTCTCTTCAACAAACCCTAACCCTGACTGCAGGATAAGAACAAATGGTGTTGGGAAAACCAGGCAGCCACATGCAGAAGAATGAAACTGGACCACTTTCTTACTCCATATATATAAAAAATAAATTCAAAATGGATGAAAGACCTAAATGGGAGACCAAAAAACATATAAAGAAGAAAAGATAGGCAGCAATGACTTTGACATTGGCCATTGGATCTTCTTTCTAGATATGCCTCTGAGGTGAGGGAAACAAAAGCAAATATCCTATTGTGACTTCATCAAATTGAAAAGCTTCTGCAAAGTGAAGGAAAGAACCAAAGCTAAAAGGCAACATACAGGAGCAGGGGCAAGATGGCGGAAGAGTAGGGTCCCCAAGTCACCTGTACCCTCCAAATTACCTAGATAACCTTCAAATCATTCTGAAAATCTTCGAATTCTGCCTGAGATTTAAAGACAGACCAGCTGGAATGCTACAGTGAGAAAAGTTCGCGCTTCTATCAAGGTAGGATGACGGGGGAAAAAGAAATAAAGAAACAAAAGGCATCCAAGTGGAGGGGCACCACGAGGAGCTGGGCTAAGGCCAGGCGGTGTGCCCCCTGGTCAGGAGAGCTTTGTCCCAGAGAAGCAGGATCAGCACCAATCTTCCTGGGCAGAATGGCGCCCACAGGGATTCAGAGCAGGACCCCAGGAGGGCGGGGATACCCTCGTGCTCCCTGGGACACTAAGAGACACCTGCACTCCCAGGAGAGTGCACCAAGCTCCCTAAGTGCTGCAGGGCACGTGCACTGACTTGGGAGCAGCTCAGAGGGTTTCGGGCAGGGCTCTGCGTGGAGCGGGTTGCATACCCCGGGAGCAGCTTGGTGGCAGTGCCTCAAGCAGAGGAAGTGGCTCCGTGCAGAGGGGGCTGTGTGGCTCAGGAAGCAACTCGGAGGTGCTCAGGCGGTGGCTCCCTGAGGGGGCTGCCCGACCAGGAGCAGCTCAGAGGGGCTGGGCGGCAGCTGTGGGGAGAGGCGGCTGCACAGACAGGAGCGTGAATCCAACAGCGCAGGCCCCAGAGCACAAGGCGCCAGGACACAGCCCAGGATTTGGCCTCCCCTGGGACAGGCAGAGGCCCGGATGGCCCAGGACAACAAGGATTCTCCTGCCCAGAGCTGAGCAGATCAGCGGTCCCGGCCCAGACTCCAGGCCCTGCAGATGGACTGCTCTGGAGTTACTGTGGGTGCTGAATACAGGTATCCAGAGCTGGCCGCTGCCACTGGGGTTGTTCCTCCTGAGGCCTCACGGGGTAAACTACGCCCACTGAGCCCTGCACCAGGCAGTGGACAGAGGAGCTCCCCCAAGTGCTAACATCTGAAAATCAGCACAACAGGCCCTGCCCCAGAAGTCCAGCTAGACGGACAAGTTCCAGGGGAAGTCAAGGGACTTAAAGTATACAGAATCAGAAGATACTCCCCCACGTTTTTTTTTTATTTCTGATTGCTTCGCCCTCCCTTTTCCCCCTTCTTTCCTTTTCTTTCTCTTTTTATTCTCTTTTTTCTTCTATCTTCCTTTATTCTTTTTTCTTTTTCTCTTTTCTTTCCTTCTTTCTCTCCTCTCTTTTTCTCCTTTACCCAATAAAATTTGTTTTTGGCCACTGCACTGAGCAAAATGACTAGAAGGAGAAGCTCACCTCAAAAGAAAGAATCAGAAACAGTCCTCTCTCCCACAGAGTTACAAAATCTGGATTAGAATTCAATGTCAGAAAGCCAATTCAGAAGCACTATTATACAGCTACTGGTGGCTCTAGAAAAAAGCATAAAGGATCAAGAGACTTCATGACTGCAGAATTTAAATCCAATCAGGCAGAAAGTAAAAATAAATTGAATGAGATGCAATCCAAACTAGAAGTCCTAACGATGAGGGTTAACAAGGTAGAAGGACGAGGGAATGACATAGAAGACAAGTTGATGGCAAAGAGGGAAACTGAGGAAAAAAGAGACGGACAATTAAAAGACCAGAAAGACAGATTAAGGGAAATAAACGACAGTCTGACGAAGAAAACCTACGTGTAATTGGGGTTCCCGAGGGCACCAAAATGGACAGAGGGCCAGGATAAGTATTTAAACAAATCCTAGCTGAAAAATTTCCTAATCTGGGAAGGGAAACAGGCATTCAGATCCAGGAAATAGAGAGATTCCCCCCTAAAATCAATAAAAACCGTCCAACACCTTGACATTTAATAGTGAAGCTTCCAAATTCCAAAGATAAAGAGAAGATCCTTAAAGCAGCAAGAGACAAGAAATCCCTGACCTTTATGGGGAGGAGCATTAGGGTAACAGCAGATGTCTCCACAGCGACCTGGCAGCCCAGAAAGGGCTGGCAGGATATATTCAGGGTCCTCAATGAGAAGAACATGCAACCAAGAATACTTTATCCAGCAAGCTCTCATTCAAAATGGAAGGAGAGATAAAGAGTTTCCAAGACAGGCAGGAACTGAAAGAATATGTGACCTCCAAACCAGCTCTGCAAGAAATTTTAAGGGGGACTCTTAAAATTGCCCTTTAAGAAGAAGTTCAGTGGAACAATCCACAAAAACAAGGACTGAATAGATATCATGATGACACTAAACTCATATCTATCGATAGTAACTCTGAACATGAACAGGCTTAATGACCGCGTCAAAAGGCCCAGGGTTTCAGACTGGATAAAAAAGCAGGACCCATCTATTTGCTGTCTACGAGAGACTCATTTTAGACAGAAGGACACCTACAATCTGAAAATTAAATGTTGGAGAACCATTTACCATTCAAATGGTCCTCAAAAGAAAGCAGGGGTAGCCATCCTTATATCAGATAAACTAAAATTTACCCCGAGGACTGTAGTGAGAGATGAAGAGGAACACTAAATCATACTTAAGGGATCTATCCAACAAGAGGACTTAACAATCCTCAATATATGCCCCGAATATGGGAGCTGGCAAATACTTAAACCAATTAATAACCAAAGTAAAGAAATACTTAGATAATAATTATCTTATACTTGGTGACTTCAATCTAGTTCTTTCTACCCTCGATAGGTCTTCTAAGCACATCTCCAAAGAAACGAGAGCTTTAAATGATACACTGGACCAGATGGATTTCACAGAAATCTACAGAACTTTACATCCAAACTCAACTGAATGCACATTCTTCTCAAGTGCACATGGAGCTTTCTCCAGAATAGACCACATACTGGGTCACAAGTAGGGTCTGAACCGATACCAAACGATTGGGATCGTCCCCTGCATATTCTCAGACCATAATGCCTTGGAATTAGAACTAAATCATAACAAGAAGTTTGGAAGGAGCTGAAACACGTGGAGGTGAAGGATCATCCTGCTAAAAGATGAAAGGGCCAACCAGGAAATTAAGGAAATATTAAAAGATTCATGGAAACTAATGAGAATGAACATACAACCATTAAAATATTTGGCTTGCAGCAAAAGCAGTCCTAAGGGGGAAATACATCACAATATAAGCATCTATTCCAAAATGCGAAACTACTCAAATACAAAAGCTAACCTTACACATAAAGAGGCTAGAGCAAAAAAAAAGCAGATAGATCCTACACCCAACAGAAGAATAGAGTTAATTAACATTCAAGCAGAACTCAAGGAAATCGAGAGCAGAAGAAATGTGGAACAGATCAACGGAAGGAGGAGTTGGTTCATTGAATGAATTAATAAGATAGATAGACCATTAGCCAACCTTATTAAAAAGAAGAGAGAGAATATTCAAATTAATAAAATCATGAATGAGAAAGGAGAGGTCACTACCAACACCAAGGAAATAAAAAGGATTTTAAAAACATATTATGACCAGCCATACACCAATAAATTAGGCAATCTAGAAGAAATGGACGCATTCCTGGAAAGACAGAAACTGCCAGAACTGGAACAGGAAGAAATACAAAACCTGAACAGGCCAAAAACCAGGTAGGAAATTGAAGCAGTCTTTCAAAACCTCCCAGGACACAAACGTCCAGGGCCAGATGGCTTCCCAGGGGAATTCTATCAAACGTTTAAAGAAGAAACCATACCTATCCTACTAAAGATGTTTGGAAAGTTAGAAAGAGATAGAGTACTTCCAAATTCATTCCATGAGGCCAGCATCACCTTAATTCCAAAACCAGACAAAGACCCCACCAAAAAGGAGAATTACAGACCAATAGCCATGATGAACATGGATGCAAAAATTCTCAAAAGATACTAGCCAATAGGATCCAAAAGTACATTAAGAAAATTATTCACCATGACCAAGTAGGATTTATCCTCGGAACACAGGCTGGTTCAACACTCTTCAAACAATCAATGTGATTCATCATATCAGCAAGAGACAAACCAAGAACCATATGATCCTCTCATTAGATGCAGAGAAAGCATTTGACAAAATAGAGCATCCATTCCTGATCAAAACACTTCAGAGCATAGGGAGAGAAGGAACATTTCTCGTCATCTTAAAAGCAATCTAGGAAAAGCCCACAGCAAATATCATTCTCAGTGGGGCCGCACTGGAGGCCTTTCCCCAAAGATCAGGAACAAGACAGGGATGTCCACTCTCCCACTGCTATTCAACATAGTACTGGAAGTCCCAGCCTCAGCAGACAGCAAAAAGACATTAAAGGCATTCAAATTGGCAAAGAAGTAGTCAAACACTCCCTCTTTTCAGATGACATAATACTTTACCTAGAAAACCCAAAAGCCTCCACCCCAAGATTGCTAGAACACATACAGCAATTTGGTAGCTTGCAGGATACAAAATCAATGCCCAGAAATCAATGGCATTTCTATACACTGACAATGAGACTGAAGAAAGAGAAATTAAGGAGTCAATTTCATTTACAATTGCACCAAAAAGCTTAAGATACCTAGGAATAAACCTAACCAAGGAGGTAAAGGATATACCCTAAAAACAATAGAACACTTCTGAAAGAAATTGAGGAAGACACAAAGAGATGGAAAAATATTCCATGCTCATGGATTGGCAGAATTATCATTGTGAAAATGTCAATGGTACCCAGGCAATGAACACGTTTAATGCAAGCCCTATCAAAATACCATGGACTTTCTTCAGAGAGTTAGAGCAAATTATTTAAGATTTGTGTGGAATCAGAAAAGACCCCGAATAGCCAGGGGAATATAAAAAAGACAACCTTATATGGGGACATCACAATGCCAGATTTCAGGGTGTACTACAAAGCTGTGGTCATCAAGACAGTGTGGTACTGGCACAAAAACAGACAAATAGATCAATGGAACAGAATAGAGAACCCAGAAGTGGACCTTGAACTTTATGGTCAACTAATATTCGATAAAGGAGGAAAGACTATCCATTGGAAGAAAGACAGTCTCTTCAATAAATGGGGCTGGGAAAATGGACATCCACATGCACAAGAATGAAACTAGACCACTCTCTTTCACCATACACAAAGATAAACTCAAAATGGATGAAAGATCTAAATGTGAGACAAGATTCCATCAAAATCATAGAGGAGAACACAGGCAACACCCTTTTTGAACTTGGCCACAGTAACTTCTTGCAAGATACATACACGAAGGCAAAAGAAACAAAAGCAAAAATGAACTGTTGTGATTTCATCAAGATAAGAGGCTTTTGCACAGCAAAGGATACAGTCAACAAAACTAAAAGACAACCTACAGAATGGGAGAAGATATTTGCAAATGATGTATCAGATAAAGGGGTAGTTTCAAAGACCTATAAAGAACTTCTTAAAATCAACACTAAAGAGACAAAGAATCCAATCATGAAATGGGCAAAAGACATGAAGAGAAATCTCACAGAGGGAGACACTGACATGGCCAATATGCACATGAGAAAATGCTCTGCATCACTTGCCTCAGGGAAATAGAAATCAAAACTAAAATGAGATACCACCTCACACCAGTGAGAATGGGGAAAATTAACAAGGCCGGAAACCACAAATGTTGGAGAGGATGCGGAGAAAAGGGAACCCTCTTACACTGTTGGTGGGAATGTGAACTGGTGCAGCCACTCCGGAAAACTGTGTGGAGGTTCCTCAAAGAGTTAAAAATAGACCTGCCCTATGACCCAGAAATTGCACTCTTCCCTATTTACCCAAAATATTCAGATGCAATGAAACGCCAGGACACCTGCACCCCGATGTTTTTACCAGGAATGTCCACAATAGCGACACTGTGGACGGAGCCATGGTGTCCATTGAAAGATGAATGAATAAAGAAGATGTGGTTTATGTATACAATGGAACATTCCTCAGCCATTAGAAACGACAAATACCCACCATTTGCTTCAACGTGGATGGAACTGGAGGGTATTATGCTGAGTGAAGTAAGTCAATTGGAGAAGGACAAATGTATGTTGTCATTCAATGCGTTAATATAAATAATAGTGATAAGGAATATAAGGGAATGGAGAAGAAATGTGTGGGAAATATGAGAAATGGAGAAAGAACATAAAGACTCCTAACTCTGAGAAAGTAACTAGGGATGCTGGGAGGGGAGGAGGGCAGGGGGTGCGGGTGAATGGGTGACGGGCACTGAGGGGGGCACTTGCCGGGATGAGCATGGGTGTTATTCTGTTTGTTGGTAAACTGAACACCAATAAAAAATAAATTTACTAAAAAAAAAAGTTCAAACAACTAAACATTTATGCTGCCAACATAGGAGTACCTAAATATAGAAACCAATTAACAACAAACATACAGGAAATCACTGATAATAATACAATGACAGGGGATTTTAACACCCACTTATGGCAATGGACTGATCGTCTATGCAGAAAATCAACAGGGGAACAATAGCCTTGACACACTGGACGAAAGGGACTCAACAGATATAGTCTGAACATTTCTTCCTAAAGAAGAATACACATTCCTTTCAAGTGCACATGGGACATTCTCCAGAAAAGATCATATCATGGGCCACAAATCAGCCCTCAACAGGTACAACAGGTACAAGAAGGTTGATATCACCCCTTGTACATTTTCGGACCACAACGCTATGAAACTCGAAGTCGACAGTAAGAAAAAAAATTGGACAAACCAAAAATACGTGGAGATTATGAACATCCTACAGAGAATGAATGGAGCAACCAGGAAATTAAAGAGGAAATTTAAAACAAATGAAAATGAAAACATGTTTCTCCAAACCTCTGGGATGTAGCAAAGGCAGTCCTAAGAGGGAAGTACATAGCAATACAGCCCTAAAGAAACAAGAAGTCTCCAATACACAACCTAACCCTACACCTAAAGGAGCTGGTAAAGGAATAGGAAACAAAGCCTAAATCCTACAGAAGAAGGGAAAAAATAAAGATGAGAGAAGAAATAAACAATGCAGAAAAAACAAAACAGTAGAATGGAATAACGAAACTAAGAGCTGGTTCTTCAAAAATTAATTAATAAAATGGATCAAGCCCTAGCCAGCCTTATCAACGAGAAAAGAGAAAACCTAAATAAATAAAATCACAAATGAGAGAAGAGAGATCACAATCAACACCAGAAAAATAAGATGATTATAAGGGAATACTATGAAATATTATACACTAACAAACTGGGAGACCTGGAAGAAATGGACAAATCCCTAGAAATGTGCAAACGAGCAAAACTGAAATAGGAAGAAATAGAAAATATGAACAGACCCATAACTAACAAAGAAATTGAATCAGTAAGGCACCTGGGTGCCTCAGTGGTTGAGCATCTGCTTTGGCTCAGGTCATGTTCCCGGGGTCCTGGGGGATCACGTCCGACATCAGGCTCCCTGCATGAAGCCTCATTTTCCCTCTGCCTATAACTCTGCCTCTCTGTGTCTCTCATGAATACATAAATAAAGGTGAAGCCACTGTGGAAAACAGTCTGGAGGGTCCTCAAGAAATTAAAAATAGGGGATCCCTGGGTGGCACAGTGGTTTGGTGCCTGCCTTTGGCCCAGGGCGTGATCCCTGAGACCCGGGATCGAATCCCACTTCGGGCTCCCAGTGCATGTAGCCTGCTTCTTTCTCTCCCTGTGTCTCTGCCTCTGTCTCTGTGACTATCATAAAAAAAATTTAAAAAAGACTTTAAAAATAGAGCTACTCTACGATTCCAAAATTGCACAGCTAGGTATTTACCCCGAGGATACAAAAGTAGTTTAGTAGATTTTAAGAGGAACATGCAGCCCAGTGTTGGTAGCAGCATTATCAACAACAGCGAAAGTGTGTATAGAGCCGAGATGTCCATCGACAGATGAATGGGCAGAGACGATGTGTTAAATATACACACTGCAACATCACTGGGTCATCAGAAGGGATGAAATGAAGCCATTTACAATGACGTGGGAGAAGTGGAAGGGACTTATGCTAAATGAACTCAGTCAGTCAGAGAATACAGATTCCAAATACCATACAATTGCATTCACATGTGAATTTTAAGAAACCAAACAAACTGGCAAATGGGCAAAGGGTGGGATGAGAGATGCAAACCAAGAAACACACTCTTAACCACAGAGAATAAACTAATAAATACCAGAGGAAGGTGGGGGGTGGGAAATCAGGGGATGGGGATAGTGGAGGGCACCTGTGACCAGTACCAGGCGTTGTATTCAAGGGTTGAATCACTATGTGGTAAACCTGAAACTATATCATACTGTGTTTACAAAGAGGAATTTAAGTAAAACTTTAAAATAATAATTGGTAGTATAGAGAAAACAAGTGCACACAAGAGATAAAATCAGAAAGGCAACTGAAAATCCAAACAAAGTGTTTTTAGAGCCACAAATCCCCTCCTTCGCTCAGCTCACGAGAATCCTGCCATGCCTATTCTCACCCCAGAGAAGACTGGATTTTGATTCTCTGGGGAGGCCACTGACTTGGTGGAATCAGGCTATCTTTGAAACCAAAACCTAAATAGAGTGCATAAAACTAAACTGCCCAAGATGCTAGGAGTCCCAGTGCAGGCACATGCCAAGACAGAAACTCTAACCATACACAGACATAACCCTTACCCTACACTTAAGCCTAATGTTAACCTAACACTTAAACAAGAACTATCACTAATCAAAAACCAAACACAAACCCCAAGACCAAACCACATTCACTGAACCTACCTGCCAAGCCACACCCTAACTCCTAAACCTATTCTGAGGTTTCCTTAACCCTGACCCTTACCTTAAATCTAATCGTAACCCTAACCTCTAACCCTAACCTTAACTTAATGTACTCAAATCCTATTCCTAACCTTAATTTGTACCCTAACCCTAACCCTCTAATACTAACCCTATCTCATACCCCAAACTGTACACTACCCATACCCTAAAACTAATCCCTAACCCACTGCCTAACCCTATCTCTTACCCTTTTCCAAAACCATACCCTGACCCTACCCTGACCCTATCCCTAACCCCTAACCAAACACTAACCCTAACACTAGCACTAAACCCTATCCTAAGCCTAACCCTAAACCTAGGCCTAGCTTTAACTCTAACCCTTAACGCTAACCCCTAACCCTAACTCACACCCTAACCCCTAACCCTAACTGCAAACCTAATCACAACCCTAACACTAACCATAACCCTAACCCCAACTCCTAACATCCTGCCCTAATCCCTAAGCCTAAACCCTAACCCTAACTCTAAATCCTGTCCCTAACACTAACCCTAACCCCTTTCCCTAATCCCTAACCCCCAGCCTAACTCCTAACCACTGACCCTTACCCTTATCCCTCACGCTATCCTCTAATCTGTAACCATAAGCATAATCACTAAACCCTAACATCTAACCTAACTTAACCACCAACTGCCTCCCCTCCCCTGACCCTACCATTCATTCTACCCATTCACTTACCCTGTGGTTCTGAGTAGTCCCTTCTGATGTGGACGTGGCCCCCAACAGCACCTCCAGAGTCCTCCAGGGGGTCCTGAGGAAGCCAGGATCCTGTGAGTGTGGATGTGGCCCCACGTGTTCTTGGGTCATAGTCAGCAGGTCCTGAGGACACGGGTCTCCTGTCACTGTGGACTATGCCTCACATCCTCTGGAAGCCTCACAGCAGGTCCTCAGGAGGCCAAGGGCTCCTGTCAGCCTGGACATGGCCCCATGGCCCCCAGAAAACTCACTGCCGGTCCTGAGGGGGCTGTGGGCTCCTGTCAGCATAGACGCAGGCCCATATGTCCTGAAGCCAAAGTGCTGATCCTAAAGAGGCTGGAGACTCCTGTCAGTTTGGATTCGGCACCCACATTTTTCTTACGCCTCACCACAGGCCCTGACAAGGATGGGGTCTTCTGTCTGCATGGAAGCATCCCCATATTTCCCGAAGTCTACACCGGGGGTCCTGAGGACGTCAGCGTCCTGTTGTTTGGGCGTGGCCCCCAGTCCTCCCATAGCCTCACTGTGGATTCTGAGGAAGCCAGGGCTCCTGACACCATGGATGCGGCCCCCACCTTCCAGAAGACTCAAATTATGTCCTGAGTGGCCCGGGAGCTCCTGCCAGAGTGGACGCAGCACCACAGCTTCCTGAAGCCTCCCTGCAGGTCCTGAAGTGGCCCAGGTGTTCCTGTCAGGGTGGATGCGGGCCCACATCTATCCTGGGAATCTGAGCAATCAGATGGGCAGAGAAAAAAACACTTTGACTCTCTCTTTGTCTTATAAAGAGAAAGGACAGCTTTTCTATGTACAAAGTCAGTTGTCAAGATAGCCTTAGGGAATAAGAGTTGCAGCATCAAATCCCGCTGCACAGCTGGGACGCCCGAGCCCCAGGTCTTCCTGATCCCAAATCCCTGGGCCTGTCCCCCAACACAAGCTGCCAGGCTGAGATCATTAACAATTGCTCTCTTAGGAGCTCTGGGGAAGGGGGAAGGAGCTAGATAGGATGGGAAGGAACACAAGGAGGCCGAGAAAATGAAGGCCTTTCCACTTTAAGTTCAGCCTTCGAACACGTCCAGCCATCCCAGGCCCCTGTGAAGAAGAGCTGAAATTTACATTACTTCAGTTACAGGAAAATAACAAAAGTTTACAGCTTAATACCCTGGAAAGCCCCACAATAGAATAAAAACTGAGCCCAGGCCAAGTGCAGGAAGCCCCTATTAGAATGAGAATAGATCTCAATGCCTTTGAAGGCCCCATATCAAAATGTAAACAGATGGGATCCCTGGGTGGCGCAGCGGTTTGGCGCCTGCCTTTGGCCCAGGGCGCGATCCTGGAGACCCGGGATCGAATCCCACGTCTGGCTCCCGGTGCATGGAGCCTGCTTCTCCATCTGCCTGTGTCTCTGGCTCTGTCTCTCCTTCTCTCTCTCAAGAATAAATAAATAAAATCTTAAAAAAAAAACAAAACAAAACAAAATGTAAACAGAACTTTAGGGGGATCCCTGGGTGGCACAGCGGTTTGGCGCCTGCCTTTGGCCCAGGGCGCGATCCTGGAGACCCAGGATCGAATCCCACATCGGTATCCAGGTGCATGGAGCCTGCTTCTCCCTCTGCCTGTGTCTCTGCCTCTCTCTCTCTCTGTGACTATCATAAAAAAAATAAAATCTTTAAAAAAAAAAGTAGTTTAAAAAAAAAAAGAACTTGAGGAATTGCTCCAGCCCTTCGGGAGTACCCAGAGACCAACTCTTAAAACTAAGCTAAAACCCACCTCAGGGTCCAAGTCCCTGCTCTGCTCTGTCGGGTATACTTGGACACAAGCTCAAGCTTGTAAATAAACTCTCATGTGTTTGCCTTGGTGTCAGCTTCTCGGTGGTTTCTCGGATTAGCAATCTTGGGCATAACAGTCTGAGATAAAAAAACAAAACCAAAAGAAGCTCGGACACAGGTAGAGTGAACTCAGGGTTCTGAGAGAAGCCGCGGAGACCTGGGGGCTTGGCAGCTCTTCTGTGGAGGCCCCAGCAGACTGGGGTGGGGGATGCTCTGCCCCAGAGCCAGAGGACCCAGAGACCCCACCCGCATCCCGCCTATCAGGGCCAGGTCTCAGGAACAGGGCAGCGCAGCCCGCTGAGCCCAGAGGCGCTGACGCCCACCCCGCCTCTGACCCCCGCAGGTGCATCTCCCAGGCAGATGTGCACCTGACAATCAGCGCCATGGCCCATCCCCAGACCCCACACAGAGCATTCGTTGCCACCAAGTTGTTGGACCACAGTGGCTGCAGAGCTTAAGCTCTGCCTGGAAAGTAGGGTCTAGATTCCTTTGTACTTTGTGCTCTTTTTTCATTTATTTTCTTTGATTCTTTTTTATTAATTGCCTTATTTTAATTTCTATGTATGTACCTTATATATTTCTTATTTTTGCTTTCATAGTACTTTAATTGTGATTCTTTTTTTAAATTTTTTTCAATTTATTTATGATAGTCACAAACAGAGAGAAAGAGAGAGAGAGAGAGAGGCAGAGACACAGGCAGAGGGAGAAGCAGGCTCCATGCACTGGGACCCCGACGTGGGATTTGATCCAGAGTCTACAGGATCATGCCCTGGGCCAAAGGCAGGCACTAAACCGCTGCATCACCCAGGGATCACTTTAATTGTTTCTATTTTGGGATTTAGAATCTTTTAACAAGCAGGCCAAAATAATCTGGGTTTTATTTTGTTTTGTTTTGTTTTGTTTTTTGGGGGGGAGGGCAGTTGTTATTGTTTTTCTTGTTTTTTCTTTTTCTTCCTTCTTTCTTTTCTGGAAAATATAATGAGATGGAAAAAATCACCTCCATAAAATAACATGAGGTCTACTCACAGCCAGGAAGTTCATCAATACACATATATGATGTCTAAATACAGTTTAAAACAATGATTATAAAGACAACAGCTGGGCTAGAAAAAGAGCACAGAAGAAAACTAGAGAAACCTTTACTGTAGAAATAAAAGAACTAAAATCTAGTCAGGCCAATGTTAAAAATGGTATAACTGAGATGCAGTCCCAAGTGGAAGCCTTCAAAACAAGAATGGTTATGGACCACAGAGACAGACGTAGGGAAGTCATCCACTTATTAAAACAATAACATTCATACCATAGGAGACTCAGAAGATGAAGAGAGAGAATAGGTGGGCCTTTCTCAGACATTAGAAACAGCAAATACCCACCATTTGCTTCAAAGTGGATGGAACTGGAAGGTATTTCGCTGAGTGAAGTAAGTCAATCGGAGAAGGAGAAACATTGTATGTTCTCATTCATTTGGGGAATATAGATGATAGTGAAGGGAATATAAGGGAAGTGAGAAGAAATGTGTGGGAAATATCAGAAAGGGAGACAGAACATAAAGACTCCTAACTCTGGGAAATGAACTAGGGGTGATGGAAGGGGAGGAGGGTAGGGGTGGGGGTGAATGTGTGACGTATACTGGGCTGAGCACTGGGTGTTATTCTGTATGTGGGCAAATTGAATACCAATAAAAGTAAATTTATTACTAAAAAAAGAAAAAGAAAGAAAAAGTGGCATCTGGGTGGCTCAGTCACATAAGCTATTGTCTTAGGCTCAGATCATGATCCAATTCCCAAGGCAGGCTCCCTGTTTGCAGGGAACCTGCTTCTCCCTCTACATCTGCCCCTCTCGCTCTTGGTTTTTCTCTCCTCTCTCTTTCAAATAAATAAATGACATCTTTAAAAAGAAACAAACAAACCCAGAAGGAAGAGAAATCTCCCATGTAGAAGAATTTCAAAGAAGTTGTACAGACATTCCACTCTCAAGTTGATTAGCATAGCCTCCCACTCATATGTATGGAATACACATAGTAACTTCCTTCTACAAAATAGAATATGAAAATGTGTATATAAAAATGATAATATAATAATAATAATAATAATAATCACTTTACTACGGAGAAAGCTGACAAACACTACCTCAGCAAGATGATCAGATTGATACCAAGACTGATAAATCATGTTGATAATATCTATCCTTTATATGATATAATTAAAATGGCAGTATATCTCTTTATATAACCCACAAAAAGAGTTTAATCATGAGATAACAGACATTTCCCAACTGAGGTAAATTTTACAAAATACTCTACTTCTCAAAGTGTTCCAGTTCAACGACAATAAGGAAAGGCAGAAAGACTGTCACAATCCAGAGGAGCCTAAGAAAACATGAGGACAAATGGAATGGGATATGAGGGATGGTAACTTAGCAAAAACTAAGGAAATCTGAATAAAGTATGGTCTTTGGTTAATGAGAATATTTTAATATTGATTCAAGGCTAATATTTATACCTTCCTAATATACCACCAACATCATATCCCTACCCCACAACATCCACCCCCACACCATCGGCCCCCAGCAAGGACCCAGTGCAGCTGCCCCCTGTGGGACATGCTCAGCCTCCCTGGGGTTTTCTGGATACCCTGCTCCCATCAGAAGCCTGATTGTCCCATAGAGAACCCAGAGGTTGCAGGGAGGAGGGAAGGCAGAGATCCCCGAAAGGCTGGGTGTAGGTGAGTGGTGCAGAGGATACATTGGGCCCTGCCTCCGCCCACTGTCTGTCCTGGAGGGCGGCACACCCTGCACAGGACACCAGCCCCTAACCCAGAGGGACCTGGTCTGACCTGGCTCTGTGCTCTGTGGGGACAAGATTGAATTGAGCCCCGCCCAGGCCCAACACAAAGACTAATGGGATCCAGGCCTCCATGATCCTGGCCAGCCCTGGATTCTGGCCCCAGGCTGAGCGAGCCCTCTCACAAGTGGATGTGGCCTCCTGGGCCCTGGGCGTGCCCCACAGATCCAGGTCAATAACCTAGGGCAGACTGGGGGATCCCGGGACACCCCAGGGTAGGGAAAGGATGGATAGGCCGGTTGGCCCCACCCAACCCCACACCAGGAGGCAGGCTCTTCCAGGTATTGGGGCCCCAGAGGGCCCAAGGCAGGTGTCCAGCTGCCCTGCGGGGCCCCAGTACAGGAGCCCATGAGCTGCAGGTCCAGGTCATCTCTGCTGTCCTCAGAACAGTCACTCAGGATGAAATCTCAGGACACACGCCCCCACCCGGAGTCCACACATGTTCCCACAATGTGGACTCTAGCACCCGCCTCTCCACACCGTGTGATTATTGCCCTCCCCTAAAGGACAGAAAGGTCTCCCTCCCCAGGGGAAGGCACGCATTAGGCTCTGAGCCGCTTAGCTGTAAAAAGTCAATAAAGTGTTGTGAAAAAATGCACAGCCAGCCCGTTTCTGTGTATCCCAGAACTCTATTCATGGGGCGTGAAGAGACACCCAGAGAGGAGGAGGGGGCACCATCCAGGCCCCAAACAGCCCCTGCAGGGGCACCACCAGGTACACACAGCTGACGTCCCCACGTGCCTTCCAGGGGCAGCCAGACGTCAGGACCCCACAGACTTTACTTAGACTCAGGCTGTGTCCCCCGGGCCAGGTGGGGCTGGGACAGAGTGACAGCCAGGGAGCTTCAGGTCACCAGGGTCTGTGCACAGCAACCTGGGAGGTCTGTGCCCCCTCTGTCCTGAGGGCCAAGGATGGCCGAGTTCCAGGGCACTTCCTCCCATCCTCGCATCCCCGTGCCTGTGTGCCTGGGGCACAAAGGGCCTGTGGGGCGGTCAGCGTGGCCCCGGAAGGGATGTCAGGACACCAGGCCCTGGTGTTGTGCCCAAGATTGTAAATCAGGGAAACCACCAAGGAGCCCATACCGATGGAAACTCCCGAGGGTTTCTTTACAAGCTGGAGCTTGGGTGTAATTTCACCAAACACAGCGGAGCAGGGACGTGGATCCCGAGACTAAGAGGCATAGCAGCTTTATAGGGGCCAGTGGCCCATGGGATATTCAGAAAGTTGGACAGTCATGATGGTCCACACGCAGGTGGCCGTTTGAATTACACCTTACCCTATAGTATCCACTTGAGCTGGCCTATTACTTTGGTCAGAATTGTCGCACAGTTTTGGGGGGTACAAAGCAGGGTTACATTGTTATGAGCCGATTTCCGATTAGGGTGTGCCTAGAGGCCTGACTAGGGTGGGGCAGCACCTTAAGCAATAAGCAGCTCATGTGGGGGTCATAGGGGAGGAGGTGGGTGTAGCACAAAATGGAATCAGTCCTGCTCTGCTTGTCCAGGGGTAGGGGATTTTTGTTAACTTTTCTGGGTCCCACACTTGCAGCTCACAAACCTGGGCCACCCTCACCAGGTGGACTCACTGTGCACAGCTTGTGGTGCTGGATCTCTCACACCAGTGTGTAGAGGGCACCCTCCTCACCCTAGTGAGTAGGGGCTGGGTGAGCATGGGGCTCGCCAGAAGGCCAGGCAGCACAGGGGACTGAGAACCCCAGACCAGACCCCAACTCGACTCCCATACACAGGCAGCAACAGGGCTCCCCGCCATGGGCAGCCAGCTCCTCAGGATCTCCCCCCAGGGCGGTGCTGAGGTCTGGCTCCCTGCTGGAGAGGCATCTGGGAGAAGAGAAACAGCAGGTGCTCAGCGGGACCCCCTGAGGACATGGGAATTTGGCCGAGTTGGACCTTCCAGCTCAGCTGACCCTCCAGTGGGAAGTCACTGCAGGAGCGAGCCCCGAGTCGGCAAGGAGAGCCCAGCTATCTGCCCAGCGCCAGCACCAGAAATGATGTTGTGCCAACCATTTCGGCATTTGGGTGACCCAGCCAGAGGATCAGATACCTGCACGTGATAGCTACATGTGATAGACACACACACACCCCAAAACCAACAGAAGTCGGAATCCCCCCCAATGTTGTCTAACAGGAGCCAGATGGTTACATACACGACGCTGTTGTCACCAGTAGGATACATGGAAGATGCAATAAACCATGACTGCAGAGGTGCTAGAGATACAGAGATGTGCTTGCTGGTTTCCAACAAGGAGCACAGAGGTGCAGGAAGAATCCTACGGAGGGGAGGCCCCTTCATGGAAAGGACACCATGTCCCTGTGATGGCTACGGATGGTGAAATCTGTCCTCCTCTCTCTTAGCTTCTGGTTTTCCTCCTAAATGCCATTTTCCTCAATCATAAGACCAAAAATTTATTTTATGTTTTTAAATTCCTTTTTATTGGAGTCCAATTTGTATGAATTCTTGCTTCAGCAAGGGTGTCATTCAGGAGAGAAGGAGAGAGAAAGATTTTCTGGACAGTCAACATATCAAGGAATTCATGACCACTTAACCAGTCCAGTAAGGGATTAAGAGGGACTCTTCTAGTGGGGGAAAAAAAGAGACCAAAAGCAATAAAGACTAGAAAGGACAAGAGAACGTCACCAGAAACACCAACTCTTCTGGTAACACAAAGGAACAAAGTTCATATCTGTGAATAATCACTCTTAATGCTGATAGACTAAATTTTCCAATCAAAAGATATAGGGTATCAGAGTGGCTTAAAACACAGGATCCGGGATACCTGGGTGGTTCAAGGGGTTGAGCATCTGCCTTTGCTCAGGCTGTGATCCTGGAGTCTGGGATTATGTCCCATATTGGGCTCCTGGTGGGGAGTCTGCTTCTCTCTCTCCCTAATTTTCGGCCTCTCTCTCTCTCTGTGATAAATAAAATCATTATTAAAAAAACAAGATCCATCTGTATGCTGCCTACAAGATGCTCACCTTAGACCTATAGACCCCAGCAGATTGATAGTCAGGGGAGGGAAAATCATCTACCACGTTAATGGATATCAAAAGAAAGCTGGAGGACCCATACTTATATCAGACAAACGAGTTTTGAAACCAAACCCTGGGGGACACCTGGTGGCTCAGTTGTTGAGCATCTGCCTTCGGCTCAGGGTGTGATCCTGGGATCCCAGGATCGAGTCCCACATCACCCTCCCTTTGGGGAGCCTGCCTCTCCCTCTGCCTATGTTTCTGCCTCTGCTTCTCTGTGTATCTCTCAAAAATAAATAAATAATCTATTTAAATCTCAAAAAGAAACAACAAATATTGTAAGAAGAGATGAAGAAGAGCATTATTTCATAATTAAAAAGACTATCAAGATCAAACAACTATTTATGCTGCCAACATGAGTACCTAAATATAGAAACTGATTAACAACCAACGTACAGGAAATCACTGGTAATAATACACTGACAGAGGATTCCAACACCCACTTATGGCAATGGACTGATCGTCTATGCAGAAAATCAACAAGGGAACAATAGCCTTGACACACTGGGCAACAGGGACCTAACAGATATAGATAGAATATTAGTTCCAAAAGGAGAATAAACATTCTGTTCAATTGCATATGGGACATTCTCCAGAACAGATCCTATCAGGGCCCACAAATCAGCCCTCAACAGGTACAACAGGTACAAGAATGTTGATTTCACACCCTGTTCATTTTCAGACCAAGGCGCTATGAAACTGGAAGTCGACAGTAAGAAAAAAATTGGACAGACCAAAAATACGTGGAGTTTATGATCATCCTACTAAAGAATGAATGGAGCAACCAGAAAATTAAAGAGGAAATTTAAAACAACTGAAAATGAAAACATGTTTCTCCAAACCTCTGGGATGTAGCAAAGGCAGTCCTAAGAGGGAAGTACATAGCAATACAATCCTACCTCAAGAAACAAGAAGTCTCCAATACACAACCTAACCCTACACCTGAAGGAGCTGAAAAAGGAATAGCAAACAAAGACTAAAGCCTACAAAAGAAGGGAAAAAATTAAGATCAGAGCAGAAATAAACAATACAGAAACAACAAAACAGTAGAATGGAATAACAGAACTAAGAGCTAGTTCTTTAAAATAAGTAATAAAATGGATCAAGCCCTAGCCAGCCTTATGACGAGAAAAGAGAAAAGACCTAAATAAATAAAATCACAAATGAGAGAAGAGAGATCAGAATCAACACCAGAAAAATAAGACAATTATAAGGGGATACTATGAAAGATTATACGCTAACAAACTGGGAGACCTGGAAGAAATGGACAAATCCCTAGAAATGTGCAAATGAACAAAACTGAAATAGGAAGATATAGAAAATGTGAACAGACCCATTACTAGCAAAGGAATTGAATCAGCAAGGCACCTGGGTGCCTCAGTGGTTGAGCATGTGTTTGGCTCAGGTCATGATCCCGGGGTCCTAGGTGTTCAAGTCCCACATCAGGCTCCCCGCATGGAGCCTCATTTTCCCTCTGCCTATACCTTTGCATTTTGTGTCTCTCATGAATACATAAATAAAATATTAAAAAAAAAAGATAAAAAGTTGAGAAAGGACCCAAATAAAATCAGATGAGAAAAGAGAAATAAAAAACAACACTAGAGAAATACAAACGATTATAAGAGAATATGATGAAAAATTATATGCCAGCAACCTAGAACCTGGAAGAAATAGATCAATTCCTAGAAATATATAACATAGCAAAAATTAAAAATGAAGAAATAAGAAATTTGAACAGACAGATAACCAGCAAAGAAATT
Organism: Canis lupus baileyi; assembly: GCF_048164855.1. Lineage (NCBI taxonomy): Eukaryota > Metazoa > Chordata > Mammalia > Carnivora > Canidae > Canis > Canis lupus. Next base: position 52,795,889 of record NC_132860.1, read on the forward strand.
GAATCAGCAATCAGGGTTCTCCCAACAGGAGACGCTTAGATCAATAGAACAGAATGGAAAGCCAAAACAAGATACAAACCTGTATCTATGACCCATAAAGAATAACAAGGCAGGAAGGAATACCAATGGCAGAAAGACAGTCTCTTCAACAAACCCTAACCCTGACCCCAGGATACGAATAAATGGTGTTGGGAAAACCAGGCAGCCACATGCAGAAGAATGAAACTGGATCACATTCTTACACCATATATATAAAAAATAAATTCAAAATGGATGAAAGATCTAAATGTGAGACCTGATACCAATCAAAGAAGAAAAGATAGGCAGCAACGTCTTTGACATTGGCCACTGATTTTTCTTTCTAGATATGCCACTGAGGTGAGGGAACAAAAGCAAAAATGCTACTGGGACTTCATCAAAATGAAAAGCTTCTGCAAAGTGAAGGAAACAACCAAAGCTAAAAGGCAACATACAAAATGAAAGGAGATATTGGTAAACAACACATCTAATAAAGAGTTAGTATGCAAAACACATAAAGGAAATATTAATCTCAAGATCCTAAAAACAAATTATGCAACTAGAGATGGGCAGAAAAATGAATGGACTTTGTCTCTGACAAGACAGCCAGATGGCCACCAGACTCACGGAAAGACACAAAGCGTCACCCATCATCAGGGAAATGCAAACCAAAACCACAATGATATGTCAGCTGAGAGCCGTCATAATGGCTAAAATTAACAACACAAGAAACAACAGGTGTTGGTGAGGCTTTGGAGAAAGGGTAGCCTCCTTACATTCCTGGTGGGCATGCGAACACATTTAGCCACTGTGGAAAACAGTGTGGAGGGTCCTAGAGAAGTTAAAAAAAATTGGATCCCTGGGTGTTGCAGTGGTTTGGTACCTGTCTTTGGCCCAGAGTGTGAACCTGGAGACCCGGGATTGAATCCCACTTTGGGCTCCAGGGCATGGAGCCTGCTTCTCCCTCTGCCTGTGTCTCTGTCTCTCTCTGTGTGACTATCATAAAAAAATTTTAAAAAAGAAGTTAAAAATAGAGCTACCCTACGATTCCAAAATTTCACAGCTAGGTATTTATCCCGAGGATAGAGAAATACTTTAGTAGATTCGAGGAAGGACACGCAGCCCACTGTTTGTAGCAGCGTTATCAACAACAGCCAGACTGTGGATACAGCCCAGATGTCCATCGACTGATGAATGGGCAGAAAGGTGTGGTAAATATACACACTGCGACATCACTCGGTCATCAGAAGGGATGAAATGAATCCATTTACGGTGACGTAGAAGGAGTGGAAAGGATTTATGCTAAATGAACTCAGTCAGAGAAAGACAGATACCAAATACCATACAATTGCATTCACTTGTGAATTTTGAGAAACCAAACAAACTGGCAAAGGGGTGGAGGAGGCATGAGAGAAGCAAACCAAGATACACACTCTTAACCACAGAGAATAAACTAATAAATACCAGGGGAAGGTGGGGAGGATGGTGAATCAGGGGATGGGGATAGTGGAGGGCACCCCTGACCAGAACCAGGCGTTGTATCCAGGGGTCTAACCACTATGTGGTAAACCTGAAACTATATCATACTGTGTTTACAAAGAGGACTTCAAGTAAAACTTTAAAATAATAATTGGTAGTATAGAGAAAACATGTGCACACAAGAGATAAAATCAGAAAGGCAACTGAAAATCCAAATAAAGAGTCTTTAGAGCCACAAATCCCCTCCTTAGCTCAGCTCGGGAGAAACCTGCCATGTCTATTCTCACCCCAGCAGAAGCCAGGATTTTGATTCTCTGGGGAGGCCACTGACTTGGTGGAGTCAGGCTATCTTTGAACCCAAAACCTAAATAGAGTGCATAAAACTAAACTGCCCAAGATGCTAGGAGTCCCAGTGCAGACACATTCCAAGACCCAAACTCTAACCATACACAGACATAAGTCTAATCCTACACTTAATCTTAATGTTAACCTGACCCTTAAACAAGAACCATCACTAATCGAAAACCAAACACAAACACCAAGACCAAAACACATTCACGGAACCTTCATGCCAACCCTCACCCTATATCCTAAACCTATTCTAAACCCTTAACCCTGACCCCTACCTTAAATCTAACCCTAACCTCTAACCCTAACCTTAACTTAATGTACTCAAATCCTATTCCTAACCTTAACCTGTACCCTAACCCTAACCCTCTAATACTAATCCTATCTCATACCCCAAACTTTACTCTAACCTGTACCCTAAAACTAACTCCTAAACCACTCCCTATACCTATCTCTTACCCTTTTCCAAAACCGTACCCTGACCCTGACCCTGACCTGACCCTAAACCCTAAATAAATACTAATCCTATCCCTAGCCCTAACCCCTATCCTATACCTAACCCTCGCCCTAACCCTAAACCTAGCCCTAAATTTTACCCTAACCCCTAACCCTTACCCCTAACCCTAACTCACACCCTAACACCTCACCCTAACTGCAAACCTAAGCCCAACCCTAACTGTAACCATAACCCTAAACCCACCTCCTAACCTCCTGCCCTAAACCCTAAAGCATAACCCTAACCCTAACTCTAAATACTGTCACTAACCCTAACCTCATTCCCTAATCCCTAACCCCCATCCTAACTCCTAACCACTGACCCTTACACTTATCCCTCACCCTAACCTCTAATCCGTAACCATAAGGTTAATCACAAACACCTAACATCTAACCTAAGCCTAACCACCAACTGCCTCACCTCCCCTGACCCTACAATCCATTCTAACCATTCACTTACCCTGTGGTTCTGAGGAGTCCCTTCTAATATGGACGAAGTCCCCAATGTCTTGTGCTCTTTTTGTTCAGTCTCCTTATTTATTCTCTGTGATGCACCTGAGAAGGGAGTCACATCCATCATTTCCTTCCTGAATGCTCACTGTCAGGACACAGCAAGCCCCACAGTAGAATAAAAACTGAGCCCAGTCCAAGGGCAGGAATCCCCTATTAGAACAGATCTCAATGCCCTTGAAGGCCCCATATCAAAATGTAAACAGAACTTGAGGAATTACTCCACCCTTCAGGAGTTCCCCGAGACCAACTCTTAAAAATAAGCTAAAACCCACCTCGGGGTCCAAGTCCCCGCTCCACTGTGTTGGGTATACTTGGACACAAGCTCGAGCTTGTAAATAAACCCTCATGTGTTTGCATTGGTGTTGGCTTCTCGGTGATTTGTGATTTCTCAGATTCACAGATTCACAATCTTGGGCACAACAGTCTGAGATAAAAAAAGAAAACCAAAAGAAGCTTGGGTGCAGGTAGAGTGAATGCAGGGTTCTGAGAGAAGCCACGGAGACCCGGGGGCTTTGGGGTTCTTCTGTGGTGGCCCCAGCAGACTGGGGGGTGGGATGCTCAGCCCCAGAGCCAGAGGACCCAGCGTCCCCACCGGCATCCCACCATCAGGGCCAGGAATCAGGGAGCAGCACAGTGCCGCCCGCTGGAGCCCAGAGGCGCTGACGCTCACCCCGACTCTGACCCCCACAGGTGCAACTCCCAGGCAGATGTGCACCTGATAATCAGCGCCAAGGCCCATCCCCAGACCCCACACAGACCATTCGCTGCCACCAAGTTGCCAGACCACAGAGGCTGCAAAACTTCAGCTCTGCCTGGAAAGTAGGGTCTAGATTCCCTTGTACTTTGTGCTCTATTTTTAATTATTTTCTTTGATTCTTTTTTATTAATTGCCTTATTTTAATTTAATGTATGTACCTTATATATTTCTTATTTTTACTTTTATGGTAGTTTAATTGTGTTTCATATTTTGGGATTTAGAATCTTTTAACAAGCAGGCCAAAATAATCTGGTGGGTTTTTTTGGAGGGCAGTTGTTATTGTTTTTCGTGGTTTTTCTTTTTCTTCCTTCTTTTTTTCTGGAAAAAATAATGAGATGGAGAAATTCTCCTCCATAAAATAACATGAGGTAGTACTCACAGCCAGGAAGTTCATCAATAAACATATATTATGTCTAACTACGGTTTAAAACAATGATTATAAAGATAGCAGCTGGGCTGGAAAATGAGCACAGAAGCAAACTAGAGAATCTCTTACTGTAGAAATAAAAGAGCTAAAATCAAGTCAGTCCAACGTTAAAAATGCTGTAACTGAGATGCAGTCCCAACTGGAAGCCTTCAAAACAAGAAAGGTTATGGACCACAGAGGCAGACGTAGGGAAGTCAGCCACTTATTAAAACAATAACATTCATATCATAGGAGACTCAGAAGATGAAGAGAGAGAAAAGGTGGGCCTTACTCAGCCATTAGAAACAACAAATACCCACCATTTGCTTCAAGGTGGATGGAACTGGAAGGTATTATGCTGAGTGAAGTAGGACAATCGGAGAAGGACAAACATTGTATGTTCTCATTCATTTGGGGAATATAGGTAATACTTAAAGGGAATATAAGGGAAGGGAGTAGAAATGTGTGGGAAATATCAGAAAGGGAGGCAGAACATAAAGACTCCTAACTCTTGGAAATGAACTAGGGGTGATTGAGGGGAGGAGGGCAGGGTTGAGGGTGAATGGGTGACGGGCACTGAGGGGTCACTAGATGGGATGAGCACTGGGTGTTATTCTGATTTGGCAAACTGAACACCAATAAAAAATAAATTTATTATTTAAAAAAAAAGAAAGAAAGAAAGAGTGGCACCGGGGTGGCTCAGTCAGTTAAGCTTCTACCTTAAGTCAGATCATGATCCAGGTTGCAAGGAAGGCTCCGTTTTCAGCAGGGAACCTGCTTCTCCCTCTCCCTCTGCTTCTCTCAGTCATGCTTTTTCTCTCTTCTCTCTCTCAAATAAATAAATAACACCTTTGAAAAAGAAACAAAAAAAAAGAAACCCACAAGGATGAGAAATCTCCCTTGTAGAAGAATTTCAAACAATTTGTGCAGATATTCCACTCTCATGTTGATGAGCATAGCTTCCCACTCTTACGTGTGGAATACACATAGTAACTTCCTTCTACAAAATATATTATGAAAAACAAAATAACATGATGATGATAATAACAATAATTAATAATAATGAAAAGAATCACTTAACTATGGAGAAAGATGACAAACACTACCTCAGCAAGATGATCAGATCGATACCAAAACTGATAAATCATGTTGATAGTATCTATCCTTTATATGATATAATAAAAATGGCAGTATATCTCTGCATAAAATCTACAAAAACAATTCAATCATGAGATAAACAACAGACATGTCCCAACTGAGGGAAATGTTACAAAATACTCTACTTCTCAAAGTGTTCCAGTGCAACAAAAAGGAAAGGCTGAAAGACTGTCACAATCCAGAGGAGCCTAAGAAAACAGGAGGACAAATGGAATGTGATATGAGGGATGGTAACTTAGCAAAAACTAAGGAAATCTGAATAAAGTATGGTCTTTGGTTAATGCGACTATTTTAATATTGATTCATTAGCTAACATTTGTACTGTACTAATATAAGATATCAATAATTGGAGAAATTGAGTGCAAGTGCATGCGAATGCTCTGTACTATCTTCTCAATTTCCCTATATATCTTTGTTTTTTTCCTAATAAATAAGATTTATTTTGAAAATTGACTTAAATGAATCAGGCTCCAAGTGTGAAGACATTTTAAGAATAGTTTAATTAACTGTTGCCTTATTCTTAAAGAGTTCCTTTGATGGAAACAAAGTAAAAATTTTAGGTCAGAAAGAAATAAAAACACTTATGAACACGTATAATGGCTCCCTAACCTCAAAAGCAGGAACGGATAATAAATAGCAAAAATCAGATAAAAATACTTTTAGTATAATAGACACCATATTGCAAGTGCAATTAAAATTAGCAATGCATAACATTTATTTCCTTGACATTTGTCTTCAAAAGAGTTCAGTGTTTCAGTGTCAGTTGAAACAGGGGAAGAATCTCAGGGAAGAATCCTTCACAGAATAATAGGACCATTGGTAATAATGTCTCTCAGTTCTTTCCAAATCCATAAAGATGCATTTCCTGAGGAGTGACTGAGCCAGAAAGAAAGAGACGAGAAACCCTCATCCCTCTGAATTACTTGTGTCAGAATATTTTAACCATAGTACTATGGATAGTAAATTATCCTTATTAACAGGAAATACATCTCAGATTGGAATCTGAGCAATCAGATGGGCAGAGAAAAAAGGCTTTGACTCGCTCCTCATCTTTTAAACATAAAGGACAGCTTTTCTATGTAAAAGTCAGTTTTCAAGATAGCCTTAGGGAATAAGAGTCTGCAGCATCGAATCCCGCTGCACAGCCGGGTTGCACGCAACCCAGGTCTTCCTGATCCAAAATCCCTGGTCCTGTCCAACACACGCTGCCACGCTGAGGTCATTTGCAACTGCTCTCTCAGGAGGTCCGGGGAAGGGGAAAGGAGCTAGATAGGATGGGATGGGACGCAAGGAGGCTGAGAAAATGAAGGCCTTTCCGCTTTAAGTTCAGCGTTCGAACACGTCCAGCCATCCCAGGCCCCTGTGAAGAAGAGATGAAATTTACATTACTTCAGTTACAGGAAAAACACAAAAGTTTACAGCTTCATGTCCTAGAAACCCCCACAATAGAATAAGAACTGAGCCCACGCCAAGGGATGGAGGCGCCTATTATAATGGGAACAGAGGTCAATGCCCTTGAAGGCCCCATATCAAAATGTAAACAGAACTTGAGGAATTACTCCAGCCCTTCTGGAGGTTCCCGATACAAGCCCTTAAAACTAAGCAAAAACCCACCTCGTGGTCCAAGTCCCTGCTCCGCTGTGTCGGGTGTACTTGGACGCAGGCTCGAGTTTGGAAATCAACCCTTGTGGGTTTGCATCAGTGTCAGCTCCGTAGTGGTTTCTCGGATTTGCAATCTTGGGCACAACATCCCCATGTCCCCTCCCACCTGGGCTGAAACCTTATCCCCTCCCACCCAGGCTGACCCTCAGTCACCTCCTCGCCCACAACAGCTGGGCACAGGCCTTCACACAGGTCCTACGGGCATGGTGGGAACTCTCACCATGCCGCTCCCAGGGGAAGGAAGGAGGTTTCGGCAGGACACACTCCCATGGTGGCCCCAGTGCTCCCTGGCCAGCATGGCAGCTCGTGACAGGTGGGGGTCTGTGTCCTTTACGCCTGCTCCTCCTCCGCAGTTTTCCCACAGGAAATGAAGGAGGAGGTCCTGGTCTCCACCAGGGACATCACCCAGGTAGACTTAGACAGCAACAGGACATTCGGCAGCCACACCGTATTTTGGGATGGCTAGGGGGTCGGGTGAGGCTGCTGGGCCAGGGGGCTTCGGGGCCCCGAGGGAGGCCCGGGGCCTTCTGGGTAGGGAAAACGGGTTTCTGAGGCCGGGGGGAGCAATAGCAGCCAACAACACACTGTTCCATGGTAGGATGCTGGGGATGACTCCAGTGCCCACAATCCCGGTGCCTCGGGGATGAGGAGGCCAGTAGGATGGGGCCTCCAGGGGTTGCCATGCGAGCTGAATGTCAAAGGGGAGAGGGACGGCCCCCTGAGAAGCAGGGGATGGGGTGGGAGACGTGGGGGGCAGGAGGGCCTGGGACAGAGTGACAGCCAAGAAGCCTCAGGTCACCAGGGTCTGTGCAAAGCGACCCGGATGTCTGTGCTCTCTCTGTCCAGGGGGTCGTGGCTGGCCAGGTACGGGGCACTTCCTCCCCTCCCCACATCCCCTTGCCTGTGAGCCTGGGGCAGAGAGGGCCTGCAGGGCCGTCAGCATGGCCCTAGAAGGGATGTCAGGACAGTAGTCCCTTGTGTTGTGCCCAAGATTGTGAAACCGAGAAACCACTGAGGAGCCAACACCGATGCAAACTCCCAAGGCTTTCTTTACAAACTGGAGCTTGTGTCCAAGTGCACCCGACACAGTGGAGTAGGGACTTGGACCCTGAGACTAAGAGGCATATCAGCTTTTTAGGGGCCAGTGGACCATGGGATATGCAGAAATTTGCACAGTCATGTCAGTTCACATGCAGGTGGCCGATTGAATTGCACGCTACCGTATAGTATCCACTTGAGCTGGTCTATTACTTTGGTCAGAATCGGCGCACAGATTTGGTGGGCACAAAGCGGGGTTCACTGTTATGAGCTGATTTCTGATTAGGGTGTGCCCAGCAATCTGACTAGGGTGGGGCAGTGCCTTAAGCCATAATCAGGTGATGAGGGGGTCATAGGGGAGTTGGAGGGTGTAGCACAAAATGGAATCAGTCCTGCTCTGCTTGCTCAGGGGTAGGAGATTTTTGTTAAATTTCCTGGGTCCCACACTTGCAGCTCATGCACCTGGGCCACCTGCACCAGGTGGACTCAGCGTGCACACCTTACGGTGCTGGATCTCTCACACCACCGTGTGGAGGGCACCCTCCTTGCCCGAGTGATTAGGAGCTCGGTGAGGATGGGACTCAGCCTGAAGGCCAGGCAGCACAGGTTCTGAGGAACCCCATCCCCGTCCCCACCCCGACTCCCACACACAGGCAGCCCCAGGGCTCCCCTCCATGTGCACCCGTCTCCTCAGGAGCACCCCCCAGAGCGGCCCTGAGGTCTGCTCCCTGCTGGAGAGACATCAGGGAGAAGAGAAGCACATGGTGCTTGGCAGGACCCACTGCAGGACCTAGGAATGTAGTCAAGCCGGAACTTCCATCTCAGCAGACACTCCAGCGGAAAGTCATTGCATGAGCCAGCACAGGGTCGGTAGGAGACCCCAGTAGCTGCCCAGCTCCAGCACCAGAAATGATGTTATGCCCACCATTTTGGCATTTGGGTAACCCAGCCAGAGGATCCGATAGCTGCACGTGATAGCTGCATGTGATAGACACACACACACCCCAAAACCAACAAAAATCAGAATCCCCCCAATGTCAAACAGCAGCCAGATGATTCCATACATGACGCTGTGGTCCCCAAAAGGATACATGGAAGATGTTATAAACCACGACGACAGAGGTGTCAGAGGTACAGAGATGTGCCTGCTGGGTTCCAACAAGGAGCGCAGAGGAGCAGGAAGCATCCTATGGAGGGGGGGGCCCTCCTAGGAAAGGACACCAGGTCCCTGTGAAGGCTACGGAGGGTGAAATCTGTCCTCCTCCCTTTCAGCTTCTGGTTTTCCTCCTAAATGCCATTTTCTTCAATCATAACACCAAAAATTTATTTTATGTTTTTAAATTTCTTTTTATAAGAGTCTAATTTTTATAAATTCTTTCTTCAGCAAGGGTGTCATTCAGGATAGAAGGAGATATAAAGATTTCCCATACAGGCAAAATATAAAGGAGTTCATGACCACTTAACCAATCCAATAAGGAATTTTAAGAGGGACTCTTCTAGTGGGGGAAAAAAAGAGACCAAAAGCAACAAAGACTAGAAAGGACCAGAGAACGTCACTGGAATCGCCAACTCTACCGGTAACACAAAGGCAGTAAGTTCATATCTTTCAATAATCACTCTGAATGCTGATAGACTAAATGCTCCAATCAAAAGATAGAGGGTATCAGAGTGGCTTAAAAAACAGGATCTGGGATGCCTGGATGGCTCAGGTGTTGAGCCTCTGCCTTTGACTCCGGGTGTGATCCTGGAGTCTGGGATTGAGTCCCATAGTGTGCTAGTAGTGGGGAGCATGCTTCTCTCTCTGCCTAATTTTCTGCCTCTCTCTCTCTCTCTCTCTCTCTCTCATGCTCTCAAATATAAAATCGTTATTAAAACAACAAGATCCATCAGTATGCTGCCTACTAGATGCTCACGTTAGACCTATAGAAACCGGGAGATTGAAAGTCAGGGGATGGAAAATCATCTATCACGCTAATGGTTATGAAAAGAAAGCTGGAGAACCCATACTTATATCAGACTAACTAGATTTGAAACCAAACACTGGGGGACACCTTGTGGCTCAGTGCTTGAGCATCTGCCTTCGGCTCAGGGTGTGATCCTGGGATCCCAGGATCGAGTCCCATATTGGCATCCCTTTGGGGAGCCTGTCTCTCCCCCGCCTATGTTTCTGCCTCTGCTTCTCTGTGTATCTCTCAAAAATAAATAAATAAAATATTTAAATCTCAAAAAAGAAAGAATAACTACTGTAAGAAGAGATGAAGAAGGACATTATTTCATAATTAAAAAGACTCTCTATCAGGATCAAACAACTAAACATTTATGCTGCCAACATGGCAGTACCTAAATATGGAAACCAATTAACAACAAACATACAGGAACACACTGATAATAATACACTGACAGGGGATTTCAACACCCACTTATGGAAATGGACTGATTGTCTATGCAGAAAATCAACAGGGGAAAAATAGCCTTGACACACTGGACCACAGGGACTCAACAGATATAGTCTGGACATTTCTTCCTAAAGCAGAATACACATTCCTTTCGAGTGCACATGGGACATTCTCCAGAACAGATCATATCATGGGCCACAAATCAGCCCTCAACAGGTACAACAGGAACAAGAAGGTTGATATCACACCCTGTACCTTTTTGGACCATGACTCTATGAAACTCGAAGTCAAAGGTAAGAAAAAATTTGGACAATCCAAAAATACGTGGAGATTATGAACATCCTACTAGACAATGAATGGAGCAAACAGGAAATTAAAGAGGAAATTTAAAACAAATGAAAATGAAAACATGTTTCTTCAAACCACTGGGATGTAGAAAGGGCAGTCCAAAGAGGGAAGTACATAGCAATACAGGCCTACCTCAAGAAACAAGAAGTCTCTAATACACAACCTATCCCTACACCTAAAGGAGCTGGAAAAGGAATAGCAAACAAAGCCTAAAGCCTACAGAAGAGGGAAAAATAAAGATGAGAGCAGAAATAAACAATACAGAAATTAAAAAAACAGTAGAATGGAATAACGAAACTAAGAGCTGGTTCTTCAAAATAATTAATAAATGGAATCAAGCCTTATCCAGCCTTACGAATGAGAAAAGAGAAAAGACCTAAATAAATAAAATCACAAATGAGAGAAGAGTGATCACAATCAACACCAGAAAAATAAGACAATTATAAGGGAATACTATGAAAGAATATATGTTAACAAACTGGGAGACCTGGAATAAATGGACAAATCCCTAGAAATGTGCAAAAGAGAAAAACTGAAGTAGGAAAAAATAGAAAATGTGAACAGACCCATAACTAGCAGAGGAGTTGAATCAGCAAGGCACCTGGGTGCCTCAGTGGTTGAGCATCTGCTTTGGCACAGGTCATGATCCCGGGGTCCTGGGGAATCAAGTCCCACATCAGGCTCCCCGCATGGAGCCTCATTTTCCCTCTGCCTATACCTCTGCCTCTCTGAGTCTCTCATGAATACATAAATAAAATATTTTAAAAAGAGAAAAGATAAAAAGATGAGAAATTACTGAAATAAAATCACAAATGAGAAAAGAGAAATAACAACCAACACTAGAGAAATACAAACGATAATAAGAGAATATAATGAAAAATTATATGCCAGCAACCTAGAACCTGGAAGAAATAGATCAATTCCTAGAAATATATAACATAGCAAAAATGAAAAATAAATAAATAAGAAACTTGAAAAGACCGATAACCAGCAAAGAAATTGAATCAGCAATCAGGGATCTCCCAACAGGAGATGCTTAGATCAATAGAACAGAATGGAAAGCCAAAACAAGATACAAACATGTATCTATGATCCATTAATGGACAACAAGGCAGGAAGGAATATCCAATGGCACAAAGACAGTCTCTTCAACAAACCCTAAACCTGACCCCAGGATAAGAACAAATGGTGTTGGGAAAACCAGGCAGCCACATGCAGAAGAATGAAACTAGACCACTTTCTTACACCATCTATATTAAAAATAAATTCAAAATGGATGAAAGACCTAAATGTGAGACCTGAAACCATACAAAGAAGAAAAGATAGGCAACAACATCTATGACATAGGCCATTGGATCTTGTTTCTAGATATGCCTCTGAGGTGAGGGAAACAAAAGCAAAAATGCTATTGGGACTTCATCAAATTGAAAAGCTTCTGCACAGTGAAGGAAACTACCAAACCTAAAAGGCAACATACAGGAAGAAGGGCAAGATGGCGGAAGAGAAGGGTCCCCAAGTCACCTGTCCCCACCAAATTACCTAGATAACCTTCAAATCATCCTGAAAATCTAGGAATTCGACCTGAGATTTAAACATATATCAGCTGGAATGCTACAGAGAGAAAAGTTCGCGCTTCTATCAAGGTAGGAAGACCAAAAAAGGAGTAAAGAAACAAAAGGCATCCAAGGGGGAGAGGCCCCCGAGGAGCCGGGCTAAGGCCAGGGCGAGTGCCCCCCGGTCAGGAGAGCTCTGTCCCAGAGATGCAGGAGCTGCACCAATCTTCCAGGGTGGAATGGCGCCCGCAGGGATTCAGAGCAGGACCCCAGGAGGGTGGGGATACCCTCGGGGTCCATGGGAAACTAACAGACACCTGCACTCCCAAGAGAGTGAACCGAGCTCCCTAAGGGCTGCAGGGCACATGCATTGACCCAGGAGCAGCTCTGAGGGGCTCAGGTGGTGGCTGTGTGTGGAGGGGGCTGCGGGTTCCTGGGAGCAGCTAGGTGGCGGCACCTAGGGCAGAGGAAGAGTCTCCATGTGGAGGGGGCTGCGCAGCTCCTACAGCAGCTCAGAGGGGCTAGGGCGGCGGCTCCGTGGAGAGGTGGCTGCACGGCTGGGAGTGAGAATCCAACAGCACAGGCCCCGGAGCACAGGGCGCCATGACACAGCCCAGGATTCGGCCTCCCCCAGGACAGGCAAGGCCCGGAGGGCCCAGGACAGCAATGACGTTCCTGCCAAGAGCTCAGCAGATCAGCAGCCTCACCCTGGAGCCTCCAGGCCCTGCAGATGGACTGTTCTGGAGTTGCTGTGGGGGCTGAATACCGGTTTTCAGACCTGGCCACTGCCACTGGGGTTGTTTCTCCTTGGGCTTCATGGGGTAAACTACCCCCATTGAGGGCTTCACCTGGCAGGGGGAGAGGAGCTCCCCCAAAGGCTAACACCTGAAGATCAGCACAACAGACCCCTCCCCCAGAAGACCATCTGGACGGACAAGTTCCAGGGGAAGTCAAGGGACTTAAAGTATACAGAATCAGAAGATACTCCCCCATGTTTTATTTATTTCTGATTGCTTCCCCCACCCTTTTTCTCCCCCTTTCTTTCTTTTTCTTTCTCCTTTTATTCTCTTTTTTGCTTTTTTTAGTCCTTTTTCCTTTTTTCTTTTTCTCTTCTCTTTCCTTTTTTCTATCCTCTCTTTTTCTCTTATTCCCAATACACTTGTTTCTGGCCACTCTGCTTTGAGCAAAATGACTACAAAGAAAAGCTCACCCCAAAAGACAGAAACAGTCCTCTCTCCAACAGAGTTACAAATCAGGATTACAATTCAATGTCAGAAAACGAATTCAGAAGCACTATTATACAGCTACTGGTGGCTCTAGAAAAAAACATAAAGGACTCAAGAGACTTCATGACTGCAGAATTTAGATCCAATCAGGCCGAAATTTAAAAGTCAATTGAATGAGATGCAATCGAAACTAGAAGTCCTAAAGATGAGGGTTAACGAGGTGGAAGAACGAGTGAGTGACATAGAAGATGAGTTGATGGCAAAGAGGGAAACTGAGGAAAAAAGAGACAGACAATTAAAAGACCAGGAAGACATAAAGGAAATAAACGACAGTCTGAGGAAGAAAAACCTATGTGTAAATGCGGTTCCCGATGGCACAAAAAGGGATAGAGGGCCAGAATATGTATTTGAACTACTCCTAGCTGAAAACTTCCCTAATCTGGGAAGGGAAACAGGCATTCAGATCCAGGAAATAGAGAGATCCCCCCCCTAAAATCAATAAAAACTGTCCAACACCTCGACATTTAATAGTGAAGCTTGCAAATTCCAAAGATAAAGAGAAGATCCTTAAAGCAGCAAGAGACAAGAAAATCCTGACCTTTATGGGGAGGAGCATTAGGGTAACAGCAGACATCTCCACAGCAACCTGGCAGGCCAGAAAGGGCTGACCGGATATATTCAGGGTCCTCCATGAGAAGAACATGCAACCAAGAATACTTTATCCAGCAAGGCTCTCATTCAAAATGGAAGGAGAGATAAAGAGCTTCCAACAGGCAGGAACTGAAAGAATATATGAACTCCAAACCAGCTCTGCAAGAAATTTTAAGGGGGACTTTTAAAATTTCCCTTTAAAAAGAAGTTCAGTGGAACAATCCACAAAACAAGGACTGACTAGATATCATGATGACACTAAACTCATATCTGTTGATAGTAACTCTGAACGTGAACGGCCTTAATAACCCCCTCAAAGGCGCAGGGTTTCAGACTGGATAAAAAAGCAGGAGCCAACTATTTCCTCCCTCAAGAGACTCATATTAGACAGAAGGACACCTACAATCTGAAAATAATGGGTTGGAGAACCATTTAGCATTCAAATGGTCCTCAAAAGAAAGCAGGGGTAGCCATCCTTATATCAGAAAAACTAAAATTTACCCCGAAGACTATAGTGAGAGATGAAGATGGACACTAAATCATACTTAAAGGATCTATCCAACAAGAGGACTTAACAATCCTCAATATATACTCCCCGAATATCGGAGCTAACAAATATTTAAAACAATTAATAACGAAAGTGAAGAAATACTGGTGACATCAATCTAGGTCTTTCTACCCTCGATAGGTCTTCTAAGTACAACATCTCCAAAGAAACGAGAGCTTTAAATGATACACTGGAGCAGATAGATTTCACAGATATCTACAGAACTTTATATCTAAACTGAACTGAATAAACATTCTTCTCAAGTGCACATGGAACTTTCTCCAGAATAGACCACATACTGGGTCACAAATAGGGTCTGAACCGATACCAAAAGATTCAGATCGTCCCCTGCATATTCTCAGACCATAATGCCTTGAAAGTAGAACTAAATCACAACAAGAAATTTGGAAGGACTTCAAACACATGGAGGTTAAGGACCATCCTGCTAAAAGATGAAAGGGTCAACCAGGAAATTGAGGAAGAATTAAAAAGATTCATGGAAACTAATTGGAATGAAGATACAAATGTTCAAAATCTTTTGCATGCAGCAAAAGCAGTCCTAAGGGGGAAATACATCACAATACAAGCATCCATTCAAAAACTGGAAAGAACTCAAATACAAAAGCTAACCTTACTCATAAAGGAGCTAGAGAAAAAAACAGCAGCTAGATCCTACGCTCAAGAGAATAAGAGATTTAATTAAAATTTGAGCAGACCTCAAGGAAATTGAGACCACAAGAAATGTGGAATAGATAAACAAAACCAGGAGTTGGTTCTTTGAAAGAATAACATATATAAACCATTAGCCTGTTTTACTAAAAGAGAGAGAAAACTCAAATTAATAAAATCATGAATGAAAAAAATAAAATAAAATCATGAATGAGATAGGAGAGATCACTACCAACACCAAGGAAATACAAACGATTTTAAAAACATATTATGAACAGCTATATGGAAATAAATTAGGCAATCTAGAAGAAATGGAGGCATTCCTGGAAAGCCACAAACTACCAAAACTGGAACAAGAAGAAATAGAAAACCTAAACAGGCCAATACCCAGGGAGGAAATTGAAGCAGTCATCAAAAAACTCCCAAGTCACAAAAGGCCAGGGCCAGATGGCTTCCCAGGGGAAATCTATCAAACGTTTAAAGAAGAAACCATACCTACTAAAGCTGTTTGGAAATATAGAAAGAGATGGAGTACTTCCAAAAAGCTGTTTGGAAAGATAGAAAGAGATGGAGTACTTCCAAATTCGTTCTATGAAGCCAGCATCGCCTTAATTCCAAAACCAGACAAAGACTCCACCACAAAGGAGAATACAGACCAATATCCCTGATGAACATGGATGCAAAAATTCTCAACAAGATAAAGCCAATAGGATCCAACAATACATTAAGAATATTATTCACCATGACCAAGTAGGATTTATCCCCGGGACACAAGGCTGGTTCAACACTCGTAAAACAATCAATGTGATTCATCATATCAGCAAGAGAAAAACCAAGAACCATATGATCCTCTCATTAGATGCAGAGAAAGCATTTGACAAAATAGAGCATCCATTGCTGATCAAAACACTTCAGAGGGTAGGGATAGAGGGAACAATCCTCGACATCTTAAAAGCCATGTAGGAAAAGCCCACAGCAAATATCATTCTCAATTGGGCAGCACTGGGAGCCTTTCCCCTAAGATCAGGAACAAGACAGGGATGTCCACTCTCACCAGTGCTATTCAACATAGTATTGGAAGTCCTAGCCTCAGCAATCAGACAACAAAAAGACATTAAAGGCATTCAAATTGGCAAAGAAGTAGTCAAACTCTCCCTCTTCGACAATGACATGATACTCCTAGAAAACCCAAAACCCTCCCCGTGAAGATTGCTATAACTCATACAGCAATTTGGTAGCGTGGCAGGATACAAAATCAATGCCCAGAAATCAATGGCATTTCTATATACTAACAATGAGACTGAAGAAAGAGAAATTAAGGAGTCAATTTCATTTACAATTGCACCCAAAAGCATAAGATACCTAGGATTTAACCTAACCAAGGAGATAAATGATCTATACCTAAAAACTATAGAAAACTTCTGAAAGAAATTGAGGAAGACACAAGAGATGGAAAATATTACATGCTCATGGATTGGCAGAATTAATATTGTGAAAATGTCAATGTTACCCAGGCAATGTACACGTTTAATGCAATCCCTATCAAAGTACCATGGACTTTCTTCAGAGAGTTAGAACAAATTATTTTAAGATTTGTGTGGAATCAGAAAAGACCCCGAAAAGCCAGGGGAAGTTTATTTTATTTTATTTTTAATTTTTATTTATTTATGATAGTCACACACGGAGAGAGACAGAAGCAAAGACACAGGCAAAGAGAGAAGCAGGCTCCATGCACCGGGAGCCGTATGTGGGACTTGAAACCGGGTCTCCAGGATCGCGCCCTGGGCCAAAGGCAGGCGCCAAACTGCTGCGCCACCCAGGGATCCCAATCCAGGGGAATTTTTAAAAAGAAAACCATATCTGGGGGCATCACATGCCAGATTTCAGGTTGTACTACAAAGCTGTGGTCATCAAGACAGTGTGGTACTGGCACAAAAACACACATAGATCAATGGAACAGAATAGAGATCCCAGAAGTGGACCTTGAACTTTATGGTCAAGAAATATTCAATAAAGGAGGAAAGACTATCCATTGGAAGAAAGACAGTCTCTTCAATAGATGGTGCTGGAAAATTGGACATCCACCTTCAGAAGAATGAAACTAGACCACTCTCTTTCACCATAAACAAAGATAAACTCAAAATGGATGAAAGATCTAAATGTGAGACAAGAGTCCATCAAAATCATAGAGGAGAACACAGGCAACACCCGTTTTAAACTTGGCCACAGCAACTTCTTGCAAGGTACATCCATGACGGCAAAAGAAACAAAAGCAAAAATGAACTATTGTGACTACATCAAGATAAGAAGCTTTTGCACAGCAAAGGATACAGTCAACAAAACTAAAAGACAACCTACAGCATGGGAGAAGATATATGCAAAAGACGTTTTAGATAAAGGGCTAGTTTCCAAGATCTATAAAGAAATTCTTAAAATCAACACCAAAGAGACAAACAATCCAATCACGAAATGGGCAAAAGACATGAAGAGAAATCTCACAGAGGAAGACATTGACATGGCCAACATGCACATGAAAACATGGTCTGCATCACTTGCCCTTAGGGATATACAAATCAAAACCACAATGAGATACCACCTCACACCAGTGAGAATGGGGAAAATTAACAAGGCAGGAAACCACAAATGTTGGAGAGGATGCGGAGAAAAGGGAAGACTCTTACACTGCTGGTGGGAATGTGAACTGGTGCAGTCACTCTGGAAAACTGTGTGGAGATTCCTCAAAGAGTTAAAAATAGACCTGCCTGACGACTCAGCAATTGCACTGTTGGGGATTTACCCCAAAGATTCAGATGCAATGAAACGCCGGGACACCTGCACGACGATGTTTATAGCAGAATGTCCACAATAGCCAACTGTGGCAGGAGCCTCGGTGTCCGTCAAAAAATGAATGGATAAAGAAGATGTGACTTATGTATACAATGGAATATTACTGAGACATTAGAAACGACAAATACCCAACATTTGCTTCAACGTGAATGGAACTGGAGGGTATTATGCTGAGTGAAGTAAGTCAGTCGGTGAAGGACAAACAGTGTATGTTCTCATTCCTTTGGAGAATATAAATAATACTGAAAGGAATATAAGGGAATGGAGAAGAAACGTTTGGGAAATATCAGAAAAGGAGAGAGATCATAAAGACTCCTAACTCTGGGAAAAGAACTAGGGTTGCTGGAAGGGGAGGAGAGAGGGGGGTGGGGGTGAATGGGTGACGGGCACTGAGGGGGACACTTGACAGGATGAGCACTGCGTGTTATTTTGTATGTTGGTCAATTGAACACAAATAAAAAATAAATTTATTTTTTAAAAAAGATCAAACAACTACATATTTATGCTGCCAACATGGGAGTACCGAAATATAGAAACCAATTAACAACAAACATACAGGAACTCACTGATAATAATACAATGACAGGGGATTTTAACACCCACTTATGGCAATGGACCGATCGTCTATGCAGATAATCAACAGGGGAACAATAGCCTTGACACACTGGACCACAGGGACTCAACAGATATAGTCTGAACATTTCTTCCGAAAGCAGAATACACATTCCTTTCAAGTGCACATGGGAAACTCTCCAGAATAGATTATATCATGGACCACAAATCAGCCCTCAACAGGTACAACAGGTACAAGAAGGATGGTATCACACCAGTACATTTTCGGACCATAAGGCTATGAAACTCGAAGTCGACAGTAAGAAAAAATTTGGACAATCCAAAAATTCATGGAGATTATGATCATCCTACTAGAAAAGGAATAAAGCAACCAGGAAATTAAAGAGGAAATTTAAAACAAATGAAAATGAAAACATGTTTCTTCAAACCTCTAGGATGTAGCAAAGGCAGTCCTTAGAGGGAAGTAGATAGCAATACAGACCTACCTCAAGAAACAAGAAGACTCCAATACACAACCCAACACTACACCTAAAGGAGCTGGAAGAGGAATAGGAAACAAAGCCTAAAGCCTACAGAAGAAGGGAAAAATAAAGATGAGAGCAGAAATAAACAATACAGAAACAACAAAACAGTAGAATGGAATAATGAAACTAAGAACTGGTTCTTCAAAATAACTAAGAAAATGGATTAAGCCCTAACCAGCCTTATCAACAAGAAAACAGAAAAGAACTAAATAAATAAAATCTCAAAAGAGAGAAGAGTGATCACAATCAACACCAGAAAATAAGACAATTATAAGGGATACTATGAAAGATTATACGCAAACAAACTGGGAGACCAGGAAGAATTGGAAAGATCCCTAGAAATGTGCAAACGAGCAAAACTGAAACAGGAAGAAATAGAAAATATGAGTAGACCCATTACAAGCAGAGGAATTCAATCAGAAAGGCACCTGGGTGCCTCAGTGGTTGAGCATCTGCTTTGGCTCAGGTCATGATCCCGGGGTCCTGGGAAATCATGTCCCATATCAGGCTCCCTGCATGGAGCCTCATTTTACCCCTGCCTATACCCCTGCCTCTCTGTGTCTCGCATGAATACATAAATAAAATCTTTAAAAAAGAAAAAAGATAAAAAGATGAGAAAGGGGATCCCTGGGTGGCGCAGTAGTTTGGCGCCTGCCTTTGGCCCAGGGCGCGATCCTGGAGACCCGGGATTGAATCCCACGTCGGGCTCCCAGTGCATGGAGCCTGCTTCTCCCTCTGCCTGTGTCTCTGCCCCTCTCTCTCTCTCTCTCTCTCTCTGTGACTACAATAAAAAAAAGAAATCTTAAAAAAAAAAAAGATGAGAAAGGACCCAAATAAAATCACAAATGAGATAAGAGAAATAACAACCAAAACTGGAGAAATACAAACGTTTATAAGAGAACATTATGAAAAATTATATGCCAGCAACCTAGAACCTGTAAGAAATAGATCAATTCCTGGAAATATATAACATAGCAAAAATGAAAAAGGAAGAAGTAAGAAACTTGAACAGACAGATAACCAGCAACGAAATTGAATCAGGAATCAAGAATCTCCCAACAAGAGATGCTTAGATCAATAGAATAGAATGGAATGCCGAAGCAAGATACAAACCTGTAACTCTATGATCCATTAATCGACAACAAGGCAGCAAGGAACATCCAATGGCACAAAGACAGTCTCTTCAACAAACCCTAACCCTGACCCCAGGATAAGAACAAATGGTGTTGGGAAAATCAGGAAGCCACATGCAGAAGAATGAAACTGGACCACTTTCTTACACAATATATATAAAAAATAAATTCAAAGTGCATGAAAGACCTAAATGTGAGGCCTGAAACCATACAAAGAAGAAAAGATAGGCAACAACGTCTTTGACATTGGCCATTGGATCTTCTTTCTAGATATGCCTCTGAGTTGAGGGAAACAAAAGCAAAAATACTATTGGGACTTCGTCAAATTCAAAAGCTTCTGCAAAGTGAAAGAAACAACCAACGCTAAAAGGCAACATACAAAATGAAAGGAGATATTTGTAAACAACACATCCAATAAACAGTTAGTATGCAAAATACGTAAAGCAAATATAAATCTCAGCATCCTAAACACAAATTATCCAACTGCAGATGGGCATAAGACATGAATGGACTTTGTCTCTGACAAGACAGCCAGATGGCCACCAGACATCGAAAGACACTCAGTGTCACCCATCATCAGGGAAATGGAAATGAAAACCACAATAAGATGTCACCTGAAAGCCATCAGAATGGCTAAAATTAACAACAGAAGAAACAACAGGTGTTGTTGAGGCTATAGAGAAGAGGAAGCCCCCTTACACTCCTGGTGGGCATGCGAACAGGTGCAGCCACTGTGGAAAACACTGTGGGGGGTCCTCGAGAAGTTAAAAATAGGGGATCCCTGGGTGGTACAGGGGTTTGGCACCTGCCTTTGGCCCATGTCACGATCCTGGAGACCCAGGATCGAATCCCATGTCGGACTAACAGTGCACGGAGTCTGCTTCTCCCTCTGCCTGTGTCTCTGCCTCTCTCTGTGTGACTATCATAAAAAAATTTTTAAAAAGAAGTTAAAAATAGAGCTACCCTACGATTCCAAAATTGCAGAGCTATGTATTTACCCCGAGGATACAAAAGTCGTTTAGTAGATTCCAAGTGGGACAAACAGCCCATTGTTTGTAGCAGCGTTATCAACAACAGCCAAACTGTGGATACAGCCCAGATGTCCATCGACAGATGAATAGGCAGAGACGATGTGGTAAATATACCCACTGCGACATCACTGGGTCATCAGAAGGGATGAAATGAAGCCATTTACAATGACGTGGGAGAAGTGGAAAGGACTTATGCTTAATGAACTCAGTCAGTCAGAGAAAGATACCAAATACCATACAATTGCATTCACATGTAAATTTTAAGAAACCAGACAAACTGGCAAAGGGGCAGAGGGGGGATGAGAGAAGCAAACAAAAAAACACACTCTTAACCACAGAGAATAAACTAATAAATACCAGAGGAAGGTGATGGGGATGGGGAATCAGGGGATGGGGATAGTGGAGGGCACCTGTGGCCAGTACCAGGCGTTGTATAAAAGGGTTGAATCACTATGTGGTAAACCTGAAACTATATCATTCTGTGTATACAAACAGGAATTCAAGTAAAACTAAAATAATAATAGGTAGTATTGATGAAACATGTATGCACTAGAGATAAAATCAGAAAGGCAACTGAAAAATCCAAATAAAGTCTTTAGAGCCACAAATCCCCTCCTTAGCTCAATTCCGGAGAAGCCTGCCATGTCTTTTCTGACCCCAGCAGAAGCCTGGATTTTGATTCTCTGGGGAGGCCACTGACTTGGTGGAGTCAAGCTATCTTTGAACCCAAAACCTAAATAGAGTGCATAAAACTAAACTGCCCAAGATACTAGGAGTCCCAGTGCAGGCACATGTCAAGACCCAAACTCTAACCATTCACAGACATAACCCTAACCCTACACTTAATCCTAATGTTAACCTAACCCTTAAATAAGACCCATCACTAATAGAAACCAAACACAAACCCCAAGACCAAAACACATTCACTGAACCTACCTGCCAAACCTCAACCTAACTCCTAAACCTATTCTAAACCCTTAACCCTGACCCCTACCTTAAATCTAACCCTAACCCTAACCTCTAAACCTAAACTTAACTTAATGTACTCAAATCCTATTCCTGACCTTAACCTGTACCCTAACTCTAACCCTCTAATACTAATCCTATCTCATACCCCAAACTTTACCCTAACCCATACCCTAAAACTAACCCCTAGCCCACTCCCAAAACGTATCTCTTACCCTGTTCCAAAACCGTACCCTGACCCTGACCCGGACCTGTCCTTAACCCTAACCAAGCAATAACCCTAACCCTAGTCCTAACCCCTATCCCAACCCTAACCCTCGCCCTAATTCTAAACCTAGCCCTAACTATAACCCTAACCCCTCACACTAAACCCTGGCCCTAACTCACTCCCTAACCCCTAACCCTAACTGCAAACCTAAGCCCAACCCTAACTCTAACCATCACCCTAACCCCAACTCCTAACCTCCTGCCCTAAACCCTAGAGCCTAAACCCTAACCCTAACAGTAAATCCTGTCCCTTACCCTAACCCCCATCCTAACTGTTAAATACTGACCATTACCCTTATGCCTCAGTTAACTTCTAATCTGTAACCATAAGCATAATCACTAACACCTAACATATAACCTAAGGCTAACCACCAACTGCCTCCCCTCCCCTAACCCTACCACTCATTCTATCCTTTCACTTACACTGTGGTTCTGAGGAGTCCCTTCTGATGTAGACGTGGCCCCCAATGGCTCCTCCAAAGTCCTCCAGGGGGTCCAAGCGAGCCGGGCTCCTGTGAGTGTGGACATGGCCCAACGTGTTCCTGAGTCATAGTCAGCAGGTCCTGAGGACGCCGGGTCTCCTGTCACTGTGGACTATGTCTCACATCCTCTGGAAGTCTCACAGCAGGTCCTCAGGACGCCGGGGGCTCCTGTCAGCCTGGACATGGCCCCATGTCCCCTAGAAAACTCACCGCGGGTCCTGAGGGGGCTGTGGGCTCCTGTCAGCATAGACGCAGCCCCATATGTCCTGAAGCCAAAGTGCTGATCCTGAGGAGGATGGGGTTCCTGTCAGGGTTGACGTGGCCCCACATTTTCCTCAAGCCTCACCATAAGACCTGAGGAGGCTCGGGGCTCCTGTCAGCATGGATGTGGCACATAATCTTCCCAAACCTTCACAGTGGGCTCTGAGAAGGCTGGAGAATCCTGTCAGTGTAGATGCAGCACCCACATTTTTCTTAGGCCTCAACACAGGCCCTGACAAGGCTGGGGTCTTCTGTCCCCATGGACGCATCCCCATATTTCCCCAAGTCTACACCGGGGGTCCTGAGGAAGTCACCGTCCTGTTGTGTCGATGTGGCCCCAAGTCCTCCTGAAGTGTCACCAAGGGTTCTGAGGAGGCCGGGGCTCCTGTAACCATGAATGCAGCCCCCAGCTTCCAGAAGCCTCAACTTAGGTCCTGAGGGGCCTGGGAGCTCCTGCCAGAGTGGATGTCGCACCACATCTTCCTGAAGCCTCCCCGCAGGTCCCGAGGTGGCTCAGGGGCTCCTGTCAGCGTGGATGCGGGCCCATATCTTCCTGAAGCCTCCCCGTGGGTCTTGAGGCTGCTGAGGGGCTCCTGTCAGCGTGGATGCGGGCCCACAATTTTCTGAAACCTCCCCGCGGGTCCTGAGGTGGCTCAGGGCTCCTGTCAGTGTGGACGTGGACCCACATCTTCTTGAAGACTCCCCGCTGGTCCTGAGGCAGCCCAGGGGCTCCTGTCAGGGTGGATACGGGCCCACATCTTCCTAAAGCCTCACCGCGGGTTTTGAGGAGACTGGGGCTCCTGTCAGCATGAACGAGACCCAATTTCCCCCTGAAGACTTCCTGAGGGTCCTGTGGAGGCTGCAGCTCATCAGCGTAGATGCGTCCCCACGTCCCCCTCAGGCCTCCCCAGCACAGGCTGGCTCCTGTTAGTGCAGGCAGAGGAGGCCTACTGCACATGCCTGCCCCATGGGAGGGGCCTGGCTCGGGCGCACCCTGTGGGACACTCAGGCGCTGCAGGAGGCTGTTCAGGAGGCAGTGCAGGAGGCAGCGGGTGCTACTTGGGCCCCACCTGCCTCCTTTCAGGCTCCAGCTGGGGCCTGTTAATTTCGGAAACATCTCACTGAAAAGGAGCCCAACACCCTGCTTCCCCAGAAATACTTAAGGACAAGGAATTGGAGCCCACGGGTTGCAAAATGAAATGTGGACCAGACTTTTACCACGTCCTGCAAAACTCGCTCAACCCTCTTCCACTGTGGGCGGGACCGTGGGTTCGTGGAGCTGCCCTGGAAACAATGTGGAGGCCCCTCAGGAAGTTACAAATAGAGCCGTCCTGTGACCAGCAGGTGAACGGCCTGGAGATCTCTCCGAAGATACAGATGCAGTGAGACTGGGACACCTGCACCCCAATGTCCACTGCAGCTGGGTCTACAGTAGCCACACTGTGGGAGGAGACTCGGTGCCCTGTTGCAGATGATGGATAAAGAGGATGGGAGGTAGATGATGGTCATAGAGAGAGGAATGGTACTCAGCTATCAAAGAGAAGGAAATCTTGCCATTTGCAATGTTGTGGATAGAACTAAAGGGAAAATGTTAAGTGAAGTAAGTCACTCGGGATAGAGAATGACCGTGTGGTGTCATTCATAGGTAGAATTAAAGAAGCAAAGCAGATGAACATCAGTGAAGGGAAGGAGAAACAAATAAGATCAAAACAGATGCAGGAAATACAGACTCTTAATGATATGAAATGAACTGAGGGTCGCTGGAGGGGTGGGGGCATAACAGGGGAAATAGGAAAGTGCTGCGTCTCACTCTGTCCTGCTTCTCTAATACTGGTTTGTTGTCAGGGGTTATTTGTTGAGGAAGATGGATGTTATGGGTTTTTTTTTTTCCTATTTCTAAGGTCTGCCACCATGATTTTGATAGGAATGACATTGAAACTGAGGGTGGCTTCAGGAACTGCGGACATTTTCATAAGATGAGGCTCCCACCCCACGAGCCCAGGACGGCCTCCCAGAGCCTGGTATGGCTCAGTGCACAAGTCTTGTGCTCCTTTGGTTCAGTCTCATTATTTATTCTCCTTGATGCTCCTGAGAAGGGAGTCACATCCGTCATTTCCTTCCTGAGTGCTCATTGTCGGTACACAAAAGGCTACTCTGCTCTGTAGGGTCAGTTTGTGTCCCATGACTTTACTGAACTCACTCCTAGTTCTAACAGGTTTATGTGGAGGCTCTGGGGTTGCCTGTTTCTAGTTCTGCATCTTCAGCATATAGGGACAGTGTGACGTCCCCCTTCCAGGTGTGGAACCTTTGCTGTTTACAGCTTAATGTCCTAGAAAGCCCCACAATTGAATCAAAACTTAGCCCAGGCCAAGGGCAAGAAGCCCCTATTAGAATGAAAACAGAGCTCAATGCCCTTGAAGGCCCCATATCAAAATGTAAACAGAACTTGAGGAATTGCTCCAGCCCTTCTGGAGGTTCCCGAGACCAGCCCTTAAAACTAAGCTAAAACCCACCTCAGGGTCCAAGTCCATGCTCCGCTTGTTGGGTACACTTGGACACAAGCTCGAGGTGGTAAATAAACCCTCGTGTGTTTGCATCATTGTTGGCTTCTCGGAGGGTTCTCGGATTCGCAATCTTGGGCACGACAGTCTGAGATAAAAAAAGAAAACCAAAAGAAGCTCGGACGCCTGTAGAGTGAACGCAGGATTCTGAGAGAAGTGGCGGAGACCCGGGGACTTGAGGGATCTTCTGTGGAGGCCCCTGCAAACTGGGGGGCAGTATGCTAAGCCCCAGAGCCAGAGGACCCAGAGACCCCACCCGCATCCCGCCCATCTGGACCGGGTCTCTGGGAGGAGCACAGCGCCACCCGCTGGAGGCCAGACGCGCTGACGCCCACACCGCCTCAGACCCCGCAGATACATCTCACAGGCAGATGTGCACCTGACAATCAGCGCCATGGCCAATCCCCAGACCCTGCACAGACCACTCGCTGCCACCAAGGTGTCAGACCACAGAGGTTGCAGAGCTTCAGCTCTGCTTGGAAAGTAGGGTCTAGCTTCCTTTGTACTTTGTGCTTTATTTTCATTTATTTTCTTTGATTCTTTTTTATAAATTGCCCTATTTTAATTTTTATGTATGTACCTTATATATTTCTTATTTTTATTTTCATGGTACTTTAATTGTGTTTCTTATTTTGGGACTTAGACTCTTTTAACAACCAGACAAAAATAATCTGGTAGTTTTTTTGGGGAGGGCAGTTGTTATTGTTTTTCTTGGTTTTCTTTTTCTTCCGTCTTTCTTTTCTGGAAAAAATAATGAGATGGAGAAATTCACCTCCATAAAATAATATGAGGTAATACTCACAACCAGGAAGTCCATCAATACAAATATATGATGTCTAACTACAGTTTCGAACAATGATTATAAAGATAGCATCTGGGCTGGAAAAAGAGCACAGAAGAAAACTAGAGAATCCCTTACTGTAAATAAAAGAATTTAAATCTAGTCAGGCCAACGTTAAAAATGCTATAACTGAGATGCAGTACCAAGTGGAAGCATTAAAAACAAGGAAGGTTATGGACCAGAGAGGCAGATTTCGGAACTCAGCCACTTATTAAAACAATAACATTCATATCATGGGAGACTCCCAAGATGAAGACAGAGGAAAGGTGGGCTTGCTCAGCCATTAGAAACGACAAATAACCACCTTTTCCTTCAACATGGTTGGAACTGGAAGGTATTATGCTGAGTGAAGTAAGTGAATCAGAGAAAGACAAATATTGTATGTTCTCATTCACTTGGGGAATATAGGTAATAGTGAAAGGGAATATAGGGGAAGGGAGAAGAAATGTGTGGGAAATATCAGAAAGGGAGACAGAATATAAAGACTCCTAACTCTGGGAAACGAACTAAGGGTGATATAAGGGGAGGAGGGCGGGGGTGGGGGTGAATGTGTGACGGGCACTGAGGGGGGCACTTGACGCGATGAGCACTACTGGGTGTTATTCTGTATGTTGTCAAATTGAACACCAATAAAAAGTAAATTTATTTTTAAGGAAAGAAGAAAGAAAGAAAGAAAGAAAGAAAGAAAGAAAGAAAGAAAGAAAGAAAGAAAGAAAGAAAGAAAGAAAGAGTGGCACCTGTGTGGCTCAGTTAGTTAAGCTTCTGCCTTAGGGTCAGATCATGATCCAGGTCCCAAGGAAGGCTCCCTCTTCAGCAGGGAACCTGCTTCTCCCTCGCCCTCTGCCCCTCTAGCACATGTTTTTCACTCCTCTCTCTCTGAAATGAATAAAGATCATCTTTCAAAAAGAAACAAACAAACCCAGAGGGAAAAGAAATCTCCCATGTAGAAGATTTTCAAACAATTTGTGCAGACATTCCACCCTCAAGTTCCTGAGCATAGCTTCCCACTCTTAGGTGTGCAATACACATAGTAACTTCTTCTAAAAAATATATTATGAAAAACTTAAAATAATAATAATAAGAAGAAGAATAATAAGAATAATAAGAATAATAATAAAGAATCATATTACTACGGAGAAACCTGACAAACACTACCTCAGCAAGATGATCAGATCAATACCAGGACTGATAAATCATGTTGATAGTATCTATCCTTTATATGATATAATAAAAATGGCATTATATCTCTGTATATAATCCACAAAAACAGTTCAATCATGAGATAAACAACAGATATGTCCCAACTGAGGGAAATTTTACAAAATACTCTACTTCTCAACGTGTTCCAGTTCAACAACAACAAGGAAAGGCTGAGAGACTGTCACAATCCAGAGGAGCCTAAGAAAACATGAGGACAAATGGAGTGTGGTATGAGGGATGGTGATTTAGCAAAAACTAAGGAAATCTGAATAAAGTATGGTCTCTTGTTATTGCGAAAATTTTAATATTGATTCATTAGCTAATATTTGTACCGTACTGATATAAGATATCGATTATTGGGGAAATTGAGTGCAAGTGCATGAGAATTCTCTGTACTATCTTCCCAATTTCCTTATAAATCTTTGTTTTCTTTCTAAAAAATAGGATTTAATTTGAAAATTGAACACGTATAATGCCTCCTCAACCTGAAAAGCAGTAAAGGATAATAAATAGCAAAAATCAGATAAAAATACTTCTAGTACAATAGACACCATATTGCAAGTGCATTTAAAATTAGCAAGGTATAACATTTATTTCCTTGACCTTTGACTTCCAAAGAGTTCAAAGTGTTTCGTGTCAGTTGAAATAGGGGAAGAATCTCAGGGAAGAATCCTTCACATAATAATAGGAACATTGGTACTAATGTCTCTCAATTATTTCCAAATCCATAAAGATGCATTTCCTGATGAGTGACTGAGCTGTGAAGAAAAAGATGAGAAACACTCATCCCTTTGAATTACTTGTGTCAGAATATTTTAACCATAGTATTATGGATAGTAAATTATCCTTATTAACAGGAAATACGTCTGAGTGGAATCTGAGCAATCAGATGGGCAGAGGAAAAATGCTTTATCTCGCTCCTGCACTTTTAAAGACAAGGGAGAACTTTTCTATGTACAAAGTCAGTTGTCAAGATAGCCTTAGGGAATAAGAGTCTGCAGCATGGAATCCTGTTGCACTGCCGGGATGCCTGTGCCCCAGGTCTTCCTGATCTCAAATCTCTGGGCCTGTCCCACAAAACAGGCTGCCATGCTGAGGTCATTTGCAATTTCTCTCTTAGGAGCTCCAGGGAGGGGGGCATGAGCTAGATAGGACGGGACGGGATGCTTGGAGGCCGAGAACATTACGGCCATTCTACTTTAAGTTCAGTATTAGCACACATCCAGCAATCCCAGGCCCCTGTGAAGAAAGCTGAAATTTACATTACTTCAGTTACTGGAAAAAAACAAGTTTACAGCTTAATTTCTTAGAAAGCCCCACAATAGAATAAAAACTGAGCCTAAGCAAAGGGCTGGACACCCCAATTAGAATGAGAGGAGAGCTCAATGCCCTTGAAGGCCCCATATCAAAATGTAAACAGAACTTGAGGAATTGCTCCAGCTCTTCTGGACATCCCCGAGACCAGCCCTTAAAACTAAGCTATCACCTTCCTCGGGGTCCAAATACCTGTTCCACTGTGTGGCCTATACTTGAACACATGCTCGAGTTTGTAAAACAACCCTTGGGTGTTTGCATCAGTGTTGGCTCCTTAGTGGTTTCTCAGATTCGACATCTTGGGCACAACACCCCCATGACCCCTCCCCACCTGGACTGGCCTCCTGTCCCCTCCCACCCAGGCTGACCCTCAGTCACTTCCCCGCCCACTACAGCTGGGCACAGGCCCTCACACAGTTCCACAGGCACGGTGGGCATTCCTGCCGTCCCCAGCCTCCCAGGGGAAGGAAGGAGATTTCGGCAGGACACACTCCCATGGTGGCCCCAGGGCTCCCTGCCCAGGAGAGCACAAGGTGACAGGTCGGGGTCTGTGTCCCTGATGCCAGCTCCTCCTCCCCGTTTTTCCCACAGGAAATGAAGGAGGAGGCACTGGTCTCCTCCAGGGACATCACGCAGGTGGACCTGGACGTCAACAGGACGTTCAGCAGTCACATCATACTTTGGGACTACTACGGGATAGAGTGAGGTTGAGGGGTCAGGGGGGATCAAGACCCAGGAGAGTACCGGGGGATTCTGGGTAGGGAAAACGGGGCTTCCGAGTCGGGGGGCAGAACAGCAACCAACAACACACCGCTCCATGGTAGGGTGTTGGGGATTACCTCTGTGCCCCCACCCCCGGGGCCTCAGACATGAGGAGGCCACTAGGATGGGGTCTCCAGGGCTTGCCATGGGAGCTAAACCCCAAAGGGGAGAGGGACGACCCCCTGAGAAGCAGGGGATGGGTTGATGGCATGGGGGACAGGAACCGAACCTGGGTGCCAGGCGGAATGGCCGCAGCGGAGCAGGACACACTTCGATCCCATGAGGGTCAGATGGGTCAGAGTAACACCCACTCTCGGTGCTTTACAGGTTTCTAAATTCTATGCATTTAATTTGAGACAATTTGCAATTTGAAAACACACATAGTATGATGAACCCCAGATAATGCCCCCGGTCCAGCCAGGGTCCTGCACTGACCACACCATGCCCCAGGGGCAGATGTCACAGCAAACCCCAGACTGGAGTCTCCTTTAAGTGTAGACGTCTCCTTGTGCATCTTAGAGGAAGGGGATGCCCTGTGTCAGCAGGCCCACCACGACATCCCCCTCATTCCCCACTCCCACTCCATCTGTCTACATCATCATTCCCCATGGCATCCCACCTACACCATCCCCCTCAAACCCACACAGCTCCACACAATCCCCACCCACACTATACCCCAACACCATCCCCCCTACACCATCCCCCATAATCCACCACCATCATAACCCTGCCCCCACACAATCCACCCCCACACCAATGGCTCCCAGCAAGGACGCGGTGCAGGTGCCCCCTGTGGGACATACTCAGCCTCCCCGGGGTTCTCTGGAAACCCTGCTCCCATCAGAAGCCTGGGTGTCCCATAGAGTACCCAGGGGTTGCAGGGAGGAGGGAAGACAGGGAGCCCCTGAAAGGGTGTGTGCAGGTGAGTGGTGCTGAGTATGCACTGTGCCCTGTCTCCGCCCACTGTCCCTCCCAGAGGGTGGCTTACACTGCACAGAACACCAGCCCCTAACCAGGGGTATCTGGACTGGCCTGGCCCCGGGCTCTGTGAGGGTGGGTGTGATTTGAGCCCCCGCCCCAGTCCCAACAAAAAGACTAATGGGATCCAGCCCCCCATGGCCCTGTCCAGCGCTGGATTCTGGCCCCACGCTGAGCGAGCCCTCTCACAACTGGATGTGGCCTGCTGGGCCCTGGATTCTGGCCCCACGCTGAGCGAGCCCTCTCACAACTGGATGTGGCCTGCTGGGCCCTGGGGGTGCCCCACAGATCTAGGTCGCTGACCTGGGGCAGCCCTGGGGATCCCGGGACACCCAAGGTTGGAGAGAGCAGAGGTGGGCCGGTGGGGCCCACCCAAACCCACACCAGGAGGCAGGCTCCTCCAGGTGCTGGGGCCCCAGGGGCCAAGTGGCTGGGGTCCAGCTGCCCTGCAGGGACCCAGCTAGGAACCCATGAGCTGCAGGTCAAGGTCAGCTCTGCTGTCCTCAGAACCGTCTCTCAGGCTGAAACCTCAGGACACATGCCCCCACCCGAGGTCCACACGTGCTCCCAGGTGGGGGACTCCAGCACTCACACCTCACCCATGTGATTCTTGCCCTCCCCTAAAGGACAGACATTCCCTCCACAGGGAAGGTGCACACCCTCCACTCTAAGCCCGTTTGCTGTAGAATGTCAATAAAGTGTTGTGGTGCGAAAATGCACAGCCAGCCCGTTTCTGTGTCTCCCAGAAGTCTATGAACGGGGCGTGGACAGACCCACAGAGAGGAGGAGGGGGCACCACCCAGTCCCCAAACAGCCCCTGCATGGGCACTGCAAGGCACACAAGCTGACGTCCCCACGTGCCTTCCAGGGGCGGCCAGATGCCAGGGTCAGGACCCCACAAACTATACTGGGACTCAGCCTGTGTCCCCGGGCCAGGAGGGCCTGGGACAGAGTGATGACCAGGGAGCCTCAGGTCACCAGTGTCTCTGTAAAGGGACCTGGGATGTCTGTGCTCCCTCTGTCAAGGGGGCGGAGGCTGGCTGGTTTCTGGGGTACTTCCTTCTCTCCCCGCATCTCTGTGCCTGTGTGCCTGGGGAACAGAGGGCCTGTGGGGCCATCAGCTTGACCCTGGAAGGGATGTCAGGACAGTAGGCCCTTGTGTTGTGCCCAGGATTGCAAATCCAAGAAACCACCGATGAGCTGACATCGATGCAAACTTCCGAGGATTTCTTTACAAGCTGGAGCTTGAGTCCAAGTGCACCCAACACAGCGGAGCAGGGATTTGGACCCTGAGACTAAGAGGCGTAGCAGCTTTATACAGGCCAGTGGCCCATGGGATACACAGAAAGTTGCACAGTCGTGTCGGTCCACGTGCAGGTGGCCGAATGAATTATACCTTAACCTATAGTATCCACTTGACCTGGCCTATTACTTTGGTCAGAATCGGCGTGCAGTTTTGGCGGGCACAAAGCAGAGTTACATTTTTATGAGCCTATTTCTGATTAGGGTGTGCCCAGCGGCTTGACTGGGTTGGGGCAGCGCCTTAAGACATAAGCAGGACATGAGGGGGTCATAGGGGAGGTGGCGGGTGTAGCACAAAATGGAATCAGTCCTGCTCTACTTGTCCAGGGGTAGGGGATTTTTGTTATATTTCCTGGGTCCCACACTTGCAGATCACGCACCTGGGCCACCCTCACCAAATGGACTCAGTGTGCACACCTTGTGGTGCTGGATATCTCACACCAGTGTGTAGAGGGCACCCCTCCTCACCCTAGTGAGTAGGGACTGGGTGAACATGGTGCTCGGCCTGAAGGCCAGGCAGCACAGGGCACTGAGGAACCCCAGCCCCATCACCACCCCTACTCCCACACACAGGCTCCCCAAGGCTCCCCATAATGGACACCCAGCGCCTCTGGAGATCCCCCCAGGGCAGCCCCGAGGTCTGGCTCCCTGCTGAGAGGCATCGGGGAGAAGAGAAGCAGGCGGCGCTTGGGGAGACCCACTGCTGGACATGGGAATGTGGCCCAGCCAGACCTTCCACCTCAGCTGACCCTCCAGCTGAAATTCATGACAGGAGCGAGCCCCGGGTCGGCCAGGAGAGCCCAGCTAGCCACCCAGCATCAGCACCAGAAATGATGTTGTACCAACCATTTCGGCGTTTGGGTGACCCAGCCAGATGATCCGATAACTGCACGTGATAGCTTCATGTGATAGACACACAAACACCCCAAAACCAACAAAAGTCAGAATCCCCCCAATGTTGTCAAACAGCAGCTGGATGGTTACATACACAATGCTGTGGTCCCCAATAGGATACCTGGAAGACGCTATAAACCATGACTGCAGAGGTGCTGGAGGCACGGAGATGTGCCTCTTGTGTTCCACAAAGGAGCGCAGAGGGGCAGGAAGCATCCTCTGGAGTGGGGGGCCCTCCTAGGAAAGGACACCAGGTCCCTGTGAAGGCCACGGATGGTGAAATTTTCCTCCTCTCTTTCAGCTTCTGCTTTTCCTACTAAATGCCATTTTCCTCAATCATAATAGCAAAAATTTGTTTTAAGTTTTTAAATTTCTTTTTATTGGAGTCCAATTTGTATGAATTCTTTCTTCAGCAAGGGTATCATTCAGGATAGAGAGAAAGATTTTCCCAGACAGGCAAAGTATAAAGGAGTTCATGACCACTAAACCAGTCCAGTAAGGAATTTTCAGAAGAACTATTCTAGTGGGGGAAAAAAGAGACCAAAAGCAACAAAGACTAGAAAGGACCAGAGTATGTCACCAGAAACACCAACTCTACCGGTAACACAAAGGCACAAAGTTCATATCTTTGAATAAGCACTCTGAATGCTGATGCTAAATGCTCCAATCAAAAGATATAGGGTATCAGAGTGCCTTAAAAAACAGGATCCGGGATGCCTGGGTGGCTCTGGGTTTGAGCCTCTGCCTTTGACTCAGGGTGTGATCCTAGAGTCTGGGATCGAGTCCCATATTGGGCTCCTGGTGGGGAGCCTGCTTCACTCTTGGCCTAATTTTCTGCCTGTCTCTCTCTCTCTCTCTCTCTCTCTCTCTCTCTCTCTCTCATGCTCTCAAAAATAAAATCGTTATTAAAAAAACAAGTCCGTCGGTATGCTGCCTACTAGATGCTCACCTTAGACCTATAGAAAAGAGCAGATTGAAAGTCAGGGGATGGAAAATCATCTATCACGCTAATGGTTATGAAAAGAAAGCTGGAGGACCAATACTTATATTAGAAAAACTAGATTTGAAACCAAACCCTAGGGGACACCTGGTGGCTCAGTGGTTGAGCATCTGCCTTTGGCTCAGGGTGTATTCCTGGGATCCCAGGATCGAGTCCCACATCGGCATCCCTTTGGGGAGCCTGTCTCTCCATCTGCCTATGTTTCTGCCTCTGCTTCTCTGTGTATCTCTCATGAATAAATAAATAAAATATTTAATCTCAAAAAAGAAAGAACAAATAATGTAAGAAGTGATGAAGAAGGGCATTATTTCATAGTTAAAAAGACTCTCTATATCAATCAAAGAACTAAATATTTATGCTGCCAACATGGGAGTACCTGAATATGGAAACCAAATACCAACAAACGTACAGGAACTGACTGTATTGAAAATAATACAATGACAGGGGATTTTAAAACCCACCCACTTATGGCAATGGACTGATCGTCTATGCAAAAAATCAACATGGGAACAATAGCCTTGACACACTGGACGACAGGGACTCAACAGATATAGTCTGAACATTTCTTCCTAAAGCAGAATACACATTCCTTTCAAGTGCACATGGGACATTCTCCAGCACAGATCATATCATGGGCCACAAATCAGCCCTCAACAGGTACAACAGGTACAAGAAGTTGATATCACACCCTGTATATTTTTGACTACGACGCTATGAAACTCGAAGTTGACAGTAAGAAAAAATTTGGACAGACCAAAAATATGTGGAGATTATGAACATCCTACTAGAGAATGAATGGAGCAACCAGGAAATTAAAGAGGAAATTTAAAACAAATGAAAATGAAAACATGTTTCTCCAAACCTCTGGGATGTAGCAAAGGCAGTCCAAAGGGAGAAATACATAGCAATACAGGCTTACCTCAGGAAACAAGAAGTCTGGGATCGCTGGGTGATGCAGCAGTTTAGCGCCTGCCTTTGGCTCAGGGCGCGATCCTGGAGACCCGGGATTGAATCCCACGTCGGGCTCTCGGTGCATGGAGCCTGCTTCTCCCTCTGCCTATGTCTCTGCCTCTCTCTCTGTGTGACTATGATAAATAAATAAAAAGTAAATAAAATGTTTTTTAAAAAAAGGAAACAAGAAGTCTCTAATACACAATCTAACCCTACAGCTAAAGGAGATGGAAAAGGCATAGCAAACAAAGCCTAAAGCCTACAGAAGATGGGAAAAAATAAAGATAAGAGCAGAAATAAACAATACAGAAATAAAAAAACAGTAGAATGGAATAAAAAACTAAGAGCTGGTTCTTCAGAATAATTAATAAAATGGATCAAGCCCTAGCCAGCCTTATCAACGAGAAAAGAGAAAAGACCTAAATAAATAAAATCACAAATGAGAGAAGAGTGATCACAATCAACACCAGAAAAATAAGACCGTTATAAGGGAAAACTATGAAAGCTTATACACTAACATACTGGAAGAAATGGAGGAAATGGACAAATCCCTTGAAATGTGTAAATGAGCAAAACTGAAATAGGAAGAAATAGAAAATGTGAACAGACCCATAAATAGCAAAGGAATTGAATCAGCAAGGCACCTGGCTGCCTCAGTGGTTGAGCATCTGCTGTGGCTCAGGTCATGATCCCGGGGTCCTGGGGGATCACGTCCCACATCAGGCTCCCCACATAGAGCCTCATTTTCCCTCTGCCTCTCTGTGTCTCTCATGAATACTTAAGTAAAGGTGCAGCCACTGTGGAAAACAGTCTGGAGGGTCCTCGAGAAGTTAAAAATAAGGGATCCCTGGGTGGCGCAGCGGTTTGGTGCCTGCCTTTGGCCCAGGGCGTGATCCTGGAGACCCAGGATCGAATCCCACATCGGGCTCCCTGTCCATGTAGCCTGCTTCTCCCTCTGCCTGTGTCTCTGCCCCTCTCTCTGTGACTATCATAAAAAATTTTTGAAAAAAGAAGTTAAAAATAGAGTTACCCTCTGATTCCAAAATTAAACAGCTAGGTATTTACCCTGAGGATACAAAAGTAGTTTATTAGATTCAAAGAGGGACACGCAGCCCGGTGTTGGTAGCAGCGTTATCAACAACAGCCAATCTGTGGATACAGCTAAAATGTCCACCGACAGATGAATGGGCAGAGATGATGTGGTAAATATACTCACTGCGACATCACTGGGTCATCAGAAGGGATGAAATGAAGCCATTTCCAATGACGTGGGAGAATTGGAAAGACTTATGCTAAATGAACTCAGTCAGTCAGAGAAAGACAGATACCACATACCATACAATTGCATTAACATGTGAATTTTAGGAAATCAAACAAACTGGCAAACCAAACAAACTGGAGAGATGAGAGAAGCAAACCAAGATACACACTCTTAACCACACAGAATAAACTAATAAATACCAGAGGAAGGTGGGGAGGGGAGGTGAATCAGGGGATGGGGATTGTGGAAGTCACCTCTGACCAGTACCAGGCGTTGTATCCAAGGGTTGAATCACTATGTGGTAAACCTGAAACTATATCATACTGTGTTTACAAACAGGAATTCAAGTAAAACTTTAAAATAATAATTGGTAGTATTGATGAAAAATGTGCGCAATAGAGATAAAATCAAAAAGTCAACTGAAAATCCAAATAAAGAGTATTTAGAGACACAAAACCCCTCCTTACCTCAGCTCAGGAGAAGACTGCCATGCCTATTCTCACCCAAGTAAAAGCCTGGATTTTGATTCTCTGGGGAGGCCACTGACTTGGTGGAGTCAGGCTATCTTTGAACCCAAAACCTAAATAGAGTGCATAAAACTAAACTGCCCAAGATGCTAGGAGTCCCAGTGCAGGACATGCCAAGACCCAAACTCTAACCATACACAGACATAAGCCTAACCCTACACTTAAGCCTAATGTTAAACTAAACCTTAAACAAGACCTATCACTAATCGAAAAACAAACACAAACCCCAAGACCGAAATGTGGACCAGACTTTTACCAAGTTCCGCAAAACTCACTCAACCCTCTTCCACTGTGGGCGAAACCGCGGGCTGGTGCAGCCGCCCTGGAAACAGTGTGGAGGCTCCTCAGGAAGTTACAAATAGAGCTGTAGGGTCAGTTTGTGTCCCCTGACTTTACTGAACTCACTCCTTAGTTCTAACAGGTTTTGGTGGAGGCTCTCAGGTTTCCTGTTTCTAGTACCACCTCTTCAGCATATAGGGACAGTGTGAGTTCCCCTTCCAGTTGTGAAACCTTTACTGTTCACATCTTAATTTCCTAGAAAGCCCCACAATAGAATAAAAACTGAGTCCAGGGATCCCTGGGTGGCGCAGCGGTTTGGCGCCTCCCTTTGGCCCAGGGCGCAATCCTGGAGACCCGGGATCGAATCCCACGTCGGGCTCCCGGTGCATGGAGCCTGCTTCTCCCTCTGCCTGTGTCTCTGCCTCTCTCTCTCTCTGTGACTATCATAAATAAATAAAAATCTAAAAAAAAAAAAAAAACTGAGTCCAGCTCAAGGGCAGGAAGCCCCTATTAGAATGAGAACAGAGCTCAATGCCCTAGAAGGCCCCATATCAAAATGTAAACAGAACTTGAGGAATTGCTCCAGCCCTCCTGGAGGTCCCAAGACCAGCCCTTAAAACTAAGCTAAAACCCACCTCGGGGTCCAAGTCCCTGCTCCGCTCTGTCGGGTATACTTGGACACAAGCTCAAGCTTGTAAATAAACCCTCGTGTGTTTACATCGGAGTCGACATCTCGGTGGTTTCTCGGATTCGCAATCTTGGGCACAACAGTCTGATATAAAAAAAACAAAACCAAAAGAAGCTCGGACGCAGGCAG
Source organism: Canis lupus baileyi (assembly GCF_048164855.1). NCBI lineage: Eukaryota > Metazoa > Chordata > Mammalia > Carnivora > Canidae > Canis > Canis lupus. The sequence continues at coordinate 52,833,924 of NC_132860.1, forward strand.
AGTAAAAGCAGGGTTCTGAGAGAAGCAGCGGAGACCTGGGGGCCTAGCGGCTCTTCTGTCGAAGCCCCTGCAGACAGGTGGGGGGGCGGAAAACTCAGCCCCAGAGCCAGAGGATCCAGGGTCCCCACCCGCATCCCGCCCATCAGCACAGAGACTCAGGGAGCAGCACAGTGCTGCCCACTGGAGGCCAGAGACGCTGATGCCCACCCCGCCTCTGACCCCACAGGTGCATCTCCCTGGCAGATGTGCACCTGAGAATCAGTGCCAAGACCCATTCCGAGACCCTGCACAGACCATTCGCTGCCAGCAAGTTGTCGGACCACAGAGGCAGCAGAGCTTCAGCTCTGCCTAGAAAGTACGGACTAGATTCCTTTGTACTTTGTGCTTTATTTTCATTTATTTTCTTTGATTCTTTTTTATTAATTGCCTTCTTTTAATTTTTCTGTATGTACCGTATATATGTCTTATTTTTACTTTCATGGTACTTTGTTTTTCTTACTTTGGGATTTAGAATCTTTAACAAGCAGGCAAAAATAATCTGGTGGGTTTTTTTTGGGGGGGGGAGGGCAGTTGTTATTGTTTTTCTTGGTTTTCTTTTTCTTCCTTCTTTCTTTTCTGGAAAAAATAATGAGATGGAGAAATTCACCTCCATAAAATAACATGAGGTTCTACTCGCAGCCAGGAAGTTCATCAATACACATATATGATGTCTAACTACAGTTTAAAACAATGATTATAAAGACAGCAGCTGGGCTAGAAAAAGAGCACAGAAGAGAACTAGAGAAACCTTTACTGTAGAAATAAAAGAACTAAAATCTAGTCAGGCCAATGTTAAAAATGCTATAACTGAGATGCAGTGCCAAGTGGAAGCCTTCAAAACAAGAAAGGTTATGGACCACAAGACAGACGTAGGGAAGTCAGCCACTTATTAAAACAATAATATTCATATCATGGGAGACACAGAAGATGAAGAGATAGAAAAGGTGGGACTTGCTCAGACATTAGAAATGACAAATACCCACCATTTGATTCAACGTGGATGGAACTGGAAGGTATTATGCTGAGTGAAGTAAGTCAATCGGAGAAGGACAAACATTGTATGTTCTCATTCACTTGGGGAATATAAATAAGAGTGAAAGGGAATATAAGGGAATGGAGAAGAAATGTGTGGGAAATATCAGAAAGGGAGACAGAACATAAAGACTCCTAACTCTGGGAAATGAACTAGGGGTGATGGAAGGGGAGGAGGGTGGGTGTGGGTGTGAATGGATGACGGGTACTGACAGGCTGAGCACTGTGTGTTGTTCTGTATGTGGGCAATTGAACACCAATAAAAAGTAAATTTATTATTAAAAAAAAGAAAAAGAAAGAAAAAGTGGCATCTGGGTGGCTCAGTCACTTAAGCTTCTGCCTTAGGCTCAGATCATGATCCATGTCCCAAGGCAGGCTCCCTGTTCAGCAGGGAACCTGCTTCTCCCTCTCCATCTGCCCCTCTCGCTCTTGGTTATTCTCTCCTCTCTCTTTCAAATAAATTAATGACACCTTTAAAAAGAAACAAACAAACAAACCCAGAAGGACAAAAATCTCCCATGTAGAAGAATTTCAAAGAAGTTGTGCAGACATTCCACCCTCAAGTTGATTAGCATAGCTTCCCACTCTTATTTCTGGAAGACACATAGTAACTTCCTTCTACAAAATATAATATGAAAATCAGTATACAAAATTGATACAATAAGAAGAAGAAGAAGAAGAAGAAGAAGAAGAAGAAGAAGAAGAAGAAGAAGAAGAAGAAGAAGAAGAAGAAGAATCACTTTACTATGGAGAAAGCTGACAAACACGACCTCAGCAAGATGATCAGATCGATACGAAGACTGATAAATCATGTTGATAATATCTATCCTTTATATGATATAATGAAAATGGCAGTATATCTCTGTAAATAATCCACAAAAACAGTTTAATCATGAGATAAAAAACAGACATTTCCCAACTGAGGTAAATTTTACAAAATACTCTACTTCTCAATGTGTTCCAGTTCAACGATAACAAGGAAAGGCTGAAAGACTGTCACAATCCAGAGGAGCCTAAGAAAACATGAGTACAAATGGAATGGGATATGAGGGATGGTAATTTAGCAAAAACTAAGGAAATCTGAATAAAGTATGGTCTTTGGTTAATGAGAATATTTTAATATTGATTCAAGGCTAATATTGTACCTTCCTAATATACCACCACCATCATATCCCTACCCCACAACATCCACCCCCACACCATCCACCCCCAGCAAGGACCCAGTGCATCTGCCCCCTGTGGGACATGCTCAGCCTCCCTGGGGTTCTCTGGATACCCTGCTCCCATCAGAAGCCCAATTCTCCCATAGAGAACCCAGAGGTTGCAGGGAGGAAGGAAGGCAGAGATCCCTGAAAGGCTGGGAGTAGGTGAGTGGTGCAGAGGACACATTGGGCCCTGCTCTCGCCCACTGTCCATCTTGGAGGGCGGCACACCCTGCACAGGACACCAGCCCCTAACCCAAAGGGACCTAGGCTGACCTGGCCCCATGCTCTGTGGGGGCTGAGGTGATTTGAGCCCCACCCAGGCCCAAAACAAAGACTAATGGGATCCAGGTCCCCATGGTCCTGGCCAGCCTTGGATTCTGGCCCCAGGCTGAGCGAGCCCTCTCACAGGTGGATGTGGCCTCCTTGGCCCTGGGAATGCCCCACAGATCCAGGTCACTAACCTAGGGCAGGCCGGGGGATCCCGGGACACCCCAGGGTGGGGAGTGGATGGATAGGCCGGTTGGCCCCACCCAACCCCACACCAGGAGGCAGGCTCTTCTAGGTATTGGGGCCCCAGAGGGCCCAAGGCAGGTGTCCATCTGCCCTGTGGGTCCCAGGACAGGAGCCCATGAGCTGCAGGTCCAGGTCATCTCTGCTGTCCTCAGAACAGTCACTCAGGATGAAATCTCAGGACACACGCCCCCACCTGGAGTCCACACATGTTCCCACAATGTGGACTCTAGCACCCGCCCCTCCACACCTTGTGATTATTGCCCTCCCCTAAAGGACAGAAAGATCTCCCTCCCCAGGGGAAGGCGCGCATTAGGCTCTGAGCCCCTTTGCTGTAGAAAGTCAATAAAGTGTTGTGCGAAAATGCACAGCCAGCCCGTTTCTGTGTCTCCCAGAACTCTGTGCATGGGGCGTGGAGAGACACCCAGAGAGGAGGAAGGGGCACAATCCAGGCCCCAAACAGCCCCCGCAGGGGCGCCACCAGGTACACAGAGCTGATGTCCCCACATGCCATCCAGGGGCAGCCAGACACCAGGGTCAGGACCCCACAGACTTTGCTTGGACTCAGGCTGTGTCCCCCGGGCCAGGGGGGGCTGGGAAAGAGTGACAGCCAGGGAGCTTCAGGTCACCAGGGTCTGTGCACAGCGACCAGGAGGTCTGTGCACCCTCTGTCCTGATGAATGAGGATGGCCGAGTTCCGGGGCACTTATTCCCCTCCCCACTTCCCCATGCCTGTGTGCCTGGGGCACAGAGGGCCTGTGGGGTGGTCAGCGTGGCCCCGGAAGGGATGTCAGGACACCAGGCCCTGGTGTTGTGCCCAAGATTGTAAATCAGGGAAACCACCAAGGAGCCCACACCGATGGAAACTCCCGAGGGTTTCTTTACAAGCTGAAGCTTGGGTGTAATTGCACCCAACACAGTGGAGCAGGGACGTGGATCCCGAGAATAAGAGGCATAGCAGCTTTATAGGGGCCAGAGGCCCATGGAATACGCAGAAAGTTGCACAGTCATGCCGGTCCACACGCAGGTGGCCAATTGAATTACACCTTACCAAATAGTATCCACTTGAGCTGGCCTATTACTTTGGTCAGAATCGTCGCACAGTTTTGGGGGGCACAAAGCAGGGAGGGTTACAATTTCAGAATAGGGTGTGCCCAGCGGCCTGACTAGGGTGTGGCAGCGCCTTAAGCAAAAAGCAGCTCATGTGAGGGTCATAGGGGAGGAGGCGGGTGTAGCACAAAATGGAATCAGTCCTGCTCTGCTTGTCCAGGGGTAGGGGATTTTTGTTAACTTTCCTGGGTCCCACACTTGCAGCTCACGAACCTGGGCCACCCTCACCAGGTGGACTCAGCCTGCACACCTTGTGGTGCTGGATCTCTCATACCAGCATGTGGAGGGCACCCTCCTCTCCCTAGTGAGTAGGGGCTGGGTGAGCATGGGGCTCGCCAGAAGGCCTGGCAGCACAGGGGACCAAGAACCCCAGCCCAGATCCCAACTCGACTCCCACACACAGGCAGCAACAGGGCTCCCCGCCATGGGCAGCTACCTCCTCAGGATCTCCCCCCAGGGCGGCGCTGAGGTCTGGCTCCCTGCTGGAGAGGCATCTGGGAGAAGAGAAACAGCAGGCGCTCAGTGGGACCCCCTGCCGGATATAGGAATTTGGCCAAGTCGGACCTTCCAGCTCAGTTGACTCTCCAGCAGAAAGTCACTGCAGGAGCGAGCCCCCAGTCGGCAAGGAGAGTTCAGCTATCTACCTAGCACCAGCACCAGAAATGATGTTGTGCCAACCATTTCGGCATTTGGGTGACCCAGCCAGAGGATCAGATAGCTGCACGTGATATCTGCATGTGATAGTCACACACACAAGCAAAAACCAACAAAAGGGGATCCCTGGGTGGCGCAGTGGTTTAGCGCCTGCCTTTGACCCAGGGCGCGATCCTGGAGACGCGGGATCAGATCCCATGTCGGGCTCCCGGTGCACGGAGCCTGCTTCTCTCTCTGCCTGTGTCTCTGCCTCTCTCTGTCTCTCTCTATCTCTCTGTGTGACTATCATAAATAAATAAAATTAAAAAAAAAAACAACAAAAGTCGGAATCCCCACAATGTTGTCAAACAGCAGCCGGATGGTTACATATACGATGCTGTCCCCAATAGGATACATGGAAGATGCAAAAAACCATGACTGCAGAGGTGCTAGAGGCACAGAGATGTGCCTGCTGGTTTCCAACAAGGAGCACAGAGGGGCAGGAAGCATCCTACGGAGGGAGGCCCCTCCTTGGAAAGGACATCATGTCCCTGTGAAGGCTACAGAGGGTGAAATCTGTCCTCCTCTCTCTTAGCTTCTGGTTTTCCTCCTAAATGCCATTTTCCTCAATCATAAGACCAAAAATTTATTTTATGTTTTTAAATTTCTTTTTATTGGAGTCCAATTTGTATGAATTCTTCCTTCAGCAAGGGTGTCATTCAGGAGAGAAAGAGAGATCATGAATTCCCAGACAGGCAAAATATAAAGGAGTTCACTTAACCAGTGACCACTTAACCAGTCCAGTAAGGAATTTTAAGAGGGACACTTCAAGTGGGAGGAAAAAAGAGACCAAAAGCAACAAATTCTAGAAAGGACCAGAGAACGTCACCAGAAACTGCAACTCCTCCTGTAACACAAAGGCACAAGTTCATATCTTTGAATAATCACTCTGAATGCCGATAGACTAAATGTTCCAATCAAAAGATATAGCATATCAGAGTGGCTTAAACACAGGATCCGGGATGCCTGGGTGGCTCAGGGGTTGAGCATCTGCCTTTGACCCAGGCTGTGATCCTGTAGTCTGGGATTGAGTCCCATATTGGGCTCCTGGTGGGGAGTCTGCTTCTCTCTCTGCCTAATTTTCTGCCTCTCTGTCTCTCTCTCTCTCTCTCATAAATAAAATTGTTATTAAAAAAACAAGATCCATCTGTATGCTGCCTACAAGATGCTCACCTTAGACCTATAGACACCAGCAGATTGATAGTCAGGAGAGGGAAAATCATCTACCACGCTAATGGATATCAAAAGAAAGCTGGAGGACACATACTTATATCAGACAAACGAAATTTGAAACCTAACCCTGAGGGACACCTCTTGGTTCAGTGGTTGAGCATCTGCCTTCGGCTCAGGGTGTGATCCTGGGATCCCAGGATCGAGTCCCACATCGGCCTCCCTTAGGGGAGCCTGCCTCTCCCTCTGCCTATGTTTGTGCCTCTGCTTCTCTGTGTATCTCTCATGAATAAATAAATAAAATATTTAAATCTCAAAAAGAAAGAACAAATACTGTAAGAAGAGATGAAGAAGAACATTATTTCATAATTAAAAAGACTATCAAGATCAAACAACTAAATATTTATGCTGCCAACATGGGAGTACCTAAATATAGAAACCAATTAGCAACAAACGTACAGGAACTCACTGATAATAATATCCTGACAGAGGATTTCAACACCCACTTATGGCAATGGACCGATCGTCTATACAGAAAAACAACAAGGGAACAATAGCCTTGACACACTGGACGACAGGGACTCAACAGATATAGTTAGAATATTAGATCCGAAAGCAGAATACACATTCCGTTCAATTGCATATGGGACATTCTCCAGAACAGATCATATCAGGGCCCACAAATTAGCCCTCAACAGGTACAACCGGTACAAGAAGGTTGATATCACACCATGTACATTTTCGGACCAAGGCGCTATGAAACTGGAAGTCGACAGTAAGAAAATAATTGGACAGACCAAAAGTACTTGGAGTTTATGATCATCCTACTAGAGAATGAATGGAGCAACCAGAAAATTAAAGAGGAAATTTAAAACAAATGAAAATGAAAACATGTTTCTCCAAACCTCTGGGATGTACCAAAGGCAGTCCTAAGAGGGAAGTACATACCAATACAGGCCTAGCTCAAGAAACAAGAAGCCTCCAATACACAACCTAACCCTACACCTGAAGGAGCTGAAAAAGGAATAGCAAACAAAGCCTAAAGGCTACAGAATAAGGGAAAAATTTAAGATGACAGCAGAAATAAACAATACAGTAACAACAAAACAGTAGAATGGAAAAACAGAACTAAGAGCTGGTTCTTCAAAATAAATAATAAAATAGATCAAGCCCTATCCAGCCTTATCAACAAGAAAAGAGAAAAGACCTAAATAAATAAAAATCACAAATGAGAGAAGAGAGATCACAATCAACACCAGAAAAATAAGACAATTATAAGGGAATACTATGAAAGATTATACGCTAACAAACTGTAAGACCTGGAAAAAATGGACAAATCCCTAGAAATGTGCAAATGAGCAAAACTGAAATACAAAGAAATAGAAAATATAAACAGACCCATAACTAGCAAAGGAATTGAATCAGCAAGGCACCTGGGTGCCTCAATGGTTGAGGCATCTGATTTGGCTCAGGGCATGATCCCGGGGTCCGGGGGATCAACTCCCACATCAGGCTCCCCATATGGAGTCTCATTTCCCTCTGCCTATACCTCTGCCTCTCTGTGTCTCGCATGAATACATAAATAAAATCTTTAAAAAAGAGAACAGATACAAAGATGTGAAAGGACCCAAGTAAAATCACAAATGAAAAAAGAGAAATAACAACCAACACTAGAGAAATACAAACGATTATAAGAGAACATTATGAAAAATTATATGCCAGCAACCAAGAACCTGGAAGAAATAGATCAATTCCTGGAAATATATAACATAGCAAAAATGATAAAGGAAGAAATAAGAAACTTGAACACACAGATAACCAGCAACGAAATGAATCAGCAATGAAGAATCTCCCAACAGGAGACGCTTAGATCAGTAGAATTGAATGGAAAGCCGAAACAAGATACAAACCTGTAACTCTATGATCCATTAATCGACAACAAGGCAGGAGGGAATATCCAAGGCACAAAGACAAGTCTCTTCAACCAACCCTAACCCTGACCCCAGGATAAGAACAAATGGTGTTGGGAAAACCAGGCAGCCACATGCAGAAGAATCAAACTGGACCACTTTCTTACACCATATATATAAAAAATAAATTCAAAATGGATGAAAGACCTAAATGTGAGACCTGAAACCAATCAAAGAAGAAAAGATAGGCAGCAAAGTCTTCAACATTGGACAATGAATTTTCTTTCTAGATATGCCACTGAGGTGAGGGAACAAAAGCAAAAATGCTATTGGGACTTCATCAAAATGAAAAGCTTCCACAAAGTGAAGGAAACAACCAAAGCTAAAAGGCAACATACAAAATGAAAGGAGATATTGGTAAACAACACATCCAATAAAGAGTTAGTATGCAAAACACATAAAGGAAATATTAATCTCAAGATCCTAAAAACAAATTATGCAACTGGAGATGGGCAGAAAAATGAATAGACTTTGTTTCTGACAAGACAGCCAGATGGCACCAGACACATGGAAAGACACAAAGCGTCACCCATCATCAGGGAAATGCAAACCAAAACCACAATGATATGTCACCTGAGAGCTGTCATAATGGCTAAAATTAACAACACAAGAAACAACAGGTGTTGGTGAGGCAATGGAGAAAGGGTAGCCCCCTTACACTCCTGGTGGGCATGCGAACAGATGTAGTCACTGTGGAAAACAGTATGGAGGGTCCTCGAGAAGTTAAAAAAAAAAAGGGGGATCCCTGGGAGGTGCAGTGGTTTGGTGCCTGTCTTTGGCCCAGGGCGTGATCCTGGAGACCTGGGATCGAATCCCACATTGGGCTCCCGGTGCATGGAGCCTGCTTCTCCCTCTGCCTGTGTCTCTGCCTCTCTCTCTGTGACTATCATAAAAAAAATTAAAAAAAAAGAAGTTAAAAATAGAGCTACCCTATGATTCCAAAATTGCAGAGCTAGATATTTACCCCGAGGATACAAAAGTACTTTAGTAGATTCGAGGAGGGACACACAGCCCAGTGTTTGTAGCAGCATTACAACAACAACCAAACTGTGGATACAGCCCAGATGTCCATCGACAGATGAATGGGCAGAAAGATGTGGTAAATATACACACTGCGTCATCACTGGGTCATCAGAAGGGATGAAATGAAGCCATTTACAATGACGTGGAAGGAGTGGAAAGGATTTATGCTAAATGAACTCAGTCAGTCAGAGAAGACAGATACCAAATACCATACAGTTGCATTCACATGTGAATTTTTTAGAGTAGCAAACCAAGATACACACTCTTAACCACAGAGAATAAACTAATAAATACCAGGGGAAGGTGGGGGGGATGGTGAGTCAGGGGATAGGGACAGTGGAGGGCACCTGTGACAAGTACCAGGCATTGTATCCAAGGGTCTAACCACTATGTGGTAAACCTGAAACTATATCATACCGTGTTCACAAACAGGAATTCAATAAAACTTAAAAATAATAATTGGTAGTATAGAGGAAACATGTGCGCACAAAAGATAAAATCATAAAGGCAAATGTAACTCCAAATAAAGAGTCTTAGGAGCCACAAATCCCCTCCTTAGCTCAGCTCGGGAGAAGCCTGCCATGTCTATTCTGACCCCAGCAGAAGCCTGGATTTTTATTCTCTGGGGAGGCCACTGACTTGGTGGAGTCAGGCTATCTTTGAACCCCAAACCTAAATAGAGTGCATAAAACTAAACTGCCCAAGATATTAGGAGTCCCAGTGCAGGCACATGCCAAGACAGAAACTCTAACCATATACAGACATAACTGTAACCCTACACTTAAGCCTAATGTTAACCTAACCCTTAAACAAGACCCATCACTAATCGAAAACCAAACACAAACCCCAAGACCAAAACACATTCACTGAACCTTCCTGCCAACCCTCACCCTAAATCCTAAACCTATTCTAAACCCTTAACCGTGACCCCTACCTTAAATCTAACCCTAACCTCTAACCCTAACCTTAACTTAATGTACTCAAATCCTATCCTAACCTTAATCTGTACCCTAACCCTAACCCTCTAATACTAATCCTATCTCATACCCCAAACTGTACTCTAACCTGTACCCTAAAACTAACTCCTAAACCACTCCCTATACCTATCTCTTACCCTTTTCCAAAACCATACCCTGACCCTGACCTGACCCTAAACCCTAACTAAACACTAATCATAACCCTAGCCCTAACCCCTATCCTAAACCTAACCCTCGCCCTAACCCTAAACCTAGCCCTAAATTTTACCCTAACCCCTAACCCTTACCCCTAACCCTAACTCACACCCTAACACCTCACCCTAACTGCAAACCTAAGCCCAACCCTAACTGCAACCATAACCCTAACCCCACCTCCAAACCTCCTGCCCTATCCATAAAGCCTAAACCCTAATCCTAACTCTAAATACTGTCACTAACCCTAACCTCATTCCCTTATCCCTAACCCCCATCCTAACTCCTAACCACTGACCCTTACCCTTATCCCTCACCCTAACCTCTAATCCGTAACCATAAGCTTAATCACAAATATCTAACATCTAACCTAAGCCTAACCACCAACTGACACCCCTCCCCTGATCCTATCATTCATTCTACCCATTCACATACCCTGTGGTTCTGAGTAGTCACTTCTGATGTGGACGAGGCCCCCAACAGCGCCTCCAAAGTCCTCCAGGGGGTCCTGAGGAAGCAGGGCTCCTGTGAGTGTGGACATGGCCCCACGTGTTCCTGAGTGATAGTCAGCGGGTCCTGAGGATGGCGGGTCTCCTGTCACTGTGGACTATGCCTCACATCCTCTGGAAGACTCACAGAAGGTCCTCAGGTGGCCGGGGGCTCCTGTCAGCCTGGACATGGCCCCACGTCCCCTGAAAACTCACCGCGGATCCTGAGGAGGCTGTGGGCTCCTGTCAGCATAGACGCAGCCCCATATTTCCTGAAGCTTTAGTGCAGGTCCTGAGGAGGACGGGGTTCCTGTCAGTGTTGAGGTGACCCACATTTTCCTCAAGCCTCACCATAAGACCTGAGGAGGCTGGGGCTCCTGTCAGCATACATGTGGCCCCAAATCTTCCCAAACCTTCACAGTGGGTCCTGAGGAGGCTGGAGAATCCTGTCAGTGTGGATGAGGCACCCACATTTTTCTTAGGCTTCACCAGAGGCCCTGACAAGGCGGGGGTCTTCTGTCTGCATGGACGCATCCCATATTTCCCCAAGTCAACACCGGGTCCTAAGGAAATAAGCATCCTGTTGTGTCGATGTCACCCAACGTCCTCCCAAATTGTCACCGAGGGTTCTGAGGAGGCAGGGGCTCCTGTCACCGTGAATGCAGCCCCCAGCTTCCAGAATCCTCAACTTATGTCCTGAGGTTGCCCAGGTGCTCCTGTCAGTGTTGATGCGGGCCCACATCTTCCTGAAGACAACCCCTGGGTCCTGAGGCGGCCCAGGGGCTCCTTTCAGTGTGGATGTGAGCCCACAATTTCCTGAAGCTCGGCTCATCAGCATGGACGCGTCCCCACGTCCTCCTCAGGCCTCCCCAGCACAGGCTGGCTCCTGTCAGTGCAGGCAGAGGAGGCGTATTGCACATTCATGCCCCCTGGGTGGGGCCTGGGCTCCGGCGCCCCGTGTGGGATGCTCAGGCGCTGCAGGAGGCAGCGGGCACTCCAGGGGCCACAACTGCCTCCTTCCAGGCTCCAGCTGTGGCCTGTTAGTTTCAGAAACGTCTCACTTAAATAGAGCCCAACACCCGGCTTCCCCAGAAATACTTAAGGACACGGAATTGGAGCCCACAGAATGCGAAATGAGGGATCCCTGGGTGGCGCAGCGGTTTGGCGCCTGCCTTTGGCCCAGGGCGCGATCCTGGAGACCCAGGATCGAATCCCACATCAGGCTTCCGGTGCATGGAGCCTGCTTCTCCCTCTGTCTGTGTCTCTGCCTCTCTCTCTTTCTCTCTCTGTGACTATCATAAATAAATAAACATTAAAAAAAAAAGAATGCGAAATGAAATGTGGACCATACTTTTACCACGTCCTGCAAAACTCACTCAACCCTCTTCCACTGTCAGCGGGACTGTGGGCTGGTTGGTGCAGCCGCCCTGGAAACAGTGTGGAGGCTCCTCAGGAGTTACAAATAGAGCCTCCTTGCGACCAGCAGGTGAATGGCCTGAGCTCACTCCAAAGATACAGATGCAGTGAGAATCGGGACACCTGCATGTCCCGATGTCCACAGGATCCGGGTCCATAGTAGCCACAGGGTGGGAGGAGCCTCGGTGCCCTCTGGCAGATGATGGATAAAAAATATGGGAGATAGATGATGGTCATAGAGAGAGGAATGGTACTCAACTATCAAAGAGAAGGAAATCTTGCCATTTGCAATGACGTGGATAGAACTAGAGGGATCAGGTTAAGTGAAATAAGTCAGACGGGAAAGAGAATGACCGTGTGGTGTCACTCATAAGTGGAATTAAAGAAGCAAAGCAGATAACAACTGTGAAGGGAAGGAAAAACAAATAAGATGAAAAGAGATGCAGGAAATATAGACTCTTAATGATAGGAAACAAACTGATGTTCATTGGAAGCAGGGTTGGGAGGTTAACAGGGAACCGGCATGAAGGAGGGCACGTGATGTCACGAGCACTGTGGTTATCTCCAGCTGGTGAATCCCTGAATTCTTCCTCTGAAAGTATAATACTCTATACGTTAATTAATTGGGTTTAAATTAAATTAAGTTAAAAAATCAGTTGTATCAGAGTACGTTTCCTTCTGGACTCTCTGTTCTGCTCCTCCAGCTTATGCTGGGACCAACCCTCGTGGGTCTGGTTTGTTTAAGTAGGCGTCAGGCCTCGTTCATGGACCAGCCCAGGGCTAGAACTCACAACCAGGAGATCAGGACCAGAGGTGAGGTCAGGAGTCCAATGCTTAACCGACAGAGCCAGGCGGGGTCTCGAGGACAACACTGCTTTATCCTGTGTCTCTGTGACATCGTTTGAAATAGGAAACTGCTGCATCCGGATCTGTACTGCTTCTCCAATACTGATTTGCTGTCCGGGGTCATATTTCGGGGCAGATGGATGTTATGGGTTTTTTTTTCCCTATTTATAGGATCTGCCACCATGATTTGACAGGAATAACATTGTAATTGAGGGTGCTTCAGGAACTGCGGACATTTTTACAAGATGAGGGTTCCAACCCACGAGCCCAGGATGGCCTCCCAGAGCCTGGTATGGCTCAGTGCACAAGTCTTGTGCTCTTTTGGTTCAGTCTCATTATTTATTCTCTGTGATGCTCCTGAGAAGGGAGTCACGTCCATCATTTCTTTCCTGAATGCTCATTGTCAGGACACAGCAAGCCCTACAATAGAATAAAAACTGAGCCCAGGCGAAGGGCAGGAAGCCCCTATTAGAACAGATCTCAATGCCCTTGACGGCCCCATACCAAAATGTAAACAGAACTTGAGGAATTACACCAGCCCTTCGGGAATTCCCCGAGACCAGCCCTTAAAAATAAGCTAATACCCACCTCGGGGTCCAAGTCCCTGCTCCGCTCTGTCGGGTATACTTGGACACAAGTTCGAGCTTGTAAATAAACCCTCGTGTGTTTGCATTGGTGTTGGCTTCTCGGTGATTTCTCAGATTCGCAATCTTGGGCACAACAGTCTGAGATAAAAAAACAAACAAACAAACAAAAGAAGCTCGGACGCAGGCAGAGTAAAAGCAGGGTTCTGAGAGAAGCAGCGGAGACCCGGGGGCTTCGGGGCTCTTCTGTGGAGGCCCCAGCAGACTGGGGGGCGGGATGCTCAGCCTCAGAGCCAGAGGACCCAGCGTCCCCACCGGCATCCCGCCCATCAGATTCAGGACTCAGGGAGCTGCACAGCGCCGCCCCCTGGAGCCCAGAGGCACTGACGCCCACCCCGCCTCTGACCCCCGCAGGTGCAACTCCCAGGCAGATGTGCACCTGACATTCAGCGCCAAGGCCCATCCCCAGACCCCACACAGACCATTCGGTGCCACCAGTTGTTAGACCACAGAGGCTTCAGAGCTTCAGCTCTACCTGGAAAGTAGGGTCTATTCCTTTGTAGTTTCTGCTCTAATTTCAATTATTTTCTTTGATTCTTTTTTATTAATTGCCTTATTTTAATTTTATGTATGTACCTTATATATTTCTTATTTTTACTTTTATGGTAGTTTAATTGTGTTTCATATTTTGGGATTTAGAATCTTTTAACAAGCAGGCCAAAATAAATTGGTGTTTTTTTTGGAGGGCAGTTGTTATTGTTTTTCTTGGTTTTCTTTTTCATCCTTCTTTCTTTTCTGGAAAAAATAATGAGATGGAGAAATTCTCCATCATAAAATAACATGAGGTAGTACTCACAGCCAGGAAGTTCATCAATAAACATATATGGTATCTAAATACAGTTTAAAACAATGATTATAAAGTTAGCAGCTGGGCTGGAAAAAGAGCACAGAAGAAAACTAGAGAATCCCTTACTGTAGTAATAAAAGAACTAAAATCAAGTCAGTCCAAAGTTAAAAATGGTATAACTGAGATGCAGTCCCAACTGGAAGCCTTAAAAACAAGAAAGGTTATGGACCACAGAGGCAGACGTAGGGAAGTTAGCCACTTATTAAAACAATAACATTCATATCATAGGAGACTCGGAAGATGAAGAGAGAGAAATGGTGGGTCTTACTCAGCCATCAGAAATGACAAATACCCACCATTTGCTTCAAGGTGGATGGAACTGGAAGGTATTATGCTGAGTGAAGTAGGACAATCGGAGAAGGACAAACATTGTATGTTCTCATTCATTTGGGAATATAGGTAATAGTGAAAGGGAATATAAGAGAAGGGAGTAGAAATATGTTGGAAATATCAGAAAGGGAGGCAGAACATAAAGACTCCTAACTTGGAATTGAACTAGGGGTGACTGAAGGGGAGGAGGGCAGGGTTGAGGGTAAATGGGTGACGGGAACTGAGGGGGACACTAGACGGGATGAGCACTGGGTGTTATTCTGATTTGGCAAACTGAACACCAATAAAAAATAAATTTATTATTTAAAAAAAAGAAAGAAAGAATGGCACATGGGTGACTCAGTTATGCTTCTGACTTAGGCACAGATCATGATCCAGGTCCCAAGGCAGGCTCCTTGTTCAGCAGGGAACCTGCTTCTCCCTCTCCCTCTGCCCCTATCACTCATGTTTTTCTCCTCTCTCTCTCCTATAAATAAATAACATCTTTGAAAAAGAAACAAACAAACCTAGAAGGAAGAGAAATCTCCCATGTAGAAGAATTTCAAACAATTTGTGCAGACATTCCACCCACAAGTTCATGAGCATAGCTTCCCACTCTTAAGTGTGCAATACACAAAGTAACTTTCCTCTACAAAATATATTTAGAAAAACCTAAAATAATAATGATAATATAATAATAATAATAATAACAATAATGAATCAGTTTACTATGGAGAAAGCTGACAAACACTACCTCAGCAAGATGATCAGATCGATACCAAGACTGATAAATCATGTTGATAGTATCTATCCTTTATATGATATAATGAAAATGGCAGTATATCTCTGTATATAATCCACAAAAACAGTTCAATCATGAGATAAACAACAGACATGTCCCAACTGAAGGAAATTTTCAAAATACTCTACTTCTCAGAGTGTTCCAGTTCAACAAAAACAAGGAAAGGCTGAAAGACTGTCACAATCCAGAGAAGCCTAAGAAAACAGGAGGATAAACGGAATGTGATATGAGGGTTGGTAACTTAGCAAAACCTAAGGAAATCTGAACATAATATGGTCTTTGGTTAATGCGACTATTTTAATATTGATTCATTAGCTAATCTTTGTACCGTACTAATATAAGATATCAATAATTGGAGAAATTGAGTGCAAGTGCATGTGAATGCTCTGTACTATCTTCTCAATTTCCCTATAAATCTTTGTTTTTTTCCTAATAAATAAGATTTATTTTGAAAATTGACTTAAATGAATCAGGCTCCAAGTGTGAAGACATTTTAAGAATAGTTGAATTAACTTTTGCCTTATTCTTAAAGAGTTCCTTTGATGGAAACAAAGTAAGAATTTTAGATCAGAAGGAAAGAAAAACACTTATGAACACGTATAATGCCTCCTCAACCTGAAAAGCAGGAACGGATAATAAATAACAAAAATCAGATAAAAATACTTCTATTATAATAGACACCATATAGCAAGTGCATTTAAATTTAGCAATGCATAACATTTATTTCCTTGACATTTGACTTCCAAAGAGTTCACAGTGTTTCAGTGTCAGTTGAAATAGGGGAAGAATCTCAGGGATGAATCCTTCACATAATAATAGGACCATTGGTACTAATGTCTCTCAGTTCATTCCAAATCCATAAAGATGCATTTCCTGATGAGTGACTGAACTGTGAAGAAAGAGATGAGAAACCCTCATCCCTCTGAATTACTTGTGTCAGAATATTTTAACCATAGTACTACGGATAGTAGTAAATTATCCTTATTAACAGGAAATACGTCTCAGATTGGAATCTCAGCAATGAGATGCGCTGAGAAAAAATGCTTTAACTCGCTCCTCATCTTTTAAAGACAAAAGAGAGGTTTTCTATGTAGAAAGACAGTTGTCAAGATAGCCTTAGGGAATAAGAGTCTGCAGCATCGAACCCCGCTGCACAGCTAGGACGCTCGTGCTCCAGGTCTTCCTGATCCCAAATCCCTGGGCCTGTCCCCCAACACAGGATGCCATGCTGAGGTCATTTGCAATGGCTCTCTTAGGAGCTCTGGGGAAGGGGGAAGGATCTAGATAGGATGGGACAGGGCACATGGAGGCCTAGAAAATTAAGGCCATTCCAATTTAAATTCAGTGTTAGCACACGCCCAGCCATCCCAGGCTCCTGTGAAGAAGAGCTGAATTTTACATTACTTCAGTTACAGGAAAAAAAAACAAAAGTTTATAGCTTAATGACCTAGAAAGCCCCACAATAGAATCAAAACTGAGCCCAGGCCAAGGGCAGGAAGTCCCTATTAGAATGGGAAGAGAGCTCAATCCCTTGAAGGCCCCATATCAAAATGTAAACAGAAATTGAGGAATTGCTCCAGCCCTTCTGGAGGTCCAAGAGACCAGCCCTTAAAACTAAGCTAAAACCTACTTCGGGGGATCCCTGGGTGGCGCAGCGGTTTGGCGCCTGCCTTCGGCCCAGGGCGCGATCCTGGAGACGCGGGATCGAATCCCACGTCGGGCTCCCGGTGCATGGAGCCTGCTTCTCCCTCTGCCTGTGTCTCTGCCTCTCTCTCTTTCTCTCTCTGTGACTATCATAAAAAAAAAAAAAAAAAAAAAACAAACCTACTTCAGGGTCCAACTCCCTGCTCCGCTCTGTCGGGTATAATTGGACACAAGCTCGAGCTTGTAAGTAAACCCTCGTGTGTTTTCATCGCTGTCGGCGTCTCGGTGGTTTCTCGGATTCGCAATCTTGGGCACAACAGTCTGAGATAAAAAAACAAAAACAAAAGATGCTCAGACGCAGGTAGAATGAACACAGGGTTCTGAGAGAAGCAGCGGAGACCCGGGGGCTTGGGGGCTCTTCTGTGGAGGCCCCTGCAGACTGGGGGGCAGTATGCTCACCCCCAGAGCCAGAGGACCCAGAGACCCCTCCCGCATCCCGCCCATCAGGGTCAGGTCTCAGGGAGCAGCAGAGCGCCTCCTGCTAGACTCCAGAGGCGCTGACGCCCAACCCGCCTCTCACCCCTCAGTTCCATCTACCAGGCAGATGTGCACCTGATAATCAGCGCCACAGCCCATCCCCAGACCTGGCACAGACCACTCACTGCCACCAAGTTGTTGGACCACTGAGGCTGCAGAGCTTCAGCTCTGCCTGGAAAGTAGGGTCTAGCTTCCTTTGTACTTTGTGCTTTATTTTCATTGATTCTTTTTTATTAATTGCCTTATTTAATTTTTATGTATGTACCTTATATATTTCTTATTTTTACTTTCATGTTACTTTAATTGTGTTTCATATTTTGGGATTTAGAATCTTTTAACAAGCAGGCCAAAATAATTTGGTGGTTTTTTTTAGAGGGCAGTTGTTATTGTTTTTCTTGGTTTTCTTTTTCTTCTCATTTTCTTTTCTGGAAAAAGTAATGAGATGGAGAAATTCACCTCCATAAAATAACATGAGGTAGTACTCACACCAGGAAGTCCATCAATACACATATATGATATCTAACTACAGTTTAAAACTATGATTATAAAGATAGCAGCTGGACTGGAAAAAGAACACAGAAGAAAACTAGAGAATCCCTTACTGTAGAAATAAAAGAAGTAAAATCTAGTCAGGCCATTGTTAAAAATGCTATAACTGAGATGCAGTCCCAAGTGGAAACCTTAAAAACAAGAAAGGCTATGGACCACAGAGGCAGACGTAGGGAAGTCAGCCACTTATTAAAACAATAACATTCATATCATAGGAGACTCAGAAGATGAAGAGAGAGAAAAGGTGGGCCTTGCTCAGCCATCAGAAATGACAAATACCCACCATTTGCTTCAACGTGGATGGAACTGGAAGGTATTTTGCTAAGTGAAGTAAGTCAATCGGAGAAGGACAAATATTGTATGTTCTCATTCGTTTGGGGAATATAGGTAGTAGTGAAAGGAAATATAAGGGAAGGGAGTAGAAATGTGTGAGAAATATCAGAAAGGGAGACAGAACATAGACTCCTAACTCAGGGAAATGAACTAGGGGTAATGGAAGGGGAGGAGGGCAGGCGGTGGGGGTGAATGGGTGATGAGCACTTGGTGTTCTTCTGTATGATGGCAAACTGAACACCAATAAAAAAATAAATTTATTATTAAAAAAGAAAGAAAAAAAGAAAGAGTGGCACCTGGGTGGCTCAGTCAGTTAAGCTCCTGCCTTAGGCTCAGATCATGATCCAGGTCCCAAGGCAGGCTACCTGTTTAGCAGGGATCCTGCTTCTCCCTCTCCCACTGCTCCTCTCGCTCATGCTTTTTCTCTCCTCTCTCTCTCAAATAAATAGAAAACATCTTTGAAAAAGAAACAAACAAAAAACCCAGAAGGAAGAAAAATATCCCATGTAGAAGAATTTCAAACAATTTGTGCATACATTTCACTGTCAAGTTCATGAGCATACCTTCCCACTCTTATTTCCGTAATACACATAGTAACTTCCTCCTAGAAAATATAATATGAAAAACTTAAAATAATATTGATAATACAATAATAATAATTAATAACAATAATAATAAAGAATCAGTTTACTACGGAGAAAGCTGACAAACACTACCTCAGCAAGATGATCAGATCGATACCAAGACTGATAAATCATGTTGATAGTATCTATCCTTTATATGATATAATGAAAATGGCAGTATATCTCTGTATATAATCCACAAAAACAGTTCAGTCATGAGATAAACGAAAGACATATCCCAACTGAGGGAAATTTTACAAAATACTCTACTTCTCAAAGTGTTCCAGTTCAAGAACAACAAGGAAAGCCTGAAAGACTGTCACAATCCAGAGAAGCCTAAGAAAACAGGAGGACAACTGGAATGTGATATGAGGGATGGTAACTTAGCAAAAACTAAGGAAATCTGAATAAAGTATGGTCTTTGGTTAATGCGAATTTTTTACTCTTGATTCATTAGCTAATATTTGTACTGTACTAATATAAGATATCAATAATTGGAGAAACTGAGTGCAAGTGAATGCGAATGCTCTGTACTATCTTCTCAATTTCACTATAAATCTTTGTTTTTTTCCTAATAAATAAGATTTATTTTGAAAATTGACTTAAATGAATCAGTCTCCAAGTGTGATGACATTTTAAAAATTGTTGAATTATCTTTTGCCTTATTCTTATAGAGTTCCTTCAGTGGGAACAAAGTAATAATTTTATATCAGAAGGAAATAACAACACTTATGAAGACGTATAATGCCTCCTCAACCTGAAAAGCAAGAAAGGATAATAAATGCAAAAATCAGATAAAATACTTCTAATATAATAGGCACCATATTGCAACTGCATTTAAATTAGCAATGCATAACATTTATTTCCTTGACATTTGTCTTCCAAAGAGTTCACAGTGTTTCAGTGTCAGTTGAAACAGGGGAAGAATCTCAGGGAAGAATCCTTCACATAATAATAGGACCATTGGTACTAATGTCTCTCAATTATTTCCAAATCCATACAGATGCATTTCCTGATGAGTGACTGAGCTGTGAAGAAAGAGATGAGAAACCCTCATCCTTCTGAATTACTTGTGTCAGAATATTTTAACCATAGTACTACGGATAGTAAATTATCCTTATTAACAGGAAATACGTCTCAGATTGGAATCTGAGCAATCAGATGGGCAGAGTAAAAACACTTTGACTCGCTCCTCATCTTTTAAAGATAAAGGAGAGCTTTTCTATGTACAAAGTCAGTTGTCAAGATAGCCTTAGGGAATAAGAGTCTGCAGCATGGAATCCCGGTGCACAGCTGGGACGCCCACGAGCCAGTTCTTCCTGATCCCAAATCCCTGGTCCTGTCCCCCAACACACGCTGCCAAGCTGAGGTCATTTGCAATTGCTCTCTTAGGAGCTCCAGGGAAGGGGGAAAGAGCTAGATAGGATGGGACAAAATGCAAAGAGGCCTTTGAAATGAAGGCCTTTCTACTTTAAGTTCAGTGTTCGAACAAGTCCAGCCATCCCAGGCCCCTGTGAAGAAGAGCTGAAATTTACATTATTTCAGTTACAGGAAAAAAACCAAAGTTTACAGCTTAATGTCCTAGAAAGCCCCACAATAGAATCAAACTGAGCCCATGCCATGGGCTGGAAGCACCTATTAGAATGAGAGCAGAGCTCAATACCCTTGAAGGCCCCAAATCAAAATGTAAACATAAATTGAGGAATTGATGAAGCCCTTCTGGAGGACCCTGGGACAAGCCCTTAAAATTAAGCTAAAACACTCCTCGGGGTCCAAGTCCCTGCTCCGCTGTGTTGGGTGTACTTGGACACAAGCTCGAGTTTGGAAATCAACCCTTGTGTGTTTGCATTGGTATCAGTTCCTTAGTGGTTTCTCGGATTCACAATCTTGGGCACAACACCGTCATTTCCTCTCCCACCTTGGCTGAACCCCTATCCCCTCCCACCCAGGGTGACACTCAGTCACCTCCCTGCCTACAACAGCTGGGCACAGGCCGTCACACAGGTCCCATGGGCATGGTGGGCACTCCCACCTTCCCTGCCCTCCCAGAGGAAGGAAGGAGTTTCGGCAGGACACACTCCCATGGTGGCCCCAGGGCTCCCTGCCCAGCACGGCACCTCGTGACAGGTCGGGTCTGTGTCCCTCACACCTGCTCCTCCTCCCCGGTTTTCCCACAGGAAATGAAGGAGGACCCCCTGGTCTCCTCCAGGGACATAACGCAGATAGACCTGGACATCATCAGGAAGTTCAGCAGCCACATCATGTTTTAGGACTGCTAGGGGGTCGGATGAGGCTGCTGGGCCAGTGGGCTTTGGGGTCCTGGAGGCCTCTGGGTAAGGAAAATGGGGTCTCTGAGGCCAGGGAGAGCAATAGCAACCAACAACACACCGCTCCATGGTAAGGTGATGAGGATGACCACACCCCCGGGGCCTCAGGGATGAGGAGGCCACAAGGATGGGGCCTCCAGGGGTTGCCATGGGACCTGAACACCAAAGGGGAGAGGGACGGCCCCCTGAGAAGCAGGGGATGGGGTGGAGGACGTGAGGGGCATGAACCGGACCTGGGTCCAGGCGGCATGTCCGCGGCTGGAGCAAGACACACATCTATCCCAAGAGGGTCAGACGGTTCAGAGTGACACCCACTCTCAGTGCTTTATATATTTCTAAATTCTGTGCATTTAATTTGAGACAATTTGCAATTTTAAACATACATATTATGATGACCCCCAGATAATGGCCCCGGTCCAGCCAGGGCCCTGCACTCACCACATGGGGCCCCAGGGGCAGGTGTCACAACAAACGCCAGAATGGGGTCGCCTTGATCTGTAGATGTCTCTGTGTGCATCTTAGAGAACGGGGATGCCCTGTGTCCGCCGGCCCCCCACGCCATCCCCCCATTCCCCAGACCCACACCATCCCCCTACATCATCATCCCCCATGGCATCACCACTACCCCATCCGCCTCACACACACACAGCCTCACATAATCCCACCCACAGTATACCCCATCACCATCCCCCCTATACCATCCCCCACACTCCACCACCATCATACCCATGCCCCCACACCATCGACCCCGAGCAAGGACCCGGTGCAGCTGCCCCCTGTGGGACATGATCAGCCTCCCTGGGGTTCTCTGGATACCCTGCTCCCATCAGAAGCCCGGGTATCCCATAGAGTACCCAGGGGTTGCAGGGAGGAGGGACGGCAGGGAGCCCCCAACAGTGTGTGAGCAGGTGAGTGAATCAGAGGACCCACTGTGCCCTGCCTCCACCCACTGTCACTCCTGGAGGGTGGGAAACCCTGCACAGGACACCAGGCCCTAACCCAGAGGTACCTGGGCTGATTGGGCCCAGGCTCTGTGGGGGCTGGGTTTATTTGAGCCCCCACCAGTCCCAACACAAAGACTAATGGAATCAGGCCCATATGGCCCCGGCCAGCCCTGGATTCTGGCCCTGGGCTGAGCAAGCCCTCTCACAGCTGGATATGGCCTGCTGGGCCCTGGTCATGCCCCACAGATCCAGGTCGCTGATCTAGGGCAGCCCTGGGGATCCTGGGACACCCCAGTGTGGGGAGAGGAGGGGCAAGCCAGTGGGCCCCACCGGCACCCACACCAGGAGACAGGTTCCTCCAGGTGCTGGGGCCCCCAGAGGGCCCAAGGCCGGGGTCCAGCTGCCCTGCGGGAACCCAGTGCAGAAGCCCATGAGCTGCAAGTCCAGTTCAGCTTTGCTGTCCTCAGAACCGTCTCTCAGGCTGAAACCTCAGGACACACGCCTCCACCCGGAGTCCACAAATGCTCCCTGGTGGGGGACTCCAGCACTCGACCCCCAACCCATGTGATTCTTGTCCTCCTGTAAAGGACAGAAAGGTCTCCCTCCCCAGATGAAGGCACGCACCCACAGCTCTGAGCCCGTTTGCTGTAGAAAGTCAATAAAATGTTGTGCGAAAATGCACAGCCAGCCCATTTCTGTGTCTCCCAGAACTCTGTGCACAGGGCATGTAGAGACCCCCAGAGAGGAGGAGGGGGAACCACCTAGGCCCCAACTAGCCTGTGCAGGGGCACCACAAGGCACACACAGCTGACGTTCCCACGTGCCTTCCAGGAGTGGCCAGACCCACTGCTGGACATGGGAATGTGGCCGAGCCAGAACTTCAAGCTCAGCTGACCCTCCAGCTGAAAGTCACTGCATGAGCGAGCCCCAGCGCTGCCAGGAAAGCCCAGCTAACTGCCCAGCGCCAGCACCAGAAATGATGTTGTGCCAACCATTTCGGGTTTTTTTGGTGACCCAGCCAGAGGATCTGATTGCTGCACTTGATAGCTGCATGGGATAGACACACACACACACACCTCAAAAGCAACAAAAACAACAAAAAAGCAACAAAAGACGGAATCCCCCCAATACTGTCAAACAGCAGCCAGATGGTTACTTACACAATGCTGTGGTCCCCAATAGGATACAGGGAAAATGCTATAAGCCACGACTGCAGAGGTGCTAGAGATGTGCCTGCTGTGTTCCAACAAGGAGGCAGAGGGTCAGGAAGCATCCTCCGGAGGGGGGGCCCCTCCTAGGAAAGGACACCAGGTCCCTGTAAAGGCTATGGAGGGTGAAATATGTCCTCCTCTCTTTCTGCTTCTGGTTTTCCTCCTAAATGCCATTTTCTTCAATCATATTAGCAAGAATTTATTTTATGTTTTTAAATTTCTTTTTATTGCAGTCCAATTTGTATGAATTCTTTCTTCAGCAAGGGTGTCATTCAGGAGAGATAAAGATTTTCCCAGACAGGCAACATATAAAGGAGTTCAGGACCACTTAACCAGTCCAGTAAGGAATTTTAAGAGGGACTCTTCTAGTGGGGGGAAAAAAAGAGACCAAATGCAACAAAGACTAGAAAGGACCAGAGAACGTCACCAGAAACACCAACTCTTCCGGTAACACAGAGGCACAAAGTTCATATCTTTAAATAGTCACTCTGAATGATGATAGACTAAATGCTCCAATCAAAAGATATAGGGTAACAAAGTAGATAAAAATCAGGATCCGGGATGCCTGGGTGGCTCAGGGGTTGAGCCTCTGCCTTTAACTCAGGGTGTGATCCTGGAGTCTGGGATCGAGTCCCATACTGGGCTCCTGGTGGGGAGACTGCTCCTCTCTCTGCATAATTTCCTGCCTCTCTCTCTCTGTCTCTCTGATAAATAAAATTATTATTTTTTTTAAAGATTTTATTTATTTATTCATGATAGTCACACAGAGAGAGAGAGAGGCAGAGACATAGGCAGAGGGAGAAGCAGGCTCCATGCACCGGGAGCCCGATGTGGGATTCGATCCCGGGTCTCCAGGATCGCGCCCTGGGCCAAAGGCAGGCGCCAAACCGCTGCGCCACCCAGGGATCCCTGATAAATAAAATTATTATTAAAAAAACAACATCCATCTGTACGCTGCCAACAAGATGCTCACCTTAGACCTATAGACACCAACATATTGAAAGTCAGGGGATGGAAAATCATCTATCACACTAATGGATATCAAAAGAAAGCTGGAGGACACATACTTATATCAGACAAACGAGATTTGAGACCAAACCAGGGGGACACCTGGTGGTTCAGTGTTTGAGCATCTGCCTTCAGATCAGGGGGTGATCCTGGGATCCCAGGATCGAGTCCCACATCTGCCTCCCCTTAGGGAGCCTGCCTCTCACTCTGCTATGTTTCTTCCTCTGCTCCTCTGTGTATCTCTCATGAATAAATAAATAAAATATTTAAATTTCAAACAAGAAAGAACAAATACTGTAAGAAGAGATGAAGAAGGACATTATTTCATAATTAAAAAGACTCTCTATCAAGATCAAACAACTAAATATTTATGCTGCCAACATGGGAGTACCTAAATATAGAAACCAATTAACAACAAACGTACAGGAACTCACTGATAATAATACAATGACAGGGGATTTTAACACCCACTTATGGCAATGGACTGATCATCTATGAAGAAAATCAACCGGGGAACAATAGCCTTGACACACTGGACCACAGGGACTCAACAGATATAGTATGAACATTTATTCCTAAAGCAGAATACACACTCCTTTCAAGTGCACATGGGACATTCTCCAGATCAGATCAGATCATGGGCCACAAATCAGCCCTCAACAGGTACAACAGGTACAAGAAGGTTGATATCACACCCTGTACATTTTGGAACACGATGCTATGAAACTTGAAGTCGACAGTAAGAAAAAAGATTGGACAGACCAAAAATACGTGGAGATTATGAACATCCTACTAGAGAATGAATGGAGCAACCAGGAAATTAACGAGGAAATTTAAAACAAATGAAAATGAAAACATGTTTCTCCAAACCTCTGGGATGTAGCAAAGGCAGTCCTAAGAGGGAAATACAAAGCAATACAGGCCTAGCTCAAGAAACAAGACGTCTCCAATACACAACCTAACCCTACACCTAAAGGAGCTGGAAAAGGAATAGCAAACAAATCCTAAAGCCTACAGAAAGGAAAAAATAAAGATGAGAGCGGAAATAAACAATGCAGAAACAACAAAACAGTAGAATGGAATAACGAAACTAAGAGCTGGTTCTTCAAAATAAATAATAAAATGGATCAAGCCCTAGCCAGCCTTATCAGTGAGAAAAGAGAAATGACCTAAATAAATAAAATCACAAATGAGAGAAGAGAGATCAAATAAACACCAGAAGGGGGTTATTCTGTATGTTAGTAAATTGAACACCAATAAAAAAATTAAACAAACAAACAAACAAATAAACACCAAAAAAAATTAGACAATTATAAGGGAATACTAAGTAATTATACGCTAACAAACTGGGAGACATGGAAGAAATGGACAAATCTCCAGAAATGTGCAAGCGAGCAAAACTGAAATATAAAGAAATAGAAAATGTGAACAGACCCATAACTAGCAAAGGAAATGAATCAGCAAGGCCCCTGGGTGCCTCAGTGGTTGAGCATGTGCTTTGGCTCAGGTCATGATCCCGGGGTCCTGGGGAATCAAGTCCCACATCAGGCTCCCCACATGGAGCCTCAACTTCCTTGTGTCTATACCTCTGCCTCTCTGTGGCTCTCATGAATCCATAAATAAATCTTTAAAAAATGCAAAAAGATAAAAATATGAGAAAGGACCAATATAAAATCACAAATGAGAAAAGAAATATAACAACCAACACTAGAGAAATACAAACGATTATAAGAGATTATGAAAAAGTATATGCCAGCAACCTAGAACCTGGAAGAAATAGATCAATTCCTAGAAATATATAACATCGCAAAAATGAAAAACGAAATAAGAAACTTGGACAGATAACCAGCAAAGAAATTGAATCAGTAATCAAGGATCTCCCAACAGGAGACGCTTAGATCAATAGAACAGAATGGAAAGCCGAAACAAGATACAAACATGTAACTCTATGATCCATTAATCGACAACGAGGCAGGAAGGAATATCCAAAGCACAAAGACAGTCTCTTCAACAAACCCTAACCCTGACCCCAGGATAAGAACAAATGGTGTTGGGAAAACCAGGCAGCCAAATGCAGAAGAATGAAACTGGACCACTTTCTTACACCATATATATATAAAATAAATTCAAAATGGATGAAAGACCTAAATGTGAGACCTGAAACCATACAAAGAAGAAAAGATAGGTAGCAATGCCTTTGACATTTGCCACTGGATCTTCTTTCTAGATATGCCTCTGAGGTGAGGGAAACAAAAGCAAAAATACTATTGGGACTTCATCAAATTTAAAAGCTTCCGCAAAGTGAAGGAAACAACCAAACCTAAAAGGCAACATACAAAATGAGAGGAGATATTTGTAAACAAAATATCCAATAAAGATTTAGCATCCAAAATACATAAAGGAAATATAAATCTCAGCATCCTAAACACAAATTATCCAACTGCAGATTGGCAGAAGACATGAATGGACTTTGTCTCTGACAAAACATCCAGATGGCCATGAGACACACGGAAAGACACTCAGCGTCACCCATCAGCAGGGAAATGCAAACCAAAACCACAATGAGATGTCACCTGACAGCCATCATAATGGCTAAAATTAAGAACAGAAGAAACAACAGGTGTCATTGAGGCTATGGAGAAGAGGGAGGCCCCTTACACTCCTGGTGGGCAGGCGAACAGGTGCAGCCACTGTGGAAAACACTGTGGAGGGTCCTCAAGGAGTTGAAAATAGGGGATCCCTGGGTGGCGCACTGGTTTGGCACCTGCCTTTGGCCCATGTCACTATCCTGGATACCCGGGATCGAATCCCACGTCGGACTCACAGTGCATGGAGCCTGCTTCTCCCTCTGCCTGTGTCTCTGCCTCTTTCTCTGTGACTATCATTAAAAAAAATTTTAAAACAAAGAGGTTAAAAATAGAGCTACACTACGATTCCAAAATTGCACAGCTAGGTATTTACCCCAAGGATACAGAAGTTGTTTAGTAGATTCAAAGAGGGACACACAGCCCAGTGTTTGTAGCAGCATTATCACCAAGAGCCAAACTGTGGATACAGCCCAGATGTCCATCGACAGATGAATGGGCAGAGACGATGTGGTAAATATACCCACTGCGACATCACTCGTTCATCAGAAGGGATGAAGTGAAGCCATTTACAATGACGTGGGAGAAGTGGAAAGGACTTATGCTAAATGAACTCAGTCAGAGGAAGACATATACCAAATACCATACAATTGCATTCACATGTGAATTTTAAGAAACCAAACAAACTGGCAAAAGGGCGGAGGGGGGTATGAGAGAAGCAAATAAAAAAACACACTATTAACCCCAGAGAATAAACTAATAAAACCAGAGGAAAGTGGGGGGGATGGGGAATCAGGCGATTGGGATAGTGGAGAGCAACTGTGACCAGTACCAGGCGTTGTATCCAAGGGTTGAATCACTATGTGGTAAACCTGAAACTATATCATACTGTGTTTACAAAGAGGAATTCAAGTAAAACTTTAAAATAATAATTGATATTATTGATGAAACACGTGCGCACAAGAGATAAAATCAGAAAGGCAACTGAAAATCCAAATAAAGAGTCTTTAGAGTCACAAATCCCCTCCTTAGCTCAGCTCGGGAGAAGCCTGCCATGTCTTTTCTGACCCCAGCAGAAGCCTGGATTTTCATTCTCTGGGGAGGCCACTGACTTGGTGGAGTCAAGCTATCTTTGAACCCAAAACCTAAATAGAGTGCATAAAACTAAACTGCCCAAGATACTAGGAGTCCCAGTGCAGGCACATGCCAAGACCCAAACTCTAACCATACACAGATATAACCCTAACACTACACTTAAGCCTAATGTTAACCTAAACCTTAAACAAGACCTATCACTAATCGAAAACCAAACACAAACCGCAAGACCGAAACACATTCACTGAACCTTCCTGCCAAACCTCACCCTAACTCCTAAACCTATTCTAAACCCTTAAACCTGAGCGCTACCTTAAATCTAACCCTAACCCTAACCTCTAAACCTAAACTTAACTTAATGTACTCAAATCCTATTCCTGACCTTAACCTGTACCCTAACCCTAACCCTCTAATACTAATCCTATCTCATACCCCAAACTGTAACCTAACCCTTACCCTAAAACTAACCCCTAACCCACTCCCTAAATGTATCTCTTACCCTCTTCCAAAACCGTACCCTGACCCTGTCCCTGACCTGTCCCTAACCCTAACCCCTAACCAAACAATAACCCGAAACCTACTCCTAACCCCTATCCTAACCCTAACCCTCGCCCTAATTCTAAACCTAGCCCTAACTATAACCCTAACCCCTCACCCTAAACCCTAACCCACTCCCTAACCCCTAACCCTAACTGCAAACCTAAGCCCAACCCTAACTCTAACCATAACCCTAACCCCAACTCCTAACCTCTTGCCCTAATCCCTAGAGCCTAAACCCTAACCCTAACAGTAAATCCTGTCCCTTACCCTAACCACCATCCTAACTCTTAACTACTGACCATTACCATTATGCCTCACTCTAACCTCTAATCTGTAACCATAAGCATAATCACTAACACCTAACATATAACCTAAGGCTAACCACCAACTGCCTCCCCTCCCCTAACCTTACCATTCATTCTACCCTTTCACTTACCATGTGGTTCTGAGGACTCCCTTCTGATGTAGATGTGGCCCCCAACGGCTCCTCCAGAGTCCTCCAGGGGATCCAAGCGAGCCAGGCTCCTGTGAGTGTGGACATGGCCCAACGTGTTCCTGAGTCATAGTCAGCGGGTCGAGAGGACACCGGGTCTCCTTTCACTGTGGACTATTTCTCATATCCTCTGGAAGCCTCACAGCAGGTCCTCAGGAAGCCGGGGGCTCCTGTCAGCATGGACATGGCCCCATGGCCCCCAGAAAACTCACCACGGGTCCTGAGGGTGCTGTGGGCTCCTGTCAGCATAGACGCAGCCCCATATGTCCTGAAGCCAAAGTGCTGGTCCTGAGGAGGACGGGGTTCCTGTCAGGGTTGACGTGGCCCCTCCTTTTCCTCAAGCCTCACCATAAGACCTGAGGAGGCTGGGGCCTCCTGTCAGCATGGATGTGGCCCATAATCTTCCCAAACCTTCACAGTGGGTTCTGAGGAGGCTGGAGACTCCTGTCAGTGTGGATGCGGCACCCACATTTTTCTCAGGGCTCACCACAGGCCCTGACAAGGCTGGGGTCATCTGTCCGCATGGACGCATCCCCATATTTCCCCAAGTCTACACCGGGGGTCCTGAGGAAGTCAGGGTCCTGTTCTGTCCATGTGGCCCCAAGTCCTCCCGAAGCATCACCGAGGGTTCTGAGGAGGCCGGGACTCCTGTAACCATGAATGCGGCCCCCAGCTTCCAGAAGCCTCAACTTATGTCCTGAGGGGCCTGAGAGCTCCTGCCAGAGTGGACGTGGCACCACATTTCCTGAAGCCTCCCTGCAGGTCCTGAGGCTGCTCAGGGGTTCCTGTCAGTGTGGATGCAGACCCACAATTTACTGAAACATCCCCGAGGGTCCGGAGGTGGCTCAGGGCTCCTGTCAGTGTGGATGTGGACCCACATCTTCCTGAAGACTCCCCGCAGGTCCTGAGGAGGCCCAGGTCTCCTGTCAGGGTGGATGCAGGCCCACATCTTCCTAAAGCCTCACCGCGGGTCCTGAGGAGACTGGGGCTCCTGTCAGCATGAACGCGACCCAATTTCCCCCTGAAGACTTCCCGAGGGTCCTGTGGAGGCTTCAGCTCATCTCGTAGATGCGTCCCCACATCCCCCTCAGGCCTCCCCAGCACAGGCTGGCTCCTGTTAGTGCAGGCAGAGGAGGCCTACTGCACACGCGTGCCCCATGGGAGGGGCCTGGGCTCGGGCGCCCCCTGCGGGACACTCAGGCGCTGCAGGTGGCTGTGCAGGAGGCAGCATGTGCTCCATGGGCCCCACCTGCCTCCTTTCAGGCTCCAGCTGGGGCCTGTTAGCTTCAGAAACATCTCAATGAAAAGGTGCCCAACACCCAGCTTCCCCAAAAATACTTAAGGACAAGGAATTGGAGCCCACAGGACGCGAAATGAAATGTGGACCAGACTTTTACCACGTCCTGCAAATCTCACTCAACTCTCTTCCACTGTGGGCGGGACCGCAGGTTGGTGCAGCTGCCCTGGAAACAGTGTGGAGGCCCCTCAGGAAGTTAAAATAGAGCCGCCCTGCGACCAGCAGGTGAATGGCCTGGAGCTCACTCCGAAGATACAGATGCAGTAAGAAGTGGGACAATTGCACCCCAATGTCCACAGCAGCCGGGTCCACAGTAGCCACACTGTGGGAGGAGCCTCAGTGCCCTGTGGCAGATGATGGATAAAGAGGATGGGAGATAGATGATGGTCATAGAGAGAGGAATGGTACTCAGCTATTAAAGAGAATGAAATCTTGCCATTTGCAATGACGTGGATAGAAGGAGAGGGATCATCTTAAGTGAAATAGGTCAGTCGGAAAAGAGAATGACCGTGTGGTGTCATTCATAGGTGGAATTAAAGAAGCAAAGCAGATGAACATCTGTGCAGGGAAGGAAAAACAAATAAGATGAAAACAGATGCAGGGAATACAGACTCTTATATTTAGGAAACAAACTGTGTGTCACAGCAGGGGAGGGGTCGGGGGAGAGCATAACGGGACTGGCATGAAGGAAGGCATGTGATGTCACGTGCACTGAGGTTATCTCCAACTGGTGAATCTCTGAATTCTTCCTCTGAAAGTATAATACACTATACATTAATGAATTGGGATTAAATTAAATTAAGTTAAAAAAATCAGTTGTATCAGAGCACTTTTCCTTCTGGACTCTCTGTTCTGCTCCTTCAGCTTATGGTGGGACCAACTCTCGTGGGGGTGGTTTGTTTAAGTAGGCGTCAGGCCTCGTCCATGGACCAGCCCAGGGCTAGAACTCACGACCCCGAGATCAGGACGGGAGGTGAGGTCAAGTGTTGGATGCTTAACCGACGGAGCCAGGTGGGGTCCCGAGGACAACACTGCTTTATCCTGTGTCTCTGTGACATCGTTTGAAATAGGAAAGTGCTGTGTCCCACTCTGTCCTGCTTCTCCAATACTGATTTGCTCTCCGGGGTCATTTGTGGGGGCATATGGATGTTATGGGTTTTTTTTTTTTCCTATTTATAGGATCTGCCACCATGATTTGACGGGAATGACATTGAAATAGAGGGTGGCTTCAGGAACTGTGGACACTTTCACAAGATGAGGCTCCCAAACCACGAGCCCAAGATGGCCTCCCAGAGCCTGGTATGGCTCAGTGCACAAGTCTTGTGCTCCTTTGGTTCTGTCTGATTATTTATTCTCTGTGATGCTCCTGAGAAAGGAGTCACATCCGTCATTTCCTTCCTGAGTGCTCATTGACAGGACACAGCAAGCCCCACAATAGAATAAAAACTGAGCCCAGGCCAAATGCAGGAAGCCCCTATTAGAACAGATCTCAATGCCTTTGAAGGCCCCATATCAAAATGTAAACAGAACTTGAGGAATTGCTCCAGCCCTTCAGGAGTTCCCCGAGACCAGCCCTTAAAACTAAGCTAAAAACCACCTCGTGTTCCTAGTCCCTGCTCCACTGTGTCGGGTATACATGGACACAAGTTAGAGTTTGTAAATAAACCCCCGTGTGTTTGCATCAGTGTCAGCTTCTCAGTGGTTTCTCAGATTCGCAATCTTGGGCACAACAGTCTGAGAAAAAAAACAAAACCAAAAGAAGCTCGGACGCAGGTAGAAGAACTGTGTGGGAAATATCAGAAAGGGAGGGAGAACATAAAGACTCCTAACTCTGGGAAACAAACTAGGGGTGATGTAAGGGGAGGAGGGCGGGGGTGGGGGTGAATGTGCTCCTCCTCCCCGGTTTTCCCGCAGGAAATGAAGGAGGAGGCCCTGGTCTCCTCCAGGGACATCATGCAGGTGGACCTGGACGTCAACAGGATGTTCAGCAGTCACATCATATTTTGCGACTACTACGGGGTAGGGTGAGGTTGAGGGGCCAGGGGGTATCAGGACCCAGGGGAGGACCGGGGGATTCTGGGTAGGGAAAAAGGGGCTTCTGAGACAGGGGGCAAAACAGCAGCCAACAACACACCGCTCCATGGTAGGGTGTAGGGATGACCTCTATGCCCACACCCCCGGGGCCTCGGGGATGAGGAGGCAACTAGGATGGGGCCTCCAGGGCTTGCCATGGGAGCTGAACCCCAAAGGGGAGAGGGACTGCCCCCTGAGAAGCAGGGGATGGGTGGGAGATGTGAGGTGCATGAACCGGACCTGGGGGCCAGGCGGCATGGCCGGGGCTGGAGCAGGACACACATCGATCCCATGAGGGTCGGACGGGTCAGAGTGACACCCACTCTCGGTGATTTCTATATTTCTAAATTCTATGCATTTGATTTGAGACAGTTTGCAATTTGAAAACACACATAGTATGATGAACCCCAGATAATGCCCCCAGTCCAGCCAGGGCCCTGCACTGTCCACACCCAGCCCCAGGGGCAGGGTCACAGCAAACCCCAGACTGGAGTCACCTTTAAGTGTAGACGTATCCTTGTACATCTTCGAAGAGGGGATGCCCTGTGTCCGCAGGCCCCCCACGACATCCCCCTCATTCCCCACTCCCACTCCATCCCCCTACATCATCATCCCCAATGGCATCCCACCTACACCATCCCCCTCAAACCCACACAGCCCCACACAATCCCCAACCACACTATACCCCAACACCATCCGCCCTACACCATCCACACACTCCACCACCATCATACCCCTGCCCCCACAACTTCCACCCCCACAACATTGGCCCCTAGCAAGGACCCGGTACAGGTGCCCCCTGTGGGTCATGCTCAGCCTCCCCGGGGTTCTCTGGATACCCTGCTCCCATCAGAAGCCCGGGTGTCCCATAGAGTACCCAGGGGTTGCAGGGAAGAAGGAAGACAGGGAGCCCCTGACAGGGTGTGTGCAGGTGAGTGGTGCAGAGGATGCTCTGAGCCCTGTCTCCACCCACTGTCCCTCCTGGAATGCGGCTTACACTGCACAGGACACCAGCCCCTAACCCAGGGGGATTTGGGCTGGCCTGGCGCCGGGCTCTGTGAGGGCGGGGGTGATTTGAGCTCCCACCCCAGTCCCAACAAAAAGACTAATGGGATCCAGCCCCCCATGGCCCTGTCCAACCCTGGATTCTGGCCCCACGCTGAGCGAGCCCTCTCACAGCTGGATGTGGCCTCCTGGACCCTGGGCGTGCCCCCACAGATCCAGGTCGCTGACCTAAGGCAGCCCTGGGGATCCCAGGACACCCAAGGTTGGGGAGGGCAGAGGTGGGCCGGTGGGACCCACCCACACCCACACTAGGAGGCAGGCTCCTGCAGGTGCTGGGGCCCCAGGGGCCCCGTAGCTGGGGTCCAGCTGCCCTGCGGGACCCAGCTAGGAACCCATGAGCTGCAGGTCAAGGTCAGCTCTGCTGTCTTCAGAACCATCTCTCAGGCTGAAACCTCAGGACACACGCCCCCACCCAAGGTCCACACATGCTCCCAGGTGGGGGACTCCAGCACTCGCACCCCACCCATGTGATTCTTGCCCTCCCCTAAAGGACAGACATTCCCTCCACAGGGGAAGGCGCACACCCTCCACTCTGAGCCCGTTTGCTGTAGAATGTCAATAAAGTGTTGTGGTGCAAAAATGGACAGACGGACCGTTTCTGTGTCTCCCAGAACTCTGTGCACGGGGCGTGGATAGATCCACAGAGAGGAGGAGGGGGCACCACCCAGTCCCCAAACAGCCCCTGCAGGGTCACAGCAAGGCACACACAGCTGACGTCCCCACGTGCCTTCCAGTGGCGGCCAGATGCCAGGGTCAGGTCCCCACAAACTATACTGTGACTCAGCCTGTGCCCAAGAGGCCAGGAGGGCCTAGGACAGAGTGACGGCCATGGAGCCTCAGGTCAGCAGTGTCTCTGTAAAGCGACCTGGGAGGTCTGTTCTCCCTCTGTCAAGGGGGCCAGGGCTGGCTGGTTTCTGGGGTACCTTCTCCCCTCCCCGTATCACTGTGCCTGTGTGCCTGGGGAACAGCGGGCCTATGGGGCTGTCAGCGTGACGCTGGATCGGATGTCAGGACAGCAGGCCCTTGTGTTGTGCCCAAGATTGCAAATCCAAGAAACCACCGATGAGCCGTCACTGATGCAAACTCCCGAGGATTTCTTTACAAGCTGGAGCTTAAGTCCAAGTGTCCCCAACACAGCGGAGCAGGGATTTGGACCCTGAGACTAAGAGGCATAGCAGCTTTAAAGGGGCCAGTGGCCCATGGGATACACAGAAAGTTGCACAGTCGTGTTGGTCCACACGCAGGTGGCCGACTGAATTACACCTTACCCTATAGGATCCACTTGACCTGGCCTATTTCTTTGGTGAGAATCGGCGTGCAGTTTTGGCGGGCACAAAGCAGGGTTACATTGTTATGAGCCGATTTCCAATTAGGGTATGCCCAGCAGCATGACTGGGTTGGGGCAGCGCCTTAAGACATAAGCAGGTTATGTGGGGGTCATGGGGGAGGTGGCGGGTGTAGCACAAAATGGAATCAGTCCTGCTCTGCTTGTCCAGGGGTAGGGGATTTTTGTTAAATTTCCTGGGTCCCACACTTGCAGCTCATGCACCTGGGCCACCCTCACCAGGTGGACTCAGTGTGCACACCTTGTGGTGCTGGATCT
The DNA here is from genome assembly GCF_048164855.1 of Canis lupus baileyi. NCBI lineage: Eukaryota > Metazoa > Chordata > Mammalia > Carnivora > Canidae > Canis > Canis lupus. The sequence goes on from NC_132860.1 coordinate 52,869,124, forward strand.
CACACCAGCGTGTAGAGGGCACCCTCCTCGCCCTAGTGAGTAGGGGCTGAGTGAGCATGGGGCTCGGCATGAAGGCCAGGCAGCACAGGGGACTGAGGAACCCCAGCCCGATCACCACCCCTACTCCCACACACAGGCTGCACCATGGCTCCCCGTAATGGGCACCTGGCGCCTCTGGAGATCCCCCCCCAGGGCGGCCCCGAGGTCCCGCTCCCTGCTGGACAGGCATCGGGGAGAAGAGAAGCAGCTGGCGCTCAGCGAGACCCACTGCCTGACATAGGAATGTGGCCGAGCCAGACCTTCCAGCTCAGCTGACCTTCCAGCGGAAAGTCACTGCACAAGCCAGCCCCGGGTCGGCCAGGAGAGTCCAGCTAGCTGCCCAGCGTCAGCTCCAGAAATGATGTTCTGCCAACCATTTCGGTGTTTGGGTGACCCAGCCAGAGGATCCAATAGCTGCACGTGATAGCTGCATGTGATAGACACACACACACCCTGAAACCAACAAAAGTCGGAATCCCCCAGTGTTGTCAAACAGCTGTCGAATGGTTACATACACGACGCTATGGTCCCCAGTAGGATACATGGAAGACGCTATAAATCATGACTGCAGAGGTGCTGGAGGCACGGAGATGTGCCTGCTGGGTTTCAACAAGGAGAGCAGAGGGCTAGGAAGCATACTTCAATGGGGGGGCCCCTCTTAGGAAAGGACACCAGGTCCCTGTGAAAGCTACTGATTGTGAAATCTTTCCTCCTCTCCTTCAGCTTCTGGATTTCCTCCTCCTTTCTTCTTCCTAATTCTAGTTTACCCTCCACCCTGCATCCAAAACAATGACCAAAGAGGCTTCTTTATGATATCTGATCCTAAAAGGATGCTGAGCTCTGGCTACAGGGTTCAGAAACGATCATTTTCTAGGTGTATGCTGATCCCCCGAACTCGTGCCTTCATGGCTCTTCTCTCCCTACAGAACGAGGGGAACCACAGGTCTTACAATGAAAGACGCCCACTTCCACTCAGGTGGGACTGTCCCTTGTGGAGGACGTCATCTGGGCCAAGTAGTCCAAATGGGGTGATCAAGAATAGGTCGCAGGTGAGACATAAGCAAGCACTTACCTTCGATATCATGCTTTATTTGTTCATCCATTTATTATTTGTTAAATATTTTAATTTTATGTCATGTCTATACCCAACACGGTGTTCAAACCCATAACCCTGAGTTCAAGATACCCCAACCAGGCCAGCCAGGCACCCCAGTGCCATGTTTCATAACTCTTTGCTTCCTTGCCTATCTCTGCATCGAACTGGAACATTGAGTCCTTGATGGGGAGCTTTAGTAACCTCCGAATCCTAGAATGTTCTCACTGTATCCCAATCCTAGATTGACATTTACCATTGAATAGCACTTTAAATAAATAGTCAGTAAGATAACTACTACAGAAAAGGAAATTATCAAATTTTCATGTATGTGGTCCCTGCTCCCTGGGCTCCCAGGGAAGCTATGGTTTCTTTAACATTGATCAAGGTCCAAATGACTCCACCACACCTCAAAGCGTGGGCTCAGTTTCTGCCCTGACACATGCAACACCCCTGCTTCAATTAACATGTATCAATCAATCAAAGGGAGCCTAACTGGCTCAGTGTGGTTCGTAAGAACATGGGACTCTTGTTCTTGGGGTAGCATGTTCAAGCCCAATGTTGGCTGGAGAGATTACAGAAAAATAAAATCTTAAAAATATCAATAAGTTTATCTTGGGGAGACATACAAGGGCAGGGATCCAGCTGATGGTTCTACACACAATATTATGCAGCAGAGCACAAAATGTGAACTTTCAGAAGTCTCCTACAGTGGGGGACACACCAGCCTTAAGGTGTTCAGGTGGAGAAGTGGGGGGCAATCCCTGGAGCGACAGGGTGGGCTCAGGATCCACAGGTCCCTAGGATGGTGGCACCAACTGTTCCCAGGCAAAGGAGTGGGAATACGGCTGGGAGCAGTGGGACTCGGGCCAGCTCTCTGCCCTGTGTGGCCATAAGCTGCAAACTCCTGTGCAGTCACAGGGCCGCGTTCCTGGGACAGGCCAGCAAAGGCCAGGAGTGGGAGGACACCCTCCCGGGAAGGAAGAGCACAGGTCTCCACCAGGGCAGCCCCTAAAATTTGGAGGTTTAAACTTCAGTAACTTGTCTGTGTGGAGGCTGACAAAATTGAGGCGGTTCCACTTTAAGTTCACTGTTAGCACAAGTACTGCCATCCCAGGCCCCTGTGAATAAGAGCTAAAATTTACATTACTTCAGTTACAGGAAAAGGAAAAAAAACAGCTTAGAGCTTAAGGTCCCAGAAAGCCCCATATTAGAATGAGAACAGAGCTCAATGCCCTTGAAGGTCCCATATCAAAATGTAAACAGAACTTGAGGAATTGCTCCAGCCCTTCTGGAGGTCCCCGAGACCAGCCCTTAAAACTAAGCTAAAACCCACTTCGGGGTCCAAGTCCATGCTCCGCTGTGTCAGGTGTACTTGGACGCAAGCTCGAGTTTGGAAATCAACCATCGTGTGTTTGCATCGGTGTCGGCTCCTCAGTGGTTTCTCGGATTTGCAATCTTGGGCACAATACCTCCATATCCCCTCCCCACCTGGGCTGACCACCTGTCCCCTCCCCCCCAGGCTGACCCTCAGTCTCCTACTCGCCCACAACAGCTTGGAACAGACTCTCACACAGGTCTCATGGGCTTGGTGGGTACTCCCGCCATCCCCGGCCACCCAGGGCAAGGTAGGAGGTTTTGGTAGACCCACTCCCATGGTGTCCCCAGGGCTCCCTGCACAGCATGGCAGCTCGTGACAGGTCAGGGTCTGTGTCCCTGATGCGGGCTCCTGCTCCCCGGTTTTCCCACAGGAAATGAAGGAGGAGGCCTTGGTCTCATCCAGGGACATCACACAGATAGACCTGGACATCAACAGGACGTTCGGCAGCCACACTATGTTTTGGGCCTGCTAGGGGGTTGGGTGAGACTGCTGGGCCAGGGGGCTTAGGGGCCCCAGGGGAGGCCTGGGGGCTTCTGGGTAGGGAAAAAGGGGCTTCTGAAGCCGGGGGGAGCAACAGCAGCCAATAACACACCGCTCCATGGTAGGGTGATAGAGATGACCCACATGCCCCCAACCCCGGGGCCTCTGGGATGAGGATGCCAATTGGATGGGGCCTCCAGTGGTTTCCATGGGAGCTGAACCCCAAAGAGGAGAGGGATGGCGCCCTGAGAAGCAGGGGATGGGGTGGGGGACGTGGGGGGCAGGAACCAGACATGGGGGCCAGGCGGCATGGCCGCGGCTGGAGCAGGAAACACATCAATCCCATGAGGGTCGGATGGGTCAGAGTGACACCCACTCTCGGTGCTTTATATATTTCTAAATTCTATGCATTTCATTTGAGACAATTTGCAATTTGAAAACATACATAGTATGATGACCCCCAGATAATGACCCCGGTCCAGCCAGGGCCCTGCACTTGCCACACGGCACCACAGGGGCAGGTGTCACAGCAAACCCCAGACTGCAGTCGCCTTTAACTGTAGAAGTCTCCTTGTGCATCTTAGAGGAAGGGGATGCCCTGTGTCCACATGCCCCCCACGCCATCCTTCTCATTCCCCACCCCCACATCATCCCCCTACATCATCATCCCCAATGGCATTCCACATAACACCATCCCCCTCACAGCCACACAGCCCCACACAATCCTAACCCACACTACACCCCAACACCATCCCCCCTACACCATCCCACACACTCCACCACCATCATGACCCTGGTCCCACACCATCTACCCCACACCATCGGCCACCAGCAAACCTGGTGCAGGTGCCCCCTGTGGGACATGCTCAGACTCCCTGGGATTCTCTGGATACCCTGCTCATCAGAAGACCGGGTGTCCAATAGAGCACACAGGGGTTGCAGGGAGGAGGGAAGGCACGGAGTCCCCAACAGAGTCGGTGCAGGTGGGTGGTGCCAAGGACCCACTGTGCCCTGCCTCTGCCCACTCTCCCTCCTGGAAGGTGACACACCCTGCACAGGACAATAGCCCCTAACCCAGTGGGACCTGGGCTGCCCTGGCACCAGGATCTGTGGGGGCTGGGTTGATTTGGGCCCCGCCCAGGCCCAACACAAAGACTAATGAGTTCCAGCCCCCCATGGCCCTGGGCAGCCCTGGATTCTGGGCTGGCCACTGCCACTGGGGTTGTTCCTCCTAGGGCCTCACAAGGTAAACTACCCTCACTGAGCCCTGCACCAGGCAGGGGACAGAGCAGCTCCCCCAAGGGCTAACACCTGAAAATCAGCACAACAGGCCCCTCCCCTAGAAGACTAGCTAGACGGACAAGTTCCAGGGGAAGTCAAGGGACTTTAAGTATACAGAATCAGAATATACTCCCCCATGTTTTTTTTTTTATTTCTGATTGCTTCCCCCACCCTTTTTCTCCCCTTTCTTTCTATTTCTTTCTCTTATTATTCCCTTTTTTCTTCTTTCTTCCTTTATTCTTTCTTCCTTTATTCTTTCTTTTTCTCTTTTCTTTCCTTCTTTCTCTCCTCTCTTTTTCTCCTTTTCCCAATACAATTTGTTTTTAGCCATTCTGCACTGAGCAAAATGACTAGAAGGAAAACCTCACCTCAAAAGAAAGAATCATAAACAGTCCTCTCTCCCACAGAGTTTCAAAATCTGATTTACAATTCAATGTCAGAAAGCCAATTCAGAAGCACTATTATACAGCTACTGGTGGTTCTAGAAAAAACCATAAAGGACTCAAAAGACTTCATGGCTGCAGAATTTAGATCCAATCAGGCCAAAATTAAAAATCAATTGAATGAGATGCAATCCAAACTAGAAGTCCTAATGATGAGGGTTAACAAGGTGGAAGAACGAGTGAGTGATATAGAAGACAAGTTTATGGCAAAGAGAGAAACGGAGGTAAAAAGAAACAGACAATTAAAAGACAAGGAAGACAGATTAAGGGAAATAAACGACAGCCTGAAGAAGAAAAACCTACGTGTAATTAGGGTTCCTGAGGGCACCAAACTGGACAGAGGACCAGAATAAGTATTTGAACAAATCCTAGCTGAAAACTTTCCTAATCTGGGAAGGGAAACAGGCATTCATATACAGGAAATAGAGAGATTCCCCCCCCCAAAAAAAATCAATAAAAACCATCAACACCTCGACATTTAATAGTGAAGCTTGCAAATTCCAAAGATAAAGAGAAGATCCTTAAAGCAGCAAGAAACAAGAAATCCCTGACCTTTATGGGGAGGAGCATTAGGGTAACAGCAGAGGTCTCTACAGCAACCTGGCAGGCCAGAAAGGGCTGGCAGGATATATTCAGGGTCCTCCATGAGAAGAACATGCAACCAAGAATACTTTATCCAGCAAGGCTCTCATTCAAAATGGAAGGCGAGATAAAGAGCGTCCAAGACAGGCAGGAACTGAAAGAATATGTGACCTCCAAACCAGCTCTGCAAGAAATTTTAAGGGGGACTCTTAAAATTCCCCTTTAAGAAGAAGTTCAGTGGAACAATCCACAAAAACAAGGGCTGAATAGATATCATGATGACACTAAACTCATATCTGTCCATAGTAACTCTGAACATGAACGGGCTTAATGACCACATCAAAAGGCGCAGGGTTTCAGACTGGATAAAAAAGCAGGACCCATCTATTTGCTGTCTACAAGAGACTCATTTTAGACAGAAGGACACCTACAATCTGAAAATAATGGGTTGGAGAACCATTTACCATTTAAAAGGTCCTCATAGGAAAGCAGGGGTAGCCATCCTTATATCAGGTAAACTGAAATTTACCCCGAAGACTGTAGTGAGAGATGAAGACGGACACTAAATCATACTTAAAGGATCTATCCAACAATAGGACTTAACAATCCTCAATATATATGCCCGGAATGTGGGAGCTGCCAAATATTTAAACCAATTAATAATGAGAGTGAAGAAATACTTAGATAATTATTATCTTATACTTGGTGACTTCAATCTAGGTCTTTCTACCCTTGATAGGTCTTCTAAGCACAACATCACCAAAGAAACGAGAGCTTTAAATGATACACTGGAGAAAATAAATTTCACAGATATCTACAGAACTTTACATCCAAACTGAACTGAATACACATTCTTCTCAAGTGCACATGGAACTTTCTCCAGAATAGACCATATACTGGGTCACAAATCGCGTCTGAACCGATATCAAAAGATTCAGATCGTCCCCTGCATATTCTCAGTCCATAATGCCTTAAAATTAGAACTAAATCACAACAAGAAGTTTGGAAGGACTTCAAACACGTGGAGGTTAAGGACCATCATGCTAAAAGATGAAAGGGTCAACCAGGAAATTGAGGAAGAATTCAAAAGATTCATGGAAACTAATGAGAATGAAGACACAAACGTTCAAAATCTTTGGCATGCAGCAAAAGCAGTCCTAAGGGGGAAATACATCACAATAGAAGCATCCATTCAAAAACTGGAAAGAACTCAAATACAAAAGCTAACCTTACTCATAAAGGAGCTAGAGAAAAAAAAAGTAGCTAGATCCTACACCCAACAGTATAAGAGAGTTAATTAACATTCGAGCAGACCTCAAGGAAATCGAGACCAGAAGAAATGTGGAACAGATCAACAGAACCAGAAGTTGGTTCTTTGAAAGAATTAATAACATACATAAACCATTAGCCAGTCTTATTAAAAAGAATAGAGAGAAGACTCAAATTAATAAAATCATGAACGAGAAAGGAGAGATCACTACCAACACCAAGGAAATACAATCAATTCTAAAAACATATTATGAACAGTTATACGGAAATAAATTAGGCAATCTAGAAGAAATGGACGCATTCCTGGAAAGCCACAAACTACCAAAACTGGAACAGGAAGACATAGAAAACCTAAAAAGACCAATACCCAGGGAGGAAATTGAAGCAGTCATCAAAAACTTCCCAAGTCAGAAAAGTCCAGGGCCAGATGGCTTCCCAGGGGAATTCTATCAAACATTTAAAGAAGAAACCATACCTCTCCTACTAAAGCTGTTTGGAAAGAAAGAAAGAAAGAGATGGAGTACTTCCAAATTAGTTCTATGAAGCCAGCATCATGTTAATTACAAAAACAGACAAAGACCCCACCAAAAAGGAGAATTACAGACCAATAGCCGTGATCAACATGGATGCAAAAATTCTCAACAAGATACTGGCCAATAGGATCCAACAATACATTAAGAAAATTTTTCACCATGAAAAAGTAGGATTTATCCCTGGGACACAAGGCTGGTTCAACACTCGTAAAACAATCAATGTGATTCATCATATCAGCAAGAGAAAAACCAAGAACCATATGATCCTCTCATTAGATGCAGAGAAAGCATTTGACAAAATACAGCATCCATTCCTGATCAAAACACTTCAGAGTGTAGGGATAGAGGGAACATTCCACGACATCTTAAAAGCCATCTAGGAAAAGACCACTACAAATATCATTCTCAATGGGGCAGCACTGGGAGCCTTTCCCCTAAGATCAGCAACAAGACAGGGATGTCGACTCTCACCACTGCTATTCAATGTAGTATTGGAAGTCCTAGCCTCAGCAATCAGACAACAAAAAGACATTAAAGGCATTCAAATTGGCAAAGAAGTCAAACTCTCCCTCTTCACCGATGCCATAATACTCTACCTAGAAAACCCAAAAGCCTCCCCCCTCAAGATTGCTAGAACTCATACAGCAATTTGGTAGCGTTGCAGGATACAAAATCACTGCCCAGAAATGAATGGCATTTCTATACACTAACAATGAGACTGAAGAAAGAGAAATTAAGAAGTCAATCTCATTTACAATTGCACCCAAAGCATAAGATACCTAGGAATAAACCTAACCAAGGAGGTAAATGATGTATACCCTAAAACTATAGAAAACTTCTGAAAGAAATTGAGGAAGACACAAAGAGATGGAAAAATATTCCATGCTCATGGATTGGCAGAATTAATGTTGTGAAAATGTCAATGTTACCTAGGCAATGTACACGTTTAATGCAATCCCTATCAAAATACCATGGACTTTCTTCAGAAAGTTAGAACAAATTATTTTAAGATTTGTTTGGAATCAGAAAAGACCCCGAATAGCCAGGGGGATTTTAAAAAATAAAACCATATCTAGAGGCATCACAATGCCAGATTTCAGGTTGTACTACAAAGCTGTGGTCATCAAGACAGTGTGGTACTGGCACAAAAACACACATAGATCAATGGAACAGAATAGAGATCCCAGAAGTGGACCTTGAACTTTATGTCAACTAATATTCGATAAAGGAGGAAAGACTATCAATTGGAAGAAAGACAGTCTCTTCAATAGATGGTGCTGGGAAAATTGGACATCCAACTTCAGAAGAATGAAACTAGACCACTCTCTTTCACCATAAACAAAGATAAACTCAAAATGGATGAAAGATCTAAATGTGAGACAAGAGTCCATCAAAATCCTACAGGAGAACACAGGCAACACCCGTTTTGAACATGGCCACAGCAAGTTTTTGCAAGGTACATCCATGAAGACAAAAGAAACAAAAGCAAAAATGAACTATTGTGACTTCTTCACGATAAGAAGCTTTTGCACAGCAAAGAATACAGTCAACAAAACTAAAAACAACCTTCAGCATGGGAAAAGACATATGCAAAAGACGTATCAGATAAAGGGCTAGTTTCCAAGATCTATAAAGAAATTCTTAAATTCAACACCAAAGAGACAAACAATCCAATCATGAAATGGGCAAAAGACATGAAGAGAAATCTCACAGAGGAAGACATTGACATGGCCAACATCCACATGAAGAAATGCTCTGCATCACTTGCCATTAGGGAAATACAAATCAAAACAACAATGAGATACCACGTCACATCAGTGAGAATGGAGAAAATTAACAAGGCAGGAAACCGCAAATGTTGGAGAGGATGCAGAGAAAAGGGAACTCTCTTACACTGTTCATGGGAATGTGAACTGGTGCAGCCACTGTGGAAAACTGTGTGGAGGTTCCTCAAAGTGTTAAAAATAGACCTGCCCTATGACCCAGCAATTGCAGTGTTGGGGATTTACCCCAAATATTCAGATGCAATTCAACGCTGGGACACCTGCACCCCGATGTTTATAGCAGAATGTCCACAATACCCAAACTGCAGACGGAGCCATGGAGTCCATCGAAAGATGAATATAAAGAAGATGTGGTTTATGTATACAATGGAATATTACTCAGCCATTAGAAACGACAAATACCCAACATTTGCTTCAAAGTGGATGGAACTGGAGGGTATTATGCTGAGCGAAATAAGTCAATCCGAGAAGGACAAACAGTGTATGTTCTCATTCCTTTGGGGAATATAAATAATAGTGAAAGGGAATATAAGGGAATGGAGAAGAAATGTGTGGGAAATATCAGAAAGGGAGACAGATCATAAAGACTACTAACTCTGGGAAATGAACTAGGGGTGCTGGAAGGGGAGGAGGGTGGGGGTGGGGGTGAATGTGTGACGGGCACTGAGGGGGACACTTGACGGGATGAGCACTGGGTATTATTCTGTATGTAGGTCAATTGAACACCAATAAAAAATAAATTTCGGATCCCTGGGTGGCGCAGCGGTTTGGCGCCTGCCTTTGGCCCAGGGCACGGTCCTGGATACCCGGGATCGAGTCCCACGTCAGGCTCCTGGTGCATGGAGCCGGCTTCTCCCTCTCCCTCTGTGTCTCCTCCTCTCTCTCTCCCTCTCTCTCACTGAGTGCCTATCATAAATAAATAAAAAAATAAAAATAAATATATTTTTAAAAAAAGATCAAACAACTAAATATTTATGCTGCCAACATGGGTGTACCAAAATATAGAAACCAATTAACAACAAACATACAGGAACTCACTGATAATAATACAATGACAGGGGATTTTAACACCCACTTATGTCATGGACCGATCGTCTATACAGAAAATCAACAGGGGAACAATGGCCTTGACACACTGGACCACAGGGACTCCACAGATATAGTCTGAACATTTATTCCTAAAGCAGAATACACATTCCTTTCAAGTGCACATGGGACATTCTCCAGAATAGATCATATCATGGGCCACAAATCAGCCCTCAACAGGTACAACAGGTACAAGAAGGTTGGTATCACATGATGTACATTTTCAGACCATGAGGCTATGAAACACGAAGTCGACAGTAAGAAAAAATTTGGACAGACCAAAAATACGTGGAGACTATGATTTTTCTACTAGAGAATGAATGGAGCAACCAGGAAATTAAAGAGGAAATTTAAAACAAATGAAAATGAAAACATGTTTCTTCACAACTCTAGGATGTAACAAAGGCAGTCCTTAGAGGGAAGTAGATAGCAATACAGGCCTACCTCAAGAAACAAGAAGTCTCCAATACACAACCCAACCCTACACCTAAAGGAGCTGGAAAAGGAATAAGAAACAAAGCCTAAAGCCAACAGTAGAAGGGAAAAATTAAAGATGAGAGCAGAAAGAAACAATACAGAAACAACAAAACAATAGAATGGAATAATGAAACTAAAAACTAGTTCTTCAAAATAACTACGAAAATGGATCAAGGCCTAGTCAGCCTTATCAATGAGAAAAGAGAAAAGACCTAAATAAATAAAATCACAAAAGAGAGAAGAGAGATCACAATCAACACCAGAAAATAAGGTAATTATAAGGGAATACTATGAAAGATTATACGCTAACAAACTGGGAAACCAGGAAGAATTGGGAAATCCCTAGAAATGTGCAAATGAGCAAAACTGAAATATAAAGAAATAGAAAATGTGAACAGACCCATAACTAGCATAGGAATTGAATCAACAAGGCACCTGGGTGCCTCAGTTGTTGAGCATCTGCTTTGGCTCAGGTCTTGACCCTGGGGTCTTGGGGGATCAAATCCCACTTCAGGCTCCCCACATGGAGCCTCATTTTCTCTCTGCCTATACCTCTGCCTCTCTGTGTCTCGCATGAATTCATAAATAAAATCTTTAAAAAAGAAAAAAGATAAAAAGATGAGAAAGGACCCAAATAAAATCACAAATGAGAAAAGAGAAATAACAACCAACACTAGAGAAATACAAATGATTATAAGAGAACCTTATGAAAAATTATATGCCAGCAACCTAGAACCTGGAAGAAACAGATCAATTCCTGGAAATATATAACAGAAAAAATGAAAAAGGAAGAAATAAGAAACTTGAACAGATAACCAGCAAAGAAATTGAATCAGCAACCAAGAATCTCCCAACAGGAGACCCTAAGATCAACAGAACAGAATGGAAAGCTGAAACAAAATACAAACCTGTAACTCTATGATCCATTAATTGACAACGAGGCAGGAAGGAATATCCAAAGGCACAAAGACAGTCTCTTCAACAAACCCTAACCCTGACCTCAGGATAAGAACAAATGGTGCGGGAAAACCAGGGAGCCACATACAGAAGAATGAAACTGGACCACTTTCTTATACCATATATATAAAGAATAAACTCAAAATGGATGAAACACCTAAACGTGAGACCTGAAACAATACAAAGTAGAAAAGATAGGCAGCATCGTCTTTGACATTGGCCATTGGATCTTCTTTCTAGATATGCCTCTTAGGTGAGGGAAACAAAGCAAAAATCCTATTGGGACTTCATCAAATTGAAAAGCTTTAGCAAAGTGAGGGAAACAACCAATCTAAAAGGCAACATACAGGAGGAGGGGCAAGATGGCGGAAGAGTAGGGTCCCCAAGTCACCTGTCACCTGCAAATTACCTAGATAACCTTCAAATCATCCTGAAAATCTTCGAATTCTGCCTGTGATTTAAAGAGAGACCAGCTGGAATGCTACAGTGAGAAAAGTTCGCGCTTCTATCAAGGTAGGAAGACGGGAAAAAGAAATAAAGAAACAAAAGGCATCCAAGGGGGAGGGGCCCCGTGAGGAGCCGGACTAAGGCCGGGGCGAGTGTCCCCAGGACAGGAGAGCTCTGTCTCGGAGAAGCAGGATCTGCACCAATCTTCCTGGGTAGAATGGTGCCCACAGGGAGTCAGAGCAGGACCCCAGGAGGGCGGGGATGTCCTCGGGCTCTCTGGAACACTAAGAGACACCTGCACTCCCAGGAGAGTGCTCCAAACTCCCTAAGGGCTGCAGGGCACATGCACTGACTTGGGAGCAGCTCAGAGGGGCTCGGGCAGCGGCTCTGCACAGAGGGTGCTGCATGCCCCGGGAGCAGCTTGGCAGCGGTGCCTCCAGCAGAGGAAGAGGCTCCGTACGGAGGGGGCTGTGCGGCTCCGGGAGCAACTCGGAGGTGCTCAGGCGGTAGATCCCTGAGGGGGCTGCGAGGCCGGGAGCAGCTCTGAGGGGCTGGGCGGCAGCTCCAGGGAGAGGCAGCCTCATGGCCAGGAGCGCAAATCCAATAGCACAGGCCCTGGAGCACAGGGCGCTGGGACACAGCCAAGGATTCGGCCTCCGCGGGACAGGCAGAGGCCGGGAGGGCCAAGGACAGCAAAGACGCTCCTGCCCAGAGCTGAGCAGATCAGAAACCAGCCCCAGAGCCTCCAGACCCTGCAGACTGTCTGCTCAGGAGTTACTGCAGGGGCTGAATCCAGGTTTCCAGAGCTGGCCGCTATCACTGGGGTTGTTCCTCCTGAGGCCTGACGGGGTAAACAACCCCCACTGAGCCCTGCACCAGGCAGGGGACAGAGCAGCCCCCCAAGTGCTAACACCTGAAAATCAGTAAAACAGGCCCCTCCCCCAGAAGACCAGCTAGACGGACAAGTTCCAGGGGAAGTCAAGGGACTTAAAATATACAGAATCAGAATATACTCCCCCAGGTTCTTATTTTTATTTCTGATTGCTTCCCCCAGACTTTTTCCCCCTTTCTTTATTTTTCTTTCTCTATTTATTCTTTCTCCTTTTTTTCTTCCTTTTTTCTTTTTCTCTTTTCTTTCATTCTTTCTCTCGTCTCTTTTTCTCTTTTTCCCAATTCAACTTGTTTTTGGCCACTCTACACTGAGCAAAATGACTAGAAGGAAACCTCACCTCAAAAGAAAGAATCAGAAACAATCCTCTCTCCCACAGAGTTACAAAATCTGGATTACAATTCAATGTCAGAAAGCAATTCAGACGCACGATTATACAGCTACTGGTGGCTCTAGAAAAAAGCATAAAGGACTCAAGAGACTTCATGACTGCAGAATTTAGATCCAATCAGGCAGATGTTAAAAATAAATTGAATGAGAAGCAATCCAAACTAGAAGTCCTAATGACGAGGGTTAACGAGGTGGAAGAACGAGTGGGTGACATAGAAGACAAGTTGATGGCAAAGAGGGAAACTGAGGAAAAAAGAGACAGACAATTAAAAGACCAGAAAGACAGATTAAGGGAAATAAACGACAGCCTGAGGAAGAAAAACCTACGTGTAATTGGGTTTCCCGAGGGCGCCGAAAGGGACAGAGGGCCAGAATATGTATTTGAACAAATCCTAGCTGAAAACATTCCTAATCTGGGAAGGGAAACAGGCATTCAGATCCAGGAAATAGAGAGATCCCCCCCTAAAATCAATAAAAACTGTCCAACACCTCGACATTTAATAGTGAAGCTTGCAAATTCCAAAGATAAAGAGAAGATCCTTAAAGCAGCAAGAGACAAGAAATCCCTGACATTTATGGGGAGGAGCATTAGAGTAACAGCAGAGGGATCCCTGGGTGGCGCAGCGGTTTAGCGCCTGCCTTTGGCCCAGGGCGCGATCCTGGAGACCCGGGATCGAATCCCACGTCAGGCTCCCGGTGCATGGAGCCTGCTTCTCCCTCTGCCTGTGTCTCTGCCTCTCTCTCTCTCTGTGACTATCATAAATAAATAAAAATTTAAAAAAAAAAAATAGAGTAACAGCAGAACACTCCACAGTGACCTGGCAGCCCAGAAAGGGCTGGAAGGATATATTCAGGGTCCTCCAGAGAAGAACATGCAACCAAGAATACTTTATCCAGCAAGACTCTCATTCAAAATGGAAGGCGAGATAAAGAGCTTCCAAGATTCCAAGACAGGCAGGAACTGAAAGAATATGTGACCTCCAAACCAGCTCTCCAAGAAATTTTAAGGGGGACTCTTAAAATTCCCCTTTAAGAAGAAGTTCAGTGGAACAATCCACAAAAACAAGGACTGAATAGATATCATGATGACACTAAACGCATATCTGTCAATAGTAACTCTGAACGTGAACGGGCTTAATGACCCAATCAAAAGGCGCAGGGTTACAGACTGGATAAAAAAGCAGGACCCATCTATTTGCTGTCTACAAGAGACTCATTTTAGACAGAAGGACACCTACAGCCTGAAAATAAAAGTTTGGAGAACCATTTACCATTCAAATGGTCCTCAAAAGAAAGCAGAGGTAGCCATCCTTCTATCAGATAAACTAAAGTTTACCCCGAAGACTGTAATGAGAGATGAAGAGAGACGTATAATACTTAAAGGATCTATCCAAAAAGAGGACTTAACGATCCTCAATATAAATGCCCCAAATGTGGGAGCTGCCAAATATTTAAACCAATTAATAACCAACGTGAAGAAATACTTAGATAATACTTACCATATACTTGGTGACTTCAATCTAGCCCATTGTATACTTGATAGTTATTCTAAGCATAACATCTCCAAAGAAACAAGATGTTTAAATGATACACTGACCAGATGGATTTCACAGATATATATATAACTTTACATCCAAACTCAACTGAATACACATTCTTCTCAAGTGCACATGGAACTTTCTCCAGAATCGACCACATACTGGGACACAAATTGGGTCTGAACCGATACCAATAGACTGGGATCACCCACTGCATACTCTCAGAGCATACTGCCTTGAAAATAGAACTAAATCACAACAATAAGTTTGGCAGGACCTCAAACACATAGAGGTGAAGGATCATCCTGCTAAAAGATGAAAGGGTCAACCAGGAAATTAAGGAAGAATTAAAAAGATTCATGGAAACTAATGAGAATGAAGACACAAACGTTCAAAATCTTTGGGATGCAACAAAAGCAGTCCTAAGGGGGAAATACATCGCAATACAAGCATCCATTCAAAAACTGGAAAAAACTCAAATACAAAAGCTAACCTTACACATAAAGGAGCTAGAAAAAAACAGCAGATATATCCTACACCCAACAGAAGAAGAGACTTAATTAAAATTCGAGCAGAACTCAAGGAAATCGAGACCAGAATAAATGTGGAACAGATCAACAGAACCAGGAGTTGGTTCTTTGAACAAATTAATAAGATAGATAAACCATTAGCCAACCAGATTAAAAAGAAGATAGAGAAGACTCAAATTAATAAAATCATGAATGATAAAGGAGAGATCACTACCAACACCAAGGAAATACAAACGATTCTAAAAACATATTATGAACAGCTATACGCCAATAAATTAGGCAATCTAGAAGAAATGGACGCAATCCTAGAAAGCCACAAACTACCAACTGGAACAGGAAGAAATAGAAAACCTAAACAGGCCAATAACCAGGGAGGTAATTAAGCGGCCATCCAAAACCTCCCACGACACAAAAGTCCAGGGCCAGATGGCTTCCCAGGGGAATTCTATCAAACGTTTAAAGAAGAAACCATACCTCTCCTACTAAAGATGTTTGGAAAGATAGAAAGAGATAGAGTACTTCCAAATTCATTCCATGAGGCCAGCATCACCTTAATTTCAAAACCAAAGACCCCACCAAAAAGGAGAATTACAGACCAATATCCCTGATGAACATGGATGCAAAGATTCTCAACAAGATACTAGCCAATAGGATCCAACAGTACATTAAGAAAATTAATCACCATGACCAAGTAGGATTTATCCCCGGGACACAAGGCTGGTTCAACACTCGTCAAACAATCAATGTGATTCATCATATCAGCAAGAGAAAAACCAAGAACCATATGATCCTCTCATTAGATGCAGAGAAAGCATTTGACAAAATACAGCATCCATTCCTGATCAAAACACTTCAGAGCATAGGGATAGAGGGAACGTTCCTCGACATCTTAAAAGCCATCTACGAAAAACCCACAGCAAATATCATTCTCAATGGGGCAGCACTGGGAGCTTTTCCCCTAAGATCAGCAACAAGACAGGGATGTCCACTCTCACCACTGCTATTCAACATAGTACTGGAAGTCCTAGCCTCAGCAATCAGACAACAAAAAGACATTAAAGGCATTCAAATTGGAAAAGAAGAAGTCAAACTCTCCCTCTTCACTGATGACATGATTCTCTACCTAGAAAACCCAAATCCTACACCCCAAGATTGCTAGAACACATACAGCAATTGGTAGCATTGCCAGATACAAAATCAATGCCCAGAAATCAATGGCATTTCTATACACTAACAATGATACTGAAGAAAGAGAAATTAAGGAGTCAATCTCATTTACAATTGCACCCAAAAGCATAAGATACTGAGGAGTAAACCTAACCAAGGTGGTAAAGGATCTATACCTTAAAAACTATAGAACACTTCTGAAAGAAATTGAGGAAGACACAAAGAGATGGAAAAATATTCCATGCTCATGGATTGGCAGAATTAACATTGTGAAAATGTCAATGCTACCCAGGCAATGTACACTTTTAATGCAAACCCTACCAAAATACCATGGACTTTCATCAGAGAGTTAGAACAAATTATTTTGAGATTTGTGTGGAATCGTGATCCCTGGGTGGCACAGCGGTTTGGTGCATGCCTTTGGCCCAGGGCGCAATCCTGGAGACCAAGGATCGAATCCCATGTCAGGCGCCCGGTGCATGGAGCCTGCTTCTCCCTCTGCCTGTGTCTCTGCCTCTCTCTCTCTCTCTCTGAATGTGAGTATCATTAAAAAGAAAGATTTGTGTGGGATCAGAAAAGACTCCGAATACCAGGGGAATTGTAAAAAAGACAAACATATCTAGGGGCATCATAATGCCAGATTTCAGGTTGTACTACAAAGCTGTGGTCATCAAGACAGTGTTGTACTGGCACAAAAACACACATAGATCAATGGAACAGAATAGAGAACCCAGAAGTGGACCCTAACTTTATGGTCAACCAATATTCGATAAAGGGGTAAAGACTATCCATTGGAAGAAAGACAGTCTCTTCAATAGATGGTGCTGGGAAAATTGGACATGCACATGCAGAATAATGAAACTACACCACTCACTTTCACCATACACAAAGATAAACTTAAAATGGATGAAAGATCTAAATGTGAGACAAGAGTCCATCAAAATCCTAGAGGAGAACAAAGGCAATACACTTTTTGAACTCAGCCACAGTAACTTTTTGCAAGATTCATCCACGAATGGGAAAGAAACAAAAGCAAAAATGAATTATTGTGACTTCATCAAGATAAGATGCTTTTGCACAGCAAAGGATACAGTGAACAAAACTAAATGACAACCTACAGCATGGGAGAAGATATTTGCAAAAGACGTATCAGATAAAGGGCTAGTTTCCAAAATCTATAAAGAACATCTTAAACTCAACACCAAAGAAACAAACAATCCAATCATGAAATGGGCAAAACACATGAAGAGAAATCTCACAGATGAAGACATAGACATGGCCAACATGCACATCAGAAAATGCTCTGCATCACTTGCCATCAGGGAAATACAAATCAAAACCACAATGAGATACCACCTCACACCAGTGAGAATGGGGAAAATTAACAGGGCAGGAAACCGCAAATTTTGGAGAGGATGTGGAGAAAAGTGAACCATCTTACACTGTTGGTGGGAATGTGAACTGATAAAGCCACTCTGGAAAACCGTGTGGAGGTTCCTCAAGGAGATAAAAATAGACCTGCCCTACGAACCAGCAATTGTAATGTTGGGGATTTACCTCAAAGATTCAGATGCAATGAAACACTGGGACACCTGAACCCTGATGTTTATAGCAAGAATGTCCACAATAGCAAAACTGTGGAATGAGCTTTTGTGTCCATTGAAAGATGAATATAAAGAAGATGTGGTTTATGTATACAATGGAATATTACTCAGCCATTAGAAACGACAAATACCAACCATTTACTTCAACGTGGATGGTACTGGAGGGTATTATGCTGAGTGAAGTAAGTCAATCGGAGAAGGACAAACAGTGTATGCTCTCATTCATTTGGGGAAAATAAATAATAGTGAAAGGGAATATAAGGGAATGGAGTAGAAACGTGTGGGAAATATCAGAAAGGGAGACAGAACATAAATACTCCTAACTCTGGGAAACGAACTAGGGGTGGTGGAAGGGGAGGAGGATAGGGGGTGTGGGTGAATATTTGACGGGTACTGAGGGGGACACTTGACGGGATGAGCACTAGGTGTTATTCTGTACATTGGACAATTGAACACCAATAAAAAAGAAATTTATTAAAAAAAAAGTTCCAACAACTAAATATTTATGCTGCCAACATGGTAGTACCTAAATATAGAAACCAATTAACAACAAACGTACAGGAACTCACTGATAATAATATAATGACAGGGGATTTTAACAACCACTTATGTTAAAGAACTGATCATCTATGCAGAAAATATATAGGGGAACAATAGCCTTGACACACTGGACCACAGGGACTCCACAGATATAGTCTGAATTTCTTAATAAAGCAGAATACACATTCCTTTCAAGTGAAAATGGGACATTCTCAAGAACAGATCATATCATGGCCCACAAATCAGCCCTCAACAGGTACAACAGGTACAAGAAGGATGGTATCACACCATGTACATTTTCGGACCACGAGGCTATGAAATGCAAAGTCAACAGTAAGAAAAATTTGGACAGACCAAAAATACGTAGAGATTATGAATATCCTAATAGAGAATGAATGCAGCAACCAGGAAATTAAAGAGGAAATTTAAAATAAATGAAAATGAAAACATGTTTCTCCAAACCTCTAGGATGTAGCAAAGGCAGTCCTACGAGGGAAGTATATAACAATATAGGCCTACCTCAAGAAACAAGATGTCTCCAATACACAACCGAACCCTACAGCTAAAGAGGCTGGAAAAGGAAAAGCATACAAAGCCTAAATCCTGCAGAAGAAGGGAAAAAATAAAGATGAGAGGAGAAATAAACAATACAGAAACAACAAAACAGTAGAAGGGAATAATGAAACTAAGAGCTGATTCTTCAAAAAAATTAATAAAATGGATCAAGCCCTAGCCAGACTTATCAACGAGAAAAGAGAAAAGAAATAAATAAATAAAATCACAAATGAGAGAAGAGAGATCACAATCAACACCAGAAAAATAAGACAATTATAAGGGAATACTATGAAAGATTATACATTAACAAACCGAAAGACCTGGAAGGAATGGACAAATCCCTAGAAATGCGCAGATGAGCAAAACTGAAATAGGAAGAAATAGAAAATGTGAACTGACCCATAAATAGCAAAGGAATTTAATCAGCAAGGCACCTGGGTACCTCAGTGGTTGAGCATCTGCTTTGGCTCAGGTCATGATCCTGGGGTCCTGGGGGAGCACGTCCCACATCAGGCTCCCTGCATGGAGCCTCAGTTTTCCCCTGCCTGTACCTCTGCCTCTCTGTGTCTCGCATGAATCCATAAATAAAAATATTTAAAAGAGAAAAAAGATAAAAAGATGAGAAAGGACCCAAATAAAATCACAAATGAGAAAAGAGAAATAACAACCAACACTAGAGAAATACAAATGTTTACAAGAGAACATAATGAAAAATTATATGCCAGCAATCTAGACCCTGGGAGAAATAGATCAATTCCTAGAAATATATAACATAGCAAAAATGAAAAAGGAAGAAATAAGAAACTTGAACAGACAGATAACCAGCAAAGAAATTGAATCAGCAATCAAGAATCTCCCAACAGGAGACCCTAAGATCAATAGAACAGAATGGAAAGCCGAAACAAGATACAAACCTGTAACTCTATGATCCATTAATCGACAACAAGGCAGGAAGGAATATCCAGAGGCACAAAGACAGTCTCTTCAACAAACCCTAACCCTGACCCCAGGATAAGAACAAATGGTGTTGGGAAACCAGGCAGCCACATGCAGAAGAATGGAACTGGACCACTTTCTTACACCATATTTATAAAAAATAAATTCAAAATGGATGAAAGGCCTAAATGTGAGACCTGAAACCATACAAAGAAGAAGAGATAGGCAGCAACATCTTTGACATTGGCCATTGGATGTTCTTTCTAGATATGCCTCTGAGTTGAGGGAAACAAGAGCAAAAATACTATTGGGACTTCATCAAATTGAAAGCTTCTGCAAAGTGAAAGAAACAACCAACGCTAAAAGGCAACATAGGGATCCCTGGGTGGTGCAGCGGTTTGGTGCCTGTCTTTGGCCCAGGGCGAGATCCTGGAGACCCGGGATCGAATCCCACATCGGGCTCCCGGTGCATGGAGCCTGCTTCTCCCTCTGCCTATGTCTCTGCCTCTCTCTCTTTCTCTCTCTGTGACTATCATAAATAAAAAATAAATAAATAAAAATAAAAGGCAACATACAAAATGAAAGGAGATATTTGTAAACAACACATCCAATAAAGAGTTAGTATGCAAAATACGTAAAGCAAATATAAATCTCAGCATCCTAAACACAAATTATCCAACTACAGATGGGCAGAAGACATGAATGGACTTTGTCTCTGTCAAGACATCCAATGGCCACCAGACACAGGGAAAGACACTCAGCGTCACCCATCATCAGGGAAATGCAAATGAAAACCACAATAAGATGTCACCTGACAGCCGTCAGAATGGCTAAAATTAACAACACAAGAAACAACAGGTATTGTTGAGGCTATGTAGAAGAGGGAGCCCCTTACACTCCTGGTGGGCATGCGAACAGGTGCAGCCACTGTGGAAAACACTGTGCAGGGTCCTTGAGAAGTTAAAAATAGGGGATCCCTGGGTGGTGCAGTGGTTTGGAACCTGCCTTTGGCCCATGTTGTGATCCTGGAGACCCGGGATCGAATCCCACACCGGACTCTCAGTCCATGGAGCCTGCTTCTCCCTCTGCCTGTGTCTCTACCTCTCTCTCTGTGACTATCATAAAAAAATTGAAAAAAGAAGTTAAAAATAGAGCTACCCTATGATTCCAAAATTGCAGAGCTAGGTATTTACCCCGAGAATACAAAACTCGTTTAGTAGATTCCAAGTAGGACACGCAGCCGAGTGTTTGTAGCAGCATTATCAACAAGAGCCAACCTGTGGATACAGGCCACATGTCCATCGACTGATGAATGGGCAGAGACGATGTGGTAAATATACCCACTGCGACATCACTGGGTCAACAGAAGCGATGAAATGAAGCCATTTACAATGACGTGGGAGAAGTGGAAAGGACTTATGCTAAATGAACTCAGTCAGTCAGAGAAAGACAGATACCAAATACCATACAATTGCATTCACATGTGAATTTTAAGAAACCAGACAAACTGGCAAAGGGGCACGGGGGGGATGAGAGAAACAAACAAAAAAACACACTCTTAACCACAGAGAATAAACTAATAAATACCAGAGGAAGGTGGGGGGGATGGGGAATCAGGGGATGGGGATAGTGGAGGGCACCTATGACCAGTACCAGGCGTTGTATCCAAGGGTTGAATCACTATGTGGTAAACCTGAAACTATATCATACTGTGTTTACAAACAAGAATTCAAGTAAATCTTTAAAATAATAATTGGTAGTATTGATGAAACGTGCACACTAGGGCCTGTTAGCATCGGAAATATCTCCTTGAAACAGAGCCCAACACCCTGCTTCCCCAGAAATACTTAAGGACAAGGAATTGGAGCCCACAGACCACAAAATGAAATGTTGACTGGACTTTAGCAAGTCCTGAAAAACTCACTCAACCCTCTTTCACTGTAGGCGGGACCGCGGGCTGGTGCAGCCACCCTGGAAACAGTGTGGAGGCTCCTCAGTAAGTTACAAATAGAGCCGCCCTGCGACCAGTAGGTGAATGGCCTGGAGCTGACTCTAAAGATATAGATGCAGTAAGACTCGGGACACCTGCACCCCAATGTCCACAACAGCCGGGTCCACAGTAGCCACACTGTGTGAAGTATCTCGGTGCCCTCAGGCAGATGATGGATAAAGAGGATGGGAGATAGATGATGGTCATAGAGAGAGGAATGGTACCTAGCTATCAAAGAGAAGGAAATCTTGCCATTTGCAATGACATGGATAGAACTAGAGAAATCATGTTAAGTGAAACAAGTCAGCCGGAAAAGAGAATGACCGTGTGGTGTCATTCATAGGTGGAATTAAAGAAGCAAAGCAGATGAACATCTGTGAAGGAAGGAAATCAAATAACATGAAAACAGATGCAGGAAATACAGACACTTAATGATAGGAAACAAACTGAGGGTCGCTGGAGGGTAGGGGACAGGTGAGGGGATCACAGGGGACAGGCATGAAGGAGGGCACATGATGTCACGTGCACTGCTGTTATCTCCAACTGGTGAATCCCTGAATTCTTCCTCTGAAAGTATAATACACTATACATTACTTAATTAATTTAATTTAATTAAGTTAAAAAATAATTTGGATCAGAGCACATTTCCTTCTAGACTCTCAGTTTTGCTCATTCAGCTTATACCGAGACCACCCACCGTGGGTGTGGTTTGTCTAAATAGGCCCCATGCCTCGTCCATGGCCCAGCCCAGGGCTAGAACTCACGACCCCGAGATCAGGACCGGAGGTGAGGTCAGGAGCCGGATGCTTAACCAACGGAGCCAGCCAGGGGCCAGAGAACCACACTGCTTTATCCTGTGTCTCTGTGACATCATTTGAAATAGGAAAGTGCTGCATCCCAGTCTCTCCTGCTTCTCCAATACTGATTTGCTGTCCAGGGTCATTTGTGGGGGCGGAGGGATGTTACAGGGTTTTTTTTTTCCTATTTATAGGATCTGCCACCATGATTTGACAGGAATGACATTGAAATAGAGGGTGGCTTCAGGAACTGCGGACATTTTCACAAGATGAGGCCCCACCCACGAGCCCAGGACGGCCTCCCAGAGCCTGGTATGGCTCAGTGCACAAGTCTTGTGCTCCTTTGGCTCAGTCTTATTATTTATTCTCTGTGATGCTCCTGAGAAGGGAGTCACATCCATCATTTCCATCCTGAGTGCTCATTGTCAGGACACAGCAAGCCCAACAATAGAATAAAAACTGAGCACAGAAGAAAACTAGAGAATCCCTTCCTGTAGAAATAAAAGAACTAAAATCTAGTAGGCCAATGTTAAAAATGCTATAACTGAGATGGAGTCCCAAGTGGAAGCCTTAAAAACAAGGAAGGTTCGGGACCACAGACACAGAAGTAGGGAAGTCAACCACTTATTAAAACAATAACATTCATGTCATAGGAGACTCAGAAGATGAAGGGAGAGAAAAGGTAGGCCTTGCTCAGACATTAGAAACGACAAATACCCACCGTTTGCTTCAACGTGGATGGAACTGGAAGGTATTATGCTGAGTGAAGTAACTCAATCGGAGAAGGACAAACATTGTATGTTCTCATTCACTTGGGGAATATAGATAATAGAGAAATGGAATATAAGGTAAGGGAGAAGAAATGTGTGGGAAATATCAGAAAGGGAGACAGAACATAGACTCCTAACTCAGGGAAATGAACTAAGGGTGATGGAAGGGGAGGAGGGCGGACGGTGGTGGTGAATGTGTGATGGGTACTGAAGGGGGCACTTGATGGGATGAGCACTGGGTGTTTTTCTGTAGGTTGGCAAATTGAACACCAATAAAAAAATAAAATTATTATAAAAAACAGAAAGAAAGAAAGAAAGAAAGAAAGAAAGAAAGAAAGAAAGAAAGAAAAAGAAAGAAAGAAAGAAAAGAAAGAAAGAAAGAAAGAAAGAAAGAAAGAAAGAAAGAAAGAAAGAAAGAAAGAAAGAAAGAGTGGCACCTGTGTGGCTCAGTTAGTTACGCTTCTGCGTTAGGCTCAGATTATGATCATGATCCAGGTCCCTAGTCAGGCTCCCTGTTCAGCAGGGAACCTGCTTCTCCCTCTCCCTCTGCTCCTCTCGCTCATGTTTTTCTCTCCTCTCTCTCTCAAATAAATAAAAAACATCTTTGAAAAAGAAACAAACAAACCCACAAGGAAGAGAAATCTCCCATGCAGAAGAATTTTAAACAATTTGTGCAGACATTACACCGTCAAGTTCATGACATAGCTTCCCACTCTTAAGTGTGGAATACACATAGTAACTTCCTCCTACAAAATATAATATGAAAAAGTTAAAATAATATTGATAATATAATAGTAATAATAAAAATTAATAATAATAATAAAGAATCAGTTTACTACGGAGAAAGCTGACAAACACTACCTCAGCAAGATGATCAGATCGATACCAAGACTGATAAATCATGTTGATAGTATCTATCCTTTATATGATATAATGAAAATGGCAGTATATCTCTGTATATAATCCACAGAAACAGTTCAATTATGAGATAAATGACAGACATGTCCCAACTGACGGAAAGCTTACAAAATACTCTACTTCTCAAAGTGTTCCAGTGCAACAACAACAAGGAAAGACTGTCACAATCCAGAGGAGCCTAAGGAAACAGGAGGACAAATGGAATGTGATATGAGGGATGGTAACTTAGCAAAAACTAAGGAAATCTGAATAAACTATGGTCTTTGGTTAATGCGACTATTTTAATATTGATTCATTAGCTAATATTTCTACCGTAGTAATATATCAATAATTGGAGAAAATGAGTACAAGTGCATGTGAATGCACTGTAATATCTTCTCAATTTCCCTATAAATCTTTGTTTTTTTCCTAATAAATAAGATTTATTTTGAAAATTGACTTAAATGAATCAGGCTCCAAGTGTGAAGACATTTTAAGAATAGTTGAATTAACTTTTGCCTTATTCTTAAAGAGTTCCTTTGATGGAAACAAAGTAAGAATTTCATATCAGAAGGAAATAAAGACACTTATGAACACGTATAATGCCTCCTCAACCTGAAAAGCAGGAACGGATAATAAATAGCAAAAATTAGATAAAAATAATTCTAGTATAATAGACACCATATTGCAAGTGCATTTAAAATTAGCAATGCATAACATTTATTTCCTTGACATTTGTCTTCCAAAGAGTTCACAGTATTTCAGTGTCAGTTGAAACAGGGGAAGAATCTCAGGGAAGAATCCTTCACACAATAATTGGACCATTGGTAATAATGTCTCTCAGTTCTTTCCAAATCCATACAGATGCATTTCCTGATGAGTGACTGAACTGTGAAGAAAGAGATGAGAAACCCTCATCCCTCTGAACTACTTGTGTCAGAATATTTTAACCATAGTACTACGGATAGTAGTAAATTATCCTTATTAACAGGAAATACGTCTCAGAGGAATCTGAGCAATCAGATGGGCAGAGAAAAAATGCTTTGACTGGCTCCTCATCTTTTAAAGACAAAGGAGAGGTTTTCTATGTACAAAGTCAGTTGTCAAGATAGCCTTAGGGAATAAGTCTGCAGCATCGAATCCCGAATCCCGCTGCACAGCTGGGATGCCCGGACTCCAGGTTTCCTGATTCCAAATCACTGGGCCTGTCCCCCAACAAGGGTGCCACGCTGAGATCATTTGCAATTGATCTCTTAGGAGCTCTGGGGAAGGGGGAAGGAGCTAAGAGGCCTAGCTAGGAGAGGATGGGACAGGATGCATGGAGGCTGAGAGAATTAAGGTCATTCCAATTAAAATTCAGCGTTAGCACATGCCCAGCCATCCCAGGCCCCTGTGAAGAAGAGCTGAAATTTACATTACTTCAGTTACAGGAAAAAAACAAAAGTTTACAGCTTAATGTCCTAGAAAGCCCCACAATAGAATCAAAACTGAGCCCAGGCCAAGGGCAGGAAGCCCCTATTAGAATGAGAACAGAGCTCAATGCCCTTGAAGGCCCCATATCAAAATGTAAACAGAACTTGAGGAATTGCTCCAGCCCTTCTGGAGGTCCCTGAGACCAGCCCTTAAAACTAAGGTAAAACTCTCCTCGGGGTCCAAGTCCCTGTTCCGCTGTGTTGGGTATACTTGGATACAAGCTTGAGCTTATAAATAAACCCTCATGTGTTTGCATCAGTGTCGGCTTCTCTGTGGTTTCTGGGATTCGCAATCTTGGTCACAACACCCCCGTGTTCCCTACCACCTTGGCTGAACCCCTATCCCCTCCCACTCTGGGTGACACTCAATCACCTCCCCACACACAACAGCTGGGCACAGGCCATCACACAGGTCCCACGAGCACGGTGAGCACTCCCGCTGTCACTGGCCTCCCAGAGGAAGGAAGGAGGTTTCGGCAGGACACACTCCCGTGGTGACCACAGGGCTCCCTGTCCAGCACAGCAGCTCGTGACAGGTCGGGGTCTGTGTCCCCGACGCCTGCTCCTCCTTCCTGTTTTTCCCACAGGAAATGAAGGAGGAGGCCCTGGTCTCCTCCTAGGACATCAAACAGGTAGACCTGGAGGTCAACAAGATGTTCGGCAGCCACATCATGTTTTATGACTGCTAAGGGCCAGGTGAGGCTGCTGGGCCAGGGGGCTTTGGGGCCCTGGGAGCTTCTGGATAGGGAAAATGGGGACTCTGAGGCCAGGGGGAGAAACAGCAGCCAACAACACACCCTCCATGGTAGGGTGATTGGGATCTCTCCCGTGCCCACACCCCTGGGCCTCAGGGATGAGGAGGCTACTAGGATGGGGCCTCCAGGGTTTGCCATGGGAGCTGAACACCACTGGGGAGAGGGACGGCCCCTTGAGAAGCAGGGGACAGCGTTGGGGACATGGGGGGAAGGAACCGGACCTGGGGGCCAAGCGGCATGGCCGCGGCTGGAGCAGGACACACATCGATCCCATGTGGGTCGGACGGGTCAGAGTGACACCCACTCTCGGTGCTTTATATATTTCTAAATTCTATGCATTTAATTTGAGACAATTTGCAATTTGTAAACACACATAATATGATGACCCCCAGATAATGCCCCCAGTGCATCCAAGGCCCTGCAATGACCACACCGCGCCCCAGGGGCAGGTGTCACAATAAACCCCAGACTGGGGTCGCCTTTAATTGTAGATGTTTCCTTGTGCATCTTAGAGGAAGAGATACCCTGTGTCCGTAGGCCCCCCTCATTCCCCACTCCCACATCATCCCCCTACATCATCATCCCCAATGGCATCCCACCTACACTATCCCCCTCACACCCACACAGCCCCACACAATCCCCACCCACACTATACCACAACACCATCCCCCCAACACCAACCCCCACACTCCACCAGAATCATACTCCTGCCCCCACACCATTCACCCCCACACGATTTACCCCCAGCAAGGACCCGGTGCAGGTGCCCCCTGTGGAACATGCTCAGCCTCCCCTGCTTTCTTTGCATACCCTAATCCCATCAGAAGCCCAGGTATCCCATAGAGTATCCAGGGGTTGCAGGGAGGAGGAAAGACATGGAGCCCCTGACAGGGTGGGTGCAGATGAGTGGTGCAGAGGATGCACCATGCCCTGCCTCCACACACTGCCCCTCCTGGAGGGCGGCACACCCTGCACAGGACACCAGCCCCTTACCCAGAGGGACCTGGGCTGACCTGGCTGAGTTGATTTGAGCCCCCCCTAGGCCCAACACAAAGACTAATGGGATCCAGCCCCCCATGGCCCTGGCCAGCCCTGGATTCTGGCCCCGGGCTGAGTGAGCCCTCTCAAAGCTGGATGTGGCCTCTTTGGCCCTGGGTGTACCCCACAGAACCAGGTCGCTGACCTAGGGCACCCTTTGGATCCTGGGACACCCCAGGGTGGGGAGAGCAGGTGTAGGCCAGTGGGCCAAACCCGCACCCACACCATGAGGCAGGCTGCTCCAGGTGCTGGGGCCCCAGGGAGCCCGAGGCCGGGGTCCAGCTGCCCTGTGGGGACCCTGCACAGGAGCCCATGAGCTGCAGGTCCAGGTCAGCTCTGCTGTCCTCAGAACGGTCTCTCAGGCTGAAACCTCAAGACATGCGCCCCCACCCGGATTCCACACATGCTCCCAGGTGGGGGACTCCAGCATCCACACCCACAACCTGTGTCATTCTTGCCCTCCCCCCTAAAGGACAGAAAGGTCTCTCTCACCATGGGAAGGCACGCACCCTCGGCGCTGAGCCCGTTTGCTGTAGAAAGTCAATAAAGTGATGTGTTGCGAAAATGCACAGCCAGCCCATTTCTGTGTCTCCCAGAACACTGTGCACGGAGCTTGGAGAGACCCCCAGAGAGGAGGAGGGGGCACCAACCAGGCCCCATCAGCCCCTGAAAGGGGCGCCACCATGCACACCCAGCTGATGTCCCCATGTGACTTCCAGGGGTGGCCAGACACCAGGGTCAGGACCTGACAGACTTTACTGGGACTCAGGCTGTGCCCCGCAGGCCAGGAGGGGCTGGGACAGAGTGACAGCCAGGAAGCCTCAGGTCACCAGGATCTGTGCAAAGCCACCTGGAGGTCTGTGCTCCCTCTGTCCAGGGGGCCTGGGCTGGCTGTGTTCCGGGGCCCTTCCTCCACCCATCATCCCTGTGACTGTGTGCCTGGGACATTGAGGGCCTCCCCAGGGTGGCCCCGATATCTGGCTCCCTACTGGAGAGGCATCTGGGAGAAGAGAATCAGCCGGCACATGGCGGGCCCCACTACCAGACATGAGAATGTGGCCGAGCTGGACCTTCCAGCTCTGCTGACCCTCCAGTGGAAAGTCACTGCACGAGCGAGCACCGGGTCGGCCAGGAGACCCCAGCTAGCCGCCCAGCTCCAGCAACAGAAATGATGTTGTGCCAACCATTTCGGCATTTGGGTGACCCAGCCAGAGGATCCGATAGATTCATGTGATAGCTGCATGTGATATACACACACACCCCAAAACCAACAAAAGTCAGAATCCCCCCATTGTTGTCAAAAAGCAGCTACATGATTCCATACGTGACGCTGTGGTCCCCTATAGGATCCATGGAAGGCGGTATAAACCACGACTGCAGAGGTCCCGGAGGTATGGAGATGTGCCTGATGGGTTCCAACAAGGAGCACAGAGGGTCAGGAAGCATCCTACGGAGGGGGGGGGCCTCCTAGGAAAGGATACCAGGTCCCTGTGAAGGCTATGGATGGTGAAATCTGTCCTCCTCCCTTTCAGCTTCTAGTTTTCTGCCTAAATGCCATTTTCCTCAATCATAATAGCAAAAATTTATTTTATGTTTTTAAATTTCTTTTTATTGGAGTCCAATTTGTATGAATTCTTTCTTCAGCAAGGGTGTCATTCAGGAGAGAAGGAGAGTGACAGATTGTCCCAGACAGGCAAAATATAAAGGAGTTCAGGACCACTTAACCAGTCCAGTAAGGAATTTTAAGAGGGACTGTTCCAGTGGGCGAAAAAAAGAGACCAAAAGCAACAAAGACTAGAAAAGACAAGAGAACGTCACTGGAAACACCAACTCTACCGGTAACACAAAGGCAATAAGTTCATATCTTTCAATAATCACTGTGAATTCTGATAGACTAAATGATCCAATCAAAAGATATAGGGTATCAGAGTAGCTTAAAAAACAGGATCCGGGATACCTGGGTGGCTCAGGGGTTGAGCCTCTGCCTTTGACTCAGGGTGTGATCCTGGAGTCTGGGATCCAGTCCCATATTGGGCTCCTGGTGGGGAGCCTGATTCTCTCTCTGCCTAATTTTCTGCCTCTCTATCTCTCTCTCTCATAAATAAAATCATTATTAAAAAAAAACAAGATCCATCTGTATGCTGCCTACAAGATGCTCACGTTAGACCTTTAGACACCGGGAAATTGAAAGTCAGGGGATGGAAAACCATCTATAAATGTAATGGATATCAAACGAAAGCTGGAGGACCCATACTTATATCAGACTAACTAGATTTGAAACAAAACCCTGGGGGACACCTGTTGGCTCAGTGGTTGAGCATCTGCCTTCGGCTCAGGGGGTGATCCTGGGATCCCAGGATCGAGTCCCACATCGGCCTCCCTTTGGGGAGCCTGCCTCTCCTTCTGCATATATTTCTGCCTCTGCTTCTCTGTGTATCTCTCATGAATAATAAATAAAATATTTACATTTCAAAAAAGAAAGAACAAATACTTTAAGAAGCGATGAAGAAGGGCATTATTTCATAATTAAAAAGACTCTCTATCAAGATCAAACAACTAAATATTTATGCTGCCAACATGGGAGTAACTAAATATACAAACCAATTAACAACAAACGTACAGAAACTCACTGATAATAATACAATGACAGGGGATTTTAACACCCACTTATGGCAATGAACCAATCATCTATGCAGAAAATCTACAGGGGAACAATAACCTTGACACTCTGGACCAAAGGGACTCAACAGATATACTCTGAACATTTCTTCTAAAGCAGAATACACATTCCTTTCAAGTGCACATGGGACATTCACCAGAACAGATCATATCATGGCCCACAAATCAGCCCTCAACAGGTACAAAAGGTACAAGAAGACTGAAATCACACCATGTACATTTTTGGACCACGAGGCTATGAAACGCTAAGTCAAAAGTATGAAAAAATTTGGACAGACTAAAAATACATGGAGATTATGAACATCCTACTAGATAATGAATGCAGCAACCAGGAAATTAAATAGGAAATTTAAAACAAATGAAAATGAAAACATGTTTCTTCAAACCTCTAGGATGTAGCAAAGGCAGTCTTATGAGGGAAGTATATAACAATACAGGCCTACCTCAAAAACAAGATGTCTCCCATACACAACCTAACCCTACACCTAAAGAGGCTGGAAAAGGAATAGCAAACAAAGCCTAAAGCCTGCAGAAGAAGGGAAAAAATAAAGATGAGAGCAGAAATAAACAATACAGAAAAAACAAAACAGTAGAAGGGAATAACGAAACTAAGAGCTGGTTCTTCAAAATAATTAATAAAATGGATCAAGCCCTAGCCAGGCTTATCAACGAGAAAAGAGAAAACCTAAATAAATAAAATCACAAATGAGAGAAGAGAGATCACAATCAACACCAGAAAAATAAGACAATTATAAGGGAATACTATGAAAGATTATACGCTAACATACTGGGAGACCAGGAGGAAATGGACAAATCCACAGAAATGTGCAAACGAGCAAAACTGAAATAGGAAGAAATAGAAAATGTGAACAGACCCATAAGTAGCAAAGGAATTGAATCAGCAAGGCACCTGGGTGCCTCAGTGGTTGAGCATCTGCTTTGGCTCAGGTCATGAACCCGGGGTCCTGAGGGATCAAGTCCCACATCAGGCTCCCCGCATGGAGCCTCATTTAACCTCTGCCTATACTTCTGCCTCTGTGTGTCTCTCATGAATACATAAATAAAAACTTAAAAAAAGATAAAAAGATGTGAAAGGACCCAAATAAAATCACAAATGAGAAAAGAGAAATAACAACCAACACTAGAGAAATACAAACGACTATAAGAGAACATTATGAAAAATTATATGCCAGCAACCAAGAACCTGGAAGAAATAGATCAATTCCTGGAAATATATAACATAGCAAAAATGATGAAGAAATAAGAAACTTGAACAGACAGATAACCAGCAACAAAATTGAATCAGCAATCAAGGATCTCCCAACAGGAGACGCTTAGATCAATAGAACAGAATGGAAATCCGAAACAAGATACAAACCTGTAACTCTATGATCCATTAATCGACAACAAGGCAGGAAGGAATATCCAATGGCACAAAGACAGTCTCTTCAACAAACCCTAACCCTGACCCCAGGATAAGAACAAATGGTGTTGGGAAAACCAGGAAGCCACATGCAGAAGAATGAAACTCGACCACTTTCTTACACCATATATATAAAAAATGAATTCAAAATGGATGAAAGACTAAATGTGAGACCTGAAACCAATCAAAGAAGAAAAGATAGGCAGCAACGTCTTTGACATTGGCCATTGGATCTTCTTTCTAGATATGCCTCTGAGTTGAGGGAAACAAAAGCAAAAATACTATTGGGACTTCATCAAATTGAAAAAGCTTCCACAAAGTGAAGGAAACAACCAAACCTAAAAGGCAACATACAAAATGAGAGGAGATATTTGTAAACAACACATCCAATAAAGATTTAGTATCCAAAATACATAGAGCAAATATAAATCTCAGCATTCTAAACACAAATTATCCAACTGCAGATGGGCAGAAGACATGAATGGACTTTGTGTCTGTCAAGACATCCAGATGGCCACCAGACACACGGACAGACACTCAGCATCACCCATCAGCAGGGAAATGCAAACCAAAACCACAATGAGATGTCACCTGACAGCCATCATAATGGCTAAAATTAACAACACAAGAAACAACAGGTGTTGGTGAGGCTATGGATAAGAGGGAGCCCCCTTACACTCCTGCTGGTCATGCGAAAATGTGCAGCCACTGTGGTAAACAGTGTGGAGGGTCCTCAAAAATTTAAAAATAGGGGATTCCTTGTGGCGCAGTGGTTTGGTGCCTGCCTTTGGCCCAGGGCGTGATCTTGGAAAACCGGGATCGAATCCCACATTGGGATCCCGGTACATTGGGCCTGCTTCTCCCTCTGCCTGTGTCTCAGCCTCTCTGTGTGACTATCATAAAAATAATTTGAAAAAAGAAGTTAAAAATAGAGCTACCCTCTGATTCAAAAATTAAACAGCTA
Organism: Canis lupus baileyi; assembly: GCF_048164855.1. Lineage (NCBI taxonomy): Eukaryota > Metazoa > Chordata > Mammalia > Carnivora > Canidae > Canis > Canis lupus. The sequence continues at coordinate 52,901,910 of NC_132860.1, forward strand.
GGTATTTACCCTGAGGATACAAAAGTAGTTTAGTAGATTCAAAGAGGGACACGCAGCCCAGTGTTGGTAGCAGCGTTATCAACAACAGCCAATCTGTGGATACAGCCCAAATGTCCATCGACAGATGAATGGGCAGAGACGATGTGGTAAATATACACACTGCGACATCACTGGGTCATCAGAAGGGATGAAATGAAGCCATTTACAATGACGTGGGAGAATTGTAAAGACTTATGCTAAATGAACTCAGTCAGTCAGAGAAAGACAGATACCACATACCATACAATTGCATTCACATGTGAATTTTAAGAAACCAAACAAACTGGCAAAGGGGCGGAGGGGGGGGATGAGAGAAGCAAACCAAGATACACACTCTTAACCACAGAGAATAAACTAATCAATACCAGAGGAAGGTGGGCGGGAAGGGGAATCAGGGGTTTGGGATAGTGGAAGTCACCTCTGACCACTACCAGGCGTTATATCCAAGGGTTGAATCACTATGTGGTAAACCTGAAACTATATCATACTGTGTTTACAAACAGGAATTCAAGTAAAACTTTAAAATAATAATTGCTAGTATTGATGAAACATGAGCGCACTAGAGATAAAATCAGAAAGGCAACTGAAAATCCAAATAAAGAGCATTTAGAGCCACAAAACCCCTCCTTAGCTCAGCTCAGGAGAAGACTACCATGCCTATTCTCACCCAAGCAGAAGTCTGGATTTTGATTCTCTGGGGAGGCCACAGACTTGGTGGAGTCAGGCTACCTTTAACCCAAACATAAATAGAGTTCATAAAACTAAACTGCCCAAGATATTAGGAGTCCCAGGGCAGGCACATGCCAAGACCCATACTCTACCCATACACAGACATAAGCCTAACCCTACACTTCAGCCTAATGTTAACCTAAACCTTAAACAAGACCTATCACTAATCGAAAACCAAACACAAACCCAAGACCAAAACACATGCACCAAACCTTCCTGCCAAGCCTCACCCTAAATCCTAAACCTATTCTAAACCCTTAACCCCGACCCCTACCTTAAATCTAACCCTAACTCTAACCTCTAAACCTAAACTTAACTTAATGTACTCAAATCCTATTCCTAACCTTAATCTGTACCCTAACCCTAACCCTCTAATACTAATCCTATCTCATACCACAAACTGTACCCTAACCCGTACCCTAAAACCAACCCCTAACCCAATCCTTAACCCTATATCTTACCCTTTTCCAAAACTGTACACTGACCCTGACCTGACCCAAACCCCAAACCAAACACTAACACTACCCCTAGCCCTAACCCCTATCCTAATCCTAATCCCCACCCTAACCCTAAACCTAGCCCTAACTTTAACTCTAACCCTTAAGTCTAACCCCTAACCCTAACTCACACCCTAATCCCTAACCCTAACTGCAAACCTAAGCCCAACCCTAACTCTAACCATAACCCTAACCCCAACTCCGAACCTCCTGCCCTAATCCCTAAAGCCTAAACCCTAACCCTAACTCTAAATCCTGCCCCTACCCCTAACCCACATCCTAACTCCTAACCACTGACCCTTACTCTTATCCCTCACTCTAACCTCTAATCCATAACCATAAGCATAATCACTAACACCTAACATCTAACCTAAAGCTAACCACCAACTGCCTCCACTCCCCTGACCCTACCATTCATTCTACCCATTCACTTACCCTGTGGTTCTGAGAAGTCCCTTCTGATATGGACGTGGTCCCCAACGGCACCTCCAGAGTCCTCCAGGGGGTCCTGAGGAAGCCGGGCTCTGTGAGTGCGGACATGGCCCCACGGGTCCTGAGTCATAGTCAGCGGGTCCTGAGGACGCCGGGTCTCCTGTCACTGTGGAGTATGCTTCACATCCTCTGGAAGCCTCACAGCAGGTCCTCAGGAGGCCGGGGGCTCCTGTCAGCCTGGACATGACCCCACGCCCCCCAGAAAACTCACCATGGGTCCTGAGGAGGCTGTGGGCTCCTGTCAGCATAGACCCAGCCCCATATATCCCAAAGCCGAAGTGCAGATCCTGAGGAGGACGGGTGTCCTGTCACTGTTGATGTGGCCCCACATTTTCCTCAAGCCTCACCATAAGACCTGAGGAGACTGGGGGCTCCTGTCAGCATGGACCTGGCCCCAAATCTTCCCAAACCTTCACAGTGTATCCTGAGGAGGCTGGAGATTCCTGTCAGTGTGCTTGAGGCACCCACATCTTTCTTAAGCCTCACCAGAGGCCTTGACAAGGCTGGGGTCTTCTGTCCGCATGAACGCGTCCCCATAATTCCCGAAGACTACACCAGGGGTCCTGAGGAAGTCAGCGTCCTGTTGTGTGGATGTGACCACACGTACACCCAAATTGTCACCGAGGGTTCTGAGGAGGCCGCGGCTCCTGTCACCCTGAATGCGGCCCCCAGCTTCCAGAAGCCTCAACTTATATCCTGATGGGCCTGGGAGTTCCTACCAAAGTGGACGCGGTGCCACATTTTCCTGAAGCCTCCCCACGGGTCCTGAGGTGGCCCAGGGGCTCCTGTCAGCGTGGACGCGGTGCCACATCTTCCTGATGCCTCCCCGCAGATCCTGAGGCGGCCTAGGGGCTCCTGTCAGCATGGATGTGGGCCCACAATATTCTGAATCATCCCCGTGGGTCCTGAGGCAGCCCAGGGTCTCCTATCAGGGTGTATGCGGGCCCACATCTTCCTGAAGCCTCACCGCATGTCCTGAGGAGACTGGGGCTCCTGTCAGCGTGAACACAGCCCAATGTCCCCCTTTAGACTCCCTGCGCATCCTGAGGAGGCTGTGGCTCATCAGGGTGGACGCGTCCCCATGTCCTCCTCAGGCCTTCCCAGCACAGGCTGGCTCCTGTTAGTGCAGGCAGAGGAGGCCTACTGCACATGCAGGCCCCCTGGGTGGGGTCTGGGCTCCGGCGCCCCCTTCGGGCCACTAGGCGCTGCAGGAGGCTGTGCAGGAGGCAGCTTGCTGGTGCAGGGCGCAGCACCTGCCTCCTTCCAGGCTCCAGCTGTGGCCTGTTAGCATCGGAAACGTCTCACTGAAACGGAGCCCAACACCCTGCTTCCCCAGAAATACTTAAGGACAAGGAATTGGAGCCCACAGACCACAAAATGAAATGTGGACCAGACTTTTACCATGTCCTGCAAAACTCATTCAACCCTCTTCCACTGTGGGCGGGACCACGGGCTGGTGCAGCCGCCATGGAAACACTGTGGAGGCTCCTCAGGAAGTTACAAATAGAGCCGCCCTGCGACCAGCAGGTGCAGGGCCTGGAGCTGACTCCAAAGATATAGATGCAGTGAGACTCGGGACACCAGCACCCAAATGTCCACAACGGCCAGATCCACAGTAGCCACACTGTGGGAGGAGTCTCGGTGCCCTCAGGCAGTTGATGGATAAAGAGGATGGGAGATAGATGATGGTCATAGAGAGAGGAATGGTACTCAGCTATCAAAGAGAAGGAAATATTGCCATTTGCAATGACGTGGATAGAACTAGAGAAATCATGTTAAGTGAAATAAGTCAGTCGGGAATGAGAATGACCGTGTGGTGTCATTCATAGGTGGAATTAAAGAAGCAAAGCAGATGAACATCTGTGAAGGGAAGGAAAAACAAATAAGATGAAAACAGATGCAGGAAATACCAACTCTTAATTATAGGGAACAAACTGAGGGTCGCTGGAGGGTAGGGGATGGGCGAGGGGATAACAGGGAACTGGCATGTAGAAGGGCACGTGATGTCACATGCACTGCTGTTATCTCCAACTGGTGAATCCCTGAATTCTTCCTCTGAAAGTATAATACACTATACGTTAATTATTGGGTTTAAATTAAATTAAGTTAAAAAAACAGCGGTATCAGAGCACAATTCCTTCTGGACTCTCTGTTCTGCTCCTTCAGCTTATGCCGGGACCACCCCCCGTGGGTCTGGTTTGTTTAAGTAGGCTCCACACCTCGTCCATGGCCCAGCCCAGGGCTAGAACTCACGACCCCGAGATCAGGACGGGAGGTGAGGTCAGGTGTCGAATGCTTAACCAACAGAGCCAGCCAGGGGTCCCAGAACAACACTGCTATATCCTGTGTCTCTGTGACATCGTTTGAAATAGGAAAGTGCTGTGTCCCACTCTGTCCTGCTTCTCCAATACTGATTTGCTGTCCAGGGTCATTTGTGGGGGCGGATAGATGTTATGGGTTTTTTTTCCTATTTCTAAGACCTGCCACCATGATTTTGATACGAATGACATTGAAACTGAGGGTCGCTTCAGGAACTGCGGACATTTTCACAAGATGAGGCTCCCACCCCACGAGCCCAGGACGGCCTCCCAGTGACTGGTATGGCTCACTGCACAAGTCTTGTGCTCCTTTGGTTCAGTCTCATTATTTATTCTCTGTGATGCTCCTGAGAAGGGAGTCACGTCCTTCATTTCCTTCCCGAGTGCTCATTGTCGGGACACAGCAAGGCTACTCTGCTCTGTAGGGTCAGTTTGTGTCCCGTGACTTTACTGAACTCACTCCTTAGTTCTAACAGGTTTTGGTGGAGGCTCTCAGGTTTCCTGTTTGTAGTACCACGTCTTCAGCATATAGGGACAGTGTGAGTTCCCCTTCCAGTTGTGGAACCTTTACTGTTTACATCTTAATGTCCTAGAAAGCCCCACAATAGAATCAAAACTGAGTTCAGGACAAGGGCAGGAAGACCTTATTAGAATGAGAACAGAGCTCAATGCCCTAGAAGGCCCCATATCAAAATGTAAACAGAACTTGAGGAATTGCTCCAGCCCTCCTGGAGGTCCCTGAGACGAGCCCTTAAAACTAAGCTAAAACCCACGTCGGGGTCCAAGTCCCTGCTCCGCTATGTCGGGTGTACTTGGACACAAGCTCGAGCTTGTAAATAAACCCTCGTGTGCTTGCATTGGTGTCGGCTTCTCGGTGGTTTCTCGGATTCGCAATCTTGGGCACAACAGTCTGAGATAAAAAAACAAAACCAAAAGAAGCTCGGACGCAGGCAGAGTAAAAGCAGGGTTCTGAGAGAAGCAGCAGAGACCCGGGGGGTTGGCGGCTCTTCTGTCGAGGCCCCTGCAGATGGGGGGATGGGATGCTCAGCCCCAGCGCCAGAGGACCCAGCGTCCCCACCCAAATCCCGCCCATCAGCAGGGAGACTCAGGGAGCAGCACAGCGCCGCCCACTGGAGGCCAGAGGCGCTGACGCCCACCCTGCCTCTGACCCCGCAGGTGCATCTACCACGCAGATGTGCACCTGAGAATCAGCACCAAGACCCATCCCGAGACCATGCACAGACCATTCGCTGCCACCAAGCTGTCGGACCCCAGAGGCTGCAGAGGTTCAGCTCTGCCTGGAAAGTTGGGTCTGTCTTCCTTTGTACTTTGTGCTTTATTTTCATGTATTTTCTTTGATTCTATTTTATAAATTGCCTTATTTTAATTTTTATGTATGTACCTTATATATTTCTTATATTTACTTTCATGGTACTTTAATTGTTTTTCTTACTTTGGGATTTAGAATCTTTAACAAGCAGGCCAATATAATCTGGTGGGTTTTTTTTTGGGGGGGGGGGCAGTTGCTATAGTTTTTCTTGTTTTTTCTTTTTCTTCCTTCTTTCTTTTCTGGAAAAAATAATGAGATGGAGAAATTCACCTCCATAAAATAACATGAGGTTGTACTCACAGCCAGGAAGTTCATCAATACCCATATATGATGTCTAACTACAGTTTAAAACAATGATTATAAAGATAGCAGCTGGGCTGGAAAAAGAGCACAGAACAAAACTAGAGAATCCCTTACTGTAGAAATAAAAGAACTAAAATCGAGTCAGGCCAATGTTAAAAATGCTATAACTGAGATGCAGTCCCAAGTGGAAGCCTTCAAGACAAGAAAGGTTATGGACCACAGAGACAGATGTAGGGATGTCAGCCACTTATAAATCAATAACATTCATATCATAGGAGACTCAAAAGATGAAGAGAGAGAAAAGGTGGGCCTTGCTCAGACATTAGAAACGACAAATACTCACCATTTGCTTCAAAGTGGATGGAACTGGAAGGTATTATGCTGAGTGAAGTAAGTCAATCGGAGAAGAACAAACATTGCATGTTCTCATTCACTTGGGGAATATAAATAAGAGTGAAAGGGAATATAAGGGAACGGAGAAGAAATGTGTGGGAAATATCAGAAATAGAGACAGAACATAAAGACTCCTAACTCTGGGAAATGAACTAGGGGTGTTGGAAGGGGAGGAGGGCGGGGGTGGGGTGAATCCATGACGGGTACTGACGGGCTGAGCACTGGGTGTTATTCTGTATGTGGGCAAATTGAACACCAATAAAAAGTAAATTTATTATTAAAAAAAAAAGAAAGAAAAAGTGGCATCTGTGTGGCTCAGTCAGTTAAGCTTCTGCCTTAGGCTCAGATCATGATCCAGGTCCCAAGGCAGGCTCCCTGTTCAGCAGTGAACCTGATTCTCCCTCTCCATCTGCCTCTCTCGCTCATGGTTTATCTCTCCTCTCTCTTTCAAATAAATAAATGACATCTTTTAAAAGAAACAAACAAACTCAGAAGGAAGAGAAATCTCCCATGTAGAAGATTTTCAAAGAAGTTGTGCAGACATTCCACCCTCAAGTTGATTAGCATAGCCTCCCAATCTTATGTATGGAATACACATAGTAACTTCCTTCTACAAAATATAATATGAAAATATTTATATAAAAATAATATAATAATACTAATAATACTAATAGGAATCACTTTACTACGGAGAAAGCTGACAATCACTACCTCAGCAAGATGATCAGATCGATACCAAGACTGATAAATCATGTTGATAATATCTATCCTTTATATGATATACTAAAAATGGCATTATATATCTGTATATAATCCACAAAAAGATTTCAATCATGAGATAAACAACAGACATTTCCCAACTGAGGTAAATTTTACAAAATACTCTACTTCTCAAAGTGTTCCAGTTCAACGACAACAAGGAAAGGCTGAAAGACTTCACAATCCAGAGGAGCCTAAGAAAACATGAGTACAAATGGAATGTGATATGAGGGATGGTAACTTAGCAAAAACTAAGGAAATCTGAATAAAGTATGGTCTTTGGTTAATGCGAATATTTTAATATTGATTCAAGGATAATATTTGTACCTTCCTAATATACCACCACCATCATATCCCTACCCCACAACATCCACCCCCACACCATCAGCCCCCAGCAAGGACCCAGTGCAGTTGCCTCCTGTGGGACATGCTCAGCCTCCCCGGGGTTCTCTGGATACCCTGCTCCCATCAGAAGCCCGATTGTCCCATAGAGAACCCAGAGATTGCAGGGAGGAGAGAAGGCAGCGATCCCCGAAAGGCTGGGTGTAGGTGAGTGGTGCAGAGGACACATTGGGCCCTGTCTCCGCCCACTGTCCCTCCTGGAGGGCGGCACACCCTGCATAGGACACCAGGCCCTAACCCAGAGTGACCTGGGCTGACCTGGCTCTGCACTCTGTGGGGGCTAGGTTGATTTGAGCTCCTCCCAGGCCCAACACAAAGACTAATGGGATCCAGGCCCCCAAGGTCCTGGCCAGCCCTGGATTCTGGCCCCAAGCTGAGTGAGCCCTCTCACAGCTGGATGTGGCCTCCTGGGCCCTGGGCATGCCCCACAGATCCAGGTTGCTAACCTAGGGCAGGCCTGGGGATCCCGGGACACCCCAGGGTGGGGAGAGGATGGATAGGCCAGTTGGCCCCACCCGACCCCACACCAGGAGGCTGGCTCTTCCAGGTATTGGGGCCCCAGAGGGCCCAAGGCAGGGGTTCAGCTGCCCTGCGGGGGCCCAGTGCAGGAGCCCATAAGTTGCAGGTCCAGGTCATCTCTGCTGTCTTTAGAACAGTCACTCAGGATGAAATCTCAGGACACACGCCCCCACCCGGAGTCCACACATGCTCCCACGATGTGGACTCTAGTACCCGCCCCCCCCACCGTGTGATTCTTGCCCTCCCCTAAAGGACAGAAAGGTCTCCCTCCCCAGGGGAAGGAGCGTATTAGGCTCTGAGCCCCTTTGCTGTAGAAAGTTAATAAAGTGTTGTGTGAAAATGCACAGCCAGCCCGTTTCTGTGTCTCCCAGAACTCTATGCATGGAGTGTGGAGAGACACCCAGAGAGGAGGATGGGGCACCATCCAGGCCCCAAACAGCCCCTGCGGGGGCGCCGCCAGGTACACAGAGCTGACATCCACCCGTGCCTTCCAGGGGCAGCCAGATGCCAGGGTCAGGACCCCACAGACTTTACTTGGACTCAGGCTGTGTCCCCTGGACCAGGAGGGGCTGGGACAGAGTGACAGCCAGGGAGCTTCAGGTCACCAGGGTCTGTGCACAGCGACCTGGGAGGTCTGTACTCCCTCTGTCCTGAGGGCCCAGGATGGCCGAGTTCCGGGGCACTTCCTCCCCTCCCCGCATCCCCGTGCCTGTGTGCCTGGGGCACAGAGGGCCTGCGGGGCGTTCAGCGTGGCCCTGGAAGAGATGTCAGGACCCACGCCCTGGTGTTGTGCTCAAGATTGTAAATCAGGGACACCACCAAGGAGCCCACACCGATGGAAACTCCCGACGGTTTCTTTACAAGCTGGAGCTTGGGTGTAATTGCACCCAACACAGCGGAGCAGGGACGTGGATCCTGAGACTAAGAGGCATAGCAGCTTTATAGAGGCCAGTGGCCCATGGGATATGCAGAAAGTTGCACAGTCATGCCGGTCCACACGCAGGTGGCCAACTGAATTACACCTTACCCTATAGTATCCACTTGAGCTGGCCTATAACTTTGGTCAGAATCGTCGCACAGCTTTGGGGGGCACAAAACAGGGTTACATTGTTATGAGCCGATTTCCGAATAGGGTGTGCCCAGCGGCCTGACTAGGGTGGGGCAGTGCCTTAAGCAATAAGCAGCTCCTGTGGAGGTCATAGGGGAGGTGGCGGGTGTAGCACAAAATGGAATCAGTCCTGCTCTGCTTGTCCAGGGGTAGGGGATTTTTGTTAACTTTCCTGGGTCCCACACTTATAGCTCACGAACCTGGGTCACCCTCACCAGGTGGACTCAGCCTGCACACCTTGTGGTTCTGGATCTCTCATACCAGTGTGTGGAGGGCACCGTCCTCGCCCTAGTGAGTAGGGGCTGGGTGAGCATGGGACTCGCCAGAAGGCCAGGCAGCACAGGGGACCGAGAACCCCAGCCCTGACCCCTACTCGAATCCCACACACAGGCAGCAACAGGGTTCCCCATCATGGGTAGCCAGCTCCTCAGGATCTCCCCCCAGGGTGGTGCTGAGGTCTGACTCACTGCTGGAGAGGCATCTGGGAGAAGAGAAACAGCTGGCGCTCAGCGGGACCCCCTGCCGGACATGGGAATTTGGCCGAGACGGAACTTCCAGCTCAGCTGACCCTCCAGCAGAAAGTCACTGCAGGAGCGAGCCCCGAGTCACCAAGGAGAGCCCAGCTATCTGCCCAGCACCAGCACCAGAAATGATGTTGTGCCAACCATTTCGGCATTTGGGTGACCCAGCCAGAGGATCAGATAGCTGCACATGATATCTGCATGTGATAGACACACACACAACCCAAAACCAACAAAAGTCGGAATCCCCCCAATGTTGTCAAACAGCAGCCGGATGGTTACATATACCACGCTGTGGTCCCCAATAGGATACATGGTAGACGTTATAAACCATGACTGCAGAGGTACTGGAGGCACGGAGATGTGCCTGCTGGGTTTCAAAAAGGAGCACAGAGAGGTTGGAAGCATCCTACAGAGGGGGTGCCCCTCCTAGGAAAGGACACCATATCCCTGTGAAGGCTACAGATGGTGAAATCTGTCCTCCTCTCTTTCAGCTTCTGGTTTTCCTCCTCTTTTGTTCTTCCTAATTCTAGTTTAGCCTCCACCCTGCATCCAAGACAATGACCAAAGAGGCTTCATTATGACATCGCGTCCTAAAAGGAGGCTGAGCTCTGGCTACCGGGTTCAGAAATAGTCATTGCCTAGGTGTATGCTGATCCCCCGAACTTGTGGCTTTGTGGCTCTTCTCTCCCTACAGAATGAGGGGAACCACAGGTCTTACAATGAAAGACGCCCACTTCCCATCGGGCGGGACTATCCCTTGTGGAGGACGTCATCTGGGCCAAGTAGTACAAGCGGGGTGATCAAGAATAGTTCGCAGGTGAGACATAAGCAAACACTTACCTTTGATGTCATGATTTATTTGTTCATCCATTTATTATTTGTTAAATAATTTCGTTTCATGTCCTCTCTATACCCAACATGGAGTTCAAACTCACAACCCTGAGATCAAGATCCCCCAACCAGGCCAGCCATGCACCCCAGTGCCATGTTTCATAACTCTTTGCTTCCTTGCCTATCTCTGCATTGAACTGGAACATTGAGTCCTTGACGGGAAGCTTTAGTTACCTCCGAATCCTAGAACGTTCTCACTGTATCCCAATCCTAGATTGACATTTACCATTGAATAGCACTTTAAATAAATAGTCAGTAAAATAACTACTACAGTAAAGGAAATTACCAACTTTTCACGTGTGTGGGCCCTGCTCCCTGGGCTCCCAGGGAAGCTATGGTTTCTTTCACATTGATCAGGTCCAAATGACTCCACCACACCTCAAAGCGTGGGCTCAGTTTCTGCCCTGACACATGCAAGACCCCTGCTTCAATTAACATGTATCAATCAATCAAAGAGAGTCTGACCGGATCTGTGTGGTTCGTAAGAACATGGGACTCTTGTTCTTGGGGTAGCAAGTTCAAGCCCCATGTTGGCTGTAGAGATTACAGAAAAATAAAATCTTAAAAAAAATCAATCAGTTGATCTTGAGGAGATACAGCCCTGGATCCCACAAGGGCAGAGAGCCAACTGACGGGTCTACGCACAATATTATAAGCAGCAGTGCACAAAATCTGAACTTTTAGAAGTCTCCTAGAGTGGGGGACACACCAGCCTTAAGGTGTTCAGGTGGAGAAGTGGGGGGCAATCCCTGGAGCGACAGGGTGGGCTCAGGATCCCAGGGGTCCCAAGGACAGTGGCGCCAACTGTTCCCAGGCACAGGAGTAGGAACCTGGCTGAAAGCAGCAGGACTCGGGCCAGCTGTCTGCCCTGTGTGGCCATAAGCTGCAAACTCCTGTGCTGTCACGGGGCCCAGTTCCTGGGACAGGCCAGCAAAGGCCAGGAGTGCGAGGAAACCCTCCTGGGCAGGAAGAGCACAGGGCTTCACCAGGGCAGCCCCTAAAATTTGGAGTTTTAAAATTTAGTCACTTGTCTGTGTGGAGGCTGAGAAAATTGAGGCCATTCCACTTTAAGTTCACTGTTAGCACAAGAACTGCCATCCCAGGACCCTGTGAATAAGAGCTAAAATTTACATTACTTCAGTTACAGGAAAAAAAGAAAAAAACAGCTTACAGCTTAAGGTCCCAGAAAGCCCCATATTAGAATGAGAACAGAGCTCAAAGCCCTTGAAGGCCTCATGTCAAAATGTAAACAGAACTTGAGGAATTGCTCCAGCCCTTCTGGAGGTCCCTGAGACCAGCCCTTAAACCTAAGCTAAAACCCACCTTGGGGTCCAAGTCCCTGCTCCGCTGTGTGGGGTATACTTGGACCCAAGCTCGAGTTTGTAAATCAACCCTCGTGTGTTTGCATCGGTGTCGGCTCCTTAGTTGTTTCTCCGATTCGCAATCTTGGGCACAACAACCCCAAGTCCCCTCCCCACCTGGGCTGATCCCCTGTTCCCTCCAACCCAGGCTGACCTTCAGTCACCTCCTGCCCACAGCAGCTCGGCACAGGCCCTCAGAGAGGTCCCACGGCCACGGTGGGCACTCTGGCCATCCCCGGCCTCCCAGGAGAAGAAAGGTTTCGGTAGGACACACTCCCATGGTGGCCCAGGGCTCCCTGCCCAGGATGGCAGCTGGTGACAGGCCATGGTCTGTGTCCCTGATGCCGGCTCCTCCTCCCCGGTTTTCCTGCAGGAAATGAAGGAGGAGGCCTCGTCTCCTACAGGGACATCACGCAGATAGACCTGGACATCAACAGGACGTCGGCAGCCAAATCATGTTTTGGGACTAATAGGGGGTGGGGTGAGGCTGCTGAGTCAGGGGGCTTCAGGGCCCCGGGGGAGGCCCAGGGGCTTCTGGGTAGGGAACACAGGGCTTAAGAGGCCGGGGGAAGCAACAGCAGCCAGCAACACACCACTGTATGGTAGGGTGCCGGGGAAGACCCCTGTGCCCCAACTCCCAGGGCTTCGGGGATGAGGAGGTCACTACATTGGTGCCTCTAGGGGTTTCCATGGGAGCTGAACTCCGAAGGGGCTAGAGACGGCCCCTTGAAAAGCAGGGGACTGCAGTGGGGCCCGTGGAGGGCAGTAACCAGACCTGGGGACAGGCGTCATGGCCATGGCTGCAACAGGACACACATCGATCCGATGAGGGTCAGACAGGTCAGGGTGATACCCACACTCGGTGTTTTATATATATCTAAATTCTATGCATTTAATTTGAGACAATTTGCAATTTGTAAACATACATAGTATGATGACCCCCAGAGAATGCCCCCGGTCCAGCCAGCCCCCTGCACTGACCACACGGGGCCCCAGGGGCAGGTGTCACAGCAAACCCCAGACTGGGGTCGCCTTTATCTGTAGACGTATCCGTGTGCATCCGAGAGAATGTGGATGCCCTGTATCGGCAGGCCCCCCACGCCATCCCCCTTATTCCCCACCCCCACACCATCCCCCTTCATCATCATCCCCAATGGCATCCTACCTATACCACCCCCCTCACACCCACACAGCCCCACACAATCCCCACCCACACTATACCACCCACCATCCCCCCTACACCATCCCCCACACTCCACCACCATCATGCCCCTGCCCCCACAACATCCACCCCCACACCATCTGCCCCCAGCAAGGACCCAGTGCAGCTGCCCCCTGTGGGACATACTCAGCCTCACCAGGGTTCTCTGGATACCCTGCTCCCATGAGAAGACCGGGTTTCCCATAGAGTACCCAGGGGTTGCAGGAAGGAGGGAAGGCAGGGAGCCCCCGACAGGGTGGGTGCAGGTGAGTGGTGCAGAAGACCCACTGTGCCCTGCCTCAACCCACTGTCCCTCTTGGAGAGCGGCACACCCTGCATAGGACACCAGCCCCTAACCCAGAGGGACATGGGCTGGCTTGGCCCCGGGCTCTGTGGGGACTGGGGGGATTTGAGTCCCCCCAGGCCCAACAGAAAGACTAACAGGATCCAGCCCCCATGGCCCTGGCCAGCCCTGGATTCCGGCCCCAGGCTGAGAGAGCCCTCCCACAGCTGGATGTAGCCCTCCTGGGCATGCCCAACACGTGCCTAGGTCGCTGACCTAGGGCAGGCCTGGGGATCCCGGGACACCCCAGGTAGGGGAGTGGAGGGGTAGGCTGGTGGGTCCCACCCACACCAACACAAGGAGAGAGGCTCCACCAGTTTCTGGGGCCCCAGGGGGCCCAAGTCCGGGGTCCAGCTTCCCTGCGGGGACCCAGCACAGGAGTCCATGAGCTGCAGATCCAGGTCAGCTCTGCTGTCATCAGAACTGTCTCTCATGCTGAAACCTCAGGACACGTCCCCACCCTGAGTCCAAACATGCTCCCAGGTGGGGGACTCCAGCACCAGCCCATGCCCCACATGTGATTCTTGCCCTCCCCTAAAGGACAGAAAGGTCTCCTTCCCCAGGGGAAGGCGCGCACCCTTGGCTCTGAGCCCGTTTGCTGTAGAAAGTCAATAAAGTGTTGTGGTGTGAAAATGCACAGCGAGCCCATTTCTGTGTCTCGCAGAACTCTGTGTAGAGGGTGTGGAGAGACCCCGAGAGAGGAGGAGGGGGTACATCCATGCCCCAAACAGCCCCTGCAGAGGCGCTGCCAGGCACACCCAGCTGACATCCACATGTGCATTCCAGGGCGGACAGATGCCAGGGTCAGGCCCCACAGACTTTACTGGGACTCAGCCTGTGCCCCGCAGTCCAGGCGTGGCTGGAACAGAGTGACAGCCAGGGAGCCTCAGGTCACCAGGGTCTGTGGAAAGCAACCTGGGAGGTCTGTGCTCCCTCTGACCAGGGAGCCAGGGCTGGCCGGGTTCCGGGGCACTTCCTCCACTCCCTGCATCCCTGTGCCTGTGTTTCTGGGGCACAGAGGGCCTGCGGGGTGGTAGCTTGTGTTGTGCCCAAGGTTGCGAATCTGAGAAACCACCAAGGAGCCCACACCGATGCAAACTCCCAAGGGTTTCTTTACAAGCTGGAGCTTGGGTTCAAGTGCACCCGACACAGAGGAATAGGGACTTGGACCCCAAGACTAAGAGGCGTAGCAGCTTTATAGGAGCCAATGGCCCATTGGAATGTTGAAAGATGCGTAGTCATGTCGGTCTACACGCAGGTGGCCGATTGGATTACACTTTACCCTATAGTATCGACTTGAACTAGCCTATTACTTTGGTCAGAATTGGCACGCAGTTTTGTGGGGCACAAAACAGGGTTACATTGTTATGAGCCGATTTCGGATTAGGGAGTGCCCAGCGGCTTGAGTCGGGTGGGGCAGCACCTTAAGCCAAAAGCAAGTCATGTGGGGTCATAGAGGAGATGGCAGGTTGAGCACAAAATGGAATCAGTCCTGCTCTGCTTGTTCAGGGGTAAGGGATTTTTGTTAATTTCCTGCATCCCACACTTCAGCTCACGCACGTGGGCCACGCTCACAAGGTGTACTCAGCGTGCACACCTTGTGGTGCTAGATCTCTCACACAAGGGTGCGGAGGGCACCCTCCTCGCCCTAGTGAGTAGGGACTGGGTGAGCATGGGGCTCGGCCTGAAGGCCAGGCAGCACAGGGGACCGAGGAACCCCAGCCCCATCCCCACCCAGACTCCCAAATACAGGCAGCACCAGGGCTCCCCCCCATGGGCAGCTGACTCCTCAGGAGCTCCCACCAGGGCGGCCCTGAGGTCTGGCTCCCTGCTAGAGAGGCATTGGGAGAAGATAAGCAGCCAGCGCATGGCAGGACCCACTGCCCCACATGGGAATATGGCCAAGGCGGACCTTCCAGCTCAGCTGACCCTCCAGCAGAAAGTCACTGCAAGAGCGAGCCCTGGGTCTGCCAGGAGAGCCTAGATAGCCACCCAGTGTCAGCACCAGAAATGATGTTGTGCCAACCATTTGGGCATTTGGGTGACCCAGCCAGAGGATCCGATAGCTGCACGTGATAGCTACATGTGATAGACACACACACAACCCAAAACCAACAAAAGTCGGAATCCCCCCAATGCTGTCTAACAGCAGCCAGATGGTTACATACATGACGCTGTTGTCCCCAATAGGATACATGGAAGACGCAATAAACCATGACTGCAGAGGTGCTAGAGGCACAGAGATGTGCCTGCTGGTTTCAAACAAGGAACACAGAGGGGCAGGAAGCATCCTACGGAGGAGAGGCCCCTCCGTGGAAAGGACATCATGTCCCTGTGAAGGCTAAGGATGGTGAAATCTGTCCTCCTCTCTTTTAGCTTCTGGTTTTCCTCCTAAATGCCATTTTCCTCAATCATAAGACCAAAAATTTATTTTATGTTTTTAAATTTCTTTTTCTTGGAGTCCAGTTTGTATGAATTCTTGCTTCATCAAGGGTGTCATTCAAGAGAGAAGGAGAAAGAAAGATTTTCCAGACAGGCAACATATAAAGGAGTTCATGACTACTTAACCAGTCCAGTAAGGAATTTTATTTTTTTTAATTTTTATTTATTTATGATAGTCAGAGAGAGAGAAAGAGGCAGAGACATAGGCAGAGGGAGAAGCAGGCTCCATGCACTGGGAGCCCAATGTGGGACTCGATCCCAGGTCTCCAGGATCGCGCCCTGGGCCAAAGGCAGGCATTAAACCGCTGCACCACCTAGGGTTCCCCAGTAAGGAATTTTAAAAGGCACTCCTCTAGTGGGGGAAAAAAAGAGACCAAAAGCAACAAAGACTAGAAAGGACCAGAGAACATCACCAGAAACACCAACTCTTCCGGTAACACAAAGGCACAAAGTTCATACGTTTGAATAATCACTCTGAATGCTGATAGACTAAATGTTCCAATCAAAAGATAGAGGGTATCAGAGTGGCTTAAAACACAGGATCCGGGATGCCTGAGTGTATCAAGGAGTTGAGCATCTCCCTTTGACTCAGGTTGTGATCCTGGAGTCTGGGATCAAGTCCCATATTGGGCTCCTGGTGGGGAATCTGCTTCTCTCTCTGCCTATATTTCTGCCTCTCTCTCTCTCTCTCTCACTATCGTAAATAATATTATTAAAAACCAACATCCATCTGTACGCTGCCTACAAGATGTTCACCTTAGACCTATAGACACCAGCAGATTGATAGGGGAGGGAAAATCATCTACCACACTAATGGATATCAAAAGAAAGCTAGAGGACCCATACTTATATCAGACAAACGAGATTTGAAACCAAACCCTGGGGGACACCTGGTGGCTCAGGTTGAGCATCTGCAGTCAGCTCAGGGTGTGATCCTGGGATCCCAGGATCGAGTCCCACATCGGCCTCCCTTTGGGGAGCCTGCCTCTCCCTCTGCCTATGTTTCTGCCTCTGCTTCTCTGTGTATCTCTCATGAATAAATAAATAAAATATTTAAATCTCAAAAAGAAAGAACAAATACTGTAAGAAGAGATGAAGAAGAACATTATTTCATAATTAAAAAGACTATCAAGATCAAACAACTAAATATTTATGCTGCCAACATGGGAGTACCTAAATATAGAAACCAATTAACAACAAACGTACAGGAACTCCCTGATAATAATACACTGACAGAGGATTTCAACACCCACTTATGGCCATGGACTGATCATCTATGCAGAAAATCAACAAGGGAACAATAGCCTTGACACACTGGACCACAGGGACTCAACAGATACAGTTAGAATATTAGATCCAAAAGCAGAATACACATTCCGTTCAATTGCATATGGGACATTATCCAGAACAGATCATATCAGGGTCCACAAATCAGCCCTCAACAGGTACAACAGGTACAAGAAAGTTGATATCACACCATGTACATTTTCGGACCACGGTGCTATGAAACTGGAAGTCGACAGTAAGAAAAAAATTGGACAGACCAAAAATATGTGGAGTTTATGAACATCCTACTAGAGAATGAATGGAGCAACCAGAAAATTAAAGAGGAAATTTAAAACAAATGAAAATGAAAACATGTTTCTCCAAACCTCTAGGATGTAGCAAAGGCAGTCCTATGAGGAATGTACATAGCAATACAGACCTACCTCAAGAAACAAGAAGTCTCCAATACACAACCTAAACCTACACCTGTAGGAGCTAAAAAAGGAATAGCAAACAAAGCCTAAGGCCTACAGAAGAAGGGAAAAAATTAAGATGAGAGCAGAAATAAAAAATACAGAAACAAAAAACAGTAGAATGGAATAACAAAACTAAGAGCTGATTCTTTAAAATAATTAATAAAATGGATCAAGCCCTAGCCAGCCTTACCAACGAGAAAAGAGAAAAGACCTAAATAAATAAAATTACAAATGAGAGAAGAGAGATCACAATCAACACCAGAAAAATTAGACAATTATAAGGGAATACTATGAAAGATTATACGCTAACAAACTGGGAGACCTGGAAGAAATAGACAAATCCCCAGAAATGTGCAAATGAGCAAAACTGAAATAGGAAGATATAGAAAATGTGAACAGACCCATAACTAGCAAAGGAATTAAATCACTAAGGCACCTGGGTGCCTCAGTGGTTGAGCATCTGCTTTGGCTCAGGTCATGATCCCGGGGTCCTGGGGGATCAAGTCCCACATCATGCTCCCCGCATGGAGCCTCATTTTCCCTCTGCCTATACCTCTGCCTCTCTGTGTCTCACATGAATACATAAATAAAATCTTTAAAAAAGAAAACAGATACAAAGATGTGAAAGGACCCAAATAAAATCACAAATGAAAAAAGAGGGATCCCTGGGTGGTGCAGCGGTTTGGCGCCTGCCTTTGGCCCGGGGCGCGGTCCTGGATACCCGGGATCGAATCCCACGTCAGGCTCCCGGTGCATGGAGCCTGCTTCTCCCTCTGCCTGTATCTCTGCCTCTCTCTCTCACTGTATTTATTTATTTATAAATAAATAAATGTTAAAAAAAAAGAAAAAAGAGAAATAACAACCAACACTAGAGAAACACAAACGATTATAAGAGAACATTATGAAAAATTATATGCCAGCAACCTAAAACCTGGAAGAAATAGATCAATTCTGGAAATATATAACATAGCAAAAATGATAAAGGAAGAAATTAGAAACTTGAACAGACAGATAACCAGCAATGAAATTGAATCAGCAATCAAGAATCTCCCAACAGGAGACGCTTAGATCAATAGAATAGAATGGAAAGCCAAAACAAGATACAAACCTGTAACTCTATGATCCATTAATCGACAACAAGGCAGGAAGGAATATCCAAAGGAACAAAGACAGTCTCTTCAACAAACCCTAACCCTGACCCCAGGATAAGAACAAATGGTGTTGGGAAAACCAGGAAGCCACATGCAGAAGAATGAAACTGGACCATTTTCTTACACCATATATATAAAAAATAAATTCAAAATGGATGAAAGATCTAAATGTGAGACCTGAAACCAATCAAAGAAGAAAAGATAGGCAGCAACGTCTTTGACATTGGCCACTGGATTTTCTTTCTAGATATGCCTCTGAGGTGAGGGAACAAAAGCAAAAATGCTATTGGGACTTCATCAAAATGAAAAGCTTCCGCAAAGTGAAGGAAACAACCAAAGCTAAAAGGCAACATACAAAATGAAAGGAGATATTGGTAAACAACACATCCACTAAAGAGTTAGTATGCAAAACACATAAAGGAAATATAAATCTCAAGATCCTAAAAACAAATTATGCAACTGGAGATGGGCAGAAAAATGAATGAACTTTGTCTCTGACAAGACAGCCAGATGGCCACCAGACACACGGAAGGACACAAAGCATCACCTATCATCAGGGAAATGCAAACCAAAAGCACAATGATATATCACCTGACAGCCGTCATAATGGCTAAAATTAACAACACAAGAAACAACAGGTGTTGGTGAGGCAATGGAGAAAGGGTAGCCCCCTTACACTCCTGGTGGGCATGCGAACAGATGTAGCCACTGTGGAAAACAGTGTGGAAGGTCCTCCAGAAGTTAAAAAAAGGGGATCCTTGGGTGTTGCAGTGGTTTGCTGCCTGTCTTTGGCCCAGGGCGCGATCCTGGAGACCTGGGATCGAATCCCACTTTGGGCTCCCGGTGCATGGAGCCTGCTTCTCCCTCTGCCTGTGTCTCTGCCTCTCTCTCTGTGACTATCATAAAAAAATTTTTTTAAAAAGAAGTTAAAAATAGGGATCCCTGGGTGGCGCAGCGGTTTGGCGCCTGCCTTTGGCCCAGGGCGCGATCCTGGAGACCCGGGATCGAATCCCACATCGGGCTCCCGGTGCATGGAGCCTGCTTCTCCCTCTGCCTGTGTCTCTGCCTCTCTCTCTCTCACTGTGTGCCTATCATAAAAAAAAAAAAAAAAAAAAAGAAGTTAAAAATAGAGCTACACTACGATTCCAAAATTGCACAGCTAGGTATTTACCCCAAGGATACAGAAGTTGTTTAGTAGATTCGAAGAGGGACACGCAGCCCAGTGTTGGTAGCAGCGTTATCAACAACAGCCAAACTGTGGATACAGCCCAGATGTCTTTTGACAGAAAAATGGGCAGAGACGATGTGGTAAATATACACACTGCGACATGACTCATTCATCAGAAGGGATAAAATGAAGCCATTTACAATGACATGGGAGAAGTGGAAAGGACTTATGCTAAATGAACTCAGTCAGAGAAAGACAGATAACAAATACCATACAATTGCATTCACATGTGAATTTTAAGAAACCAAACAAATTGGCAAAGGGGCAGAGGGGGGATGAGAGAGGCAAATAAATAAACACACTCTTAACCACAGAGAATAAACTAATAAATACCAGAGGAAGGTGGGGGGGATGGGGAACCAGGCGATGGGGATAGTGGAGGGCACCTGTGACCAGTACCAGGCGTTGTATCCAAGGGTTGAATCACTATGTGGTAAACCTGAAACTATATCATACTGTGTTTACAAACAGGAATTCAAGTAAAACTTTAAAATAATAATTGGTAGTATTGATGAAACATGTGCGCACTAGAGATAAATCAGAAAGGCAACTGAAAATCCAAATAAAGAGTATTTAGAGTCACAAATCCCCTCCTTAGCTCAGCTCGGGAGAAGCCTGCCATGTCTATTCTCACCCCAGCAGAAGCCTGGATTTTGATTCTCTGGGGAGGCCACTGACTTGATGGAGTCAGGCTATCTTTGAACCCAAAACCTAAATAGAGTGCATAAAACTAAACTGCCCAAGATACTAGGAGTCCCAGGGCAGGCACATGCTAAGACCCAAACTCTAACCATACACAGACATAACCCTAACCCTACACTTAAGCCTAATGTTAACCTAACCCTTAAACAAGACCTATCACTAACCAAAACCCAACACAAACCCCAAGACCGAAACACATGCACTAAACCTTCCTGCCAACCCTCACCCTAACTCCTAAACCTATTCTAAACCCTTAACCCTGACCCTTACATTAAATCTAACCCTAACCTCTAACCCTAACCTTATCTTAATGTACTCAAATCCTATTCCAAACCTTAACCTGTACCCTAACCCTAACCCTCTAATACTAATCCTATCTCATACCCCAAACTGTACCCTAACCCGTACCCTAAAACTAACCCCTAACCCACTCCCTAAACGTATCTCTTACCCTCTTCTAAACCGTACCCTGACCCTGACCTGTCCCTAACCCTAACCTCTAACCAAACAATAACCCTAACCCTAGCCCTACTCACTATCCTAATTCTAACCCTCGCCCTAACCCTAAACCTAGCCCTACCTATAAACCTAACCCCTCACCCTAAACCATAACCCTAACTCACACCCTAACCCCTAACCCTAACTGCAAACCTAAGCCCAACCCTAACTCTAACCATAACCCTAACCCCAACTCCTAACCTCTTGCCCTAATCCCTAGAGCCTAAACCCTAAGCCTAACACTAAATCCTGTCCCTTACCCTAACCCCATCCTAACTCTTAACTACTGACCATTACCCTTATGCCTCACCTAACCTCTAATCCGTAACCATAAGCATAATCACTAACACCTAACATCTAACCTGACGCTAACCACCAACTGCCTCCCCTCCCCTAACCCTACCATTATTCTACACTTTCACTTACCCTGTGGTTCTGAGGAGTCCCTTCTGATGTAGACATGGCCCCCCACGGCTCCTCTGGAGTCCTCCAGGGGGTTCAAGCGAGCCAGGCTCCTGTGAGTGTAGACATGGCCCCACGTGTTCCTGAGTCATAGCGGGTCCTGAGGACGCCGGGTCTCCTGTCACTGTGGACTATGTCTCACATCCTCTGGAAGCCTCACAGCAGTTCCTCAGGAAGCTGGGGGCTCCTGTCAGCCTGGACATGGCCCCACGTCCGCCAGAAAACTCACCGCGGGTCCTGAGGGGGCTGTGGGCTCCTGTCAGCATAGACGCAGCCCCATATGTCCTGAAGCCAAAGTGCTGGTCCTGAGGAGGACGGGGTTCCTGTCAGGGTTGACGTGGCCCCTCATTTTCCTCAAGCCTCACCATAAGACCTGAGGAGGCTAGGGGCTCCTGTCAGCATGGATGTGGCCCCAAATCTTCCCAAACCTTCACAGTGGGTTCTGAGGAGGCTGGAGACTCCTGTCAGTGTGCATGAGGCACCCACATTTTTCTTAGGCCTCACCACAGGCCCTGACAAAGCTGGGGTCTTCTGTCCGCATGGACGCATCCCCATATTTCCCCAAGTCTACACCGGGGGTCATGAGGAAGTCAGCGTCCTGTTGTGTCCATGTGGCCCCAAGTCTTCCCGAAGCGTCATGGAGGGTTCTGAGGAGGCTGGGGCTCCTGTAACCATTAATGCGGCCTCCAGCTTCCAGAAGCCTCAACTTATGTCCTGAGGGGCCCGGGAGCTCCTGCCAGAGTGGACGTGGCACCACATTTCATGAAGCCTCCCTGCAGGTCCTGAGGCTGCTCAGGGGTTCCTGTCAGCATGGATGCAGGCCCACAATTTCCTGAAACCTCCCCGCGGGTCCTGAGGTGGCTCAGGGCTCCTGTCAGTGTGGATGTGGGCCCACATCTTCCTGAAAACCCCCACGGGCCCTGAGGTGGCCCAGGGGCTCCTGTCAGGTGGATGCGGGCCCACATCTTCCTAAAGCCTCACCGCCGGTCCTGAGGAGACCGGGGCTCCTGTCAGCATGAACGCCACCCAATTTCCCCCTGAAGACTTCCCGCGGGTCCTGTGGAGGCTGCAGCTCATCAGCATAGACGCCTCCCCACTTCCCCCTCAGGCCTCCCCAGCACAGGCTGGCTCCTGTTAGTGCAGGCAGAGGAGGCCTACTGCGCATGCATGCCCCATGGGCGGGGCCTGGGCTCGGGCGCCCCCTGCGGGACACTCAGGCGCTGCAGGTGGCTGTGCAGGAGGCAGCAGGTGCTCCATTGTCTGCACCTGCCTCCTTTCAGGCTCCAGCTGGGGCCTGTTAGCTTCGGAAACATCTCACTGAAAAGGAGCCCAAACCTGCTCCCCCAGAAATATTTAAGGACAAGGAATTGGAGCCCACAGGACGCGAAATGAAATGTGGACCAGACTTTTACCACGTACTGCAAAACTCACTCAACCCTCTTCCACTGTGGGCGGGACCAGTTGGTGCAGCCGCCCTGGAAACAGTGTGGAGGCCCCTCATCAAGTTACAAATAGAGCCACCCTGCGACCAGCAGGTGAACAGCCTGAAGCTCACTCTGAAGATACAAATGCAGTGAGACATGGGACAACTGCACCCCAATGTCCACAGCAGCCGTTTCCACAGTAGCCACACTGTGGGAGGAGCCTCGGTCCCTGTGGCAGATGATGGATAAAGAGGATGGGAGATAGATGATGGTCATAGAGAGAGGAATGGTACTCAGCTACAAAGAGAAGGAAATCTTGCCATTTGCAATGATGTGAATAGAACTAAAGGGATCATGTTAAGTGAAGTAAGTCAGTCGGGAAAGAGAATGACGGTGTGATGTCATTCATAGGTGGATTTAAAGAAGCGAAGCAGATGAACTGTGAAGGGAAGGAAAAACAAATGATCAAAACAGATGCAGGAAATACAGACTCTTAACGATAGGAAATGAACTGAGAGTCGCTGGAGGGGTGGGGGCATAAAAGGGGAAATAGGAAAGTGTTGCGTCCCGCTCTGTCCTGCTTATCCAATACTGACCGGCTGTCCGGGGTTATTTGTGGAGGGGGATGGATATTATGGGTTTCTTTTTTCCTATTTCTAAGGTCTGCCACCATGATTTTGATAGGAATGACATTGAAACTGGGGGTGGCTTCAGGAACTGCGGACAGTTTCACAAGATGAGGCTCCCACCTCACGAGCCCAGGACAGCCTACCAGAGCCTGGTATGGCTCAGTGCACAAGTCTTGTGCTCCTTTGGTTCAGTCTCATTATTTATTCTCCTTGATGCTCCTGAGAAGGCCTTCACGTCCTTCCTTTCCTTCCTGAGTGCTCATTGTCAGGAGACAGCAAGGCTATTCTGCTCTGTAGGGTCAGTTTGTGTCCCGTTACTTTACTGAACTCACTCCTTAGTTCTAACAGGTTTTGGTGGAGGCTCTGGGGTTTCCTGTTTCTAGTTCCGCATCTTCAGCATATAAGGACAGTGTGACGTCCCCCTTCCAGGTGTGGAACCTCTGCTGTTTACAGCTTAATGTCCTAGAAAGCCCCACAATTTAATCAAAACTGAGCCCAGGCCAAGGGCAGGAAGCCCCCATTAGAATGAGAACAGAGCTCAATGCCCTTAAAGGCCCCATACCAAAATGTAAACAGAACTTGAGGAATTGCTCCAGCCCTTCTGGAGGTCCCGAGACCAGCCCTTAAAACTAAGCTAAAACCCACCTCAGGGTCCAAGTCCCTGCTCCGCTCTGTTGGGTATATTTGGACACAAGCTCAAGCTTGTAAATAAACCCTCGTGTGTTTGCATCAGTGTTGGCTTCTCGGAGGTTTCTCGGATTCGCAATCTTGGGCACAACAGTCTGAGATAAAAATACAAACCAAAAGAAGCTCGGACGCAGGTAGAGTGAACACAGGATTCGGAGAGAAGCGGCGGAGACCCGGGGGCTTGGGGGCTCTTCTGTGGAGGCCCCTGCAGACTGGGGGGCAGGATATTCAGCCCCAGAGCCAGAGGACCCAGAGAGCCACCCGCATTCCCGCCCATCTGGGCCGGGTGTGAGGAAGCAGCACAGCGCCGCCCGCTGGAGGCCAGACGCGCTGACGTCGACCCCGCCTTGACTCCGCAGATGCATCTCCCAGGCAGATGTGCACTTGACAATCAGCGCCATGGCCATCCCCAGACCCCGCACAAACCACTTGCGGCCACCAAGGTGTCGGACCACAGAGGCTGCAGAGCTTCAGCTCTGCTTGGAAAGTAGCTCTAGCTTCCTTTGTACTTTGGGCTTTATTTTCATTTATTTTCTTTGATTCTATTTTATAAATTGCCTTATTTTAATTTTTATGTATGTACCTTATATATTTCTCATTTTTAGTTTCATGGTACTTTAATTGTGTTTCTTATTTTGGGATTTAGAATCTTTTAACAACCAGGCAAAAATAATCTGGTAGTTTTTTGGGGGGAGGGCAGTTGTTATTGTTTTTCTTGGTTTTTCTTTTTCTTCCTTTTTTCTTTTCTGGCAAAAAATAATGAGATGGAGAAATTCACCTCCATAAAATAATATGAGGTAGTACTCACAGATAGGAAATCCATCAATACAAATATATGATGTCTAACTACAGTTTAAAAAAATGATTATAAAGATAGCATCTGGGCTGGAGAAGAGCACAGAAGAAAACTAGAGAATCCCTTCCTGTAGAAATAAAAGAAGTAAAATCTAGTCAGGCCAACGTTAAAAATGGTATAACTGAGATGCAGTACCAAGTGGAAGCATTAAAAACAAGGAAGGTTATGGACCACAAAGGAAGACTTCGGAACTCAGCCACTTATTAAAACAATAACATTCATATCATGGGAGACTCAGAAGATGAAGACAGAGGAAAGGTGGGCTTGCTCAGCCATTAGAAATGACAAATAACCACCATTTCCTTCAACGTGGTTGGAACTGGAAGGTATTATGCTGAGTGAATTAAGTCAATCAGAGAAAGACAAATATTCTATGTTCTCATTCACTTGGGGAATATAGATAATAGTGAAAGGGAATATAAGGGAAGGGAGAAGAAATGTGTGAGAAATATCAGAAAGGGAGACAGAACATAAAGACTCCTAACTCAGGGAAATGAACTAGGGGTGATGTAAGGGGAGGAGGGCGGGGGTGGGGGTGAATGTGTGACGGGCACTGAGGGGGGCACTTGACGCGATGAGCACTGGTTGTGATTCTGTATGTTGGCAAATTGAACACCAATAAAAAGTAAATTTATTATGAAGGAAGGAAGGAAGGAAGGAAGGAAGGAAGGAAGGAAAGAAAGAAAGAAAGAAAGAAAGAAAGAAAGAAAGAAAGAAAGAAAGAAAGAGAGAGTGGCACTTGTGTGGCTCAGTCTGTTAAGCTTCTGCCTTAAGGTCAGATCATGATCCAGGTCCCAAGGAAGGCTCCCTGTTCAGCAGGGAACCAGCTTCTCCCTCGCCCTCTGCCCCTCTAGCATATGTTTTTCACTCCTCTCTCTCTGAAATAAATAAATAGCATCTTTGAAAAAGAAACAAACAAACCCAGAGGGAAGAGAAATCTCCCATGTAGAAGATTTTCAAACAATTTGTGCAGACATTCCACCCTCAAGTTCCTGAGCATAGCCTCCCACTCTTAGGTGTGCAATACACATAGTAACTTCCTTCTACAAAATGTATTATGAAAAACTTAAAATAATAATGATAATAATAATAATAATAATAATAATAATAATAATAATAAAGAATCACTTTACTATGGAGAAACCTGACAAACACTACCTCAGCAAGATGATCAGATCGATACCAAGACTGATAAATCATGTTGATAGTATCTATCCTTTATATGATATAATAAAAATAGCAGTATATCTCTGTATATAATCCACAAAAACAGTTCAATCATGAGATAACAACAGACATGTCCCAAATGAGGGAAATTTTACAAAATACTCTACTTCCCAAAGTGTTCCAGTTCAACAACAACAAGGAAAGGCTGAAAGACTGTCACAATCCAGAGGAGCCTAAGAAAACATGAGGACAAATGGAGTGTGATATGAGGGATGGTGATTTAGCAAAAACTAAGGAAATCTGAATAAAGTATGGTCTTTGGTTATTGCAAAAATTTTAATATTGACTCATTAGCTAATATTTGTACCGTACAGATATAAGATATCAATAATTGGAGAAATTGAGTGCAAGTGCATGATAATTCTCTGTACTATCTTCTCAATTTCCCTATAAATCTTTGTTTTCTTTCTAAGAAATAAGATTTAATTTGAAAATTGACTTAAATGAATCAGGCTCCAGTGTGAAAAGATTTTAAGAATCGTTGAATTATCTTTTGCCTTATTCTTAAAAAGTTCCTTCGATGGGAACAAAGTAAGAATTTTATAGCAGAAGGAAATAAAAACACTTATGAACACGTATAATGCCTCTTCAACCTGAAAAGCAGTAAAGGATTATAATAGCAAAAATCAGATAAAAATACTTCTATTATAATAGACACCATATTGCAAGTGCATTTAAAATTAGCAATGTATAACATTTATTTCCTTGACATTTGTCTTCCAAAGAGTTCACAGTGTTTCAGTGTCAGTTGAAACAGGGGAAGAATCCTTCACATAATAATAGGACCATTGGGTGTAATGTCTCTCAATTATTTCCAAATCCATAAAGATGCATTTCCTGAGGAGTTACTGAGCTGTGAAAAAGAGATGAGAAACCCTCATCCCTTTGAATTACTTGTGTCAGAATATTTTAACCATAGTATTATGGATAGTAAATTACCCTTATAAACAGGAAATACATCTCAGATTGGAATCTGAGCAATCAGATGGGCAGAGAAAAAATGCTTTAACTCGCTCCTGCACTTTTAAAGACAAAGGAGAACTTTTCTATGTACAAAGTCAGTTGTCAAGATAGCCTTAGGGAATAAGAGTCTGCAGCATCGAATCCTGCTGCACTGCCGGGACCCCCGTGCCCCAGGTCTTACTGATCTCAAATCCCTGGTCCTGTCCCCCCTAACACAGGCTGCCACGCTGAGGTCATTTGCAATTTCTCTCTTAGGAGCTCCAGGGAGGGGGGCATGAGCCAATAGGATGGGACGGGATGCTTGGAGGCTGAGAACAATACGGCCATTCTACCTTAAGTTCAGTATTAGCACAGGTCCAGCAATCCCAGGCCCCTGTGAAGAAGAACTGAAATTTGCATTACTTCACTTACTGGAAAAAAACAAAAGTTTACAGCTTAATGTCTTAGAAAGCCCCACAATAGAATAAAAACAGCCTAAGCAAAGGGCTGGAAACCTCAATTAGAATGAGAAGAGAGCTCAGTATCCTTGAAGGCCCCATATCAAAATGTAAACAGAACTTGAGGAATTGCTCCAGCCCTTCTGGAGGTCCCTGAGACCAGCCCTTAAAACTAAGCTAAAACCCTCCTCGGGGTCCAAGTCCCTGTTCCACTGTGTGGCCTATACTTGAACCCAGGCTCGAGTTTGTAAAACAACCCTCGGGTGTTTGCATTCCTGTCGGCTCCTTAGTGGTTTCTCGGATTCGCCATCTTGGGCACAACACCCCCATGACCCCTCCCCACCTGGACTGACCTCCTGTCCCCTCCCACCCAAGCTGACCCTCACTCACCTCTCTGCCCACAACAACTGGGCACAGGCCCTCACACAGTTCCACGGGCATGGTGGGCACTCCCGTCATCCCCAGCCTCCCAAGGGAAGGAAGGAGGTTTCGGCACGACACACTCCCATGGTGGCCCCAGGGCTCCCTGCTCAGGAGAGCACCTGGTAACAGGACGGGGACTGTGTCCCTGACGCCAGCTCCTCCTCCCCGGTTTTCCCACAGGAAATGAAGGAGGAGGCCCTGGTCTCCTCCGGGGACATCACGCAGGTGGACCTGGACGTCAACAGGACGTTCAGCAGTCATATCATATTTTGGGACTACTACAGGATAGGGTGAAGTTGAGGGGCCAGGGGGGATCAGGACCCAGGAGAGGACTGGGGGATGCTGGGTAGGGAAAACGGGGCTTCTGAGGCGGGGGGGGGGCAGAACAGCAGCCAACAACACACTGCTCCATGGTAGGGTGTTGGGGATGACCTCTGTGCCCCCACCCCCAGGGCCTCGGGGATGAGTAGACCACTAGGATGGGGACTCCAGGACTTGCCATGGGAGCTGAACCCCAAAGGGGAGAGGGACGACCCCCTGAGAAGCAGGGGATGGGTTGGTGGCATGGGGGGCAGGAACCGGACCTGGGGGCCAGGCGGAATGGGTGTGGCTGGAGCAGACCACACTTCTATCCCATGAGGGTCGGACGGGTCAGAGTGACACCCACTCTCGGTGCTTTACATGTTTCTAAATTCTATGCATTTAATTTGAGACAATTTGCAATTTGCAACCACACATAGTATGATGAACCTCAGATAATGTCCCCGGTCCAGCCAGGGTCCTGCGCTGACGACACCGTGCCCCAGGGGCAGGTGTCACAGCAAACCTCAGCCTGGAGTCCCCTTTAAGTGTAGACGTCTCCTTGTGCATCTTAGAGGAAGGGGATGCCCTGTGTCCGCAGGCCCACCACGACATCCCACTCATTCCCCACACCCACTCCATCCCCCTACATCATCATTCCCCATGGCATCCCACCTACACCATCCCCCTCAAACCCACACAGCCCCACACAATCCCCACCCACACTATACCTCAACACCATCCCCCCTACACCATCCCCCACAATCCAACACTATCATACGCCTGCCCCCACACCATCCACCCCCACACCAACGGCCCCCAGCAAAGACGCGGTACAGGTGCCCCCTGTGGGACATGCTCAGCCTCCCCGGGGTTCTCTGGATACCCTGCTCCCATCAGAAGCCCGGGTGTCCCATAGAGTACCCAGGGGTTGCAGGGAGGAGGGAAGACAGGGAGCCCCCAACAGGGTGTGTACAGGTGAGTGATGCAAAGGACGCACTGTGCCCTGTCTCCGCCCACTGTCCCTCCTGGAGTGTGGCACACACTGCACAGGACACCAGCCCCTAACCCAGGGGGATCTGGGCTGGCCTGGCCCCGGGCTCTGTGAGGGCGGGGGTGATTTGAGCCACCGCCCCAGGCCCAAAAAAAGACTAATGGGATCCAGCCCCCCATGGCCCTCTCCAGCCCTGGATTATGGCGCCATGCTGAGCGAGCCCTCTCACAGCTGGATGTGGCCTCCTGGGCTCTGGGCGTACCCCACAGATCCAGGTCGCTGACCTAGGGCAGCCCTGGGGATCCCGGGGCACCCAAGGTTGAGGAGAGCAGAGGTAGGCCGGTGGGCCCCACCCACAACCACACCAGGAGGCAGGCTCCTCCAGGTGCTGGGGCCCCAGGGGCCCCGTGGCTGGGGTCCAGCTGCCCTGCGGAGACCCAGCTAGGAACCCATGAGCTGCAGGTCAAGGTCAGCTCTGCTGTCCTCAGAACCGTCTCTCAGGCTGAAACCTCAGGACACACGCCCCCACCCGAGGTCCACACGTGCTCCCAGGTGGGGGACTCCAGCACTCGCACCCCACCCATGTGATTCTTGCCCTCCCCTAAAGGACAGACATTCCCTCCACAGGGGAAGGCGCACACCCTCCACTCTGAGTCCATTTGCTGTAGAATGTTAATAAAGTGTTGTGGTGCGAAAATGCACAGCCAGACCGTTTCTGTGTCTCCCAGAACTCTGTGCACGGGGCATGGATAGACCCACAGAGAGGAGGAGGGGGCACCACCCAGTCCCCAAACAGCCCCTGCATGGGCACTGCAAGGCACACACAGCTGACGTCCCCACATTCCTTCCAGGGGCGGCCAGATGCCAGGGTCAGGACCCCACAAACTATCCTGGGACTGAGCCTGTGTCCCACGGGCCAGGAGGGCCTGGGACAGAGTGATGGTCAGGGAGCCTCAGGTCACCAGGTTCTCTGTAAAGCGACCTTGGATGTCTGTGCTCCCTCTGTCAAGGGGGCCGGGGCTGGCTGGTTTCTGGGGGTACTTCCTCCCCTCCCCGCATCTCTGTGCCTGTGTGCTTGGGGAACAGAGGGCCTGTGGGCCTGTCAGCGTGACCCTGGAAGGGATGTCAGGAGAGCAGGCCCTTGTGTTGTGCCCAGGATTGCAAATCCAAGAAACCACCAATGAGCCCACACTGATGCAAACTCCCGAGGATTTCTTTACAAGCTGAAGCTTGAGTCCAAGTGCACCCGACACAGCGGAGCAGGGATTTGGACCCTGAGACTAAGAGGCGTAGCAGCTTTATAGGGGCCAGTGGCCCATGGGATACACAGAAAGTTACACAGTCGTGCCGGTCCAAATGCAGGTGGCCGATTGAATTACACCTTACCCTATAGGATCCACTTGACCTGGCCTATTACTTTGGTCAGAATCGGCGTGCAGTTTTGGCGGGCACAAAGCAGGGTTATATTGTTATGAGCCGATTTCCGATTAGGGTATGCCCAGCGGCTTGACTGGGTTGGGGCAGCACCTTAAGACATAAGTAGGTCATGTGCGGGTCATAGGGGAGGTGGTCGTTGTAGCACAAAATGGAATTAGTCCTGCTCTGCTTGTCCAGGGGTAGGGGATTTTTGTTAAATTTCCTGGGTCCCAAACTTGCAGATCACGCACCTGGGCCACCCTCACCAGGTGGACTCAGTGTGCACACCTTGAGGTGCTGGATCTCTCACACCAGCGTGTAGAGGGCACCCTCCTCGCTCTAGTGAGTAAGGGCTGGGTGAGCATGGGGCTCGGCTTGAAGGCCAGGCAGCACAGGGGATCGAGGAACACCAGCCCCATCACCACCCCTACTCCCACACACAGGCTGCCCCATGGCTCCCCGTAATAGTAACCCGGCGCCTCTGGAGATCCCCCCAGGGCGGCCCCGAGGTCCGGCTCCCTGCTGGAGAGGCATCAGGGAGAGGAGAAGCAGGCGGCACTCCGGGAGACCCACTGCCAGACATGGGAATGTGGCCAAGCCAGACCTTCCACCTCAGCTGACCCTCCAGCTGAAATTCACTACAGGAGCGAGCCCTGGGTCTATACCGGGGGTCCTGAGGACATCAGCGTCCAGTTGTGTGGACGTGGCCCCACGTCCTCCTGAAGCATCACTGCAGGTTCTGAGGTGGCCGAGGCTCCTGTCACTCTGGATGCGGCCCCCAGCTTCCAGAAGACTCAACTTATGTCCTGAGGGGCGCGTTAGCTCCTGCCAGAGTGGACGTGGCGCCCCATCTTTCAGAAGCCGCCCCACATGTTCTGAGGCGGCCCAGGGGCTCCTGTCAGCGTGGATGGGGGCCCACATCTTACTGAAGCCTCCCCGCGGGTCCTGAGGCAGCCCAGGGCCTCCTGTCAGGGTGGGTGCGGGCCCACAATTTCCTGAAGCCTCCCCGCAGGTCCTGAAGCGGCCCAAGGGCTCCTGTCAGGGTGGATGTGGGCCCACATCTTCCTGAACCCTCACTGTGTGTCCTGAGGAGACCGGGGCTCCTGTCAGCGTGAACGCTGCCCAATATCCCCCTGAAGACTCTCCGCAGGTTCTGAGGAGGCTGTGGATCATCAGCGTGGACATGTCCCCACGTCTTCCTCAGGCCTCCCCAGCACAGGCTGGCTCCTGTTAGTGCAGGCAGATGAGGCCTACTGCACATGCGTGCCCCTTGGGCGGTGCCTGGGCTTGGGCGCCCCCTGCGGGATCCTCAGGCACTACAGGAGGCTGTGCAGGAGGCCGTGCCCGTCCCGGGGCCCACCTCTGCCTCCTACCAGGCTCCAGCTATGGCCTGTTAGCTTCGGAAACGTCTGACTGAAAAGGAGCCCAACACTCAGCTTCCCCAAAAATACTTAAGGAGAAGGAATTGGAGCGCAAAGGACGCAAAATGAAATGTAGACCAGACTTTTATCACGTCCTGTAATCTCACTCAACCCTCTTCCACTGTGGGCGGGACCGCGGGCTGGTGCAGACACCATGGAAACAGTGTGGAGGCTCCTCCGGAAGTTACAAATAGAGCCGACCTGCGACCAGCATGTGTAAAGCCTGGAGCTCACTCCGAAGATACAGATGCAGAGAGACGTGGGACAACTGCACCCCAATGTCCACAGCAACCGGGTCCACAGTAGCCACAATGTGGGAGGACCTTCGGTGCCCTCTGGCAGATGATGGATAAAGAGGATGAGAGATAGATGATGGCCATAGAGAGCGGAATGGTACTCAGCTATCAAAAAGCAGGAAATCTTGCCATTTGCAATGATGTGGATAGAAGTAGAGGGATCATCTTAAGTGAAATAGGTCAGTGGGAAAAGAGAATGACCGTGTGGTGTCATTCATAGGTGGAATTAAAGAAGCAAAGCAGATGAACATCTGTGAAGGGAAGGAAAAACAAATAAGATGAAATCAGATGCAGGAAATACAGACTCTTAATTATAGGAAACAAACTGAGTGTCGCTGCAGGGGAGGGGACGGGGGAGAGGATAACAGGGGACTGGCATGAAGGAAGGCACGTGATGTCACGAGCACTGCGGTTTTCTCCAACTGGTGAATTTCTGAATTCTTCCTCTGAAAGTATAATATACTATACGCTAATTAATTGGGTTTAAATTAAATTAAGTTAAAAAATCAGTTGTATCAGAGCACGTTTCCTTCTGGACTCTCTGTTCTGCTCCTTCAGCTTAGGCTGGGACCAACCCTCATGGGTCTGGTTTGATTAAGTAGGTGTCAGGCCTCGTCCATGGACCAGCACAGGGCTAGAACTCATGACCCCGAGATCAGGACCGATGGTGAGGTCAGGAGTCAGATGCTTAACCGACGGAGCCAGGCGGGGTCCCGAGGACAACACTGCTTTATCCTGTGTCTCTGTGACATCGTT
The DNA here is from genome assembly GCF_048164855.1 of Canis lupus baileyi. NCBI lineage: Eukaryota > Metazoa > Chordata > Mammalia > Carnivora > Canidae > Canis > Canis lupus. The sequence continues at coordinate 52,935,173 of NC_132860.1, forward strand.
TGAAATGGGAAAGTGCTGCGTCCCACTCTGTCCTGCTTCTCCAATACTGATTTGCTCTCCGGGGTCATTTGTGGGGGCGGATGGATGTTATGGGGTTTTTTTTTCCTATTTATAGGATCTGCCACCATGATTTGACAGGAATGACATTGAAATAGAGGGTGGCTTCAGGAACTGCGGACATTTTCACAAGGTGAGGCTCCCAAAACACTAGCCCAAGATGGCCTCCCAGAGCCTGGTATGGCTCAGTGCACAAGTCTTGTGCTCCTTTGGTTCAGTCTCATTATTTATTCTCTGTGATGCTCCTGAGAAGGGAGTCACATCCGTCATTTCCTTCCTGAGTGCTCATTGTCAGGACACAGCAAGCCCCACAATAGAATAAAAACTGAGCACAGGCCAAATGCAGGAAGCCCCTATTAGAACAGATCTCAATGCCCTTGAAGGCCCCATATCAAAATGTAAACAGAACTTGAAGAATTGCTCCAACCCTTCGGGAGTTCTCCAAGACCAGCTCTTAAAACGAAGCTAAAACCCACCTCGGGGTCCAAGTCCCTGCTCCACTGTGTCGGGTATACATGGACACAAGCTCAAGCTTGTAAATAAACCCTCGTGTGTTTGCATCAGTGTCAGCTTCTTGGTGGTTTCTCCGATTCGCAATCTTGGGCACAACAGTCTGAGATAAAAAACCAAAACCAAAAGAAGCTCGGACGCAGGTAGAGTGAACGCAGGGTTCTGAGAGAAGCGGCGGAGACCCGGGGGCTTGGGAGCTCTTCTGTGGTGGCCCCAGCAGACTGGGGGGCAGGATCCTCAGCCCCAGAGGCAGAGGACCCAGACACCCCACCCGCATCCCGCCCATCAGGGCCGGGTCTCAGGAGCAGCACAGCACCGCCTTCTGGAGCCCAGAGACGCTGACGCCCACCCCGCCTCTGACCCCCACAGGTGCAACTCCCAGGCAGATGTGCACCTGACAATCAGCGCCAAGGCCCATGCCCAGACCCCACACAGACCATTCGCTGCACCAAGTTGTCAAACCAGAGAGGCTGCAGATCTTCAGCTCTGCCTCGAAAGTAGAGTCTAGATTCCTTTGTAGTTTGTGCTCTTTTTTTTCATTTATTTTCTTTGATTCTATTTTATAAATTGCCTTATTTTAACTTTTATGTATGTACCTTATATATTTCTTATTTTTACTTTCATGGTACTTTAATTGTGTTTCATATTTTGGGATTTAGAATCTTTTAATGAGCAGGACAAAATAATCTGGGTTTTTTTTTTGGGGGGGTAGGACAGTTGTTACTGTTTTTCTTGGTTTTTCCTTTTCTTCCTTCTTTCTTTTCTGGAATAACTAATGAGATGGAGAAATTCTCCTCCATAAAATAACATGAGGTAGTACTCACAGCCAGGAAGTTCATCAATACACATATATGATGTCTAACTACAGTTTAAAACAATGATATTAAAGATAGCAGCTGGGCTGGAAAAAGAGCACAGAAGAAAACTAGAGAATCCCTTACTGTAGAAATAAAAGAACTAAAATCTAGTCAGGCCAACATTAAAAATGCTATAACTGAGATGCAGTCCCAAGTGGAAGCCTTAAAAACAAGAAACGTTATGGACCATAGAGGCAGATTTTGGGAACTCATCCACTTATTAAAACAATAACATTCAGGGGATCCCTGGGTGGTGCAGCGGTTTGGTGCCTGCCTTTGGCCCAGAGCGTGATCCTGGAGACACGGGATTGAATCCCATGTCGGGCTCCCGGTGCATGGAGCCTGTTTCTCCCTCTGCCTGTGTCTCTGCCTCTCTCTTTCTCACTGTGTGCCTATCATAAATAAATAAAAAAAATTTAAAAAAAATAAAAATAAAACAATAACATTCATATCTTAGGAGACTCAGAAGATGAAGAGAGAGAACAGGTGGACCTTGCTCAGCCATTAGAAACGACAAATACCCACCATTTGCTTCAACATGGATGGAACTGGAAGGTATTATCCTGAGTGACATAAGTCAATCGGAGAAGGACAAACATTGTATGTTCTCATTCATTTGGGGAATATAGATAATAGTGAAAGGGAATATGAGGGAAGGGAGAAGAAATGAGTGGGAAATATCAGAAAGGGAGACAGAACATAAAGACTCCTAACTTTGGGAAAAGAACTAGGGGTGATTGTAGGGGAAGTGGGCGGTGGGTGGGGTGAATGGGTGACGGGCACTGAGGGGGCCACTTGACGGGATGAGAACTGGGTGTTATTCTGTATGCTGGCAAATAGAACACTAATAAAAAGTAAATTTATTATTAAAAAAAAGAAAGAAACAAAGAGTGGCACCTGGGTTCCTCAGTCAGTTAAGCTTCTGTCTTAGGCTCAGATCATGATCCAGGTCCCAAGGCAGGCTCCCTGTTCAGCTAGGAACCTGTTTCTCCCTCTCCCTCTGTCCCGCTCGCTCATGCTTTTTCTCTCCTCTCTCTCTCAAATAAATAAATAACATCTTTAAATAAAAACAATCAAACAAACCTAGAGGGAAGAGAAATCTCCCATGTAGAAGAATTTCAAACAATTTGTGCAGACATTCCACCGTCAAGTTCATGAGCATATCTTCCCACTCTTATGTGTGCAATACACATAGTAACTTCCTTCTACAAAATATATTATGAGAAACTTAAAATAATAATGATAAAATAATAATAATAATAATAATAATAATAATAATAATAATAAAGAATCAGTTTACTACGGACAAAGCTGACAAACCCTACTTCAGCAAGATGATCAGAACGATGCCAAGACTGATAAATCATGTAGATAGTATCTATTCTTTATATGATATAATGAAAATGGCAGTATATCTTTGTATATAATCTACAAAAACAGTTCAATCATGAGATAAACAACAGACATGTCCCAACTGAGGGAAATTTTACAAAATACTCTACTTCTCAAAGTGTTCCAGTTCAACAAAAACAAGGAAAGGCTGAAAGACTGTCACAATCCAGAGGAGCCTAAGAAAACAGGAGGACAAATAGAATGTCATATGAGGGGTGGTAACTTAGCAAAAACTAAGGAAATCTGAATAAAGTATGGTCTTTGGTGAATGCGAATATTTTAATATTGATTCATTAGCTAATATTTGTACCGTACTAATATAAGATATCAATAATTGGAGAAATTGAGTGCAAGTGCATGCAAATGCTCTGTACTATCTTCTCAATTTCCCTATAAATCTTTGTTTTTTTCCTAATAAATAAGATTTATTTTGAAAATTGACTTAAATGAATCAGGCTCCAAGTGTGAAGACATTTTAAGAATCGTTGAATTAACTTTTGCCTTATTCTTAAAGAGTTCCTTCGATGGGAACAAAGTAAGAATTTTATATCAGAAGGAAAGAAAAACACTTATGAACACGTATAATGCCTCCTCAACCTGAAAAGCAGGAACGGATAATAAATAGCAAAAATCAGATAAAAATAATTCTAGTATAATAGACACCATATTGCTAGTGCATTTAAAAGTAGCAATGCATAACATTTATTTCCCTGACATTTGTCTTCCAAAGAGTTCACAGTGTTTCAGTGTCAGTTGAAAAAGGGGAAGAATCTCAGGGAAGAATCCTTCACATAATAATAGGACCATTGGTAATAATGTCTCTCAGTTCTTTCCAAATCCATAAAGATGATGAGTGACTGAGCTGTGAAGAAAGAGAAGACATTCCCTCATCCCTCTGATTTACTTGTGTCAGAATATTTTAACCATAGTACTACGGATAGCAAATTATCCTTATTAACAGGAAATACGTCTCAGATTGGAATCTGATCAATCAGAAGTGCAGAGAAAAAAACACTTTGACTTGCTCTTCATCTTATAAAGAGAAAGGACAGCTTTTCTATGTACAAAGTCGGTTGTCAAGATAGCCTCAGGGAGTAAGAGTCTGCAGCATCGAATCCCACTACACAGCTGGGACGCCCAGGAGCCAGGTCTTCCTGATTACAAATCCCTGGGCCTGTCCCACAACACACACTGCCAGGCTGAGGTCATTTGCAATTGCTCTCTTAGGAGCTCTGGGGAAGGGGGAAGGAGCTAGATAGGATGGGAATGGATGCAAGGAGGCCGAGAAAATGAAGGCCTTTCCAATTTAAGTTCAGCGTTCGAACACGTCAAGCCATCCCAGGACCCTGTGAAGAAGAGCTGAAATTTACATTGCTTCAGTTACAGGAAAAAAACAAAAGTTTACAGCTTATTGCCCTGGAAAGCCCCACAATAGAATAAGAACTGAGCCCACGCCAAGGGCTGGAAGTGCCTATTAGAATGAGAACAGAGCTCAATGCCAATGAAGGCCCCATATCAAAATGTAAACAGAACTTGAAGAATTGTTCCAGCCCTTCTGGAGGGCCATGAGACAAGCCCTTAAAACTAAGCTAAAACCCAACTCAGGGTCCAGGTCCCTGCTCCGCTGTGTTGGGTTCAGGGGTACTTGAACGCAAGCTCGAGTTTGGAAATCAACCCTCATGTGTTTGCATTTGTGTCAACTCCGTAGTGGTTTCTCAGATTCGCAATCTTGGGCACAACACCCCATGTCCCCTCCCACCTGGGCTGAACTTCTATGCCCTCCCACCCAGGCTGACCCTCAGTCACCTCCCTGCCCACAACAGCTGGGCACAGGCCCTCACACAGTTCCATGGGCACGGTGGGCACTCCCACCATTCCCGGCCTCCCAGAGGAAGGAAGGAGGTTTCTGCAGGACACACTCCCATGGTTGCCCCAGGGCTCCCTGCCCAGCACAGCAGCTCGTGACAGGTCAGGTTCTGTATCCCTGATGCCTGCTCCTCCTCCCCGGTTTTCCCACAGGAAATGAAGGAGGAGGCCCTGGTCTCCTCCTAGGACATCACACAGGTAGACCTGGACGTCAACAGGACATTCAGCAGTCACATCATGTTTTGGTACTACTACAGGGTAGGGTGAGGCTGAGGGGCCAGGGGGGATCAGGCTCCGGGGGAGGACCAGGGGCTTCTGGGTCAGGAACACAGGGATTCCGAGGCTGGGAGAAGAACAGAAGCCAGCAACACACAGCTGCATGGTAAGGTGCTGGGGATGAACCCCGTGCCCCCTCCCCCGGGGTCTCAGGGATGAGGAGGCCACTAGGATGGGGCTTCCAGGGGTTGCCATGTGAGCTGAACCCCAAAGGTGTGAGGGACAGCCCTCTGAAAAGCAGGGGGCGGGGTTGCGGGCCGTGGGGGGCAGTAAGGGGACCTGGGGGCTGGGTGTATGGCTGTGACTGGAGGAGGACACACATCGATCCGATGAGGGTCGGACGGGTCAGGGTGACACCCCCTCTCAGTGCTTTATATATTTCTAAATTCTATGCATTTAATTTGAGACAATTTGCAATTTGTAAACATACATAGTATGATGACCCGAGATATTGCCCCCAGTCCAGCCAGGGCCCTGCACTAACCACACAGGGCCCCAGGGGCAGGTTTCACAGCAAACCCCAGACTGGGGTCGCCTTTATCTGTAGACGTCTCCCCATGCATCTTAGAGAAAGGGTTTGCCGTGTGTCTACCAGCCCCCCACCCCATCCCCCCCATTTCCCAGAAACACATCATCCCCCTACATCATCATCCCCCATGGCATTGCCCCTACACCATCCCCCTCACACACACAAAGCCCCACACAATCCCCACTCGCACTATACCTCAACACTATCCCCCCTACACCAGCCCCCAACTCCACCACCATCATACCCATGCCCCCACACCATCCACCCTCATACCATCGGCCCTGAACAAGGACCCGGTGCAGCTGCCCCCTGTGGAACATGCTCAGCCTCCCCGGGGTTCTCTGGATACCCTGCTCCCATCAGAAGCCCGGGTGTCCCATAGAGTACCCAGGGGTTGCAGGGAGGAGGGAAGGCAGGGAGCCCCCGACATGGTGTGTGCAGGTGAGTGGTTCAGAGGACCCACTGTGCCCTGCCTCTGCCCACTGTCTCTCCTGGAGCACGGCACACCCTGCACAGGACACCAGCCCCTAACCTAGAGGGACCTGGGCTGACTGGGCACCAGGCTCTGGGGAGCTGGGTTGATTTGAGCCCCCAACAGGCCCAACACAAAGACTAATGGGATCCAGCCCCTCATGGCCCTGGCCAGCCCTGGATTCTGGCCCTGGGCTGAGCGAGCCTTCTCACAGTTGAATGTGGCCTCCTGGGCACTGGGCGTGCCCCACAGATCCAGGTCACTGACCTAGGCAGACCAGGGAATCCCGGGACACCCCAGGGTGGGGAGAGCAGGGGTAGGCCGGTGGGCCCCATCCACACCCACAACAAGGGGCAGGCTCCTACAGGTTTTGGGGCCCCAGGGGTCCTGAGGCCGGGGTCCAGCTGCCCTGCAGGGACCCAGCACAGGAGCCCATGAGCTGCAGTTCCAGGTCAGCTCTGCTGTCCTCAGAACCGTCACTCAACCTGAAACCTCAGGACACACGCCCCCAACCAGAGTCCACACATGCTCCATGGTGGGGGACTCCAGCACTCACCCCCCCACCCTGTGTGATTCTTGCCCTCCCCTAAAGACAAAAAGGTCTACTTCCCTAGGGGAAGGCGCACACCCTTTGCTCTGAGCCCATTTCCTGTACAGATTCAATAAAGTGTTGTGGTGCGAAAATGCACAGCCAGCCCGTTTCTGTGTCTCCCAGAACACTGTGCACGGGGCTTGGAGAGACCCCCAGAGAGGAGGAGGGGGCACCACCGAGGCCCCAACCAGCCCATGTAGGGGCACCGCTAGGCACACACAGCTGACGTCCCCATGTGCCATCCAGGGGTGGCCGGACGCCATGTTCAGGCCTCACAGACTTTACTGGGACTCAGCCTGTACCCTGTGGGCCAGAATGGGCGGGACAGAGGGACAGTCAGGGAGCCTCAGGTCACCAGGGTCTGTGCAAAGTGACCTGAGAGGTCACTGCTCCCTCTGTCCAGGGGGCCAGGCCTGGCAGGATTCCGGGGCACTTCCTCCACTCCCCGCATCCCCATGCCTGGGTGCCTGGGGCACAAAGGGCCTGCGGGGTGGTCAGCGTGGCCGTGGAAGTGATATCAGGACAGCAGGCACTTGTGTTGTGCCCAAGATTGCGAATCCAAGAAACCACCAAGGAGCAGACACTGATGAAACTCCTGAGGGTCTCTTTACAAGCTGGAGCTTGGGTCCAAGTGCACCAGACACATTGGAGCAGGGAATTGGACCCCGAGACTAAGAGCTGAAGCAACTTTATAGGGGCCAGTGGACCATGGGATACGCAGAAAGTTGCACAGTCATGTCGGTCCACATGTAGTTGGCCGACTGAATTACACCTTACCCTATAGTATCCACTTGAGCTGGTCTATTACTTTGGTCAGATTTGGTGCACGATTTTGGCGGGCACAAAGCAGGGTTACATTGTTATGAGCCGATTTCCAATTAGGGTGTGCCCAGCGGCCTGACTAGGGTGGGGCAGCCCCTTAGCCATAAGTAGGTCATTTGGGGGTCATAGGGGAGGTGGCGTGTGTAGCACAAAATGGAATGAGTCCTGCTCTGTTTGTCCAGGGGTAGGGGATTTTTGTTAAATTTCCTGGGCCCCACACTTACAGCTCATGCACCTGGGCCACCCTCACCAGGTGGACTCAGTGTGCAAATCTTGTGGTGCTGGATCTCTCACACCAACGTGTGGAGGGCACCTTCCTTGCCCGAGTGAGTAGGGGGTGGGTGAGCATGGGGCTCGGCTTGAAGGCCAGGCAGCACAGGGAACCGAGGAACCCCAGCCCCATCACCACCCCTACTCCCACACACAGGCTGCCCCATGGCTCCCCGTAATAGTCACCTGGCGCCTCTGGAGATCCCCCCAGGATGGCCCCAAGGTCCGGCTCCCTGCTGGAGAGACATCAGGGAGAAGAGAAGCAGGCGGCACTCGGGGAGACCCACTGCTGGACATGGGAATGTGGCCGAGCCAGATCTTCCAGCTCAGCTGACCCTCCAGCGGAAAGTCACTGCATGAGCGAGCCCTGGGGTGGATAGGAGAGCCCAGCTAGCCACCCAGCGCCAGCACCAGAAATGAGGTTTTGCCAACCATTTTGGGATTTTGGGTTACCCAGCCATAGGATCCAATAGCTGCACGTGATAGCTGCATGTCATAGAGACACACACACCCCAAAACCAACAAAAGTCGTAATCCCCCCAGTGTTGTCGAACAGCAGCTGGATGGTTACATACAAGACACTGTGATCCCCAATAGGATACATGGAAGATGCTATAAACCATGACTGCAGACGTGCTGGAGGCACAGATATGTGCCTGCTGGGTTCCTACAAGGAGCACAGAGGGGAAGGAAGCATCCAATGGACAGGGGGCACCTCCTAGGAAAGGACACCAGGTCCCTGTGAAGGCTACAAAGGGTAAAATCTCTCCTCTTCTCCTTCTGCTTCTGGTTTTCCTCCTACATGCCATTTATCTCAATCATATTAGAAAGAATTTATTTTATGTTTTTAAATTTATTTTTATTGGAGTCCAATTTGTATGAATTCTTTCTCCAGCAAGGGTGTCATTCAGGAGAGAAGGAGACATAAAGATTTTCCTAGACAGGCAACATATAAAGGAGTTCATGACCACTTAACCAGTCCAGTAAGGAATTTTAAGAGGGACTCTTCTAGTGGGGGAAAAAAGAGACCAAAAGAAACAAAGACTAGAAAGGCCCAGAGAACATCACCAGCAACACCAACTCTTCCAGAAACACAAAGGCACAAAGTTCATATCTTTGAATAATCACTCTGAATGCTGATAGACTAAATGCTCCAATCAAAAGATATAGAGTATCAGAGTGGCTTAAAAAAACAGGATCCGGGATGCCTGGGTGGCTCAGGGATTGAGCCTCTGCCTTTGACTCAGGGTGTGATCCTGGAGTCTGGGATCAAGTCCCATATTCTGCTCCTGGTGGGGAGCCTGCTTCTCCCTCTGCCTAATTTTCTTCCTCTCTCTCTCTCTCTCATAAATAAAATCATTATTTAAAAATCAAGATCCATCTGTATGCTGCCTACAAGATGCTCACATTAGACTTATACACAGCAGGAGATTGAAAGTCAGGGGATGGAAAATCATCTATCACGCTAATGGATATCAAAAGAAAGCTGGAGGACCCATACTTATATCAGACAAACGAAATTTGAAACCTAACCCTGAGGGACACCTCTTGGCTCACTGGTTGAGCATCTGCCTTCGGCTCAGGGAGTGATCCTGGGATCCCAGGATCAAGTCTCACATCGGCCTCCCTTTGCGGAGCCTGCCTTTCCCTCTGCCTATGATTTGCCTCTGCTTCTCTGTGTATCTCTCATGAATAAATAAATTAAATATTTAAATTTCAAAAAAGAAAGAACAAATAGTATAAGAAGAGATGAAGAAGGGCATTATTTCATAATTAAAAAGACTCTCTATCAAGATCAAACAACTAAATATTTATGCTGCCAACATGAGAGTACCTAAATATAGAAACCAATTAACCGCAAACGTACAGGAACTCACTGATAATAATACAGTGACAGGGGATTTTAACACCCACTTATGGCAATGGACTGATCGTCTATACAGAAAATCAACAGGGGAACAATATCCTTGACAGACTGGACCACAGGGACTCAACAGATATAGTCTGAACATTTCATCCTAAAGCAGAATACACATTCCTTTCATTTTTTATTATTTATGATAGTCACAGAGAGAGAGAGAGTGAGAGAGGGGCAGAGACATTGGCAGAGGGAGAAGCAGGCTCCATTCACCTGGAGGCTGATGTGGGATTCGATCCCGGGTCTCCAGGATCGCGACATAGGCCAAAGGCAGGCGCTAAACTGCTGCACCACCCAGGGATCCCTACACATTCCTTTCAACTGCACATTGGACATTCTACAGAACAGATCATCATATCATGGCCCATAAATCAGCCCTCAACAGGTACAACAGGTACAAGAAGGTTGATATCACACCCTGTACATTTTTGTACCACGACGCTATGAAACTTGAAGTCGACAGTAAGAAAAAAAAATTGGACAGACCAAAAATATGTGGAGATTATGAACATCCTACTAGAGAATGAATGGAGCAACCAAGAAATTAAATAGGAAATTTAAAACAAATGAAAATGAAAACATGTTTCTCAAAACCTCTGGGATGTAGCAAAGGCAGTCCTAAGAGGGAAGTACATAGCAATACAGGCCTACCTCAAGAAACAAGAAGTCTCCAACACACAACCTAACCCTACACCTAAATGAGCTGGAAAAGGAATAGCAAACATAGCCTGAACCCTACAGAAGAAGGGAAAAAATAAAGATGAGAGCAGAAATAAACATGCAGAAACAACAAAACAGTAGAATGGAATAACGAAACTAAGATCTGGTTCTTCAAAATAATTAATAAAATAGACAAAGCCCTAGCCAGTCTTATCAATGAGAAAAGAGAAAAGACCTATATAAAGTCACAAATGAGAGAAGAGAGTTCGCAATCAACACCAGAAAAATAAGACAATTATAAGGGAATACTATGAAAGATTATATGCTAACAAACTGGGAGACCAGGAAGAATTGGAGAGATCCCTAGAAATGTGCAAACAATCAAAACTGAAATAGGAAGAAATAGAAATGTGAACAGACCCATAAGTAGCAAATGAATTGAATCAGCAAGGCACCTGGGTGCCTCAGTGGTTGAGCACCTGCTTTGGCTCAGGTCACGATCCCAGGATCCTGGGGCATCAAGTCCCACATCAGGCTCCCCACATGGAGCCCCATTTTCCCTCTGCCTATACGTCTGCCTCTCTGCGTCTCCCATGAATACATAAATAAAATCTTTAAAAAAGAAAAAGATATAAAGATAAGAAAGGACCCAAATAAAATCACAAACGAGAAAAGAGAAATAACAACCAACACTAGAAATACAAACGTTTATAAGAGAACATTATGAAAAATTATATGCCAGCAACCCCGAACCTGGAAGAAATAGATCAATTCCTGGAAATATATAACATAGCAAAAATGATGAAGAAATAAGAAACTTGAACACACAGATAACCAGCAGAGAAATTGAATCAGCAATCAAGAATCTCCCAACAGGAGACGCTTAGATCAATAGAATAGAATGGAAAGCCGAAAGAAGATACAAACCTGTAACTCTATGGTCCATTAATCGACAACAAGGCGGGAAGGAATATCCAATGGCACAAAGACAGTCTCTTCAACAAACCCTAAACCTGACCCCAGGATAAGAACAAACAGTGTTGGGAAAACCAGGCAGCCACATGCAGAAGAATGAAACGGGACCACTTTCTTACACCATATATATAAAAAATAAATTCAAAATGGATGAAAGACCTAAATGTGAGACCTGAAACCATACAAAGAAGAAAAGATAGGCAGCAACGTCTTTGACATTGGCCATTGGATCTTCTTTCCAAATATGCATCTGAGCTGAGCGAAACAAAAGCAAAAATCCTATCGGGAGTTCATCAAATTGAAAAGCTTCTGCAAAGTGAAGGAAACAAGCAACGCTAAAATGCAACATACAAAATGAGAGGAGATATTTGTAAACAACACATCCAATAAAGAGTTAGTATGCAAAATACGTAAAGCAAATATAAATCTCAGCATCCTAAACACAAATTATCCAACTGCAGATGGGCAGAAGACATGAATGAACTTTGTCTCTGTCAAGACATCCAGATGGCCACCAGACACACGGAGAGACACTCAGCGTCACCCATCATCAGGGAAATGCAAACCAAAACCACAATGAGATGTCACCTGACAGCCGACAGAATGGTAAAATTAACAACACAAGAATCAACAGGTGTTGGTGAGGCTATGGAGAAGGGGGAGCCCCCTTACACTCCTCGTGGTCATGTGAACAGGTGCAGCTACTGTGGAAAACAGTGTGGAGAGTCCTCAAGAAGTTAAAAGTAGAAGTACCCTATGATTCCAAAATTGCACAGCTAGGTATTTATCCCAAGGATATAAAAGAAGTTTCTTAGATTCAAAGAGGGACACAGAGCCTATTGTTTGTAGTGACGTTATCAACAATAGCCAATCTGTGGATACAGCCCAGATGTCCATCGACAGATGAATGGGCAGAGACCATGTGGTAAATATACACACTGCGACATCACTCGGTCATCACAAGGTATGAAATGAAGCCATTTACAATGACGTGGGAGAAGTGGAAAGGACTCTTGCTCAAGGAACTCAGTCAGTCAGAGAAAGATACCAAATACCATACAATTGCATTCACATGTGAATTTTAAGAAACCAAACAAACTGGCAAGGGGATCGATGGGGTGGGATGAGAGAAGCAAACCAAGAAACTCACTCTTAACCACAGAGAATAAACTAATAGATACCAGAGGAAGGTGGGGGGGATGGGGAATCAGGGGATGGGGATAGTGGAGGGCACCTGTGACCAGTACCAGGCTTTGCATCCAAGGGTTGAATCAGTATGTGGTAAACCTGAAACTATATCATACTCTGTTTACAAACAGGAATTCAATAAAAGTTTAAAATAATAATTGTTAGTATTGATGAAACATGTGTGCACAAGAGATAAAATCAGAAAGGCAACTGAAAATCCAAATAAAGAGTATTTAGAGCCACAAATCCCCTCCTTAGCTCAGCTCGGGAGAAGCCTGCCATGTCTTTTCTGACCGCAGCAGAAGCCTGGATTTTGATTCTCTGGGGAGGCCACTGACTTGTTGGAGTCAAGCTATCTTTGAACCCAAAACCTAAATAATGTGCATAAAACTAAACTGCCCAAGATACTAGGAGTCCCAGTGCACGCACAGGCCAAGACCCAAACTCTAACCATACACAGACATATCCCTAACCCTACACTTAAGCCTAATGTTAACTTAAACCTTAAACAAGACCTATCACTAATCAAAAACCAAACACAAACCCCAAGACCGAAACACATTCACTGAACCTACAGGCCAAGCTTCACCCTAACTCCTAAACCTATTCTTAGGTTTCCTTAACCCTGACCCCTACCTTAAATCTAACCCTAACCCTAACCTCTAACCCTAACCTTAATGTATTCAAATACTATTCTTAACCTTATCCTGTACCCTAATCCTAACCCTCTAATACTAACCCTATCTCATACCCCAAACTGTACCCTAACCCGTACCCTAAAACTAAACCCTAACCTACTGCCTAACCCTATCTCTTACCCTTTTCAAAACCGTACACTGACCCTACCCTGACCCTGACCTGACCATTACCCCTAACCAAACACTAACCCTAATCCTAACCCCACCACTCACCCTAACTCTAAACCTAGCACTAACTTTAACCCTAACCCCTAACCCTAACAACTAACCCTAACTCACTCCCTAACCCCTAACCCTAACTGCAAACCTAATCACAACCCTAACACTAACCATAACCCTAACCCCAACTCCTAACATCCTGCCCTAATCCCTAAGCCTAAACCCTAACCTTAACTCTAATCCTGTCCCTAACATTAACCCTAACCCCTTTCCCTAATCCCTAACCCCCATCCAACTCCTAACCACTCACCCTTACCCTTATCCCTCATGCTATCCTCTAATCCGTAACCATAAGCATAATCACTAAACCCTAACATCTAACCTAATGTAACCACCAACTCCCTCCCCTCCCCTGACCCTACCATTCATTCTACCCATTCACTTACCCTGTGGTTCTGAGTAGTCCCTTCTGATGTGGACGTGGCCCCCAATGGTGCCTCCAGAGTCCTCCAGGGGGTCCTGTGGAAGCCATGATCCTGTGCGTGTGAACATGGCCCCACATGTTCCTGAGTCATAGTCAGCGGGTCCTGAGGACGCTGGGTCTCCTGTCACTGTGGACTGTGCCTCACATCCTCTGGAAGCCTCACAGCAGGTCCTCAGGAGGCCGAGGGCTCCTGTATGCCTGGACATGGCCTCATGGCCCCCAGAAAACTCACTGCGGGTCCTGAGGGGGCTGTGGGCTCCTGTAAGCATAGACACAGCCCCCTATATCCTGAAGCCAAAGGGCAGGTCCTGAGGAGGCCAGAGACTCATGTCAGTGTGGATTTGGCACCCACATCTTTCTTACGCCTCACCACAGGCGCTGACAAGGCTGGGGTCTTCTGTCTGCATGGAAGCATCCCCATATTTCCCTAAGTCTACACCGGGGGTTCTGAGGACATCAGTGTCCTGTTGTGTGGGCGTGGCCCCACGTCCTCCCATAACGTCACTGCGGGTTCTGAGGAGGCCAGGTCTCCTGACACCGTGGATGTGGCCCCCACCTTCCAGAAGCCTCAACTTATGTCCTGAGCGGCCCGGGAGCTCCTGCCAGAGTGGACGCGGCACCACAGCTTCCTGAAGCCTCCCTGCAGGTCCTGAAGCAGCCCAGGTGTTCCTGTCAGGGTGGATGCGGGCCCACATCTTCCTGAAGCCTCACCGCGGTTCCTGAGGAGACCGGGGTCATCAGCGTGGATGCGTCCCCATGTCCTCCTCAGACCTCTCCAGCACAGGTGGGCTCCTGTTAGTGCAGGTGGATGAGGCCTACTGACCCTCGCGGCCCTTGGGCAGTGCCTGGGCTCGGGCGCCTCCTGTGGGACGCTCAGGCACTGCAGGAGGCCATGCAGGAGGCAGCGTCCCCGTACACGGGGCCACAACTGCCTCCTTCCAGGCTCCAGCTGAGGCCTATGAGCTTCGGAAACGACTCACTGAAACGGAGCCTAATACCCGGCTTCCCCAGAAATACTTAAGGACAATGATTAGAGCCCACAGGACACAAAAAGAAATGTGTACCAGACTTTAACCATGCCCTGCAAAACTCACTCAACCCTCCTCCTCTGTGGGCAGAACCGCAGGCTGGTGCAGCCACCCTGGAAACAGTGTGGAGGCTCCTCAGGAAGTTACAAATAGAGCCGCCCTGGGACCAGCAGGTGCACGGCCTTAGCTCAGCCCAAAGATACAGATGCATGAGACTCGGGGACACCTCACCCCAATGTCCACAGCAGCCGGGTCCACAGTAGCCACCTTGTGGGAGGAGCCTTGGTGCCCTCAGGCAGATGATGGATAAAGAGGATGGAAGATAGATGATGGTCATAGATGATAGATAGATGATAGGAATGGTACTCAGCTATCAAAGAGAAGAAAATATTGCCATTTGCAATGATGTGGATAGAACTAGAGGGATCGTGTTAAGTGAAATAAGTCAGTCAGGAAAGAAAATTACCATATGGTTGCATTCATAGGTGAAATTAAAGAGCAAAGCAGATGGGCATCTGTGAAGGGAAGGAAAAACAAATAAGATGAAAACAGACATGGAGGAAAAAAAAAGACTCAAGCACAGGAAACAAACTGAGGGTCGCTGGAGGGGAGGGGAGTGGAGGGACAGGGTAACTGGTAGATGGGCATGAAGGAGGGCACGTGATGTCATGAGCCCTAGTTTTATCTCCAACTGGTGAATAACTGAATTCTACCTCTTAAAGTATAATACACTATACTCTTAATTAATTGGGTTTAAATTAAATTAAGTTTAAAAAATCAGTTGACGGTATCGGAGTGCATTTTCTTCCAGGCTCTCTATTCTGCCCCTTCAGCTTATGCCAGAACCACACCCCTGTGGGTTTGGTTTGTTTAAGTAGGCTCCATGCCTCGTCCACAGTTCAGCACAGGGCTAGAATTCATGACCCCGAGATCAAGACCAAGGGTGAAGTCAGGAGTCGGATGCTTAACCAACGGAGCCAGCCGGGGCCCGAGAACCACACTGCTTTATCCTGTGTCTCTGTGACATTGTTTGAAATAGGAAAGTGGAGGGAGGAGCAAGATGGCGGAAGAGTAGGGTCCCCAAATCACCTGTCCCCACCAAATTACCTAGATAATCTTCATCATCCTGAAAATCTATGAATTCGGCCTGAGATTTAAAGAGAGACCAGCTGGAATGCTACAGTGAGAAGAGTTCACACTTCTATCAAGGTAGGAAGAGGGGGGAAAAGAAATAAAGAAACAAAAGGCATCCAAGGGGGAGGGGCCCCACGAGGTGCCGGGCTAAGGCCGGGGCGAGTGCCCCCAGGACAGGAAAGCTCTGTCCCGGAGAAACAGGAACTTCACCAATCTTCCTGGGTGGAAAGGCACCCGCAGGGAGTTGGAGCAGGATGCCAGGATGGCGGGGATGCCCTCGGGCTCCCTGGAACAATAACAGACACCTGCGCACCGAGGAGACTGCACCATACCCCGCGGCCGAGCTCCCTAAAAGACTGCAGGGCCCACGGCTGGACCCGGAGCAGCTCGGAGGGGCTCGGGCGGCGGCTCCGCATGGAGGGGGCTGCGAGGCCAGGAGCAGCTCGGAGGGGGCTCCAGCAGAGGAAGAGGATCCCTGCGGAGAGGGCTGCAGGGCTCTGGGACCAGCTCAGAGGGGCTCAGGCGGCGGCGCCGTGGAGGCGGCTGTGTGGCCGGGAGGGGGAATCCAACAGCGCAGGCACTGGAGCACAGGGTGCCAGGACACAGCCCAGGATTTGGCCTCCCCCTGGGACAGGCAGAGCCCGGGAAGGGCCATGACAGCTAGGACGCTTCTGCCCAGAGCTGAGCAGATCAGCGACCCCACCTTGGCACTTCCAGGTCCTGCAGAGGGAGAGCTCCATAGTTACTGTGGGAGCTGAATCCAGGGCTCCAGAGCTGCCAGCGTCACTGGGATGGTTCCTCCTGGAGCCTCACGGGTTAAACAACCCCCACTGAGCCCTGCACCAGGCAGAGGGCAGAGCAGCTCCCTCAAGAGCTAACACCTGAAAATCAGCACAACAGGCCCCTCCCCCAGAAGACGAGCTAGACGGAGAAGTTGCAGGGGAAGTCAACGGACTTAAAGTATACAGAATCAAAAGATACTCTCCCGTGGTTTTTTCTTTTCTTTTCTTTTTTCTTTTCTTTTCTCTTCTCTTCTTTTCTTTTCTTTTTTCTTTTTGATTTGTTTCATCTCCCACCCTTTATTCCTTTCTTTCTTTTTCTTTCTCTTTTTCTTCTTTTTTCTTTTTTTTTCTTCCTTTTCTCTTTTTCTCTTTTCTTTCCTTCTTTCTCTCCTCTCTTTTTCTCTTTTTCCCAATACAATTATTTTTGGCCACTCTGCACTGAGCAAAATGAATAGAAGGAAAACCTCACCTCAAAAGAAAGAATCAGAAACAGTCCTCTCTCCTAAGAATTACAAAATCTGGATTACAATTCAATGTTAGAAAGCGAATTCAGAAGCATGATTATACAGCTACTGGTGGCTCTAGAAAAAAAGCATAAAGGACTCAAGAGACTTCATGACTGCAGAATTTAGATACAATCAGGCAGAAATTAAAAATCAATTGAATGAGATGCAATCCAAACTAGAAGTCCTAACGACAAGGGTTAAGGAGGTGGAAGAACGAGTGAGTGACATAGAAGACAAGTTGATGGCAAAGAAGGAAACTCAGGAAAAAAGAGACAGACAATTAAGAGAGCAAGAAGACAGATTAAGGGAAATAAACAACAGCCTGAGGAAGAAAAACCTACTTGTAATTGGGGTTCCCGAGGGCGCTGACAGGGGCAGAGGGCCAGAATATGTATTTGAACAAATCCTAGCTGAAAACAATCCTAATCTGGGAAGGGAAACAGGCATTCAGATCCAGTAAATAGAGAGATCCCCCCCCTAAAATCAATAAAAACCGTCCAACACCTCGACATTTAATAGTAAAGCTTGCAAATTCCAAAGATAAAGAGAAGATCCTTAAAGCAGCAAGAGACAAGAAATCCCTGACCTTTATGGGGAGGAGCATTAGGGTAACAGCAGACCTCTCCACAGCGACCTGGCAGGCCAGAAAGGGCTGGCAGGATATATTCAGGGTCCTCAATGAGAAGAACATGCAACCAAGAATACTTTATCCAGCAAGGCTCTCATTAAAAATGGAAGGAGAGATAAAGAGCTTCCAAGACAGGCAGGAACTGAAAGAATATGTGAACTCCAAACCAGCTCTGCAAGAAATTTTAAGGGGGACTCTTAAAATTCCCCTTTAAGAAGAAGTTCAGTGGAACAATCCACAAAAACAAGGACTGAATAGATGTCATGATGACACTAAACTCATATCTGTGGATAGTAACTCTGAATGTGAATGGGCTTAATGACCCCTTCAAAGGCGCAGGGTTTCAGACTGGATAAAAAAGCAGGACCCATCTATTTGCTGTCTACAAGAGACTCATATTAGACAGAAGGACACCTACAATCTGAAAATAATGGGTTGGAGAACCATTTACCATTCAAATGGTCCTCAAAAGAAAACAGGGGTAGCCATCCTTATATCAGATAAACTAAAATTTACCCCGAAGACTATAGTGAGAGATGAAGAGGGACACTATATCATACTTAAATGATCTATCCAACAAGAGGACTTAACAATCCTCAATATATATTCCCCGAATATTGGAGCTGCCAAATATTTAAACCAATTAATAACGAAAGTGAAGAAATACTTAGATAATAATTATCTTATACTTGGTGACTTCAATCTAGGTCTTTCTACCCTCGATAGGTCTTCTAAGCACAACATCTCCAAAGAAACGAGAGCTTTAAATGATACACTGGAGCTGATAGATTTCACAGATATCTACAGAACTTTACATCCAAACTGAACTAAATAAACATTCTTCTCAAGTGCACATGGAACTTTCTCCAGAATAGACCACATACTGGATCACAAATCATGTCTGAACCGATACCAAAAGATTCAGATCATCCCCTGCATATTCTCAGACCATAATGCCTTGAAATTAGAACTAAATCATAACAAGAAGTTTGGAAGGACTTCAAACACGTGGAGGTTAAGGACCATCCTAGTAAAAGATGAAAGGGTCAACCAGGAAATTGAGGAAGAATTAAAAAGATTCATGGAATCTAATGAGAATGAAGATACAAATGTTCAAAATCTTTGGCATGCAACAAAAGCAGTCCTAAGGAGGAAATACATCACAATACAAGCATCCATTCAAAAACTGGAAAGAACTCAAATACAAAAGCTAACCTTACTCATAAAGGAGCTAGAGAAAAAAACAGCAGCTAGATCCTACACCCAAAAGAATAAGAGATTTAATTAAAATTTGAGCAGACCTCAAGGAAATTTAGACCACAATAAATGTGGAACAGATCAACAAAACCAGGAGTTGGTTCTTTGAAAGAATAACATACATAAACCATTAGCCAGTCTTATTAAAAAGAAGAGAGAGAAGACTCAAATTAATAAAATCATGAATGAGAAAGGAGAGATCACTACCAACACAAGGAAATACAAACGATTTTAAAAACATATTATGAACAGCTATACAGAAATAAATTAGGCAATCTAGAAGAAATGGACGCATTCCTGGAGCCACAAACTACCAAAACTGGAACAGGAAGAAATAGAAAACCTAAACAGGCCAATAACCAGGGAGGAAATTGAAGCAGTCATCCAAAACCTCCCAAGTCACAAAAGTCCAGGGCCAGATGGCTTCCCAGGGGAAATCTATCAAACGTTTAAAAAAAACATACCTATCCTACTAAAGCTGTTTGGAAAGATAGAAAGAGATGGAGTACTTCCAAATTTGTACTATGAAGCCAGCATCACCTTAATTCCAAAACCAGACAAAGACCCCACCAAAGAGGAGAATACAGACCAATATCCTTGATGAACATGGATGCACAAATTCTCAACATGATACTAGCCAATAGGATCCAACAATACACTAAGAATATTATTCACCATGACCAAGTAGGATTTATCCCCGGGCCAAAAGGATGGTTCAACACTCGTAAAACAATCAATGTGATTCATCATATCAGCAAGAGAAAAACCAAGAACCATATGATCCTCTCATTAGATGCAGAGAAAGCATATGACAAAATAGAGCATCTATTCCTGATCAAAACAGTTCAGAGAGTAGGGATAGAGGGAACATTCCTCGACATCTTAAAAGCCATCTATGAAAAGCCCACAGCAAATATCATTCTCAATGGGGCAGCACTGGGAGCCTTTCACCTAAGATCAGGAATAAGACAGGGATATCCACTCTCACCACTGCTATTCAACATAGTATTGGAAATCCGAGCCTCAGCAGTCAGACAACAAATGACATTAAAGGCATTCAAATTGGCAAAGAAGAAGTCAAACTCTCCCTCTTTGCTGATGACATGATACTCTACCTAGAAAACCCAAAACCCTCCCCGTGAAGATCGCTATAACTCATACAGCAATTTGGTAGCATTGCAGGATACAAAATCAATGCCCAGAAATCAAAGGCATTTCTATACACTAACAATGAGACTGAAGAAAGAGAAATTAAGGAGTCAATCTCATTAACAATTGCACCCAAATCATACGATACCTAGGAATAAACCTAACCAAGGAGGTAAATGATCTATACCCTAAAAACTATAGAAAACTTCTGAAAGAAATTGAGGAACACACAAAGAGATGGAAAAATATTCCATGCTCATGGATTGGCAGAATTAATATTGTGAAAATGTCAATGTTACCCAGGCAATGTACACGTTTAATGCAATCCCTATCAAAATATCATGGATTTTCTTCAGAGAGTTAGAACAAATTATTTTAAGATTTGTGTGGAATCAGAAAAGACCCCGAAAAGCCAGGGGAAATTTATTTTATTTTATTTTATTTTATTTTATTTTATTTTATTTATTTTATTTTATTATTTTATTTTATTATTTTATTTTATTTTATTTTTTATTTATTTATGATAGTGACACAGAGAGAGAGAGAGAGGCAGAGACACAGGCAGAGAGAGAAGAGCAAGCTCCAAGCACCGGGAGCCCGACATGGGGCTCCATCCTGGGTCTCTAGGATCGTGCCCTGGGCCAAAGGCAGGTGCCAAACCGCTGCGCCACCCAGGGAATCCAAGCCAGGGGAATTTTAAAAAAGAAAACTATATCTGGGGGCACCACATGCCAGATTTCAGCTTGTACTACAAAGCTGTGGTCATCAAGACAGTGTGGTACTGGCACAAAAACAGACACATAGATCAATGGAACAGAATAGAACCCAGAAGTGGACCTTGAACTTTATGGTCAACTAATATTCGATAAAGGAGGAAAGACTATCCATTGGAAGAAAGACAGTCTCTTCAATAGATGGTGTTGGGAAAATTGGACATCCACAGTCAGAAGAATGAAACTAGACGACTCTCTTTCACCATAAACAAAGATAAACTCAAAATGGATGAAAAATCTAAATGTGAGACAAGAGTCTATCAAAATCATAGAGAACACAGGCAACACCCGTTTTAAACTTGGCCACAGCAACTTCTTACAAGGTACATCCATGAAGGCAAAAGAAACAAAAGCAATAATGAACTATTGTGACTTCATCAAGATAAGAAGCTTTTGCACAGCAAAGTATACAGTCAACAAAACTAAAAGACAACCTACAGAATGGGAGAAGATATTTGCAAAAGACGTATCAGATAAAGGGCTAGTTTCCAAGATCTATAAAGAACTTCTTAAAATCAACACCAAAGAGACAAACAATCCGATCATGAAATGGGCAAAAGACATGAAGAGAAATCTCACCGAGGAAGACATTGACATGGCCAACATGCACATGAAAACATGCTCTGCATCACTTGCCCTTAGGGATATACAAATCAAAACCACAATGATATACCATGTCACACCAGTGAGAATGGGGAAAATTAACAAGGCAGGAAAACACAAATGTTGGAGAGGATGCGGAGAAAAGGGAACCCTCTTACACTGCTGGTGGGAATGTGAACTGGTGCAGTCACTCTGGAAAACTGTGTGGAGGTTCCTCAAAGAGTTAAAAATAGACCTGCCCAACGACTCAGCAATTGCACTATTGGGGATTTACCCCAAAGATTCAGATGCAATGAAACGCCGGGACACCTGCACCCCGATGTTTATAGCAGAATGTCCACAATAGCCAAACTGTGGAAGGAGCCTGGTGTCCATCGAAAGATGAATAGATAAAGAAGATGTGGTTTATGTATACAATGGAATATTACTCAGCCATTAGAAATGACAAATACCCACCATTTGCTTCAACGTGGATGAAACTGGAGGGTATTATGCTGAGTGAAGTAAGTCAATCGGAGAAGGACAAACAGTGTATGTTCTCATTCCTTCAGGGAATATAAATAATAGTGAAAGGGAACATAAGGGAATGGAGAAGAAACGTTTGGGAAATATCAGAAAGGGAGAGAGATCATAAAGACTCCTAACTCTGGGAAAAGAACTAGGGGTGCTGGAAGGGGAGGAGGGCAGGGGGTGGGGGTGAATGGGTGACGGGCACTGAGGGGGACACTTGACTGGATGAGCGCTGCGTGTTATTCTGTATGTTGGTCAATTGAACACCAATAAAAAATAAATTTATTTTTAAAAAAAGATCAAACAACTACATATTTATGCTGCCAACATGGGAGTACCGAAATATAGAAACCAATTAACAACAAACGTACAGGAACACACTGATAATAATACAATGACAGGGTATTTTAACACCCACTTATGGCAATGGACCGATCGTCTATGCAGAAAATCAACAGGGAAACAATAGCCTTGACACACTGGACCAAAGGGACTCAACAGATATAGTCTGAACATTTCTTCCTAAAGCAGAATACACATTCTTTTCAAGTGCACAGGGGACATTCTCCAGAATAGATTATATCATGGACCACAAATCAGCCCTCAACAGGTACAACAGGTACAAGAAGGATGGTATCACACCATGTACATTTTTGGACCACGACGCTATGAAACTCGAGGTCGACAGTAAGAAAAAATTTGGACAGACCAAAAATTCGTGGAGATTATGATCATCCTACTAGAGAATGAATGGAGCAACCAGGATATTAAAGAGGAAATTTAAAACTAATGAAAATGAAAACATGTTTCTTCAAACCTCTAGGATGTAGCAAAGACAGTCCTTAGAGGGAAGTAGATTGCAATACAGTCCTACCTCAAGAAACAAGAAGTCTCCAATACACAACTCAACACTACACCTAAAGGAGCTGGAAAAGGAATAGGAAACGAAGCCTAAAGCCTACAGAAGAAGGGAAAAATAAAGATGAGAGCAGAAATAAACAATACAGAAAAAACAAAAGAGTAGAATAGAATAATGAAACTAAGAACTGGTTCTTCAAAATAACTAAGAAAGTGGATCAAGCCCTAGCCAGCCTTATCAACAAGAAAACAGAAAAGAACTAAATAAATAAAATCACAAAAGAGAGAAGAGAGATCACAATCAACACCAGAAAAATAAGACAATTATAAGGGAATACTATGAAAGATTATACACTAACAAACTGGGAGACCTGGAATAAATGGACAAATCCCTAGAAATGTATAAACGAGCAAAACTGAAATAGGAAGAAATAGAAAATGTGAACACACCCATAACTAGCAAAGGAATTGAATCAGCAAGGCACCTGGGTGCCTCAGTGGTTGAGCATCTGCTTTGGCTCAGGTCATGATCCTGGGGTCCTGGGGAATCATGTCCCACATTAGGCTCCCTGCATGGAGGCTCATTTTCCCCGTGCCTATACCCCTGCCTCTCTGTGTCTCACATGAATACATAAATAAAATCTTTAAAAAAGAAAAAAGATAAATGATGAGAAAGGACCCAAATAAAATCACAAATGAGATAAGAGAAATAACAACCAACACTAGAGAAATACAAACATAAGAGAACATTATGAAAAATTATATGCCAGCAACCTAGAACCTGGAAGAAATTGATTAATTCCTGGAAATATATAACATAGCAAAAATGAAAAAGGAAGAAATAAGAAACTTGAACAGACAGATAACCAGAAACGAAATTGAATCAGCAATCAAGAATCTCCCAACAGGAGACGCTTAGATCAATAGAATAGAATGGAATGGAATGCTGAAACAAGATACAAACCTGTAACTCTATGATCCATTAATCGACAACAAGGCAGGAAGGAATATCCAATGGCACAAAGACAGTCTCTTCAAAAAACCCTAACCCTGACCCCAGGATAAGAACAAACAGTGTTGGGAAAACCAGGCAGCCACATGCAGAAGAATGAAACTGGACCACTTTCTTACACCATATATATAAAAAATATATTCAAAATGGATGAAAGACCTAAATGTGAGACCTGAAACCATACAAAGAAGAAAAGATAGGCAGCAACATCTTTGACGTTGGCCATTGGATCTTCTTTCTAGATATGCCTCTGAGTTGAGGGAAACAAAAGCAAAAATACTATTGAGACTTCATCAAATTCAAAACCTTCTGCAAAGTGAAAGAAACAACCAATGCTAAAAGGCAACATACAAAATGAAAGGAGATATTTGTAAACAACACATCCAATAAACAGTTAGTATGCAAAATACGTAAAGCAAATATAAATCTCAGCATCCTAAACACAAATTATCCAACTGCAGATGGGCATAAGACATGAATGGACTTTGTCTCTGACAAGACATCCAGATGGCCACCAGACACGGAAAGACACTCAGCGTCACCCATCATCAGAGAAATGCAAATGAAAACCACAATAAGATGTCACCTGACAGCCGTCAGAATGGCTAAAATTAACAACAGAAGAAACAACAGGTGCAGTTGAGGCTATAGAGAAGAGGGAGCCCCCTTACACTCCTGGTGGACATGCGAACAGGTGCAGCCACTGTGGAAAACACTGTGGGGGGTCCTAGAGATGTTAAAAATAGGGGATCCCTGGGTGGTGCAGAGGTTTGGCACCTGCCTTTGGCCCATGTCGCGATCCTGGTGACCCGGGATCGAATCCCACGTTGGACTCACAGTGCACGGAGCCTGCTTCTCCCTCTGCCTGTGTCTCTGCCTCTCTCTCTGTGACTATCATAAAAAAAAATTAAAAAAAAGAAGTTAAACATAGAGCTAACCTACGATTCCAAAATTGCAGAGCTAGGTATTTACCCCAAGGATACAAAAGTCGTTTAGTAGATTCCAAGTGGGACACGCAGCCCAGTGTTTGTAGCAGCGTTATCAACAACAGCCAAACTGTGGATACAGCCCAGATGTCCATCGAGTGATGAATGGGAAGAGACAATGTGGTAAATATACCAACTGCGACATCACCGGGTCATCAGAAGCGATGAAATGAAGCCATTTACAATGACGTGGGAGAAGTGGATAGAACTTATGCTCAAGGAACTCAGTCAGTCAGAGAAAGATACCAAATACCAAACAATTGCATTCACATGTGAATTTTAAGAAACCAGACAAACTGGCAAAGGGGCACAGGGGGGATGAGAGAAGCAAACAAAAAAACACTTTCTTAACCACAGAGAATAAACTAATAAATACCAGAGGAAGGTGAGGGGGATGGGGAATCAGGGGATGGGGATAGTGGAGGGCACCTGTGGCCAGTACCAAGCGTTGTATCCAAGGGTTGAATCTCTATATGGTAAACCTGAAACTATATCATTCTGTGTATACAAATAGGAATTCAAGTAAAACTTTATTTTTTTTAATTTTTATTTATTTATGATAGTCACAGAGAGAGAAAGAGAGGCAGAGACACAGGCAGAGAGAAGCAGGCTCCATGCACAGGGAGCCCGACGTGGGAATCGATCCTGGGTCTCCAGGATCGTGCCCTAGGCCAAAGGCAGGCGCCAAACCTCTGCGCCACCCAGGGATCCCCAAGTAAAACTTTAAAATAATAATAGATAGTATTGATGAAACATGTACGCACTAGAGATAAATCAGAAAGGCAACTGAAAATCCAAATAAAGAGTCTTTAGAGCCACAAATCCCCTCCTTAGCTCAGCTCGGGAGAAGCCTGCTATGTCTATTCTGACCCCATCAGAAGGCTGGATTTTGATTCTCTGGGGAGGCCACTGACTTGGTGGAGTCAAGCTATCTTTGAACCCAAAACCTAAATAGAGTGCATAAAACTAAACGGCCCAAGATGCTAGGAGTCCCAGTGCAGGCACATGCCAGACCCAAACTCTAACCATACACAGACAAAACCCTAACCCTACACTTAATCCTAATGTTAACCTAGCCCTTAAACAAGACCCATCAGTAATCGGAAAACAAACACAAACCCCAAGACCAAAACACATTCACTGAACTTTCTGCCAACCCTCACCCTAACTCCTAAACGTAGGTTCACCTAAACTTAGGTTTCCTTAACCCTGACCCCTGCCTTAAATCTAACCCGAACCCTAACCTCTAACCCTAACCTTAAAATAAGGTATTCAAATCCTATTCCTAACCTTACCTGTACCCTAACCCTAACCCTCTAATACTAATCCTATCTCATACCCCAAACTGTACCCTAACCCGTACCCTAAAACCAACCCCTAACCCACTCCCTAACCCTATATCTTGCCCTTTTCCAAAACCGTACCCTGACCCTGACCTGACCCTAATCCTAACCCGTAACCATACACTAACCCTAACCCTAGCCCTAACCCCTATCCTAATCCTAACCCTCACTCTAACGCTAAACCTAGCCCTAAGTTTAACTGTAACCCTTAACTCTAACCCCTAACTCTAACCCCTAACCATAACTCACACCCTAACCCCTAACCCTAACTGCAAACCTAAGCCCAACCCTAACTCTAACCATAACACTTACCCCAACCTCTAACCTCCTGCCCTAATCCCTAGAGCCTAAACCCTAAGCCTAACACTAAATCCTGTCCCTTACCCTAACCCCCATCCTAACTCTTAACACTGACCAATACCCTTATGCCTCACCTAACCTCTAATTCGTAACCATAAGCATAATCACTAACCCCTAACATCTAACCTAAGGCTAACCACCAACTTCATCCCCTCCCCTCACCCTACCATTCATTCTACCCTTTCACTTACCCTGTGGTTCTGAGGAGTCCCTTCTGATGTGGAAGTGGCCCCCAACAGCTCCTCCAGATTCCTCCAAGGGGTCCTGAGGAAGCCAGGCTCCTGTGAGTGCGACGTGGCCCCACGTGTTCCTGAGTCATAGTCAGCGGGTCCTGAGGACGCTGGGTCTCCTGTCACTGTGGACTATGCCTCACATCCTCTGGAAGCCTCACTGCAGGTCCTCAGGAGGCGGGGGGCTCCTGTCACCCTGGAAATGGCCCCACGTCCCCCAGAAAACTCCCTGCGGGATGCTCAGGCGCTACAGGAGACTGTGCAGGAGGCAGCGGGTGCTCTCTGGGCTGCACCTGCCTCCTTTCAGGCTTCATCTGGGGCCTGTTAGCTTTGGAAACATCTCACTGAAAAGGAGCCCAACACCCGGCTTCCCCAGAAATACTTAAGGACAAGGAATTGGAGCCCACAGGACGTGAAATGAAATGTGGACCAGACTTTTACCACGTCCTGCAAAACTCACTCAACCCTCTTCCACTGTGGGCGGGACCGCGGGTTGGTGCAGCCGCCCTGGAAACAGTGTGGAGGCCCCTCAGGAAGTTACAAATAGAGCCGCCCTGCAACCAGCAGGTGAACGGCCTGGGGCTCACTCCGAAGATACAGATGCAGTGAGACTTGGGACACCTGCACCCCAATGTCCACAGCAGCCGAGTCCACAGTAGCCACACTGTGGGAGGAGCCTCGGTGTCCTCTGCCAGATGATGGATAAAGAGGATGGGAGATAGATGATGGTCATAGAGAGAGGAATGGAACTCAGCTATCAAAGAGAAGGAAATCTTGCCATTTGCAATGATGTGGATAGAACTAAAGGGATCATGTTAAGTGAAGTAACTCACTCGGAAAAGAGAATGACATGTGGTTTCATTCATAGGTGGAATTAAAGAAGCAAAGCAGATGAACAACTGTAAAGGGAAGGAAAAACAAATAAGATGAAAACAGATGCAGGAAATACAGACTCTTAATGATAGGAAACAAACAGGGTCGCTGGAGGGGGCAGATAACAGGGTACTGGCATGAAGGAGGTCACGTGATGTCACGAGCACTGCTGTTATCTCCACCTGGTGAATCCCTGAATTCTTCCTCTGAAAGTATAATACACTATACGTTAATTAATTGGGTTTAAATTAAGTTAAAAAAATCAGTTCTAGGGGATCCCTGGGTGGCGCAGCGGTTTGGCGCCTGCCTTTGGCCCAGGGCGTGATCCTGGAGACCTGGGATCGAGTCCCACATCAGGCTCCCGGTGCATGGAGCCTGCTTCTCCCTCTGCCTGTGTCTCTGCCTCTCTCTCTCTCTCTCTCTCTCTGTGACTATCATAAATAAAAAATAAATTAATTAATTAAAAAAAGAAATCAGTTCTATCAGAGCACATTTCCTTCTGGACTCTCTGTTTTGCTCATTCAGCTTATGCCGGGACCACCCCCGTGGGTCTGGTTTGTCTAAGTAGGCTCCATGCCTCGTCCATGGCCCAACACAGGCCTAGAACTCACGACCCCTGAGATCAGGACTGGAGGTGAGGTCAGGAGTTGGATGCTTAACCGACGGAGCCAGCCGGGGGCCCGAGAACCACACTGCTTTATCCTGTGTCTCTGTGACATCTTTTGAAATAGGAAAGTGCTGCGTCCCACTCTGTCATGCTTCTCCAATACTGATTTGCTGTCCGGGGTCATTTGTTGTGGGGGTTGGATGTTATGGGTTTTGTTTTTTTTTCCTATTTCTAAGATCTGCCACCATGATTTTGATAGGAATGACATGAAACTGAGGGTGGCTTCAGGAACTGCGGACATTTTCACAAGATGAGGCTCCTACCCTACGAGCCCAGGACGGCCTCCCAGAGCCTGGTATGGCTCAGTGCACAAGACTTGTGTTCCTTTGGTTCAGTCTCATTATTTATTCTCCTTGATGCTCCTAAGAAGGACTTCATGTCCTTCCTTTCCTTCCTGAGTGCTCATTGTCGGGACACAGCAAGGCTACTCTGCTCTGTAGGGTCAGTTTGTGTCCCGTTACTTTACTGAACTCACTCCTTAGTTCTAACAGGTTTTGATGGAGGCTCTAGGGTTTCCTGTTTCTAGTTCCGCATCTTCAGCATATAAGGACAGTGTGACGTCCCCCTTCCAGGTGTGGAACCTTTGCTGTTTACAGCTTAATGTCCTAGAAAGCCCCACAATTTAATCAAAACTGAGCCCAGGCCAAGGGCAGGAAGCCCCTATTAGAATGAGAACAGAGCTCAATGCCCTTAAAGGCCCCATACCAAAATGTAAACAGAACGTGAGGAATTGCTCCAGCCCTTCTGGAGGTCCGAGACCAGCCCTTAAAACTAAGCTAAAACCTACCTCGGGTCCAAGTCCCCGATCTGCAATGTCAGGTATACTTGGACACAAGATCGAGCTTGTAAATAATCCCTCGTGTGTTTGCATCAGTGTCGGCTTCTTGGTGGTTTCTCATATTCGCAATCTTGGGCACAACAGTCTGAGATAAAAAACAAAACCAAAAGAAACTCAGACGCGGGCAGAGTGAAAGCAGGGTTCTGAGAGAAGCGGCAGGGAACCGGGGGCTTGGCGGCTCTTCTGTGGTGGGCCTGCAGACTGGGGGGCGGAATCCTCAGTCCTAGAGCTAGAGGACCAGCGTCCCCACCCGCCTCCCCCCCATCAGACCCGAGTCTCAGGGAGCAGCACAGCACTGTCCGCTGGAGGCCAGAGGTGCTGACGCCCACCCCGTCACTGATCCCTGCAGGTGCATCTCCCAGGCAGATGTGCACCTGACAATCAGCACCACATCCCATCGCCAGACACCACACAGACCACTGGCTGCCACCAAGTTGTCAGACCACAGAGGCCCGGAGAGGAAGCCCGGAGACACATTTGCCTCTCGCAAAATATGCACCCCTATCGAACGAAATCCTTTGAAGCGAAGCTTACAGAAGGTCTGCATGTGGGATGTTCAAGTCCTAAGCTCAAACCAAAGAGTGTGCATGCCTTGGAGGCAGCTGTCCGTTAGGAGCGAAATTGACAAGGCAGACACTTGGTTCTCACTCCGCCACACTCGCGCATACAATTAAATGCTGTGGAAGCGGAACGTACAGGCAGTCAGGATGGGGGAGGTACAGGCCATAAGCTCAACTCTCAGAAGTGTGTATGCTTTGCAAGCTGATAACTGCTAGACACTTATCGAGATGAGGTATACCCGAGCTACACTCTAATTGAACAAGGACGTTGGCGATCACTATATTGAACTCAGATACACGTGTACAGTCCTGACACTTCCTTTTTTTTTTAATTTTTTTTTATGATAGTCACAGAGAGAGAGAGAGAGAGGCAGAGACACAGGCAGAGGGAGAAGCAGGCTCCATGCACCGGGAGCCCGATGTGAGATTCGATCCCGGTTCTCCAGGATCGCGCCCTGGGCCAAAGGCAGGCGCCAAACCGCTGCGCCACCCAGGGATCCCAGTCCTGACACTTCCACTGGCATTTCTCCAACCTCTTTTAGCACCTAATGTAAGGAAGTTAGCAGCTATGACTATGGGTAGGCAGGATGCGGGAGGGTCCTGCCCTGAGCTCAGCTCTCACAAGAGACCATGCCTAGAAGCCCGCTTTCAACTAGCTGCGTTCTAATGGCCGTGAGACCATAGCAGTCTTCTAACTCAGGAGGTTTGAAGAATACCACTCTACTGTACCTGGAGACACCTTCCAGGCCTGCACTATTCCACTTGCTTCTCACAAGCTTCTGACAAACGTCTCTGGTGAAGATGTTCAAAACTCATTCTGCAGGCAGTGTGGAACTGTGAGGGACTAGGTGTGAGCTCAACTCTCGGGAGAGAGATGCTTTTGGACTCAGAGTTCAGCTAGCTTCTCACGTATGAAACTTAGTATGTAGCACCTGTCTACTACAGGAATTACTAGGAAATCTCTGGATTGAGCTTGGAGGCACTAGTCTTGTGTGCCGGGACTTTCCACTTACCTCTCACAACACTTCAGTCACGCATCGAGCCTAGGCCTGTTAGCAGCGAAGTGTACCTGCAGGCAGGATGTGGAAAGTACAGGCCAAAAGCTCAACTCTCAGAAGTGTGTATGCTTTGTAGGCCAATGTCTGCTAGACAGTTATCGAGGTGAGGTATACCCGAGCTACACTCTAATTGAACAAGGACGTTGGCATCGTTGTATTGAACTCAGATACACGTGAGTACAGGCCTCATGCTTCCACATGCATTTCTCACAACCTCTCCCAGCACCTAATATAAGGATGTTAGCAGCTATGTCTACAGGCCGGCAGGATGCGGGAGGGTCCTGTCCTGAATTCAGCTCTCAAAAGGAAGCATGCCTCGAAGCCGAAAGTCTGGAGGTTCAATGAACACCGATCTACTGCACCTGGAGACACAACCATTGAAGCCTTCGACTTGCCCCCTGCGTCCCATGAGCTTCTGGCGTACATCTCTAGTGAGGATGTTCGAAACTCTATCTGCAGGCAGTGTGGAACTGTGAGGGACTGTGTGGGGTCTCACCTCTCAGAATCAAGTTCCCCTGGACACTGCTTTCAACTAGCTTCTCTTGTATGGAAGTAGTAGCAATGTATGAGAGGAATTCCTCGGTAGTCACTGGATTGAGTTTCAAGACACTTGTTTCCTGGCCTGCACCGTCCAATTGCCTCTCACACAACTTCTGTCCCGCAACAAACCTAGGCCTGTTAGAAGCGAAGTGTACATGCAGTCAGTGTGGGACCCAGGAAATTTCTTTTTATTTATTTATGATAGTCACACAGCGAGAGAGAGATAGAGAGGCAGAGACATAGGCAGAGGGAGAAGCAGGCTCCATGCACCGGGAGCCCGACATGGGATTCGATCCCGGGTCTCCAGGATCGCGCCCCTGTCCAAAGGCAGGCACTAAACCACTGCGCCACCCACGGATCCCGAGACCCAGGAAATTTAACAAAAATCCCCTACTCCTGGACAAGCAGAGCAGGACTGATTTCATTTTGTGCTACACCTGTCACCTCCTGCATGACCCCTACATAACCTGCTTATTGCTTAAGATGCTGCCTCACCCAAGTCAAGCTTTTGGGCACACGCTACTCAGAAATCGGCCCAAACAATGTAACCCTGCTTTGTGCCCACCAAAACTGCGCGCCAATTCTGACCAAAGTAATAGGCCAGCTCAAATGGATACTATAGGGTAAGATGTAATTCAATCGGCCACCTGCGTGTGGACCGGCATGACTGTGCAACTTTCTGTGTATCCCATGGGCCACTGGCCCCTATAAAGCTGCTATGCCTCTTAGTCTCGGGGTCCAAGTCCCTGCTCCGCTGTGTCAGGTATACTTAGACCCACGCTCCAGCTTGTGAATAAACCCTCTTGTGTTTGCATCGGTGTCGGCTTCTCGGTGGTTTCTAGGATTCACAATCTTGGCCACAACATTTGGGGGCTCGTCCGGGATCTGAGAGACCTCCAGGACCTTATCCGGAGGATTTCACGCGTGGTGAGTGCACTCAACTTTTTCCACCTTTTGCGTGCATATTCTCTAAGAGCTCTAACCTGTAGGGATTCCAATCTGTATTAGGTCGGCATTGGCTTAGGTGGATGCGCTGGTGGGCCATCAACCGGGGGTCTTGAGGAGACGTCCCTTGCCCCTGCCTGGAAGATGAAGGTCCTATCTCTAAGAAGGATGGAGGTCCTCATCTGTATGGAGGACGGGGGTCCTCATCCGTATGGAGAATGGGGTCCTCATCCGTAAGGAGGACGGGGGTCCTCATCCATAAGGAGTATGTGGTCCTCATCCGTAATGACGACAGGGGTCCTCATCCATAAGGAGGTCTGGGGGTCCTCATCCGTATGGAGGACGGGGTCCTCATCCGTAAGGAGGACGGGGGTCCTCATCTGTAAGGAGGGCTGGCTGCCAGCCCTTCGGATTACTTTCTGTCTTGTCTCTGCAGCCGCACTAGAACGTTTGTCTGTTACTGTGTTCTTCTTACCTCTTTGCGCGCTGGTCTGTGTTACCTGTTTGTGTGCTGGTCTGTGTTACTGTGTTCTTGTTAACTGTGTTATACTGTGTTACTTGTGAACTGTCGTAACTGTCTGTGCCTTGGTGTGGACGGGGGACATAATGGGGCAGATGCAAACCATACCCTTGTCTCTTATGCTCTCCCACTTCTTGGATGTTAGGGAAGCACTCTTATTCTGAGCATAGACATACAGAGAGAGAGATTCCAAATTTATTGCATATCAGAATGGCCAACCTTTGATGTGGGATGGCCCCGAAAGGAAATTTTCACCGACCTATTATCTTACAGGTTAAGGCCGTGAACTTCAGGGACAAACCAGATGGCCACCCTGACCAGATGCCCAACATCCTGGCCTGTCAGGACATGATCGAGAATTCCCCTCCTTGGCTAAAACCCGTTTTTACTCCCCAAAGCACACAACTCGCCTGAAGGTAAGGAGAGACTCCGGGTCCACCGCCAGACTCTAATGGCAGGTCTCCAGGCTGCCGCGTAAAAGACTACCAATCTGGCCAAGGTCTATGATGTGAGACAGGGTAAGGATGAGAGTCCAGCAGCCTTCTTAGAGGGAGCAATAGAGGCTTTTAGGCAGTACACCCCTATGAACCCAGAAGCCCCGGAAACAAAGGCCGCAATTATCATGGCTTTTGTTAACCAGGCCGCTCTGAACATTAAAAAGAAATTGCAAAGAGTAGAGAGACTGGGAGAGAAGAGCTTGCAGGACTTAGTGATAATAGCAGAACGAGTCTATAATAGAAAAAGTCCGGAAGAACTGCATGTTACCACCCCACACGCTATTAAAGGGGTACTCAAACAGCCCCCAGACAGCTGGATCAGCAATGCCCATCTGACCCATTATCAGACCCTACTGCTAAACCCCACCAGAATTTTATTTAAGCCACCGACAACCCTGAATCTGGCAACGCTACTCCCTAACCCAGACTGGGACCCCCCTCTGCACGACTATCAAGAAATTTGGGCACAGGTGTACGGAATCAGAGCTGATCTCCAGGACCAGCCACTGCCGAACGCCGATGCCACCTGGTACACGGACGGCAGCAGTTTTGTCCGAGAAGGAGTCCGAATTGCGGGGGCAGCCATACCATAACCACGGAGACAGAGACCGTCTGGGCGGAGCCATTGACAGCCTAAATGTTGGCTCAATGGGCAGAACTGATCCCATAGGCCAAGGCACTGACCATGGAGGAAGGTAAACGAATAAACATCTACACCGACAGCAGGTACGCCTTTGCCACCGCTCCCATTCACAGAGCCCTTTACAGAGAGAGAGAGAGAGCTTCTGACAGCAGAGACAAAGACTGTTAAAAACAAAACAGAGATTCTTGAACTCCTGAGGACCCTCTGGCTGCCCAAGGCCCTAGCCATCATCCACTGTCCGGGGCACCAAAAGGCAGACACACCAGTAGCCAGGGGAAACCGGCTAGCCGATTTAAAAGCAAAGAAGGTGTCCCTTTTGGTGACCCAGGTCTTAGCAACCACGCTACCTGATCCGGGGGAACGGAACCTGCCGGACACCCCCAACTATAGTGATGCTGACTTACACTGGATCAAACACTTGCCTATGACCCAGTGATTGTGTGGCTGGTGGAGGGCCACAGACTCCAGCATCATCTTGCCAGAGGAACTGGGACGGCGAGTCCTATCCAAAACACATCGGAGTACTCAAACGGGAACAAGGAAGATGGAAGACCTCATACGACATGCAAAGATCACTATTAAAGACTCTCGAGCAAAGATCGAGCAGATGGTGGCAAGCTGCCACTCATGCCAGTTAACTAATGCCACCGCCCATGGATCTAACCCAGGCACCTGGCTCCGGGGGGACCGCCCAGGAGCCTACTGGGAAGTGGACTTCACTGAGGTAAAACCTGGAAAATATGGATACAGGTATTTACTAGTGTTTGTAGATACATTTTCAGGATGCACAGAGGCATTTCCCACCAAACCTGAAACGGCACAGACCGTGACCAAGAAACTGCTGGAAGACATCTTACCGAGGTATGGTTTTCCTGTTAAGATTGGGTCAGACAAGGGCCCAGGATTCTTCTCTAAGGTAACACAGGGAGTGGCACTAGTACTTGGGGCAGATTGGAAATTAGATTGTGCATATAGGCCCCAGAGCTCAGGACAGGTAGAGAGGATGAACAGAACATTAAAGGAGACCTTAACTAAATTAGCCCTGGAGACTGGCGGGGACTGGGTGACTCTCCTCCCCTTCACCCTATATAGGGTGAGGAACTCCCCATATAAGATGGGACTGACTCCCTACGAGATCATGTTCGGTCTTCCTCCACCTGTTATCCCCATTTTAAAACTTGAGGTGCTTGCTGAATTTGATGATCACCAACTTCTTTTCTCCCTCCAA
Organism: Canis lupus baileyi; assembly: GCF_048164855.1. NCBI lineage: Eukaryota > Metazoa > Chordata > Mammalia > Carnivora > Canidae > Canis > Canis lupus. Next base: position 52,970,426 of record NC_132860.1, read on the forward strand.
ATGTCATGAACCCATGAGCAGGTGTGGCCTAAGCTGAGGGCCCTCTATGAGACTGGGCCACCCCCGGATCCCCATCGATATCGGCCAGGTGACTTGGTGTACATGTGTACCTGTGGAGATATCAACACCGGACACTTCAACCTCGCTGCAAGGGACCTACACCCTGATCCTGACCACTCCCAATGCTCTCAACGTCGACGGGATTACTCCCTGGTCCACTACACCCACGTCCAGCCAGCTGACCCACATACCGTTCTCAAGAACTTTGTTCCAGAATGGAAAAGCCAACCGGACAAGGACAATCCCCTAAAGCTAAGAGTGCACCGTTCTCACTAATTTCGTACCTCCAAGACTCCCTAGTCTGAGGTTGTCTTTCAAAATAGAAAGGGATTAGACTTAGATTTCTTACAACAAAGGGTGTGTGTGTGGTGTGGGGGGGGAGGGTTATGTGCTGCCTTAAACGTAGAATGCTGCTTCTTCGCTGGAATATAAATGGCAGCGAGAACAGCAACAAGGTTGGTTAAAATCCTGGTTTAATCATTCCACCTGGCTCACTCTAAGAGCAACCTGGACCCTTTATTGGATCCTGCATAGGATCCTCTGAAAAAGGGGGGAATGTGGGACCCAGGAAATTTAACAAAAATCCCCTACCCCTGGACAAGCAGAGCAGGACTGATTCCATTTTGTGCTACACCTGCCACCTCCTGTATGACCCCCACATAACCTGCTTATTGCTTAAGGCGCTGCCCCACCCTAGTCCAGCCGCTGGGCACACCCTAATCGGAAATCGGCTCAGAACAATGTAACTCTGCTTTGTGCCCGCCAAAACTGCGTGCCAATTCTGACCAAAGTAATAGGCCAGCTAAAATGGATACTATAGGGTAAGATGTAATTCAATCGGCCACCTGCGTGTGGACCGACATGACTGTGCACCTTTCTGTGTATCCCATGGGCCACTGGCCCCTATAAAGCTGCTACGTCGCCTCTTAGTCTCGGGGTCCAAGTCCCTGCTCCGCAGTGTCGGGTATATTTGGACCCATGCTGGAGCTTGTAAATAAACCCTCGTGTGTTTGCATCGGTGTCGGCTCCTTGGTGGTTTCTCGTATTTGCAATCTTGGGCACAAGACCAGGGCCTGCTGCCCTGACCTCCCTTCCAGGGCCACACTGACCGCCCCACAGGCCCTCTGTGCCCGAGGCACACAGGCACGGGGATGCGGGGAGAGGAGGAAGTGCCCCGGAACCCGGCCAGCCCAGGCCCCCAGGACAGAGGGAGCACAGACCTCCTAGGTCGCTTTGCACAGACCCTGGTGACCTGAGGCTCCCTGACTGTCACTCTGTCCCAGCCCCTCCTGGCCCGCGGGGCACAGGCTGAGTTCCAGTAAAGTCCGTGGGGTCCTGACCCTGGTGTCTGGCCGCCCCTGGTAGGCACGTGGGGACGTCAGCTGTGTGTGTGCCTGGCGGCGCCCCTGCAGGGGCTGGTTGGGGCCTGGGTGGTGCCCCCTCCTCCTCTCTGGGGGTCTCTCCACGCCCCGAGCACAGAGTTCCTGGAGACACAGAAATGGGCTGGCTGTGCATTTTCGCACCACAACACTTTCTTGACTTGCTACAGCAAACGGGCTCAGAGCCGAGGGTGTGCACCTTCCCCTGGGCAGGGAGACCTTTCTGTCCTTTAGGGGAGGGCAAGAATCACACGGGGTGGTGGGCGGGGGCTGGAGTCCCCCACCTGGGAGCATGTGTGGACTCCGTGTGGGGGCGTGTGTCCTGAGGTTTCAGCCTGAGAGACGGTTCTGAGGACAGCAGAGCTGACCTGGACCTGCAGCTCATGGGTTCCTGCGCTGGGTCCCCGCAGGGCAGCTGGACCCCAGCCTTGGGCCCCCTGGGGCCCCAACACCTGGAGGAGCCTGCCTCCTGCTGTGGGTGTTGCTGGGGCCCACCAGCCTACCCCTGTTCTCCCCACCCTGGGGTGTCCCGGGATCCTCAGGGCTGCCCTAGGTCAGCGACCCGGATCTGTGGGGCACGGCCAGGGCCCAGGAGGCTACATCCAGCTGTGAGAGGGCTCCCTCATCCCAGAGCCAGAATCCAGGCCCGGCCAGGGCCATGGGGGGCTGGATCCCATTAGTCTTTGTGTTGGGCCTGGGGGGGACTCAAATCACCCCAGCCCCCACAGTGCCCGGGGCCAGGCCAGCCCAGGTCCCTCTGGGTTAGGGGCTGGTGTCCTGTGCAGGGTGTGCCACCCTCCAGGAGGGACAGTGGGTGGAGGCAGGGCACAGTGCATCCTGTGCTCCACTCACCTGCACCCACCCTGTCGGGGGCTCCCGACATTCCCTCTTCCCTGCAACCCCTGGGTACTCTATGGGACACCAGGGCTCTGATGGGAGTAGGCTGTCCAGAGAACCCTGGGGAGGCTGAGCATGTCCCACAGGGGGCAGCTGCACCGGGTCCTTGCTGGGAGCCGATGGTGTGGGGGCAGAGGTATGATGGTGGTGGAGTGTGGGGGTTGGTGTAGGGCTGGTGGTGTGGGGTTATAGTGTGGGTGGGGATTGTGTGGGGGTGTGAGGGGAATGATGTAGGGGGGATGGTAGGGGATGGTATGGGGGCGATGCCATGGGGGATGATGATGTAGGGGGATGGTGTGGAGGTGGGGAATGAGGGGGATGGCATGGGGGCCTGCGGACACAGGGCATCCCCTTTCTCTAAGATGCTCACGCAGACGTGTACAGATAAAGGCGACCCCAGTCTGGGGTTTGCTGTGACACCTGCCCCTCGGGCCCCGCGTGATCAGTGCAGGGCCCTGGCTGGACCGAGGGCATTATCTGGGGGTCATCATACTATGTATGTTTACAAATTGCAAATTGTCTCAAATGAAATGCATAGACTTTAGAAATATATAAAGCATCGAGGGTGGGTGTCACCCTGAGCCGTCTGGCCCTCATCGGATCGATGTGTGTCCTGGTCCAGCCACGGTCATGCCGCCTGTCCCCCAGGTCCCCTTACTGCCCCCCACGGCCCCCACCCCAGCCCCTTGCCTTTCAGGCGGCTGTCCCTCAACCCTTTGGAGTTCAGCTCACATGGCAACCCCTGGAGGCCCCATCCTAGTGGCCTCCTCATCCCCGAACTCCAGTTGTGGGGGCACAGGGGTCATCCCCAGCACCTTACCATGCGGCAGTGTGTTGTTGGCTGCTGTTGCTACCCCCGGCCTCAGAAGCCCCGTGTTTCCTACCCAGAAGCCCCCGGGCCTCCCCTGGGGCCCCGAACCCCCCCCCCCCGCCCCAGGAGCCTCACGCGACCCCGTAGCGGTCCCAAAACATGGTGTGGCTGCCGAACATCCTGTTGACGTCCAGGCATATCTGCGTGATGTCCCTGGAGGAGACCAGGGCCTCCTCCTTCATTTCCTGCGGGAAAACCGGGGAGGAGGAGCCGGCATCAGGGACACAGACCCCGACCTGTCACCAGCTGCCGTCCTGGGCAGGGAGCCCTGGGGCCACCATGGGAGTGTGTCCTGCCAAAACCTCCTTCCTTCCCCTGGGAGGCCGGGGATGGCGGCAGTGTGCACCATGCCCATGGGACCTCTGTGAGGGCCTGTGCCCAGCTGTTGTGGGCGGGGAGGTGACTGAGGGTCAGCCTCGGTGGGAGGGGACAGGGGGTCAGCCCAGGTAGGGAGGGGACATGGGGATGTTGTGCTCAAGATTGTGAATCCGAGAAACCACTAAGGAGCCGACACCGATTCAAACACAGGAGGGTTGATGTACCAACTCGAGCTTGCGTCCAAGTATACCCGACAGGGCGGAGCAGGGACTTAGACCCCGAGGTGGGTTTTAGCTTAATTTTGTTTTTTTGTTGTTTTGGTTTTTTTTTAGCTTAGTTTTAAGGGCTGGTCTCAGGGATCTCCAGAAGGGCTGGAGCAATTCCTCAAGTTCTGTTTACATTTTGATATGGGGCCTTCAAGGGCATTGAGCTCTGTTCTTATTCTAATAGGGGCTTCCTGCCCTTGGCTTGGGCTCAGTTTTTATTGTCATGTGAGGCTTTTTAGGACATTAAGCTGTAAACTTTTGTCTTTTTTCCTGTAACTGAAGTAATGTAAATTTCAGCTCTTATTCACAGGGACCTGGGATGGCTGGACATGTGCTAACGCTGAACATAAAGTGGAATGGCCTTAATTTTCATGGCCTCCACATGTCCCATCCTATCTAGCTCCTTCCCCCTTCCCCAGAGCTCCTAAGAGAGCAATTGCAAATGACCTCTGGTGCTAGCATGTGTTGGGGGACAGGCCCAGGGATTTGGGATCAAGAAGACCTGGAGCGCGGTCGTCCTGGGTGGATGTGCAGTGGGATTCGATGCTGCAGACTCTTATTCCCTAAGGCTATCTTGACAACTGACTTTGTACATAGAAAACCTCTCCTTTGTCTTTAAAAGATGAAGAGCCAGTCAAAGCATTTTTTCTCTGCCCATCTGATTGCTCAGATTCCAATGTGAGACGTATTTCCTGTTAATAAGGATAATTTACTATCCGTAGTACTCTGGTTAAAATATTCTGACACAAGTAGTTCAGAGGGATGAGGGTTTCTCATCTCTTTCTTCACAGTTCAGTCACTCATCAGGAAATGCATCTTTATGGATTGGAACGAACCGAGAGACTTTATTACCAATGGTCCTATTACTATGTGAAGGATTCTTCCCTGAGATTCTTCCCCTGTTTTAACTGACACTGAAACACTGCGAACTCTTTGGAAGATAAATGTCCAGGAAATAAATGTTATGCACTGCTAATTTTAAATGCACTTGCAATATGGTGTCTAATATAAAAGAAGTATTTTTATCTGATATTTGCTATTTATTATCCTTTCCTGCTTTTCAGGTTGAGCAGGCATTATACGTGCTCATAAGTGTTTTTCTTTCCTTCTGATATAAAATTCTTACTTTGTTCCCATTGAAGGAACTCTTTAAGAATAAGGCAAAAATTCATTAAACTATTCTAAAATGTCTTCACACTTGGAGCCTGATTCATTTATGTCAATTTTCAAAATAAATCTTATTGATTAGAAAAAAAAACAAAGATTTATAGGGAAATTGAGAAGATAGTACAGAGAATTCTCATGCACTCGCACTCAATTTCTCCAATTATCGATATCTTATATTAGTACGGTACAAAAATTAGCAAATGAATCAATATTAAAATATTCGCATTAACCAAAGACCGTACTTTATTCAGATTTCCTTTTTTTTTTTTTGCTAAGTTACCATCCCTCATATCACATTAAACTTATCATGTTTTCTTAGGCTCCTCTGGATTTTGACACTTTTTCAGCCTTTTCTTCTTGTTGTTGAACTGGAACACTTTGAGAAGTAGAGTATTTTGTAAAATTTCCCTTAGTTGGGACATGTCTGTTGTTTATCTCATGATTGAACTGTGATTGTGGATCATATACAGAGATATACTGACATTTTTATTATATCATATAGGGGATAGATACTATCAACATGATTTATCAGTCTTGGGAGGCAGATGTCTGCTACCCACTCCTACATGGGAGTTAGAACCTAGCTACACTCCAATTGAAGAAGGCCGTTGGAAATCGCTGTATTCAACTCAGATACACAGGAGTATAGGCCTGACGCTTCCACATGCTTTTCTCACAACCTCTACCAGCACCTACCATCAGGATGTTAGCAGCTAAGTCTACAGGCAGGCAGGATGCGGGTGGGTCCTGCCCTGAGCTCAGCTCTCAAAAGGAAGCATGCCTCGAAGCCAGCTTTCTACTAGCTGCGTTTTTATGGCCATGAGAACGTAGCAGCATTGTAAGTCAGGAGGTTCCATGTACACCGCTCTACTGCACCTGGAGACACAAGCATTGAAGCCTGCAGCTAGGCCCTTGTGTCCTATGAGCTTCTGACAAACTTGTCTAGAGAGGAGGTCCGAAATTCCATCTGAAGGCTGTGTGGAACTGAAGGGACTGGGGGTGAGCTCAAGTCTTAGAAGCAAGTACCCATTGGACACTGCGTTCACTAGCTTTTCATGTAAGGAACTTAGTATGTAGCACCAAACTAAGAGAGCAGTTCCTCAAATATCTCTGGATTGGGATATGAGACACTAGTCGTATGGGCCGGCACCTTCCACTAACGTCTCACAACCCTTCTGTCACGCATCGAGGCTAGGCCTGATAGGAGCGAAGTGTATCTGCAGTCAGCATGTGGGAGGTACAGGGCACGAGTTCAACTCTCAGAAGTGTGTATGCTTTGCAGGCAGATGTCTGCTAGACACTTATTGATGGGAGCTAGAACCCGAGCTACACTCTAATTGAACAAGGACGTTGGATATCGCTGTATTGAACTGAGATACACGAGAGTACAAGCCTGCCACTTCCACATGCTTTTCCCACAACCTCTGTCAGCACCTAACATAAGGATGCCTGGACCTATGTCTACAGGCAGTCAGGATGCGGGAGGGTCCTGCCCTGACCTCAGCTCTCACAACGAAGCATGTCTAGAAGCCAGGTTTCAACTAGCTGCGTTCTTATGGCAGTGATAATGTAGCAGTATTTTGAGTCAGGAGGTTCCAAGATTACCACTCTACTGCACCTGGGGACATCTTCCAGGTCGGCATTGTTCCACTTGCGTCTCAGAATCCTCTGACAAACGGCTCTGGTGAAGACGTTCGAAACTCACTCTGCAGGCAGTGTACAACTGTGAGGGACTGAGTGTGAGCTCAACTCTCAGAAGTAAGTTGCTTTTGGACAAGGCGTTCAGCTAGCTTCTCACCTATGGAACTTAGTATGTAGCACCAGTCTAAGACAGGAATTACTAGGAAATCGCTGGATTGAGCTTGGAGGCACTACTCTTCTGTGCCGGGACATTCCACTTATTTCTCACAACACTTCAGTCACGCATCGAGCCTAGGCCTTTTAGAAGTGATGTGTACCTGCAGGCAGGATGTGGGAGGTACAGGCCATAAGCTCAACTCTCAGAAGTGTGTATGCATGGGAGGCAGATGTCTGCTACCCACTCGTACATGGTAGTTAAAATTTACCTACACTCTGAAGAAGGCCATTGAAAATCACTGTATTCAACTCAGATACACGTGAGTTCAGGTCCGACGCTTCCACATGCTTTTCTCCCAAACTCTCCCAGCACCTAACATAAGGATGCTAGGACCTATGTCTACAGGCAGTCAGGATGCGGGAGGGTCCTTTCCTGACCTCAGCTCTCACAAGGAAGCATGCCTCGAAGCCAGCTTTCCACTAGCTGCGTTGTTATGGCCGTGAGAACGTAGCAGCGATATAAGTCAGGACGTTCCGTCAATACCGCTCTACCGCACCTGGAGACGCAAACATTGAAGCCTGCAGCTTGCCCTTGCGTCCCATGAGCTTCTGACAAACCTGTCTAGTGAGGATGTTCGTAACTCCATGTGCAGGCAGTGTGGAACTGGGAAGGACCGCGTGCCAGCTCACCTCGCAGAAGGAAGTTCCCCAGAGTGACAGCTTTCAACTAGGTACTCGGGTTTGGAAGTTAGTATGTAGCTCCCTTCTGAGGGAGGAATTCCTCCGAAGTCGCTGGATTGAGCTAAGAGACACTTGCCTCTCACAAAACTTGCGTCCCGTATCGAACGAAATCCTTTGGAAGCGAAGCGTACAGGCGTTCATCATGTGGGAGGTACAAGCCATAAGCTCAATCCAAAGGAGTGTGCATGCCTTGGAGGCAGCTGTCCCCTAGCGCGAAATTGACAAGGCAGACAGTTGGTTCTCACTTCGCTACTGTCCTGCATACAACGAAATGCTGTGGAAGTAGACCGTACAGGCAGTCAGGATGGGGGAGGTACAGGCCATAAGCTCAACTCTCAGAAATGTGTATGCCTTGCAGGCAGATGTCTGCTTGCCACTCATTCATGGGAGTTAAAACGTAGCATGACTCTAATTGAACAAGGCTGTTGGAAATCCCTGTATTGAACTCAGATACACATGAGTACAGGCCTGACACTTCCACATGCTTTTCACACAACCTCTTCCAGCATCTCACTTAAGGATGAAGGAGCTATGTCTACAGGCAGTCAGGATGCGGGAGGGTCCTGCCCTGAGCTCAGCTCTCACAAGAAAGCATCCCTAGAAGCCAGGTTTCAACTAGCTGCGTTTTTATGACTGTGGTGTCCTTCTAACCTAATCTATACTTGGTCACTCCAGTCCCCAACTGGGCCTCAGCTGGACCTGGTGCCTCTGGTACTTAGTTTGGCCTCACCTGGACCTGGTGACTGTGTTCCCACCTGGGCCTCAACTGGTCTTATGACTTTTGTCCCCACCTGGGCCTCACCCAGACCAGGTGACTGAGTTCCACCTGGGTCTTACCTGGACCTGGTGAATCTGGTCCCCTCCTGGGTATCACCAGGACCTGGTGACTCTGGTCCTCACGTGCACCCCACCTGGACCTGGTGACTCTTGTACCCACCTGGGCATCATCGGGATATGTTTAGTCTGTTTCCCAAGTGAGACTCTGGAACATTTAACTTTGGTCCTCACCTGGGCCTCACCTGGACCTGGTGACTCTGTTTCCCACATGAACCTCACCTGGACCTGGTGTCTCTGCTGTTCTTCTAGCCTCACCTGTACCTGGTGACTCCAGTCCCACTCCCCCCGGGCCTCACCTGGATTTGGTGACTCTGGTCCTCAGCTTGGTTTCATCTGGACCTGGTGACTGTGGTCCCCACCTTGGCCTCACCCAGACCTGCTGACTCTGGTTCCCACCTGCGCCTCACCTGTACCTGGTGATCTGGTTCTCACATGGACCACACCTAGACCTGGTACCCGTGCTGTCCTTCTAGACTCACCTTTAACTGGTAACTCTGGTCTCCACCTGGGCCTCACCTGGACCTGGTGAATCTGGTCCCCACTTGGTCCTCAAGAGGACCTGGTGACTCTGGTCCTGAGGTGGATATCATTGGGACATGGTTATTATGTTCCCCACCTGGGACTCACCTCGACCTGGTAACTCTGGTCCTTACCTGGGCCTCACCTGGACCTGGTGATTCTGGTCGGCACCTGAGACTACCCTGGATCTGGTGACTGTGGTCCCCACCTGGGCCTCACTTGGACCTGGTGACTCTGATCCCCATCTGGGCCTCACCTGGCCCTGTTGACCATGGTCCTCAACTGGGCATAATTGGGACCCGGTGACTGTGTTCCACAACTGGACCTAACCTGGACCAGGTGACTCTGGTTCCCCTCTGGGTCTCACCCTGACCTGGTGACTGTGAACCCCACTTTGGCCTGACTTGGACCTGCTGACTCTGGTTGCCACCTGCGCCTCACCTCGAACTGTTGACTCTGGTTCTTTCAAGGGCCTCCCCTGTACCTGCTGCTTCTGGTCCCCACCTGGGCCTCACTGGGACCTGGTGAGTGTGGTTGCCACCTGCACCTCACCTGGACATGGTGATTCTGGTCCCCACCAGAGCCTCACCCATACCTGTTGACTTAGGTCCCCACGTGGACCTCACTTGGACCTGGTGATTCTGGTCCTTGCTTGGTCCTCACCCGGACCTGGTGACTCTGTCCGGGTGTTGGGCTCCATTTCAGTGAGACATTTCCAAAGCTCACAGGCCTCAGCTGGAGCCCGGAAGGAGGCAGGTGCGGCCCTAGGGACGGGGAGGCCGCCTCCTGCATGGCCTCCTGCAGTGCGTAAGTGTCCCGCAGATGGCGCCTGACTCCAGGCCCCGCCCAAGGAGCGTGCATGCACAGTAAGCCTCCTCCGCCTGCACTAACAGGAGCCCGCCTGTGCTTGTGAGGCCTGAGGAGGACGTGGGGTCGCGTCCACGCTGATGAGCCCCAGCCTCCTCAGGACCCGTGGTGAGGCTTCAGTAGGACATTGGGCCGCGTTCACGCTGCCAGGAGTCCCGGTCTCCTCAGGACCCGCGGTGAGGCTTCAGGAAGCTGTGGGGCCGCATCCACGCGACAGGAGCCCCTGGGCCTCCTCAGGACCCGCGGTAAGGCTTCAGGAAGATGTGGGCCCGCATCCACGCTGACATGAGCCCCTGGGCCTCCTCAGGCCCCGCGGGGAGGCTTCAGGAAGATGTGGCGCCGCGTCCACTCTGGCAGGAGCTCCCGGGCTCCTCAGGACCCAAGTTGAGGCTTCTGGAAGATGGGGGCCACATCCATGTTGACAGGAGCCCCGGCCTCCTCAGAACCCACGGTGAGGCTTCGGGAGGATGTGGGGCCACGTTCACACTGACAGGACGCTGACCTCCTCAGGACCCCCGGTGTAGACTTTGGGAAATATGGGGATGTGTCCATGAGGACAGAAGACCCCAGCCTTGTCAGGGCCCGTGGTGAGGCCTAAGAAAGATGTGGGGACCGCATCCACACTGACAGGTCTCTGGCCTCCTCAGGACCCCCTCTGAAGTTTTGGGAAACTTTGGGGCCACGTCCATGCTGACAGGATCCCCCAACCTCCTCAGGTCTAATGGTGAGGCTTGAGGAAAATGTGGGGCCACGTCAACACTGACAGGACCCCCGTCCTCCTCAGGACATGCACTTGGCTTCGGGACATATGGGGCTGCGTCTATGCTGCCAGGAGCCCACAGCCTCCTCAGGACCCGCAGTGAGTTTTCGGGGGGACGTGGGGCCATGTCCAGGGTGACAGGAACCCCCGGCCTCCTGAGGACCTGCTGTGAGGCTTCCAGAGGATGTGAGGCATAGTCCACAGTGACAGGAGACCCGGCGTCCTCAGGACCCGCTGACTATGACTCAGGAACACATGGGGCCGCGTCCGCACTCACAGAAGCCCGGCTTCCTCAGAACCCCCTGGAGGACTCTGGAGGCGCCGTTGGGGGCCACGTCCACATCAGAAGGGACTACTCAGAACCACAGGGTAAGTGAATGGGTAGAATGAATGGTAGGGTCAGGGGAAGGGAGGCAGTTAGTGGTTAGGGTTAAGTCAGATGTTAGGGGTTAGTGATTAGGCTTATGGTTACAGATTAGAGGTTAGGGTGAGGGATAAGGGTAAGGGTCAGTGGTTAGGAGTTTAGGATGGGGGTTAGGGATTAGGGAAAGGGGTTAGGGTTAGGGACAGGATTTAGAGTTAGGGTTAGGGTTTAGGCTTTAGGGATTAGGGCAGGAGGTTAGGAGTTGGGGTTAGGGTTATGGTTAGAGTTAGGGTTGGGCTTAGTTTGCAGTTAGGGTTAGGGGTAGAGGCAGGCACCCCAAAGGGAGGGCGATGTGGGACTCGATCCTGGGATCCCAGGATCACACCCTGAGCCGAAGGCAGATGCTCAACCACTGAGCCAACAGGTGTCCCCCAGGGTTTGGTTTCAAATCTAGTTTGTCTGATATAAGTACGGGTCCTCCAGCTTTCTTTTGCTGTCCATTAGCGTGATAGATGATTTTCCATCCCCTGGCTTTCAATCTGCTGGTGTCTATAGGTCTAAGGTGAGCATCTTGTAGGCAGCATACAGATGGATCTTGTTTTTTTAATAAAGATTTTATTTAAGAGAGAGAGAGAGGGAGAGAGGCAGAAAATTAGGCAGAGAGAGAAGCAGGCTCCCCACCAGGAGCCCAATATGGGACTCAATCCCAGACTCCAGGATCACACCCTGAGTCAAAGGCAGAGGCTCAACCCCTGAGCCACCCAGGCATCCCGGATCATGTTTTTTAAGCCACTCTGATACCCTATATCTTTTGATTGGAGCATTTAGTCTATCAGCATTCAGAGTGACTATTGAAAGATATGAACTTAGTGCCTTTGTGTTACCTGTAGAGTTGGTGTTGCTGGTGATGTTCTCTGGTCCTTTCTAGTTTTTTGCTTTTGGTCTCTTTTTTTCCCCCACTAGAAGAGTCCCTCTTAAAATTCCTTACTGGACTGGTTTAGTGGTCATGAACTCCTTTATTTTTTGCCTGTCTGAGATCCTTCTATGCTGAATGACAGCCTTGCTGAAGAAAGAATTCTTACAAATTGAACTCCAATTTAAAAAAAATTAAAAACATAAAATAAATTTTTGCTATTATGATTGAGGAAAATGGCATTTTATGTTCAGAAATTTTTAATTTCTTCCTATGGAGATTAAATAAATTTTGATGATTATTCTTAAAAAAACAAAAGAAAGAATTCTTGGCTGCATACTTTTCCCATTCAGCATATTGAATATTTCCTTCCACTTCCTTCTGGCTTGCCAAGTTTGTGGACAGATCTGCTGCAAACTGATTCATCTTCCCTTGTAGGTTAAGGACTACCTCCCCCAAGCCCCACCTCCACTGCTTTCAGGATTCTTTTCTTGTCTGTGTATTTTGTGACTTTGACTCTGAGGTGCCTGGGTGATGGTCAGCTTCTGTTGAATTTATTGGGAGTTCTCTGTCTCTCGATTTCAGTGTCTGTGTCCTTCCTCAGGTTATAGAAGTTTACATAATTCATTCAAATAAAACTTCTACCCCCTTTTCTCTCTCTTCATCTTCTGAGTCTCCTATGATATGAATGTTATTGTTTTAATAAGTGGCTGAGTTCCCTCAGTCTGCCTCTGTGGTCCATAACCTTTCTTGTTTTTAAGGCTTTCACTTGGGACTGCATCTCAGTTATAGCATTTTTAACGTTGGCCTGACTAGATTTTAGTTCTTTTAGTTCTACAGTAAGGGATTCTCTAGTTTTCTTCTATGCTCTTTTTCCAGCCCAGCTGCTATCTTTCTTTTTTCTTTTTTTTTTTTAATTTTTATTTATTTATGATAGTCACAGAGAGAGAAAGAGAGAGAGGCAGAGACATAGGCAGAGGGAGAAGCAGGCTCCATGCACCGGAAGCCCGATGTGGGATTCGATCCCAGGTCTCCAGGATCACGCCCTGGGCCAAGGGCAGGCGCCAAACAGCTGCGCCACCCAGGGATCCCTAGCTGCTATCTTTCTAATCATTGTTTTAAACTGTAGTTAGACATCATATATGTGTATTGATGAACTTCCTGGCTGTGAGTACTACCTCATGTTATTTTATGGAGGTGAATTTCTCCATCTCATTATTTTTTCCAGAAAAGAAAGAAGGAAGAAAAAGAAAAACCAAGAAAAACAATAACAACTGCCCTCCCCAATAAAACACCAGATTATTTTGGCCTGGTTGTTAAAAGATTCTAAATCCCAAAATATGAAACACAATTAAAGTACCATGAAAGTAAAAATAAGAAATATATAAGGTACATACATAAAAATTAAAATAAAGCAAGTAATAAAAAAGAATCAAAGTAAATAAATGAAAATAAAGCACAAAGTACAAAGGAAGCTAAACCCTACTTTCCAGGCAGAGCTGAAGCTCTGCAGTCTCTGTGGTCCGACAACTTGGTGGCAGCGAGTGGTCTGTGCGGGGTCTGGGGATGGGCCTTGGCACTGATTCTCAGGTGCACATCTGCGGGGTCAGAGGCGGGGTGGGCGTCAGCGCCTCTGGCCTCCAGCGGGCGGCGCTGTGCTGCTCCCTGAGACTGGGCGCTGATGGGCGGGATGCCAGTGGGGACGCTGGGTCCTCTGGCTCTGGGGCTGAGCATCCCGCCCCCCCAGTCTGCAGGGGCCTCCACAGAAGAGCCCCCAAGCCCCCGGGTCTCCGCCGCTTCTCTCAGAACCCTGCGTTCACTCTGCCTGCGTCCGAGCTTCTTTTGGTTTTGTTTTTTTATCTCAGACTGTTGTGCCCAAGATTGCGAATACGAGAAACCACTGAGAAGCCGACACCGATGCAAACGCACCAGGGTTTATTTACAAGCTCAAGCTTGCGTCCAAGTACACCCTGACACAACGGAGCAGGGACTTGGACCCCGAAGTGGGTTTTAGCTGAGTTTTAAGGGCTGGTCTTGGGGACCTCCAGAAGGGCTGGAGCAATTCCTCAAGTTCTGTTTACATTTTGATATGGGGCCTTCAAGGGCATTGAGCTCTGTTCTCATTCTAATAGGGGCTTCCTGCCCTAGACCTGGGCTCAGTTCTTATGCTAATGTGGGGCTTTCAAAGACATTAAGCTGTAAACTTTTGGTTTTTTGCTGTAACTGAAGTAATGGAAATTTCAGCTCTTCTTTGCAGGGGCGTGGGATGGCTGGACGTGTGCTAACACTGGACTTAAAGTGGAATGGCCTTAATTTTCTCGGCCTCCACGCATCCCGTCTTCCTATCTAGCTCCTTCCCCCTTCCCTGGAGCTCCGAAGAGAGCAATTGCAAATGACCTCTGGTGGCAGCCTGTGTTGGGGGACAGGCCCAGGGATTTGTAATCAGGAAGACCTGGAGCTCAGGCATCCAGGCTGTGCAGCCAGATTCGATGCTGCAGAATCTTATTCCATAAGGCTATCTTGACAACTGACTTCGTACATAGAAAAGCTCTCCTTTGTCTTTAAAAGATGAAGAGCAAGTCAAAGCAGTTTTTCTCTGCCCATCTGATTGCTCAGATTCCAAACTGAGACATGTTTCCTGTTAATAAGGATAATTTACTATCCATAGTACTATGGTTAAAATATTCTGACACAAGTAATTCAGAAGGATGAGGGTTTCTCATCTCTTTCTTCACAGCTCAGTCACTCATCAGGAAATGCATCTTTATGGATTTGGAAAGAACCGAGAGACATTATTACCAATGGTCATATTATTAGATTAAGGATTCTTCCCTGAGATCCCAAGAAGGCAATTTTTCCTCGGGCTTGAGGAGGCCTCTTGGAGTGAGGTTAAAATCAGAAATTGTGAGTTTGGGTTTCAGATAATGAACTGGTTAGCTACGTAAACACGGACAGGCACTTAGGTTCTTTTTGAATTTCAATTCCCTTAAAAGCTATAGAATAATTTCTAAACACCTCATTGGACTGTTGTAGGATTTCTTTATTGCTAATATAAGTTAACATTCATATGGCACATATTATGTGCCACGAATTGTGTCATGTTTCACATAAAAGAACTCATGGGATCCTCCAACAACCCTATGGGCAGATACTGTTATCTTGATGGGCCAACTAAAGGATTCGAACTCAGGAAGCCTGGCTCCAGGCCATTATGGCCACCAGAAAATATTTATTAAGTACTTACTAACGTCCTAGGTATTGTACAAATAAAGTCCAACTCTTTACTCATTAGAGCTCCATGGCACAGGCATTATTACTGTCACAGTTTTGCAGAGAAAGAAGTAGGTTCAGAGCCTAAGCTCAAGGGACTTGCCCAGAGCCCTACAATTCAGAGGCAGAAACCTTCCTTTTCCTCATAATATTCTCTTTCCACCACTTACCTTCTCCTTTCTCTAAGTCTTAATATAAATGTTGCTTCTTCTAGTCATCTTCTCTGAGGCCCCAGTTAGACTAAGCCTTCTTATATATGTACTTGTAGTAAGCTGTATATTTACCTTTATATTGGCTACTATATTCTTGTTTAGTTGTCTTTCTGTCACTTTTTGGTTAGTATCCGTCTCTCCCACCAGCATGGCCTGGAGGGAGCTAGGGACTGCATCTATGTCTGGTTAACTTGGTATTCCTAGCACCTTGCACATAGTAGCTATGCACCAAATACTTAATAAATTAATGGATCCCTAACCTTCTTGAGTTGATGTTGATAAACATTAGAACATGAAATGGACAAAGATAAGAATGAAATTGCTGAATGAAATGATAAAAAGCAATTTTATCCATTCACTCATTCAGTATTTTATCAGGTGCCTACGGTGTGCCATATCTGAGCGAAGGAAAACGATACGTGATTCCATTAGGGTATTATAATAGCAACTTAAAAATTGGCCTTCTAAGGCATTTGCTATAGTTGAAAGCTCTAACGAAAAGGCTCAGTGATTAGGAAGGAACTCAATAAAATCAAAATAAAGTATTATCTGGGCAGTAATTTCCCAGTAAATTTGGTTTAATAAAAATTTCACATGAATCATTTCTTAACTGACACTGAAGCACTGTGAACTCTTTGGAAGACAAATGTCAAGAAAATAAATGTTATGCATTGCTAATTTTAAATGCACTTGCAATATGGTGTCTAATATAAAAGAAGTATTTTTATCTGATATTTGCTATTTATTATCCTTTCCTGCTTTTCAGGTTGAGGAGGCATTATACGTGTTCATAATCGCTGTATTGAAATGAGATACAGGAGAGTACAAGCCTGTCACTTCCACATGCTTTTCACACATCCTCTGCCGACACCTAACATAAGGATGCTAGAACCTATGTCTACAGGCAGTTATGATGCGGGAGGGTCATGCCCTGACCTCAGTTCTCACAACGAAACATGCCTAGAAGCCAGGATTCAACTAGCTGCGTTCCTATGGCAGTGAGAACGTAGCAGCATTCTGAGTCTGGAGGTTCCAGAATTACCACTCTACTGCACCTGGAGATACTTTCCATGCCTGCATTATTCCACTTGCATCTCTCCAGTTTCTGACAAACGTCTCTGGTCAAGATGTTCGAAACTCATTCTGCAGGCAGTTGGAACTGTGGGACTGGGTGTGAGCTCAACTCTCAGAAGTAAGTTGCCTTTGGACACGGGGTTCAGCTAGCTTCTCACGTATGGAACTTAGTATGTAGCACCAGTCTAAGACAGGAATTACTAGGAAATCGCTGGATTGAGCTTGGAGGCACTAGTCTTGTGGGCCGGCACCTTGCACTTACCTCTCACAACTCTTCAATAACGCATCGAGCCTAGGCTTGTTAAGAGCGAAGTGTACCTGCAGGCAGGATGTGGGAGGTACAGGCCATAAGCTCAACTCTCAGAAGTGTGTATGCCTGGGAGGTAGATGTCTGCTATCCACTCATATATGGGAGTTAGAACCTAGCTACAGGGATCCCTGGGTGGTGCAGGGGTTTAGCGCCTGTCTTTGGCCAGGGCGCAATCCTGGAGACCCGGGATCGAATCCCACATTGGGCTCCCGGTGCATGGAGCCTGCTTCTCCCTCTGCCTATGTCTCTGACTCTCTCTCTCTCTCTCTCTCTCTTTGTGTGTGTGTGACTATCTAAATAAATAAATTAATAAAAAAGATGAACCTAGCTACACTGAATAAAGAAGGCCATTGGACATCGGCATATTCAACACAGATACACATGAGTACAGGCCTGTCGCTTCCACATGCGTTTCTCACAACTTGTCCCAACACCTAACATTAGAATATTAGCTGCTACGTATACAGGCAGACAGGATGCTGGAGGGTTCTGCCCTGTCCTCAGATCTCACAGGGAAGAATGCCTAGAAGCGCGCTTTCAACTAGCTGCATTCTAATGGCAGTGAGAAGGTAGCAGTATTCTGAGTCAGGAGGTTCCAAGATTACCACTCTGCTGCACCTGGAGATACTGTCCAGCTCCGCATTGTTCCCCTTACGACTCAGAAGCCTCTGCAAACGTCTCTGGTGAAGACGTGCGAAACTCACACTGCAGGCAGTGTGGAACTGTGAGGGACTGAGGGTGAGCTCAACTCTCAGAAGTAAGATGCTTTTGGACAAGGCGTTCAGCTACCTTCTCACGCATGGAACTTAGTATGTAGCACCAGTCTACCACAGGAATTAGTAGGAAATCGCTGGATTGAGCTTGGAGGCACTAGTCTTGTGTGCCGGGAGATTCCAATTACCTCTCCCAACACTTCCGTCAAGCAGCGAGCCTAGATCTTTTAGAAGGGAAGGGTACCAGCATGCTGGATGTGGGGGTACAGGCCATAAGCTCAACTCTCAGAACTGTGTATTCATGGGAGGCAGAAGTCTGCTACCCACTCGTACATGCGATTTGGAACCTAGCTACACTCTGATTGAAGAAGGTCTCTGGAATTCGCTGTATTCAACTCAGATACACGTAAGGTCAGGAACAACGATTCCACATGCTTTTCTCACAACCTCTCCCAGCCACTAACATGAGGATGTTAGCAGCTACGTCTACAGTCAGGCAGGATGCGGGAGGGTACTGCCCTGTACTCAGCTCTCACAGGGAAGCATGCCTGGAAGCCAGCTCTCAACTAGCTGCGTTCTTATGGCAGAGAGAAAGTAGCAGTATTGTGAGTCAGGAGGATCCAAGATTACCACTCTACTGCACCTGGACATACCCTCCAGGTCTGCATTGTTAACTTGCGTCTCAGAAGCCTCTGGCAAACGTCTCTGGTGAAGACCTTCGAAACGCACTCTGCAGGCACTGTGGAACTGTGAGGGACTGAGGGTGAGCTCAACTCTCAGAAGTAAGAAGCTTTGGGACAAGGCGACAACTACCTTCTCACGCATGGAACTTAGTAAGTAGCACAATTCTACCACAGGAATTAGTAGGAAATCGCTGGATTGAGCTTGGAGGCACTAGTCTTGTGTGCCGGGAGATTCCAATTACCTCTCCCAACACTTCGGTGAAGCAGCGAGCCTAGGCCTTTTAGAAGTGAAGGGTACCAGCAGGCTGGATGTGGATTTACAGGCCATAAGCTCAACTCTCAGAACTCTGTATTCATGGGAGGCAGAAGTCGGCTACCCACTCGTACATGCGAGTTGGAACCTAGCTACACTCTGATTGAAGAAGGTCTCTGGAAATCGCTGTATTCAACTGAGATACACGTAAGGTCAGGAACAACGATTCCACATGCTTTTCTCACAACCTCTCCCAGCCACTAACATGAGGATGTTAGCAGCTACGTCTACTTTCAGGCAGGATGCGGGAGGGTTCTGCCCTGAACTCAGCTCTAACAGGGAAGCATGCCTGGAAGCCAGCTCTCAACTAGCTGCATTCTTATGGCAGTGTGAAGGTAGCAGTATTCTGAGTCAGGAGGTTCCCAGATTACCACACTACTGCACCTGGAGATACCGTCCAGGTCTGCATTGTTAACTTGCGTCTCAGAAGACTCTGGCAAACGTCTCTGGTGAAGACCTTTGAAAATCACTCTGCAGGCAGTGTGGAACTGTGAGGGACTGAAGGTGAGCTCAACTCTCAGAAGTAAATGCTTTGGGACAAGGCGTTCAACTACCTTCTCACGTATGGAACTTAGTATGTAGCACCAGTCTACCACAAGAATTACTAGGAAATCGCTGGATTAAGCTTGGAGGCACTAGTCTTTTGTGCCGGGAGATTCCAATTACCGCTCCCAACACTTCTGTCAAGCAGCGAGCCTAGGCCTTTTAGAAGCGAAGGGTAACAGCAGGCTGGATGTGGAGGTACAGGCCACAAGCTCAACTCTCAGAACTGTGTATTCATGGGAGGCAGAAGTCTGCTACCCACTCGTACATGCGAGTTGGAACCTAGCTAAACTCTGATTGAAGAAGGTCTCTGGAAATCGCTGTATTCAACTCAGATACACGTAAGGTCAGGAACAACGATTCCACATGCTTTTCTCACAACCTCTCCCAGCCACTAACATGAGGATGTTAGCAGCTACGTCTACAGTCAGGCAGGATGCGGGAGGGTACTGCCCTGTACTCAGCTCTCACAGGGAAGCATGCCTGGAAGCCAGCTCTCAACTAGCTGCGTTCTTATGACAGTGTGAAGGTAGCAGTATTCTGAGTAAGGAGGTTCCCAGATTACCACTCTACTGCACCTGGAGATACCGTCCAGGTCTGCATTGTTAACTTGCGTCTCAGAGGCCTCTGTCAAACGTCTCTGGTGAAGACGTGGGAAACTCACTCTGCAGGCAGTGTGGAACTGTGAGGGACTGAGGGTGAGCTCAACTCTCAGCAGTAAGATGATTTTGGACAAGGCGTTCAGCTACCTTCTCACATATGGAACTTAGTATGTAGCACCAGTCTACCCCAGGAATTACTGGGAAATCGCTGGATTGAGCTTGGAGGCACTAGTCTTGTGTGCCGGCAGATTCCAGTTACCTCTCCCAACACTTCGGTGAAGCAGCGAGCCTAGGCCTTTTGGAAGCGAAAGGTAGCTGCAGGCAGGAGGTAGGGTTACAGGCCATAAGCTCAACTCTCAGAAGTGGGTATGCATGGGAGGCAGATGTCTGCTACCCACTCGGACATGCGAGTGGGAACCTAGCTACACTCTGATGAAGAAGGACTTTGGAAATTGCTGTATTCAACTTAGATACACGTGGGTTCAGGCACAACGATTCCACATGCTTTCTCACAACCTTTCCCTGCCACTAACATGAGGACGTTAGCAGCTCCTTCTACAGTCAAGCAGGATGCGGGAGGGTTGTGCCCTGTCCTTAGCTCTCACAGGGAAGCATGCCTTGAAGCCAGCTGTCAACTAGCTGCATTCTTATGGCAGGGTGAAGGTAGCAGTATTCTGAGACAGGAGGTTCCCAGATTACCACTCTACTGCACCTGGAGATACCCTCTAGGTCTGCATTGTTAACTTCCGTCTCATAGCCTCTGGCAAACGTCTCTGGTGAAGACGTGCGAAACTCACTCTGCAGGCCATGTGGAACTGTGAGGGACTGAGGGTGAGCTCAACTCTCAGCAGTAAGATGATTTTGAACAAGGCGTTCAGCTACCTTCTCACATATGGAACTTAGTATGTAGCACCAGTCTACCCCAGGAATTACTGGGAAATCGCTGGATTGAGCTTGGAGGCACTAGTCTTGTGTGCCGGCAGATTCCAGTTACCTCTCCCAACACTTCGGTGAAGCAGCGAGCCTAGGCCTTTTGGAAGCGAAAGGTAGCTGCAGGCAGGAGGTAGGGTTACAGGCCATAAGCTCAACTCTCAGAAGTGGGTATGCATGGGAGGCAGATGTCTGCTACCCACTCGTACATGCGAGTGGGAACCTAGCTACACTCTGATGAAGAAGGACTTTGGAAATCGCTGTATTCAACTCAGATACACGTGGGTTCAGGCACAACGATTCCACATGCTTTTCTCACAACCTTTCCCTGCCACTAACATGAGGACGTTAGCAGCTCCTTCTACAGTCAAGCAGGATGCGGGAGGGTTGTGCCCTGTCCGTAGCTCTCACAGGGAAGCATGCCTTGAAGCCAGCTGTCAACTAGCTGCATTCTTATGGCAGGGTGAAGGTAGCAGTATTCTGAGACAGGAGGTTCCCAGATTACCACTCTACTGCACCTGGAGATACCCTCCAGTTCTGCATTGTTAACTTGCATCTCAGAAGCCTCTGGCAAACGTCTCTGGTGAAGACGTGCGAAACTCACTCTGCAGGCAGTGTGGAACTGTGAGGGACTGAGGGTGAGCTCAACTCTCAGAAGTAAGATGTTTTTGGACAAGGCGTTCAACTACCTACTCACGTATGGAACTTAGTATGTAGCACCAGTCTACCCCAGGAATTACTAGGAAATCGCTTGATTGAGCTTGGAGGCACTCGTCTTGTGTGCCGGGAGATTCCAGTTACCTCTCCCAACACTTGCGTCAAGCAGCGAGCCTAGGCCTTTTGGAAGCGAAAGGTAGCGGCAGGCAGGATGTAGGGTTACAGGCCATGAGCTCAACTCTCAGAAGTGTGTATGCATGGGAGGCAGATGTCTGCTACCCACTCAGACATGGGAGTTGGAACCTAGCTACACTCCTATTGAAGAAGGATGTTGGAAATCGCTGTATTCAACTCAGATACACGGGAGTTCAGGCCCAATGCTTACACATGCTTTTCCCACAACCTATCCCAGCCACTAATATAAGGAGGTGAGCAGGTACGTCTACAGTCAGGCAGGATGCGGGAGGGTTCTGCCCTTTCCTCAGCTCTCACAGGGAAGCGTGCCTAGAAGCCAACTCTCAACTAGCTGCATTCTTATGACAGTGTGAAGGTAGCAGTATTCTGAGTAAGGAGGTTCCCAGATTACCACTCTACTGCACCTGGAGATACCGTCCAGGTCTGCATTGTTAACTTGCGTCTCAGAGGCCTCTGGCAAACGTCTCTGGTGAAGACGTGGGAAACTCACTCTGCAGGCAGTGTGGAACAGTGAGGCACTGAGGGTGAGCTCAACTCTCAGCAGTAAGATGATTTTGGACAAGGCGTTCAGCTACCTTCTCACATATGAAACTTAGTATGTAGCACCAGTCTACCCCAGGAATTACTGGGAAATCGCTGGATTGAGCTTGGAGGCACTAGTCTTGTGTGCCGGCAGATTCCAGTTACCTCTCCCAACACTTCGGTGAAGCAGCGAGCCTAGGCCTTTTGGAAGCGAAAGGTAGCTGCAGGCAGGAGGTAGGGTTACAGGCCATAAGCTCAACTCTCAGAAGTGGGTATGCATGGGAGGCAGATGTCTGCTACCCACTCGTACATGCGAGTGGGAACCTAGCTACACTCTGATGAAGAAGGACTTTGGAAATCGCTGTATTCAACTCAGATACACGTGGGTTCAGGCACAACGATTCCACATGCTTTTCTCACAACCTTTCCCTGCCACTAACATGAGGACGTTAGCAGCTCCTTCTACAGTCAGGCAGGATGCGGGAGGGTTGTGCCCTGTCCTCAGCTCTCACAGGGAAGCATGCCTTGAAGCCACCTGTCAACTAGCTGCATTCTTATGACAGTGTGAAGGTAGCAGTATTCTGAGTAAGGAGGTTCCCAGATTACCACTCTACTGCACCTGGAGATACCCTCCAGTTCTGCATTGTTAACTTGCATCTCAGAAGCCTCTGGCAAACGTCTCTGGTGAAGACGTGCGAAACTCACTCTGCAGGCAGTGTGGAACTGTGAGGGACTGAGGGTGAGCTCAACTCTCAGCAGTAAGATGATTTTGGACAAGGCGTTCAGCTACCTTCTCACATATGGAACTTAGTATGTAGCACCAGTCTACCCCAGGAATTACTGGGAAATCGCTGGATTGAGCTTGGAGGCACTAGTCTTGTGTGCCGGCAGATTCCAGTTACCTCTCCCAACACTTCGGTGAAGCAGCGAGCCTAGGCCTTTTGGAAGCGAAAGGTAGCTGCAGGCAGGAGGTAGGGTTACAGGCCATAAGCTCAACTCTCAGAAGTAGGTATGCATGGGAGGCAGATGTCTGCTACCCACTCGGACATGCGAGTGGGAACCTAGCTACACTCTGATGAAGAAGGACTTTGGAAATCGCTGTATTCAACTCAGATACACGTGGGTTCAGGCACAACGATTCCACATGCTTTTCTCACAACATTTCCCTGCCACTAACATGAGGACGTTAGCAGCTCCTTCTACAGTCAAGCAGGATGCGGGAGGGTTGTGCCCTGTCCTTAGCTCTCACAGGGAAGCATGCCTTGAAGCCACCTGTCAACAAGCTGCATTCTTATGGCAGGGTGAAGGTAGCAGTATTCTGAGACAGGAGGTTCCCAGATTACCACTCTACTGCACCTGGAGATACCCTCTAGGTCTGCATTGTTAACTTGCGTCTCATAGCCTCTGGCAAACGTCTCTGGTGAAGACGTGCGAAACTCACTCTGCAGACAGTGTGGAACTGTGAGGGACTGAGGGTGAGCTCAACTCTCAGCAGTAAGATGATTTTGGACAAGGCGTTCAGCTACCTTCTCACATATGGAACTTAGTATGTAGCACCAGTCTACCCCAGGAATTACTGGGAAATCGCTGGATTCAGCTTGGGGGCACTAGTCTTGTGTGCCGGCAGATTCCAGTTACCTCTCCCAACACTTCGGTGAAGCAGCGAGCCTAGGCCTTTTGGAAGCGAAAGGTAGCTGCAGGCAGGAGGTAGGGTTACAGGCCATAAGCTCAACTCTCAGAAGTGGGTATGCATGGGAGGCGATGTCTGCTACCCACTCGTACATGCGAGTGGGAACCTAGCTACACTCTGATGAAGAAGGACTTTGGAAATCGCTGTATTCAACTCAGATACACGTGGGTTCAGGCACAACGATTCCACATGCTTTTCTCACAACCTTTCCCTGCCACTAACATGAGGACGTTAGCAGCTCCTTCTACAGTCAAGCAGGATGCGGGAGGGTTGTGCCCTGTCCTTAGCTCTCACAGGGAAGCATGCCTTGAAGCCAGCTGTCAACTAGCTGCATTCTTATGGCAGGGTGAAGGTAGCAGTATTCTGAGACAGGAGGTTCCCAGATTACCACTCTACTGCACCTGGAGATACCCTCCAGTTCTGCATTGTTAACTTGCGTCTCAGAAGCCTCTGGCAAACGTCTCTGGTGAAGACGTGCGAAACTCACTCTGCAGGCAGTGTGGAACTGTGAGGGACTGAGTGTGAGCTCAACTCTCAGAAGTAAGATGTTTTTGGACAAGGCGTTCAACTACCTACTCACGTATGGAACTTAGTATGTAGCACCAGTCTACCCCAGGAATTACTAGGAATTCGCTTGATTGAGCTTGGAGGCCCTCGTCTTGTGTGCCGGGAGATTCCAGTTACCTCTCCAAACACTTGCGTCAAGCAGCGAGCCTAGGCCTTTTGGAAGCGAAAGGTAGCGGCAGGCAGGATGTAGGGTTACAGGCCATGAGCTCAACTCTCAGAAGTGTGTATGCATGGGAGGCAGATGTCTGCGACCCACTCGGACATGGGAGTTGAACCTAGCTACACTCCTATTGAAGAAGGATGTTGGAAATCGCTGTATTCAACTCAGATACACGGGAGTTCAGGCCCAATGCTTACACATGCTTTTCCCACAACCTATCCCAGCCACTAACATAAGGAGGTTAGCAGGTACGTCTACAGTCAGGCAGGATGCGGGAGGGTTCTGCCCTGTCCTCAGCTCTCACAGGGAAGCATGCCTAGAAGCCAGCTCTCAACTAGCTGCATTCTTATGACAGTGTGAAGGTAGCAGTATTCTGAGACAGGAGGTTCCCAGATTACCAATCTACTGCACCTGGAGATACCGTCCAGGTCTGCATTGTTAACTTGCGTCTCAGAGGCCTCTGGCAAAAGTCTCTGGTGAAGACGTGGGAAACTCACTCTGCAGGCAGTGTGGAACTGTGAGGGACTGAGGGTGAGCTCAACTCTCAGCAGTAAGATGATTTTGGACAAGGCGTTCAGCTACCTTCTCACATATGGAACTTAGTATGTAGCACCAGTCTACCCCAGGAATTACTGGGAAATCGCTGGATTGAGCTTGGAGGCACTAGTCTTGTGTGCCGGCAGATTCCAGTTACCTCTCCCAACACTTCGGTGAAGCAGCGAGCCTAGGCCTTTTGGAAGCGAAAGGTAGCTGCAGGCAGGAGGTAGGGTTACAGGCCATAAGCTCAACTCTCAGAGGTGGGTATGCATGGGAGGCAGATGTCTGCTACCCACTCGGACATGCGAGTGGGAACCTAGCTACACTCTGATGAAGAAGGACTTTAGAAATCGCTGTATTCAACTCAGATACACGTGGGTTCAGGCACAACGATTCCACATGCTTTTCTCACAACCTTTCCCTGCCACTAACATGAGGACGTTAGCAGCTCCTTCTACAGTCAAGCAGGATGCGGGAGGGTTGTGCCCTGTCCTTAGCTCTCACAGGGAAGCATGCCTTGAAGCCAGCTGTCAGCTAGCTGCATTCTTATGGCAGGGTGAAGGTAGCAGTATTCTGAGACAGGAGGTTCCCAGATTACCACTCTACTGCACCTGGAGATACCCTCCAGTTCTGCATTGTTAACTTGCATCTCAGAAGCTTCTGGCAAACGTCTCTGGTGAAGAAGTGCGAAACTCACTCTGCAGGCAGTGTGGAACTGTGAGGGACTGAGGGTGAGCTCAACTCTCAGAAGTAAGATGTTTTTGGACAAGGCGTTCAACTACCTACTCACGTATGGAGCTTAGTATGTAGCACCAGTCTACCCCAGGAATTACTAGGAAATCGCTTGATTGAGCTTGGAGGCACTCGTCTTGTGTGCCGGGAGATTCCAGTTACCTCTCCCAAAACTTGCGTCAAGCAGCGAGCCTAGGCCTTTTGGAAGCGAAAGTAGCGGCAGGCAGGATGTAGGGTTACAGGCCATGAGCTCAACTCTCAGAAGTGTGTATGCATGGGAGGCAGATGTCTGCTACCCACTCGGACATGCGAGTGGGAACCTAGCTACACTCCTATTGAAGAAGGATGTTGGAAATCGCTGTATTCAACTCAGATACACGGGAGTTCAGGCCCAATGCTTACACATGCTTTTCCCACAACCTATCCCAGCCACTAACATAAGGAGCTTAGCAGGTACGTCTACAGTCAGGCAGGATGCGGGAGGGTTCTGCCCTGTCCTCAGCTCTCACAGGGAAGCATGCCTGGAAGCCAGCTCTCAACTAGCTGCATTCTTATGACAGTGTGAAGGTAGCAGTATTCTGAGACAGGAGGTTCCCAGATTACCACTCTACTGCACCTGGAGATACCGTCCAGGTCTGCATTGTTAACTTGCGTCTCAGAGGCCTCTGGCAAAAGTCTCTGGTGAAGACGTGGGAAACTCACTCTGCAGGCAGTGTGGAACTGTGAGGGACTGAGGGTGAGCTCAACTCTCAGCAGTAAGATGATTTTGGACAAGGCGTTCAGCTACCTTCTCACATATGGAACTTAGTATGTAGCACCAGTCTACCCCAGGAATTACTGGGAAATCGCTGGATTGAGCTTGGAGGCACTAGTCTTGTGTGCCGGCAGATTCCAGTTACCTCTCCCAACACTTCGGTGAAGCAGCGAGCCTAGGCCTTTTGGAAGCGAAAGGTAGCTGCAGGCAGGAGGTAGGGTTACAGGCCATAAGCTCAACTCTCAGAAGTGGGTATGCATGGGAGGCAGATGTCTGCTACCCACTCGGACATGCGAGTGGGAACCTAGCTACACTCTGATGAAGAAGGACTTTGGAAATCGCTGTATTCAACTCAGATACACGTGGGTTCAGGCACAACGATTCCACATGCTTTTCCAACAACCTTTCCCTGCCACTAACATGAGGACGTTAGCAGCTCCTACTACAGTCAAGCAGGATGCGGGAGTGTTGTGCCCTGTCCTTAGCTCTCACAGGGAAGCATGCCTTGAAGCCAGCTGTCAACTAGCTGCATTCTTATGGCAGGGTGAAGGTAGCAGTATTCTGAGACAGGAGGTTCCCAGATTACCACTCTACTGCACCTGGAGATACCGTCTAGGTCTGCATTGTTAACTTGCGTCTCATAGCCTCTGGCAAACGTCTCTGGTGAAGACGTGCGAAACTCACTCTGCAGGCAGTGTGGAACTGTGAGGGACTGAGGGTGAGCTCAACTCTCAGAAGTAAGATGTTTTTGGACAAGGCGTTCAGCTACCTTCTCACATATGGAACTTAGTATGTAGCACCAGTCTACCCCAGGAATTACTGGGAAATCGCTGGATTGAGCTTGAAGGCACTAGTCTTGTGTGCCGGCAGATTCCAGTTACCTCTCCCAACACTTCGGTGAAGCAGCGAGCCTAGGCCTTTTGGAAGCGAAAGGTAGCTGCAGGCAGGCGGTAGGGTTACAGGCCATAAGCTCAACTCTCAGAAGTGTGTATGCATGGGAGGCAGATGTCTGCTACCCACTCGGACATGGGAGTTGGAACCTAGCTACACTCCTATTGAAGAAGGATGTTGGAAATCGCTGTATTCAACTCAGATACACGGGAGTTCAGGCCCAATGCTTACACATGCTTTTCCCACAACCTATCCCAGCCACTAACATAAGGAGGTTAGCAGGTACTTCTACAGTCAGGCAGGATGCGGGAGGGTTCTGCCCTGTCCTCAGCTCTCACAGGGAAGCATGCCTAGAAGCCAGCTCTCAACTAGCTGCATTCTTATGACAGTGTGAAGGTAGCAGTATTCTGAGTAAGGAGGTTCCCAGATTACCAATCTACTGCACCTGGAGATACCGTCCAGGTCTGCATTGTTAACTTGCGTCTCAGAGGCCTCTGGCAAAAGTCTCTGGTGAAGACGTGGGAAACTCACTCTGCAGGCATTGTGGAACTGTGAGGGACTGAGGGTGAGCTCAACTCTCAGCAGTAAGATGATTTTGGACAAGGCGTTCAGCTACCTTCTCACATATGGAACTTAGTATGTAGCACCAGTCTACCCCAGGAATTACTGGGAAATCGCTGGATTGAGCTTGGAGGCACTAGTCTTGTGTGCCGGCAGATTCCAGTTACCTCTCCCAACACTTCGGTGAAGCAGCGAGCCTAGGCCTTTTGGAAGCGAAAGGTAGCTGCAGGCAGGAGGTAGGGTTACAGGCCATAAGCTCAACTCTCAGAAGTGGGTATGCATGGGAGGCAGATGTCTGCTACCCACTCGGACATGCGAGTGGGAACCTAGCTACACTCTGATGAAGAAGGACTTTGGAAATCGCTGTATTCAACTCAGATACACGTGGGTTCAGGCACAACGATTCCACATGCTTTTCTCACAACCTTTCCCTGCCACTAACATGAGGACGTTAGCAGCTCCTACTACAGTCAAGCAGGATGCGGGAGTGTAGTGCCCTGTCCGGAGCTCTCACAGGGAAGCATGCCTTGAAGCCAGCTGTCAACTAGCTGCATTCTTATGGCAGGGTGAAGGTAGCAGTATTCTGAGACAGGAGGTTCCCAGATTACCACTCTACTGCACCTGGAGATACCGTCTAGGTCTGCATTGTTAACTTGCGTCTCATAGCCTCTGGCAAACGTCTCTGGTGAAGACGTGCGAAACTCACTCTGCAGGCAGTGTGGAACTGTGAGGGACTGAGGGTGAGCTCAACTCTCAGAAGTAAGATGTTTTTGGACAAGGCGTTCAGCTACCTTCTCACATATGGAACTTAGTATGTAGCACCAGTCTACCCAAGGAATTACTGGGAAATCGCTGGATTGAGCTTGAAGGCACTAGTCTTGTGTGCCGGCAGATTCCAGTTACCTCTCCCAACACTTCGGTGAAGCAGCGAGCCTAGGCCTTTTGGAAGCGAAAGGTAGCTGCAGGCAGGCGGTAGGGTTACAGGCCATAAGCTCAACTCTCAGAAGTGTGTATGCATGGGAGGCAGATGTCTGCTACCCACTCGGACATGGGAGTTGGAACCTAGCTACACTCCTATTGAAGAAGGATGTTGGAAATCGCTGTATTCAACTCAGATACACGGGAGTTCAGGCCCAATGCTTACACATGCTTTTCCCACAACCTATCCCAGCCACTAACATAAGGAGGTTAGCAGGTACTTCTACAGTCAGGCAGGATGCGGGAGGGTTCTGCCCTGTCCTCAGCTCTCACAGGGAAGCATGCCTAGAAGCCAGCTCTCAACTAGCTGCATTCTTATGACAGTGTGAAGGTAGCAGTATTCTGAGTAAGGAGGTTCCCAGATTACCAATCTACTGCACCTGGAGATACCGTCCAGGTCTGCATTGTTAACTTGCGTCTCAGAGGCCTCTGGCAAAAGTCTCTGGTGAAGACGTGGGAAACTCACTCTGCAGGCATTGTGGAACTGTGAGGGACTGAGGGTGAGCTCAACTCTCAGCAGTAAGATGATTTTGGACAAGGCGTTCAGCTACCTTCTCACATATGGAACTTAGTATGTAGCACCAGTCTACCCCAGGAATTACTGGGAAGTCGCTGGATTGAGCTTGGAGGCACTAGTCTTGTGTGCCGGCAGATTCCAGTTACCTCTCCCAACACTTCGGTGAAGCAGCGAGCCTAGGCCTTTTGGAAGCGAAAGTTAGCGGCAGGCAGGAGGTAGGGTTACAGGCCATAAGCTCAACTCTCAGAAGTGGGTATGCATGGGAGGCAGATGTCTGCTACCCACTCGGACATGCGAGTGGGAACCTAGCTACACTCTGATGAAGAAGGACTTTGGAAAACGCTGTATTCAACTCAGATACACGTGGGTTCAGGCACAACGATTCCACATGCTTTTCTCACAACCTTTCCCTGCCACTAACATGAGGACGTTAGCAGCTCCTTCTACAGTCAAGCAGGATGCGGGAGGGTTGTGCCCTGTCCGGAGCTCTCACAGGGAAGCATGCCTTGAAGCCAGCTGTCAACTAGCTGCATTCTTATGGCAGGGTGAAGGTAGCAGTATTCTGAGACAGGAGGTTCCCAGATTACCACTCTACTGCACCTGGAGATACCCTCCAGTTCTGCATTGTTAACTTGCATCTCAGAAGCCTCTGGCAAACGTCTCTGGTGAAGACGTGCGAAACTCACTCTGCAGGCAGTGTGGAACTGTGAGGGACTGAGGGTGAGCTCAACTCTCAGAAGTAAGATGTTTTTGGACAAGGCGTTCAACTACCTACTCACGTATGGAACTTAGTATGTAGCACCAGTCTACCGCAGGAATTACTAGGAAATCGCTTGATTGAGCTTGGAGGAACTCGTCTTGTGTGCCGGGAGATTCCAGTTACCTCTCCCAACACTTGCGTCAAGCAGCGAGCCTAGGCCTTTTGGAAGCGAAAGGTAGCGGCAGGCAGGATGTAGGGTTACAGGCCATGAGCTCAACTCTCAGAAGTGTGTATGCATGGGAGGCAGATGTCTGCTACCCACTCGGACATGCGAGTGGGAACCTAGCTACACTCCTATTGAAGAAGGATGTTGGAAATCGCTGTATTCAACTCAGATACACGGGAGTTCAGGCCCAATGCTTACACATGCTTTTCCCACAACCTATCCCAGCCACTAACATAAGGAGGTTAGCAGGTACGTCTACAGTCAGGCAGGATGCGGGAGGGTTCTGCCCTGTCCTCAGCTCTCACAGGGAAGCATGCCTAGAAGCCAGCTCTCAACTAGCTGCATTCTTATGACAGTGTGAAGGTAGCAGTATTCTGAGTAAGGAGGTTCCCAGATTACCACTCTACTGCACCTGGAGATACCGTCCAGGTCTGCATTGTTAACTTGCGTCTCAGAGGCCTCTGGCAAAAGTCTCTGGTGAAGACGTGGGAAACTCACTATGCAGGCAGTGTGGAACTGTGAGGGACTGAGGGTGAGCTCAACTCTCAGCAGTAAGATGATTTTGGACAAGGCGTTCAGCTACCTTCTCACATATGGAACTTAGTATGTAGTACCAGTCTACCCCAGGAATTACTGGGAAATCGCTGGATTGAGCTTGGAGGCACTAGTCTTGTGTGCCGGCAGATTCCAGTTACCTCTCCCAACACTTCGGTGAAGCAGCGAGCCTAGGCCTTTTGGAAGCGAAAGGTAGCTGCAGGCAGGAGGTAGGGTTACAGGCCATAAGCTCAACTCTCAGAAGTGGGTATGCATGGGAGGCAGATGTCTGCTACCCACTCGGACATGCGAGTGGGAACCTAGCTACAATCTGATGAAGAAGGACTTTGGAAATCGCTGTATTCAACTCAGATACACGTGGGTTCAGGCACAACGATTCCACATGCTTTTCTCACAACCTTTCCCTGCCACTAACATGAGGACGTTAGTAGCTCCTTCTACAGTCAAGCAGGATGCGGGAGGGTTGTGCCAAGTTCTCAGCTCTCACAGGGAAGCATGCCTTGAAGCCAGCTGTCAACTAGCTGCATTCTTATGGCAGGGTGAAGGTAGCAGTATTCTGAGACAGGAGGTTCCCAGATTACCACTCTACTGCACCTGGAGATACCCTCTAGGTCTGCATTGTTAACTTGCGTCTCATAGCCTCTGGCAAACGTCTCTGGTGAAGACGTGGGAAACTCACTCTGCAGGCAGTGTGGAACTGTGAGGGACTGAGGGTGAGCTCAACTCTCAGCAGTAAGATGATTTTGGACAAGGCGTTCAGCTACCTTCTCACATATGGAACTTAGTATGTAGCACCAGTCTACCCCAGGAATTACTGGGAAATCGCTGGATTGAGCTTGGAGGCACTAGTCTTGTGTGCCGGCAGATTCCAGTTACCTCTCCCAACACTTCGGTGAAGCAGCGAGCCTAGGCCTTTTGGAAGCGAAAGGTAGCTGCAGGCAGGAGGTAGGGTTACAGGCCATAAGCTCAACTCTCAGAAGTGGGTATGCATGGGAGGCAGATGTCTGCTACCCACTCGGACATGCGAGTGGGAACCTAGCTACACTCTGATGAAGAAGGACTTTGGAAATCGCTGTAATCAACTCAGATACACGTGGGTTCAGGCACAACGATTCCACATGCTTTTCTCACAACCTTTCCCTGCCACTAACATGAGGACGTTAGCAGCTCCTTCTACAGTCAAGCAGGATGCGGGAGGGTTGTGCCCTGTCCTTAGCTCTCACAGGGTAGCATGCCTTGAAGCCAGCTGTCAACTAGCTGCATTCTTATGGCAGGGTGAAGGTAGCAGTATTCTGAGACAGGAGGTTCCCAGATTACCACTCTACTGCACCTGGAGATACCCTCCAGTTCTGCATTGTTAACTTGCGTCTCAGAAGCCTCTGGCAAACGTCTCTGGTGAAGACGTGCGAAACTCACTCTGCAGGCAGTGTGGAACTGTGAGGGACTGAGGGTGAGCTCAACTCTCAGAAGTAAGATGTTTTTGGACAAGGCGTTCAACTACCTACTCACGTATGGAACTTAGTATGTAGCACCAGTCTACCCCAGGAATTACTAGGAAATAGCTTGATTGAGCTTGGAGGCACTCGTCTTGTGTGCCGGGAGATTCCAGTTACCTCTCCCAACACTTGCGTCAAGCAGCGAGCCTAGGCCTTTTGGAAGCGAAAGGTAGCTGCAGGCAGGAGGTAGTGTTACAGGCCATAAGCTCAACTCTCAGAAGTGGGTATGCATGGGAGGCAGATGTCTGGTACCCTCTCGGACATGCGAGTGGGAACCTAGCTACACTCTGATGAAGAAGGACTTTGGAAATTGCTGTATTCAACTCAGACTCACGTGGGTTCAGGCACAACGATTCCACATGCTTTTCCCACAACCTATCCCAGCCACTAACATAAGGAGGTTAGCAGGTACGTCTACAGTCAGGCAGGATGCGGGAGGGTTCTGCCCTGTCCTCAGCTCTCACAGGGAAGCATGCCTAGAAGCCAGCTCTCAACTAGCTGCATTCTTATGACAGTGTGAAGGTAGCAGTATTCTGAGACAGGAGGTTCCCAGATTACCACTCTACTGCACCTGGAGATACCGTCCAGGTCTGCATTGTTAACTTGCGTCTCAGAGGCCTCTGGCAAAAGTCTCTGGTGAAGACGTGGGAAACTCACTCTGCAGGCAGTGTGGAACTGTGAGGGACTGAGGGTGAGCTCAACTCTCAGCAGTAAGATGATTTTGGACAAGGCGTTCAGCTACCTTCTCACATATGGAACTTAGTATGTAGCACCAGTCTACCCCAGGAATTACTGGGAAATCGCTGGATTGAGCTTGGAGGCACTAGTCTTGTGTGCCGGCAGATTCCAGTTACCTCTCCCAACACTTCGGTGAAGCAGCGAGCCTAGGCCTTTTGGAAGCGAAAGGTAGCAGCAGACAGGAGGTAGGGTTACAGGCCATAAACTCAACTCTCAGAAGTGGGTATGCATGGGAGGCAGATGTCTGCTACCACTCGGACATGCGAGTGGGAACCTAGCTACACTCTGATGAAGAAGGACTTTGGAAATCGCTGTATTCAACTCAGATACACGTGGGTTCAGGCACAACGATTCCACATGCTTTTCCAACAACCTTTCCCTGCCACTAACATGAGGACGTTTGCAGCTCCTTCTACAGTCAGGCAGGATGTTGGAGGGTTCTGCCCTGTCCTCAGCTCTCACAGGGAAGCATGCCTAGAAGCCAGCTCTCAACTAGCTGCATTCTTATGACAGTTGAAGGTAGCAGTATTCTGAGTAAGGAGGTTCCCAGATTACCACTCTACTGCACCTGGAGATACCGTCCAGGTCTGCATTGTTAACTTGCGTCTCAGAGGCCCCTGGCAAAAGTCTCTGGTGAAGACGTGGGAAACTCACTCTGCAGGCAGTGTGGAACTGTGAGGGACTGAGGGTGAGCTCAACTCTCAGCAGTAAGATGATTTTGGACAAGGCGTTCAGCTACCTTCTCACATATGGAACTTAGTATGTAGCACCAGTCTACCCCAGGAATTACTGGGAAATCGCTGGATTGAGCTTGGAGGCACTAGTCTTGTGTGCCGGCAGATTCCAGTTACCTCTCCCAACACTTCGGTGAAGCAGCGAGCCTAGGCCTTTTGGAAGCGAAAGGTAGCTGCAGGCAGGAGGTAGGGTTACAGGCCATAAGCTCAACTCTCAGAAGTGGGTATGCATGGGAGGCAGATGTCTGCTACCCACTCGGACATGCGAGTGGGAACCTAGCTACACTCTGATGAAGAAGGACTTTGGAAATCGCTGTATTCAACTCAGATACACGTGGGTTCAGGCACAACGATTCCACATGCTTTTCTCACAACCTTTCCCTGCCACTAACATGAGGACGTTAGCAGCTCCTTCTACAGTCAGGCAGGATGCGGGAGGGTTCTGCCCTGTCCTCAGCTCTCACAGGGAAGCATGCCTAGAAGCCAGCTCTCAACTAGCTGCATTCTTATGACAGTGTGAAGGTAGCAGTATTCTGAGACAGGAGGTTCCCAGATTACCACTCTACTGCACCTGGAGATACCGTCCAGGTGTGCATTGTTAACTTGCGTCTCAGAGGCCTCTGGCAAAAGTCTCTGGTGAAGACGTGGGAAACTCACTCGGCAGGCAGTGTGGAACTGTGAGGGACTGAGGGTGAGCTCAACTCTCAGCAGTAAGATGATTTTGGACAAGGCGTTCAGC
The DNA here is from genome assembly GCF_048164855.1 of Canis lupus baileyi. Lineage (NCBI taxonomy): Eukaryota > Metazoa > Chordata > Mammalia > Carnivora > Canidae > Canis > Canis lupus. The sequence continues at coordinate 53,004,781 of NC_132860.1, forward strand.
TACCTTCTCACATATGGAACTTAGTATGTAGCACCAGTCTACCCCAGGAATTACTGGGAAATCGCTGGATTGAGCTTGGAGGCACTAGTCTTGTGTGCCGGCAGATTCCAGTTACCTCTCCCAACACTTCGGTGAAGCAGCGAGCCTAGGCCTTTTGGAAGCGAAAGGTAGCTGCAGGCAGGAGGTAGGGTTACAGGCCATAAGCTCAACTCTCAGAAGTGGGTATGCATGGGAGGCAGATGTCTGCTACCCACTCGGACATGCGAGTGGGAACCTAGCTACACTCTGATGAAGAAGGACTTTGGAAATTGCTGTATTCAACTCAGACACACGTGGGTTCAGGCACAACGATTCCACATGCTTTTCCCACAACCTATCCCAGCCACTAACATAAGGAGGTTAGCAGGTACGTCTACAGTCAGGCAGGATGCGGGAGGGTTCTGCCCTGTCCTCAGCTCTCACAGGGAAGCATGCCTAGAAGCCAGCTCTCAACTAGCTGCATTCTTATGACAGTGTGAAGGTAGCAGTATTCTGAGACAGGAGGTTCCCAGATTACCACTCTACTGCACCTGGAGATACCGTCCAGGTCTGCATTGTTAACTTGCGTCTCAGAGGCCTCTGGCAAAAGTCTCTGGTGAAGACGTGGGAAACTCACTCTGCAGGCAGTGTGGAACTGTGAGGGACTGAGGGTGAGCTCAACTCTCAGCAGTAAGATGATTTTGGACAAGGCGTTCAGCTACCTTCTCACATATGGAACTTAGTATGTAGCACCAGTCTACCCCAGGAATTACTGGGAAATCGCTGGATTGAGCTTGGAGGCACTAGTCTTGTGTGCCGGCAGATTCCAGTTACCTCTCCCAACACTTCGGTGAAGCAGCGAGCCTAGGCCTTTTGGAAGCGAAAGGTAGCTGCAGGCAGGAGGTAGGGTTACAGGCCATAAGCTCAACTCTCAGAAGTGGGTATGCATGGGAGGCAGATGTCTGCTACCCACTCGGACATGCGAGTGGGAACCTAGCTACACTCTGATGAAGAAGGACTTTGGAAATTGCTGTATTCAACTCAGACACACGTGGGTTCAGGCACAACGATTCCACATGCTTTTCCCACAACCTATCCCAGCCACTAACATAAGGAGGTTAGCAGGTACGTCTACAGTCAGGCAGGATGCGGGAGGGTTCTGCCCTGTCCTCAGCTCTCACAGGGAAGCATGCCTAGAAGCCAGCTCTCAACTAGCTGCATTCTTATGACAGTGTGAAGGTAGCAGTATTCTGAGACAGGAGGTTCCCAGATTACCACTCTACTGCACCTGGAGATACCGTCCAGGTCTGCATTGTTAACTTGTGTCTCAGAGGCCTCTGGCAAAAGTCTCTGGTGAAGACGTGGGAAACTCACTCTGCAGGCAGTGTGGAACTGTGAGGGACTGAGGGTGAGCTCAACTCTCAGCAGTAAGATGATTTTGGACAAGGCGTTCAGCTACCTTCTCACATATGGAACTTAGTATGTAGCACCAGTCTACCCCAGGAATTACTGGGAAATCGCTGGATTGAGCTTGGAGGCACTAGTCTTGTGTGCCGGCAGATTCCAGTTACCTCTCCCAACACTTCGGTGAAGCAGCGAGCCTAGGCCTTTTGGAAGCGAAAGGTAGCTGCAGGCAGGAGGTAGGGTTACAGGCCATAAGCTCAACTCTCAGAAGTGGGTATGCATGGGAGGCAGATGTCTGCTACCCACTCGGACATGCGAGTGGGAACCTAGCTACACTCTGATGAAGAAGGACTTTGGAAATCGCTGTATTCAACTCAGATACACGTGGGTTCAGGCACAACGATTCCACATGCTTTTCTCACAACCTTTCCCTGCCACTAACATGAGGACGTTAGCAGCTCCTTCTACAGTCAGGCAGGATGCGGGAGGGTTCTGCCCTGTCCTCAGCTCTCACAGGGAAGCATGCCTAGAAGCCAGCTCTCAACTAGCTGCATTCTTATGACAGTGTGAAGGTAGCAGTATTCTGAGACAGGAGGTTCCCAGATTACCACTCTACTGCACCTGGAGATACCGTCCAGGTCTGCATTGTTAACTTGCGTCTCAGAGGCCTCTGGCAAAAGTCTCTGGTGAAGACGTGGGAAACTCACTCTGCAGGCAGTGTGGAACTGTGAGGGACTGAGGGTGAGCTCAACTCTCAGCAGTAAGATGATTTTGGACAAGGCGTTCAGCTACCTTCTCACATATGGAACTTAGTATGTAGCACCAGTCTACCCCAGGAATTACTGGGAAATCGCTGGATTGAGCTTGGAGGCACTAGTCTTGTGTGCCGGCAGATTCCAGTTACCTCTCCCAACACTTCGGTGAAGCAGCGAGCCTAGGCCTTTTGGAAGCGAAAGGTAGCTGCAGGCAGGAGGTAGGGTTACAGGCCATAAGCTCAACTCTCAGAAGTGGGTATGCATGGGAGGCAGATGTCTGCTACCCACTCGGACATGCGAGTGGGAACCTAGCTACACTCTGATGAAGAAGGACTTTGGAAATTGCTGTATTCAACTCAGACACACGTGGGTTCAGGCACAACGATTCCACATGCTTTTCCCACAACCTATCCCAGCCACTAACATAAGGAGGTTAGCAGGTACGTCTACAGTCAGGCAGGATGCGGGAGGGTTCTGCCCTGTCCTCAGCTCTCACAGGGAAGCATGCCTAGAAGCCAGCTCTCAACTAGCTGCATTCTTATGACAGTGTGAAGGTACCAGTATTCTGAGTAAGGAGGTTCCCAGATTACCACTCTACTGCACCTGGAGATACCGTCCAGGTCTGCATTGTTAACTTGCGTCTCAGAGGCCTCTGGCAAAAGTCTCTGGTGAAGACGTGGGAAACTCACTCTGCAGGCAGTGTGGAACTGTGAGGGACTGAGGATGAGCTCAACTCTCAGCAGTAAGATGATTTTGGACAAGGCGTTCAGCTACCTTCTCACATATGGAACTTAGTATGTAGCACCAGTCTACCCCAGGAATTACTGGGAGATCGCTGGATTGAGCTTGGAGGCACTAGTCTTGTGTGCCGGCAGATTCCAGTTACCTCTCCCAACACTTCGGTGAAGCAGCGAGCCTAGGCCTTTTGGAAGCGAAAGGTAGCTGCAGGCAGGAGGTAGGGTTACAGGCCATAAGCTCAACTCTCAGAAGTGGGTATGCATGGGAGGCAGATGTCTGCTACCCACTCGGACATGCGAGTGGGAACCTAGCTACACTCTGATGAAGAAGGACTTTGGAAATCGCTGTATTCAACTCAGATACACGTGGGTTCAGGCACAACGATTCCACATGCTTTTCTCACAACCTTTCCCTGCCACTAACATGAGGACGTTAGCAGCTCCTTCTACAGTCAGGCAGGATGCGGGAGGGTTCTGCCCTGTCCTCAGCTCTCACAGGGAAGCATGCCTAGAAGCCAGCTCTCAACTAGCTGCATTCTTATGACAGTGTGAAGGTAGCAGTATTCTGAGACAGGAGGTTCCCAGATTACCACTCTACTGCACCTGGAGATACCGTCCAGGTCTGCATTGTTAACTTGCGTCTCAGAGGCCTCTGGCAAAAGTCTCTGGTGAAGACGTGGGAAACTCACTCTGCAGGCAGTGTGGAACTGTGAGGGACTGAGGGTGAGCTCAACTCTCAGCAGTAAGATGATTTTGGACAAGGCGTTCAGCTACCTTCTCACATATGGAACTTAGTATGTAGCACCAGTCTACCCCAGGAATTACTGGGAAATCGCTGGATTGAGCTTGGAGGCACTAGTCTTGTGTGCCGGCAGATTCCAGTTACCTCTCCCAACACTTCGGTGAAGCAGCGAGCCTAGGCCTTTTGGAAGCGAAAGGTAGCTGCAGGCAGGAGGTAGGGTTACAGGCCATAAGCTCAACTCTCAGAAGTGGGTATGCATGGGAGGCAGATGTCTGCTACCCACTCGGACATGCGAGTGGGAACCTAGCTACACTCTGATGAAGAAGGACTTTGGAAATTGCTGTATTCAACTCAGACACACGTGGGTTCAGGCACAACGATTCCACATGCTTTTCCCACAACCTATCCCAGCCACTAACATAAGGAGGTTAGCAGGTACGTCTACAGTCAGGCAGGATGCGGGAGGGTTCTGCCCTGTCCTCAGCTCTCACAGGGAAGCATGCCTAGAAGCCAGCTCTCAACTAGCTGCATTCTTATGACAGTGTGAAGGTAGCAGTATTCTGAGACAGGAGGTTCCCAGATTACCACTCTACTGCACCTGGAGATACCGTCCAGGTCTGCATTGTTAACTTGTGTCTCAGAGGCCTCTGGCAAAAGTCTCTGGTGAAGACGTGGGAAACTCACTCTGCAGGCAGTGTGGAACTGTGAGGGACTGAGGGTGAGCTCAACTCTCAGCAGTAAGATGATTTTGGACAAGGCGTTCAGCTACCTTCTCACATATGGAACTTAGTATGTAGCACCAGTCTACCCCAGGAATTACTGGGAAATCGCTGGATTGAGCTTGGAGGCACTAGTCTTGTGTGCCGGCAGATTCCAGTTACCTCTCCCAACACTTCGGTGAAGCAGCGAGCCTAGGCCTTTTGGAAGCGAAAGGTAGCTGCAGGCAGGAGGTAGGGTTACAGGCCATAAGCTCAACTCTCAGAAGTGGGTATGCATGGGAGGCAGATGTCTGCTACCCACTCGGACATGCGAGTGGGAACCTAGCTACACTCTGATGAAGAAGGACTTTGGAAATCGCTGTATTCAACTCAGATACACGTGGGTTCAGGCACAACGATTCCACATGCTTTTCTCACAACCTTTCCCTGCCACTAACATGAGGACGTTAGCAGCTCCTTCTACAGTCAGGCAGGATGCGGGAGGGTTCTGCCCTGTCCTCAGCTCTCACAGGGAAGCATGCCTAGAAGCCAGCTCTCAACTAGCTGCATTCTTATGACAGTGTGAAGGTAGCAGTATTCTGAGACAGGAGGTTCCCAGATTACCACTCTACTGCACCTGGAGATACCGTCCAGGTCTGCATTTTTAACTTGCGTCTCAGAGGCCTCTGGCAAAAGTCTCTGGTGAAGACGTGGGAAACTCACTCTGCAGGCAGTGTGGAACTGTGAGGGACTGAGGGTGAGCTCAACTCTCAGCAGTAAGATGATTTTGGACAAGGCGTTCAGCTACCTTCTCACATATGGAACTTAGTATGTAGCACCAGTCTACCCCAGGAATTACTGGGAAATCGCTGGATTGAGCTTGGAGGCACTAGTCTTGTGTGCCGGCAGATTCCAGTTACCTCTCCCAACACTTCGGTGAAGCAGCGAGCCTAGGCCTTTTGGAAGCGAAAGGTAGCTGCAGGCAGGAGGTAGGGTTACAGGCCATAAGCTCAACTCTCAGAAGTGGGTATGCATGGGAGGCAGATGTCTGCTACCCACTCGGACATGCGAGTGGGAACCTAGCTACACTCTGATGAAGAAGGACTTTGGAAATTGCTGTATTCAACTCAGACACACGTGGGTTCAGGCACAACGATTCCACATGCTTTTCCCACAACCTATCCCAGCCACTAACATAAGGAGGTTAGCAGGTACGTCTACAGTCAGGCAGGATGCGGGAGGGTTCTGCCCTGTCCTCAGCTCTCACAGGGAAGCATGCCTAGAAGCCAGCTCTCAACTAGCTGCATTCTTATGACAGTGTGAAGGTACCAGTATTCTGAGTAAGGAGGTTCCCAGATTACCACTCTACTGCACCTGGAGATACCGTCCAGGTCTGCATTGTTAACTTGCGTCTCAGAGGCCTCTGGCAAAAGTCTCTGGTGAAGACGTGGGAAACTCACTCTGCAGGCAGTGTGGAACTGTGAGGGACTGAGGATGAGCTCAACTCTCAGCAGTAAGATGATTTTGGACAAGGCGTTCAGCTACCTTCTCACATATGGAACTTAGTATGTAGCACCAGTCTACCCCAGGAATTACTGGGAGATCGCTGGATTGAGCTTGGAGGCACTAGTCTTGTGTGCCGGCAGATTCCAGTTACCTCTCCCAACACTTCGGTGAAGCAGCGAGCCTAGGCCTTTTGGAAGCGAAAGGTAGCTGCAGGCAGGAGGTAGGGTTACAGGCCATAAGCTCAACTCTCAGAAGTGGGTATGCATGGGAGGCAGATGTCTGCTACCCACTCGGACATGCGAGTGGGAACCTAGCTACACTCTGATGAAGAAGGACTTTGGAAATCGCTGTATTCAACTCAGATACACGTGGGTTCAGGCACAACGATTCCACATGCTTTTCTCACAACCTTTCCCTGCCACTAACATGAGGACGTTAGCAGCTCCTTCTACAGTCAGGCAGGATGCGGGAGGGTTCTGCCCTGTCCTCAGCTCTCACAGGGAAGCATGCCTAGAAGCCAGCTCTCAACTAGCTGCATTCTTATGACAGTGTGAAGGTAGCAGTATTCTGAGACAGGAGGTTCCCAGATTACCACTCTACTGCACCTGGAGATACCGTCCAGGTCTGCATTGTTAACTTGCGTCTCAGAGGCCTCTGGCAAAAGTCTCTGGTGAAGACGTGGGAAACTCACTCTGCAGGCAGTGTGGAACTGTGAGGGACTGAGGGTGAGCTCAACTCTCAGCAGTAAGATGATTTTGGACAAGGCGTTCAGCTACCTTCTCACATATGGAACTTAGTATGTAGCACCAGTCTACCCCAGGAATTACTGGGAAATCGCTGGATTGAGCTTGGAGGCACTAGTCTTGTGTGCCGGCAGATTCCAGTTACCTCTCCCAACACTTCGGTGAAGCAGCGAGCCTAGGCCTTTTGGAAGCGAAAGGTAGCTGCAGGCAGGAGGTAGGGTTACAGGCCATAAGCTCAACTCTCAGAAGTGGGTATGCATGGGAGGCAGATGTCTGCTACCCACTCGGACATGCGAGTGGGAACCTAGCTACACTCTGATGAAGAAGGACTTTGGAAATTGCTGTATTCAACTCAGATACACGTGGGTTCAGGCACAACGATTCCACATGCTTTTCCCACAACCTATCCCAGCCACTAACATAAGGAGGTTAGCAGGTACGTCTACAGTCAGGCAGGATGAGGGAGGGTTCTGCCCTGTCCTCAGCTCTCACAGGGAAGCATGCCTAGAAGCCAGCTCTCAACTAGCTGCATTCTTATGACAGTGTGAAGGTAGCAGTATTCTGAGTAAGGAGGTTCCCAGATTACCACTCTACTGCACCTGGAGATACCGTCCAGGTCTGCATTGTTAACTTGCGTCTCAGAGGCCTCTGGCAAAAGTCTCTGGTGAAGACGTGGGAAACTCACTCTGCAGGCAGTGTGGAACTGTGAGGGACTGAGGGTGAGCTCAACTCTCAGCAGTAAGATGATTTTGGACAAGGCGTTCAGCTACCTTCTCACATATGGAACTTAGTATGTAGCACCAGTCTACCCCAGGAATTACTGGGAAATCGCTGGATTGAGCTTGGAGGCACTAGTCTTGTGTGCCGGCAGATTCCAGTTACCTCTCCCAACACTTCGGTGAAGCAGCGAGCCTAGGCCTTTTGGAAGCGAAAGGTAGCTGCAGGCAGGAGGTAGGGTTACAGGCCATAAGCTCAACTCTCAGAAGTGGGTATGCATGGGAGGCAGATGTCTGCTACCCACTCGGACATGCGAGTGGGAACCTAGCTACACTCTGATGAAGAAGGACTTTGGAAATCGCTGTATTCAACTCAGATACACGTGGGTTCAGGCACAACGATTCCACATGCTTTTCTCACAACCTTTCCCTGCCACTAACATGAGGACGTTAGCAGCTCCTTCTACAGTCAGGCAGGATGCGGGAGGGTTCTGCCCTGTCCTCAGCTCTCACAGGGAAGCATGCCTAGAAGCCAGCTCTCAACTAGCTGCATTCTTATGACAGTGTGAAGGTAGCAGTATTCTGAGACAGGAGGTTCCCAGATTACCACTCTACTGCACCTGGAGATACCGTCCAGGTCTGCATTGTTAACTTGCGTCTCAGAGGCCTCTGGCAAAAGTCTCTGGTGAAGACGTGGGAAACTCACTCTGCAGGCAGTGTGGAACTGTGAGGGACTGAGGGTGAGCTCAACTCTCAGCAGTAAGATGATTTTGGACAAGGCGTTCAGCTACCTTCTCACATATGGAACTTAGTATGTAGCACCAGTCTACCCCAGGAATTACTGGGAAATCGCTGGATTGAGCTTGGAGGCACTAGTCTTGTGTGCCGGCAGATTCCAGTTACCTCTCCCAACACTTCGGTGAAGCAGCGAGCCTAGGCCTTTTGGAAGCGAAAGGTAGCTGCAGGCAGGAGGTAGGGTTACAGGCCATAAGCTCAACTCTCAGAAGTGGGTATGCATGGGAGGCAGATGTCTGCTACCCACTCGGACATGCGAGTGGGAACCTAGCTACACTCTGATGAAGAAGGACTTTGGAAATTGCTGTATTCAACTCAGATACACGTGGGTTCAGGCACAACGATTCCACATGCTTTTCCCACAACCTATCCCAGCCACTAACATAAGGAGGTTAGCAGGTACGTCTACAGTCAGGCAGGATGAGGGAGGGTTCTGCCCTGTCCTCAGCTCTCACAGGGAAGCATGCCTAGAAGCCAGCTCTCAACTAGCTGCATTCTTATGACAGTGTGAAGGTAGCAGTATTCTGAGACAGGAGGTTCCCAGATTACCACTCTACTGCACCTGGAGATACCGTCCAGGTCTGCATTGTTAACTTGCGTCTCAGAGGCCTCTGGCAAAAGTCTCTGGTGAAGACGTGGGAAACTCACTCTGCAGGCAGTGTGGAACTGTGAGGGACTGAGGGTGAGCTCAACTCTCAGCAGTAAGATGATTTTGGACAAGGCGTTCAGCTACCTTCTCACATATGGAACTTAGTATGTAGCACCAGTCTACCCCAGGAATTACTGGGAAATCGCTGGATTGAGCTTGGAGGCACTAGTCTTGTGTGCCGGCAGATTCCAGTTACCTCTCCCAACACTTCGGTGAAGCAGCGAGCCTAGGCCTTTTGGAAGCGAAAGGTAGCTGCAGGCAGGAGGTAGGGTTACAGGCCATAAGCTCAACTCTCAGAAGTGGGTATGCATGGGAGGCAGATGTCTGCTACCCACTCGGACATGCGAGTGGGAACCTAGCTACACTCTGATGAAGAAGGACTTTGGAAATCGCTGTATTCAACTCAGATACACGTGGGTTCAGGCACAACGATTCCACATGCTTTTCTCACAACCTTTCCCTGCCACTAACATGAGGACGTTAGCAGCTCCTTCTACAGTCAGGCAGGATGCGGGAGGGTTCTGCCCTGTCCTCAGCTCTCACAGGGAAGCATGCCTAGAAGCCAGCTCTCAACTAGCTGCATTCTTATGACAGTGTGAAGGTAGCAGTATTCTGAGACAGGAGGTTCCCAGATTACCACTCTACTGCACCTGGAGATACCGTCCAGGTCTGCATTGTTAACTTGCGTCTCAGAGGCCTCTGGCAAAAGTCTCTGGTGAAGACGTGGGAAACTCACTCTGCAGGCAGTGTGGAACTGTGAGGGACTGAGGGTGAGCTCAACTCTCAGCAGTAAGATGATTTTGGACAAGGCGTTCAGCTACCTTCTCACATATGGAACTTAGTATGTAGCACCAGTCTACCCCAGGAATTACTGGGAAATCGCTGGATTGAGCTTGGAGGCACTAGTCTTGTGTGCCGGCAGATTCCAGTTACCTCTCCCAACACTTCGGTGAAGCAGCGAGCCTAGGCCTTTTGGAAGCGAAAGGTAGCTGCAGGCAGGAGGTAGGGTTACAGGCCATAAGCTCAACTCTCAGAAGTGGGTATGCATGGGAGGCAGATGTCTGCTACCCACTCGGACATGCGAGTGGGAACCTAGCTACACTCTGATGAAGAAGGACTTTGGAAATCGCTGTATTCAACTCAGATACACGTGGGTTCAGGCACAACGATTCCACATGCTTTTCTCACAACCTTTCCCTGCCACTAACATGAGGACGTTAGCAGCTCCTTCTACAGTCAGGCAGGATGCGGGAGGGTTCTGCCCTGTCCTCAGCTCTCACAGGGAAGCATGCCTAGAAGCCAGCTCTCAACTAGCTGCATTCTTATGACAGTGTGAAGGTAGCAGTATTCTGAGACAGGAGGTTCCCAGATTACCACTCTACTGCACCTGGAGATACCGTCCAGGTCTGCATTGTTAACTTGCGTCTCAGAGGCCTCTGGCAAAAGTCTCTGGTGAAGACGTGGGAAACTCACTCTGCAGGCAGTGTGGAACTGTGAGGGACTGAGGGTGAGCTCAACTCTCAGCAGTAAGATGATTTTGGACAAGGCGTTCAGCTACCTTCTCACATATGGAACTTAGTATGTAGCACCAGTCTACCCCAGGAATTACTGGGAAATCGCTGGATTGAGCTTGGAGGCACTAGTCTTGTGTGCCGGCAGATTCCAGTTACCTCTCCCAACACTTCGGTGAAGCAGCGAGCCTAGGCCTTTTGGAAGCGAAAGGTAGCTGCAGGCAGGAGGTAGGGTTACAGGCCATAAGCTCAACTCTCAGAAGTGGGTATGCATGGGAGGCAGATGTCTGCTACCCACTCGGACATGCGAGTGGGAACCTAGCTACACTCTGATGAAGAAGGACTTTGGAAATTGCTGTATTCAACTCAGACACACGTGGGTTCAGGCACAACGATTCCACATGCTTTTCCCACAACCTATCCCAGCCACTAACATAAGGAGGTTAGCAGGTACGTCTACAGTCAGGCAGGATGCGGGAGGGTTCTGCCCTGTCCTCAGCTCTCACAGGGAAGCATGCCTAGAAGCCAGCTCTCAACTAGCTGCATTCTTATGACAGTGTGAAGGTACCAGTATTCTGAGTAAGGAGGTTCCCAGATTACCACTCTACTGCACCTGGAGATACCGTCCAGGTCTGCATTGTTAACTTGCGTCTCAGAGGCCTCTGGCAAAAGTCTCTGGTGAAGACGTGGGAAACTCACTCTGCAGGCAGTGTGGAACTGTGAGGGACTGAGGATGAGCTCAACTCTCAGCAGTAAGATGATTTTGGACAAGGCGTTCAGCTACCTTCTCACATATGGAACTTAGTATGTAGCACCAGTCTACCCCAGGAATTACTGGGAGATCGCTGGATTGAGCTTGGAGGCACTAGTCTTGTGTGCCGGCAGATTCCAGTTACCTCTCCCAACACTTCGGTGAAGCAGCGAGCCTAGGCCTTTTGGAAGCGAAAGGTAGCTGCAGGCAGGAGGTAGGGTTACAGGCCATAAGCTCAACTCTCAGAAGTGGGTATGCATGGGAGGCAGATGTCTGCTACCCACTCGGACATGCGAGTGGGAACCTAGCTACACTCTGATGAAGAAGGACTTTGGAAATCGCTGTATTCAACTCAGATACACGTGGGTTCAGGCACAACGATTCCACATGCTTTTCTCACAACCTTTCCCTGCCACTAACATGAGGACGTTAGCAGCTCCTTCTACAGTCAGGCAGGATGCGGGAGGGTTCTGCCCTGTCCTCAGCTCTCACAGGGAAGCATGCCTAGAAGCCAGCTCTCAACTAGCTGCATTCTTATGACAGTGTGAAGGTAGCAGTATTCTGAGACAGGAGGTTCCCAGATTACCACTCTACTGCACCTGGAGATACCGTCCAGGTCTGCATTGTTAACTTGCGTCTCAGAGGCCTCTGGCAAAAGTCTCTGGTGAAGACGTGGGAAACTCACTCTGCAGGCAGTGTGGAACTGTGAGGGACTGAGGGTGAGCTCAACTCTCAGCAGTAAGATGATTTTGGACAAGGCGTTCAGCTACCTTCTCACATATGGAACTTAGTATGTAGCACCAGTCTACCCCAGGAATTACTGGGAAATCGCTGGATTGAGCTTGGAGGCACTAGTCTTGTGTGCCGGCAGATTCCAGTTACCTCTCCCAACACTTCGGTGAAGCAGCGAGCCTAGGCCTTTTGGAAGCGAAAGGTAGCTGCAGGCAGGAGGTAGGGTTACAGGCCATAAGCTCAACTCTCAGAAGTGGGTATGCATGGGAGGCAGATGTCTGCTACCCACTCGGACATGCGAGTGGGAACCTAGCTACACTCTGATGAAGAAGGACTTTGGAAATTGCTGTATTCAACTCAGACACACGTGGGTTCAGGCACAACGATTCCACATGCTTTTCCCACAACCTATCCCAGCCACTAACATAAGGAGGTTAGCAGGTACGTCTACAGTCAGGCAGGATGCGGGAGGGTTCTGCCCTGTCCTCAGCTCTCACAGGGAAGCATGCCTAGAAGCCAGCTCTCAACTAGCTGCATTCTTATGACAGTGTGAAGGTAGCAGTATTCTGAGACAGGAGGTTCCCAGATTACCACTCTACTGCACCTGGAGATACCGTCCAGGTCTGCATTGTTAACTTGTGTCTCAGAGGCCTCTGGCAAAAGTCTCTGGTGAAGACGTGGGAAACTCACTCTGCAGGCAGTGTGGAACTGTGAGGGACTGAGGGTGAGCTCAACTCTCAGCAGTAAGATGATTTTGGACAAGGCGTTCAGCTACCTTCTCACATATGGAACTTAGTATGTAGCACCAGTCTACCCCAGGAATTACTGGGAAATCGCTGGATTGAGCTTGGAGGCACTAGTCTTGTGTGCCGGCAGATTCCAGTTACCTCTCCCAACACTTCGGTGAAGCAGCGAGCCTAGGCCTTTTGGAAGCGAAAGGTAGCTGCAGGCAGGAGGTAGGGTTACAGGCCATAAGCTCAACTCTCAGAAGTGGGTATGCATGGGAGGCAGATGTCTGCTACCCACTCGGACATGCGAGTGGGAACCTAGCTACACTCTGATGAAGAAGGACTTTGGAAATCGCTGTATTCAACTCAGATACACGTGGGTTCAGGCACAACGATTCCACATGCTTTTCTCACAACCTTTCCCTGCCACTAACATGAGGACGTTAGCAGCTCCTTCTACAGTCAGGCAGGATGCGGGAGGGTTCTGCCCTGTCCTCAGCTCTCACAGGGAAGCATGCCTAGAAGCCAGCTCTCAACTAGCTGCATTCTTATGACAGTGTGAAGGTAGCAGTATTCTGAGACAGGAGGTTCCCAGATTACCACTCTACTGCACCTGGAGATACCGTCCAGGTCTGCATTTTTAACTTGCGTCTCAGAGGCCTCTGGCAAAAGTCTCTGGTGAAGACGTGGGAAACTCACTCTGCAGGCAGTGTGGAACTGTGAGGGACTGAGGGTGAGCTCAACTCTCAGCAGTAAGATGATTTTGGACAAGGCGTTCAGCTACCTTCTCACATATGGAACTTAGTATGTAGCACCAGTCTACCCCAGGAATTACTGGGAAATCGCTGGATTGAGCTTGGAGGCACTAGTCTTGTGTGCCGGCAGATTCCAGTTACCTCTCCCAACACTTCGGTGAAGCAGCGAGCCTAGGCCTTTTGGAAGCGAAAGGTAGCTGCAGGCAGGAGGTAGGGTTACAGGCCATAAGCTCAACTCTCAGAAGTGGGTATGCATGGGAGGCAGATGTCTGCTACCCACTCGGACATGCGAGTGGGAACCTAGCTACACTCTGATGAAGAAGGACTTTGGAAATTGCTGTATTCAACTCAGACACACGTGGGTTCAGGCACAACGATTCCACATGCTTTTCCCACAACCTATCCCAGCCACTAACATAAGGAGGTTAGCAGGTACGTCTACAGTCAGGCAGGATGCGGGAGGGTTCTGCCCTGTCCTCAGCTCTCACAGGGAAGCATGCCTAGAAGCCAGCTCTCAACTAGCTGCATTCTTATGACAGTGTGAAGGTACCAGTATTCTGAGTAAGGAGGTTCCCAGATTACCACTCTACTGCACCTGGAGATACCGTCCAGGTCTGCATTGTTAACTTGCGTCTCAGAGGCCTCTGGCAAAAGTCTCTGGTGAAGACGTGGGAAACTCACTCTGCAGGCAGTGTGGAACTGTGAGGGACTGAGGATGAGCTCAACTCTCAGCAGTAAGATGATTTTGGACAAGGCGTTCAGCTACCTTCTCACATATGGAACTTAGTATGTAGCACCAGTCTACCCCAGGAATTACTGGGAGATCGCTGGATTGAGCTTGGAGGCACTAGTCTTGTGTGCCGGCAGATTCCAGTTACCTCTCCCAACACTTCGGTGAAGCAGCGAGCCTAGGCCTTTTGGAAGCGAAAGGTAGCTGCAGGCAGGAGGTAGGGTTACAGGCCATAAGCTCAACTCTCAGAAGTGGGTATGCATGGGAGGCAGATGTCTGCTACCCACTCGGACATGCGAGTGGGAACCTAGCTACACTCTGATGAAGAAGGACTTTGGAAATCGCTGTATTCAACTCAGATACACGTGGGTTCAGGCACAACGATTCCACATGCTTTTCTCACAACCTTTCCCTGCCACTAACATGAGGACGTTAGCAGCTCCTTCTACAGTCAGGCAGGATGCGGGAGGGTTCTGCCCTGTCCTCAGCTCTCACAGGGAAGCATGCCTAGAAGCCAGCTCTCAACTAGCTGCATTCTTATGACAGTGTGAAGGTAGCAGTATTCTGAGACAGGAGGTTCCCAGATTACCACTCTACTGCACCTGGAGATACCGTCCAGGTCTGCATTGTTAACTTGCGTCTCAGAGGCCTCTGGCAAAAGTCTCTGGTGAAGACGTGGGAAACTCACTCTGCAGGCAGTGTGGAACTGTGAGGGACTGAGGGTGAGCTCAACTCTCAGCAGTAAGATGATTTTGGACAAGGCGTTCAGCTACCTTCTCACATATGGAACTTAGTATGTAGCACCAGTCTACCCCAGGAATTACTGGGAAATCGCTGGATTGAGCTTGGAGGCACTAGTCTTGTGTGCCGGCAGATTCCAGTTACCTCTCCCAACACTTCGGTGAAGCAGCGAGCCTAGGCCTTTTGGAAGCGAAAGGTAGCTGCAGGCAGGAGGTAGGGTTACAGGCCATAAGCTCAACTCTCAGAAGTGGGTATGCATGGGAGGCAGATGTCTGCTACCCACTCGGACATGCGAGTGGGAACCTAGCTACACTCTGATGAAGAAGGACTTTGGAAATTGCTGTATTCAACTCAGATACACGTGGGTTCAGGCACAACGATTCCACATGCTTTTCCCACAACCTATCCCAGCCACTAACATAAGGAGGTTAGCAGGTACGTCTACAGTCAGGCAGGATGAGGGAGGGTTCTGCCCTGTCCTCAGCTCTCACAGGGAAGCATGCCTAGAAGCCAGCTCTCAACTAGCTGCATTCTTATGACAGTGTGAAGGTAGCAGTATTCTGAGTAAGGAGGTTCCCAGATTACCACTCTACTGCACCTGGAGATACCGTCCAGGTCTGCATTGTTAACTTGCGTCTCAGAGGCCTCTGGCAAAAGTCTCTGGTGAAGACGTGGGAAACTCACTCTGCAGGCAGTGTGGAACTGTGAGGGACTGAGGGTGAGCTCAACTCTCAGCAGTAAGATGATTTTGGACAAGGCGTTCAGCTACCTTCTCACATATGGAACTTAGTATGTAGCACCAGTCTACCCCAGGAATTACTGGGAAATCGCTGGATTGAGCTTGGAGGCACTAGTCTTGTGTGCCGGCAGATTCCAGTTACCTCTCCCAACACTTCGGTGAAGCAGCGAGCCTAGGCCTTTTGGAAGCGAAAGGTAGCTGCAGGCAGGAGGTAGGGTTACAGGCCATAAGCTCAACTCTCAGAAGTGGGTATGCATGGGAGGCAGATGTCTGCTACCCACTCGGACATGCGAGTGGGAACCTAGCTACACTCTGATGAAGAAGGACTTTGGAAATCGCTGTATTCAACTCAGATACACGTGGGTTCAGGCACAACGATTCCACATGCTTTTCTCACAACCTTTCCCTGCCACTAACATGAGGACGTTAGCAGCTCCTTCTACAGTCAGGCAGGATGCGGGAGGGTTCTGCCCTGTCCTCAGCTCTCACAGGGAAGCATGCCTAGAAGCCAGCTCTCAACTAGCTGCATTCTTATGACAGTGTGAAGGTAGCAGTATTCTGAGACAGGAGGTTCCCAGATTACCACTCTACTGCACCTGGAGATACCGTCCAGGTCTGCATTGTTAACTTGCGTCTCAGAGGCCTCTGGCAAAAGTCTCTGGTGAAGACGTGGGAAACTCACTCTGCAGGCAGTGTGGAACTGTGAGGGACTGAGGGTGAGCTCAACTCTCAGCAGTAAGATGATTTTGGACAAGGCGTTCAGCTACCTTCTCACATATGGAACTTAGTATGTAGCACCAGTCTACCCCAGGAATTACTGGGAAATCGCTGGATTGAGCTTGGAGGCACTAGTCTTGTGTGCCGGCAGATTCCAGTTACCTCTCCCAACACTTCGGTGAAGCAGCGAGCCTAGGCCTTTTGGAAGCGAAAGGTAGCTGCAGGCAGGAGGTAGGGTTACAGGCCATAAGCTCAACTCTCAGAAGTGGGTATGCATGGGAGGCAGATGTCTGCTACCCACTCGGACATGCGAGTGGGAACCTAGCTACACTCTGATGAAGAAGGACTTTGGAAATTGCTGTATTCAACTCAGATACACGTGGGTTCAGGCACAACGATTCCACATGCTTTTCCCACAACCTATCCCAGCCACTAACATAAGGAGGTTAGCAGGTACGTCTACAGTCAGGCAGGATGAGGGAGGGTTCTGCCCTGTCCTCAGCTCTCACAGGGAAGCATGCCTAGAAGCCAGCTCTCAACTAGCTGCATTCTTATGACAGTGTGAAGGTAGCAGTATTCTGAGTAAGGAGGTTCCCAGATTACCACTCTACTGCACCTGGAGATACCGTCCAGGTCTGCATTGTTAACTTGCGTCTCAGAGGCCTCTGGCAAAAGTCTCTGGTGAAGACGTGGGAAACTCACTCTGCAGGCAGTGTGGAACTGTGAGGGACTGAGGGTGAGCTCAACTCTCAGCAGTAAGATGATTTTGGACAAGGCGTTCAGCTACCTTCTCACATATGGAACTTAGTATGTAGCACCAGTCTACCCCAGGAATTACTGGGAAATCGCTGGATTGAGCTTGGAGGCACTAGTCTTGTGTGCCGGCAGATTCCAGTTACCTCTCCCAACACTTCGGTGAAGCAGCGAGCCTAGGCCTTTTGGAAGCGAAAGGTAGCTGCAGGCAGGAGGTAGGGTTACAGGCCATAAGCTCAACTCTCAGAAGTGGGTATGCATGGGAGGCAGATGTCTGCTACCCACTCGGACATGCGAGTGGGAACCTAGCTACACTCTGATGAAGAAGGACTTTGGAAATCGCTGTATTCAACTCAGATACACGTGGGTTCAGGCACAACGATTCCACATGCTTTTCTCACAACCTTTCCCTGCCACTAACATGAGGACGTTAGCAGCTCCTTCTACAGTCAGGCAGGATGCGGGAGGGTTCTGCCCTGTCCTCAGCTCTCACAGGGAAGCATGCCTAGAAGCCAGCTCTCAACTAGCTGCATTCTTATGACAGTGTGAAGGTAGCAGTATTCTGAGACAGGAGGTTCCCAGATTACCACTCTACTGCACCTGGAGATACCGTCCAGGTCTGCATTGTTAACTTGCGTCTCAGAGGCCTCTGGCAAAAGTCTCTGGTGAAGACGTGGGAAACTCACTCTGCAGGCAGTGTGGAACTGTGAGGGACTGAGGGTGAGCTCAACTCTCAGCAGTAAGATGATTTTGGACAAGGCGTTCAGCTACCTTCTCACATATGGAACTTAGTATGTAGCACCAGTCTACCCCAGGAATTACTGGGAAATCGCTGGATTGAGCTTGGAGGCACTAGTCTTGTGTGCCGGCAGATTCCAGTTACCTCTCCCAACACTTCGGTGAAGCAGCGAGCCTAGGCCTTTTGGAAGCGAAAGGTAGCTGCAGGCAGGAGGTAGGGTTACAGGCCATAAGCTCAACTCTCAGAAGTGGGTATGCATGGGAGGCAGATGTCTGCTACCCACTCGGACATGCGAGTGGGAACCTAGCTACACTCTGATGAAGAAGGACTTTGGAAATTGCTGTATTCAACTCAGACACACGTGGGTTCAGGCACAACGATTCCACATGCTTTTCCCACAACCTATCCCAGCCACTAACATAAGGAGGTTAGCAGGTACGTCTACAGTCAGGCAGGATGCGGGAGGGTTCTGCCCTGTCCTCAGCTCTCACAGGGAAGCATGCCTAGAAGCCAGCTCTCAACTAGCTGCATTCTTATGACAGTGTGAAGGTAGCAGTATTCTGAGACAGGAGGTTCCCAGATTACCACTCTACTGCACCTGGAGATACCGTCCAGGTCTGCATTCTTAACTTGCGTCTCAGAGGCCTCTGGCAAAAGTCTCTGGTGAAGACGTGGGAAACTCACTCTGCAGGCAGTGTGGAACTGTGAGGGACTGAGGGTGAGCTCAACTCTCAGCAGTAAGATGATTTTGGACAAGGCGTTCAGCTACCTTCTCACATATGGAACTTAGTATGTAGCACCAGTCTACCCCAGGAATTACTGGGAAATCGCTGGATTGAGCTTGGAGGCACTAGTCTTGTGTGCCGGCAGATTCCAGTTACCTCTCCCAACACTTCGGTGAAGCAGCGAGCCTAGGCCTTTTGGAAGCGAAAGGTAGCTGCAGGCAGGAGGTAGGGTTACAGGCCATAAGCTCAACTCTCAGAAGTGGGTATGCATGGGAGGCAGATGTCTGCTACCCACTCGGACATGCGAGTGGGAACCTAGCTACACTCTGATGAAGAAGGACTTTGGAAATCGCTGTATTCAACTCAGATACACGTGGGTTCAGGCACAACGATTCCACATGCTTTTCTCACAACCTTTCCCTGCCACTAACATGAGGACGTTAGCAGCTCCTTCTACAGTCAGGCAGGATGCGGGAGGGTTCTGCCCTGTCCTCAGCTCTCACAGGGAAGCATGCCTAGAAGCCAGCTCTCAACTAGCTGCATTCTTATGACAGTGTGAAGGTAGCAGTATTCTGAGACAGGAGGTTCCCAGATTACCACTCTACTGCACCTGGAGATACCGTCCAGGTCTGCTTTGTTAACTTGCGTCTCAGAGGCCTCTGGCAAAAGTCTCTGGTGAAGACATGGGAAACTCACTCTGCAGGCAGTGTGGAACTGTGAGGGACTGAGGGTGAGCTCAACTCTCAGCAGTAAGATGATTTTGGACAAGGCGTTCAGCTACCTTCTCACATATGGAACTCAGCATGTAGCACCAGTCTACCCCAGGAATTACTGGGAAATCGCTGGATTGAGCTTGGAGGCACTAGTCTTGTGTGCCGGCAGATTCCAGTTACCTCTCCCAACACTTCGGTGAAGCAGCGAGCCTAGGCCTTTTGGAAGCGAAAGGTAGCTGCAGGCAGGAGGTAGGGTTACAGGCCATAAGCTCAACTCTCAGAAGTGGGTATGCATGGGAGGCAGATGTCTGCTACCCACTCGGACATGCGAGTGGGAACCTAGCTACACTCTGATGAAGAAGGACTTTGGAAATTGCTGTATTCAACTCAGACACACGTGGGTTCAGGCACAACGATTCCACATGCTTTTCCCACAACCTATCCCAGCCACTAACATAAGGAGGTTAGCAGGTACGTCTACAGTCAGGCAGGATGCGGGAGGGTTCTGCCCTGTCCTCAGCTCTCACAGGGAAGCATGCCTAGAAGCCAGCTCTCAACTAGCTGCATTCTTATGACAGTGTGAAGGTAGCAGTATTCTGAGACAGGAGGTTCCCAGATTACCACTCTACTGCACCTGGAGATACCGTCCAGGTCTGCATTGTTAACTTGTGTCTCAGAGGCCTCTGGCAAAAGTCTCTGGTGAAGACGTGGGAAACTCACTCTGCAGGCAGTGTGGAACTGTGAGGGACTGAGGGTGAGCTCAACTCTCAGCAGTAAGATGATTTTGGACAAGGCGTTCAGCTACCTTCTCACATATGGAACTTAGTATGTAGCACCAGTCTACCCCAGGAATTACTGGGAAATCGCTGGATTGAGCTTGGAGGCACTAGTCTTGTGTGCCGGCAGATTCCAGTTACCTCTCCCAACACTTCGGTGAAGCAGCGAGCCTAGGCCTTTTGGAAGCGAAAGGTAGCTGCAGGCAGGAGGTAGGGTTACAGGCCATAAGCTCAACTCTCAGAAGTGGGTATGCATGGGAGGCAGATGTCTGCTACCCACTCGGACATGCGAGTGGGAACCTAGCTACACTCTGATGAAGAAGGACTTTGGAAATCGCTGTATTCAACTCAGATACACGTGGGTTCAGGCACAACGATTCCACATGCTTTTCTCACAACCTTTCCCTGCCACTAACATGAGGACGTTAGCAGCTCCTTCTACAGTCAGGCAGGATGCGGGAGGGTTCTGCCCTGTCCTCAGCTCTCACAGGGAAGCATGCCTAGAAGCCAGCTCTCAACTAGCTGCATTCTTATGACAGTGTGAAGGTAGCAGTATTCTGAGACAGGAGGTTCCCAGATTACCACTCTACTGCACCTGGAGATACCGTCCAGGTCTGCATTGTTAACTTGCGTCTCAGAGGCCTCTGGCAAAAGTCTCTGGTGAAGACGTGGGAAACTCACTCTGCAGGCAGTGTGGAACTGTGAGGGACTGAGGGTGAGCTCAACTCTCAGCAGTAAGATGATTTTGGACAAGGCGTTCAGCTACCTTCTCACATATGGAACTTAGTATGTAGCACCAGTCTACCCCAGGAATTACTGGGAAATCGCTGGATTGAGCTTGGAGGCACTAGTCTTGTGTGCCGGCAGATTCCAGTTACCTCTCCCAACACTTCGGTGAAGCAGCGAGCCTAGGCCTTTTGGAAGCGAAAGGTAGCTGCAGGCAGGAGGTAGGGTTACAGGCCATAAGCTCAACTCTCAGAAGTGGGTATGCATGGGAGGCAGATGTCTGCTACCCACTCGGACATGCGAGTGGGAACCTAGCTACACTCTGATGAAGAAGGACTTTGGAAATTGCTGTATTCAACTCAGATACACGTGGGTTCAGGCACAACGATTCCACATGCTTTTCCCACAACCTATCCCAGCCACTAACATAAGGAGGTTAGCAGGTACGTCTACAGTCAGGCAGGATGAGGGAGGGTTCTGCCCTGTCCTCAGCTCTCACAGGGAAGCATGCCTAGAAGCCAGCTCTCAACTAGCTGCATTCTTATGACAGTGTGAAGGTAGCAGTATTCTGAGTAAGGAGGTTCCCAGATTACCACTCTACTGCACCTGGAGATACCGTCCAGGTCTGCATTGTTAACTTGCGTCTCAGAGGCCTCTGGCAAAAGTCTCTGGTGAAGACGTGGGAAACTCACTCTGCAGGCAGTGTGGAACTGTGAGGGACTGAGGGTGAGCTCAACTCTCAGCAGTAAGATGATTTTGGACAAGGCGTTCAGCTACCTTCTCACATATGGAACTTAGTATGTAGCACCAGTCTACCCCAGGAATTACTGGGAAATCGCTGGATTGAGCTTGGAGGCACTAGTCTTGTGTGCCGGCAGATTCCAGTTACCTCTCCCAACACTTCGGTGAAGCAGCGAGCCTAGGCCTTTTGGAAGCGAAAGGTAGCTGCAGGCAGGAGGTAGGGTTACAGGCCATAAGCTCAACTCTCAGAAGTGGGTATGCATGGGAGGCAGATGTCTGCTACCCACTCGGACATGCGAGTGGGAACCTAGCTACACTCTGATGAAGAAGGACTTTGGAAATCGCTGTATTCAACTCAGATACACGTGGGTTCAGGCACAACGATTCCACATGCTTTTCTCACAACCTTTCCCTGCCACTAACATGAGGACGTTAGCAGCTCCTTCTACAGTCAGGCAGGATGCGGGAGGGTTCTGCCCTGTCCTCAGCTCTCACAGGGAAGCATGCCTAGAAGCCAGCTCTCAACTAGCTGCATTCTTATGACAGTGTGAAGGTAGCAGTATTCTGAGACAGGAGGTTCCCAGATTACCACTCTACTGCACCTGGAGATACCGTCCAGGTCTGCATTGTTAACTTGCGTCTCAGAGGCCTCTGGCAAAAGTCTCTGGTGAAGACGTGGGAAACTCACTCTGCAGGCAGTGTGGAACTGTGAGGGACTGAGGGTGAGCTCAACTCTCAGCAGTAAGATGATTTTGGACAAGGCGTTCAGCTACCTTCTCACATATGGAACTTAGTATGTAGCACCAGTCTACCCCAGGAATTACTGGGAAATCGCTGGATTGAGCTTGGAGGCACTAGTCTTGTGTGCCGGCAGATTCCAGTTACCTCTCCCAACACTTCGGTGAAGCAGCGAGCCTAGGCCTTTTGGAAGCGAAAGGTAGCTGCAGGCAGGAGGTAGGGTTACAGGCCATAAGCTCAACTCTCAGAAGTGGGTATGCATGGGAGGCAGATGTCTGCTACCCACTCGGACATGCGAGTGGGAACCTAGCTACACTCTGATGAAGAAGGACTTTGGAAATTGCTGTATTCAACTCAGACACACGTGGGTTCAGGCACAACGATTCCACATGCTTTTCCCACAACCTATCCCAGCCACTAACATAAGGAGGTTAGCAGGTACGTCTACAGTCAGGCAGGATGCGGGAGGGTTCTGCCCTGTCCTCAGCTCTCACAGGGAAGCATGCCTAGAAGCCAGCTCTCAACTAGCTGCATTCTTATGACAGTGTGAAGGTAGCAGTATTCTGAGACAGGAGGTTCCCAGATTACCACTCTACTGCACCTGGAGATACCGTCCAGGTCTGCATTCTTAACTTGCGTCTCAGAGGCCTCTGGCAAAAGTCTCTGGTGAAGACGTGGGAAACTCACTCTGCAGGCAGTGTGGAACTGTGAGGGACTGAGGGTGAGCTCAACTCTCAGCAGTAAGATGATTTTGGACAAGGCGTTCAGCTACCTTCTCACATATGGAACTTAGTATGTAGCACCAGTCTACCCCAGGAATTACTGGGAAATCGCTGGATTGAGCTTGGAGGCACTAGTCTTGTGTGCCGGCAGATTCCAGTTACCTCTCCCAACACTTCGGTGAAGCAGCGAGCCTAGGCCTTTTGGAAGCGAAAGGTAGCTGCAGGCAGGAGGTAGGGTTACAGGCCATAAGCTCAACTCTCAGAAGTGGGTATGCATGGGAGGCAGATGTCTGCTACCCACTCGGACATGCGAGTGGGAACCTAGCTACACTCTGATGAAGAAGGACTTTGGAAATCGCTGTATTCAACTCAGATACACGTGGGTTCAGGCACAACGATTCCACATGCTTTTCTCACAACCTTTCCCTGCCACTAACATGAGGACGTTAGCAGCTCCTTCTACAGTCAGGCAGGATGCGGGAGGGTTCTGCCCTGTCCTCAGCTCTCACAGGGAAGCATGCCTAGAAGCCAGCTCTCAACTAGCTGCATTCTTATGACAGTGTGAAGGTAGCAGTATTCTGAGACAGGAGGTTCCCAGATTACCACTCTACTGCACCTGGAGATACCGTCCAGGTCTGCTTTGTTAACTTGCGTCTCAGAGGCCTCTGGCAAAAGTCTCTGGTGAAGACATGGGAAACTCACTCTGCAGGCAGTGTGGAACTGTGAGGGACTGAGGGTGAGCTCAACTCTCAGCAGTAAGATGATTTTGGACAAGGCGTTCAGCTACCTTCTCACATATGGAACTCAGCATGTAGCACCAGTCTACCCCAGGAATTACTGGGAAATCGCTGGATTGAGCTTGGAGGCACTAGTCTTGTGTGCCGGCAGATTCCAGTTACCTCTCCCAACACTTCGGTGAAGCAGCGAGCCTAGGCCTTTTGGAAGCGAAAGGTAGCTGCAGGCAGGAGGTAGGGTTACAGGCCATAAGCTCAACTCTCAGAAGTGGGTATGCATGGGAGGCAGATGTCTGCTACCCACTCGGACATGCGAGTGGGAACCTAGCTACACTCTGATGAAGAAGGACTTTGGAAATTGCTGTATTCAACTCAGACACACGTGGGTTCAGGCACAACGATTCCACATGCTTTTCCCACAACCTATCCCAGCCACTAACATAAGGAGGTTAGCAGGTACGTCTACAGTCAGGCAGGATGCGGGAGGGTTCTGCCCTGTCCTCAGCTCTCACAGGGAAGCATGCCTAGAAGCCAGCTCTCAACTAGCTACATTCTTATGACAGTGTGAAGGTAGCAGTATTCTGAGTAAGGAGGTTCCCAGATTACCACTCTACTGCACCTGGAGATACCGTCCAGGTCTGCATTGTTAACTTGCGTCTCAGAGGCCTCTGGCAAAAGTCTCTGGTGAAGACGTGGGAAACTCACTCTGCAGGCAGTGTGGAACTGTGAGGGACTGAGGGTGAGCTCAACTCTCAGCAGTAAGATGATTTTGGACAAGGCGTTCAGCTACCTTCTCACATATGGAACTTAGTATGTAGCACCAGTCTACCCCAGGAATTACTGGGAAATCGCTGGATTGAGCTTGGAGGCACTAGTCTTGTGTGCCGGCAGATTCCAGTTACCTCTCCCAACACTTCGGTGAAGCAGCGAGCCTAGGCCTTTTGGAAGCGAAAGGTAGCTGCAGGCAGGAGGTAGGGTTACAGGCCATAAGCTCAACTCTCAGAAGTGGGTATGCATGGGAGGCAGATGTCTGCTACCCACTCGGACATGCGAGTGGGAACCTAGCTACACTCTGATGAAGAAGGACTTTGGAAATTGCTGTATTCAACTCAGACACACGTGGGTTCAGGCACAACGATTCCACATGCTTTTCCAACAACCTATCCCAGCCACTAACATAAGGAGGTTAGCAGCTACGTCTACAGTCAGGCAGGATGCGGGAGGGTTCTGCCCTGTCCTCAGCTCTCACAGGGAAGCATGCCTAGAAGCCAGCTCTCAACTAGCTGCATTCTTATGACAGTGTGAAGGTAGCAGTATTCTGAGACAGGAGGTTCCCAGATTACCACTCTACTGCACCTGGAGATACCGTCCAGGTCTGCATTGTTAACTTGCGTCTCAGAGGCCTCTGGCAAAAGTCTCTGGTGAAGACGTGGGAAACTCACTCTGCAGGCAGTGTGGAACTGTGAGGGACTGAGGGTGAGCTCAACTCTCAGCAGTAAGATGATTTTGGACAAGGCGTTCAGCTACCTTCTCACATATGGAACTTAGTATGTAGCACCAGTCTACCCCAGGAATTACTGGGAAATCGCTGGATTGAGCTTGGAGGCACTAGTCTTGTGTGCCGGCAGATTCCAGTTACCTCTCCCAACACTTCGGTGAAGCAGCGAGCCTAGGCCTTTTGGAAGCGAAAGGTAGCTGCAGGCAGGAGGTAGGGTTACAGGCCATAAGCTCAACTCTCAGAAGTGGGTATGCATGGGAGGCAGATGTCTGCTACCCACTCGGACATGCGAGTGGGAACCTAGCTACACTCTGATGAAGAAGGACTTTGGAAATTGCTGTATTCAACTCAGATACACGTGGGTTCAGGCACAACGATTCCACATGCTTTTCCCACAACCTATCCCAGCCACTAACATAAGGAGGTTAGCAGGTACGTCTACAGTCAGGCAGGATGCGGGAGGGTTCTGCCCTGTCCTCAGCTCTCACAGGGAAGCATGCCTAGAAGCCAGCTCTCAACTAGCTGCATTCTTATGACAGTGTGAAGGTAGCAGTATTCTGAGACAGGAGGTTCCCAGATTACCACTCTACTGCACCTGGAGATACCGTCCAGGTCTGCATTGTTAACTTGCGTCTCAGAGGCCTCTGGCAAAAGTCTCTGGTGAAGACGTGGGAAACTCACTCTGCAGGCAGTGTGGAACTGTGAGGGACTGAGGGTGAGCTCAACTCTCAGCAGTAAGATGATTTTGGACAAGGCGTTCAGCTACCTTCTCACATATGGAACTTAGTATGTAGCACCAGTCTACCCCAGGAATTACTGGGAAATCGCTGGATTGAGCTTGGAGGCACTAGTCTTGTGTGCCGGCAGATTCCAGTTACCTCTCCCAACACTTCGGTGAAGCAGCGAGCCTAGGCCTTTTGGAAGCGAAAGGTAGCTGCAGGCAGGAGGTAGGGTTACAGGCCATAAGCTCAACTCTCAGAAGTGGGTATGCATGGGAGGCAGATGTCTGCTACCCACTCGGACATGCGAGTGGGAACCTAGCTACACTCTGATGAAGAAGGACTTTGGAAATTGCTGTATTCAACTCAGATACACGTGGGTTCAAGCACAACGATTCCACATGCTTTTCCCACAACCTATCCCAGCCACTAACATAAGGAGGTTAGCAGGTACGTCTACAGTCAGGCAGGATGAGGGAGGGTTCTGCCCTGTCCTCAGCTCTCACAGGGAAGCATGCCTAGAAGCCAGCTCTCAACTAGCTGCATTCTTATGACAGTGTGAAGGTAGCAGTATTCTGAGTAAGGAGGTTCCCAGATTACCACTCTACTGCACCTGGAGATACCGTCCAGGTCTGCATTGTTAACTTGCGTCTCAGAGGCCTCTGGCAAAAGTCTCTGGTGAAGACGTGGGAAACTCACTCTGCAGGCAGTGTGGAACTGTGAGGGACTGAGGGTGAGCTCAACTCTCAGCAGTAAGATGATTTTGGACAAGGCGTTCAGCTACCTTCTCACATATGGAACTTAGTATGTAGCACCAGTCTACCCCAGGAATTACTGGGAAATCGCTGGATTGAGCTTGGAGGCACTAGTCTTGTGTGCCGGCAGATTCCAGTTACCTCTCCCGACACTTCGGTGAAGCAGCGAGCCTAGGCCTTTTGGAAGCGAAAGGTAGCTGCAGGCAGGAGGTAGGGTTACAGGCCATAAGCTCAACTCTCAGAAGTGGGTATGCATGGGAGGCAGATGTCTGCTACCCACTCGGACATGCGAGTGGGAACCTAGCTACACTCTGATGAAGAAGGACTTTGGAAATCGCTGTATTCAACTCAGATACACGTGGGTTCAGGCACAACGATTCCACATGCTTTTCTCACAACCTTTCCCTGCCACTAACATGAGGACGTTAGCAGCTCCTTCTACAGTCAGGCAGGATGCGGGAGGGTTCTGCCCTGTCCTCAGCTCTCACAGGGAAGCATGCCTAGAAGCCAGCTCTCAACTAGCTGCATTCTTATGACAGTGTGAAGGTAGCAGTATTCTGAGACAGGAGGTTCCCCGATTACCACTCTACTGCACCTGGAGATACCGTCCAGGTCTGCATTGTTAACTTGCGTCTCAGAGGCCTCTGGCAAAAGTCTCTGGTGAAGACGTGGGAAACTCACTCTGCAGGCAGTGTGGAACTGTGAGGGACTGAGGGTGAGCTCAACTCTCAGCAGTAAGATGATTTTGGACAAGGCGTTCAGCTACCTTCTCACATATGGAACTTAGTATGTAGCACCAGTCTACCCCAGGAATTACTGGGAAATCGCTGGATTGAGCTTGGAGGCACTAGTCTTGTGTGCCGGCAGATTCCAGTTACCTCTCCCAACACTTCGGTGAAGCAGCGAGCCTAGGCCTTTTGGAAGCGAAAGGTAGCTGCAGGCAGGAGGTAGGGTTACAGGCCATAAGCTCAACTCTCAGAAGTGGGTATGCATGGGAGGCAGATGTCTGCTACCCACTCGGACATGCGAGTGGGAACCTAGCTACACTCTGATGAAGAAGGACTTTGGAAATTGCTGTATTCAACTCAGATACACGTGGGTTCAGGCACAACGATTCCACATGCTTTTCCCACAACCTATCCCAGCCACTAACATAAGGAGGTTAGCAGGTACGTCTACAGTCAGGCAGGATGCGGGAGGGTTCTGCCCTGTCCTCAGCTCTCACAGGGAAGCATGCCTAGAAGCCAGCTCTCAACTAGCTGCATTCTTATGACAGTGTGAAGGTAGCAGTATTCTGAGTAAGGAGGTTCCCAGATTACCACTCTACTGCACCTGGAGATACCGTCCAGGTCTGCATTGTTAACTTGCGTCTCAGAGGCCTCTGGCAAAAGTCTCTGGTGAAGACGTGGGAAACTCACTCTGCAGGCAGTGTGGAACTGTGAGGGACTGAGGGTGAGCTCAACTCTCAGCAGTAAGATGATTTTGGACAAGGCGTTCAGCTACCTTCTCACATATGGAACTTAGTATGTAGCACCAGTCTACCCCAGGAATTACTGGGAAATCGCTGGATTGAGCTTGGAGGCACTAGTCTTGTGTGCCGGCAGATTCCAGTTACCTCTCCCAACACTTCGGTGAAGCAGCGAGCCTAGGCCTTTTGGAAGCGAAAGGTAGCTGCAGGCAGGAGGTAGGGTTACAGGCCATAAGCTCAACTCTCAGAAGTGGGTATGCATGGGAGGCAGATGTCTGCTACCCACTCGGACATGCGAGTGGGAACCTAGCTACACTCTGATGAAGAAGGACTTTGGAAATTGCTGTATTCAACTCAGACACACGTGGGTTCAGGCACAACGATTCCACATGCTTTTCCCACAACCTATCCCAGCCACTAACATAAGGAGGTTAGCAGGTACGTCTACAGTCAGGCAGGATGCGGGAGGGTTCTGCCCTGTCCTCAGCTCTCACAGGGAAGCATGCCTAGAAGCCAGCTCTCAACTAGCTGCATTCTTATGACAGTGTGAAGGTAGCAGTATTCTGAGACAGGAGGTTCCCAGATTACCACTCTACTGCACCTGGAGATACCGTCCAGGTCTGCATTCTTAACTTGCGTCTCAGAGGCCTCTGGCAAAAGTCTCTGGTGAAGACGTGGGAAACTCACTCTGCAGGCAGTGTGGAACTGTGAGGGACTGAGGGTGAGCTCAACTCTCAGCAGTAAGATGATTTTGGACAAGGCGTTCAGCTACCTTCTCACATATGGAACTTAGTATGTAGCACCAGTCTACCCCAGGAATTACTGGGAAATCGCTGGATTGAGCTTGGAGGCACTAGTCTTGTGTGCCGGCAGATTCCAGTTACCTCTCCCAACACTTCGGTGAAGCAGCGAGCCTAGGCCTTTTGGAAGCGAAAGGTAGCTGCAGGCAGGAGGTAGGGTTACAGGCCATAAGCTCAACTCTCAGAAGTGGGTATGCATGGGAGGCAGATGTCTGCTACCCACTCGGACATGCGAGTGGGAACCTAGCTACACTCTGATGAAGAAGGACTTTGGAAATCGCTGTATTCAACTCAGATACACGTGGGTTCAGGCACAACGATTCCACATGCTTTTCTCACAACCTTTCCCTGCCACTAACATGAGGACGTTAGCAGCTCCTTCTACAGTCAGGCAGGATGCGGGAGGGTTCTGCCCTGTCCTCAGCTCTCACAGGGAAGCATGCCTAGAAGCCAGCTCTCAACTAGCTGCATTCTTATGACAGTGTGAAGGTAGCAGTATTCTGAGACAGGAGGTTCCCAGATTACCACTCTACTGCACCTGGAGATACCGTCCAGGTCTGCTTTGTTTACTTGCGTCTCAGAGGCCTCTGGCAAAAGTCTCTGGTGAAGACATGGGAAACTCACTCTGCAGGCAGTGTGGAACTGTGAGGGACTGAGGGTGAGCTCAACTCTCAGCAGTAAGATGATTTTGGACAAGGCGTTCAGCTACCTTCTCACATATGGAACTCAGCATGTAGCACCAGTCTACCCCAGGAATTACTGGGAAATCGCTGGATTGAGCTTGGAGGCACTAGTCTTGTGTGCCGGCAGATTCCAGTTACCTCTCCCAACACTTCGGTGAAGCAGCGAGCCTAGGCCTTTTGGAAGCGAAAGGTAGCTGCAGGCAGGAGGTAGGGTTACAGGCCATAAGCTCAACTCTCAGAAGTGGGTATGCATGGGAGGCAGATGTCTGCTACCCACTCGGACATGCGAGTGGGAACCTAGCTACACTCTGATGAAGAAGGACTTTGGAAATTGCTGTATTCAACTCAGACACACGTGGGTTCAGGCACAACGATTCCACATGCTTTTCCCACAACCTATCCCAGCCACTAACATAAGGAGGTTAGCAGGTACGTCTACAGTCAGGCAGGATGCGGGAGGGTTCTGCCCTGTCCTCAGCTCTCACAGGGAAGCATGCCTAGAAGCCAGCTCTCAACTAGCTACATTCTTATGACAGTGTGAAGGTAGCAGTATTCTGAGTAAGGAGGTTCCCAGATTACCACTCTACTGCACCTGGAGATACCGTCCAGGTCTGCATTGTTAACTTGCGTCTCAGAGGCCTCTGGCAAAAGTCTCTGGTGAAGACGTGGGAAACTCACTCTGCAGGCAGTGTGGAACTGTGAGGGACTGAGGGTGAGCTCAACTCTCAGCAGTAAGATGATTTTGGACAAGGCGTTCAGCTACCTTCTCACATATGGAACTTAGTATGTAGCACCAGTCTACCCCAGGAATTACTGGGAAATCGCTGGATTGAGCTTGGAGGCACTAGTCTTGTGTGCCGGCAGATTCCAGTTACCTCTCCCGACACTTCGGTGAAGCAGCGAGCCTAGGCCTTTTGGAAGCGAAAGGTAGCTGCAGGCAGGAGGTAGGGTTACAGGCCATAAGCTCAACTCTCAGAAGTGGGTATGCATGGGAGGCAGATGTCTGCTACCCACTCGGACATGCGAGTGGGAACCTAGCTACACTCTGATGAAGAAGGACTTTGGAAATCGCTGTATTCAACTCAGATACACGTGGGTTCAGGCACAACGATTCCACATGCTTTTCTCACAACCTTTCCCTGCCACTAACATGAGGACGTTAGCAGCTCCTTCTACAGTCAGGCAGGATGCGGGAGGGTTCTGCCCTGTCCTCAGCTCTCACAGGGAAGCATGCCTAGAAGCCAGCTCTCAACTAGCTGCATTCTTATGACAGTGTGAAGGTAGCAGTATTCTGAGACAGGAGGTTCCCCGATTACCACTCTACTGCACCTGGAGATACCGTCCAGGTCTGCATTGTTAACTTGCGTCTCAGAGGCCTCTGGCAAAAGTCTCTGGTGAAGACGTGGGAAACTCACTCTGCAGGCAGTGTGGAACTGTGAGGGACTGAGGGTGAGCTCAACTCTCAGCAGTAAGATGATTTTGGACAAGGCGTTCAGCTACCTTCTCACATATGGAACTTAGTATGTAGCACCAGTCTACCCCAGGAATTACTGGGAAATCGCTGGATTGAGCTTGGAGGCACTAGTCTTGTGTGCCGGCAGATTCCAGTTACCTCTCCCAACACTTCGGTGAAGCAGCGAGCCTAGGCCTTTTGGAAGCGAAAGGTAGCTGCAGGCAGGAGGTAGGGTTACAGGCCATAAGCTCAACTCTCAGAAGTGGGTATGCATGGGAGGCAGATGTCTGCTACCCACTCGGACATGCGAGTGGGAACCTAGCTACACTCTGATGAAGAAGGACTTTGGAAATTGCTGTATTCAACTCAGATACACGTGGGTTCAGGCACAACGATTCCACATGCTTTTCCCACAACCTATCCCAGCCACTAACATAAGGAGGTTAGCAGGTACGTCTACAGTCAGGCAGGATGCGGGAGGGTTCTGCCCTGTCCTCAGCTCTCACAGGGAAGCATGCCTAGAAGCCAGCTCTCAACTAGCTGCATTCTTATGACAGTGTGAAGGTAGCAGTATTCTGAGTAAGGAGGTTCCCAGATTACCACTCTACTGCACCTGGAGATACCGTCCAGGTCTGCATTGTTAACTTGCGTCTCAGAGGCCTCTGGCAAAAGTCTCTGGTGAAGACGTGGGAAACTCACTCTGCAGGCAGTGTGGAACTGTGAGGGACTGAGGGTGAGCTCAACTCTCAGCAGTAAGATGATTTTGGACAAGGCGTTCAGCTACCTTCTCACATATGGAACTTAGTATGTAGCACCAGTCTACCCCAGGAATTACTGGGAAATCGCTGGATTGAGCTTGGAGGCACTAGTCTTGTGTGCCGGCAGATTCCAGTTACCTCTCCCAACACTTCGGTGAAGCAGCGAGCCTAGGCCTTTTGGAAGCGAAAGGTAGCTGCAGGCAGGAGGTAGGGTTACAGGCCATAAGCTCAACTCTCAGAAGTGGGTATGCATGGGAGGCAGATGTCTGCTACCCACTCGGACATGCGAGTGGGAACCTAGCTACACTCTGATGAAGAAGGACTTTGGAAATTGCTGTATTCAACTCAGACACACGTGGGTTCAGGCACAACGATTCCACATGCTTTTCCCACAACCTATCCCAGCCACTAACATAAGGAGGTTAGCAGGTACGTCTACAGTCAGGCAGGATGCGGGAGGGTTCTGCCCTGTCCTCAGCTCTCACAGGGAAGCATGCCTAGAAGCCAGCTCTCAACTAGCTGCATTCTTATGACAGTGTGAAGGTAGCAGTATTCTGAGACAGGAGGTTCCCAGATTACCACTCTACTGCACCTGGAGATACCGTCCAGGTCTGCATTCTTAACTTGCGTCTCAGAGGCCTCTGGCAAAAGTCTCTGGTGAAGACGTGGGAAACTCACTCTGCAGGCAGTGTGGAACTGTGAGGGACTGAGGGTGAGCTCAACTCTCAGCAGTAAGATGATTTTGGACAAGGCGTTCAGCTACCTTCTCACATATGGAACTTAGTATGTAGCACCAGTCTACCCCAGGAATTACTGGGAAATCGCTGGATTGAGCTTGGAGGCACTAGTCTTGTGTGCCGGCAGATTCCAGTTACCTCTCCCAACACTTCGGTGAAGCAGCGAGCCTAGGCCTTTTGGAAGCGAAAGGTAGCTGCAGGCAGGAGGTAGGGTTACAGGCCATAAGCTCAACTCTCAGAAGTGGGTATGCATGGGAGGCAGATGTCTGCTACCCACTCGGACATGCGAGTGGGAACCTAGCTACACTCTGATGAAGAAGGACTTTGGAAATCGCTGTATTCAACTCAGATACACGTGGGTTCAGGCACAACGATTCCACATGCTTTTCTCACAACCTTTCCCTGCCACTAACATGAGGACGTTAGCAGCTCCTTCTACAGTCAGGCAGGATGCGGGAGGGTTCTGCCCTGTCCTCAGCTCTCACAGGGAAGCATGCCTAGAAGCCAGCTCTCAACTAGCTGCATTCTTATGACAGTGTGAAGGTAGCAGTATTCTGAGACAGGAGGTTCCCAGATTACCACTCTACTGCACCTGGAGATACCGTCCAGGTCTGCTTTGTTAACTTGCGTCTCAGAGGCCTCTGGCAAAAGTCTCTGGTGAAGACATGGGAAACTCACTCTGCAGGCAGTGTGGAACTGTGAGGGACTGAGGGTGAGCTCAACTCTCAGCAGTAAGATGATTTTGGACAAGGCGTTCAGCTACCTTCTCACATATGGAACTCAGCATGTAGCACCAGTCTACCCCAGGAATTACTGGGAAATCGCTGGATTGAGCTTGGAGGCACTAGTCTTGTGTGCCGGCAGATTCCAGTTACCTCTCCCAACACTTCGGTGAAGCAGCGAGCCTAGGCCTTTTGGAAGCGAAAGGTAGCTGCAGGCAGGAGGTAGGGTTACAGGCCATAAGCTCAACTCTCAGAAGTGGGTATGCATGGGAGGCAGATGTCTGCTACCCACTCGGACATGCGAGTGGGAACCTAGCTACACTCTGATGAAGAAGGACTTTGGAAATTGCTGTATTCAACTCAGACACACGTGGGTTCAGGCACAACGATTCCACATGCTTTTCCCACAACCTATCCCAGCCACTAACATAAGGAGGTTAGCAGGTACGTCTACAGTCAGGCAGGATGCGGGAGGGTTCTGCCCTGTCCTCAGCTCTCACAGGGAAGCATGCCTAGAAGCCAGCTCTCAACTAGCTACATTCTTATGACAGTGTGAAGGTAGCAGTATTCTGAGTAAGGAGGTTCCCAGATTACCACTCTACTGCACCTGGAGATACCGTCCAGGTCTGCATTGTTAACTTGCGTCTCAGAGGCCTCTGGCAAAAGTCTCTGGTGAAGACGTGGGAAACTCACTCTGCAGGCAGTGTGGAACTGTGAGGGACTGAGGGTGAGCTCAACTCTCAGCAGTAAGATGATTTTGGACAAGGCGTTCAGCTACCTTCTCACATATGGAACTTAGTATGTAGCACCAGTCTACCCCAGGAATTACTGGGAAATCGCTGGATTGAGCTTGGAGGCACTAGTCTTGTGTGCCGGCAGATTCCAGTTACCTCTCCCAACACTTCGGTGAAGCAGCGAGCCTAGGCCTTTTGGAAGGGAAAGGTAGCTGCAGGCAGGAGGTAGGGTTACAGGCCATAAGCTCAACTCTCAGAAGTGGGTATGCATGGGAGGCAGATGTCTGCTACCCACTCGGACATGCGAGTGGGAACCTAGCTACACTCTGATGAAGAAGGACTTTGGAAATTGCTGTATTCAACTCAGACACACGTGGGTTCAGGCACAACGATTCCACATGCTTTTCCAACAACCTATCCCAGCCACTAACATAAGGAGGTTAGCAGCTACGTCTACAGTCAGGCAGGATGCGGGAGGGTTCTGCCCTGTCCTCAGCTCTCACAGGGAAGCATGCCTAGAAGCCAGCTCTCAACTAGCTGCATTCTTATGACAGTGTGAAGGTAGCAGTATTCTGAGACAGGAGGTTCCCAGATTACCACTCTACTGCACCTGGAGATACCGTCCAGGTCTGCATTGTTAACTTGCGTCTCAGAGGCCTCTGGCAAAAGTCTCTGGTGAAGACGTGGGAAACTCACTCTGCAGGCAGTGTGGAACTGTGAGGGACTGAGGGTGAGCTCAACTCTCAGCAGTAAGATGATTTTGGACAAGGCGTTCAGCTACCTTCTCACATATGGAACTTAGTATGTAGCACCAGTCTACCCCAGGAATTACTGGGAAATCGCTGGATTGAGCTTGGAGGCACTAGTCTTGTGTGCCGGCAGATTCCAGTTACCTCTCCCAACACTTCGGTGAAGCAGCGAGCCTAGGCCTTTTGGAAGCGAAAGGTAGCTGCAGGCAGGAGGTAGGGTTACAGGCCATAAGCTCAACTCTCAGAAGTGGGTATGCATGGGAGGCAGATGTCTGCTACCCACTCGGACATGCGAGTGGGAACCTAGCTACACTCTGATGAAGAAGGACTTTGGAAATTGCTGTATTCAACTCAGATACACGTGGGTTCAGGCACAACGATTCCACATGCTTTTCCCACAACCTATCCCAGCCACTAACATAAGGAGGTTAGCAGGTACGTCTACAGTCAGGCAGGATGCGGGAGGGTTCTGCCCTGTCCTCAGCTCTCACAGGGAAGCATGCCTAGAAGCCAGCTCTCAACTAGCTGCATTCTTATGACAGTGTGAAGGTAGCAGTATTCTGAGTAAGGAGGTTCCCAGATTACCACTCTACTGCACCTGGAGATACCGTCCAGGTCTGCATTGTTAACTTGCGTCTCAGAGGCCTCTGGCAAAAGTCTCTGGTGAAGACGTGGGAAACTCACTCTGCAGGCAGTGTGGAACTGTGAGGGACTGAGGGTGAGCTCAACTCTCAGCAGTAAGATGATTTTGGACAAGGCGTTCAGCTACCTTCTCACATATGGAACTTAGTATGTAGCACCAGTCTACCCCAGGAATTACTGGGAAATCGCTGGATTGAGCTTGGAGGCACTAGTCTTGTGTGCCGGCAGATTCCAGTTACCTCTCCCAACACTTCGGTGAAGCAGCGAGCCTAGGCCTTTTGGAAGCGAAAGGTAGCTGCAGGCAGGAGGTAGGGTTACAGGCCATAAGCTCAACTCTCAGAAGTGGGTATGCATGGGAGGCAGATGTCTGCTACCCACTCGGACATGCGAGTGGGAACCTAGCTACACTCTGATGAAGAAGGACTTTGGAAATCGCTGTATTCAACTCAGATACACGTGGGTTCAGGCACAACGATTCCACATGCTTTTCTCACAACCTTTCCCTGCCACTAACATGAGGACGTTAGCAGCTCCTTCTACAGTCAGGCAGGATGCGGGAGGGTTCTGCCCTGTCCTCAGCTCTCACAGGGAAGCATGCCTAGAAGCCAGCTCTCAACTAGCTGCATTCTTATGACAGTGTGAAGGTAGCAGTATTCTGAGACAGGAGGTTCCCAGATTACCACTCTACTGCACCTGGAGATACCGTCCAGGTCTGCATTGTTAACTTGCGTCTCAGAGGCCTCTGGCAAAAGTCTCTGGTGAAGACGTGGGAAACTCACTCTGCAGGCAGTGTGGAACTGTGAGGGACTGAGGGTGAGCTCAACTCTCAGCAGTAAGATGATTTTGGACAAGGCGTTCAGCTACCTTCTCACATATGGAACTTAGTATGTAGCACCAGTCTACCCCAGGAATTACTGGGAAATCGCTGGATTGAGCTTGGAGGCACTAGTCTTGTGTGCCGGCAGATTCCAGTTACCTCTCCCAACACTTCGGTGAAGCAGCGAGCCTAGGCCTTTTGGAAGCGAAAGGTAGCTGCAGGCAGGAGGTAGGGTTACAGGCCATAAGCTCAACTCTCAGAAGTGGGTATGCATGGGAGGCAGATGTCTGCTACCCACTCGGACATGCGAGTGGGAACCTAGCTACACTCTGATGAAGAAGGACTTTGGAAATTGCTGTATTCAACTCAGACACACGTGGGTTCAGGCACAACGATTCCACATGCTTTTCCCACAACCTATCCCAGCCACTAACATAAGGAGGTTAGCAGGTACGTCTACAGTCAGGCAGGATGCGGGAGGGTTCTGCCCTGTCCTCAGCTCTCACAGGGAAGCATGCCTAGAAGCCAGCTCTCAACTAGCTGCATTCTTATGACAGTGTGAAGGTAGCAGTATTCTGAGACAGGAGGTTCCCAGATTACCACTCTACTGCACCTGGAGATACCGTCCAGGTGTGCATTGTTAACTTGCGTCTCAGAGGCCTCTGGCAAAAGTCTCTGGTGAAGACGTGGGAAACTCACTCTGCAGGCAGTGTGGAACTGTGAGGGACTGAGGGTGAGCTCAACTCTCAGCAGTAAGATGATTTTGGACAAGGCGTTCAGCTACCTTCTCACATATGGAACTTAGTATGTAGCACCAGTCTACCCCAGGAATTACTGGGAAATCGCTGGATTGAGCTTGGAGGCACTAGTCTTGTGTGCCGGCAGATTCCAGTTACCTCTCCCAACACTTCGGTGAAGCAGCGAGCCTAGGCCTTTTGGAAGCGAAAGGTAGCTGCAGGCAGGAGGTAGGGTTACAGGCCATAAGCTCAACTCTCAGAAGTGGGTATGCATGGGAGGCAGATGTCTGCTACCCACTCGGACATGCGAGTGGGAACCTAGCTACACTCTGATGAAGAAGGACTTTGGAAATCGCTGTATTCAACTCAGATACACGTGGGTTCAGGCACAACGATTCCACATGCTTTTCTCACAACCTTTCCCTGCCACTAACATGAGGACGTTAGCAGCTCCTTCTACAGTCAGGCAGGATGCGGGAGGGTTCTGCCCTGTCCTCAGCTCTCACAGGGAAGCATGCCTAGAAGCCAGCTCTCAACTAGCTGCATTCTTATGACAGTGTGAAGGTAGCAGTATTCTGAGACAGGAGGTTCCCAGATTACCACTCTACTGCACCTGGAGATACCGTCCAGGTCTGCTTTGTTAACTTGCGTCTCAGAGGCCTCTGGCAAAAGTCTCTGGTGAAGACATGGGAAACTCACTCTGCAGGCAGTGTGGAACTGTGAGGGACTGAGGGTGAGCTCAACTCTCAGCAGTAAGATGATTTTGGACAAGGCGTTCAGCTACCTTCTCACATATGGAACTCAGCATGTAGCACCAGTCTACCCCAGGAATTACTGGGAAATCGCTGGATTGAGCTTGGAGGCACTAGTCTTGTGTGCCGGCAGATTCCAGTTACCTCTCCCAACACTTCGGTGAAGCAGCGAGCCTAGGCCTTTTGGAAGCGAAAGGTAGCTGCAGGCAGGAGGTAGGGTTACAGGCCATAAGCTCAACTCTCAGAAGTGGGTATGCATGGGAGGCAGATGTCTGCTACCCACTCGGACATGCGAGTGGGAACCTAGCTACACTCTGATGAAGAAGGACTTTGGAAATTGCTGTATTCAACTCAGACACACGTGGGTTCAGGCACAACGATTCCACATGCTTTTCCCACAACCTATCCCAGCCACTAACATAAGGAGGTTAGCAGGTACGTCTACAGTCAGGCAGGATGCGGGAGGGTTCTGCCCTGTCCTCAGCTCTCACAGGGAAGCATGCCTAGAAGCCAGCTCTCAACTAGCTACATTCTTATGAGAGTGTGTAGGTAGCAGTATTCTGAGTAAGGAGGTTCCCAGATTACCACTCTACTGCACCTGGAGATACCGTCCAGGTCTGCATTGTTAACTTGCGTCTCAGAGGCCTCTGGCAAAAGTCTCTGGTGAAGACGTGGGAAACTCACTCTGCAGGCAGTGTGGAACTGTGAGGGACTGAGGGTGAGCTCAACTCTCAGCAGTAAGATGATTTTGGACAAGGCGTTCAGCTACCTTCTCACATATTGAACTTAGTTTGTAGCACCAGTCTACCCCAGGAATTACTGGGAAATCGCTGGATTGAGCTTGGAGGCACTAGTCTTGTGTGCCGGCAGATTCCAGTTACCTCTCCCAACACTTCGGTGAAGCAGCGAGCCTAGGCCTTTTGGAAGCGAAAGGTAGCTGCAGGCAGGAGGTAGGGTTACAGGCCATAAGCTCAACTCTCAGAAGTGGGTATGCATGGGAGGCAGATGTCTGCTACCCACTCGGACATGCGAGTGGGAACCTAGCTACACTCTGATGAAGAAGGACTTTGGAAATCGCTGTATTCAACTCAGATACACGTGGGTTCAGGCACAACGATTCCACATGCTTTTCTCACAACCTTTCCCTGCCACTAACATGAGGACGTTAGCAGCTCCTTCTACAGTCAGGCAGGATGCAGGAGGGTTCTGCCCTGTCCTCAGCTCTCACAGGGAAGCATGCCTAGAAGGCAGCTCTCAACTAGCTGCATTCTTATGACAGTGTGAAGGTAGCAGTATTCTGAGACAGGAGGTTCCCAGATTACCACTCTACTGCACCTGGAGATACTGTCCAGGTCTGCATTGTTAACTTGCGTCTCAGAGGCCTCTGGCAAAAGTCTCTGGTGAAGACGTGGGAAACTCACTCTGCAGGCAGTGTGGAACTGTGAGGGACTGAGGGTGAGCTCAACTCTCAGCAGTAAGATGATTTTGGACAAGGCGTTCAGCTACCTTCTCACATATGGAACTTAGTATGTAGCACCAGTCTACCCCAGGAATTACTGGGAAATCGCTGGATTGAGCTTGGAGGCACTAGTCTTGTGTGCCGGCAGATTCCAGTTACCTCTCCCAACACTTCGGTGAAGCAGCGAGCCTAGGCCTTTTGGAAGCGAAAGGTAGCTGCAGGCAGGAGGTAGGGTTACAGGCCATAAGCTCAACTCTCAGAAGTGGGTATGCATGGGAGGCAGATGTCTGCTACCCACTCGGACATGCGAGTGGGAACCTAGCTACACTCTGATGAAGAAGGACTTTGGAAATTGCTGTATTCAACTCAGACACACGTGGGTTCAGGCACAACGATTCCACATGCTTTTCCCACAACCTATCCCAGCCACTAACATAAGGAGGTTAGCAGGTACGTCTACAGTCAGGCAGGATGCGGGAGGGTTCTGCCCTGTCCTCAGCTCTCACAGGGAAGCATGCCTAGAAGCCAGCTCTCAACTAGCTGCATTCTTATGACAGTGTGAAGGTAGCAGTATTCTGAGTAAGGATGTTCCCAGATTACCACTCTACTGCACCTGGAGATACCGTCCGGGTCTGCATTGTTAACTTGCGTCTCAGAGGCCTCTGGCAAAAGTCTCTGGTGAAGACGTGGGAAACTCACTCTGCAGGCAGTGTGGAACTGTGAGGGACTGAGGGTGAGCTCAACTCTCAGCAGTAAGATGATTTTGGACAAGGCGTTCAGCTACCTTCTCACATATGGAACTTAGTATGTAGCACCAGTCTACCCCAGGAATTACTGGGAAATCGCTGGATTGAGCTTGGAGGCACTAGTCTTGTGTGCCGGCAGATTCCAGTTACCTCTCCCAACACTTCGGTGAAGCAGCGAGCCTAGGCCTTTTGGAAGCGAAAGGTAGCTGCAGGCAGGAGGTAGGGTTACAGGCCATAAGCTCAACTCTCAGAAGTGGGTATGCATGGGAGGCAGATGTCTGCTACCCACTCGGACATGCGAGTGGGAACCTAGCTACACTCTGATGAAGAAGGACTTTGGAAATTGCTGTATTCAACTCAGACACACGTGGGTTCAGGCACAACGATTCCACATGCTTTTCCCACAACCTATCCCAGCCACTAACTTAAGGAGGTTAGCAGGTACGTCTACAGTCAGGCAGGATGCGGGAGGGTTCTGCCCTGTCCTCAGCTCTCACAGGGAAGCATGCCTAGAAGCCAGCTCTCAACTAGCTGCATTCTTATGACAGTGTGAAGGTAGCAGTATTCTGAGACAGGAGGTTCCCAGATTACCACTCTCCTGCACCTGGAGATACCGTCCAGGTCTGCATTGTTAACTTGCGTCTCAGAGGCCTCTGGCAAAAGTCTCTGGTGAAGACGTGGGAAACTCACTCTGCAGGCAGTGTGGAACTGTGAGGGACTGAGGGTGAGCTCAACTCTCAGCAGTAAGATGATTTTGGACAAGGCGTTCAGCTACCTTCTCACATATGGAAGTTAGTATGTAGCACCAGTCTACCCCAGGAATTACTGGGAAATCGCTGGATTGAGCTTGGAGGCACTAGTCTTGTGTGCCGGCAGATTCCAGTTACCTCTCCCAACACGTCGGTGAAGCAGCGAGCCTAGGCCTTTTGGAAGCGAAAAGTAGCTGCAGGCAGGAGGTAGGGTTACAGGCCATAAGCTCAATTCTCAGAAGTGGGTATGCATGGGAGGCAGATGTCTGCTACCCACTCGGACATGCGAGTGGGAACCTAGCTACACTCTGATGAAGAAGGACTTTGGAAATCGCTGTATTCAACTCAGATACACGTGGGTTCAGGCACAACGATTCCACATGCTTTTCCCACAGCCTATCCCAGCCACTAACATAAGGAGGTTAGCAGGTACGTCTACAGTCAGGCAGGATGCGGGAGGGTTCTGCCCTGTCCTCAGCTCTCACAGGGAAGCATGCCTAGAAGCCAGCTCTCAACTAGCTGCATTCTTATGACAGTGTGAAGGTAGCAGTATTCTGAGACAGGAGGTTCCCAGATTACCACTCTACTGCACCTGGAGATACCGTCCAGGTGTGCATTGTTAACTTGCGTCTCAGAGGCCTCTGGCAAAAGTCTCTGGTGAAGACGTGGGAAACTCACTCTGCAGGCAGTGTGGAACTGTGAGGGACTGAGGGTGAGCTCAACTCTCAGCAGTAAGATGATTTTGGACAAGGCGTTCAGCTACCTTCTCACATATGGAACTTAGTATGTAGCACCAGTCTACCCCAGGAATTACTGGGAAATCGCTGGATTGAGCTTGGAGGCACTAGTCTTGTGTGCCGGCAGATTCCAGTTACCTCTCCCAACACTTCGGTGAAGCAGCGAGCCTAGGCCTTTTGGAAGCGAAAGGTAGCTGCAGGCAGGAGGTAGGGTTACAGGCCATAAGCTCAACTCTCAGAAGTGGGTATGCATGGGAGGCAGATGTCTGCTACCCACTCGGACATGCGAGTGGGAACCTAGCTACACTCTGATGAAGAAGGACTTTGGAAATCGCTGTATTCAACTCAGATACACGTGGGTTCAGGCACAACGATTCCACATGCTTTTCTCACAACCTTTCCCTGCCACTAACATGAGGACGTTAGCAGCTCCTTCTACAGTCAGGCAGGATGCGGGAGGGTTCTGCCCTGTCCTCAGCTCTCACAGGGAAGCATGCCTAGAAGCCAGCTCTCAACTAGCTGCATTCTTATGACAGTGTGAAGGTAGCAGTATTCTGAGACAGGAGGTTCCCCGATTACCACTCTACTGCACCTGGAGATACCGTCCAGGTCTGCATTGTTAACTTGCGTCTCAGAGGCCTCTGGCAAAAGTCTCTGGTGAAGACGTGGGAAACTCACTCTGCAGGCAGTGTGGAACTGTGAGGGACTGAGGGTGAGCTCAACTCTCAGCAGTAAGATGATTTTGGACAAGGCGTTCAGCTACCTTCTCACATATGGATCTTAGTATGTAGCACCAGTCTACCCCAGGAATTACTGGGAAATCGCTGGATTGAGCTTGGAGGCACTAGTCTTGTGTGCCGGCAGATTCCAGTTACCTCTCCCAACACTTCGGTGAAGCAGCGAGCCTAGGCCTTTTGGAAGCGAAAGGTAGCTGCAGGCAGGAGGTAGGGTTACAGGCCATAAGCTCAACTCTCAGAAGTGGGTATGCATGGGAGGCAGATGTCTGCTACCCACTCGGACATGCGAGTGGGAACCTAGCTACACTCTGATGAAGAAGGACTTTGGAAATTGCTGTATTCAACTCAGACACACGTGGGTTCAGGCACAACGATTCCACATGCTTTTCCCACAACCTATCCCAGCCACTAACATAAGGAGGTTAGCAGGTACGTCTACAGTCAGGCAGGATGCGGGAGGGTTCTGCCCTGTCCTCAGCTCTCACAGGGAAGCATGCCTAGAAGCCAGCTCTCAACTAGCTGCATTCTTATGACAGTGTGAAGGTAGCAGTATTCTGAGTAAGGAGGTTCCCAGATTACCACTCTACT
Source organism: Canis lupus baileyi (assembly GCF_048164855.1). Taxonomy (NCBI): domain Eukaryota; kingdom Metazoa; phylum Chordata; class Mammalia; order Carnivora; family Canidae; genus Canis; species Canis lupus. The sequence continues at coordinate 53,047,355 of NC_132860.1, forward strand.
GCACCTGGAGATACCGTCCAGGTGTGCATTGTTAACTTGCGTCTCAGAGGCCTCTGGCAAAAGTCTCTGGTGAAGACGTGGGAAACTCACTCTGCAGGCAGTGTGGAACTGTAAGGGACTGAGGGTGAGCTCAACTCTCAGCAGTAAGATGATTTTGGACAAGGCGTTCAGCTACCTTCTCACATATGGAACTTAGTATGTAGCACCAGTCTACCCCAGGAATTACTGGGAAATCGCTGGATTGAGCTTGGAGGCACTAGTCTTGTGTGCCGGCAGATTCCAGTTACCTCTCCCAACACTTCGGTGAAGCAGCGAGCCTAGGCCTTTTGGAAGCGAAAGGTAGCTGCAGGCAGGAGGTAGGGTTACAGGCCATAAGCTCAACTCTCAGAAGTGGGTATGCATGGGAGGCAGATGTCTGCTACCCACTCGGACATGCGAGTGGGAACCTAGCTACACTCTGATGAAGAAGGACTTTGGAAATCGCTGTATTCAACTCAGATACACGTGGGTTCAGGCACAACGATTCCACATGCTTTTCTCACAACCTTTCCCTGCCACTAACATGAGGACGTTAGCAGCTCCTTCTACAGTCAGGCAGGATGTGGGAGGGTTCTGCCCTGTCCTCAGCTCTCACAGGGAAGCATGCCTAGAAGCCAGCTCTCAACTAGCTGCATTCTTATGACAGTGTGAAGGTAGCAGTATTCTGAGACAGGAGGTTCCCAGATTACCACTCTACTGCACCTGGAGATACCGTCCAGGTCTGCATTGTTAACTTGCGTCTCAGAGGCCTCTGGCAAAAGTCTCTGGTGAAGACGTGGGAAACTCACTCTGCAGGCAGTGTGGAACTGTGAGGGACTGAGGGTGAGCTCAACTCTCAGCAGTAAGATGATTTTGGACAAGGCGTTCAGCTACCTTCTCACATATGGAACTTAGTATGTAGCACCAGTCTACCCCAGGAATTACTGGGAAATCGCTGGATTGAGCTTGGAGGCACTAGTCTTGTGTGCCGGCAGATTCCAGTTACCTCTCCCAACACTTCGGTGAAGCAGCGAGCCTAGGCCTTTTGGAAGCGAAAGGTAGCTGCAGGCAGGAGGTAGGGTTACAGGCCATAAGCTCAACTCTCAGAAGTGGGTATGCATGGGAGGCAGATGTCTGCTACCCACTCGGACATGCGAGTGGGAACCTAGCTACACTCTGATGAAGAAGGACTTTGGAAATCGCTGTATTCAACTCAGATACACGTGGGTTCAGGCACAACGATTCCACATGCTTTTCTCACAACCTTTCCCTGCCACTAACATGAGGACGTTAGCAGCTCCTTCTACAGTCAGGCAGGATGCGGGAGGGTTCTGCCCTGTCCTCAGCTCTCACAGGGAAGCATGCCTAGAAGCCAGCTCTCAACTAGCTGCATTTTTATGACAGTGTGAAGGTAGCAGTATTCTGAGACAGGAGGTTCCCAGATTACCACTCTACTGCACCTGGAGATACCGTCCAGGTCTGCATTGTTAACTTGCGTCTCAGAGGCCTCTGGCAAAAGTCTCTGGTGAAGACGTGGGAAACTCACTCTGCAGGCAGTGTGGAACTGTGAGGGACTGAGGGTGAGCTCAACTCTCAGCAGTAAGATGATTTTGGACAAGGCGTTCAGCTACCTTCTCACATATGGAACTTAGTATGTAGCACCAGTCTACCCCAGGAATTACTGGGAAATCGCTGGATTGAGCTTGGAGGCACTAGTCTTGTGTGCCGGCACATTCCAGTTACCTCTCCCAACACTTCGGTGAAGCAGCGAGCCTAGGCCTTTTGGAAGCGAAAAGTAGCTGCAGGCAGGAGGTAGGGTTACAGGCCATAAGCTCAACTCTCAGAAGTGGGTATGCATGGGAGGCAGATGTCTGCTACCCACTCGGACATGCGAGTGGGAACCTAGCTACACTCTGATGAAGAAGGACTTTGGAAATTGCTGTATTCAACTCAGATACACGTGGGTTCAGGCACAACGATTCCACATGCTTTTCCCACAACCTATCCCAGCCACTAACATAAGGAGGTTAGCAGGTACGTCTACAGTCAGGCAGGATGCGGGAGGGTTCTGCCCTGTCCTCAGCTCTCACAGGGAAGCATGCCTAGATGCCAGCTCTCAACTAGCTGCATTCTTATGACAGTGTGAAGGTAGCAGTATTCTGAGACAGGAGGTTCCCAGATTACCACTCTACTGCACCTGGAGATACCGTCCAGGTCTGCATTGTTAACTTGCGTCTCAGAGGCCTCTGGCAAAAGTCTCTGGTGAAGACGTGGGAAACTCACTCTGCAGGCAGTGTGGAACTGTGAGGGACTGAGGGTGAGCTCAACTCTCAGCAGTAAGATGATTTTGGACAAGGCGTTCAGCTACCTTCTCACATATGGAAGTTAGTATGTAGCACCAGTCTACCCCAGGAATTACTGGGAAATCGCTGGATTGAGCTTGGAGGCACTAGTCTTGTGTGCCGGCAGATTCCAGTTACCTCTCCCAACACTTCGGTGAAGCAGCGAGCCTAGGCCTTTTGGAAGCGAAAGGTAGCTGCAGGCAGGAGGTAGGGTTACAGGCCATAAGCTCAACTCTCAGAAGTGGGTATGCATGGGAGGCAGATGTCTGCTACCCACTCGGACATGCGAGTGGGAACCTAGCTACACTCTGATGAAGAAGGACTTTGGAAATTGCTGTATTCAACTCAGACACACGTGGGTTCAGGCACAACGATTCCACATGCTTTTCCAACAAACTATCCCAGCCACTAACATAAGGAGGTTAGCAGGTACGTCTACAGTCAGGCAGGATGCGGGAGGGTTCTGCCCTGTCCTCAGCTCTCACAGGGAAGCATGCCTAGAAGCCAGCTCTCAACTAGCTGCATTCTTATGACAGTGTGAAGGTAGCAGTATTCTGAGTAAGGAGGTTCCCAGATTACCACTCTACTGCACCTGGAGATACCGTCCAGGTCTGCATTGTTAACTTGCGTCTCAGAGGCCTCTGGCAAAAGTCTCTGGTGAAGACGTGGGAAACTCACTCTGCAGGCAGTGTGGAACTGTGAGGGACTGAGGGTGAGCTCAACTCTCAGCAGTAAGATGATTTTGGACAAGGCGTTCAGCTACCTTCTCACATATGGAAGTTAGTATGTAGCACCAGTCTACCCCAGGAATTACTGGGAAATCGCTGGATTGAGCTTGGAGGCACTAGTCTTGTGTGCCGGCAGATTCCAGTTACCTCTCCCAACACTTCGGTGAAGCAGCGAGCCTAGGCCTTTTGGAAGCGAAAGGTAGCTGCAGGCAGGAGGTAGGGTTACAGGCCATAAGCTCAACTCTCAGAAGTGGGTATGCATGGGAGGCAGATGTCTGCTACCCACTCGGACATGCGAGTGGGAACCTAGCTACACTCTGATGAAGAAGGACTTTGGAAATCGCTGTATTCAACTCAGATACACGTGGGTTCAGGCACAACGATTCCACATGCTTTTCTCACAACCTTTCCCTGCCACTAACATGAGGACGTTAGCAGCTCCTTCTACAGTCAGGCAGGATGCGGGAGGGTTCTGCCCTGTCCTCAGCTCTCACAGGGAAGCATGCCTAGAAGCCAGCTCTCAACTAGCTGCATTCTTATGACAGTGTGAAGGTAGCAGTATTCTGAGACAGGAGGTTCCCAGATTACCACTCTACTGCACCTGGAGATACCGTCCAGGTGTGCATTGTTAACTTGCGTCTCAGAGGCCTCTGGCAAAAGTCTCTGGTGAAGACGTGGGAAACTCACTCTGCAGGCAGTGTGGAACTGTGAGGGACTGGGGGTGAGCTCAACTCTCAGCAGTAAGATGATTTTGGACAAGGCGTTCAGCTACCTTCTCACATATGGAACTTAGTATGTAGCACCAGTCTACCCCAGGAATTACTGGGAAATCGCTGGATTGAGCTTGGAGGCACTAGTCTTGTGTGCCGGCAGATTCCAGTTACCTCTCCCAACACTTCGGTGAAGCAGCGAGCCTAGGCCTTTTGGAAGCGAAAGGTAGCTGCAGGCAGGAGGTAGGGTTACAGGCCATAAGCTCAACTCTCAGAAGTGGGTATGCATGGGAGGCAGATGTCTGCTACCCACTCGGACATGCGAGTGGGAACCTAGCTACACTCTGATGAAGAAGGACTTTGGAAATCGCTGTATTCAACTCAGATACACGTGGGTTCAGGCACAACGATTCCACATGCTTTTCTCACAACATTTCCCTGCCACTAAAATGAGGACGTTAGCAGCTCCTTCTACAGTCAGGCAGGATGCGGGAGGGTTCTGCCCTGTCCTCAGCTCTCACAGGGAAGCATGCCTAGAAGCCAGCTCTCAACTAGCTGCATTCTTATGACAGTGTGAAGGTAGCAGTATTCTGAGACAGGAGGTTCCCAGATTACCACTCTACTGCACCTGGAGATACCGTCCAGGTCTGCATTGTTAACTTGCGTCTCAGAGGCCTCTGGCAAACGTCTCTGGTGAAGACGTGGGAAACTCACTCTGCAGGCAGTGTGGAACTGTGAGGGACTGAGGGTGAGCTCAACTCTCAGCAGTAAGATGATTTTGGACAAGGCGTTCAGCTACCTTCTCACATATGGAACTTAGTATGTAGCACCAGTCTACCCCAGGAATTACTGGGAAATTGCTGGATTGAGCTTGGAGGCACTAGTCTTGTGTGCCGGCAGATTCCAGTTACCTCTCCCAACACTTCGGTGAAGCAGCGAGCGTAGGCCTTTTGGAAGCGAAAGGTAGCTGCAGGCAGGAGCTAGGGTTACAGGCCATAAGCTCAACTCTCAGAAGTGGGTATGCATGGGAGGCAGATGTCTGCTACCCACTCGGACATGCGAGTGGGAACCTAGCTACACTCTGATGAAGAAGGACTTTGGAAATTGCTGTATTCAACTCAGACACACGTGGGTTCAGGCACAACGATTCCACATGCTTTTCCCACAACCTATCCCAGCCACTAACATAAGGAGGTTAGCAGGTACGTCTACAGTCAGGCAGGATGCGGGAGTTTTCTGCCCTGTCCTCAGCTCTCACAGGGAAGCATGCCTAGAAGCCAGCTCTCAACTAGCTGCATTCTTATGACAGTGTGAAGGTAGCAGTATTCTGAGTAAGGAGGTTCCCAGATTACCACTCTCCTGCACCTGGAGATACCGTCCAGGTCTGCATTGTTAACTTGCGTCTCAGAGGCCTCTGGCAAAAGTCTCTGGTGAAGACGTGGGAAACTCACTCTGCAGGCAGTGTGGAACTGTGAGGGACTGAGGGTGAGCTCAACTCTCAGCAGTAAGATGATTTTGGACAAGGCGTTCAGCTACCTTCTCACATATGGAACTTAGTATGTAGCACCAGTCTACCCCAGGAATTACTGGGAAATCGCTGGATTGAGCTTGGAGGCACTAGTCTTGTGTGCCGGGAGATTCCAGTTACCTTTCCCGACACTTCGGTGAAGCAGCGAGCCTAGGCCTTTTGGAAGCGAAAGGTAGCTGCAGGCAGGAGGTAGGGTTACAGGCCATAAGCTCAACTCTCAGAAGTGGGTATGCATGGGAGGCAGATGTCTGCTACCCACTCGTACATGCGAGTGGGATCCTAGCTACACTCTGGTGAAGAAGGACTTTGGAAATCGCTGTATTCAACGCAGATACACGTGGGTTCAGGCACAACGATTCCACATGCTTTTCTCACAACCTTTCCCTGCCACTAACATGAGGACGTTAGCAGCTCCTTCTACAGTCAAGCAGGATGTGGGAGGATTGTGCCCTGTCCTTAGCTCTCACAGGGAAGCAGGCCTTAAAGCCAGCTGTCAACTAGCTGCATTCTTATGGCAGGGTGAAGGTAGCAGTATTCTGAGACAGGAGGTTCCCAGATTACCACTCTACTGCACCTGGAGATACCCTCCAGTTCTGCATTGTTAACTTGCGTCTCAGAAGCCTCTGGCAAACGTCTCTGGTGAAGACGTGCGAAACTCACTCTGCAGGCAGTGTGGAACTGTGAGGGACTGAGGGTGAGCTCAAATCTCAGAAGTAAGATGTTTTTGGACAAGGCGTTCAACTACCTACTCACGTATGGAACTTAGTATGTAGCACCAGTCTACCCCAGGAATTACTAGGAAATCGCTTGATTGAGCTTGGAGGCACTCGTCTTGTGTGCCGGGAGATTCCAGTCACCTCTCCCAACACTTGCGTCAAGCAGCGAGCCTAGGCCTTTTGGAAGCGAAAGGTAGCGGCAGGCACGATGTAGGGTTACAGGCCATGAGCTCAACTCTCAGAAGTGTGTATGCATGGGAGGCAGATGTCTGCTACCCACTCGGACATGGGAGTTGGAACCTAGCTACACTCCTATTGAAGAAGGATGTTGGAAATCGCTGTATTCAACTCAGATACACGGGAGTTCAGGCCCAATGCTTACACATGCTTTTCCCACAACCTATCCCAGCCACTAACATAAGGAGGTTAGCAGGTACGTCTACAGTCAGGCAGGATGCGGGAGGGTTCTGCCCTGTCCTCAGCTCTCACAGGGAAGCATGCCTAGAAGCCAGCTCTCAACTAGCTGCATTCTTATGACAGTGTGAAGGTAGCAGTATTCTGAGTAAGGAGGTTCCCAGATTACCACTCTCCTGCAGCTGGAGATACCGTCCAGGTCTGCATTGTTAACTTGCGTCTCAGAGGCCTCTGGCAAAAGTCTCTGGTGAAGGGATCCCTGGGTGGCGCAGCAGTTTGGCGCCTGCCTTTGGCCCATGGCTTGATCCCGGAGACCCGGGATCAAATCCCACATCGGGCTTCCGGTGCATGGAGCCTGCTTCTCCCTCTGCCTGTGTCTCTGCCTCCCTCTCTCTCTCTCTCTCTGTAACTATCATAAATAAATAAAAAAAATTAAAAAAAAAAAAAAAGTCTCTGGTGAAGACGTGGGAAACTCACTCTGCAGGCAGTGTGGAACTGTGAGGGACTGAGGGTGAGCTCAACTCTCAGCAGTAAGATGATTTTGGACAAGGCGTTCAGCTACCTTCTCACATATGGAACTTAGTATGTAGCACCAGTCTACCCCAGGAATTACTGGGAAATCGCTGGATTGAGCTTGGAGGCACTAGTCTTGTGTGCCGGCAGATTCCAGTTACCTCTCCCGACACTTCGGTGAAGCAGCGAGCCTAGGCCTTTTGGAAGCGAAAGGTAGCTGCAGGCAGGAGGTAGGGTTACAGGCCATAAGCTCAACTCTCAGAAGTGGGTATGCATGGGAGGCAGATGTCTGCTACCCACTCGGACATGCGAGTGGGAACCTAGCTACACTCTGATGAAGAAGGACTTTGGAAATCGCTGTATTCAACTCAGATACACGTGGGTTCAGGCACAACGATTCCACATGCTTTTCTCACAACCTTTCCCTGCCACTAACATGAGGACGTTAGCAGCTCCTTCTACAGTCAAGCAGGATGCGGGAGGATTGTGCCCTGTCCTTAGCTCTCACAGGGAAGCATGCCTTGAAGCCACCTGTCAACAAGCTGCATTCTTATGGCAGGGTGAAAGTAGCAGTATTCTGAGACAAGAGGTTCCCAGATTACCACTCTACAGCACCTGGAGATACCCTCCAGGTCTGCATTGTTAACTTGCGTCTCATAGCCTCTGGCAAACGTCTCTGGTGAAGACGTGCGAAACTCACTCTGCAGGCAGTGTGGAACTGTGAGGGACTGAGGGTGAGCTCAACTCTCAGAAGTAAGATGTTTTTAGACAACGCGTTCAACTACCTACTCAAGTATGGAACTTAGTATGTAGCACCAGTCTACCCCAGGAATTACTAGGAAATCGCTTGATTGAGCTTCGAGGCACTCGTCTTGTGTGCCGGGAGATTCCAGTTACCTCTCCCAACACTTGCGTCAAGCAGGGAGCCTAGACCTTTTGGAAGCGAAAGGTAGCGGCAGGCACGATGTAGGGTTACAGGCCATAACCTCAACTCTCAGAAGTGTGTATGCATGGGAGGCAGATGTCTGCTACCCACTCGGACATGGGAGTTGGAACGTAGCTACACTCCTATTGAAGAAGGATGTTGGAAATCGCTGTATTCAACTCAGATACTCGGGAGTTCAGGCCCAATGCTTACACATGCTTTTCCCACAACCTATCCCAGCCACTAACATAAGGAGGTTAGCAGGTACGTCTACAGTCAGGCAGGATGCGGGAGGGTTCTGCCCTGTCCTCAGCTCTCACAGGGAAGCATGCTTAGAAGCCAGCTCTCAACTAGCTGCATTCTTATGACAGTGTGAAGGTAGCAGTATTCTGAGTAAGGCGGTTCCCAGATTACCACCCTACTGCACCTGGAGATACCCTCCAGGTCTGCATTGTTAACTTGCGTCTCAGAGGCCTCTGGCAAAAGTCTCTGGTGAAGACGTGGGAAACTCACTCTGCAGGCAATGTGGAACTGTGAGGGACTGAGGGTGAGCTCAACTCTCAGCAGTAAGATGATTTTGGACAAGGCGTTCAGCTACCTTCTCACATATGGAACTTAGTATGTAGCACCAGTCTACCCCAGGAATTACTAGGAAATCGCTTGATTGAGCTTGGAGGCACTCGTCTTGTGTGCCGGGAGATTCCAGTTACCTCTCCCAACACTTCGGTGAAGCAGCGAGCCTAGGCCTTTTGGAAGCGAAAGGTAGCTGCAGGCAGGAGGTAGGGTTACAGGCCATAAGCTCAACTCTCAGAAGTGGGTATGCATGGGAGGCAGATGTCTGCTACCCACTCGGACATGCGAGTGGGAACCTAGCTACACTCTGATGAAGAAGGACTTTGGAAATCGCTGTATTCAACTCAGATACACGTGGGTTCAGGCACAGCGATTCCACATGCTTATCTCACAACCTTTCCCTGCCACTAACATGAGGACGTTAACAGCTCCTGCTACAGTCAAGCAGGATGCGGGAGGGTTGTGCCCTGTCCTTAGCTCTCACAGGGAAGCATGCCTTGAAGCCAGCTGTCAACTAGCTGCATTCTTATGGCAGGGTGAAGGTAGCAGTATTCTGAGACAGGAGGTTCCCAGATTACCACTCTACTGCACCTGGAACTACCCTCCAGGTCTGCATTGTTAACTTGCGTCTCATAGCCTCTGGCAAACGTCTCTGGTGAAGACGTGCGAAACTCACTCTGCAGGCAGTGTGGAACTGTGAGGGACTGAGGGTGAGCTCAACTCTCAGAAGTAAGATGATTTTGGACAAGGTGTTCAGCTACCTTCTCACATATGGAACTTAGTATGTAGCACCAGTCTACACCAGGAATTACTGGGAAATCGCTGGATTGAGCTTGGAGGCACTCGTCTTGTGTGCCGGGAGATTCCAGTTACCTCTCCCGACACTTCGGTGAAGCAGCGAGCCTAGGCCTTTTGGAAGCGAAAGGTAGCTGCAGGCAGGAGGTAGGGTTACAGGCCATAAGCTCAACTCTCAGAAGTGGGTATGCTTGAAAGGCAGATGTCTGCTACCCACTCGGACATGCGAGTGGGACCTAGCTACACTCTGATGAAGAAGGACTTTGGAAATCGCTGTATTCAACTCAGATACACGTGGGTTCAGGCACAACGATTCCACATGGTTTTCTCACAACCTTTCCCTGCCACTAACATGAGGACGTTAGCAGCTCCTTCTACAGTCATGCAGGATGCGGGAGGGTTGTGCCCTGTCCTTAGCTCTCACAGGGAAGCAGGCCTTGAAGCCAGCTGTCAACTAGCTACATTCTTATGGCAGGGTGAAGGTAGCAGTATTCTGAGTAAGGAGGTTCCCAGATTACCACTCTACTGCACCTGGAACTACCCTCCAAGTCTGCATTGTTAACTTGCGTCTCAGAAGCCTCTGGCAAACGTCTCTGGTGAAGACGTGCGAAACTCACTCTGCAGGCAGTGTGGAACTGTGAGGGACTGAGGGTGAGCTCAACTCTCAGCAGTAAGATGATTTTGGACAAGGCGTTCAGCTACCTTCTCACATATGGAACTTAGTATGTAGCACCAGTCTACCCCAGGAATTACTGGGAAATCGCTGGATTGAGCTTGGAGGCACTCGTCTTGTGTGCCGGGAGATTCCAGTTACCTCTCCCAACACTTGCGTCAAGCAGCGAGCCTAGGCCTTTTGGAAGCGAAAGGTAGCGGCAGGCAGGATGTAGGGTTACAAGCCATAACCTCAACTCTCAGAAGTGTGTATGCATGGGAGGCAGATGTCTGCTACCCACTCGGACATGGGAGTTGGAACCTAGCTACACTCCTATTGAAGAAGGATGTTGGAAATCGCTGTATTCAACTCAGATACACGGGAGTTCAGGCCCAATGCTTACACATGCTTTTCCCACAACCTATCCCAGCCACTAACATAAGGAGGTTAGCAGGTACGTCTACAGTCAGGCAGGATGCGGGAGGGTTCTGCTCTGTCCTCAGCTCTCACAGGGAAGCATGCCTAGAAGCCAGCTCTCAACTAGCTGCATTCTTATGACAGTGTGAAGGTAGCAGTATTCTGAGACAGGAGGTTCCCAGATTACCACTCTACTGCACCTGGAGATACCGTCCAGGTCTGCATTGTTAACTTGCGTCTCAGAGGCCTCTGGCAAAAGTCTCTGGTGAAGACGTGGGAAACTCACTCTGCAGGCAGTGTGGAACTGTGAGGGACTGAGGGTGAGCTCAACTCTCAGCAGTAAGATGATTTTGGACAAGGCGTTCAGCTACCTTCTCACATATGGAACTTAGTATGTAGCACCAGTCTACCCCAGGAATTACTGGGAAATCGCTGGATTGAGCTTGGAGGCACTAGTCTTGTGTGCCGGCAGATTCCAGTTACCTCTCCCGACACTTCGGTGAAGCAGCGAGCCTAGGCCTTTTGGAAGCGAAAGGTAGCTGCAGGCAGGAGGTAGGGTTACAGGCCATAAGCTCAACTCTCAGAAGTGGGTATGCATGGGAGGCAGATGTCTGCTACCCACTCGGACATGCGAGTGGGAACCTAGCTACACTCTGATGAAGAAGGACTTTGGAAATCGCTGTATTCAACTCAGATACACGTGGGTTCAGGCACAACGATTCCACATGCTTTTCTCACAACCTTTCCCTGCCACTAACATGAGGACGTTAGCAGCTCCTTCTACAGTCATGCAGGATGCGGGAGGGTTGTGCCCTGTCCTTAGCTCTCACAGGGAAGCAGGCCTTGAAGCCAGCTGTCAACTAGCTACATTCTTATGGCAGGGTGAAGGTAGCAGTATTCTGAGTAAGGAGGTTCCCAGATTACCACTCTACTGCACCTGGAACTACCCTCCAAGTCTGCATTGTTAACTTGCGTCTCAGAAGCCTCTGGCAAACGTCTCTGGTGAAGACGTGCGAAACTCACTCTGCAGGCAGTGTGGAACTGTGAGGGACTGAGGGTGAGTTCAACTCTCAGCAGTAAGATGATTTTGGACAAGGCGTTCAGCTACCTTCTCACATATGGAACTTAGTATGTAGCACCAGTCTACCCCAGGAATTACTGGGAAATCGCTGGATTGAGCTTGGAGGCACTCGTCTTGTGTGCCGGGAGATTCCAGTTACCTCTCCCAACACTTGCGTCAAGCAGCGAGCCTAGGCCTTTTGGAAGCGAAAGGTAGCGGCAGGCAGGATGTAGGGTTACAAGCCATAACCTCAACTCTCAGAAGTGTGTATGCATGGGAGGCAGATGTCTGCTACCCACTCGGACATGGGAGTTGGAACCTAGCTACACTCCTATTGAAGAAGGATGTTGGAAATCGCTGTATTCAACTCAGATACACGGGAGTTCAGGCCCAATGCTTACACATGCTTTTCCCACAACCTATCCCAGCCACTAACATAAGGAGGTTAGCAGGTACGTCTACAGTCAGGCAGGATGCGGGAGGGTTCTGCTCTGTCCTCAGCTCTCACAGGGAAGCATGCCTAGAAGCCAGCTCTCAACTAGCTGCATTCTTATGACAGTGTGAAGGTAGCAGTATTCTGAGACAGGAGGTTCCCAGATTACCACTCTACTGCACCTGGAGATACCGTCCAGGTCTGCATTGTTAACTTGCGTCTCAGAGGCCTCTGGCAAAAGTCTCTGGTGAAGACGTGGGAAACTCACTCTGCAGGCAGTGTGGAACTGTGAGGGACTGAGGGTGAGCTCAACTCTCAGCAGTAAGATGATTTTGGACAAGGCGTTCAGCTACCTTCTCACATATGGAACTTAGTATGTAGCACCAGTCTACCCCAGGAATTACTGGGAAATCGCTGGATTGAGCTTGGAGGCACTAGTCTTGTGTGCCGGCAGATTCCAGTTACCTCTCCCGACACTTCGGTGAAGCAGCGAGCCTAGGCCTTTTGGAAGCGAAAGGTAGCTGCAGGCAGGAGGTAGGGTTACAGGCCATAAGCTCAACTCTCAGAAGTGGGTATGCATGGGAGGCAGATGTCTGCTACCCACTCGGACATGCGAGTGGGAACCTAGCTACACTCTGATGAAGAAGGACTTTGGAAATCGCTGTATTCAACTCAGATACACGTGGGTTCAGGCACAACGATTCCACATGCTTTTCTCACAACCTTTCCCTGCCACTAACATGAGGACGTTAGCAGCTCCTTCTACAGTCAAGCAGGATGCGGGAGGGTTGTGCCCTGTCCTTAGCTCTCACAGGGAAGCAGGCCTTGAAGCCAGCTGTCAACTAGCTGCATTCTTATGGCAGGGTGAAGGTAGCAGTATTCTGAGACAGGAGGTTCCCAGATTACCACTCTACAGCACCTGGAACTACCCTCCAGGTCTGCATTGTTAACTTGCGTCTCAGAAGCCTCTGGCAAACGTCTCTGGTGAAGACGTGCGAAACTCACTCTGCAGGCAGTGTGGAACTGTGAGGGACTGAGGGTGAGCTCAAATCTCAGAAGTAAGATGTTTTTGGACAAGGCGTTCAACTACCTACTCACGTATGGAACTTAGTATGTAGCACCAGTCTACCCCAGGAATTACTAGGAAATCGCTTGATTGAGCTTGGAGGCACTCGTCTTGTGTGCCGGGAGATTCCAGTTACCTCTCCCAACACTTGGGTCAAGCAGCGAGCCTAGGCCTTTTGGAAGCGAAAGGTAGCGGCAGGCAGGATGTAGGGTTACAAGCCATAACCTCAACTCTCAGAAGTGTGTATGCATGGGAGGCAGATGTCTGCTACCCACTCGGACATGGGAGTTGGAACCTAGCTACACTCCTATTGAAGAAGGATGTTGGAAATCGCTGTATTCAACTCAGATACACGGGAGTTCAGGCCCAATGCTTACACATGCTTTTCCCACAACCTATCCCAGCCACTAACATAAGGAGGTTAGCAGGTACGTCTACAGTCAGGCAGGATGCGGGAGGGTTCTGCTCTGTCCTCAGCTCTCACAGGGAAGCATGCCTAGAAGCCAGCTCTCAACTAGCTGCATTCTTATGACAGTGTGAAGGTAGCAGTGTTCTGAGACAGGAGGTTCCCAGATTACCACTCTCCAGCACCTGGAGATACCGTCCAGGTCTGCATTGTTAACTTGCGTCTCAGAGGCCTCTGGCAAAAGTCTCTGGTGAAGACGTGGGAAACTCACTCTGCAGGCAGTGTGGAACTGTGAGGGACTGAGGGTGAGCTCAACTCTCAGCAGTAAGATGATTTTGGACAAGGCGTTCAGCTACCTTCTCACATATGGAACTTAGTATGTAGCACCAGTCTACCCCAGGAATTACTGGGAAATCGCTGGATTGAGCTTGGAGGCACTAGTCTTGTGTGCCGGCAGATTCCAGTTACCTCTCCCGACACTTCGGTGAAGCAGCGAGCCTAGGCCTTTTGGAAGCGAAAGGTAGCTGCAGGCAGGAGGTAGGGTTACAGGCCATAAGCTCAACTCTCAGAAGTGGGTATGCATGGGAGGCAGATGTCTGCTACCCACTCGGACATGTGAGTGGGAACCTAGCTACACTCTGATGAAGAAGGACTTTGGAAATCGCTGTATTCAACTCAGATACACGTGGGTTCAGGCACAACGATTCCACATGCTTTTCTCACAACCTTTCCCTGCCACTAACATGAGGACGTTAGCAGCTCCTTCTACAGTCAAGCAGGATGCGGGAGGGTTGTGCCCTGTCCTTAGCTCTCACAGGGAAGCAGGCCTTGAAGCCAGCTGTCAACTAGCTGCATTCTTATGGCAGGGTGAAGGTAGCAGTATTCTGAGACAGGAGGTTCCCAGATTACCACTCTACTGCACCTGGAACTACCCTCCAGGTCTGCATTGTTAACTTGCGTCTCAGAAGCCTCTGGCAAACGTCTCTGGTGAAGACGTGCGAAACTCACTCTGCAGGCAGTGTGGAACTGTGAGGGACTGAGGGTGAGCTCAAATCTCAGAAGTAAGATGTTTTTGGACAAGGCGTTCAACTACCTACTCACGTATGGAACTTAGTATGTAGCACCAGTCTACCCCAGGAATTACTAGGAAATCGCTTGATTGAGCTTGGAGGCACTCGTCTTGTGTGCCGGGAGATTCCAGTTACCTCTCCCAACACTTGCGACAAGCAGCGAGCCTAGGCCTTTTGGAAGCGAAAGGTAGCGGCAGGCAGGATGTAGGGTTACAAGCCATAACCTCAACTCTCAGAAGTGTGTATGCATGGGAGGCAGATGTCTGCTACCCACTCGGACATGGGAGTTGGAACCTAGCTACACTCCTATTGAAGAAGGATGTTGGAAATCGCTGTATTCAACTCAGATACACGGGAGTTCAGGCCCAATGCTTACACATGCTTTTCCCACAACCTATCCCAGCCACTAACATAAGGAGGTTAGCAGGTACGTCTACAGTCAGGCAGGATGCGGGAGGGTTCTGCTCTGTCCTCAGCTCTCACAGGGAAGCATGCCTAGAAGCCAGCTCTCAACTAGCTGCATTCTTATGACAGTGTGAAGGTAGCAGTATTCTGAGACAGGAGGTTCCCAGATTACCACTCTCTAGCACCTGGAACTACCCTCCAGGTCTGCATTGTTAACTTGCGTCTCAGAGGCCTCTGGCAAAAGTCTCTGGTGAAGACGTGGGAAACTCACTCTGCAGGCAGTGTGGAACTGTGAGGGACTGAGGGTGAGCTCAACTCTCAGCAGTAAGATGATTTTGGACAAGGCGTTCAGCTACCTTCTCACATATGGAACTTAGTATGTAGCACCAGTCTACCCCAGGAATTACTGGGAAATCGCTGGATTGAGCTTGGAGGCACTAGTCTTGTGTGCCGGCAGATTCCAGTTACCTCTCCCGACACTTCGGTGAAGCAGCGAGCCTAGGCCTTTTGGAAGCGAAAGGTAGCTGCAGGCAGGAGGTAGGGTTACAGGCCATAAGCTCAACTCTCAGAAGTGGGTATGCATGGGAGGCAGATGTCTGCTACCCACTCGGACATGCGAGTGGGAACCTAGCTACACTCTGATGAAGAAGGACTTTGGAAATCG
Organism: Canis lupus baileyi; assembly: GCF_048164855.1. Lineage (NCBI taxonomy): Eukaryota > Metazoa > Chordata > Mammalia > Carnivora > Canidae > Canis > Canis lupus. Next base: position 53,062,790 of record NC_132860.1, read on the forward strand.
CTGTATTCAACTCAGATACACGTGGGTTCAGGCACAACGATTCCACATGCTTTTCTCACAACCTTTCCCTGCCACTAACATGAGGACGTTAGCAGCTCCTTCTACAGTCAAGCAGGATGCGGGAGGGTTGTGCCCTGTCCTTAGCTCTCACAGGGAAGCAGGCCTTGAAGCCAGCTGTCAACTAGCTGCATTCTTATGGCAGGGTGAAGGTAGCAGTATTCTGAGACAGGAGGTTCCCAGATTACCACTCTACAGCACCTGGAACTACCCTCCAGGTCTGCATTGTTAACTTGCGTCTCAGAAGCCTCTGGCAAACGTCTCTGGTGAAGACGTGCGAAACTCACTCTGCAGGCAGTGTGGAACTGTGAGGGACTGAGGGTGAGCTCAAATCTCAGAAGTAAGATGTTTTTGGACAAGGCGTTCAACTACCTACTCACGTATGGAACTTAGTATGTAGCACCAGTCTACCCCAGGAATTACTAGGAAATCGCTTGATTGAGCTTGGAGGCACTCGTCTTGTGTGCCGGGAGATTCCAGTTACCTCTCCCAACACTTGCGTCAAGCAGCGAGCCTAGGCCTTTTGGAAGCGAAAGGTAGCGGCAGGCACGATGTAGGGTTACAAGCCATAACCTCAACTCTCAGAAGTGTGTATGCATGGGAGGCAGATGTCTGCTACCCACTCGGACATGGGAGTTGGAACCTAGCTACACTCCTATTGAAGAAGGATGTTGGAAATCGCTGTATTCAACTCAGATACACGGGAGTTCAGGCCCAATGCTTACACATGCTTTTCCCACAACCTATCCCAGCCACTAACATAAGGAGGTTAGCAGGTACGTCTACAGTCAGGCAGGATGCGGGAGGGTTCTGCCCTGTCCTCAGCTCTCACAGGGAAGCATGCCTAGAAGCCAGCTCTCAACTAGCTGCATTCTTATGACAGTGTGAAGGTAGCAGTATTCTGAGACAGGAGGTTCCCAGATCACCACTCTCCAGCACCTGGAGATACCGTCCAGGTCTGCATTGTTAACTTGCGTCTCAGAGGCCTCTGGCAAAAGTCTCTGGTGAAGACGTGGGAAACTCACTCTGCAGGCAGTGTGGAACTGTGAGGGACTGAGGGTGAGCTCAACTCTCAGCAGTAAGATGATTTTGGACAAGGCGTTCAGCTACCTTCTCACATATGGAACTTAGTATGTAGCACCAGTCTACCCCAGGAATTACTGGGAAATCGCTGGATTGAGCTTGGAGGCACTAGTCTTGTGTGCCGGCAGATTCCAGTTACCTCTCCCGACACTTCGGTGAAGCAGCGAGCCTAGGCCTTTTGGAAGCGAAAGGTAGCTGCAGGCAGGAGGTAGGGTTACAGGCCATAAGCTCAACTCTCAGAAGTGGGTATGCATGGGAGGCAGATGTCTGCTACCCACTCGGACATGCGAGTGGGAACCTAGCTACACTCTGATGAAGAAGGACTTTGGAAATCGCTGTATTCAACTCAGATACACGTGGGTTCAGGCACAACGATTCCACATGCTTTTCTCACAACCTTTCCCTGCCACTAACATGAGGACGTTAGCAGCTCCTTCTACAGTCAAGCAGGATGCGGGAGGGTTGTGCCCTGTCCTTAGCTCTCACAGGGAAGCAGGCCTTGAAGCCAGCTGTCAACTAGCTGCATTCTTATGGCAGGGTGAAGGTAGCAGTATTCTGAGACAGGAGGTTCCCAGATTACCACTCTACAGCACCTGGAACTACCCTCCAGGTCTGCATTGTTAACTTGCGTCTCAGAAGCCTCTGGCAAACGTCTCTGGTGAAGACGTGCGAAACTCACTCTGCAGGCAGTGTGGAACTGTGAGGGACTGAGGGTGAGCTCAAATCTCAGAAGTAAGATGTTTTTGGACAAGGCGTTCAACTACCTACTCACGTATGGAACTTAGTATGTAGCACCAGTCTACCCCAGGAATTACTAGGAAATCGCTTGATTGAGCTTGGAGGCACTCGTCTTGTGTGCCGGGAGATTCCAGTTACCTCTCCCAACACTTGGGTCAAGCAGCGAGCCTAGGCCTTTTGGAAGCGAAAGGTAGCGGCAGGCAGGATGTAGGGTTACAAGCCATAACCTCAACTCTCAGAAGTGTGTATGCATGGGAGGCAGATGTCTGCTACCCACTCGGACATGGGAGTTGGAACCTAGCTACACTCCTATTGAAGAAGGATGTTGGAAATCGCTGTATTCAACTCAGATACACGGGAGTTCAGGCCCAATGCTTACACATGCTTTTCCCACAACCTATCCCAGCCACTAACATAAGGAGGTTAGCAGGTACGTCTACAGTCAGGCAGGATGCGGGAGGGTTCTGCTCTGTCCTCAGCTCTCACAGGGAAGCATGCCTAGAAGCCAGCTCTCAACTAGCTGCATTCTTATGACAGTGTGAAGGTAGCAGTGTTCTGAGACAGGAGGTTCCCAGATTACCACTCTCCAGCACCTGGAGATACCGTCCAGGTCTGCATTGTTAACTTGCGTCTCAGAGGCCTCTGGCAAAAGTCTCTGGTGAAGACGTGGGAAACTCACTCTGCAGGCAGTGTGGAACTGTGAGGGACTGAGGGTGAGCTCAACTCTCAGCAGTAAGATGATTTTGGACAAGGCGTTCAGCTACCTTCTCACATATGGAACTTAGTATGTAGCACCAGTCTACCCCAGGAATTACTGGGAAATCGCTGGATTGAGCTTGGAGGCACTAGTCTTGTGTGCCGGCAGATTCCAGTTACCTCTCCCGACACTTCGGTGAAGCAGCGAGCCTAGGCCTTTTGGAAGCGAAAGGTAGCTGCAGGCAGGAGGTAGGGTTACAGGCCATAAGCTCAACTCTCAGAAGTGGGTATGCATGGGAGGCAGATGTCTGCTACCCACTCGGACATGCGAGTGGGAACCTAGCTACACTCTGATGAAGAAGGACTTTGGAAATCGCTGTATTCAACTCAGATACACGTGGGTTCAGGCACAACGATTCCACATGCTTTTCTCACAACCTTTCCCTGCCACTAACATGAGGACGTTAGCAGCTCCTTCTACAGTCAAGCAGGATGCGGGAGGGTTGTGCCCTGTCCTTAGCTCTCACAGGGAAGCAGGCCTTGAAGCCAGCTGTCAACTAGCTGCATTCTTATGGCAGGGTGAAGGTAGCAGTATTCTGAGACAGGAGGTTCCCAGATTACCACTCTACTGCACCTGGAACTACCCTCCAGGTCTGCATTGTTAACTTGCGTCTCAGAAGCCTCTGGCAAACGTCTCTGGTGAAGACGTGCGAAACTCACTCTGCAGGCAGTGTGGAACTGTGAGGGACTGAGGGTGAGCTCAAATCTCAGAAGTAAGATGTTTTTGGACAAGGCGTTCAACTACCTACTCACGTATGGAACTTAGTATGTAGCACCAGTCTACCCCAGGAATTACTAGGAAATCGCTTGATTGAGCTTGGAGGCACTCGTCTTGTGTGCCGGGAGATTCCAGTTACCTCTCCCAACACTTGCGACAAGCAGCGAGCCTAGGCCTTTTGGAAGCGAAAGGTAGCGGCAGGCAGGATGTAGGGTTACAAGCCATAACCTCAACTCTCAGAAGTGTGTATGCATGGGAGGCAGATGTCTGCTACCCACTCGGACATGGGAGTTGGAACCTAGCTACACTCCTATTGAAGAAGGATGTTGGAAATCGCTGTATTCAACTCAGATACACGGGAGTTCAGGCCCAATGCTTACACATGCTTTTGCCACAACCTATCCCAGCCACTAACATAAGGAGGTTAGCAGGTACGTCTACAGTCAGGCAGGATGCGGGAGGGTTCTGCTCTGTCCTCAGCTCTCACAGGGAAGCATGCCTAGAAGCCAGCTCTCAACTAGCTGCATTCTTATGACAGTGTGAAGGTAGCAGTATTCTGAGACAGGAGGTTCCCAGATTACCACTCTCCAGCACCTGGAGATACCGTCCAGGTCTGCATTGTTAACTTGCGTCTCAGAGGCCTCTGGCAAAAGTCTCTGGTGAAGACGTGGGAAACTCACTCTGCAGGCAGTGTGGAACTGTGAGGGACTGAGGGTGAGCTCAAATCTCAGAAGTAAGATGTTTTTGGACAAGGCGTTCAACTACCTACTCACGTATGGAACTTAGTATGTAGCACCAGTCTACCCCAGGAATTACTAGGAAATCGCTTGATTGAGCTTGGAGGCACTCGTCTTGTGTGCCGGGAGATTCCAGTTACCTCTCCCAACACTTGCGTCAAGCAGCGAGCCTAGGCCTTTTGGAAGCGAAAGGTAGCGGCAGGCAGGATGTAGGGTTACAAGCCATAACCTCAACTCTCAGAAGTGCGTATGCATGGGAGGCAGATGTCTGCTACCCACTCGGACATGGGAGTTGGAACCTAGCTACACTCCTATTGAAGAAGGATGTTGGAAATCGCTGTATTCAACTCAGATACACGGGAGTTCAGGCCCAATGCTTACACATGCTTTTCCCACAACCTATCCCAGCCACTAACATAAGGAGGTTAGCAGGTACGTCTACAGTCAGGCAGGATGCGGGAGGGTTCTGCTCTGTCCTCAGCTCTCACAGGGAAGCATGCCTAGAAGCCAGCTCTCAACTAGCTGCATTCTTATGACAGTGTGAAGGTAGCAGTGTTCTGAGACAGGAGGTTCCCAGATTACCACTCTCCAGCACCTGGAGATACCGTCCAGGTCTGCATTGTTAACTTGCGTCTCAGAGGCCTCTGGCAAAAGTCTCTGGTGAAGACGTGGGAAACTCACTCTGCAGGCAGTGTGGAACTGTGAGGGACTGAGGGTGAGCTCAACTCTCAGCAGTAAGATGATTTTGGACAAGGCGTTCAGCTACCTTCTCACATATGGAACTTAGTATGTAGCACCAGTCTACCCCAGGAATTACTGGGAAATCGCTGGATTGAGCTTGGAGGCACTAGTCTTGTGTGCCGGCAGATTCCAGTTACCTCTCCCGACACTTCGGTGAAGCAGCGAGCCTAGGCCTTTTGGAAGCGAAAGGTAGCTGCAGGCAGGAGGTAGGGTTACAGGCCATAAGCTCAACTCTCAGAAGTGGGTATGCATGGGAGGCAGATGTCTGCTACCCACTCGGACATGCGAGTGGGAACCTAGCTACACTCTGATGAAGAAGGACTTTGGAAATCGCTGTATTCAACTCAGATACACGTGGGTTCAGGCACAACGATTCCACATGCTTTTCTCACAACCTTTCCCTGCCACTAACATGAGGACGTTAGCAGCTCCTTCTACAGTCAAGCAGGATGCGGGAGGGTTGTGCCCTGTCCTTAGCTCTCACAGGGAAGCAGGCCTTGAAGCCAGCTGTCAACTAGCTGCATTCTTATGGCAGGGTGAAGGTAGCAGTATTCTGAGACAGGAGGTTCCCAGATTACCACTCTACTGCACCTGGAACTACCCTCCAGGTCTGCATTGTTAACTTGCGTCTCAGAAGCCTCTGGCAAACGTCTCTGGTGAAGACGTGCGAAACTCACTCTGCAGGCAGTGTGGAACTGTGAGGGACTGAGGGTGAGCTCAAATCTCAGAAGTAAGATGTTTTTGGACAAGGCGTTCAACTACCTACTCACGTATGGAACTTAGTATGTAGCACCAGTCTACCCCAGGAATTACTAGGAAATCGCTTGATTGAGCTTGGAGGCACTCGTCTTGTGTGCCGGGAGATTCCAGTTACCTCTCCCAACACTTGCGTCAAGCAGCGAGCCTAGGCCTTTTGGAAGCGAAAGGTAGCGGCAGGCAGGATGTAGGGTTACAAGCCATAACCTCAACTCTCAGAAGTGTGTATGCATGGGAGGCAGATGTCTGCTACCCACTCGGACATGGGAGTTGGAACCTAGCTACACTCCTATTGAAGAAGGATGTTGGAAATCGCTGTATTCAACTCAGATACACGGGAGTTCAGGCCCAATGCTTACACATGCTTTTCCCACAACCTATCCCAGCCACTAACATAAGGAGGTTAGCAGGTACGTCTACAGTCAGGCAGGATGCGGGAGGGTTCTGCTCTGTCCTCAGCTCTCACAGGGAAGCATGCCTAGAAGCCAGCTCTCAACTAGCTGCATTCTTATGACAGTGTGAAGGTAGCAGTATTCTGAGACAGGAGGTTCCCAGATTACCACTCTCCAGCACCTGGAGATACCGTCCAGGTCTGCATTGTTAACTTGCGTCTCAGAGGCCTCTGGCAAAAGTCTCTGGTGAAGACGTGGGAAACTCACTCTGCAGGCAGTGTGGAACTGTGAGGGACTGAGGGTGAGCTCAACTCTCAGCAGTAAGATGATTTTGGACAAGGCGTTCAGCTACCTTCTCACATATGGAACTTAGTATGTAGCACCAGTCTACCCCAGGAATTACTGGGAAATCGCTGGATTGAGCTTGGAGGCACTAGTCTTGTGTGCCGGCAGATTCCAGTTACCTCTCCCGACACTTCGGTGAAGCAGCGAGCCTAGGCCTTTTGGAAGCGAAAGGTAGCTGCAGGCAGGAGGTAGGGTTACAGGCCATAAGCTCAACTCTCAGAAGTGGGTATGCATGGGAGGCAGATGTCTGCTACCCACTCGGACATGCGAGTGGGAACCTAGCTACACTCTGATGAAGAAGGACTTTGGAAATCGCTGTATTCAACTCAGATACACGTGGGTTCAGGCACAACGATTCCACATGCTTTTCTCACAACCTTTCCCTGCCACTAACATGAGGACGTTAGCAGCTCCTTCTACAGTCAAGCAGGATGCGGGAGGGTTGTGCCCTGTCCTTAGCTCTCACAGGGAAGCAGGCCTTGAAGCCAGCTGTCAACTAGCTGCATTCTTATGGCAGGGTGAAGGTAGCAGTATTCTGAGACAGGAGGTTCCCAGATTACCACTCTACTGCACCTGGAACTACCCTCCAGGTCTGCATTGTTAACTTGCGTCTCAGAAGCCTCTGGCAAACGTCTCTGGTGAAGACGTGCGAAACTCACTCTGCAGGCAGTGTGGAACTGTGAGGGACTGAGGGTGAGCTCAAATCTCAGAAGTAAGATGTTTTTGGACAAGGCGTTCAACTACCTACTCACGTATGGAACTTAGTATGTAGCACCAGTCTACCCCAGGAATTACTAGGAAATCGCTTGATTGAGCTTGGAGGCACTCGTCTTGTGTGCCGGGAGATTCCAGTTACCTCTCCCAACACTTGCGTCAAGCAGCGAGCCTAGGCCTTTTGGAAGCGAAAGGTAGCGGCAGGCAGGATGTAGTTTTACAAGCCATAACCTCAACTCTCAGAAGTGTGTATGCATGGGAGGCAGATGTCTGCTACCCACTCGGACATGGGAGTTGGAACCTAGCTACACTCCTATTGAAGAAGGATGTTGGAAATCGCTGTATTCAACTCAGATACACGGGAGTTCAGGCCCAATGCTTACACATGCTTTTCCCACAACCTATCCCAGCCACTAACATAAGGAGGTTAGCAGGTACGTCTACAGTCAGGCAGGATGCGGGAGGGTTCTGCTCTGTCCTCAGCTCTCACAGGGAAGCATGCCTAGAAGCCAGCTCTCAACTAGCTGCATTCTTATGACAGTGTGAAGGTAGCAGTATTCTGAGACAGGAGGTTCCCAGATTACCACTCTCCAGCACCTGGAGATACCGTCCAGGTCTGCATTGTTAACTTGCGTCTCAGAGGCCTCTGGCAAAAGTCTCTGGTGAAGACGTGGGAAACTCACTCTGCAGGCAGTGTGGAACTGTGAGGGACTGAGGGTGAGCTCAACTCTCAGCAGTAAGATGATTTTGGACAAGGCGTTCAGCTACCTTCTCACATATGGAACTTAGTATGTAGCACCAGTCTACCCCAGGAATTACTGGGAAATCGCTGGATTGAGCTTGGAGGCACTAGTCTTGTGTGCCGGCAGATTCCAGTTACCTCTCCCGACACTTCGGTGAAGCAGCGAGCCTAGGCCTTTTGGAAGCGAAAGGTAGCTGCAGGCAGGAGGTAGGGTTACAGGCCATAAGCTCAACTCTCAGAAGTGGGTATGCATGGGAGGCAGATGTCTGCTACCCACTCGGACATGCGAGTGGGAACCTAGCTACACTCTGATGAAGAAGGACTTTGGAAATCGCTGTATTCAACTCAGATACACGTGGGTTCAGGCACAACGATTCCACATGCTTTTCTCACAACCTTTCCCTGCCACTAACATGAGGACGTTAGCAGCTCCTTCTACAGTCAAGCAGGATGCGGGAGGGTTGTGCCCTGTCCTTAGCTCTCACAGGGAAGCAGGCCTTGAAGCCAGCTGTCAACTAGCTGCATTCTTATGGCAGGGTGAAGGTAGCAGTATTCTGAGACAGGAGGTTCCCAGATTACCACTCTACTGCACCTGGAACTACCCTCCAGGTCTGCATTGTTAACTTGCGTCTCAGAAGCCTCTGGCAAACGTCTCTGGTGAAGACGTGCGAAACTCACTCTGCAGGCAGTGTGGAACTGTGAGGGACTGAGGGTGAGCTCAAATCTCAGAAGTAAGATGTTTTTGGACAAGGCGTTCAACTACCTACTCACGTATGGAACTTAGTATGTAGCACCAGTCTACCCCAGGAATTACTAGGAAATCGCTTGATTGAGCTTGGAGGCACTCGTCTTGTGTGCCGGGAGATTCCAGTTACCTCTCCCAACACTTGCGTCAAGCAGCGAGCCTAGGCCTTTTGGAAGCGAAAGGTAGCGGCAGGCACGATGTAGGGTTACAGGCCATGAGCTCAACTCTCAGAAGTGTGTATGCATGGGAGGCAGATGTCTGCTACCCACTCGGACATGGGAGTTGGAACCTAGCTACACTCCTATTGAAGAAGGATGTTGGAAATCGCTGTATTCAACTCAGATACACGGGAGTTCAGGCCCAATGCTTACACATGCTTTTCCCACAACCTATCCCAGCCACTAACATAAGGAGGTTAGCAGGTACATCTACAGTCAGGCAGGATGCGGGAGGGTTCTGCCCTGTCCTCAGCTCTCACAGGGAAGCATGCCTAGAAGCCAGCTCTCAACTAGCTGCATTCTTATGACAGTGTGAAGGTAGCAGTATTCTGAGACAGGAGGTTCCCAGATTACCACTCTCCTGCACCTGGAGATACCGTCCAGGTCTGCATTGTTAACTTGCGTCTCAGAGGCCTCTGGCAAAAGTCTCTGGTGAAGACGTGGGAAACTCACTCTGCAGGCAGTGTGGAACTGTGAGGGACTGAGGGTGAGCTCAACTCTCAGCAGTAAGATGATTTTGGACAAGGCGTTCAGCTACCTTCTCACATATGGAACTTAGTATGTAGCACCAGTCTACCCCAGGAATTACTGGGAAATCGCTGGATTGAGCTTGGAGGCACTAGTCTTGTGTGCCGGCAGATTCCAGTTACCTCTCCCGACACTTCGGTGAAGCAGCGAGCCTAGGCCTTTTGGAAGCGAAAGGTAGCTGCAGGCAGGAGGTAGGGTTACAGGCCATAAGCTCAACTCTCAGAAGTGGGTATGCATGGGAGGCAGATGTCTGCTACCCACTCGGACATGCGAGTGGGAACCTAGCTACACTCTGATGAAGAAGGACTTTGGAAATCGCTGTATTCAACTCAGATACACGTGGGTTCAGGCACAACGATTCCACATGCTTTTCTCACAACCTTTCCCTGCCACTAACATGAGGACGTTAGCAGCTCCTTCTACAGTCAAGCAGGATGCGGGAGGGTTGTGCCCTGTCCTTAGCTCTCACAGGGAAGCAGGCCTTGAAGCCAGCTGTCAACTAGCTGCATTCTTATGGCAGGGTGAAGGTAGCAGTATTCTGAGACAGGAAGTTCCCAGATTACCACTCTACTGCACCTGGAACTACCCTCCAGGTGTGCATTGTTAACTTGCGTCTCAGAAGCCTCTGGCAAACGTCTCTGGTGAAGACGTGCGAAACTCACTCTGCAGGCAGTGTGGAACTGTGAGGGACTGAGGGTGAGCTCAAATCTCAGAAGTAAGATGTTTTTGGACAAGGCGTTCAACTACCTACTCACGTATGGAACTTAGTATGTAGCACCAGTCTACCCCAGGAATTACTAGGAAATCGCTTGATTGAGCTTGGAGGCACTCGTCTTGTGTGCCGGGAGATTCCAGTTACCTCTCCCAACACTTGCGTCAAGCAGCGAGCCTAGGCCTTTTGGAAGCGAAAGGTAGCGGCAGGCACGATGTAGGGTTACCGGCCATGAGCTCAACTCTCAGAAGTGTGTATGCATGGGAGGCAGATGTCTGCTACCCCCTCGGACATGGGAGTTGGAACCTAGCTACACTCCTATTGAAGAAGGATGTTGGAAATCGCTGTATTCAACTCAGATACACGGGAGTTCAGGCCCAATGCTTACACATGCTTTTCCCACAACCTATCCCAGCCACTAACATAAGGAGGTTAGCAGGTACGTCTACAGTCAGGCAGGATGCGGGAGGGTTCTGCCCTGTCCTCAGCTCTCACAGGGAAGCATGCCTAAAAGCCAGCTCTCAACTAGCTGCATTCTTATGACAGTGTGAAGGTAGCAGTATTCTGAGACAGGAGGTTCCCAGATTACCACTCTCCTGCACCTGGTGATACCGTCCAGGTCTGCATTGTTAACTTGTGTCTAGGAGGCCTCTGGCAAAAGTCTCTGGTGAAGACGTGGGAAACTCACTCTGCAGGCAGTGTGGAACTATGAGGGACTGAGGGTGAGCTCAACTCTCAGCAGTAAGATGATTTTGGACAAGGCGTTCAACTACCTTCTCACATATGGAACTTAGTATGTAGCACCAGTCTACCCCAGGAATTACTGGGAAATCGCTGGATTGAGCTTGGAGGCACTCGTCTTGTGTGCCGGGAGATTCCAGTTACCTCTCCCAACACTTGCGTCAAGCAGCGAGCCTAGGCCTTTTGGAAGCGAAAGGTAGCGGCAGGCACGATGTAGGGTTACAGGCCATGAGCTCAACTCTCAGAAGTGTGTATGCATGGGAGGCAGATGTCTGCTACCCACTCGGACATGGGAGTTGGAACCTAGCTACACTCCTATTGAAGAAGGATGTTGGAAATCGCTGTATTCAACTCAGATACACGGGAGTTCAGGCCCAATGCTTACACATGCTTTTCCCACAACCTATCCCAGCCACTAACATAAGGAGGTTAGCAGGTACATCTACAGTCAGGCAGGATGCGGGAGGGTTCTGCCCTGTCCTCAGCTCTCACAGGGAAGCATGCCTAGAAGCCAGCTCTCAACTAGCTGCATTCTTATGACAGTGTGAAGGTAGCAGTATTCTGAGACAGGAGGTTCCCAGATTACCACTCTCCTGCACCTGGAGATACCGTCCAGGTCTGCATTGTTAACTTGCGTCTCAGAGGCCTCTGGCAAAAGTCTCTGTTGAAGACGTGGGAAACTCACTCTGCAGGCAGTGTGGAACTGTGAGGGACTGAGGGTGAGCTCAACTCTCAGCAGTAAGATGATTTTGGACAAGGCGTTCAGCTACCTTCTCACATATGGAACTTAGTATGTAGCACCAGTCTACCCCAGGAATTACTGGGAAATCGCTGGATTGAGCTTGGAGGCACTAGTCTTGTGTGCCGGCAGATTCCAGTTACCTCTCCCGACACTTCGGTGAAGCAGCGAGCCTAGGCCTTTTGGAAGCGAAAGGTAGCTGCAGGCAGGAGGTAGGGTTACAGGCCATAAGCTCAACTCTCAGAAGTGGGTATGCATGGGAGGCAGATGTCTGCTACCCACTCGGACATGCGAGTGGGAACCTAGCTACACTCTGATGAAGAAGGACTTTGGAAATCGCTGTATTCAACTCAGATACACGTGGGTTCAGGCACAACGATTCCACATGCTTTTCTCACAACCTTTCCCTGCCACTAACATGAGGACGTTAGCAGCTCCTTCTACAGTCAAGCAGGATGCGGGAGGGTTGTGCCCTGTCCTTAGCTCTCACAGGGAAGCAGGCCTTGAAGCCAGCTGTCAACTAGCTGCATTCTTATGGCAGGGTGAAGGTAGCAGTATTCTGAGACAGGAAGTTCCCAGATTACCACTCTACTGCACCTGGAACTACCCTCCAGGTGTGCATTGTTAACTTGCGTCTCAGAAGCCTCTGGCAAACGTCTCTGGTGAAGACGTGCGAAACTCACTCTGCAGGCAGTGTGGAACTGTGAGGGACTGAGGGTGAGCTCAAATCTCAAAAGTAACATGTTTTTGGACAAGGCGTTCAACTACCTACTCACGTATGGAACTTAGTATGTAGCACCAGTCTACCCCAGGAATTACTAGGAAATCGCTTGATTGAGCTTGGAGGCACTCGTCTTGTGTGCCGGGAGATTCCAGTTACCTCTCCCAACACTTGCGTCAAGCAGCGAGCCTAGGCCTTTTGGAAGCGAAAGGTAGCGGCAGGCACGATGTAGGGTTACCGGCCATGAGCTCAACTCTCAGAAGTGTGTATGCATGGGAGGCAGATGTCTGCTACCCACTCGGACATGGGAGTTGGAACCTAGCTACACTCCTATTGAAGAAGGATGTTGGAAATCGCTGTATTCAACTCAGATACACGGGAGTTCAGGCCCAATGCTTACACATGCTTTTCCCACAACCTATCCCAGCCACTAACATAAGGAGGTTAGCAGGTACATCTACAGTCAGGCAGGATGCGGGAGGGTTCTGCCCTGTCCTCAGCTCTCACAGGGAAGCATGCCTAGAAGCCAGCTCTCAACTAGCTGCATTCTTATGACAGTGTGAAGGTAGCAGTATTCTGAGACAGGAGGTTCCCAGATTACCACTCTCCTGCACCTGGTGATACCGTCCAGGTCTGCATTGTTAACTTGTGTCTAGGAGGCCTCTGGCAAAAGTCTCTGGTGAAGACGTGGGAAACTCACTCTGCAGGCAGTGTGGAACTATGAGGGACTGAGGGTGAGCTCAACTCTCAGCAGTAAGATGATTTTGGACAAGGCGTTCAACTACCTTCTCACATATGGAACTTAGTATGTAGCACCAGTCTACCCCAGGAATTACTGGGAAATCGCTGGATTGAGCTTGGAGGCACTCGTCTTGTGTGCCGGGAGATTCCAGTTACCTCTCCCAACACTTGCGTCAAGCAGCGAGCCTAGGCCTTTTGGAAGCGAAAGGTAGCGGCAGGCACGATGTAGGGTTACAGGCCATGAGCTCAACTCTCAGAAGTGTGTATGCATGGGAGGCAGATGTCTGCTACCCCCTCGGACATGGGAGTTGGAACCTAGCTACACTCCTATTGAAGAAGGATGTTGGAAATCGCTGTATTCAACTCAGATACACGGGAGTTCAGGCCCAATGCTTACACATGCTTTTCCCACAACCTATCCCAGCCACTAACATAAGGAGGTTAGCAGGTACAGCTACAGTCAGGCAGGATGCGGGAGGGTTCTGCCCTGTCCTCAGCTCTCACAGGGAAGCATGCCTAGAAGCCAGCTCTCAACTAGCTGCATTCTTATGAGAGTGTGAAGGTAGCAGTATTCTGAGACAGGAGGTTCCCAGATTACCACTCTCCTGCACCTGGAGATACCGTCCAGGTCTGCATTGTTAACTTGCGTCTCAGAGGCCTCTGGCAAAAGTCTCTGGTGAAGACGTGGGAAACTCACTCTGCAGGCAGTGTGGAACTGTGAGGGACTGAGGGTGAGCTCAACTCTCAGCAGTAAGATGATTTTGGACAAGGCGTTCAGCTACCTTCTCACATATGGAACTTAGTATGTAGCACCAGTCTACCCCAGGAATTACTGGGAAATCGCTGGATTGAGCTTGGAGGCACTAGTCTTGTGTGCCGGCAGATTCCAGTTACCTCTCCCGACACTTCGGTGAAGCAGCGAGCCTAGGCCTTTTGGAAGCGAAAGGTAGCTGCAGGCAGGAGGTAGGGTTACAGGCCATAAGCTCAACTCTCAGAAGTGGGTATGCATGGGAGGCAGATGTCTGCTACCCACTCGGACATGCGAGTGGGAACCTAGCTACACTCTGATGAAGAAGGACTTTGGAAATCGCTGTATTCAACTCAGATACACGTGGGTTCAGGCACAACGATTCCACATGCTTTTCTCACAACCTTTCCCTGCCACTAACATGAGGACGTTAGCAGCTCCTTCTACAGTCAAGCAGGATGCGGGAGGGTTGTGCCCTCTCCTTAGCTCTCACAGGGAAGCAGGCCTTGAAGCCAGCTGTCAACTAGCTGCATTCTTATGGCAGGGTGAAGGTAGCAGTATTCTGAGACAGGAGGTTCCCAGATTACCACTCTCCTGCACCTGGAGATACCGTCCAGGTCTGCATTGTTAACTTGCGTCTCAGAGGCCTCTGGCAAAAGTCTCTGGTGAAGACGTGGGAAACTCACTCTGCAGGCAGTGTGGAACTGTGAGGGACTGAGGGTGAGCTCAACTCTCAGCAGTAAGATGATTTTGGACAAGGTGTTCAACTACCTTCTCACATATGGAACTTAGTATGTAGCACCAGTCTACCCCAGGAATTACTGGGAAATCGCTGGATTGAGCTTGGAGGCACTCGTCTTGTGTGCCGGGAGATTCCAGTTACCTCTCCCAACACTTGCGTCAAGCAGCGAGCCTAGGCCTTTTGGAAACGAAAGGTAGCGGCAGGCACGATGTAGGGTTACCGGCCATGAGCTCAACTCTCAGAAGTGTGTATGCATGGGAGGCCGATGTCTGCTACCCACTCGGACATGGGAGTTGGAACCTAGCTACACTCCTATTGAAGAAGGATGTTGGAAATCGCTGTATTCAACTCAGATATATGTGAGTTCAGGCCCAATGCTTACACATGCTTTTCCCACAACCTATCCCAGCCACTAACATAAGGAGGTTAGCAGGTACATCTACAGTCAGGCAGGATGCGGGAGGGTTCTGCCCTGTCCTCAGCTCTCACAGGGAAGCATGCCTAGAAGCCAGCTCTCAACTAGCTGCATTCTTATGACACTGTGAAGGTAGCAGTATTCTGAGACAGGAGGTTCCCAGATTACCACTCTCCAGCACCTGGAGATACCGTCCAGGTCTGCATTGTTAACTTGCGTCTCAGAGGCCTCTGGCAAAAGTCTCTGGTGAAGACGTGGGAAACTCACTCTGCAGGCAGTGTGGAACTGTGAGGGACTGAGGGTGAGCTCAACTCTCAGCAGTAAGATGATTTTGGACAAGGCGTTCAGCTACCTTCTCACATATGGAACTTAGTATGTAGCACCAGTCTACCCCAGGAATTACTGGGAAATCGCTGGATTGAGCTTGGAGGCACTAGTCTTGTGTGCCGGCAGATTCCAGTTACCTCTCCCGACACTTCGGTGAAGCAGCGAGCCTAGGCCTTTTGGAAGCGAAAGGTAGCTGCAGGCAGGAGGTAGGGTTACAGGCCATAAGCTCAACTCTCAGAAGTGGGTATGCATGGGAGGCAGATGTCTGCTACCCACTCGGACATGCGAGTGGGAACCTAGCTACACTCTGATGAAGAAGGACTTTGGAAATCGCTGTATTCAACTCAGATACACGTGGGTTCAGGCACAACGATTCCACATGCTTTTCTCACAACCTTTCCCTGCCACTAACATGAGGACGTTAGCAGCTCCTTCTACAGTCAAGCAGGATGCGGGAGGGTTGTGCCCTCTCCTTAGCTCTCACAGGGAAGCAGGCCTTGAAGCCAGCTGTCAACTAGCTGCATTCTTATGGCAGGGTGAAGGTAGCAGTATTCTGAGACAGGAGGTTCCCAGATTACCACTCTCCTGCACCTGGAGATACCGTCCAGGTCTGCATTGTTAACTTGCGTCTCAGAGGCCTCTGGCAAAAGTCTCTGGTGAAGACGTGGAAACTCACTCTGCAGGCAGTGTGGAACTGTGAGGGACTGAGGGTGAGCTCAACTCTCAGCAGTAAGATGATTTTGGACAAGGCGTTCAGCTACCTTCTCACATATGGAACTTAGTATGTAGCACCAGTCTACCCCAGGAATTACTGGGAAATCGCTGGATTGAGCTTGGAGGCACTAGTCTTGTGTGCCGAGGGATTCCAGTTACCTCTCCCAACACTTGCGTCAAGCAGCGAGCCTAGGCCTTTTGGAAGCGAAAGGTAGCGGCAGGCACGATGTAGGGTAACAGGCCATGAGCTCAACTCTCAGAAGTGTGTATGCATGGGAGGCAGATGTCTGCTACCCACTCGGACATGGGAGTTGGAACCTAGCTACACTCCTATTGAAGAAGGATGTTGGAAATCGCTGTATTCAACTCAGATACACGGGAGTTCAGGCCCAATGCTTACACATGCTTTTCCCACAACCTATCCCAGCCACTAACATAAGGAGGTTAGCAGGTACGTCTACAGTCAGGCAGGATGCGGGAGGGTTCTGCCCTGTCCTCAGCTCTCACAGGGAAGCATGCCTAGAAGCCAGCTCTCAACTAGCTGCATTCTTATGACAGTGTGAAGGTAGCAGTATTCTGAGACAGGAGGTTCCCAGATTACCACTCTCCTGCACCTGGAGATACCGTCCAGGTCTGCATTGTTAACTTGCGTCTCAGAGGCCTCTGGCAAAAGTCTCTGGTGAAGACGTGGGAAACTCACTCTGCAGGCAGTGTGGAACTGTGAGGGACTGAGGGTGAGCTCAACTCTCAGCAGTAAGATGATTTTGGACAAGGCGTTCAGCTACCTTCTCGCATATGGAACTTAGTATGTAGCACCAGTCTACCCCAGGAATTACTGGGAAATCGCTGGATTGAGCTTGGAGGCACTAGTCTTGTGTGCCGGCAGATTCCAGTTACCTCTCCCGACACTTCGGTGAAGCAGCGAGCCTAGGCCTTTTGGAAGCGAAAGGTAGCTGCAGGCAGGAGGTAGGGTTACAGGCCATAAGCTCAACTCTCAGAAGTGGGTATGCATGGGAGGCAGATGTCTGCTACCCACTCGGACATGCGAGTGGGAACCTAGCTACACTCTGATGAAGAAGGACTTTGGAAATCGCTGTATTCAACTCAGATACACGTGGGTTCAGGCACAACGATTCCACATGCTTTTCTCACAACCTTTCCCTGCCACTAACATGAGGACGTTAGCAGCTCCTTCTACATTCAAGCAGGAAGCGGGAGGGTTGTGCCCTGTCCTTAGCTCTCACAGGGAAGCAGGCCTTGAAGCCAGCTGTCAACTAGCTGCATTCTTATGGCAGGGTGAAGGTAGCAGTATTCTGAGACAGGAGGTTCCCAGATTACCACTCTACTGCACCTGGAACTACCCTCCAGGTGTGCATTGTTAACTTGCGTCTCAGAAGCCTCTGGCAAACGTCTCTGGTGAAGACGTGCGAAACTCACTCTGCAGGCAGTGTGGAACTGTGAGGGACTGAGGGTGAGCTCAACTCTCAGCAGTAAGATGATTTTGGACAAGGTGTTCAACTACCTTCTCACATATGGAACTTAGTATGTAGCACCAGTCTACCCCAGGAATTACTGGGAAATCGCTTGATTGAGCTTGGAGGCACTCGTCTTGTGTGCCGGGAGATTCCAGTTACCTCTCCCAACACTTGCGTCAAGCAGCGAGCCTAGGCCTTTTGGAAACGAAAGGTAGCGGCAGGCACGATGTAGGGTTACCGGCCATGAGCTCAACTCTCAGAAGTGTGTATGCATGGGAGGCAGATGTCTGCTACCCACTCGGACATGGGAGTTGGAACCTAGCTACACTCCTATTGAAGAAGGATGTTGGAAATCGCTGTATTCAACTCAGATACATGTGAGTTCAGGCCCAATGCTTACACATGTTTTTCCCACAACCTATCCCAGCCACTAACATAAGGAGGTTAGCAGGTACATCTACAGTCAGGCAGGATGCGGGAGGGTTCTGCCCTGTCCTCAGCTCTCACAGGGAAGCATGCCTAGAAGCCAGCTCTCAACTAGCTGCATTCTTATGACAGTGTGAAGGTAGCAGTATTCTGAGACAGGAGGTTCCCAGATTACCACTCTCCTGCACCTGGAGATACCGTCCAGGTCTGCATTGTTAACTTGCGTCTCAGAGGCCTCTGGCAAAAGTCTCTGGTGAAGACGTGGGAAACTCACTCTGCAGGCAGTGTGGAACTGTGAGGGACTGAGGGTGAGCTCAACTCTCAGCAGTAAGATGATTTTGGACAAGGCGTTCAGCTACCTTCTCACATATGGAACTTAGTATGTAGCACCAGTCTACCCCAGGAATTACTGGGAAATCGCTGGATTGAGCTTTGAGGCACTCGTCTTGTGTGCCGAGGGATTCCAGTTACCTCTCCCAACACTTGCGTCAAGCAGCGAGCCTAGGCCATTTGGAAGCGAAAGTTAGCTGCAGGCACGATGTAGGGTTACAGGCCATGAGCTCAACTCTCAGAAGTGTGTATGCATGGGAGGCAGATGTCTGCTACCCACTCGGACATGGGAGTTGGAACCTAGCTACACTCCTATTGAAGAAGGATGTTGGAAATCGCTGTATTCAACTCAGATACACGGGAGTTCAGGCCCAATGCTTACACATGCTTTTCCCACAACCTATCCCAGCCACTAACATAAGGAGGTTAGCAGGTACGTCTACAGTCAGGCAGGATGCGGGAGGGTTCTGCCCTGTCCTCAGCTCTCACAGGGAAGCATGCCTAGAAGCCAGCTCTCAACTAGCTGCATTCTTATGACAGTGTGAAGGTAGCAGTATTCTGAGACAGGAGGTTCCCAGATTACCACTCTCCTGCACCTGGAGATACCGTCCAGGTCTGCATTGTTAACTTGCGTCTCAGAGGCCTCTGGCAAAAGTCTCTGGTGAAGACGTGGGAAACTCACTCTGCAGGCAGTGTGGAACTGTGAGGGACTGAGGGTGAGCTCAACTCTCAGCAGTAAGATGATTTTGGACAAGGCGTTCAGCTACCTTCTCACATATGGAACTTAGTATGTAGCACCAGTCTACCCCAGGAATTACTGGGAAATCGCTGGATTGAGCTTGGAGGCACTAGTCTTGTGTGCCGGCAGATTCCAGGTACCTCTCCCGACACTTCGGTGAAGCAGCGAGCCTAGGCCTTTTGGAAGCGAAAGGTAGCTGCAGGCAGGAGGTAGGGTTACAGGCCATAAGCTCAACTCTCAGAAGTGGGTATGCATGGGAGGCAGATGTCTGCTACCCACTCGGACATGCGAGTGGGAACCTAGCTACACTCTGATGAAGAAGGACTTTGGAAATCGCTGTATTCAACTCAGATACACGTGGGTTCAGGCACAACGATTCCACATGCTTTTCTCACAACCTTTCCCTGCCACTAACATGAGGACGTTAGCAGCTCCTTCTACAGTCAGGCAGGATGCGGGAGGGTTCTGCCCTGTCCTCAGCTCTCACAGGGAAGCATGCCTAGAAGCCAGCTCTCAACTAGCTGCATTCTTATGACAGTGTGAAGGTAGCAGTATTCTGAGACAGGAGGTTCCCAGATTACCACTCTACTGCACCTGGAGATACCGTCCATGTGTGCATTGTTAACTTGCGTCTCAGAGGTCTCTGGCAAAAGTCTCTGGTGAAGACGTGGGAAACTCACTCTGCAGGCAGTGTGGAACTGTGAGGGACTGAGGGTGAGCTCAACTCTCAGAAGTAAGATGTTTTTGGACAAGGCGTTCAACTACCTACTCACGTATGGAACTTAGTATGTAGCACCAGTCTACCCCAGGAATTACTAGGAAATCGCTTGATTGAGCTTGGAGGCACTCGTCTTGTGTGCCGGGAGATTCCAGTTACCTCTCCCAACACTTGCGTCAAGCAGCGAGCCTAGGCCTTTTGGAAGCGAAAGGTAGCGGCAGGCACGATGTAGGGTTACAGGCCATGAGCTCAACTCTCAGAAGTGTGTATGCATGGGAGGCAGATGTCTGCTACACCCTCGGACATGGGAGTTGGAACCTAGCTACACTCCTATTGAAGAAGGATGTTGGAAATCGCTGTATTCAACTCAGATACACGGGAGTTCAGGCCCAATGCTTACACATGCTTTTCCCACAACCTATCCCAGCCACTAACATAAGGAGGTTAGCAGGTACGTCTACAGTCAGGCAGGATGCGGGAGGGTTCTGCCCTGTCCTCAGCTCTCACAGGGAAGCATGCCTAGAAGCCAGCTCTCAACTAGCTGCATTCTTATGACAGTGTGAAGGTAGCAGTATTCTGAGACAGGAGGTTCCCAGATTACCACTCTCCTGCACCTGGAGATACCGTCCAAGTCTGCATTGTTAACTTGCGTCTCAGAGGCCTCTGGCAAAAGTCTCTGGTGAAGACGTGGGAAACTCACTCTGCAGGCAGTGTGGAACTGTGAGGGACTGAGGGTGAGCTCAACTCTCAGCAGTAAGATGATTTTGGACAAGGCGTTCAGCTACCTTCTCACATATGGAACTTAGTATGTAGCACCAGTCTACCCCAGGAATTACTGGGAAATCGCTGGATTGAGCTTGGAGGCACTAGTCTTGTGTGCCGGCAGATTCCAGTTACCTCTCCCGACACTTCGGTGAAGCAGCGAGCCTAGGCCTTTTGGAAGCGAAAGGTAGCTGCAGGCAGGAGGTAGGGTTACAGGCCATAAGCTCAACTCTCAGAAGTGGGTATGCATGGGAGGCAGATGTCTGCTACCCACTCGGACATGCGAGTGGGAACCTAGCTACACTCTGATGAAGAAGGACTTTGGAAATCGCTGTATTCAACTCAGATACACGTGGGTTCAGGCACAACGATTCCACATGCTTTTCTCACAACCTTTCCCTGCCACTAACATGAGGACGTTAGCAGCTCCTTCTACAGTCAAGCAGGATGCGGGAGGGTTGTGCCCTGTCCTTAGCTCTCACAGGGAAGCAGGCCTTGAAGCCAGCTGTCAACTAGCTGCATTCATATGGCAGGGTGAAGGTAGCAGTATTCTGAGACAGGAGGTTCCCTGATTACCACTCTACTGCACCTGGAACTACCCTCCAGGTGTGCATTGTTAACTTGCGTCTCAGAAGCCTCTGGCAAACGTCTCTGGTGAAGACATGCGAAACTCACTCTGCAGGCAGTGTGGAACTGTGAGGGACTGAGGGTGAGCTCAACTCTCAGCAGTAAGATGATTTTGGACAAGGCGTTCAGCTACCTTCTCACATATGGAACTTAGTATGTAGAACCAGTCTACCCCAGGAATTACTGGGAAATCGCTGGATTGAGCTTGGAGGCACTCGTCTTGTGTGCCGAGGGATTCCAGTTACCTCTCCCAACACTTGCGTCAAGCAGCGAGCCTAGGCCTTTTGGAAGCGAAAGGTAGCTGCAGGCACGATGTAGGGTTACAGGCCATGAGCTCAACTCTCAGAAGTGTGTATGCATGGGAGGCAGATGTCTGCTACCCACTCGGACATGGGAGTTGGAACCTAGCTACACTCCTATTGAAGAAGGATTTTGGAAATCGCTGTATTCAACTCAGATACACGGGAGTTCAGGCCCAATGCTTACACATGCTTTTCCCACAACCTATCCCAGCCACTAACATAAGGAGGTTAGCAGGTACGTCTACAGTCAGGCAGGATGCGGAAGGGTTCTGCCCTGTCCTCAGCTCTCACAGGGAAGCATGCCTAGAAGCCAGCTCTCAACTAGCTGCATTCTTATGACAGTGTGAAGGTAGCAGTATTCTGAGACAGGAGGTTCCCAGATTACCACTCTCCTGCACCTGGAGATACCGTCCAGGTCTGCATTGTTAACTTGCGTCTCAGAGGCCTCTGGCAAAAGTCTCTGGTGAAGACGTGGGAAACTCACTCTGCAGGCAGTGTGGAACTGTGAGGGACTGAGGGTGAGCTCAACTCTCAGCAGTAAGATGATTTTGGACAAGGCGTTCAGCTACCTTCTCACATATGGAACTTAGTATGTAGCACCAGTCTACCCCAGGAATTACTGGGAAATCGCTGGATTGAGCTTGGAGGCACTAGTCTTGTGTGCCGGCAGATTCCAGTTACCTCTCCCGACACTTCGGTGAAGCAGCGAGCCTAGGCCTTTTGGAAGCGAAAGGTAGCTGCAGGCAGGAGGTAGGGTTACAGGCCATAAGCTCAACTCTCAGAAGTGGGTATGCATGGGAGGCAGATGTCTGCTACCCACTCGGACATGCGAGTGGGAACCTAGCTACTCTCTGATGAAGAAGGACTTTGGAAATCGCTGTATTCAACTCAGATACACGTGGGTTCAGGCACAACGATTCCACATGCTTTTCTCACAACCTTTCCCTGCCACTAACATGAGGACGTTAGCAGCTCCTTCTACAGTCAAGCAGGATGCGGGAGGGTTGTGCCCTCTCCTTAGCTCTCACAGGGAAGCAGGCCTTGAAGCCAGCTGTCAACTAGCTGCATTCTTATGGCAGGGTGAAGGTAGCAGTATTCTGAGACAGGAGGTTCCCAGATTACCACTCTCCTGCTCCTGGAGATACCGTCCAGGTCTGCATTGTTAACTTGCGTCTCAGAGGCCTCTGGCAAAAGTCTCTGGTGAAGACGTGGGAAACTCACTCTGCAGGCAGTGTGGAACTGTGAGGGACTGAGGGTGAGCTCAACTCTCAGCAGTAAGATGATTTTGGACAAGGCGTTCAGCTACCTTCTCACATATGGAACTTAGTATGTAGCACCAGTCTACCCCAGGAATTACTGGGAAATCGCTGGATTGAGCTTGGAGGCACTCGTCTTGTGTGCCGAGGGATTCCAGTTACCTCTCCCAACACTTGCGTCAAGCAGCGAGCCTAGGCCTTTTGGAAGCGAAAGGTAGCGGCAGGCACGATGTAGGGTAACAGGCCATGAGCTCAACTCTTAGAAGTGTGTATGCATGGGAGGCAGATGTCTGCTACCCACTCGGACATGGGAGTTGGAACCTAGCTACACTCCTATTGAAGAAGGATGTTGGAAATCGCTGTATTCAACTCAGATACACGGGAGTTCAGGCCCAATGCTTACACATGCTTTTGCCACAACCTATCCCAGCCACTAACATAAGGAGGTTAGCAGGTACGTCTACAGTCAGGCAGGATGCGGGAGGGTTCTGCCCTGTCCTCAGCTCTCACAGGGAAGCATGCCTAGAAGCCACCTCTCAACTAGCTGCATTCTTATGACAGTGTGAAGGTAGCAGTATTCTGAGACAGGAGGTTCCCAGATTACCACTCTCCTGCACCTGGAGATACCTTCCAGGTCTGCATTGTTAACTTGCGTCTCAGAGGCCTCTGGCAAAAGTCTCTGGTGAAGACGTGGGAAACTCACTCTGCAGGCAGTGTGGAACTGTGAGGGACTGAGGGTGAGCTCAACTCTCAGCAGTAAGATGATTTTGGACAAGGCGTTCAGCTACCTTCTCGCATATGGAACTTAGTATGTAGCACCAGTCTACCCCAGGAATTACTGGGAAATCGCTGGATTGAGCTTGGAGGCACTAGTCTTGTGTGCCGGCAGATTCCAGTTACCTCTCCCGACACTTCGGTGAAGCAGCGAGCCTAGGCCTTTTGGAAGCGAAAGGTAGCTGCAGGCAGGAGGTAGGGTTACAGGCCATAAGCTCAACTCTCAGAAGTGGGTATGCATGGGAGGCAGATGTCTGCTACCCACTCGGACATGCGAGTGGGAACCTAGCTACACTCTGATGAAGAAGGACTTTGGAAATCGCTGTATTCAACTCAGATACACGTGGGTTCAGGCACAACGATTCCACATGCTTTTCTCACAACCTTTCCCTGCCACTAACATGAGGACGTTAGCAGCTCCTTCTACATTCAAGCAGGAAGCGGGAGGGTTGTGCCCTGTCCTTAGCTCTCACAGGGAAGCAGGCCTTGAAGCCAGCTGTCAACTAGCTGCATTCTTATGGCAGGGTGAAGGTAGCAGTATTCTGAGACAGGAGGTTCCCAGATTACCACTCTACTGCACCTGGAACTACCCTCCAGGTGTGCATTGTTAACTTGCGTCTCAGAAGCCTCTGGCAAACGTCTCTGGTGAAGACGTGCGAAACTCACTCTGCAGGCAGTGTGGAACTGTGAGGGACTGAGGGTGAGCTCAACTCTCAGCAGTAAGATGATTTTGGACAAGGTGTTCAACTACCTTCTCACATATGGAACTTAGTATGTAGCACCAGTCTACCCCAGGAATTACTGGGAAATCGCTGGATTGAGCTTGGAGGCACTCGTCTTGTGTGCCGGGAGATTCCAGTTACCTCTCCCAACACTTGCGTCAAGCAGCGAGCCTAGGCCTTTTGGAAACGAAAGGTAGCGGCAGGCACGATGTAGGGTTACCGGCCATGAGCTCAACTCTCAGAAGTGTGTATGCATGGGAGGCAGATGTCTGCTACCCACTCGGACATGGGAGTTGGAACCTAGCTACACTCCTATTGAAGAAGGATGTTGGAAATCGCTGTATTCAACTCAGATATATGTGAGTTCAGGCCCAATGCTTACACATGCTTTTCCCACAACCTATCCCAGCCACTAACATAAGGAGGTTAGCAGGTACATCTACAGTCAGGCAGGATGCGGGAGGGTTCTGCCCTGTCCTCAGCTCTCACAGGGAAGCATGCCTAGAAGCCAGCTCTCAACTAGCTGCATTCTTATGACAGTGTGAAGGTAGCAGTATTCTGAGACAGGAGGTTCCCAGATTACCACTCTCCTGCACCTGGAGATACCGTCCAGGTCTGCATTGTTAACTTGCGTCTCAGAGGCCTCTGGCAAAAGTCTCTGGTGAAGACGTGGGAAACTCACTCTGCAGGCAGTGTGGAACTGTGAGGGACTGAGGGTGAGCTCAACTCTCAGCAGTAAGATGATTTTGGACAAGGCGTTCAGCTACCTTCTCACATATGGAACTTAGTATGTAGCACCAGTCTACCCCAGGAATTACTGGGAAATCGCTGGATTGAGCTTGGAGGCACTAGTCTTGTGTGCCGGCAGATTCCAGTTACCTCTCCCGACACTTCGGTGAAGCAGCGAGCCTAGGCCTTTTGGAAGCGAAAGGTAGCTGCAGGCAGGAGGTAGGGTTACAGGCCATAAGCTCAACTCTCAGAAGTGGGTATGCATGGGAGGCAGATGTCTGCTACCCACTCGGACATGCGAGTGGGAACCTAGCTACACTCTGATGAAGAAGGACTTTGGAAATCGCTGTATTCAACTCAGATACACGTGGGTTCAGGCACAACGATTCCACATGCTTTTCTCACAACCTTTCCCTGCCACTAACATGAGGACGTTAGCAGCTCCTTCTACAGTCAAGCAGGATGCGGGAGGGTTGTGCCCTCTCCTTAGCTCTCACAGGGAAGCAGGCCTTGAAGCCAGCTGTCAACTAGCTGCATTCTTATGGCAGGGTGAAGGTAGCAGTATTCTGAGACAGGAGGTTCCCAGATTACCACTCTCCTGCACCTGGAGATACCGTCCAGGTCTGCATTGTTAACTTGCGTCTCAGAGGCCTCTGGCAAAAGTCTCTGGTGAAGACGTGGAAACTCACTCTGCAGGCAGTGTGGAACTGTGAGGGACTGAGGGTGAGCTCAACTCTCAGCAGTAAGATGATTTTGGACAAGGCGTTCAGCTACCTTCTCACATATGGAACTTAGTATGTAGCACCAGTCTACCCCAGGAATTACTGGGAAATCGCTGGATTGAGCTTGGAGGCACTCGTCTTGTGTGCCGAGGGATTCCAGTTACCTCTCCCAACACTTGCGTCAAGCAGCGAGCCTAGGCCTTTTGGAAGCGAAAGGTAGCGGCAGGCACGATGTAGGGTAACAGGCCATGAGCTCAACTCTCAGAAGTGTGTATGCATGGGAGGCAGATGTCTGCTTCCCACTCGGACATGGGAGTTGGAACCTAGCTACACTCCTATTGAAGAAGGATGTTGGAAATCGCTGTATTCAACTCAGATACACGGGAGTTCAGGCCCAATGCTTACACATGCTTTTCCCACAACCTATCCCAGCCACTAACATAAGGAGGTTAGCAGGTACGTCTACAGTCAGGCAGGATGCGGGAGGGTTCTGCCCTGTCCTCAGCTCTCACAGGGAAGCATGCCTAGAAGCCAGCTCTCAACTAGCTGCATTCTTATGACAGTGTGAAGGTAGCAGTATTCTGAGACAGGAGGTTCCCAGATTACCACTCTCCTGCACCTGGAGATACCGTCCAGGTCTGCATTGTTAACTTGCGTCTCAGAGGCCTCTGGCAAAAGTCTCTGGTGAAGACGTGGGAAACTCACTCTGCAGGCAGTGTGGAACTGTGAGGGACTGAGGGTGAGCTCAACTCTCAGCAGTAAGATGATTTTGGACAAGGCGTTCAGCTACCTTCTCGCATATGGAACTTAGTATGTAGCACCAGTCTACCCCAGGAATTACTGGGAAATCGCTGGATTGAGCTTGGAGGCACTAGTCTTGTGTGCCGGCAGATTCCAGTTACCTCTCCCGACACTTCGGTGAAGCAGCGAGCCTAGGCCTTTTGGAAGCGAAAGGTAGCTGCAGGCAGGAGGTAGGGTTACAGGCCATAAGCTCAACTCTCAGAAGTGGGTATGCATGGGAGGCAGATGTCTGCTACCCACTCGGACATGCGAGTGGGAACCTAGCTACACTCTGATGAAGAAGGACTTTGGAAATCGCTGTATTCAACTCAGATACACGTGGGTTCAGGCACAACGATTCCACATGCTTTTCTCACAACCTTTCCCTGCCACTAACATGAGGACGTTAGCAGCTCCTTCTACATTCAAGCAGGAAGCGGGAGGGTTGTGCCCTGTCCTTAGCTCTCACAGGGAAGCAGGCCTTGAAGCCAGCTGTCAACTAGCTGCATTCTTATGGCAGGGTGAAGGTAGCAGTATTCTGAGACAGGAGGTTCCCAGATTACCACTCTACTGCACCTGGAACTACCCTCCAGGTGTGCATTGTTAACTTGCGTCTCAGAAGCCTCTGGCAAACGTCTCTGGTGAAGACGTGCGAAACTCACTCTGCAGGCAGTGTGGAACTGTGAGGGACTGAGGGTGAGCTCAACTCTCAGCAGTAAGATGATTTTGGACAAGGTGTTCAACTACCTTCTCACATATGGAACTTAGTATGTAGCACCA
Source organism: Canis lupus baileyi (assembly GCF_048164855.1). NCBI lineage: Eukaryota > Metazoa > Chordata > Mammalia > Carnivora > Canidae > Canis > Canis lupus. The sequence continues at coordinate 53,089,802 of NC_132860.1, forward strand.
GTCTACCCCAGGAATTACTGGGAAATCGCTGGATTGAGCTTGGAGGCACTCGTCTTGTGTGCCGGGAGATTCCAGTTACCTCTACCAACACTTGCGTCAAGCAGCGAGCCTAGGCCTTTTGGAAACGAAAGGTAGCGGCAGGCACGATGTAGGGTTACCGGCCATGAGCTCAACTCTCAGAAGTGTGTATGCATGGGAGGCAGATGTCTGCTACCCACTCGGACATGGGAGTTGGAACCTAGCTACACTCCTATTGAAGAAGGATGTTGGAAATCGCTGTATTCAACTCAGATACATGTGAGTTCAGGCCCAATGCTTACACATGCTTTTCCCACAACCTATCCCAGCCACTAACATAAGGAGGTTAGCAGGTACATCTACAGTCAGGCAGGATGCGGGAGGGTTCTGCCCTGTCCTCAGCTCTCACAGGGAAGCATGCCTAGAAGCCAGCTCTCAACTAGCTGCATTCTTATGACAGTGTGAAGGTAGCAGTATTCTGAGACAGGAGGTTCCCAGATTACCACTCTCCTGCACCTGGAGATACCGTCCAGGTCTGCATTGTTAACTTGCGTCTCAGAGGCCTCTGGCAAAAGTCTCTGGTGAAGACGTGGGAAACTCACTCTGCAGGCAGTGTGGAACTGTGAGTGACTGAGGGTGAGCTCAACTCTCAGCAGTAAGATGATTTTGGACAAGGCGTTCAGCTACCTTCTCACATATGGAACTTAGTATGTAGCACCAGTCTACCCCAGGAATTACTGGGAAATCGCTGGATTGAGCTTGGAGGCACTAGTCTTGTGTGCCGGCAGATTCCAGGTACCTCTCCCGACACTTCGGTGAAGCAGCGAGCCTAGGCCTTTTGGAAGCGAAAGGTAGCTGCAGGCAGGAGGTAGGGTTACAGGCCATAAGCTCAACTCTCAGAAGTGGGTATGCATGGGAGGCAGATGTCTGCTACCCACTCGGACATGCGAGTGGGAACCTAGCTACACTCTGATGAAGAAGGACTTTGGAAATCGCTGTATTCAACTCAGATACACGTGGGTTCAGGCACAACGATTCCACATGCTTTTCTCACAACCTTTCCCTGCCACTAACATGAGGACGTTAGCAGCTCCTTCTACAGTCAGGCAGGATGCGGGAGGGTTCTGCCCTGTCCTCAGCTCTCACAGGGAAGCATGCCTAGAAGCCAGCTCTCAACTAGCTGCATTCTTATGACAGTGTGAAGGTAGCAGTATTCTGAGACAGGAGGTTCCCAGATTACCACTCTACTGCACCTGGAGATACCGTCCATGTGTGCATTGTTAACTTGCGTCTCAGAGGCCTCTGGCAAAAGTCTCTGGTGAAGACGTGGGAAACTCACTCTGCAGGCAGTGTGGAACTGTGAGGGACTGAGGGTGAGCTCAACTCTCAGAAGTAAGATGTTTTTGGACAAGGCGTTCAACTACCTACTCACGTATGGAACTTAGTATGTAGCACCAGTCTACCCCAGGAATTACTAGGAAATCGCTTGATTGAGCTTGGAGGCACTCGTCTTGTGTGCCGGGAGATTCCAGTTACCTCTCCCAACACTTGCGTCAAGCAGCGAGCCTAGGCCTTTTGGAAGCGAAAGGTAGCGGCAGGCACGATGTAGGGTTACAGGCCATGAGCTCAACTCTCAGAAGTGTGTATGCATGGGAGGCAGATGTCTGCTACCCCCTCGGACATGGGAGTTGGAACCTAGCTACACTCCTATTGAAGAAGGATGTTGGAAATCGCTGTATTCAACTCAGATACACGGGAGTTCAGGCCCAATGCTTACACATGCTTTTCCCACAACCTATCCCAGCCACTAACATAAGGAGGTTAGCAGGTACGTCTACAGTCAGGCAGGATGCGGGAGGGTTCTGCCCTGTCCTCAGCTCTCACAGGGAAGCATGCCTAGAAGCCAGCTCTCAACTAGCTGCATTCTTATGACAGTGTGAAGGTAGCAGTATTCTGAGACAGGAGGTTCCCAGATTACCACTCTCCTGCACCTGGAGATACCGTCCAGGTCTGCATTGTTAACTTGCGTCTCAGAGGCCTCTGGCAAAAGTCTCTGGTGAAGACGTGGGAAACTCACTCTGCAGGCAGTGTGGAACTGTGAGGGACTGAGGGTGAGCTCAACTCTCAGCAGTAAGATGATTTTGGACAAGGCGTTCAGCTACCTTCTCGCATATGGAACTTAGTATGTAGCACCAGTCTACCCCAGGAATTACTGGGAAATCGCTGGATTGAGCTTGGAGGCACTAGTCTTGTGTGCCGGCAGATTCCAGTTACCTCTCCCGACACTTCGGTGAAGCAGCGAGCCTAGGCCTTTTGGAAGCGAAAGGTAGCTGCAGGCAGGAGGTAGGGTTACAGGCCATAAGCTCAACTCTCAGAAGTGGGTATGCATGGGAGGCAGATGTCTGCTACCCACTCGGACATGCGAGTGGGAACCTAGCTACACTCTGATGAAGAAGGACTTTGGAAATCGCTGTATTCAACTCAGATACACGTGGGTTCAGGCACAACGATTCCACATGCTTTTCTCACAACCTTTCCCTGCCACTAACATGAGGACGTTAGCAGCTCCTTCTACATTCAAGCAGGAAGCGGGAGGGTTGTGCCCTGTCCTTAGCTCTCACAGGGAAGCAGGCCTTGAAGCCAGCTGTCAACTAGCTGCATTCTTATGGCAGGGTGAAGGTAGCAGTATTCTGAGACAGGAGGTTCCCAGATTACCACTCTACTGCACCTGGAACTACCCTCCAGGTGTGCATTGTTAACTTGCGTCTCAGAAGCCTCTGGCAAACGTCTCTGGTGAAGACGTGCGAAACTCACTCTGCAGGCAGTGTGGAACTGTGAGGGACTGAGGGTGAGGTCAACTCTCAGCAGTAAGATGATTTTGGACAAGGTGTTCAACTACCTTCTCACATATGGAACTTAGTATGTAGCACCAGTCTACCCCAGGAATTACTGGGAAATCGCTGGATTGAGCTTGGAGGCACTCGTCTTGTGTGCCGGGAGATTCCAGTTACCTCTACCAACACTTGCGTCAAGCAGCGAGCCTAGGCCTTTTGGAAACGAAAGGTAGCGGCAGGCACGATGTAGGGTTACCGGCCATGAGCTCAACTCTCAGAAGTGTGTATGCATGGGAGGCAGATGTCTGCTACCCACTCGGACATGGGAGTTGGAACCTAGCTACACTCCTATTGAAGAAGGATGTTGGAAATCGCTGTATTCAACTCAGATACATGTGAGTTCAGGCCCAATGCTTACACATGCTTTTCCCACAACCTATCCCAGCCACTAACATAAGGAGGTTAGCAGGTACATCTACAGTCAGGCAGGATGCGGGAGGGTTCTGCCCTGTCCTCAGCTCTCACAGGGAAGCATGCCTAGAAGCCAGCTCTCAACTAGCTGCATTCTTATGACAGTGTGAAGGTAGCAGTATTCTGAGACAGGAGGTTCCCAGATTACCACTCTCCTGCACCTGGAGATACCGTCCAGGTCTGCATTGTTAACTTGCGTCTCAGAGGCCTCTGGCAAAAGTCTCTGGTGAAGACGTGGGAAACTCACTCTGCAGGCAGTGTGGAACTGTGAGGGACTGAGGGTGAGCTCAACTCTCAGCAGTAAGATGATTTTGGACAAGGCGTTCAGCTACCTTCTCACATATGGAACTTAGTATGTAGCACCAGTCTACCCCAGGAATTACTGGGAAATCGCTGGATTGAGCTTGGAGGCACTAGTCTTGTGTGCCGGCAGATTCCAGGTACCTCTCCCGACACTTCGGTGAAGCAGCGAGCCTAGGCCTTTTGGAAGCGAAAGGTAGCTGCAGGCAGGAGGTAGGGTTACAGGCCATAAGCTCAACTCTCAGAAGTGGGTATGCATGGGAGGCAGATGTCTGCTACCCACTCGGACATGCGAGTGGGAACCTAGCTACACTCTGATGAAGAAGGACTTTGGAAATCGCTGTATTCAACTCAGATACACGTGGGTTCAGGCACAACGATTCCACATGCTTTTCTCACAACCTTTCCCTGCCACTAACATGAGGACGTTAGCAGCTCCTTCTACAGTCAGGCAGGATGCGGGAGGGTTCTGCCCTGTCCTCAGCTCTCACAGGGAAGCATGCCTAGAAGCCAGCTCTCAACTAGCTGCATTCTTATGACAGTGTGAAGGTAGCAGTATTCTGAGACAGGAGGTTCCCAGATTACCACTCTACTGCACCTGGAGATACCGTCCATGTGTGCATTGTTAACTTGCGTCTCAGAGGCCTCTGGCAAAAGTCTCTGGTGAAGACGTGGGAAACTCACTCTGCAGGCAGTGTGGAACTGTGAGGGACTGAGGGTGAGCTCAACTCTCAGAAGTAAGATGTTTTTGGACAAGGCGTTCAACTACCTACTCACGTATGGAACTTAGTATGTAGCACCAGTCTACCCCAGGAATTACTAGGAAATCGCTTGATTGAGCTTGGAGGCACTCGTCTTGTGTGCCGGGAGATTCCAGTTACCTCTCCCAACACTTGCGTCAAGCAGCGAGCCTAGGCCTTTTGGAAGCGAAAGGTAGCGGCAGGCACGATGTAGGGTTACAGGCCATGAGCTCAACTCTCAGAAGTGTGTATGCATGGGAGGCAGATGTCTGCTACCCCCTCGGACATGGGAGTTGGAACCTAGCTACACTCCTATTGAAGAAGGATGTTGGAAATCGCTCTATTCAACTCAGATACACGGGAGTTCAGGCCCAATGCTTACACATGCTTTTCCCACAACCTATCCCAGCCACTAACATAAGGAGGTTAGCAGGTACGTCTACAGTCAGGCAGGATGCGGGAGGGTTCTGCCCTGTCCTCAGCTCTCACAGGGAAGCATGCCTAGAAGCCAGCTCTCAACTAGCTGCATTCTTATGACAGTGTGAAGGTAGCAGTATTCTGAGACAGGAGGTTCCCAGATTACCACTCTCCTGCACCTGGAGATACCGTCCAAGTCTGCATTGTTAACTTGCGTCTCAGAGGCCTCTGGCAAAAGTCTCTGGTGAAGACGTGGGAAACTCACTCTGCAGGCAGTGTGGAACTGTGAGGGACTGAGGGTGAGCTCAACTCTCAGCAGTAAGATGATTTTGGACAAGGCGTTCAGCTACCTTCTCACATATGGAACTTAGTATGTAGCTCCAGTCTACCCCAGGAATTACTGGGAAATCGCTGGATTGAGCTTGGAGGCACTAGTCTTGTGTGCCGGCAGATTCCAGTTACCTCTCCCGACACTTCGGTGAAGCAGCGAGCCTAGGCCTTTTGGAAGCGAAAGGTAGCTGCAGGCAGGAGGTAGGGTTACAGGCCATAAGCTCAACTCTCAGAAGTGGGTATGCATGGGAGGCAGATGTCTGCTACCCACTCGGACATGCGAGTGGGAACCTAGCTACACTCTGATGAAGAAGGACTTTGGAAATCGCTGTATTCAACTCAGATACACGTGGGTTCAGGCACAACGATTCCACATGCTTTTCTCACAACCTTTCCCTGCCACTAACATGAGGACGTTAGCAGCTCCTTCTACAGTCAAGCAGGATGCGGGAGGGTTGTGCCCTGTCCTTAGCTCTCACAGGGAAGCAGGCCTTGAAGCCAGCTGTCAACTAGCTGCATTCTTATGGCAGGGTGAAGGTAGCAGTATTCTGAGACAGGAGGTTCCCTGATTACCACTCTACTGCACCTGGAACTACCCTCCAGGTGTGCATTGTTAACTTGCGTCTCAGAAGCCTCTGGCAAACGTCTCTGGTGAAGACATGCGAAACTCACTCTGCAGGCAGTGTGGAACTGTGAGGGACTGAGGGTGAGCTCAACTCTCAGCAGTAAGATGATTTTGGACAAGGCGTTCAGCTACCTTCTCACATATGGAACTTAGTATGTAGAACCAGTCTACCCCAGGAATTACTGGGAAATCGCTGGATTGAGCTTGGAGGCACTCGTCTTGTGTGCCGAGGGATTCCAGTTACCTCTCCCAACACTTGCGTCAAGCAGCGAGCCTAGGCCTTTTGGAATCGAAAGGTAGCTGCAGGCACGATGTAGGGTTACAGGCCATGAGCTCAACTCTCAGAAGTGTGTATGCATGGGAGGCAGATGTCTGCTACCCACTCGGACATGGGAGTTGGAACCTAGCTACACTCCTATTGAAGAAGGATTTTGGAAATCGCTGTATTCAACTCAGATACACGGGAGTTCAGGCCCAATGCTTACACATGCTTTTCCCACAACCTATCCCAGCCACTAACATAAGGAGGTTAGCAGGTACGTCTACAGTCAGGCAGGATGCGGGAGGGTTCTGCCCTGTCCTCAGCTCTCACAGGGAAGCATGCCTAGAAGCCAGCTCTCAACTAGCTGCATTCTTATGACAGTGTGAAGGTAGCAGTATTCTGAGACAGGAGGTTCCCAGATTACCACTCTCCTGCACCTGGAGATACCGTCCAGGTCTGCATTGTTAACTTGCGTCTCAGAGGCCTCTGGCAAAAGTCTCTGGTGAAGACGTGGGAAACTCACTCTGCAGGCAGTGTGGAACTGTGAGGGACTGAGGGTGAGCTCAACTCTCAGCAGTAAGATGATTTTGGACAAGGCGTTCAGCTACCTTCTCGCATATGGAACTTAGTATGTAGCACCAGTCTACCCCAGGAATTACTGGGAAATCGCTGGATTGAGCTTGGAGGCACTAGTCTTGTGTGCCGGCAGATTCCAGTTACCTCTCCCGACACTTCGGTGAAGCAGCGAGCCTAGGCCTTTTGGAAGCGAAAGGTAGCTGCAGGCAGGAGGTAGGGTTACAGGCCATAAGCTCAACTCTCAGAAGTGGGTATGCATGGGAGGCAGATGTCTGCTACCCACTCGGACATGCGAGTGGGAACCTAGCTACACTCTGATGAAGAAGGACTTTGGAAATCGCTGTATTCAACTCAGATACACGTGGGTTCAGGCACAACGATTCCACATGCTTTTCTCACAACCTTTCCCTGCCACTAACATGAGGACGTTAGCAGCTCCTTCTACAGTCAAGCAGGATGCGGGAGGGTTGTGCCCTGTCCTTAGCTCTCACAGGGAAGCAGGCCTTGAAGCCAGCTGTCAACTAGCTGCATTCTTATGGCAGGGTGAAGGTAGCAGTATTCTGAGACAGGAGGTTCCCAGATTACCACTCTACTGCACCTGGAACTACCCTCCAGGTCTGCATTGTTAACTTGCGTCTCAGAAGCCTCTGGCAAACGTCTCTGGTGAAGACGTGCGAAACTCACTCTGCAGGCAGTGTGGAACTGTGAGGGACTGAGGGTGAGCTCAAATCTCAGAAGTAAGATGTTTTTGGACAAGGCGTTCAACTACCTACTCACGTATGGAACTTAGTATGTAGCACCAGTCTACCCCAGGAATTACTAGGAAATCGCTTGATTGAGCTTGGAGGCACTCGTCTTGTGTGCCGGGAGATTCCAGTTACCTCTCCCAACACTTGCGACAAGCAGCGAGCCTAGGCCTTTTGGAAGCGAAAGGTAGCGGCAGGCAGGATGTAGGGTTACAAGCCATAACCTCAACTCTCAGAAGTGTGTATGCATGGGAGGCAGATGTCTGCTACCCACTCGGACATGCGAGTGGGAACCTAGCTACACTCTGATGAAGAAGGACTTTGGAAATCGCTGTATTCAACTCAGATACACGTGGGTTCAGGCACAACGATTCCACATGCTTTTCTCACAACCTTTCCCTGCCACTAACATGAGGACGTTAGCAGCTCCTTCTACAGTCAAGCAGGATGCGGGAGGGTTGTGCCCTGTCCTTAGCTCTCACAGGGAAGCAGGCCTTGAAGCCAGCTGTCAACTAGCTACATTCTTATGGCAGGGTGAAGGTAGCAGTATTCTGAGACAGGAGGTTCCCAGATTACCACTCTACTGCACCTGGAACTACCCTCCAGGTGTGCAATGTTAACTTGCGTCTCAGAAGCCTCTGGCAAACGTCTCTGGTGAAGACGTGCGAAACTCACTCTGCAGGCAGTGTGGAACTGTGAGGGACTGAGGGTGAGCTCAACTCTCAGAAGTAAGATGTTTTTGGACAAGGCGTTCAACTACCTACTCACGTATGGAACTTAGTATGTAGCACCAGTCTACCCCAGGAATTACTAGGAAATCGCTTGATTGAGCTTGGAGGCACTCGTCTTGTGTGCCGGGAGATTCCAGTTACCTCTCCCAACACTTGCGTCAAGCAGCGAGCCTAGGCCTTTTGGAAGCGAAAGGTAGCGGCAGGCACGATGTAGGGTTACAGGCCATGAGCTCAACTCTCAGAAGTGTGTATGCATGGGAGGCAGATGTCTGCTTCCCACTCGGACATGGGAGTTGGAACCTAGCTACACTCCTATTGAAGAAGGATGTTGGAAATCGCTGTATTCAACTCAGATACACGGGAGTTCAGGCCCAATGCTTACACATGCTTTTCCCACAACCTATCCCAGCCACTAACATAAGGAGGTTAGCAGGTACGTCTACAGTCAGGCAGGATGCGGGAGGGTTCTGCCCTGTCCTCAGCTCTCACAGGGAAGCATGCCTAGAAGCCAGCTCTCAACTAGCTGCATTCTTATGACAGTGTGAAGGTAGCAGTATTCTGAGACAGGAGGTTCCCAGATTACCACTCTCCTGCACCTGGAGATACCGTCCAGGTCTGCATTGTTAACTTGCGTCTCAGAGGCCTCTGGCAAAAGTCTCTGGTGAAGACGTGGGAAACTCACTCTGCAGGCAGTGTGGAACTGTGAGGGACTGAGGGTGAGCTCAACTCTCAGCAGTAAGATGATTTTGGACAAGGCGTTCAGCTACCTTCTCACGTATGGAACTTAGAATGTAGCACCAGTCTACCCCAGGAATTACTGGGAAATCGCTGGATTGAGCTTGGAGGCACTAGTCTTGTGTGCCGGCAGATTCCAGTTACCTCTCCCGACACTTCGGTGAAGCAGCGAGCCTAGGCCTTTTGGAAGCGAAAGGTAGCTGCAGGCAGGAGGTAGGGTTACAGGCCATAAGCTCAACTCTCAGAAGTGGGTATGCATGGGAGGCAGATGTCTGCTACCCACTCGGACATGCGAGTGGGAACCTAGCTACACTCTGATGAAGAAGGACTTTGGAAATCGCTGTATTCAACTCAGATACACGTGGGTTCAGGCACAACGATTCCACATGCTTTTCTCACAACCTTTCCCTGCCACTAACATGAGGACGTTAGCAGCTCCTTCTACAGTCAAGCAGGATGCGGGAGGGTTGTGCCCTCTCCTTAGCTCTCACAGGGAAGCAGGCCTTGAAGCCAGCTGTCAACTAGCTGCATTCTTATGGCAGGGTGAAGGTAGCAGTATTCTGAGACAGGAGGTTCCCAGATTACCACTCTCCTGCACCTGGAGATACCGTCCAGGTCTGCATTGTTAACTTGCGTCTCAGAGGCCTCTGGCAAAAGTCTCTGGTGAAGACGTGGAAACTCACTCTGCAGGCAGTGTGGAACTGTGAGGGACTGAGGGTGAGCTCAACTCTCAGCAGTAAGATGATTTTGGACAAGGCGTTCAGCTACCTTCTCACATATGGAACTTAGTATGTAGCACCAGTCTACCCCAGGAATTACTGGGAAATCGCTGGATTGAGCTTGGAGGCACTCGTCTTGTGTGCCGAGGGATTCCAGTTACCTCTCCCAACACTTGCGTCAAGCAGCGAGCCTAGGCCTTTTGGAAGCGAAAGGTAGCGGCAGGCACGATGTAGGGTAACAGGCCATGAGCTCAACTCTCAGAAGTGTGTATGCATGGGAGGCAGATGTCTGCTACCCACTCGGACATGGGAGTTGGAACCTAGCTACACTCCTATTGAAGAAGGATGTTGGAAAACGCTGTATTCAACTCAGATACACGGGAGTTCAGGCCCAATGCTTACACATGCTTTTCCCACAACCTATCCCAGCCACTAACATAAGGAGGTTAGCAGGTACGTCTACAGTCAGGCAGGATGCGGGAGGGTTCTGCCCTGTCCTCAGCTCTCACAGGGAAGCATGCCTAGAAGCCAGCTCTCAACTAGCTGCATTCTTATGACAGTGTGAAGGTAGCAGTATTCTGAGACAGGAGGTTCCCAGATTACCACTCTCCAGCACCTGGAGATACCGTCCAGGTCTGCATTGTTAACTTGCGTCTCAGAGGCCTCTGGCAAAAGTCTCTGGTGAAGACGTGGGAAACTCACTCTGCAGGCAGTGTGGAACTGTGAGGGACTGAGGGTGAGCTCAACTCTCAGCAGTAAGATGATTTTGGACAAGGCGTTCAGCTACCTTCTCGCATATGGAACTTAGTATGTAGCACCAGTCTACCCCAGGAATTACTGGGAAATCGCTGCATTGAGCTTGGAGGCACTAGTCTTGTGTGCCGGCAGATTCCAGTTACCTCTCCCGACACTTCGGTGAAGCAGCGAGCCTAGGCCTTTTGGAAGCGAAAGGTAGCTGCAGGCAGGAGGTAGGGTTACAGGCCATAAGCTCAACTCTCAGAAGTGGGTATGCATGGGAGGCAGATGTCTGCTACCCACTCGGACATGCGAGTGGGAACCTAGCTACACTCTGATGAAGAAGGACTTTGGAAATCGCTGTATTCAACTCAGATACACGTGGGTTCAGGCACAACGATTCCACATGCTTTTCTCACAACCTTTCCCTGCCACTAACATGAGGACGTTAGCAGCTCCTTCTACATTCAAGCAGGAAGCGGGAGGGTTGTGCCCTGTCCTTAGCTCTCACAGGGAAGCAGGCCTTGAAGCCAGCTGTCAACTAGCTGCATTCTTATGGCAGGGTGAAGGTAGCAGTATTCTGAGACAGGAGGTTCCCAGATTACCACTCTACTGCACCTGGAACTACCCTCCAGGTGTGCATTGTTAACTTGCGTCTCAGAAGCCTCTGGCAAACGTCTCTGGTGAAGACGTGCGAAACTCACTCTGCAGGCAGTGTGGAACTGTGAGGGACTGAGGGTGAGCTCAACTCTCAGCAGTAAGATGATTTTGGACAAGGTGTTCAACTACCTTCTCACATATGGAACTTAGTATGTAGCACCAGTCTACCCCAGGAATTACTGGGAAATCGCTGGATTGAGCTTGGAGGCACTCGTCTTGTGTGCCGGGAGATTCCAGTTACCTCTACCAACACTTGCGTCAAGCAGCGAGCCTAGGCCTTTTGGAAACGAAAGGTAGCGGCAGGCACGATGTAGGGTTACCGGCCATGAGCTCAACTCTCAGAAGTGTGTATGCATGGGAGGCAGATGTCTGCTACCCACTCGGACATGGGAGTTGGAACCTAGCTACACTCCTATTGAAGAAGGATGTTGGAAATCGCTGTATTCAACTCAGATACATGTGAGTTCAGGCCCAATGCTTACACATGCTTTTCCCACAACCTATCCCAGCCACTAACATAAGGAGGTTAGCAGGTACATCTACAGTCAGGCAGGATGCGGGAGGGTTCTGCCCTGTCCTCAACTCTCACAGGGAAGCATGCCTAGAAGCCAGCTCTCAACTAGCTGCATTCTTATGACAGTGTGAAGGTAGCAGTATTCTGAGACAGGAGGTTCCCAGATTACCACTCTCCTGCACCTGGAGATACCGTCCAGGTCTGCATTGTTAACTTGCGTCTCAGAGGCCTCTGGCAAAAGTCTCTGGTGAAGACGTGGGAAACTCACTCTGCAGGCAGTGTGGAACTGTGAGGGACTGAGGGTGAGCTCAACTCTCAGCAGTAAGATGATTTTGGACAAGGCGTTCAGCTACCTTCTCACATATGGAACTTAGTATGTAGCACCAGTCTACCCCAGGAATTACTGGGAAATCGCTGGATTGAGCTTGGAGGCACTAGTCTTGTGTGCCGGCAGATTCCAGGTACCTCTCCCGACACTTCGGTGAAGCAGCGAGCCTAGGCCTTTTGGAAGCGAAAGGTAGCTGCAGGCAGGAGGTAGGGTTACAGGCCATAAGCTCAACTCTCAGAAGTGGGTATGCATGGGAGGCAGATGTCTGCTACCCACTCGGACATGCGAGTGGGAACCTAGCTACACTCTGATGAAGAAGGACTTTGGAAATCGCTGTATTCAACTCAGATACACGTGGGTTCAGGCACAACGATTCCACATGCTTTTCTCACAACCTTTCCCTGCCACTAACATGAGGACGTTAGCAGCTCCTTCTACAGTCAGGCAGGATGCGGGAGGGTTCTGCCCTGTCCTCAGCTCTCACAGGGAAGCATGCCTAGAAGCCAGCTCTCAACTAGCTGCATTCTTATGACAGTGTGAAGGTAGCAGTATTCTGAGACAGGAGGTTCCCAGATTACCACTCTACTGCACCTGGAGATACCGTCCATGTGTGCATTGTTAACTTGCGTCTCAGAGGCCTCTGGCAAAAGTCTCTGGTGAAGACGTGGGAAACTCACTCTGCAGGCAGTGTGGAACTGTGAGGGACTGAGGGTGAGCTCAACTCTCAGAAGTAAGATGTTTTTGGACAAGGCGTTCAACTACCTACTCACGTATGGAACTTAGTATGTAGCACCAGTCTACCCCAGGAATTACTAGGAAATCGCTTGATTGAGCTTGGAGGCACTCGTCTTGTGTGCCGGGAGATTCCAGTTACCTCTCCCAACACTTGCGTCAAGCAGTGAGCCTAGGCCTTTTGGAAGCGAAAGGTAGCGGCAGGCACGATGTAGGGTTACAGGCCATGAGCTCAACTCTCAGAAGTGTGTATGCATGGGAGGCAGATGTCTGCTACCCCCTCGGACATGGGAGTTGGAACCTAGCTACACTCCTATTGAAGAAGGATGTTGGAAATCGCTCTATTCAACTCAGATACACGGGAGTTCAGGCCCAATGCTTACACATGCTTTTCCCACAACCTATCCCAGCCACTAACATAAGGAGGTTAGCAGGTACGTCTACAGTCAGGCAGGATGCGGGAGGGTTCTGCCCTGTCCTCAGCTCTCACAGGGAAGCATGCCTAGAAGCCAGCTCTCAACTAGCTGCATTCTTATGACAGTGTGAAGGTAGCAGTATTCTGAGACAGGAGGTTCCCAGATTACCACTCTCCTGCACCTGGAGATACCGTCCAAGTCTGCATTGTTAACTTGCGTCTCAGAGGCCTCTGGCAAAAGTCTCTGGTGAAGACGTGGGAAACTCACTCTGCAGGCAGTGTGGAACTGTGAGGGACTGAGGGTGAGCTCAACTCTCAGCAGTAAGATGATTTTGGACAAGGCGTTCAGCTACCTTCTCACATATGGAACTTAGTATGTAGCTCCAGTCTACCCCAGGAATTACTGGGAAATCGCTGGATTGAGCTTGGAGGCACTAGTCTTGTGTGCCGGCCGATTCCAGTTACCTCTCCCGACACTTCGGTGAAGCAGCGAGCCTAGGCCTTTTGGAAGCGAAAGGTAGCTGCAGGCAGGAGGTAGGGTTACAGGCCATAAGCTCAACTCTCAGAAGTGGGTATGCATGGGAGGCAGATGTCTGCTACCCACTCGGACATGCGAGTGGGAACCTAGCTACACTCTGATGAAGAAGGACTTTGGAAATCGCTGTATTCAACTCAGATACACGTGGGTTCAGGCACAACGATTCCACATGCTTTTCTCACAACCTTTCCCTGCCACTAACATGAGGACGTTAGCAGCTCCTTCTACAGTCAAGCAGGATGCGGGAGGGTTGTGCCCTGTCCTTAGCTCTCACAGGGAAGCAGGCCTTGAAGCCAGCTGTCAACTAGCTGCATTCTTATGGCAGGGTGAAGGTAGCAGTATTCTGAGACAGGAGGTTCCCTGATTACCACTCTACTGCACCTGGAACTACCCTCCAGGTGTGCATTGTTAACTTGCGTCTCAGAAGCCTCTGGCAAACGTCTCTGGTGAAGACGTGCGAAACTCACTCTGCAGGCAGTGTGGAACTGTGAGGGACTGAGGGTGAGCTCAACTCTCAGCAGTAAGATGATTTTGGACAAGGCGTTCAGCTACCTTCTCACATATGGAACTTAGTATGTAGAACCAGTCTACCCCAGGAATTACTGGGAAATCGCTGGATTGAGCTTGGAGGCACTCGTCTTGTGTGCCGAGGGATTCCAGTTACCTCTCCCAACACTTGCGTCAAGCAGCGAGCCTAGGCCTTTTGGAATCGAAAGGTAGCTGCAGGCACGATGTAGGGTTACAGGCCATGAGCTCAACTCTCAGAAGTGTGTATGCATGGGAGGCAGATGTCTGCTACCCACTCGGACATGGGAGTTGGAACCTAGCTACACTCCTATTGAAGAAGGATTTTGGAAATCGCTGTATTCAACTCAGATACACGGGAGTTCAGGCCCAATGCTTACACATGCTTTTCCCACAACCTATCCCAGCCACTAACATAAGGAGGTTAGCAGGTACGTCTACAGTCAGGCAGGATGCGGGAGGGTTCTGCCCTGTCCTCAGCTCTCACAGGGAAGCATGCCTAGAAGCCAGCTCTCAACTAGCTGCATTCTTATGACAGTGTGAAGGTAGCAGTATTCTGAGACAGGAGGTTCCCAGATTACCACTCTCCTGCACCTGGAGATACCGTCCAGGTCTGCATTGTTAACTTGCGTCTCAGAGGCCTCTGGCAAAAGTCTCTGGTGAAGACGTGGGAAACTCACTCTGCAGGCAGTGTGGAACTGTGAGGGACTGAGGGTGAGCTCAACTCTCAGCAGTAAGATGATTTTGGACAAGGCGTTCAGCTACCTTCTCGCATATGGAACTTAGTATGTAGCACCAGTCTACCCCAGGAATTACTGGGAAATCGCTGGATTGAGCTTGGAGGCACTAGTCTTGTGTGCCGGCAGATTCCAGTTACCTCTCCCGACACTTCGGTGAAGCAGCGAGCCTAGGCCTTTTGGAAGCGAAAGGTAGCTGCAGGCAGGAGGTAGGGTTACAGGCCATAAGCTCAACTCTCAGAAGTGGGTATGCATGGGAGGCAGATGTCTGCTACCCACTCGGACATGCGAGTGGGAACCTAGCTACACTCTGATGAAGAAGGACTTTGGAAATCGCTGTATTCAACTCAGATACACGTGGGTTCAGGCACAACGATTCCACATGCTTTTCTCACAACCTTTCCCTGCCACTAACATGAGGACGTTAGCAGCTCCTTCTACATTCAAGCAGGAAGCGGGAGTGTTGTGCCCTGTCCTTAGCTCTCACAGGGAAGCAGGCCTTGAAGCCAGCTGTCAACTAGCTGCATTCTTATGGCAGGGTGAAGGTAGCAGTATTCTGAGACAGGAGGTTCCCAGATTACCACTCTACTGCACCTGGAACTACCCTCCAGGTGTGCATTGTTAACTTGCGTCTCAGAAGCCTCTGGCAAACGTCTCTGGTGAAGACGTGCGAAACTCACTCTGCAGGCAGTGTGGAACTGTGAGGGACTGAGGGTGAGCTCAACTCTCAGCAGTAAGATGATTTTGGACAAGGTGTTCAACTACCTTCTCACATATGGAACTTAGTATGTAGCACCAGTCTACCCCAGGAATTACTGGGAAATCGCTGGATTGAGCTTGGAGGCACTCGTCTTGTGTGCCGGGAGATTCCAGTTACCTCTACCAACACTTGCGTCAAGCAGCGAGCCTAGGCCTTTTGGAAACGAAAGGTAGCGGCAGGCACGATGTAGGGTTACCGGCCATGAGCTCAACTCTCAGAAGTGTGTATGCATGGGAGGCAGATGTCTGCTACCCACTCGGACATGGGAGTTGGAACCTAGCTACACTCCTATTGAAGAAGGATGTTGGAAATCGCTGTATTCAACTCAGATACATGTGAGTTCAGGCCCAATGCTTACACATGCTTTTCCCACAACCTATCCCAGCCACTAACATAAGGAGGTTAGCAGGTACATCTACAGTCAGGCAGGATGCGGGAGGGTTCTGCCCTGTCCTCAGCTCTCACAGGGAAGCATGCCTAGAAGCCAGCTCTCAACTAGCTGCATTCTTATGACAGTGTGAAGGTAGCAGTATTCTGAGACAGGAGGTTCCCAGATTACCACTCTCCTGCACCTGGAGATACCGTCCAGGTCTGCATTGTTAACTTGCGTCTCAGAGGCCTCTGGCAAAAGTCTCTGGTGAAGACGTGGGAAACTCACTCTGCAGGCAGTGTGGAACTGTGAGGGACTGAGGGTGAGCTCAACTCTCAGCAGTAAGATGATTTTGGACAAGGCGTTCAGCTACCTTCTCACATATGGAACTTAGTATGTAGCACCAGTCTACCCCAGGAATTACTGGGAAATCGCTGGATTGAGCTTGGAGGCACTAGTCTTGTGTGCCGGCAGATTCCAGGTACCTCTCCCGACACTTCGGTGAAGCAGCGAGCCTAGGCCTTTTGGAAGCGAAAGGTAGCTGCAGGCAGGAGGTAGGGTTACAGGCCATAAGCTCAACTCTCAGAAGTGGGTATGCATGGGAGGCAGATGTCTGCTACCCACTCGGACATGCGAGTGGGAACCTAGCTACACTCTGATGAAGAAGGACTTTGGAAATCGCTGTATTCAACTCAGATACACGTGGGTTCAGGCACAACGATTCCACATGCTTTTCTCACAACCTTTCCCTGCCACTAACATGAGGACGTTAGCAGCTCCTTCTACAGTCAGGCAGGATGCGGGAGGGTTCTGCCCTGTCCTCAGCTCTCACAGGGAAGCATGCCTAGAAGCCAGCTCTCAACTAGCTGCATTCTTATGACAGTGTGAAGGTAGCAGTATTCTGAGACAGGAGGTTCCCAGATTACCACTCTCCTGCACCTGGAGATACCGTCCAGGTCTGCATTGTTAACTTGCGTCTCAGAGGCCTCTGGCAAAAGTCTCTGGTGAAGACGTGGGAAACTCACTCTGCAGGCAGTGTGGAACTGTGAGGGACTGAGGGTGAGCTCAACTCTCAGCAGTAAGATGATTTTGGACAAGGCGTTCAGCTACCTTCTCACGTATGGAACTTAGTATGTAGCACCAGTCTACCCCAGGAATTACTGGGAAATCGCTGGATTGAGCTTGGAGGCACTAGTCTTGTGTGCCGGCAGATTCCAGTTACCTCTCCCGACACTTCGGTGAAGCAGCGAGCCTAGGCCTTTTGGAAGCGAAAGGTAGCTGCAGGCAGGAGGTAGGGTTACAGGCCATAAGCTCAACTCTCAGAAGTGGGTATGCATGGGAGGCAGATGTCTGCTACCCACTCGGACATGCGAGTGGGAACCTAGCTACACTCTGATGAAGAAGGACTTTGGAAATCGCTGTATTCAACTCAGATACACGTGGGTTCAGGCACAACGATTCCACATGCTTTTCTCACAACCTTTCCCTGCCACTAACATGAGGACGTTAGCAGCTCCTTCTACAGTCAAGCAGGATGCGGGAGGGTTGTGCCCTGTCCTTAGCTCTCACAGGGAAGCAGGCCTTGAAGCCAGCAGTCAACTAGCTACATTCTTATGGCAGGGTGAAGGTAGCAGTATTCTGAGACAGGAGGTTCCCAGATTACCACTCTACTGCACCTGGAACTACCCTCCAGGTGTGCAATGTTAACTTGCGTCTCAGAAGCCTCTGGCAAACGTCTCTGGTGAAGACGTGCGAAACTCACTCTGCAGGCAGTGTGGAACTGTGAGGGACTGAGGGTGAGCTCAACTCTCAGAAGTAAGATGTTTTTGGACAAGGCGTTCAACTACATACTCACGTATGGAACTTAGTATGTAGCACCAGTCTACCCCAGGAATTACTAGGAAATCGCTTGATTGAGCTTGGAGGCACTCGTCTTGTGTGCCGGGAGATTCCAGTTACCTCTCCCAACACTTGCGTCAAGCAGCGAGCCTAGGCCTTTTGGAAGCGAAAGGTAGCGGCAGGCACGATGTAGGGTTACCGGCCATGAGCTCAACTCTCAGAAGTGTGTATGCATGGGAGGCAGATGTCTGCTTCCCACTCGGACATGGGAGTTGGAACCTAGCTACACTCCTATTGAAGAAGGATGTTGGAAATCGCTGTATTCAACTCAGATACACGGGAGTTCAGGCCCAATGCTTACACATGCTTTTCCCACAACCTATCCCAGCCACTAACATAAGGAGGTTAGCAGGTACGTCTACAGTCAGGCAGGATGCGGGAGGGTTCTGCCCTGTCCTCAGCTCTCACAGGGAAGCATGCCTAGAAGCCAGCTCTCAACTAGCTGCATTCTTATGACAGTGTGAAGGTAGCAGTATTCTGAGACAGGAGGTTCCCAGATTACCACTCTCCTGCACCTGGAGATACCGTCCAGGTCTGCATTGTTAACTTGCGTCTCAGAGGCCTCTGGCAAAAGTCTCTGGTGAAGACGTGGGAAACTCACTCTGCAGGCAGTGTGGAACTGTGAGGGACTGAGGGTGAGCTCAACTCTCAGCAGTAAGATGATTTTGGACAAGGCGTTCAGCTACCTTCTCACGTATGGAACTTAGTATGTAGCACCAGTCTACCCCAGGAATTACTGGGAAATCGCTGGATTGAGCTTGGAGGCACTAGTCTTGTGTGCCGGCAGATTCCAGTTACCTCTCCCGACACTTCGGTGAAGCAGCGAGCCTAGGCCTTTTGGAAGCGAAAGGTAGCTGCAGGCAGGAGGTAGGGTTACAGGCCATAAGCTCAACTCTCAGAAGTGGGTATGCATGGGAGGCAGATGTCTGCTACCCACTCGGACATGCGAGTGGGAACCTAGCTACACTCTGATGAAGAAGGACTTTGGAAATCGCTGTATTCAACTCAGATACACGTGGGTTCAGGCACAACGATTCCACATGCTTTTCTCACAACCTTTCCCTGCCACTAACATGAGGACGTTAGTAGCTCCTTCTACAGTCAAGCAGGATGCGGGAGGGTTGTGCCCTGTCCTTATCTCTCACAGGGAAGCAGGCCTTGAAGCCAGCTGTCAACTAGCTACATTCTTATGGCAGGGTGAAGGTAGCAGTATTCTGAGACAGGAGGTTCCCAGATTACCACTCTACTGCACCTGGAACTACCCTCCAGGTGTGCAATGTTAACTTGCGTCTGAGAAGCCTCTGGCAAACGTCTCTGGTGAAGACGTGCGAAACTCACTCTGCAGGCAGTGTGGAACTGTGAGGGACTGAGGGTGAGCTCAACTCTCAGAAGTAAGATGTTTTTGGACAAGGCGTTCAACTACATACTCACGTATGGAACTTAGTATGTAGCACCAGTCTACCCCAGGAATTACTAGGAAATCGCTTGATTGAGCTTGGAGGCACTCGTCTTGTGTGCCGGGAGATTCCAGTTACCTCTCCCAACACTTGCGTCAAGCAGCGAGCCTAGGCCTTTTGGAAGCGAAAGGTAGCGGCAGGCACGATGTAGGGTTACAGGCCATGAGCTCAACTCTCAGAAGTGTGTATGCATGGGAGGCAGATGTCTGCTACCCACTCGGACATGGGAGTTGGAACCTAGCTACACTCCTATTGAAGAAGGATGTTGGAAATCGCTGTATTCAACTCAGATACACGGGAGTTCAGGCCCAATGCTTACACATGCTTTTCCCACAACCTATCCCAGCCACTAACATAAGGAGGTTAGCAGGTACGTCTACAGTCAGGCAGGATGCGGGAGGGTTCTGCCCTGTCCTCAGCTCTCACAGGGAAGCATGCCTAGAAGCCAGCTCTCAACTAGCTGCATTCTTATGACAGTGTGAAGGTAGCAGTATTCTGAGACAGGAGGTTCCCAGATTACCACTCTCCTGCACCTGGAGATACCGTCCAGGTCTGCATTGTTAACTTGCGTCTCAGAGGCCTCTGGCAAAAGTCTCTGGTGAAGACGTGGGAAACTCACTCTGCAGGCAGTGTGGAACTGTGAGGGACTGAGGGTGAGCTCAACTCTCAGCAGTAAGATGATTTTGGACAAGGCGTTCAGCTACCTTCTCACATATGGAACTTAGTATGTAGCACCAGTCTACCCCAGGAATTACTGGGAAATCGCTGGATTGAGCTTGGAGGCACTAGTCTTGTGTGCCGGCAGATTCCAGTTACCTCTCCCGACACTTCGGTGAAGCAGCGAGCCTAGGCCTTTTGGAAGCGAAAGGTAGCTGCAGGCAGGAGGTAGGGTTACAGGCCATAAGCTCAACTCTCAGAAGTGGGTATGCATGGGAGGCAGATGTCTGCTACCCACTCGGACATGCGAGTGGGAACCTAGCTACACTCTGATGAAGAAGGACTTTGGAAATCGCTGTATTCAACTCAGATACACGTGGGTTCAGGCACAACGATTCCACATGCTTTTCTCACAACCTTTCCCTGCCACTAACATGAGGACGTTAGCAGCTCCTTCTACATTCAAGCAGGAAGCGGGAGGGTTGTGCCCTGTCCTTAGCTCTCACAGGGAAGCAGGCCTTGAAGCCAGCTGTCAACTAGCTGCATTCTTATGGCAGGGTGAAGGTAGCAGTATTCTGAGACAGGAGGTTCCCAGATTACCACTCTACTGCACCTGGAACTACCCTCCAGGTGTGCATTGTTAACTTGCGTCTCAGAAGCCTCTGGCAAACGTCTCTGGTGAAGACGTGCGAAACTCACTCTGCAGGCAGTGTGGAACTGTGAGGGACTGAGGGTGAGCTCAACTCTCAGCAGTAAGATGATTTTGGACAAGGTGTTCAACTACCTTCTCACATATGGAACTTAGTATGTAGCACCAGTCTACCCCAGGAATTACTGGGAAATCGCTGGATTGAGCTTGGAGGCACTCGTCTTGTGTGCCGGGAGATTCCAGTTACCTCTACCAACACTTGCGTCAAGCAGCGAGCCTAGGCCTTTTGGAAACGAAAGGTAGCGGCAGGCACGATGTAGGGTTACCGGCCATGAGCTCAACTCTCAGAAGTGTGTATGCATGGGAGGCAGATGTCTGCTACCCACTCGGACATGGGAGTTGGAACCTAGCTACACTCCTATTGAAGAAGGATGTTGGAAATCGCTGTATTCAACTCAGATACATGTGAGTTCAGGCCCAATGCTTACACATGCTTTTCCCACAACCTATCCCAGCCACTAACATAAGGAGGTTAGCAGGTACATCTACAGTCAGGCAGGATGCGGGAGGGTTCTGCCCTGTCCTCAACTCTCACAGGGAAGCATGCCTAGAAGCCAGCTCTCAACTAGCTGCATTCTTATGACAGTGTGAAGGTAGCAGTATTCTGAGACAGGAGGTTCCCAGATTACCACTCTCCTGCACCTGGAGATACCGTCCAGGTCTGCATTGTTAACTTGCGTCTCAGAGGCCTCTGGCAAAAGTCTCTGGTGAAGACGTGGGAAACTCACTCTGCAGGCAGTGTGGAACTGTGAGGGACTGAGGGTGAGCTCAACTCTCAGCAGTAAGATGATTTTGGACAAGGCGTTCAGCTACCTTCTCACATATGGAACTTAGTATGTAGCACCAGTCTACCCCAGGAATTACTGGGAAATCGCTGGATTGAGCTTGGAGGCACTAGTCTTGTGTGCCGGCAGATTCCAGGTACCTCTCCCGACACTTCGGTGAAGCAGCGAGCCTAGGCCTTTTGGAAGCGAAAGGTAGCTGCAGGCAGGAGGTAGGGTTACAGGCCATAAGCTCAACTCTCAGAAGTGGGTATGCATGGGAGGCAGATGTCTGCTACCCACTCGGACATGCGAGTGGGAACCTAGCTACACTCTGATGAAGAAGGACTTTGGAAATCGCTGTATTCAACTCAGATACACGTGGGTTCAGGCACAACGATTCCACATGCTTTTCTCACAACCTTTCCCTGCCACTAACATGAGGACGTTAGCAGCTCCTTCTACAGTCAGGCAGGATGCGGGAGGGTTCTGCCCTGTCCTCAGCTCTCACAGGGAAGCATGCCTAGAAGCCAGCTCTCAACTAGCTGCATTCTTATGACAGTGTGAAGGTAGCAGTATTCTGAGACAGGAGGTTCCCAGATTACCACTCTACTGCACCTGGAGATACCGTCCATGTGTGCATTGTTAACTTGCGTCTCAGAGGCCTCTGGCAAAAGTCTCTGGTGAAGACGTGGGAAACTCACTCTGCAGGCAGTGTG
The DNA here is from genome assembly GCF_048164855.1 of Canis lupus baileyi. NCBI lineage: Eukaryota > Metazoa > Chordata > Mammalia > Carnivora > Canidae > Canis > Canis lupus. Next base: position 53,111,822 of record NC_132860.1, read on the forward strand.
GAACTGTGAGGGACTGAGGGTGAGCTCAACTCTCAGAAGTAAGATGTTTTTGGACAAGGCGTTCAACTACCTACTCACGTATGGAACTTAGTATGTAGCACCAGTCTACCCCAGGAATTACTAGGAAATCGCTTGATTGAGCTTGGAGGCACTCGTCTTGTGTGCCGGGAGATTCCAGTTACCTCTCCCAACACTTGCGTCAAGCAGTGAGCCTAGGCCTTTTGGAAGCGAAAGGTAGCGGCAGGCACGATGTAGGGTTACAGGCCATGAGCTCAACTCTCAGAAGTGTGTATGCATGGGAGGCAGATGTCTGCTACCCCCTCGGACATGGGAGTTGGAACCTAGCTACACTCCTATTGAAGAAGGATGTTGGAAATCGCTCTATTCAACTCAGATACACGGGAGTTCAGGCCCAATGCTTACACATGCTTTTCCCACAACCTATCCCAGCCACTAACATAAGGAGGTTAGCAGGTACGTCTACAGTCAGGCAGGATGCGGGAGGGTTCTGCCCTGTCCTCAGCTCTCACAGGGAAGCATGCCTAGAAGCCAGCTCTCAACTAGCTGCATTCTTATGACAGTGTGAAGGTAGCAGTATTCTGAGACAGGAGGTTCCCAGATTACCACTCTCCTGCACCTGGAGATACCGTCCAAGTCTGCATTGTTAACTTGCGTCTCAGAGGCCTCTGGCAAAAGTCTCTGGTGAAGACGTGGGAAACTCACTCTGCAGGCAGTGTGGAACTGTGAGGGACTGAGGGTGAGCTCAACTCTCAGCAGTAAGATGATTTTGGACAAGGCGTTCAGCTACCTTCTCACATATGGAACTTAGTATGTAGCTCCAGTCTACCCCAGGAATTACTGGGAAATCGCTGGATTGAGCTTGGAGGCACTAGTCTTGTGTGCCGGCCGATTCCAGTTACCTCTCCCGACACTTCGGTGAAGCAGCGAGCCTAGGCCTTTTGGAAGCGAAAGGTAGCTGCAGGCAGGAGGTAGGGTTACAGGCCATAAGCTCAACTCTCAGAAGTGGGTATGCATGGGAGGCAGATGTCTGCTACCCACTCGGACATGCGAGTGGGAACCTAGCTACACTCTGATGAAGAAGGACTTTGGAAATCGCTGTATTCAACTCAGATACACGTGGGTTCAGGCACAACGATTCCACATGCTTTTCTCACAACCTTTCCCTGCCACTAACATGAGGACGTTAGCAGCTCCTTCTACAGTCAAGCAGGATGCGGGAGGGTTGTGCCCTGTCCTTAGCTCTCACAGGGAAGCAGGCCTTGAAGCCAGCTGTCAACTAGCTGCATTCTTATGGCAGGGTGAAGGTAGCAGTATTCTGAGACAGGAGGTTCCCTGATTACCACTCTACTGCACCTGGAACTACCCTCCAGGTGTGCATTGTTAACTTGCGTCTCAGAAGCCTCTGGCAAACGTCTCTGGTGAAGACATGCGAAACTCACTCTGCAGGCAGTGTGGAACTGTGAGGGACTGAGGGTGAGCTCAACTCTCAGCAGTAAGATGATTTTGGACAAGGCGTTCAGCTACCTTCTCACATATGGAACTTAGTATGTAGAACCAGTCTACCCCAGGAATTACTGGGAAATCGCTGGATTGAGCTTGGAGGCACTCGTCTTGTGTGCCGAGGGATTCCAGTTACCTCTCCCAACACTTGCGTCAAGCAGCGAGCCTAGGCTTTTTGGAATCGAAAGGTAGCTGCAGGCACGATGTAGGGTTACAGGCCATGAGCTCAACTCTCAGAAGTGTGTATGCATGGGAGGCAGATGTCTGCTACCCACTCGGACATGGGAGTTGGAACCTAGCTACACTCCTATTGAAGAAGGATTTTGGAAATCGCTGTATTCAACTCAGATACACGGGAGTTCAGGCCCAATGCTTACACATGCTTTTCCCACAACCTATCCCAGCCACTAACATAAGGAGGTTAGCAGGTACGTCTACAGTCAGGCAGGATGCGGGAGGGTTCTGCCCTGTCCTCAGCTCTCACAGGGAAGCATGCCTAGAAGCCAGCTCTCAACTAGCTGCATTCTTATGACAGTGTGAAGGTAGCAGTATTCTGAGACAGGAGGTTCCCAGATTACCACTCTCCTGCACCTGGAGATACCGTCCAGGTCTGCATTGTTAACTTGCGTCTCAGAGGCCTCTGGCAAAAGTCTCTGGTGAAGACGTGGGAAACTCACTCTGCAGGCAGTGTGGAACTGTGAGGGACTGAGGGTGAGCTCAACTCTCAGCAGTAAGATGATTTTGGACAAGGCGTTCAGCTACCTTCTCGCATATGGAACTTAGTATGTAGCACCAGTCTACCCCAGGAATTACTGGGAAATCGCTGGATTGAGCTTGGAGGCACTAGTCTTGTGTGCCGGCAGATTCCAGTTACCTCTCCCGACACTTCGGTGAAGCAGCGAGCCTAGGCCTTTTGGAAGCGAAAGGTAGCTGCAGGCAGGAGGTAGGGTTACAGGCCATAAGCTCAACTCTCAGAAGTGGGTATGCATGGGAGGCAGATGTCTGCTACCCACTCGGACATGCGAGTGGGAACCTAGCTACACTCTGATGAAGAAGGACTTTGGAAATCGCTGTATTCAACTCAGATACACGTGGGTTCAGGCACAACGATTCCACATGCTTTTCTCACAACCTTTCCCTGCCACTAACATGAGGACGTTAGCAGCTCCTTCTACATTCAAGCAGGAAGCGGGAGTGTTGTGCCCTGTCCTTAGCTCTCACAGGGAAGCAGGCCTTGAAGCCAGCTGTCAACTAGCTGCATTCTTATGGCAGGGTGAAGGTAGCAGTATTCTGAGACAGGAGGTTCCCAGATTACCACTCTACTGCACCTGGAACTACCCTCCAGGTGTGCATTGTTAACTTGCGTCTCAGAAGCCTCTGGCAAACGTCTCTGGTGAAGACGTGCGAAACTCACTCTGCAGGCAGTGTGGAACTGTGAGGGACTGAGGGTGAGCTCAACTCTCAGCAGTAAGATGATTTTGGACAAGGTGTTCAACTACCTTCTCACATATGGAACTTAGTATGTAGCACCAGTCTACCCCAGGAATTACTGGGAAATCGCTGGATTGAGCTTGGAGGCACTCGTCTTGTGTGCCGGGAGATTCCAGTTACCTCTACCAACACTTGCGTCAAGCAGCGAGCCTAGGCCTTTTGGAAACGAAAGGTAGCGGCAGGCACGATGTAGGGTTACCGGCCATGAGCTCAACTCTCAGAAGTGTGTATGCATGGGAGGCAGATGTCTGCTACCCACTCGGACATGTGAGTTGGAACCTAGCTACACTCCTATTGAAGAAGGATGTTGGAAATCGCTGTATTCAACTCAGATACATGTGAGTTCAGGCCCAATGCTTACACATGCTTTTCCCACAACCTATCCCAGCCACTAACATAAGGAGGTTAGCAGGTACATCTACAGTCAGGCAGGATGCGGGAGGGTTCTGCCCTGTCCTCAGCTCTCACAGGGAAGCATGCCTAGAAGCCAGCTCTCAACTAGCTGCATTCTTATGACAGTGTGAAGGTAGCAGTATTCTGAGACAGGAGGTTCCCAGATTACCACTCTCCTGCACCTGGAGATACCGTCCAGGTCTGCATTGTTAACTTGCGTCTCAGAGGCCTCTGGCAAAAGTCTCTGGTGAAGACGTGGGAAACTCACTCTGCAGGCAGTGTGGAACTGTGAGGGACTGAGGGTGAGCTCAACTCTCAGCAGTAAGATGATTTTGGACAAGGCGTTCAGCTACCTTCTCACATATGGAACTTAGTATGTAGCACCAGTCTACCCCAGGAATTACTGGGAAATCGCTGGATTGAGCTTGGAGGCACTAGTCTTGTGTGCCGGCAGATTCCAGGTACCTCTCCCGACACTTCGGTGAAGCAGCGAGCCTAGGCCTTTTGGAAGCGAAAGGTAGCTGCAGGCAGGAGGTAGGGTTACAGGCCATAAGCTCAACTCTCAGAAGTGGGTATGCATGGGAGGCAGATGTCTGCTACCCACTCGGACATGCGAGTGGGAACCTAGCTACACTCTGATGAAGAAGGACTTTGGAAATCGCTGTATTCAACTCAGATACACGTGGGTTCAGGCACAACGATTCCACATGCTTTTCTCACAACCTTTCCCTGCCACTAACATGAGGACGTTAGCAGCTCCTTCTACAGTCAGGCAGGATGCGGGAGGGTTCTGCCCTGTCCTCAGCTCTCACAGGGAAGCATGCCTAGAAGCCAGCTCTCAACTAGCTGCATTCTTATGACAGTGTGAAGGTAGCAGTATTCTGAGACAGGAGGTTCCCAGATTACCACTCTCCTGCACCTGGAGATACCGTCCAGGTCTGCATTGTTAACTTGCGTCTCAGAGGCCTCTGGCAAAAGTCTCTGGTGAAGACGTGGGAAACTCACTCTGCAGGCAGTGTGGAACTGTGAGGGACTGAGGGTGAGCTCAACTCTCAGCAGTAAGATGATTTTGGACAAGGCGTTCAGCTACCTTCTCACGTATGGAACTTAGTATGTAGCACCAGTCTACCCCAGGAATTACTGGGAAATCGCTGGATTGAGCTTGGAGGCACTAGTCTTGTGTGCCGGCAGATTCCAGTTACCTCTCCCGACACTTCGGTGAAGCAGCGAGCCTAGGCCTTTTGGAAGCGAAAGGTAGCTGCAGGCAGGAGGTAGGGTTACAGGCCATAAGCTCAACTCTCAGAAGTGGGTATGCATGGGAGGCAGATGTCTGCTACCCACTCGGACATGCGAGTGGGAACCTAGCTACACTCTGATGAAGAAGGACTTTGGAAATCGCTGTATTCAACTCAGATACACGTGGGTTCAGGCACAACGATTCCACATGCTTTTCTCACAACCTTTCCCTGCCACTAACATGAGGACGTTAGCAGCTCCTTCTACAGTCAAGCAGGATGCGGGAGGGTTGTGCCCTGTCCTTAGCTCTCACAGGGAAGCAGGCCTTGAAGCCAGCTGTCAACTAGCTACATTCTTATGGCAGGGTGAAGGTAGCAGTATTCTGAGACAGGAGGTTCCCAGATTACCACTCTACTGCACCTTTAACTACCCTCCAGGTGTGCAATGTTAACTTGCGTCTCAGAAGCCTCTGGCAAACGTCTCTGGTGAAGACGTGCGAAACTCACTCTGCAGGCAGTGTGGAACTGTGAGGGACTGAGGGTGAGCTCAACTCTCAGAAGTAAGATGTTTTTGGACAAGGCGTTCAACTACATACTCACGTATGGAACTTAGTATGTAGCACCAGTCTACCCCAGGAATTACTAGGAAATCGCTTGATTGAGCTTGGAGGCACTCGTCTTGTGTGCCGGGAGATTCCAGTTACCTCTCCCAACACTTGCGTCAAGCAGCGAGCCTAGGCCTTTTGGAAGCGAAAGGTAGCGGCAGGCACGATGTAGGGTTACCGGCCATGAGCTCAACTCTCAGAAGTGTGTATGCATGGGAGGCAGATGTCTGCTTCCCACTCGGACATGGGAGTTGGAACCTAGCTACACTCCTATTGAAGAAGGATGTTGGAAATCGCTGTATTCAACTCAGATACACGGGAGTTCAGGCCCAATGCTTACACATGCTTTTCCCACAACCTATCCCAGCCACTAACATAAGGAGGTTAGCAGGTACGTCTACAGTCAGGCAGGATGCGGGAGGGTTCTGCCCTGTCCTCAGCTCTCACAGGGAAGCATGCCTAGAAGCCAGCTCTCAACTAGCTGCATTCTTATGACAGTGTGAAGGTAGCAGTATTCTGAGACAGGAGGTTCCCAGATTACCACTCTCCTGCACCTGGAGATACCGTCCAGGTCTGCATTGTTAACTTGCGTCTCAGAGGCCTCTGGCAAAAGTCTCTGGTGAAGACGTGGGAAACTCACTCTGCAGGCAGTGTGGAACTGTGAGGGACTGAGGGTGAGCTCAACTCTCAGCAGTAAGATGATTTTGGACAAGGCGTTCAGCTACCTTCTCACGTATGGAACTTAGTATGTAGCACCAGTCTACCCCAGGAATTACTGGGAAATCGCTGGATTGAGCTTGGAGGCACTAGTCTTGTGTGCCGGCAGATTCCAGTTACCTCTCCCGACACTTCGGTGAAGCAGCGAGCCTAGGCCTTTTGGAAGCGAAAGGTAGCTGCAGGCAGGAGGTAGGGTTACAGGCCATAAGCTCAACTCTCAGAAGTGGGTATGCATGGGAGGCAGATGTCTGCTACCCACTCGGACATGCGAGTGGGAACCTAGCTACACTCTGATGAAGAAGGACTTTGGAAATCGCTGTATTCAACTCAGATACACGTGGGTTCAGGCACAACGATTCCACATGCTTTTCTCACAACCTTTCCCTGCCACTAACATGAGGACGTTAGTAGCTCCTTCTACAGTCAAGCAGGATGCGGGAGGGTTGTGCCCTGTCCTTAGCTCTCACAGGGAAGCAGGCCTTGAAGCCAGCTGTCAACTAGCTACATTCTTATGGCAGGGTGAAGGTAGCAGTATTCTGAGACAGGAGGTTCCCAGATTACCACTCTACTGCACCTGGAACTACCCTCCAGGTGTGCAATGTTAACTTGCGTCTGAGAAGCCTCTGGCAAACGTCTCTGGTGAAGACGTGCGAAACTCACTCTGCAGGCAGTGTGGAACTGTGAGGGACTGAGGGTGAGCTCAACTCTCAGAAGTAAGATGTTTTTGGACAAGGCGTTCAACTACCTACTCACGTATGGAACTTAGTATGTAGCACCAGTCTACCCCAGGAATTACTAGGAAATCGCTTGATTGAGCTTGGAGGCACTCGTCTTGTGTGCCGGGAGATTCCAGTTACCTCTCCCAACACTTGCGTCAAGCAGCGAGCCTAGGCCTTTTGGAAGCGAAAGGTAGCGGCAGGCACGATGTAGGGTTACAGGCCATGAGCTCAACTCTCAGAAGTGTGTATGCATGGGAGGCAGATGTCTGCTTCCCACTCGGACATGGGAGTTGGAACCTAGCTACACTCCTATTGAAGAAGGATGTTGGAAATCGCTGTATTCAACTCAGATACACGGGAGTTCAGGCCCAATGCTTACACATGCTTTTCCCACAACCTATCCCAGCCACTAACATAAGGAGGTTAGCAGGTACGTCTACAGTCAGGCAGGATGCGGGAGGGTTCTGCCCTGTCCTCAGCTCTCACAGGGAAGCATGCCTAGAAGCCAGCTCTCAACTAGCTGCATTCTTATGACAGTGTGAAGGTAGCAGTATTCTGAGACAGGAGGTTCCCAGATTACCACTCTCCTGCACCTGGAGATACCGTCCAGGTCTGCATTGTTAACTTGCGTCTCAGAGGCCTCTGGCAAAAGTCTCTGGTGAAGACGTGGGAAACTCACTCTGCAGGCAGTGTGGAACTGTGAGGGACTGAGGGTGAGCTCAACTCTCAGCAGTAAGATGATTTTGGACAAGGCGTTCAGCTACCTTCTCACATATGGAACTTAGTATGTAGCACCAGTCTACCCCAGGAATTACTGGGAAATCGCTGGATTGAGCTTGGAGGCACTAGTCTTGTGTGCCGGCAGATTCCAGTTACCTCTCCCGACACTTCGGTGAAGCAGCGAGCCTAGGCCTTTTGGAAGCGAAAGGTAGCTGCAGGCAGGAGGTAGGGTTACAGGCCATAAGCTCAACTCTCAGAAGTGGGTATGCATGGGAGGCAGATGTCTGCTACCCACTCGGACATGCGAGTGGGAACCTAGCTACACTCTGATGAAGAAGGACTTTGGAAATCGCTGTATTCAACTCAGATACACGTGGGTTCAGGCACAACGATTCCACATGCTTTTCTCACAACCTTTCCCTGCCACTAACATGAGGACGTTAGCAGCTCCTTCTACAGTCAAGCAGGATGCGGGAGGGTTGTGCCCTGTCCTTAGCTCTCACAGGGAAGCAGGCCTTGAAGCCAGCTGTCAACTAGCTGCATTCTTATGGCAGGGTGAAGGTAGCAGTATTCTGAGACAGGAGGTTCCCAGATTACCACTCTACTGCACCTGGAACTACCCTCGAGGTCTGCATTGTTAACTTGCGTCTCAGAAGCCTCTGGCAAACGTCTCTGGTGAAGACGTGCGAAACTCACTCTGCAGGCAGTGTGGAACTGTGAGGGACTGAGGGTGAGCTCAACTCTCAGAAGTAAGATGTTTTTGGACAAGGCGTTCAACTACCTACTCACGTATGGAACTTAGTATGTAGCACCAGTCTACCCCAGGAATTACTAAGAAATCGCTTGATTGAGCTTGGAGGCACTCGTCTTGTGTGCCGGGAGATTCCAGTTACCTCTCCCAACACTTGCGTCAAGCAGCGAGCCTAGGCCTTTTGGAAGCGAAAGGTAGCGGCAGGCACGATGTAGGGTTACAGGCCATGAGCTCAACTCTCAGAAGTGTGTATGCATGGGAGGCAGATGTCTGCTTCCCACTCGGACATGGGAGTTGGAACCTAGCTACACTCCTATTGAAGAAGGATGTTGGAAATCGCTGTATTCAACTCAGATACACGGGAGTTCAGGCCCAATGCTTACACATGCCTTTCCCACAACCTATCCCAGCCACTAACATAAGGAGGTTAGCAGGTACGTCTACAGTCAGGCAGGATGCGGGAGGGTTCTGCCCTGTCCTCAGCTCTCACAGGGAAGCATGCCTAGAAGCCAGCTCTCAACTAGCTGCATTCTTATGACAGTGTGAAGGTAGCAGTATTCTGAGACAGGAGGTTCCCAGATTACCACTCTACTGCACCTGGAGATAGCGTCCAGGTCTGCATTGTTAACTTGCGTCTCAGAGGCCTCTGGCAAAAGTCTCTGGTGAAGACGTGGGAAACTCACTCTGCAGGCAGTGTGGAACTGTGAGGGACTGAGGGTGAGCTCAACTCTCAGAAGTAAGATGTTTTTGGACAAGGCGTTCAACTACCTACTCACGTATGGAACTTAGTATGTAGCACCAGTCTACCCCAGGAATTACTAGGAAATCGCTTGATTGAGCTTGGAGGCACTCGTCTTGTGTGCCGGGAGATTCCAGTTACCTCTCCCAACACTTGCGTCAAGCAGCGAGCCTAGGCCTTTTGGAAGCGAAAGGTAGCGGCAGGCACGATGTAGGGTTACCGGCCATGAGCTCAACTCTCAGAAGTGTGTATGCATGGGAGGCAGATGTCTGCTACCCACTCGGACATGGGAGTTGGAACCTAGCTACACTCCTATTGAAGAAGGATGTTGGAAATCGCTGTATTCAACTCAGATACACGTGAGTTCAGGCCCAATGCTTACACATGCTTTTCCCACAACCTATCCCAGCCACTAACATAAGGAGGTTAGCAGGTACATCTACAGTCAGGCAGGATGCGGGAGGGTTCTGCCCTGTCCTCAGCTCTCACAGGGAAGCATGCCTAGAAGCCAGCTCTCAACTAGCTGCATTCTTATGACAGTGTGAAGGTAGCAGTATTCTGAGACAGGAGGTTCCCAGATTACCACTCTCCTGCACCTGGAGATACCGTCCAGGTCTGCATTGTTAACTTGCGTCTCAGAGGCCTTTGGCAAAAGTCTCTGGTGAAGACGTGGGAAACTCACTCTGCAGGCAGTGTGGAACTGTGAGGGACTGAGGGTGAGCTCAACTCTCAGCAGTAAGATGATTTTGGACAAGGCGTTCAACTACCTTCTCACATATGGAACTTAGTATGTAGCATCAGTCTACCCCAGGAATTACTGGGAAATCGCTGGATTGAGCTTGGAGGCACTCGTCTTGTGTGCCGGGAGATTCCAGTTACCTCTCCCAACACTTGCGTCAAGCAGCGAGCCTAGGCCTTTTGGAAGCGAAAGGTAGCGGCAGGCACGATGTAGGGTTACAGGCCATGAGCTCAACTCTCAGAAGTGTGTATGCATGGGAGGCAGATGTCTGCTACCCCCTCGGACATGGGAGTTGGAACCTAGCTACACTCCTATTGAAGAAGGATGTTGGAAATCGCTGTATTCAACTCAGATACACGGGAGTTCAGGCCCAATGCTTACACATGCTTTTCCCACAACCTATCCCAGCCACTAACATAAGGAGGTTAGCAGGTACATCTACAGTCAGGCAGGATGCGGGAGGGTTCTGCCCTGTCCTCAGCTCTCACAGGGAAGCATGCCTAGAAGCCAGCTCTCAACTAGCTGCATTCTTATGACAGTGTGAAGGTAGCAGTATTCTGAGACAGGAGGTTCCCAGATTACCACTCTCCTGCACCTGGAGATACCGTCCAGGTCTGCATTGTTAACTTGCGTCTCAGAGGCCTCTGGCAAAAGTCTCTGGTGAAGACGTGGGAAACTCACTCTGCAGGCAGTGTGGAACTGTGAGGGACTGAGGGTGAGCTCAACTCTCAGCAGTAAGATGATTTTGGACAAGGCGTTCAGCTACCTTCTCACATATGGAACTTAGTATGTAGCACCAGTCTACCCCAGGAATTACTGGGAAATCGCTGGATTGAGCTTGGAGGCACTAGTCTTGTGTGCCGGCAGATTCCAGTTACCTCTCCCGACACTTCGGTGAAGCAGCGAGCCTAGGCCTTTTGGAAGCGAAAGGTAGCTGCAGGCAGGAGGTAGGGTTACAGGCCATAAGCTCAACTCTCAGAAGTGGGTATGCATGGGAGGCAGATGTCTGCTACCCACTCGGACATGCGAGTGGGAACGTAGCTACACTCTGATGAAGAAGGACTTTGGAAATCGCTGTATTCAACTCAGATACACGTGGGTTCAGGCACAACGATTCCACATGCTTTTCTCACAACCTTTCCCTGCCACTAACATGAGGACGTTAGCAGCTCCTTCTACAGTCAAGCAGGAAGCAGGAGGGTTGTGCCCTGTCCTTAGCTCTCACAGGGAAGCAGGCCTTGAAGCCAGCTGTCAACTAGCTGCATTCTTATGGCAGGGTGAAGGTAGCAGTATTCTGAGACAGGAGGTTCCCAGATTACCACTCTACTGCACCTGGAACTACCCTCCAGGTGTGCAATGTTAACTTGCGTCTCAGAAGCCTCTGGCAAACGTCTCTGGTGAAGACGTGCGAAACTCACTCTGCAGGCAGTGTGGAACTGTGAGGGACTGAGGGTGAGCTCAACTCTCAGAAGTAAGATGTTTTTGGACAAGGCGTTCAACTACCTACTCACGTATGGAACTTAGTATGTAGCACCAGTCTACCCCAGGAATTACTAGGAAATCGCTTGATTGAGCTTGGAGGCACTCGTCTTGTGTGCCGGGAGATTCCAGTTACCTCTCCCAACACTTGCGTCAAGCAGCGAGCCTAGGCCTTTTGGAAGCGAAAGGTAGCTGCAGGCACGATGTAGGGTTACAGGCCATGAGCTCAACTCTCAGAAGTGTGTATGCATGGGAGGCAGATGTCTGCTTCCCACTCGGACATGGGAGTTGGAACCTAGCTACACTCCTATTGAAGAAGGATGTTGGAAATCGCTGTATTCAACTCAGATACACGGGAGTTCAGGCCCAATGCTTACACATGCTTTTCCCACAACCTATCCCACCCACTAACATAAGGAGGTTAGCAGGTACGTCTACAGTCAGGCAGGATGCGGGAGGGTTCTGCCCTGTCCTCAGCTCTCACAGGGAAGCATGCCTAGAAGCCAGCTCTCAACTAGCTGCATTCTTATGACAGTGTGAAGGTAGCAGTATTCTGAGACAGGAGGTTCCCAGATTACCACTCTCCTGCACCTGGAGATACCGTCCAGGTCTGCATTGTTAACTTGCGTCTCAGAGGCCTCTGGCAAAAGTCTCTGGTGAAGACGTGGGAAACTCACTCTGCAGGCAGTGTGGAACTGTGAGGGACTGAGGGTGAGCTCAACTCTCAGCAGTAAGATGATTTTGGACAAGGCGTTCAGCTACCTTCTCACATATGGAACTTAGTATGTAGCACCAGTCTACCCCAGGAATTACTGGGAAATCGCTGGATTGAGCTTGGAGGCACTAGTCTTGTGTGCCGGCAGATTCCAGTTACCTCTCCCGACACTTCGGTGAAGCAGCGAGCCTAGGCCTTTTGGAAGCGAAAGGTAGCTGCAGGCAGGAGGTAGGGTTACAGGCCATAAGCTCAACTCTCAGAAGTGGGTATGCATGGGAGGCAGATGTCTGCTACCCACTCGGACATGCGAGTGGGAACCTAGCTACACTCTGATGAAGAAGGACTTTGGAAATCGCTGTATTCAACTCAGATACACGTGGGTTCAGGCACAACGATTCCACATGCTTTTCTCACAACCTTTCCCTGCCACTAACATGAGGACGTTAGCAGCTCCTTCTACAGTCAAGCAGGATGCGGGAGGGTTGTGCCCTGTCCTTAGCTCTCACAGGGAAGCAGGCCTTGAAGCCAGCTGTCAACTAGCTGCATTCTTATGGCAGGGTGAAGGTAGCAGTATTCTGAGACAGGAGGTTCCCAGATTACCACTCTACTGCACCTGGAACTACCCTCCAGGTCTGCATTGTTAACTTGCGTCTCAGAAGCCTCTGGCAAACGTCTCTGGTGAAGACGTGCGAAACTCACTCTGCAGGCAGTGTGGAACTGTGAGGGACTGAGGGTGAGCTCAACTCTCAGCAGTAAGATGATTTTGGACAAGGCGTTCAGCTACCTTCTCACATATGGAACTTAGTATGTAGCACCAGTCTACCCCAGGAATTACTAGGAAATCGCTTGATTGAGCTTGGAGGCACTCGTCTTGTGTGCCGGGAGATTCCAGTTACCTCTCCCAACACTTGCGTCAAGCAGCGAGCCTAGGCCTTTTGGAAGCGAAAGGTAGCGGCAGGCACGATGTAGGGTTACCGGCCATGAGCTCAACTCTCAGAAGTGTGTATGCATGGGAGGCAGATGTCTGCTACCCACTCGGACATGGGAGTTGGAACCTAGCTACACTCCTATTGAAGAAGGATGTTGGAAATCGCTGTATTCAACTCAGATACACGTGAGTTGAACCCAATGCTTACACATGCTTTTCCCACAACCTATCCCAGCCACTAACATAAGGAGGTTAGCAGGTACATCTACAGTCAGGCAGGATGCGGGAGGGTTCTGCCCTGTCCTCAGCTCTCACAGGGAAGCATGCCTAGAAGCCAGCTCTCAACTAGCTGCATTCTTATGACAGTGTGAAGGTAGCAGTATTCTGAGACAGGAGGTTCCCAGATTACCACTCTCCTGCACCTGGAGATACCGTCCAGGTCTGCATTGTTAACTTGCGTCTCAGAGGCCTTTGGCAAAAGTCTCTGGTGAAGACGTGGGAAACTCACTCTGCAGGCAGTGTGGAACTGTGAGGGACTGAGGGTGAGCTCAACTCTCAGCAGTAAGATGATTTTGGACAAGGCGTTCAACTACCTTCTCACATATGGAACTTAGTATGTAGCATCAGTCTACCCCAGGAATTACTGGGAAATCGCTGGATTGAGCTTGGAGGCACTCGTCTTGTGTGCCCGGAGATTCCAGTTACCTCTCCCAACACTTGCGTCAAGCAGCGAGCCTAGGCCTTTTGGAAGCGAAAGGTAGCGGCAGGCACGATGTAGGGTTACAGGCCATGAGCTCAACTCTCAGAAGTGTGTATGCATGGGAGGCAGATGTCTGCTACCCCCTCGGACATGGGAGTTGGAACCTAGCTACACTCCTATTGAAGAAGGATGTTGGAAATCGCTGTATTCAACTCAGATACACGGGAGTTCAGGCCCAATGCTTACACATGCTTTTCCCACAACCTATCCCAGCCACTAACATAAGGAGGTTAGCAGGTACATCTACAGTCAGGCAGGATGCGGGAGGGTTCTGCCCTGTCCTCAGCTCTCACAGGGAAGCATGCCTAGAAGCCAACTCTCAACTAGCTGCATTCTTATGACAGTGTGAAGGTAGCAGTATTCTGAGACAGGAGGTTCCCAGATTACCACTCTCCTGCACCTGGAGATACCGTCCAGGTCTGCATTGTTAACTTGCGTCTCAGAGGCCTCTGGCAAAAGTCTCTGGTGAAGACGTGGGAAACTCACTCTGCAGGCAGTGTGGAACTGTGAGGGACTGAGGGTGAGCTCAACTCTCAGCAGTAAGATGATTTTGGACAAGGCGTTCAGCTACCTTCTCACATATGGAACTTAGTATGTAGCACCAGTCTACCCCAGGAATTACTGGGAAATCGCTGGATTGAGCTTGGAGGCACTAGTCTTGTGTGCCGGCAGATTCCAGTTACCTCTCCCAACACTTCGGTGAAGCAGCGAGCCTAGGCCTTTTGGAAGCGAAAGGTAGCTGCAGGCAGGAGGTAGGGTTACAGGCCATAAGCTCAACTCTCAGAAGTGGGTATGCATGGGAGGCAGATGTCTGCTACCCACTCGGACATGCGAGTGGGAACCTAGCTACACTCTGATGAAGAAGGACTTTGGAAATCGCTGTATTCAACTCAGATACACGTGGGTTCAGGCACAACGATTCCACATGCTTTTCCCACAACCTATCCCAGCCACTAACATAAGGAGGTTAGCAGGTACGTCTACAGTCAGGCAGGATGCGGGAGGGTTCTGCCCTGTCCTCAGCTCTCACAGGGAAGCATGCCTAGAAGCCAGTCTCAACTAGCTGCATTCTTATGACAGTGTGAAGGTAGCAGTATTCTGAGTAAGGAGGTTCCCAGATTACCACTCTACTGCACCTGGAGATACCGTCCAGGTGTGCATTGTTAACTTGCGTCTCAGAGGCCTCTGGCAAAAGTCTCTGGTGAAGACGTGCGAAACTCACTCTGCAGGCAGTGTGGAACTGTGAGGGACTGAGGGTGAGGTCAACTCTCAGCAGTAAGATGATTTTGGACAAGGCGTTCAGCTACCTTCTCACATATGGAACTTAGTATGTAGCACCAGTCTACCCCAGGAATTACTAGGAAATCGCTGGATTGAGCTTGGAGGCCCTAGTCTTGTGTGCCGGGAGATTCCAGTTACCTCTCCCAACACTTGCGTCAAGCAGCGAGCCTAGGCCTTTTGGAAGCGAAAGGTAGCGGCAGGCAGGATGTAGGGTTACAGGCCATGAGCTCATCTCTCAGAAGTGTGTATGCATGGGAGGCAGATGTCTGCTACCCACTCGGACATGGGAGTTGGAACCTAGCTACACTCCTATTGAAGAAGGATGCTGGAAATCGCTGTATTCAACTCAGATACACGGGAGTTCAGGCCCAATGCTTACACATGCTTTTCCCACAACCTATCCCAGCCACTAACATAAGGAGGTTAGCAGGTACGTCTACAGTCAGGCAGGATGCGGGAGGGTTCTGCCCTGTCCTCAGCTCTCACAGGGAAGCATGCCTAGAAGCCAGCTCTCAACTAGCTGCATTCTTATGACAGTGTGAAGGTAGCAGTATTCTGAGTAAGGAGGTTCCCAGATTACCACTCTACTGCACCTGGAGATACCGTCCAGGTGTGCATTGTTAACTTGCGTCTCAGAGGCCTCTGGCAAATGTCTCTGGTGAAGACGTGGGAAACTCACTCTGCAGGCAGTGTGGAACTGTGAGGGACTGAGGGTGAGCTCAACTCTCAGCAGTAAGATGATTTTGGACAAGGCGTTCAGCTACCTTCTCACATATGGAACTTAGTATGTAGCACCAGTCTACCCCAGGAATTACTGGGAAATCGCTGGATTGAGCTTGGAGGCACTAGTCTTGTGTGCCGGCAGATTCCAGTTACCTCTCCCGACACTTCGGTGAAGCAGCGAGCCTAGGCCTTTTGGAAGCGAAAGGTAGCTGCAGGCAGGAGGTAGGGTTACAGGCCATAAGCTCAACTCTCAGAAGTGGGTATGCATGGGAGGCAGATGTCTGCTACCCACTCGGACATGCGAGTGGGAACCTAGCTACACTCTGATGAAGAAGGACTTTGGAAATCGCTGTATTCAACTCAGATACACGTGGGTTCAGGCACAACGATTCCACATGCTTTTCTCACAACCTTTCCCTGCCACTAACATGAGGACGTTAGCAGCTCCTTCTACAGTCAAGCAGGATGCGGGAGGGTTCTGCCCTGTCCTCAGCTCTCACAGGGAAGCATGCCTAGAAGCCAGCTCTCAACTAGCTGCATTCTTATGACAGTGTGAAGGTAGCAGTATTCTGAGACAGGAGGTTCCCAGATTACCACTCTACTGCACCTGGAGATACCGTCCATGTGTGCATTGTTAACTTGCGTCTCAGAGGCCTCTGGCAAAAGTCTCTGGTGAAGACGTGGGAAACTCACTCTGCAGGCAGTGTGGAACTGTGAGGGACTGAGGGTGAGGTCAACTCTCAGCAGTAAGATGATTTTGGACAAGGCGTTCAGCTACCTTCTCACATATGGAACTTAGTATGTAGCACCAGTCTACCCCAGGAATTACTGGGAAATCGCTGGATTGAGCTTGGAGGCACTAGTCTTGTGTGCCGGCAGATTCCAGTTACCTCTCCCGACACTTCGGTGAAGCAGCGAGCCTAGGCCTTTTGGAAGCGAAAGGTAGCTGCAGGCAGGAGGTAGGGTTACAGGCCATAAGCTCAACTCTCAGAAGTGGGTATGCATGGGAGGCAGATGTCTGCTACCCACTCGGACATGCGAGTGGGAACCTAGCTACACTCTGATGAAGAAGGATGTTGGAAATCGCTGTATTCAACTCAGATACACGTGGGTTCAGGCACAACGATTCCACATGCTTTTCTCACAACCTTTCCCTGCCACTAACATGAGGACGTTAGCAGCTCCTTCTACAGTCAAGCAGGATGCGGGAGGGTTGTGCCCTGTCCTTAGCTCTCACAGGGAAGCATGCCTTGAAGCAACCTGTCAACTAGCTGCATTCTTATGGCAGGGTGAAGGTAGCAGTATTCTGAGACAGGTTGTTCCCAGATTACCACTCTACTGCACCTGGAGATACCCTCCAGTTCTGCATTGTTAACTTGCATCTCAGAAGCCTCTGGCAAACGTCTCTGGTGAAGACGTGCGAAACTCACTCTGCAGGCAGTGTGGAACTGTGAGGGACTGAGGGTGAGCTCAACTCTCAGAAGTAAGATGTTTTTGGACAAGGCGTTCAACTACCTACTCACGTATGGAACTTAGTATGTAGCACCAGTCTACCCCAGGAATTACTAGGAAATCGCTTGATTGAGCTTGGAGGCACTCGTCTTGTGTGCCGGGAGATTCCAGTTACCTCTCCCAACACTTGCGTCAAGCAGCGAGCCTAGGCCTTTTGGAAGCGAAAGGTAGCGGCAGGCACGATGTAGGGTTACAGGCCATGAGCTCAACTCTCAGAAGTGTGTATGCATGGGAGGCAGATGTCTGCTACCCACTCGGACATGGGAGTTGGAACCTAGCTACACTCCTATTGAAGAAGGATGTTGGAAATCGCTGTATTCAACTCAGATACACGGGAGTTCAGGCCCAATGCTTACACATGCTTTTCCCACAACCTATCCCAGCCACTAACATAAGGAGGTTAGCAGGTACGTCTACAGTCAGGCAGGATGCGGGAGGGTTCTGCCCTGTCCTCAGCTCTCACAGGGAAGCATGCCTAGAAGCCAGCTCTCAACTAGCTGCATTCTTATGACAGTGTGAAGGTAGCAGTATTCTGAGACAGGAGGTTCCCAGATTACCACTCTACTGCACCTGGAGATACCGTCCAGGTCTGCATTGTTAACTTGCGTCTCAGAGGCCTCTGGCAAAAGTCTCTGGTGAAGACGTGGGAAACTCACTCTGCAGGCAGTGTGGAACTGTGAGGGACTGAGGGTGAGCTCAACTCTCAGCAGTAAGATGATTTTGGACAAGGCGTTCAGCTACCTTCTCACATATGGAACTTAGTATGTAGCACCAGTCTACCCCAGGAATTACTGGGAAATCGCTGGATTGAGCTTGGAGGCACTAGTCTTGTGTGCCGGCAGATTCCAGTTACCTCTCCCAACACTTCGGTGAAGCAGCGAGCCTAGGCCTTTTGGAAGCGAAAGGTAGCTGCAGGCAGGAGGTAGGGTTACAGGCCATAAGCTCAACTCTCAGAAGTGGGTATGCATGGGAGGCAGATGTCTGCTACCCACTCGGACATGCGAGTGGGAACCTAGCTACACTCTGATGAAGAAGGACTTTGGAAATCGCTGTATTCAACTCAGATACACGTGGGTTCAGGCACAACGATTCCACATGCTTTTCTCACAACCTTTCCCTGCCACTAACATGAGGACGTTAGCAGCTCCTTCTACAGTCAGGCAGGATGCGGGAGGGTTCTGCCCTGTCCTCAGCTCTCACAGGGAAGCATGCCTAGAAGCCAGCTCTCAACTAGCTGCATTCTTATGACAGTGTGAAGGTAGCAGTATTCTGAGTAAGGAGGTTCCCAGATTACCACTCTACTGCACCTGGAGATACCGTCCAGGTCTGCATTGTTAACTTGCGTCTCAGAGGCCTCTGGCAAAAGTCTCTGGTGAAGACGTGGGAAACTCACTCTGCAGGCAGTGTGGAACTGTGAGGGACTGAGGGTGAGCTCAACTCTCAGCAGTAAGATGATTTTGGACAAGGCGTTCAGCTACCTTCTCACATATGGAACTTAGTATGTAGCACCAGTCTACCCCAGGAATTACTGGGAAATCGCTGGATTGAGCTTGGAGGCACTAGTCTTGTGTGCCGGCAGATTCCAGTTACCTCTCCCAACACTTCGGTGAAGCAGCGAGCCTAGGCCTTTTGGAAGCGAAAGGTAGCTGCAGGCAGGAGGTAGGGTTACAGGCCATAAGCTCAACTCTCAGAAGTGGGTATGCATGGGAGGCAGATGTCTGCTACCCACTCGGACATGCGAGTGGGAACCTAGCTACACTCTGATGAAGAAGGACTTTGGAAATTGCTGTATTCAACACAGACACACGTGGGTTCAGGCACAACGATTCCACATGCTTTTCCCACAACCTATCCCAGCCACTAACATAAGGAGGTTAGCAGGTACGTCTACAGTCAGGCAGGATGCGGGAGGGTTCTGCCCTGTCCTCAGCTCTCACAGGGAAGCATGCCTAGAAGCCAGCTCTCAACTAGCTGCATTCTTATGACAGTGTGAAGGTAGCAGTATTCTGAGACAGGAGGTTCCCAGATTACCACTCTACTGCACCTGGAGATACCGTCCGGGTCTGCATTGTTAACTTGCGTCTCAGAGGCCTCTGGCAAAAGTCTCTGGTGAAGACGTGGGAAACTCACTCTGCAGGCAGTGTGGAACTGTGAGGGACTGAGGGTGAGCTCAACTCTCAGCAGTAAGATGATTTTGGACAAGGCGTTCAGCTACCTTCTCACATATGGAAGTTAGTATGTAGCAGCAGTCTACCCCAGGAATTACTGGGAAATCGCTGGATTGAGCTTGGAGGCACTAGTCTTGTGTGCCGGCAGATTCCAGTTACCTCTCCCAACACTTCGGTGAAGCAGCGAGCCTAGGCCTTTTGGAAGCGAAAGGTAGCTGCAGGCAGGAGGTAGGGTTACAGGCCATAAGCTCAACTCTCAGAAGTGGGTATGCATGGGAGGCAGATGTCTGCTACCCACTCGGACATGCGAGTGGGAACCTAGCTACACTCTGATGAAGAAGGACTTTGGAAATTGCTGTATTCAACTCAGACACACGTGGGTTCAGGCACAACGATTCCACATGCTTTTCCCACAACCTATCCCAGCCACTAACATAAGGAGGTTAGCAGGTACGTCTACAGTCAGGCAGGATGCGGGAGGGTTCTGCCCTGTCCTCAGCTCTCACAGGGAAGCATGCCTAGAAGCCAGCTCTCAACTAGCTGCATTCTTATGACAGTGTGAAGGTAGCAGTATTCTGAGACAGGAGGTTCCCAGATTACCACTCTACTGCACCTGGAGATACCGTCCAGGTCTGCATTGTTAACTTGCGTCTCAGAGGCCTCTGGCAAAAGTCTCTGGTGAAGACGTGGGAAACTCACTCTGCAGGCAGTGTGGAACTGTGAGGGACTGAGGGTGAGCTCAACTCTCAGCAGTAAGATGATTTTGGACAAGGCGTTCAGCTACCTTCTCACATATGGAACTTAGTATGTAGCACCAGTCTACCCCAGGAATTACTGGGAAATCGCTGGATTGAGCTTGGAGGCACTAGTCTTGTGTGCCGGCAGATTCCAGTTACCTCTCCCAACACTTCGGTGAAGCAGCGAGCCTAGGCCTTTTGGAAGCGAAAGGTAGCTGCAGGCAGGAGGTAGGGTTACAGGCCATAAGCTCAACTCTCAGAAGTGGGTATGCATGGGAGGCAGATGTCTGCTACCCACTCGGACATGCGAGTGGGAACCTAGCTACACTCTGATGAAGAAGGACTTTGGAAATTGCTGTATTCAACTCAGACACACGTGGGTTCAGGCACAACGATTCCACATGCTTTTCCCACAACCTATCCCAGCCACTAACATAAGGAGGTTAGCAGGTACGTCTACAGTCAGGCAGGATGCGGGAGGGTTCTGCCCTGTCCTCAGCTCTCACAGGGAAGCATGCCTAGAAGCCAGCTCTCAACTAGCTGCATTCTTATGACAGTGTGAAGGTAGCAGTATTCTGAGTAAGGAGGTTCCCAGATTACCACTCTACTGCACCTGGAGATACCGTCCGGGTCTGCATTGTTAACTTGCGTCTCAGAGGCCTCTGGCAAAAGTCTCTGGTGAAGACGTGGGAAACTCACTCTGCAGGCAGTGTGGAACTGTGAGGGACTGAGGGTGAGCTCAACTCTCAGCAGTAAGATGATTTTGGACAAGGCGTTCAGCTACCTTCTCACATATGGAACTTAGTATGTAGCACCAGTCTACCCTAGGAATTACTGGGAAATCGCTGGATTGAGCTTGGAGGCACTAGTCTTGTGTGCCGGCAGATTCCAGTTACCTCTCCCAACACTTCGGTGAAGCAGCGAGCCTAGGCCTTTTGGAAGCGAAAGGTAGCTGCAGGCAGGAGGTAGGGTTACAGGCCATAAGCTCAACTCTCAGAAGTGGGTATGCATCGGAGGCAGATGTCTGCTACCCACTCGGACATGCGAGTGGGAACCTAGCTACACTCTGATGAAGAAGGACTTTGGAAATCGCTGTATTCAACTCAGATACACGTGGGTTCAGGCACAACGATTCCACATGCTTTTCTCACAACCTTTCCCTGCCACTAACATGAGGACGTTAGCAGCTCCTTCTACAGTCATGCAGGATGCGGGAGGGTTCTGCCCTGTCCTCAGCTCTCACAGGGAAGCATGCCTAGAAGCCAGCTCTCAACTAGCTGCATTCTTATGACAGTGTGAAGGTAGCAGTATTCTGAGACAGGAGGTTCCCAGATTACCACTCTACTGCACCTGGAGATACCGTCCAGGTCTGCATTGTTAACTTGCGTCTCAGAGGCCTCTGGCAAACGTCTCTGGTGAAGACGTGGGAAACTCACTCTGCAGGCAGTGTGGAACTGTGAGGGACTGAGGGTGAGCTCAACTCTCAGCAGTAAGATGATTTTGGACAAGGCGTTCAGCTACCTTCTCACATATGGAACTTAGTATGTAGGACCAGTCTACCCCAGGAATTACTGGGAAATCGCTGGATTGAGCTTGGAGGCACTAGTCTTGTGTGCCGGCAGATTCCAGTTACCTCTCCCAACACTTCGGTGAAGCAGCGAGCCTAGGCCATTTGGAAGCGAAAGTTAGCTGCAGGCAGGAGGTAGGGTTACAGGCCATAAGCTCAACTCTCAGAAGTGGGTATGCATGGGAGGCAGATGTCTGCTACCCACTCGGACATGCGAGTGGGAACCTAGCTACACTCTGATGAAGAAGGACTTTGGAAATTGCTGTATTCAACTCAGACACACGTGGGTTCAGGCACAACGATTCCACATGCTTTTCCCACAACCTATCCCAGCCACTAACATAAGGAGGTTAGCAGGTACGTCTACAGTCAGGCAGGATGCGGGAGGGTTCTGCCCTGTCCTCAGCTCTCACAGGGAAGCATGCCTAGAAGCCAGCTCTCAACTAGCTGCATTCTTATGACAGTGTGAAGGTAGCAGTATTCTGAGACAGGAGGTTCCCAGATTACCACTCTACTGCACCTGGAGATACCGTCCAGGTGTGCATTGTTAACTTGCGTCTCAGAGGCCTCTGGCAAAAGTCTCTGGTGAAGACGTGGGAAACTCACTCTGCAGGCAGTGTGGAACTGTGAGGGACTGAGGGTGAGCTCAACTCTCAGCAGTAAGATGATTTTGGACAAGGCGTTCAGCTACCTTCTCACATATGGAACTTAGTATGTAGCACCAGTCTACCCCAGGAATTACTGGGAAATCGCTGGATTGAGCTTGGAGGCACTAGTCTTGTGTGCCGGCAGATTCCAGTTACCTCTCCCAACACTTCGGTGAAGCAGCGAGCCTAGGCCTTTTGGAAGCGAAAGGTAGCTGCAGGCAGGAGGTAGGGTTACAGGCCATAAGCTCAACTCTCAGAAGTGGGTATGCATGGGAGGCAGATGTCTGCTACCCACTCGGACATACGAGTGGGAACCTAGCTACACTCTGATGAAGAAGGACTTTGGAAATTGCTGTATTCAACTCAGACACACGTGGGTTCAGGCACAACGATTCCACATGCTTTTCCCACAACCTATCCCAGCCACTAACATAAGGAGGTTAGCAGGTACGTCTACAGTCATGCAGGATGCGGGAGGGTTCTGCCCTGTCCTCAGCTCTCACAGGGAAGCATGCCTAGAAGCCAGCTCTCAACTAGCTGCATTCTTATGACAGTGTGAAGGTAGCAGTATTCTGAGTAAGGAGGTTCCCAGATTACCACTCTACTGCACCTGGAGATACCGTCCGGGTCTGCATTGTTAACTTGCGTCTCAGAGGCCTCTGGCAAAAGTCTCTGGTGAAGACGTGGGAAACTCACTCTGCAGGCAGTGTGGAACTGTGAGGGACTGAGGGTGAGCTCAACTCTCAGCAGTAAGATGATTTTGGACAAGGCGTTCAGCTACCTTCTCACATATGGAACTTAGTATGTAGCACCAGTCTACCCCAGGAATTACTGGGAAATCGCTGGATTGAGCTTGGAGGCACTAGTCTTGTGTGCCGGCAGATTCCAGTTACCTCTCCCAACACTTCGGTGAAGCAGCGAGCCTAGGCCTTTTGGAAGCGAAAGGTAGCTGCAGGCAGGAGGTAGGGTTACAGGCCATAAGCTCAACTCTCAGAAGTGGGTATGCATGGGAGGCAGATGTCTGCTACCCACTCGGACATGCGAGTGGGAACCTAGCTACACTCTGATGAAGAAGGACTTTGGAAATTGCTGTATTCAACTCAGACACACGTGGGTTCAGGCACAACGATTCCACATGCTTTTCCCACAACCTATCCCAGCCACTAACATAAGGAGGTTAGCAGGTACGTCTACAGTCAGGCAGGATGCGGGAGGGTTCTGCCCTGTCCTCAGCTCTCACAGGGAAGCATGCCTAGAAGCCAGCTCTCAACTAGCTGCATTCTTATGACAGTGTGAAGGTAGCAGTATTCTGAGACAGGAGGTTCCCAGATTACCACTCTACTGCACCTGGAGATACCGTCCGGGTCTGCATTGTTAACTTGCGTCTCAGAGGCCTCTGGCAAAAGTCTCTGGTGAAGACGTGGGAAACTCACTCTGCAGGCAGTGTGGAACTGTGAGGGACTGAGGGTGAGCTCAACTCTCAGCAGTAAGATGATTTTGGACAAGGCGTTCAGCTACCTTCTCACATATGGAACTTAGTATGTAGCACCAGTCTACCCCAGGAATTACTGGGAAATCGCTGGATTGAGCTTGGAGGCACTAGTCTTGTGTGCCGGCAGATTCCAGTTACCTCTCCCAACACTTCGGTGAAGCAGCGAGCCTAGGCCTTTTGGAAGCGAAAGGTAGCTGCGGACAGGAGGTAGGGTTACAGGCCATAAGCTCAACTCTCAGAAGTGGGTATGCATGGGAGGCAGATGTCTGCTACCCACTCGGACATGCGAGTGGGAACCTAGCTACACTCTGATGAAGAAGGACTTTGGAAATCGCTGTATTCAACTCAGATACACGTGGGTTCAGGCACAACGATTCCACATGCTTTTCCAACAACCTTTCCCTGCCACTAACATGAGGACGTTAGCAGCTCCTTCTACAGTCAGGCAGGATGTTGGAGGGTTCTGCCCTGTCCTCAGCTCTCACAGGGAAGCATGCCTAGAAGCCAGCTCTCAACTAGCTGCATTCTTATGACAGTGTGAAGGTAGCAGTATTCTGAGACAGGAGGTTCCCAGATTACCACTCTACTGCACCTGGAGATACCGTCCACGTCTGCATTGTTAACTTGCGTCTCAGAGGCCTCTGGCAAAAGTCTCTGGTGAAGACGTGGGAAACTCACTCTGCAGGCAGTGTGGAACTGTGAGGGACTGAGGGTGAGCTCAACTCTCAGCAGTAAGATGATTTTGGACAAGGCGTTCAGCTACCTTCTCACATATGGAACTTAGTATGTAGCACCAGTCTACCCCAGGAATTACTGGGAAATCGCTGGATTGAGCTTGGAGGCACTAGTCTTGTGTGCCGGCAGATTCCAGTTACCTCTCCCGACACTTCGGTGAAGCAGCGAGCCTAGGCCTTTTGGAAGCGAAAGGTAGCTGCGGACAGGAGGTAGGGTTACAGGCCATAAGCTCAACTCTCAGAAGTGGGTATGCATGGGAGGCAGATGTCTGCTACCCACTCGGACATGCGAGTGGGAACCTAGCTACACTCTGATGAAGAAGGACTTTGGAAATCGCTGTATTCAACTCAGATACACGTGGGTTCAGGCACAACGATTCCACATGCTTTTCCAACAACCTTTCCCTGCCACTAACATGAGGACGTTAGCAGCTCCTTCTACAGTCAGGCAGGATGTTGGAGGGTTCTGCCCTGTCCTCAGCTCTCACAGGGAAGCATGCCTAGAAGCCAGCTCTCAACTAGCTGCATTCTTATGACAGTGTGAAGGTAGCAGTATTCTGAGACAGGAGGTTCCCAGATTACCACTCTACTGCACCTGGAGATACCGTCCACGTCTGCATTGTTAACTTGCGTCTCAGAGGCCTCTGGCAAAAGTCTCTGGTGAAGACGTGGGAAACTCACTCTGCAGGCAGTGTGGAACTGTGAGGGACTGAGGGTGAGCTCAACTCTCAGCAGTAAGATGATTTTGGACAAGGCGTTCAGCTACCTTCTCACATATGGAACTTAGTATGTAGCACCAGTCTACCCCAGGAATTACTGGGAAATCGCTGGATTGAGCTTGGAGGCACTAGTCTTGTGTGCCGGCAGATTCCAGTTACCTCTCCCAACACTTCGGTGAAGCAGCGAGCCTAGGCCTTTTGGAAGCGAAAGGTAGCTGCAGGCAGGAGGTAGGGTTACAGGCCATAAGCTCAACTCTCAGAAGTGGGTATGCATGGGAGGCAGATGTCTGCTACCCACTCGGACATGCGAGTGGGAACCTAGCTACACTCTGATGAAGAAGGACTTTGGAAATTGCTGTATTCAACTCAGACACACGTGGGTTCAGGCACAACGATTCCACATGCTTTTCCAACAACCTATCCCAGCCACTAACATAAGGAGGTTAGCAGGTACGTCTACAGTCAGGCAGGATGCGGGAGGGTTCTGCCCTGTCCTCAGCTCTCACAGGGAAGCATGCCTAGAAGCCAGCTCTCAACTAGCTGCATTCTTATGACAGTGTGAAGGTAGCAGTATTCTGAGACAGGAGGTTCCCAGATTACCACTCTACTGCACCTGGAGATACCGTCCAGGTCTGCATTGTTAACTTGCGTCTCAGAGGCCTCTGGCAAAAGTCTCTGGTGAAGACGTGGGAAACTCACTCTGCAGGCAGTGTGGAACTGTGAGGGACTGAGGGTGAGCTCAACTCTCAGCAGTAAGATGATTTTGGACAAGGCGTTCAGCTACCTTCTCACATATGGAACTTAGTATGTAGCACCAGTCTACCCCAGGAATTACTGGGAAATCGCTGGATTGAGCTTGGAGGCACTAGTCTTGTGTGCCGGCAGATTCCAGTTACCTCTCCCAACACTTCGGTGAAGCAGCGAGCCTAGGCCTTTTGGAAGCGAAAGGTAGCTGCAGGCAGGAGGTAGGGTTACAGGCCATAAGCTCAACTCTCAGAAGTGGGTATGCATGGGAGGCAGATGTCTGCTACCCACTCGGACATGCGAGTGGGAACCTAGCTACACTCTGATGAAGAAGGACTTTGGAAATTGCTGTATTCAACTCAGACACACGTGGGTTCAGGCACAACGATTCCACATGCTTTTCCCACAACCTATCCCAGCCACTAACATGAGGACGTTAGCAGGTACGTCTACAGTCAGGCAGGATGCGGGAGGGTTCTGCCCTGTCCTCAGTTCTCACAGGGAAGCATGCCTAGAAGCCAGCTCTCAACTAGCTGCATTCTTATGACAGTGTGAAGGTAGCAGTATTCTGAGACAGGAGGTTCCCAGATTACCACTCTACTGCACCTGGAGATACCGTCCAGGTCTGCATTGTTAACTTGCGTCTCAGAGGCCTCTGGCAAAAGTCTCTGGTGAAGACGTGGGAAACTCACTCTGCAGGCAGTGTGGAACTGTGAGGGACTGAGGGTGAGCTCAACTCTCAGCAGTAAGATGATTTTGGACAAGGCGTTCAGCTACCTTCTCACATATGGAACTTAGTATGTAGCACCAGTCTACCCCAGGAATTACTGGGAAATCGCTGGATTGAGCTTGGAGGCACTAGTCTTGTGTGCCGGCAGATTCCAGTTACCTCTCCCGACACTTCGGTGAAGCAGCGAGCCTAGGCCTTTTGGAAGCGAAAGGTAGCTGCAGGCAGGAGGTAGGGTTACAGGCCATAAGCTCAACTCTCAGAAGTGGGTATGCATGGGAGGCAGATGTCTGCTACCCACTCGGACATGCGAGTGGGAACCTAGCTACACTCTGATGAAGAAGGACTTTGGAAATTGCTGTATTCAACTCAGACACACGTGGGTTCAGGCACAACGATTCCACATGCTTTTCCCACAACCTATCCCAGCCACTAACATGAGGACGTTAGCAGGTACGTCTACAGTCAGGCAGGATGCGGGAGGGTTCTGCCCTGTCCTCAGCTCTCACAGGGAAGCATGCCTAGAAGCCAGCTCTCAACTAGCTGCATTCTTATGACAGAGTGAAGGTAGCAGTATTCTGAGACAGGAGGTTCCCAGATTACCACTCTACTGCACCTGGAGATACCGTCCAGGTCTGCATTGTTAACTTGCGTCTCAGAGGCCTCTGGCAAAAGTCTCTGGTGAAGACGTGGGAAACTCACTCTGCAGGCAGTGTGGAACTGTGAGGGACTGAGGGTGAGCTCAACTCTCAGCAGTAAGATGATTTTGGACAAGGCGTTCAGCTACCTTCTCACATATAGAACTTAGTATGTAGCACCAGTCTACCCCAGGAATTACTGGGAAATCGCTGGATTGAGCTTGGAGGCACTAGTCTTGTGTGCCGGCAGATTCCAGTTACCTCTCCCAACACTTCGGTGAAGCAGCGAGCCTAGGCCTTTTGGAAGCGAAAGGTAGCTGCAGGCAGGAGGTAGGGTTACAGGCCATAAGCTCAACTCTCAGAAGTGGGTATGCATGGGAGGCAGATGTCTGCTACCCACTCGGACATGCGAGTGGGAACCTAGCTACACTCTGATGAAGAAGGACTTTGGAAATTGCTGTATTCAACTCAGACACACGTGGGTTCAGGCACAACGATTCCACATGCTTTTCCAACAACCTATCCCAGCCACTAACATAAGGAGGTTAGCAGGTACGTCTACAGTCAGGCAGGATGCGGGAGGGTTCTGCCCTGTCCTCAGCTCTCACAGGGAAGCATGCCTAGAAGCCAGCTCTCAACTAGCTGCATTCTTATGACAGTGTGAAGGTAGCAGTATTCTGAGACAGGAGGTTCCCAGATTACCACTCTACTGCACCTGGAGATACCGTCCAGGTCTGCATTGTTAACTTGCGTCTCAGAGGCCTCTGGCAAAAGTCTCTGGTGAAGACGTGGGAAACTCACTCTGCAGGCAGTGTGGAACTGTGAGGGACTGAGGGTGAGCTCAACTCTCAGCAGTAAGATGATTTTGGACAAGGCGTTCAGCTACCTTCTCACATATGGAACTTAGTATGTAGCACCAGTCTACCCCAGGAATTACTGGGAAATCGCTGGATTGAGCTTGGAGGCACTAGTCTTGTGTGCCGGCAGATTCCAGTTACCTCTCCCAACACTTCGGTGAAGCAGCGAGCCTAGGCCTTTGGAAGCGAAAGGTAGCTGCAGGCAGGAGGTAGGGTTACAGGCCATAAGCTCAACTCTCAGAAGTGGGTATGCATAGGAGGCAGATGTCTGCTACCCACTCGGACATGCGAGTGGGAACCTAGCTACACTCTGATGAAGAAGGATTTTGGAAATTGCTGTATTCAACTCAGACACTCGTGGGTTCAGGCACAACGATTCCACATGCTTTTCCAACAACCTATCCCAGCCACTAACATAAGGAGGTTAGCAGGTACGTCTACAGTCAGGCAGGATGCGGGAGGGTTCTGCCCTGTCCTCAGCTCTCACAGGGAAGCATGCCTAGAAGCCAGCTCTCAACTAGCTGCATTCTTATGACAGTGTGAAGGTAGCAGTATTCTGAGTAAGGAGGTTCCCAGATTACCACTCTACTGCACCTGGAGATACCGTCCAGGTCTGCATTGTTAACTTGCGTCTCAGAGGCCTCTGGCAAAAGTCTCTGGTGAAGACGTGGGAAACTCACTCTGCAGGCAGTGTGGAACTGTGAGGGACTGAGGGTGAGCTCCACTCTCAGCAGTAAGATGATTTTGGACAAGGCGTTCAGCTACCTTCTCACATATGGAACTTAGTATGTAGCACCAGTCTACCCCAGGAATTACTGGGAAATCGCTGGATTGAGCTTGGAGGCACTAGTCTTGTGTGCCGGCAGATTCCAGTTACCTCTCCCAACACTTCGGTGAAGCAGCGAGCCTAGGCCTTTTGGAAGCGAAAGGTAGCTGCAGGCAGGAGGTAGGGTTACAGGCCATAAGCTCAACTCTCAGAAGTGGGTATGCATGGGAGGCAGATGTCTGCTACCCACTCGGACATGCGAGTGGGAACCTAGCTACACTCTGATGAAGAAGGACTTTGGAAATCGCTGTATTCAACTCAGATACACGTGGGTTCAGGCACAACGATTCCACATGCTTTTCTCACAACCTTTCCCTGCCACTAACATGAGGACGTTAGCAGCTCCTTCTACAGTCAGGCAGGATGCGGGAGGGTTCTGCCCTGTCCTCAGCTCTCACAGGGAAGCATGCCTAGAAGCCAGCTCTCAACTAGCTGCATTCTTATGACAGTGTGAAGGTAGCAGTATTCTGAGACAGGAGGTTCCCAGATTACCACTCTACTGCACCTGGAGATACCGTCCAGGTCTGCATTGTTAACTTGCGTCTCAGAGGCCTCTGGCAAAAGTCTCTGGTGAAGACGTGGGAAACTCACTCTGCAGGCAGTGTGGAACTGTGAGGGACTGAGGGTGAGCTCAACTCTCAGCAGTAAGATGATTTTGGACAAGGCGTTCAGCTACCTTCTCACATATGGAACTTAGTATGTAGCACCAGTCTACCCCAGGAATTACTGGGAAATCGCTGGATTGAGCTTGGAGGCACTAGTCTTGTGTGCCGGCAGATTCCAGTTACCTCTCCCAACACTTCGGTGAAGCAGCGAGCCTAGGCCTTTTGGAAGCGAAAGGTAGCTGCAGGCAGGAGGTAGGGTTACAGGCCATAAGCTCAACTCTCAGAAGTGGGTATGCATGGGAGGCAGATGTCTGCTACCCACTCGGACATGCGAGTGGGAACCTAGCTACACTCTGATGAAGAAGGACTTTGGAAATCGCTGTATTCAACTCAGATACACGTGGGTTCAGGCACAACGATTCCACATGCTTTTCTCACAACCTTTCCCTGCCACTAACATGAGGACGTTAGCAGCTCCTTCTAAAGTCAGGCAGGATGCGGGAGGGTTCTGTCCTGTCCTCAGCTCTCACAGGGAAGCATGCCTAGAAGCCAGCTCTCAACTAGCTGCATTCTTATGACAGTGTGAAGGTAGCAGTATTCTGAGACAGGAGGTTCCCAGATTACCACTCTACTGCACCTGGAGATACCGTCCAGGTCTGCATTGTTAACTTGCGTCTCAGAGGCCTCTGGCAAAAGTCTCTGGTGAAGACGTGGGAAACTCACTCTGCAGGCAGTGTGGAACTGTGAGGGACTGAGGGTGAGCTCAACTCTCAGCAGTAAGATGATTTTGGACAAGGCGTTCAGCTACCTTCTCACATATGGAACTTAGTATGTAGCACCAGTCTACCCCAGGAATTACTGGGAAATCGCTGGATTGAGCTTGGAGGCACTAGTCTTGTGTGCCGGCAGATTCCAGTTACCTCTCCCAACACTTCGGTGAAGCAGCGAGCCTAGGCCTTTTGGAAGCGAAAGGTAGCTGCAGGCAGGAGGTAGGGTTACAGGACATAAGCTCAACTCTCAGAAGTGGGTATGCATGGGAGGCAGATGTCTGCTACCCACTCGGACATGCGAGTGGGAACCTAGCTACACTCTGATGAAGAAGGACTTTGGAAATCGCTGTATTCAACTCAGATACACGTGGGTTCAGGCACAACGATTCCACATGCTTTTCCAACAACCTTTCCCTGCCACTAACATGAGGACGTTAGCAGCTCCTTCTACAGTCAGGCAGGATGTTGGAGGGTTCTGCCCTGTCCTCAGCTCTCACAGGGAAGCATGCCTAGAAGCCAGCTCTCAACTAGCTGCATTCTTATGACAGTGTGAAGGTAGCAGTATTCTGAGACAGGAGGTTCCCAGATTACCACTCTACTGCACCTGGAGATACCGTCCACGTCTGCATTGTTAACTTGCGTCTCAGAGGCCTCTGGCAAAAGTCTCTGGTGAAGACGTGGGAAACTCACTCTGCAGGCAGTGTGGAACTGTGAGGGACTGAGGGTGAGCTCAACTCTCAGCAGTAAGATGATTTTGGACAAGGCGTTCAGCTACCTTCTCACATATGGAACTTAGTATGTAGCACCAGTCTACCCCAGGAATTACTGGGAAATCGCTGGATTGAGCTTGGAGGCACTAGTCTTGTGTGCCGGCAGATTCCAGTTACCTCTCCCAACACTTCGGTGAAGCAGCGAGCCTAGGCCTTTTGGAAGCGAAAGGTAGCTGCGGACAGGAGGTAGGGTTACAGGCCATAAGCTCAACTATCAGAAGTGGGTATGCATGGGAGGCAGATGTCTGCTACCCACTCGGACATGCGAGTGGGAACCTAGCTACACTCTGATGAAGAAGGACTTTGGAAATCGCTGTATTCAACTCAGATACACGTGGGTTCAGGCACAACGATTCCACATGCTTTTCCAACAACCTTTCCCTGCCACTAACATGAGGACGTTAGCAGCTCCTTCTACAGTCAGGCAGGATGTTGGAGGGTTCTGCCCTGTCCTCAGCTCTCACAGGGAAGCATGCCTAGAAGCCAGCTCTCAACTAGCTGCATTCTTATGACAGTGTGAAGGTAGCAGTATTCTGAGACAGGAGGTTCCCAGATTACCACTCTACTGCACCTGGAGATACCGTCCAGGTCTGCATTGTTAACTTGCGTCTCAGAGGCCTCTGGCAAAAGTCTCTGGTGAAGACGTGGGAAACTCACTCTGCAGGCAGTGTGGAACTGTGAGGGACTGAGGGTGAGCTCAACTCTCAGCAGTAAGATGATTTTGGACAAGGCGTTCAGCTACCTTCTCACATATGGAACTTAGTATGTAGCACCAGTCTACCCCAGGAATTACTGGGAAATCGCTGGATTGAGCTTGGAGGCACTAGTCTTGTGTGCCGGCAGATTCCAGTTACCTCTCCCAACACTTCGGTGAAGCAGCGAGCCTAGGCCTTTTGGAAGCGAAAGGTAGCTGCAGGCAGGAGGTAGGGTTACAGGCCATAAGCTCAACTCTCAGAAGTGGGTATGCATGGGAGGCAGATGTCTGCTACCCACTCGGACATGCGAGTGGGAACCTAGCTACACTCTGATGAAGAAGGACTTTGGAAATTGCTGTATTCAACTCAGACACACGTGGGTTCAGGCACAACGATTCCACATGCTTTTCCCACAACCTATCCCAGCCACTAACATGAGGACGTTAGCAGGTACGTCTACAGTCAGGCAGGATGCGGGAGGGTTCTGCCCTGTCCTCAGTTCTCACAGGGAAGCATGCCTAGAAGCCAGCTCTCAACTAGCTGCATTCTTATGACAGTGTGAAGGTAGCAGTATTCTGAGACAGGAGGTTCCCAGATTACCACTCTACTGCACCTGGAGATACCGTCCAGGTCTGCATTGTTAACTTGCGTCTCAGAGGCCTCTGGCAAAAGTCTCTGGTGAAGACGTGGGAAACTCACTCTGCAGGCAGTGTGGAACTGTGAGGGACTGAGGGTGAGCTCAACTCTCAGCAGTAAGATGATTTTGGACAAGGCGTTCAGCTACCTTCTCACATATGGAACTTAGTATGTAGCACCAGTCTACCCCAGGAATTACTGGGAAATCGCTGGATTGAGCTTGGAGGCACTAGTCTTGTGTGCCGGCAGATTCCAGTTACCTCTCCCAACACTTCGGTGAAGCAGCGAGCCTAGGCCTTTTGGAAGCGAAAGGTAGCTGCGGACAGGAGGTAGGGTTACAGGCCATAAGCTCAACTATCAGAAGTGGGTATGCATGGGAGGCAGATGTCTGCTACCCACTCGGACATGCGAGTGGGAACCTAGCTACACTCTGATGAAGAAGGACTTTGGAAATCGCTGTATTCAACTCAGATACACGTGGGTTCAGGCACAACGATTCCACATGCTTTTCCAACAACCTTTCCCTGCCACTAACATGAGGACGTTAGCAGCTCCTTCTACAGTCAGGCAGGATGTTGGAGGGTTCTGCCCTGTCCTCAGCTCTCACAGGGAAGCATGCCTAGAAGCCAGCTCTCAACTAGCTGCATTCTTATGACAGTGTGAAGGTAGCAGTATTCTGAGACAGGAGGTTCCCAGATTACCACTCTACTGCACCTGGAGATACCGTCCAGGTCTGCATTGTTAACTTGCGTCTCAGAGGCCTCTGGCAAAAGTCTCTGGTGAAGACGTGGGAAACTCACTCTGCAGGCAGTGTGGAACTGTGAGGGACTGAGGGTGAGCTCAACTCTCAGCAGTAAGATGATTTTGGACAAGGCGTTCAGCTACCTTCTCACATATGGAACTTAGTATGTAGCACCAGTCTACCCCAGGAATTACTGGGAAATCGCTGGATTGAGCTTGGAGGCACTAGTCTTGTGTGCCGGCAGATTCCAGTTACCTCTCCCAACACTTCGGTGAAGCAGCGAGCCTAGGCCTTTTGGAAGCGAAAGGTAGCTGCAGGCAGGAGGTAGGGTTACAGGCCATAAGCTCAACTCTCAGAAGTGGGTATGCATGGGAGGCAGATGTCTGCTACCCACTCGGACATGCGAGTGGGAACCTAGCTACACTCTGATGAAGAAGGACTTTGGAAATTGCTGTATTCAACTCAGACACACGTGGGTTCAGGCACAACGATTCCACATGCTTTTCCCACAACCTATCCCAGCCACTAACATGAGGACGTTAGCAGGTACGTCTACAGTCAGGCAGGATGCGGGAGGGTTCTGCCCTGTCCTCAGTTCTCACAGGGAAGCATGCCTAGAAGCCAGCTCTCAACTAGCTGCATTCTTATGACAGTGTGAAGGTAGCAGTATTCTGAGACAGGAGGTTCCCAGATTACCACTCTACTGCACCTGGAGATACCGTCCAGGTCTGCATTGTTAACTTGCGTCTCAGAGGCCTCTGGCAAAAGTCTCTGGTGAAGACGTGGGAAACTCACTCTGCAGGCAGTGTGGAACTGTGAGGGACTGAGGGTGAGCTCAACTCTCAGCAGTAAGATGATTTTGGACAAGGCGTTCAGCTACCTTCTCACATATGGAACTTAGTATGTAGCACCAGTCTACCCCAGGAATTACTGGGAAATCGCTGGATTGAGCTTGGAGGCACTAGTCTTGTGTGCCGGCAGATTCCAGTTACCTCTCCCAACACTTCGGTGAAGCAGCGAGCCTAGGCCTTTTGGAAGCGAAAGGTAGCTGCAGGCAGGAGGTAGGGTTACAGGCCATAAGCTCAACTCTCAGAAGTGGGTATGCATGGGAGGCAGATGTCTGCTACCCACTCGGACATGCGAGTGGGAACCTAGCTACACTCTGATGAAGAAGGACTTTGGAAATCGCTGTATTCAACTCAGATACACGTGGGTTCAGGCACAACGATTCCACATGCTTTTCTCACAACCTTTCCCTGCCACTAACATGAGGACGTTAGCAGCTCCTTCTACAGTCAGGCAGGATGCGGGAGGGTTCTGCCCTGTCCTCAGTTCTCACAGGGAAGCATGCCTAGAAGCCAGCTCTCAACTAGCTGCATTCTTATGACAGTGTGAAGGTAGCAGTATTCTGAGACAGGAGGTTCCCAGATTACCACTCTACTGCACCTGGAGATACCGTCCAGGTCTGCATTGTTAACTTGCGTCTCAGAGGCCTCTGGCAAAAGTCTCTGGTGAAGACGTGGGAAACTCACTCTGCAGGCAGTGTGGAACTGTGAGGGACTGAGGGTGAGCTCAACTCTCAGCAGTAAGATGATTTTGGACAAGGCGTTCAGCTACCTTCTCACATATGGAACTTAGTATGTAGCACCAGTCTACCCCAGGAATTACTGGGAAATCGCTGGATTGAGCTTGGAGGCACTAGTCTTGTGTGCCGGCAGATTCCAGTTACCTCTCCCAACACTTCGGTGAAGCAGCGAGCCTAGGCCTTTTGGAAGCGAAAGGTAGCTGCGGACAGGAGGTAGGGTTACAGGCCATAAGCTCAACTATCAGAAGTGGGTATGCATGGGAGGCAGATGTCTGCTACCCACTCGGACATGCGAGTGGGAACCTAGCTACACTCTGATGAAGAAGGACTTTGGAAATCGCTGTATTCAACTCAGATACACGTGGGTTCAGGCACAACGATTCCACATGCTTTTCCAACAACCTTTCCCTGCCACTAACATGAGGACGTTAGCAGCTCCTTCTACAGTCAGGCAGGATGTTGGAGGGTTCTGCCCTGTCCTCAGCTCTCACAGGGAAGCATGCCTAGAAGCCAGCTCTCAACTAGCTGCATTCTTATGACAGTGTGAAGGTAGCAGTATTCTGAGACAGGAGGTTCCCAGATTACCACTCTACTGCACCTGGAGATACCGTCCACGTCTGCATTGTTAACTTGCGTCTCAGAGGCCTCTGGCAAAAGTCTCTGGTGAAGACGTGGGAAACTCACTCTGCAGGCAGTGTGGAACTGTGAGGGACTGAGGGTGAGCTCAACTCTCAGCAGTAAGATGATTTTGGACAAGGCGTTCAGCTACCTTCTCACATATGGAACTTAGTATGTAGCACCAGTCTACCCCAGGAATTACTGGGAAATCGCTGGATTGAGCTTGGAGGCACTAGTCTTGTGTGCCGGCAGATTCCAGTTACCTCTCCCAACACTTCGGTGAAGCAGCGAGCCTAGGCCTTTTGGAAGCGAAAGGTAGCTGCAGGCAGGAGGTAGGGTTACAGGCCATAAGCTCAACTCTCAGAAGTGGGTATGCATGGGAGGCAGATGTCTGCTACCCACTCGGACATGCGAGTGGGAACCTAGCTACACTCTGATGAAGAAGGACTTTGGAAATTGCTGTATTCAACTCAGACACACGTGGGTTCAGGCACAACGATTCCACATGCTTTTCCAACAACCTATCCCAGCCACTAACATAAGGAGGTTAGCAGGTACGTCTACAGTCAGGCAGGATGCGGGAGGGTTCTGCCCTGTCCTCAGCTCTCACAGGGAAGCATGCCTAGAAGCCAGCTCTCAACTAGCTGCATTCTTATGACAGTGTGAAGGTAGCAGTATTCTGAGACAGGAGGTTCCCAGATTACCACTCTACTGCACCTGGAGATACCGTCCAGGTCTGCATTGTTAACTTGCGTCTCAGAGGCCTCTGGAAAAAGTCTCTGGTGAAGACGTGGGAAACTCACTCTGCAGGCAGTGTGGAACTGTGAGGGACTGAGGGTGAGCTCAACTCTCAGCAGTAAGATGATTTTGGACAAGGCGTTCAGCTACCTTCTCACATATGGAACTTAGTATGTAGCACCAGTCTACCCCAGGAAATACGAGGAAATCGCTTGATTGAGCTTGGAGGCACTAGTCTTGTGTGCCGGGAGATTCCAGTTACCTCTCCCAACACTTGCGTCAAGCAGCGAGCCTAGGCCTTTTGGAAGCGAAAGGTAGCGGCAGGCACGATGTAGGGTTACAGGCCATGAGCTCAACTCTCAGAAGTGTGTATGCATGGGAGGCAGATGTCTGCTACCCACTCGGACATGGGAGTTGGAACCTAGCTACACTCCTATTGAAGAAGGATGTTGGAAATCGCTGTATTCAACTCAGATACACGGGAGTTCAGGCCCAATGCTTACACATGCTTTTCCCACAACCTATCCCAGCCACTAACATAAGGAGGTTAGCAGGTACGTCTACAGTCAGGCAGGATGCGGGAGGGTTCTGCCCTGTCCTCAGCTCTCACAGGGAAGCATGCCTAGAAGCCAGCTCTCAACTAGCTGCATTCTTATGACAGTGTGAAGGTAGCAGTATTCTGAGACAGGAGGTTCCCAGATTACCACTCTACTGCACCTGGAGATACCGTCCAGGTGTGCATTGTTAACTTGCGTCTCAGAGGCCTCTGGCAAAAGTCTCTGGTGAAGACGTGGGAAACTCACTCTGCAGGCAGTGTGGAACTGTGAGGGACTGAGGGTGAGCTCAACTCTCAGCAGTAAGATGATTTTGGACAAGGCGTTCAGCTACCTTCTCACATATGGAACTTAGTATGTAGCACCAGTCTACCCCAGGAATTACTGGGAAATCGCTGGATTGAGCTTGGAGGCACTAGTCTTGTGTGCCGGCAGATTCCAGTTACCTCTCCCAACACTTCGGTGAAGCAGCGAGCCTAGGCCTTTTGGAAGCGAAAGGTAGCTGCAGGCAGGAGGTAGAGTTACAGGCCATAAGCTCAACTCTCAGAAGTGGGTATGCATGGGAGGCAGATGTCTGCTACCCACTCGGACATGCGAGTGGGAACCTAGCTACACTCTGATGAAGAAGGACTTTGGAAATCACTGTATTCAACTCAGATACACGTGGGTTCAAGCACAACGATTCCACATGCTTTTCTCACAACCTTTCCCTGCCACTAACATGAGGACGTTAGCAGCTCCTTCTACAGTCAAGCAGGATGCGGGAGGGTTGTGCCCTGTCCTTAGCTCTCACAGGGAAGCATGCCTTGAAGCAACCTGTCCACTAGCTGCATTCTTATGGCAGGGTGAAGGTAGCAGTATTCTGAGACAGGTGGTTCCCAGATTACCACTCTACTGCACCTGGAGGTACCCTCCAGTTCTGCATTGTTAACTTGCATCTCAGAAGCCTCTGGCAAACGTCTCTGGTGAAGACGTGCGAAACTCACTCTGCAGGCAGTGTGGAACTGTGAGGGACTGAGGGTGAGGTCAACTCTCAGAAGTAAGATGTTTTTGGACAAGGCGTTCAACTACCTACTCACGTATGGAACTTAGTATGTAGCACCAGTCTACCCCAGGAATTACTGGGAAATCGCTGGATTGAGCTTGGAGGCACTCGTCTTGTGTGCCAGGAGATTCCAGTTACCTCTCCCAACACTTGCGTCAAGCAGCGAGCCTAGGCCTTTTGGAAGCAAAAGGTAGCGGCAGGCACGATGTAGGGTTACAGGCCATGAGCTCAACTCTCAGAAGTGGGTATGCATGGGAGGCAGATGTCTGCTACCCACTCGGACATGCGAGTGGGAACCTAGCTACACTCTGATGAAGAAGGACTTTGGAAATCGCTGTATTCAACTCAGATACACGTGGGTTCAGGCACAACGATTCCACATGCTTTCCTCACAACCTTTCCCTGCCACTAACATGAGGACGTTAGCAGCTCCTTCTACAGTCAGGCAGGATGCGGGAGGGTTCTGCCCTGTCCTCAGCTCTCACAGGGAAGCATGCCTAGAAGCCAGCTCTCAACTAGCTGCATTCTTATGACAGTGTGAAGGTAGCAGTATCCTGAGTAAGGAGGTTCCCAGATTACCACTCTACTGCACCTGGAGATACCGTCCAGGTGTGCATTGTTAACTTGCGTCTCAGAGGCCTCTGGCAAAAGTCTCTGGTGAAGACCTGCGAAACTCACTCTGCAGGCAGTGTGGAACTGTGAGGGACTGAGGGTGAGCTCAACTCTCAGCAGTAAGATGATTTTGGACAAGGCGTTCAGCTACCTTCTCACATATGGAACTTAGTATGTAGCACCAGTCTACCCCAGGAATTACTGGGAAATCGCTGGATTGAGCTTGGAGGCACTAGTCTTGTGTGCCGGCAGATTCCAGTTACCTCTCCCAACACTTTGGTGAAGCAGCGAGCCTAGGCCTTTTGGAAGCGAAAGGTAGCTGCAGGCAGGAGGTAGGGTTACAGGCCATAAGCTCAACTCTCAGAAGTGGGTATGCATGGGAGGCAGATGTCTGCTACCCACTCGGACATGCGAGTGGGAACCTAGCTACACTCTGATGAAGAAGGACTTTGGAAATCGCTGTATTCAACTCAGATACACGTGGGTTCAGGCACAACGATTCCACATGCTTTTCTCACAACCTTTCCCTGCCACTAACATGAGGACGTTATCAGCTCCTTCTACAGTCAGGCAGGATGCGGGAGGGTTCTGCCCTGTCCTCAGCTCTCACAGGGAAGCATGCCTAGAAGCCAGCTCTCAACTAGCTGCATTCTTATGACAGTGTGAAGGTAGCAGTATTCTGAGACAGGAGGTTCCCAGATTACCACTCTACTGCACCTGGAGATACCGTCCAGGTCTGCATTGTTAACTTGCGTCTCAGAGGCCTCTGGAAAAAGTCTCTGGTGAAGACGTGGGAAACTCACTCTGCAGGCAGTGTGGAACTGTGAGGGACTGAGGGTGAGCTCAACTCTCAGCAGTAAGATGATTTTGGACAAGGCGTTCAGCTACCTTCTCACATATGGAACTTAGTATGTAGCACCAGTCTACCCCAGGAAATACGAGGAAATCGCTTGATTGAGCTTGGAGGCACTAGTCTTGTGTGCCGGGAGATTCCAGTTACCTCTCCCAACACTTGCGTCAAGCAGCGAGCCTAGGCCTTTTGGAAGCGAAAGGTAGCGGCAGGCACGATGTAGGGTTACAGGCCATGAGCTCAACTCTCAGAAGTGTGTATGCATGGGAGGCAGATGTCTGCTACCCACTCGGACATGGGAGTTGGAACCTAGCTACACTCCTATTGAAGAAGGATGTTGGAAATCGCTGTATTCAACTCAGATACACGGGAGTTCAGGCCCAATGCTTACACATGCTTTTCCCACAACCTATCCCAGCCACTAACATAAGGAGGTTAGCAGGTACGTCTACAGTCAGGCAGGATGCG
Source organism: Canis lupus baileyi (assembly GCF_048164855.1). Classification (NCBI taxonomy): domain Eukaryota; kingdom Metazoa; phylum Chordata; class Mammalia; order Carnivora; family Canidae; genus Canis; species Canis lupus. The sequence goes on from NC_132860.1 coordinate 53,151,394, forward strand.
GGAGGGTTCTGCCCTGTCCTCAGCTCTCACAGGGAAGCATGCCTAGAAGCCAGCTCTCAACTAGCTGCATTCTTATGACAGTGTGAAGGTAGCAGTATTCTGAGACAGGAGGTTCCCAGATTACCACTCTACTGCACCTGGAGATACCGTCCAGGTGTGCATTGTTAACTTGCGTCTCAGAGGCCTCTGGCAAAAGTCTCTGGTGAAGACGTGGGAAACTCACTCTGCAGGCAGTGTGGAACTGTGAGGGACTGAGGGTGAGCTCAACTCTCAGCAGTAAGATGATTTTGGACAAGGCGTTCAGCTACCTTCTCACATATGGAACTTAGTATGTAGCACCAGTCTACCCCAGGAATTACTGGGAAATCGCTGGATTGAGCTTGGAGGCACTAGTCTTGTGTGCCGGCAGATTCCAGTTACCTCTCCCAACACTTCGGTGAAGCAGCGAGCCTAGGCCTTTTGGAAGCGAAAGTTAGCTGCAGGCAAGAGGTAGAGTTACAGGCCATAAGCTCAACTCTCAGAAGTGGGTATGCATGGGAGGCAGATGTCTGCTACCCACTCGGACATGCGAGTGGGAACCTAGCTACACTCTGATGAAGAAGGACTTTGGAAATCACTGTATTCAACTCAGATACACGTGGGTTCAAGCACAACGATTCCACATGCTTTTCTCACAACCTTTCCCTGCCACTAACATGAGGACGTTAGCAGCTCCTTCTACAGTCAAGCAGGATGCGGGAGGGTTGTGCCCTGTCCTTAGCTCTCACAGGGAAGCATGCCTTGAAGCAACCTGTCCACTAGCTGCATTCTTATGGCAGGGTGAAGGTAGCAGTATTCTGAGACAGGTGGTTCCCAGATTACCACTCTACTGCACCTGTAGGTACCCTCCAGTTCTGCATTGTTAACTTGCATCTCAGAAGCCTCTGGCAAACGTCTCTGGTGAAGACGTGCGAAACTCACTCTGCAGGCAGTGTGGAACTGTGAGGGACTGAGGGTGAGGTCAACTCTCAGAAGTAAGATGTTTTTGGACAAGGCGTTCAACTACCTACTCACGTATGGAACTTAGTATGTAGCACCAGTCTACCCCAGGAATTACTGGGAAATCGCTGGATTGAGCTTGGAGGCACTCGTCTTGTGTGCCGGGAGATTCCAGTTACCTCTCCCAACACTTGCGTCAAGCAGCGAGCCTAGGCCTTTTGGAAGCAAAAGGTAGCGGCAGGCACGATGTAGGGTTACAGGCCATGAGCTCAACTCTCAGAAGTGGGTATGCATGGGAGGCAGATGTCTGCTACCCACTCGGACATGCGAGTGGGAACCTAGCTACACTCTGATGAAGAAGGACTTTGGAAATCGCTGTATTCAACTCAGATACACGTGGGTTCAGGCACAACGATTCCACATGCTTTCCTCACAACCTTTCCCTGCCACTAACATGAGGACGTTAGCAGCTCCTTCTACAGTCAGGCAGGATGCGGGAGGGTTCTGCCCTGTCCTCAGCTCTCACAGGGAAGCATGCCTAGAAGCCAGCTCTCAACTAGCTGCATTCTTATGACAGTGTGAAGGTAGCAGTATCCTGAGTAAGGAGGTTCCCAGATTACCACTCTACTGCACCTGGAGATACCGTCCAGGTGTGCATTGTTAACTTGCGTCTCAGAGGCCTCTGGCAAAAGTCTCTGGTGAAGACGTGCGAAACTCACTCTGCAGGCAGTGTGGAACTGTGAGGGACTGAGGGTGAGCTCAACTCTCAGCAGTAAGATGATTTTGGACAAGGCGTTCAGCTACCTTCTCACATATGGAACTTAGTATGTAGCACCAGTCTACCCCAGGAATTACTGGGAAATCGCTGGATTGAGCTTGGAGGCACTAGTCTTGTGTGCCGGCAGATTCCAGTTACCTCTCCCAACACTTCGGTGAAGCAGCGAGCCTAGGCCTTTTGGAAGCGAAAGGTAGCTGCAGGCAGGAGGTAGGGTTACAGGCCATAAGCTCAACTCTCAGAAGTGGGTATGCATGGGAGGCAGATGTCTGCTACCCACTCGGACATGCGAGTGGGAACCTAGCTACACTCTGATGAAGAAGGACTTTGGAAATCGCTGTATTCAACTCAGATACACGTGGGTTCAGGCACAACGATTCCACATGCTTTTCTCACAACATTTCCCTGCCACTAACATGAGGACGTTAGCAGCTCCTTCTACAGTCAGGCAGGATGCGGGAGGGTTCTGCCCTGTCCTCAGCTCTCACAGGGAAGCATGCCTAGAAGCCAGCTCTCAACTAGCTGCATTCTTATGACAGTGTGAAGGTAGCAGTATTCTGAGACAGGAGGTTCCCAGATTACCACTCTACTGCACCTGGAGATACCGTCCAGGTCTGCATTGTTAACTTGCGTCTCAGAGGCCTCTGGCAAAAGTCTCTGGTGAAGACGTGGGAAACTCACTCTGCAGGCAGTGTGGAACTGTGAGGGACTGAGGGTGAGGTCAACTCTCAGCAGTAAGATGATTTTGGACAAGGCGTTCAGCTACCTTCTCACATATGGAACTTAGTATGTAGCACCAGTCTACCCCAGGAAATACGAGGAAATCGCTTGATTGAGCTTGGAGGCACTAGTCTTGTGTGCCGGGAGATTCCAGTTACCTCTCCCAACACTTGCGTCAAGCAGCGAGCCTAGGCCTTTTGGAAGCGAAAGGTAGCGGCAGGCACGATGTAGGGTTACAGGCCATGAGCTCAACTCTCAGAAGTGTGTATGCATGGGAGGCAGATGTCTGCTACCCACTCGGACATGGGAGTTGGAACCTAGCTACACTCCTATTGAAGAAGGATGTTGGAAATCGCTGTATTCAACTCAGATACACGGGAGTTCAGGCCCAATGCTTACACATGCTTTTCCCACAACCTATCCCAGCCACTAACATAAGGAGGTTAGCAGGTACGTCTACAGTCAGGCAGGATGCGGGAGGGTTCTGCCCTGTCCTCAGCTCTCACAGGGAAGCATGCCTAGAAGCCAGCTCTCAACTAGCTGCATTCTTATGACAGTGTGAAGGTAGCAGTATTCTGAGACAGGAGGTTCCCAGATTACCACTCTACTGCACCTGGAGATACCGTCCAGGTCTGCATTGTTAACTTGCGTCTCAGAGGCCTCTGGCAAAAGTCTCTGGTGAAGACGTGGGAAACTCACTCTGCAGGCAGTGTGGAACTGTGAGGGACTGAGGGTGAGCTCAACTCTCAGCAGTAAGATGATTTTGGACAAGGCGTTCAGCTACCTTCTCACATATGGAACTTAGTATGTAGCACCAGTCTACCCCAGGAAATACGAGGAAATCGCTTGATTGAGCTTGGAGGCACTAGTCTTGTGTGCCGGGAGATTCCAGTTACCTCTCCCAACACTTGCGTCAAGCAGCGAGCCTAGGCCTTTTGGAAGCGAAAGGTAGCGGCAGGCACGATGTAGGGTTACAGGCCATGAGCTCAACTCTCAGAAGTGTGTATGCATGGGAGGCAGATGTCTGCTACCCACTCGGACATGGGAGTTGGAACCTAGCTACACTCCTATTGAAGAAGGATGTTGGAAATCGCTGTATTCAACTCAGATACACGGGAGTTCAGGCCCAATGCTTACACATGCTTTTCCCACAACCTATCCCAGCCACTAACATAAGGAGGTTAGCAGGTACGTCTACAGTCAGGCAGGATGCGGGAGGGTTCTGCCCTGTCCTCAGCTCTCACAGGGAAGCATGCCTAGAAGCCAGCTCTCAACTAGCTGCATTCTTATGACAGTGTGAAGGTAGCAGTATTCTGAGACAGGAGGTTCCCAGATTACCACTCTACTGCACCTGGAGATACCGTCCAGGTGTGCATTGTTAACTTGCCTCTCAGAGGCCTCTGGCAAAAGTCTCTGGTGAAGACGTGGGAAACTCACTCTGCAGGCAGTGTGGAACTGTGAGGGACTGAGGGTGAGCTCAACTCTCAGCAGTAAGATGATTTTGGACAAGGCGTTCAGCTACCTTCTCACATATGGAACTTAGTATGTAGCACCAGTCTACCCCAGAAATTACTGGGAAATCGCTGGATTGAGCTTGGAGGCACTAGTCTTGTGTGCCGGCAGATTCCATTTACCTCTCCCAACACTTTGGTGAAGCAGCGAGCCTAGGCCTTTTGGAAGCGAAAGGTAGCTGCAGGCAGGAGGTAGAGTTACAGGCCATAAGCTCAACTCTCAGAAGTGGGTATGCATGGGAGGCAGATGTCTGCTACCCACTCGGACATGCGAGTGGGAACCTAGCTACACTCTGATGAAGAAGGACTTTGGAAATCACTGTATTCAACTCAGATACACGTGGGTTCAAGCACAACGATTCCACATGCTTTTCTCACAACCTTTCCCTGCCACTAACATGAGGACGTTAGCAGCTCCTTCTACAGTCAAGCAGGATGCGGGAGGGTTGTGCCCTGTCCTTAGCTCTCACAGGGAAGCATGCCTTGAAGCAACCTGTCCACTAGCTGCATTCTTATGGCAGGGTGAAGGTAGCAGTATTCTGAGACAGGTGGTTCCCAGATTACCACTCTACTGCACCTGGAGGTACCCTCCAGTTCTGCATTGTTAACTTGCATCTCAGAAGCCTCTGGCAAACGTCTCTGGTGAAGACGTGCGAAACTCACTCTGCAGGCAGTGTGGAACTGTGAGGGACTGAGGGTGAGGTCAACTCTCAGAAGTAAGATGTTTTTGGACAAGGCGTTCAACTACCTACTCACGTATGGAACTTAGTATGTAGCACCAGTCTACCCCAGGAATTACTGGGAAATCGCTGGATTGAGCTTGGAAGCACTCGTCTTGTGTGCCGGGAGATTCCAGTTACCTCTCCCAACACTTGCGTCAAGCAGCGAGCCTAGGCCTTTTGGAAGCAAAAGGTAGCGGCAGGCACGATGTAGGGTTACAGGCCATGAGCTCAACTCTCAGAAGTGGGTATGCATGGGAGGCAGATGTCTGCTACCCACTCGGACATGCGAGTGGGAACCTAGCTACACTCTGATGAAGAAGGACTTTGGAAATCGCTGTATTCAACTCAGATACACGTGGGTTCAGGCACAACGATTCCACATGCTTTCCTCACAACCTTTCCCTGCCACTAACATGAGGACGTTAGCAGCTCCTTCTACAGTCAAGCAGGATGCGGGAGGGTTCTGCCCTGTCCTCAGCTCTCACAGGGAAGCATGCCTAGAAGCCAGCTCTCAACTAGCTGCATTCTTATGACAGTGTGAAGGTAGCAGTATCCTGAGTAAGGAGGTTCCCAGATTACCACTCTACTGCACCTGGAGATACCGTCCAGGTGTGCATTGTTAACTTGCGTCTCAGAGGCCTCTGGCAAAAGTCTCTGGTGAAGACGTGCGAAACTCACTCTGCAGGCAGTGTGGAACTGTGAGGGACTGAGGGTGAGCTCAACTCTCAGCAGTAAGATGATTTTGGACAAGGCGTTCAGCTACCTTCTCACATATGGAACTTAGTATGTAGCACCAGTCTACCCCAGGAATTACTGGGAAATCGCTGGATTGAGCTTGGAGGCACTAGTCTTGTGTGCCGGCAGATTCCAGTTACCTCTCCCAACACTTCGGTGAAGCAGCGAGCCTAGGCCTTTTGGAAGCGAAAGGTAGCTGCAGGCAGGAGGTAGGGTTACAGGCCATAAGCTCAACTCTCAGAAGTGGGTATGCATGGGAGGCAGATGTCTGCTACCCACTCGGACATGCGAGTGGGAACCTAGCTACACTCTGATGAAGAAGGACTTTGGAAATCGCTGTATTCAACTCAGATACACGTGGGTTCAGGCACAACGATTCCACATGCTTTTCTCACAACCTTTCCCTGCCACTAAAATGAGGACGTTAGCAGCTCCTTCTACAGTCAGGCAGGATGCGGGAGGGTTCTGCCCTGTCCTCAGCTCTCACAGGGAAGCATGCCTAGAAGCCAGCTCTCAACTAGCTGCATTCTTATGACAGTGTGAAGGTAGCAGTATTCTGAGACAGGAGGTTCCCAGATTACCACTCTACTGCACCTGGAGATACCGTCCAGGTGTGCATTGTTAACTTGCGTCTCAGAGGCCTCTGGCAAAAGTCTCTGGTGAAGACGTGGGAAACTCACTCTGCAGGCAGTGTGGAACTGTGAGGGACTGAGGGTGAGCTCAACTCTCAGCAGTAAGATGATTTTGGACAAGGCGTTCAGCTACCTTCTCACATATGGAAGTTAGTATGTAGCACCAGTCTACCCCAGGAATTACTGGGAAATCGCTGGATTGAGCTTGGAGGCACTAGTCTTGTGTGCCGGCAGATTCCAGTTACCTCTCCCAACACTTCGGTGAAGCAGCGAGCCTAGGCCTTTTGGAAGCGAAAGTTAGCTGCAGGCAAGAGGTAGAGTTACAGGCCATAAGCTCAACTCTCAGAAGTGGGTATGCATGGGAGGCAGATGTCTGCTACCCACTCGGACATGCGAGTGGGAACCTAGCTACACTCTGATGAAGAAGGACTTTGGAAATCACTGTATTCAACTCAGATACACGTGGGTTCAAGCACAACGATTCCACATGCTTTTCTCACAACCTTTCCCTGCCACTAACATGAGGACGTTAGCAGCTCCTTCTACAGTCAAGCAGGATGCGGGAGGGTTGTGCCCTGTCCTTAGCTCTCACAGGGAAGCATGCCTTGAAGCAACCTGTCCACTAGCTGCATTCTTATGGCAGGGTGAAGGTAGCAGTATTCTGAGACAGGTGGTTCCCAGATTACCACTCTACTGCACCTGTAGGTACCCTCCAGTTCTGCATTGTTAACTTGCATCTCAGAAGCCTCTGGCAAACGTCTCTGGTGAAGACGTGCGAAACTCACTCTGCAGGCAGTGTGGAACTGTGAGGGACTGAGGGTGAGGTCAACTCTCAGAAGTAAGATGTTTTTGGACAAGGCGTTCAACTACGTACTCACGTATGGAACTTAGTATGTAGCACCAGTCTACCCCAGGAATTACTGGGAAATCGCTGGATTGAGCTTGGAGGCACTCGTCTTGTGTGCCGGGAGATTCCAGTTACCTCTCCCAACACTTGCGTCAAGCAGCGAGCCTAGGCCTTTTGGAAGCAAAAGGTAGCGGCAGGCACGATGTAGGGTTACAGGCCATGAGCTCAACTCTCAGAAGTGGGTATGCATGGGAGGCAGATGTCTGCTACCCACTCGGACATGCGAGTGGGAACCTAGCTACACTCTGATGAAGAAGGACTTTGGAAATCGCTGTATTCAACTCAGATACACGTGGGTTCAGGCACAACGATTCCACATGCTTTCCTCACAACCTTTCCCTGCCACTAACATGAGGACGTTAGCAGCTCCTTCTACAGTCAGGCAGGATGCGGGAGGGTTCTGCCCTGTCCTCAGCTCTCACAGGGAAGCATGCCTAGAAGCCAGCTCTCAACTAGCTGCATTCTTATGACAGTGTGAAGGTAGCAGTATCCTGAGTAAGGAGGTTCCCAGATTACCACTCTACTGCACCTGGAGATACCGTCCAGGTGTGCATTGTTAACTTGCGTCTCAGAGGCCTCTGGCAAAAGTCTCTGGTGAAGACGTGCGAAACTCACTCTGCAGGCAGTGTGGAACTGTGAGGTACTGAGGGTGAGCTCAACTCTCAGCAGTAAGATGATTTTGGACAAGGCGTTCAGCTACCTTCTCACATATGGAACTTAGTATGTAGCACCAGTCTACCCCAGGAATTACTGGGAAATCGCTGGATTGAGCTTGGAGGCACTAGTCTTGTGTGCCGGCAGATTCCAGTTACCTCTCCCAACACTTCGGTGAAGCAGCGAGCCTAGGCCTTTTGGAAGCGAAAGGTAGCTGCAGGCAGGAGGTAGGGTTACAGGCCATAAGCTCAACTCTCAGAAGTGGGTATGCATGGGAGGCAGATGTCTGCTACCCACTCGGACATGCGAGTGGGAACCTAGCTACACTCTGATGAAGAAGGACTTTGGAAATCGCTGTATTCAACTCAGATACACGTGGGTTCAGGCACAACGATTCCACATGCTTTTCTCACAACATTTCCCTGCCACTAAAATGAGGACGTTAGCAGCTCCTTCTACAGTCAGGCAGGATGCGGGAGGGTTCTGCCCTGTCCTCAGCTCTCACAGGGAAGCATGCCTAGAAGCCAGCTCTCAACTAGCTGCATTCTTATGACAGTGTGAAGGTAGCAGTATTCTGAGACAGGAGGTTCCCAGATTACCACTCTCCTGCACCTGGAGATACCGTCCAGGTCTGCATTGTTAACTTGCGTCTCAGAGGCCTCTGGCAAAAGTCTCTGGTGAAGACGTGGGAAACTCACTCTGCAGGCAGTGTGGAACTGTGAGGGACTGAGGGTGAGCTCAACTCTCAGCAGTAAGATGATTTTGGACAAGGCGTTCAGCTACCTTCTCACATATGGAACTTAGTATGTAGCACTAGTCTACCCCAGGAATTACTGGGAAATCGCTGGATTGAGCTCGGAGGCACTAGTCTTGTGTGCCGGGAGATTCCAGTTACCTTTCCCGACACTTCGGTGAAGCAGCGAGCCTAGGCCTTTTGGAAGCGAAAGGTAGCTGCAGGCAGGAGGTAGGGTTACAGGCCATAAGCTCAACTCTCAGAAGTGGGTATGCATGGGAGGCAGATGTCTGCTACCCACTCGGACATGCGAGTGGGAACCTAGCTACACTCTGGTGAAGAAGGACTTTGGAAATCGCTGTATTCAACTCAGATACACGTGGGTTCAGGCACAACGATTCCACATGCTTTTCTCACAACCTTTCCCTGCCACTAACATGAGGACGTTAGCAGCTCCTTCTACAGTCAAGCAGGATGTGGGAGGATTGTGCCCTGTCCTTAGCTCTCACAGGGAAGCAGGCCTTAAAGCCAGCTGTCAACTAGCTGCATTCTTATGGCAGGGTGAAGGTAGCAGTATTCTGAGACAGGAGGTTCCCAGATTACCACTCTACTGCACCTGGAGATACCCTCCAGTTCTGCATTGTTAACTTGCGTCTCAGAAGCCTCTGGCAAACGTCTCTGGTGAAGACGTGCGAAACTCACTCTGCAGGCAGTGTGGAACTGTGAGGGACTGAGGGTGAGCTCAAATCTCAGAAGTAAGATGTTTTTGGACAAGGCGTTCAACTACCTACTCACGTATGGAACTTAGTATGTAGCACCAGTCTACCCCAGGAATTACTAGGAAATCGCTTGATTGAGCTTGGAGGCACTCGTCTTGTGTGCCGGGAGATTCCAGTCACCTCTCCCAACACTTGCGTCAAGCAGCGAGCCTAGGCCTTTTGGAAGCGAAAGGTAGCGGCAGGCACGATGTAGGGTGACAGGCCATGAGATCAACTCTCAGAAGTGTGTATGCATGGGAGGCAGATGTCTGCTACCCACTCGGACATGGGAGTTGGAACCTAGCTACACTCCTATTGAAGAAGGATGTTGGAAATCGCTGTATTCAACTCAGATACACGGGAGTTCAGGCCCAATGCTTACACATGCTTTTCCCACGACCTATCCCAGCCACTAACATAAGGAGGTTAGCAGGTACGTCTACAGTCAGGCAGGATGCGGGAGGGTTCTGCCCTGTCCTCAGCTCTCACAGGGAAGCATGCCTAGAAGCCAGCTCTCAACTAGCTGCATTCTTATGACAGTGTGAAGGTAGCAGTATTCTGAGTAAGGAGGTTCCCAGATTACCACTCTCCTGCACCTGGAGATACCGTCCAGTTCTGCATTGTTAACTTGCGTCTCAGAGGCCTCTGGCAAAAGTCTCTGGTGAAGACGTGGGAAACTCTGCAGGCAGTGTGGAACTGTGAGGGACTGAGGGTGAGCTCAACTCTCAGCAGTAAGATGATTTTGGACAAGGCGTTCAGCTACCTTCTCACATATGGAACTTAGTATGTAGCACCAGTCTACCCCAGGAATTACTGGGAAATCGCTGGATTGAGCTTGGAGGCACTAGTCTTGTGTGCCGGGAGATTCCAGTTACCTCTCCCGACACTTCGGTGAAGCAGCGAGCCTAGGCCTTTTGGAAGCGAAAGGTAGCTGCAGGCAGGAGGTAGGGTTACAGGCCATAAGCTCAACTCTCAGAAGTGGGTATGCATGGGAGGCAGATGTCTGCTACCCACTCGGACATGCGAGTGGGAACCTAGCTACACTCTGATGAAGAAGGACTTTGGAAATCGCTGTATTCAACTCAGATACACGTGGGTTCAGGCACAACGATTCCACATGCTTTTCTCACAACCTTTCCCTGCCACTAACATGAGGACGTTAGCAGCTCCTTCTACAGTCAAGCAGGATGCGGGAGGGTTGTGCCCTGTCCTTAGCTCTCACAGGGAAGCAGACCTTGAAGCCAGCTGTCAACTAGCTGCATTCTTATGGCAGGGTGAAGGTAGCAGTATTCTGAGACAGGATGTTCCCAGATTACCACTCTACTGCACCTGGAACTACCCTCCAGGTCTGCATTGTTATCTTGCGTCTCAGAAGCCTCTGGCAAACGTCTCTGGTGAAGACGTGCGAAACTCACTCTGCAGGCAGTGTGGAACTGTGAGGGACTGAGGGTGAGCTCAAATCTCAGAAGTAAGATGTTTTTGTCAAGGCGTTCAACTACCTACTCACGTATGGAACTTAGTATGTAGCACCAGTCTACCCCAGGAATTACTAGGAAATCGCTTGATTGAGCTTGGAGGCACTCGTCTTGTGTGCCGGGAGATTCCAGTTACCTCTCCCAACACTTGCGTCAAGCAGCGAGCCTAGGCCTTCTGGAAGCGAAAGGTAGCGGCAGGCAGGATGTAGGGTTACAGGCCATGAGCTCAACTCTCAGAAGTGTGTATGCATGGGAGGCAGATGTCTGCTACCCACTCGGACATGGGAGTTGGAACCTAGCTACACTCCTATTGAAGAAGGATGTTGGAAATCGCTGTATTCAACTCAGATACACGGGAGTTCAGGCCCAATGCTTACACATGCTTTTCCCACAACCTATCCCAGCCACTAACATAAGGAGGTTAGCAGGTACGTCTACAGTCAGGCAGGATGCGGGAGGGTTCTGCCCTGTCCTCAGCTCTCACAGGGAAGCATGCCTAGAAGCCAGCTCTCAACTAGCTGCATTCTTATGACAGTGTGAAGGTAGCAGTATTCTGAGTAAGGAGGTTCCCAGATTACCACTCTCCTGCACCTGGAGATACCGTCCAGGTCTGCATTGTTAACTTGCGTCTCAGAGGCCTCTGGCAAAAGTCTCTGGTGAAGACGTGGGAAACTCACTCTGCAGGCAGTGTGGAACTGTGAGGGACTGAGGGTGAGCTCAACTCTCAGCAGTAAGATGATTTTGGACAAGGCGTTCAGCTACCTTCTCACATATGGAACTTAGTATGTAGCACCAGTCTACCCCAGGAATTACTGGGAAATCGCTGGATTGAGCTTGGAGGCACTAGTCTTGTGTGCCGGCAGATTCCAGTTACCTCTCCCGACACTTCGGTGAAGCAGCGAGCCTAGGCCTTTTGGAAGCGAAAGGTAGCTGCAGGCAGGAGGTAGGGTTACAGGCCATAAGCTCAACTCTCAGAAGTGGGTATGCATGGGAGGCAGATGTCTGCTACCCACTCGGACATGCGAGTGGGAACCTAGCTACACTCTGATGAAGAAGGACTTTGGAAATCGCTGTATTCAACTCAGATACACGTGGGTTCAGGCACAACGATTCCACATGCTTTTCTCACAACCTTTCCCTGCCACTAACATGAGGACGTTAGCAGCTCCTTCTACAGTCAAGCAGGATGCGGGAGGGTTGTGCCCTGTCCTTAGCTCTCACAGGGAAGCAGGCCTTGAAGCCAGCTGTCAACTAGCTGCATTCTTATGGCAGGGTGAAGGTAGCAGTATTCTGAGACAGGAGGTTCCCAGATTACCACTCTACTGCACCTGGAACTACCCTCCAGGTCTGCATTGTTAACTTGCGTCTCAGAAGCCTCTGGCAAACGTCTCTGGTGAAGACGTGCGAAACTCACTCTGCAGGCAGTGTGGAACTGTCAGGGACTGAGGGTGAGCTCAAATCTCAGAAGTAAGATGTTTTTGGACAAGGCGTTCAACTACCTACTCACGTATGGAACTTAGTATGTAGCACCAGTCTACCCCAGGAATTACTAGGAAATCGCTTGATTGAGCTTGAAGGCACTCGTCTTGTGTGCCGGGAGATTCCAGTTACCTCTCCCAACACTTGCGTCAAGCAGCGAGCCTAGGCCTTTTGGAAGCGAAAGGTAGCGGCAGGCACGATGTAGGGTTACAGGCCATGAGCTCAACTCTCAGAAGTGTGTATGCATGGGAGGCAGATGTCTGCTACCCACTCGGACATGGGAGTTGGAACCTAGCTACACTCCTATTGAAGAAGGATGTTGGAAATCGCTGTATTCAACTCAGATACACGGGAGTTCAGGCCCAATGCTTACACATGCTTTTCCCACAACCTATCCCAGCCACTAACATAAGGAGGTTAGCAGGTACGTCTACAGTCAGGCAGGATGCGGGAGGGTTCTGCCCTGTCCTCAGCTCTCACAGGGAAGCATGCCTAGAAGCCAGCTCTCAACTAGCTGCGTTCTTATGACAGTGTGAAGGTAGCAGTATTCTGAGACAGGAGGTTCCCAGATTACCACTCTCCTGCACCTGGAGATACCGTCCAGGTCTGCATTGTTAACTTGCGTCTCAGAGGCCTCTGGCAAAAGTCTCTGGTGAAGACGTGGGAAACTCACTCTGCAGGCAGTGTGGAACTGTGAGGGACTGAGGGTGAGCTCAACTCTCAGCAGTAAGATGATTTTGGACAAGGCGTTCAGCTACCTTCTCACATATGGAACTTAGTATGTAGCACCAGTCTACCCCAGAAATTACTGGGAAATCGCTGGATTGAGCTTGGAGGCACTAGTCTTGTGTGCCGGCAGATTCCAGTTACCTCTCCCGACACTTCGGTGAAGCAGCGAGCCTAGGCCTTTTGGAAGCGAAAGGTAGCTGCAGGCAGGAGGTAGGGTTACAGGCCATAAGCTCAACTCTCAGAAGTGGGTATGCATGGGAGGCAGATGTCTGCTACCCACTCGGACATGCGAGTGGGAACCTAGCTACACTCTGATGAAGAAGGACTTTGGAAATCGCTGTATTCAACTCAGATACACGTGGGTTCAGGCACAACGATTCCACATGCTTTTCTCACAACCTTTCCCTAACACTAACATGAGGACGTTAACAGCTCCTTGTACACTCAAGCAGGATGCGGGAGGGTTGTGCCCTGTCCTTAGCTCTCACAGGGAAGCAGGCCTTGAAGCCAGCTGTCAACTAGCTGCATTCTTATGGCAGGGTGAAGGTAGCAGTATTCTGAGACAGGAGGTTCCCAGATTACCACTCTACTGCACCTGGAACTACCCTCCAGGTCTGCATTGTTAACTTGCGTCTCAGAAGCCTCTGGCAAACGTCTCTGGTGAAGACTTGGGAAACTCACTCTGCAGGCAGTGTGGAACTGTCAGGGACTGAGGGTGAGCTCAAATCTCAGAAGTAAGATGTTTTTGGACAAGGCGTTCAACTACCTACTCACGTATGGAACTTAGTATGTAGCACCAGTCTACCCCAGGAATTACTAGGAAATCGCTTGATTGAGCTTGAAGGCACTCGTCTTGTGTGCCGGGAGATTCCAGTTACCTCTCCCAACACTTGCGTCAAGCAGCGAGCCTAGGCCTTTTGGAAGCGAAAGGTAGCGGCAGGCACGATGTAGGGTTACAGGCCATGAGCTCAACTCTCAGAAGTGTGTATGCATGGGAGGCAGATGTCTGCTACCCACTCGGACATGGGAGTTGGAACCTAGCTACACTCCTATTGAAGAAGGATGTTGGAAATCGCTGTATTCAACTCAGATACACGGGAGTTCAGGCCCAATGCTTACACATGCTTTTCCCACAACCTATCCCAGCCACTAACATAAGGAGGTTAGCAGGTACGTCTACAGTCAGGCAGGATGCGGGAGGGTTCTGCCCTGTCCTCAGCTCTCACAGGGAAGCATGCCTAGAAGCCAGCTCTCAACTAGCTGCGTTCTTATGACAGTGTGAAGGTAGCAGTATTCTGAGACAGGAGGTTCCCAGATTACCACTCTCCTGCACCTGGAGATACCGTCCAGGTCTGCATTGTTAACTTGCGTCTCAGAGGCCTCTGGCAAAAGTCTCTGGTGAAGACGTGGGAAACTCACTCTGCAGGCAGTGTGGAACTGTGAGGGACTGAGGGTGAGCTCAACTCTCAGCAGTAAGATGATTTTGGACAAGGCGTTCAGCTACCTTCTCACATATGGAACTTAGTATGTAGCACCAGTCTACCCCAGGAATTACTGGGAAATCGCTGGATTGAGCTTGGAGGCACTAGTCTTGTGTGCCGGCAGATTCCAGTTACCTCTCCCGACACTTCGGTGAAGCAGCGAGCCTAGGCCTTTTGGAAGCGAAAGGTAGCTGCAGGCAGGAGGTAGGGTTACAGGCCATAAGCTCAACTCTCAGAAGTGGGTATGCTTGAAAGGCAGATGTCTGCTACCCACTCGGACATGCGAGTGGGACCTAGCTACACTCTGATGAAGAAGGACTTTGGAAATCGCTGTATTCAACTCAGATACACGTGGGTTCAGGCACAACGATTCCACATGCTTTTCTCACAACCTTTCCCTGCCACTAACATGAGGACGTTAGCAGCTCCTTCTACACTCAAGCAGGATGCGGGAGGGTTGTGCCCTGTCCTTAGCTCTCACAGGGAAGCAGGCCTTGAAGCCAGCTGTCAACTAGCTGCATTCTTATGGCAGGGTGAAGGTAGCAGTATTCTGAGACAGGAGGTTCCCAGATTACCACTCTACTGCACCTGGAACTACCCTCCAGGTCTGCATTGTTAACTTGCGTCTCAGAAGCCTCTGGCAAACGTCTCTGGTGAAGACTTGGGAAACTCACTCTGCAGGCAGTGTGGAACTGTCAGGGACTGAGGGTGAGCTCAAATCTCAGAAGTAAGATGTTTTTGGACAAGGCGTTCAACTACCTACTCACGTATGGAACTTAGTATGTAGCACCAGTCTACCCCAGGAATTACTAGGAAATCGCTTGATTGAGCTTGGAGGCACTCGTCTTGTGTGCCGGGAGATTCCAGTTACCTCTCCCAACACTTGCGTCAAGCAGCGAGCCTAGGCCTTTTGGAAGCGAAAGGTAGCGGCAGGCACGATGTAGGGTTACAGGCCATGAGCTCAACTCTCAGAAGTGTGTATGCATGGGAGGCAGATGTCTGCTACCCACTCGGACATGGGAGTTGGAACCTAGCTACACTCCTATTGAAGAAGGATGTTGGAAATCGCTGTATTCAACTCAGATACACGGGAGTTCAGGCCCAATGCTTACACATGCTTTTCCCACAACCTATCCCAGCCACTAACATAAGGAGGTTAGCAGGTACGTCTACAGTCAGGCAGGATGCGGGAGGGTTCTGCCCTGTCCTCAGCTCTCACAGGGAAGCATGCCTAGAAGCCAGCTCTCAACTAGCTGCGTTCTTATGACAGTGTGAAGGTAGCAGTATTCTGAGACAGGAGGTTCCCAGATTACCACTCTCCTGCACCTGGAGATACCGTCCAGGTCTGCATTGTTAACTTGCGTCTCAGAGGCCTCTGGCAAAAGTCTCTGGTGAAGACGTGGGAAACTCACTCTGCAGGCAGTGTGGAACTGTGAGGGACTGAGGGTGAGCTCAACTCTCAGCAGTAAGATGATTTTGGACAAGGCGTTCAGCTACCTTCTCACATATGGAACTTAGTATGTAGCACCAGTCTACCCCAGAAATTACTGGGAAATCGCTGGATTGAGCTTGGAGGCACTAGTCTTGTGTGCCGGCAGATTCCAGTTACCTCTCCCGACACTTCGGTGAAGCAGCGAGCCTAGGCCTTTTGGAAGCGAAAGGTAGCTGCAGGCAGGAGGTAGGGTTACAGGCCATAAGCTCAACTCTCAGAAGTGGGTATGCATGGGAGGCAGATGTCTGCTACCCACTCGGACATGCGAGTGGGAACCTAGCTACACTCTGATGAAGAAGGACTTTGGAAATCGCTGTATTCAACTCAGATACACGTGGGTTCAGGCACAACGATTCCACATGCTTTTCTCACAACCTTTCCCTAACACTAACATGAGGACGTTAGCAGCTCCTTCTACACTCAAGCAGGATGCGGGAGGGTTGTGCCCTGTCCTTAGCTCTCACAGGGAAGCAGGCCTTGAAGCCAGCTGTCAACTAGCTGCATTCTTATGGCAGGGTGAAGGTAGCAGTATTCTGAGACAGGAGGTTCCCAGATTACCACTCTACTGCACCTGGAACTACCCTCCAGGTCTGCATTGTTAACTTGCGTCTCAGAAGCCTCTGGCAAACGTCTCTGGTGAAGACTTGGGAAACTCACTCTGCAGGCAGTGTGGAACTGTCAGGGACTGAGGGTGAGCTCAAATCTCAGAAGTAAGATGTTTTTGGACAAGGCGTTCAACTACCTACTCACGTATGGAACTTAGTATGTAGCACCAGTCTACCCCAGGAATTACTAGGAAATCGCTTGATTGAGCTTGAAGGCACTCGTCTTGTGTGCCGGGAGATTCCAGTTACCTCTCCCAACACTTGCGTCAAGCAGCGAGCCTAGGCCTTTTGGAAGCGAAAGGTAGCGGCAGGCACGATGTAGGGTTACAGGCCATGAGCTCAACTCTCAGAAGTGTGTATGCATGGGAGGCAGATGTCTGCTACCCACTCGGACATGGGAGTTGGAACCTAGCTACACTCCTATTGAAGAAGGATGTTGGAAATCGCTGTATTCAACTCAGATACACGGGAGTTCAGGCCCAATGCTTACACATGCTTTTCCCACAACCTATCCCAGCCACTAACATAAGGAGGTTAGCAGGTACGTCTACAGTCAGGCAGGATGCGGGAGGGTTCTGCCCTGTCCTCAGCTCTCACAGGGAAGCATGCCTAGAAGCCAGCTCTCAACTAGCTGCGTTCTTATGACAGTGTGAAGGTAGCAGTATTCTGAGACAGGAGGTTCCCAGATTACCACTCTCCTGCACCTGGAGATACCGTCCAGGTCTGCATTGTTAACTTGCGTCTCAGAGGCCTCTGGCAAAAGTCTCTGGTGAAGACGTGGGAAACTCACTCTGCAGGCAGTGTGGAACTGTGAGGGACTGAGGGTGAGCTCAACTCTCAGCAGTAAGATGATTTTGGACAAGGCGTTCAGCTACCTTCTCACATATGGAACTTAGTATGTAGCACCAGTCTACCCCAGGAATTACTGGGAAATCGCTGGATTGAGCTTGGAGGCACTAGTCTTGTGTGCCGGCAGATTCCAGTTACCTCTCCCGACACTTCGGTGAAGCAGCGAGCCTAGGCCTTTTGGAAGCGAAAGGTAGCTGCAGGCAGGAGGTAGGGTTACAGGCCATAAGCTCAACTCTCAGAAGTGGGTATGCTTGAAAGGCAGATGTCTGCTACCCACTCGGACATGCGAGTGGGACCTAGCTACACTCTGATGAAGAAGGACTTTGGAAATCGCTGTATTCAACTCAGATACACGTGGGTTCAGGCACAACGATTCCACATGCTTTTCTCACAACCTTTCCCTGCCACTAACATGAGGACGTTAGCAGCTCCTTCTACACTCAAGCAGGATGCGGGAGGGTTGTGCCCTGTCCTTAGCTCTCACAGGGAAGCAGGCCTTGAAGCCAGCTGTCAACTAGCTGCATTCTTATGGCAGGGTGAAGGTAGCAGTATTCTGAGACAGGAGGTTCCCAGATTACCACTCTACTGCACCTGGAACTACCCTCCAGGTCTGCATTGTTAACTTGCGTCTCAGAAGCCTCTGGCAAACGTCTCTGGTGAAGACTTGGGAAACTCACTCTGCAGGCAGTGTGGAACTGTCAGGGACTGAGGGTGAGCTCAAATCTCAGAAGTAAGATGTTTTTGGACAAGGCGTTCAACTACCTACTCACGTATGGAACTTAGTATGTAGCACCAGTCTACCCCAGGAATTACTAGGAAATCGCTTGATTGAGCTTGGAGGCACTCGTCTTGTGTGCCGGGAGATTCCAGTTACCTCTCCCAACACTTGCGTCAAGCAGCGAGCCTAGGCCTTCTGGAAGCGAAAGGTAGCGGCAGGCACGATGTAGGGTTACAGGCCATGAGCTCAACTCTCAGAAGTGTGTATGCATGGGAGGCAGATGTCTGCTACCCACTCGGACATGGGAGTTGGAACCTAGCTACACTCCTATTGAAGAAGGATGTTGGAAATCGCTGTATTCAACTCAGATACACGGGAGTTCAGGCCCAATGCTTACACATGCTTTTCCCACAACCTATCCCAGCCACTAACATAAGGAGGTTAGCAGGTACGTCTACAGTCAGGCAGGATGCGGGAGGGTTCTGCCCTGTCCTCAGCTCTCACAGGGAAGCATGCCTAGAAGCCAGCTCTCAACTAGCTGCGTTCTTATGACAGTGTGAAGGTAGCAGTATTCTGAGACAGGAGGTTCCCAGATTACCACTCTCCTGCACCTGGAGATACCGTCCAGGTCTGCATTGTTAACTTGCGTCTCAGAGGCCTCTGGCAAAAGTCTCTGGTGAAGACGTGGGAAACTCACTCTGCAGGCAGTGTGGAACTGTGAGGGACTGAGGGTGAGCTCAACTCTCAGCAGTAAGATGATTTTGGACAAGGCGTTCAGCTACCTTCTCACATATGGAACTTAGTATGTAGCACCAGTCTACCCCAGAAATTACTGGGAAATCGCTGGATTGAGCTTGGAGGCACTAGTCTTGTGTGCCGGCAGATTCCAGTTACCTCTCCCGACACTTCGGTGAAGCAGCGAGCCTAGGCCTTTTGGAAGCGAAAGGTAGCTGCAGGCAGGAGGTAGGGTTACAGGCCATAAGCTCAACTCTCAGAAGTGGGTATGCATGGGAGGCAGATGTCTGCTACCCACTCGGACATTCGAGTGGGAACCTAACTACACTCTGATGAAGAAGGACTTTGGAAATCGCTGTATTCAACTCAGACACACGTGGGTTCAGGCACAACGATTCCACATGCTTTTCTCACAACCTTTCCCTGCCACTAACATGAGGACGTTAGCAGCTCCTTCTACACTCAAGCAGGATGCGGGAGGGTTGTGCCCTGTCCTTAGCTCTCACAGGGAAGCAGGCCTTGAAGCCACCTGTCAACTAGCTGCATTCTTATGGCAGGGTGAAGGTAGCAGTATTCTGAGACAGGAGGTTCCCAGATTACCACTCTACTGCACCTGGAACTACCCTCCAGGTCTGCATTGTTAACTTGCGTCTCAGAAGCCTCTGGCAAACGTCTCTGGTGAAGACTTGGGAAACTCACTCTGCAGGCAGTGTGGAACTGTCAGGGACTGAGGGTGAGCTCAAATCTCAGAAGTAAGATGTTTTTGGACAAGGCGTTCAACTACCTACTCACGTATGGAACTTAGTATGTAGCACCAGTCTACCCCAGGAATTACTAGGAAATCGCTTGATTGAGCTTGAAGGCACTCGTCTTGTGTGCCGGGAGATTCCAGTTACCTCTCCCAACACTTGCGTCAAGCAGCGAGCCTAGGCCTTTTGGAAGCGAAAGGTAGCGGCAGGCACGATGTAGGGTTACAGGCCATGAGCTCAACTCTCAGAAGTGTGTATGCATGGGAGGCAGATGTCTGCTACCCACTCGGACATGGGAGTTGGAACCTAGCTACACTCCTATTGAAGAAGGATGTTGGAAATCGCTGTATTCAACTCAGATACACGGGAGTTCAGGCCCAATGCTTACACATGCTTTTCCCACAACCTATCCCAGCCACTAACATAAGGAGGTTAGCAGGTACGTCTACAGTCAGGCAGGATGCGGGAGGGTTCTGCCCTGTCCTCAGCTCTCACAGGGAAGCATGCCTAGAAGCCAGCTCTCAACTAGCTGCGTTCTTATGACAGTGTGAAGGTAGCAGTATTCTGAGACAGGAGGTTCCCAGATTACCACTCTCCTGCACCTGGAGATACCGTCCAGGTCTGCATTGTTAACTTGCGTCTCAGAGGCCTCTGGCAAAAGTCTCTGGTGAAGACGTGGGAAACTCACTCTGCAGGCAGTGTGGAACTGTGAGGGACTGAGGGTGAGCTCAACTCTCAGCAGTAAGATGATTTTGGACAAGGCGTTCAGCTACCTTCTCACATATGGAACTTAGTATGTAGCACCAGTCTACCCCAGGAATTACTGGGAAATCGCTGGATTGAGCTTGGAGGCACTAGTCTTGTGTGCCGGCAGATTCCAGTTACCTCTCCCGACACTTCGGTGAAGCAGCGAGCCTAGGCCTTTTGGAAGCGAAAGGTAGCTGCAGGCAGGAGGTAGGGTTACAGGCCATAAGCTCAACTCTCAGAAGTGGGTATGCTTGAAAGGCAGATGTCTGCTACCCACTCGGACATGCGAGTGGGACCTAGCTACACTCTGATGAAGAAGGACTTTGGAAATCGCTGTATTCAACTCAGATACACGTGGGTTCAGGCACAACGATTCCACATGCTTTTCTCACAACCTTTCCCTGCCACTAACATGAGGACGTTAGCAGCTCCTTCTACACTCAAGCAGGATGCGGGAGGGTTGTGCCCTGTCCTTAGCTCTCACAGGGAAGCAGGCCTTGAAGCCAGCTGTCAACTAGCTGCATTCTTATGGCAGGGTGAAGGTAGCAGTATTCTGAGACAGGAGGTTCCCAGATTACCACTCTACTGCACCTGGAACTACCCTCCAGGTCTGCATTGTTAACTTGCGTCTCAGAAGCCTCTGGCAAACGTCTCTGGTGAAGACTTGGGAAACTCACTCTGCAGGCAGTGTGGAACTGTCAGGGACTGAGGGTGAGCTCAAATCTCAGAAGTAAGATGTTTTTGGACAAGGCGTTCAACTACCTACTCACGTATGGAACTTAGTATGTAGCACCAGTCTACCCCAGGAATTACTAGGAAATCGCTTGATTGAGCTTGGAGGCACTCGTCTTGTGTGCCGGGAGATTCCAGTTACCTCTCCCAACACTTGCGTCAAGCAGCGAGCCTAGGCCTTCTGGAAGCGAAAGGTAGCGGCAGGCACGATGTAGGGTTACAGGCCATGAGCTCAACTCTCAGAAGTGTGTATGCATGGGAGGCAGATGTCTGCTACCCACTCGGACATGGGAGTTGGAACCTAGCTACACTCCTATTGAAGAAGGATGTTGGAAATCGCTGTATTCAACTCAGATACACGGGAGTTCAGGCCCAATGCTTACACATGCTTTTCCCACAACCTATCCCAGCCACTAACATAAGGAGGTTAGCAGGTACGTCTACAGTCAGGCAGGATGCGGGAGGGTTCTGCCCTGTCCTCAGCTCTCACAGGGAAGCATGCCTAGAAGCCAGCTCTCAACTAGCTGCGTTCTTATGACAGTGTGAAGGTAGCAGTATTCTGAGACAGGAGGTTCCCAGATTACCACTCTCCTGCACCTGGAGATACCGTCCAGGTCTGCATTGTTAACTTGCGTCTCAGAGGCCTCTGGCAAAAGTCTCTGGTGAAGACGTGGGAAACTCACTCTGCAGGCAGTGTGGAACTGTGAGGGACTGAGGGTGAGCTCAACTCTCAGCAGTAAGATGATTTTGGACAAGGCGTTCAGCTACCTTCTCACATATGGAACTTAGTATGTAGCACCAGTCTACCCCAGGAATTACTGGGAAATCGCTGGATTGAGCTTGGAGGCACTAGTCTTGTGTGCCGGCAGATTCCAGTTACCTCTCCCGACACTTCGGTGAAGCAGCGAGCCTAGGCCTTTTGGAAGCGAAAGGTAGCTGCAGGCAGGAGGTAGGGTTACAGGCCATAAGCTCAACTCTCAGAAGTGGGTATGCTTGAAAGGCAGATGTCTGCTACCCACTCGGACATGCGAGTGGGACCTAGCTACACTCTGATGAAGAAGGACTTTGGAAATCGCTGTATTCAACTCAGATACACGTGGGTTCAGGCACAACGATTCCACATGCTTTTCTCACAACCTTTCCCTGCCACTAACATGAGGACGTTAGCAGCTCCTTCTACACTCAAGCAGGATGCGGGAGGGTTGTGCCCTGTCCTTAGCTCTCACAGGGAAGCAGGCCTTGAAGCCAGCTGTCAACTAGCTGCATTCTTATGGCAGGGTGAAGGTAGCAGTATTCTGAGACAGGAGGTTCCCAGATTACCACTCTACTGCACCTGGAACTACCCTCCAGGTCTGCATTGTTAACTTGCGTCTCAGAAGCCTCTGGCAAACGTCTCTGGTGAAGACTTGGGAAACTCACTCTGCAGGCAGTGTGGAACTGTCAGGGACTGAGGGTGAGCTCAAATCTCAGAAGTAAGATGTTTTTGGACAAGGCGTTCAACTACCTACTCACGTATGGAACTTAGTATGTAGCACCAGTCTACCCCAGGAATTACTAGGAAATCGCTTGATTGAGCTTGGAGGCACTCGTCTTGTGTGCCGGGAGATTCCAGTTACCTCTCCCAACACTTGCGTCAAGCAGCGAGCCTAGGCCTTCTGGAAGCGAAAGGTAGCGGCAGGCACGATGTAGGGTTACAGGCCATGAGCTCAACTCTCAGAAGTGTGTATGCATGGGAGGCAGATGTCTGCTACCCACTCGGACATGGGAGTTGGAACCTAGCTACACTCCTATTGAAGAAGGATGTTGGAAATCGCTGTATTCAACTCAGATACACGGGAGTTCAGGCCCAATGCTTACACATGCTTTTCCCACAACCTATCCCAGCCACTAACATAAGGAGGTTAGCAGGTACGTCTACAGTCAGGCAGGATGCGGGAGGGTTCTGCCCTGTCCTCAGCTCTCACAGGGAAGCATGCCTAGAAGCCAGCTCTCAACTAGCTGCGTTCTTATGACAGTGTGAAGGTAGCAGTATTCTGAGACAGGAGGTTCCCAGATTACCACTCTCCTGCACCTGGAGATACCGTCCAGGTCTGCATTGTTAACTTGCGTCTCAGAGGCCTCTGGCAAAAGTCTCTGGTGAAGACGTGGGAAACTCACTCTGCAGGCAGTGTGGAACTGTGAGGGACTGAGGGTGAGCTCAACTCTCAGCAGTAAGATGATTTTGGACAAGGCGTTCAGCTACCTTCTCACATATGGAACTTAGTATGTAGCACCAGTCTACCCCAGGAATTACTGGGAAATCGCTGGATTGAGCTTGGAGGCACTAGTCTTGTGTGCCGGCAGATTCCAGTTACCTCTCCCGACACTTCGGTGAAGCAGCGAGCCTAGGCCTTTTGGAAGCGAAAGGTAGCTGCAGGCAGGAGGTAGGGTTACAGGCCATAAGCTCAACTCTCAGAAGTGGGTATGCATGGGAGGCAGATGTCTGCTACCCACTCGGACATTCGAGTGGGAACCTAACTACACTCTGATGAAGAAGGACTTTGGAAATCGCTGTATTCAACTCAGACACACGTGGGTTCAGGCACAACGATTCCACATGCTTTTCTCACAACCTTTCCCTGCCACTAACATGAGGACGTTAGCAGCTCCTTCTACACTCAAGCAGGATGCGGGAGGGTTGTGCCCTGTCCTTAGCTCTCACAGGGAAGCAGGCCTTGAAGCCAGCTGTCAACTAGCTGCATTCTTATGGCAGGGTGAAGGTAGCAGTATTCTGAGACAGGAGGTTCCCAGATTACCACTCTACTGCACCTGGAACTACCCTCCAGGTCTGCATTGTTAACTTGCGTCTCAGAAGCCTCTGGCAAACGTCTCTGGTGAAGACTTGGGAAACTCACTCTGCAGGCAGTGTGGAACTGTCAGGGACTGAGGGTGAGCTCAAATCTCAGAAGTAAGATGTTTTTGGACAAGGCGTTCAACTACCTACTCACGTATGGAACTTAGTATGTAGCACCAGTCTACCCCAGGAATTACTAGGAAATCGCTTGATTGAGCTTGAAGGCACTCGTCTTGTGTGCCGGGAGATTCCAGTTACCTCTCCCAACACTTGCGTCAAGCAGCGAGCCTAGGCCTTTTGGAAGCGAAAGGTAGCGGCAGGCACGATGTAGGGTTACAGGCCATGAGCTCAACTCTCAGAAGTGTGTATGCATGGGAGGCAGATGTCTGCTACCCACTCGGACATGGGAGTTGGAACCTAGCTACACTCCTATTGAAGAAGGATGTTGGAAATCGCTGTATTCAACTCAGATACACGGGAGTTCAGGCCCAATGCTTACACATGCTTTTCCCACAACCTATCCCAGCCACTAACATAAGGAGGTTAGCAGGTACGTCTACAGTCAGGCAGGATGCGGGAGGGTTCTGCCCTGTCCTCAGCTCTCACAGGGAAGCATGCCTAGAAGCCAGCTCTCAACTAGCTGCGTTCTTATGACAGTGTGAAGGTAGCAGTATTCTGAGACAGGAGGTTCCCAGATTACCACTCTCCTGCACCTGGAGATACCGTCCAGGTCTGCATTGTTAACTTGCGTCTCAGAGGCCTCTGGCAAAAGTCTCTGGTGAAGACGTGGGAAACTCACTCTGCAGGCAGTGTGGAACTGTGAGGGACTGAGGGTGAGCTCAACTCTCAGCAGTAAGATGATTTTGGACAAGGCGTTCAGCTACCTTCTCACATATGGAACTTAGTATGTAGCACCAGTCTACCCCAGAAATTACTGGGAAATCGCTGGATTGAGCTTGGAGGCACTAGTCTTGTGTGCCGGCAGATTCCAGTTACCTCTCCCGACACTTCGGTGAAGCAGCGAGCCTAGGCCTTTTGGAAGCGAAAGGTAGCTGCAGGCAGGAGGTAGGGTTACAGGCCATAAGCTCAACTCTCAGAAGTGGGTATGCATGGGAGGCAGATGTCTGCTACCCACTCGGACATGCGAGTGGGAACCTAGCTACACTCTGATGAAGAAGGACTTTGGAAATCGCTGTATTCAACTCAGATACACGTGGGTTCAGGCACAACGATTCCACATGCTTTTCTCACAACCTTTCCCTAACACTAACATGAGGACGTTAGCAGCTCCTTCTACACTCAAGCAGGATGCGGGAGGGTTGTGCCCTGTCCTTAGCTCTCACAGGGAAGCAGGCCTTGAAGCCAGCTGTCAACTAGCTGCATTCTTATGGCAGGGTGAAGGTAGCAGTATTCTGAGACAGGAGGTTCCCAGATTACCACTCTACTGCACCTGGAACTACCCTCCAGGTCTGCATTGTTAACTTGCGTCTCAGAAGCCTCTGGCAAACGTCTCTGGTGAAGACTTGGGAAACTCACTCTGCAGGCAGTGTGGAACAGTCAGGGACTGAGGGTGAGCTCAAATCTCAGAAGTAAGATGTTTTTGGACAAGGCGTTCAACTACCTACTCACGTATGGAACTTAGTATGTAGCACCAGTCTACCCCAGGAATTACTAGGAAATCGCTTGATTGAGCTTGAAGGCACTCGTCTTGTGTGCCGGGAGATTCCAGTTACCTCTCCCAACACTTGCGTCAAGCAGCGAGCCTAGGCCTTTTGGAAGCGAAAGGTAGCGGCAGGCACGATGTAGGGTTACAGGCCATGAGCTCAACTCTCAGAAGTGTGTATGCATGGGAGGCAGATGTCTGCTACCCACTCGGACATGGGAGTTGGAACCTAGCTACACTCCTATTGAAGAAGGATGTTGGAAATCGCTGTATTCAACTCAGATACACGGGAGTTCAGGCCCAATGCTTACACATGCTTTTCCCACAACCTATCCCAGCCACTAACATAAGGAGGTTAGCAGGTACGTCTACAGTCAGGCAGGATGCGGGAGGTTTCTGCCCTGTCCTCAGCTCTCACAGGGAAGCATGCCTAGAAGCCAGCTCTCAACTAGCTGCGTTCTTATGACAGTGTGAAGGTAGCAGTATTCTGAGTAAGGAGGTTCCCAGATTACCACTCTCCTGCACCTGGAGATACCGTCCAGGTCTGCATTGTTAACTTGCGTCTCAGAGGCCTCTGGCAAAAGTCTCTGGTGAAGACGTGGGAAACTCACTCTGCAGGCAGTGTGGAACTGTGAGGGACTGAGGGTGAGCTCAACTCTCAGCAGTAAGATGATTTTGGACAAGGCGTTCAGCTACCTTCTCACATATGGAACTTAGTATGTAGCACCAGTCTACCCCAGGAATTACTGGGAAATCGCTGGATTGAGCTTGGAGGCACTAGTCTTGTGTGCCGGCAGATTCCAGTTACCTCTCCCGACACTTCGGTGAAGCAGCGAGCCTAGGCCTTTTGGAAGCGAAAGGTAGCTGCAGGCAGGAGGTAGGGTTACAGGCCATAAGCTCAACTCTCAGAAGTGGGTATGCTTGAAAGGCAGATGTCTGCTACCCACTCGGACATGCGAGTGGGACCTAGCTACACTCTGATGAAGAAGGACTTTGGAAATCGCTGTATTCAACTCAGATACACGTGGGTTCAGGCACAACGATTCCACATGCTTTTCTCACAACCTTTCCCTGCCACTAACATGAGGACGTTAGCAGCTCCTTCTACACTCAAGCAGGATGCGGGAGGGTTGTGCCCTGTCCTTAGCTCTCACAGGGAAGCAGGCCTTGAAGCCAGCTGTCAACTAGCTGCATTCTTATGGCAGGGTGAAGGTAGCAGTATTCTGAGACAGGAGGTTCCCAGATTACCACTCTACTGCACCTGGAACTACCCTCCAGGTCTGCATTGTTAACTTGCGTCTCAGAAGCCTCTGGCAAACGTCTCTGGTGAAGACGTGCGAAACTCACTCTGCAGGCAGTGTGGAACTGTCAGGGACTGAGGGTGAGCTCAAATCTCAGAAGTAAGATGTTTTTGGACAAGGCGTTCAACTACCTACTCACGTATGGAACTTAGTATGTAGCACCAGTCTACCCCAGGAATTACTAGGAAATCGCTTGATTGAGCTTGAAGGCACTCGTCTTGTGTGCCGGGAGATTCCAGTTACCTCTCCCAACACTTGCGTCAAGCAGCGAGCCTAGGCCTTTTGGAAGCGAAAGGTAGCGGCAGGCACGATGTAGGGTTACAGGCCATGAGCTCAACTCTCAGAAGTGTGTATGCATGGGAGGCAGATGTCTGCTACCCACTCGGACATGGGAGTTGGAACCTAGCTACACTCCTATTGAAGAAGGATGTTGGAAATCGCTGTATTCAACTCAGATACACGGGAGTTCAGGCCCAATGCTTACACATGCTTTTCCCACAACATATCCCAGCCACTAACATAAGGAGGTTAGCAGGTACGTCTACAGTCAGGCAGGATGCGGGAGGGTTCTGCCCTGTCCTCAGCTCTCACAGGGAAGCATGCCTAGAAGCCAGCTCTCAACTAGCTGCGTTCTTATGACAGTGTGAAGGTAGCAGTATTCTGAGTAAGGAGGTTCCCAGATTACCACTCTACTGCACCTGGAGATACCGTCCAGGTCTGCATTGTTAACTTGCGTCTCAGAGGCCTCTGGCAAAAGTCTCTGGTGAAGACGTGGGAAACTCACTCTGCAGGCAGTGTGGAACTGTGAGGGCCTGAGGGTGAGCTCAACTCTCAGCAGTAAGATGATTTTGGACAAGGCGTTCAGCTACCTTCTCACATATGGAACTTAGTATGTAGCACCAGTCTACACCAGGAATTACTGGGAAATCGCTGGATTGAGCTTGGAGGCACTCGTCTTGTGTGCCGGGAGATTCCAGTTACCTCTCCCGACACTTCGGTGAAGCAGCGAGCCTAGGCCTTTTGGAAGCGAAAGGTAGCTGCAGGCAGGAGGTAGGGTTACAGGCCATAAGCTCAACTCTCAGGAGTGGGTATGCTTGAAAGGCAGATGTCTGCTACCCACTCGGACATGCGAGTGGGAACCTAGCTACACTCTGATGAAGAAGGACTTTGGAAATCGCTGTATTCAACTCAGATACACGTGGGTTCAGGCACAACGATTCCACATGCTTTTCTCACAACCTTTCCCTGCCACTAACATGAGGACGTTAGCAGCTCCTTCTACAGTCAAGCAGGATGCGGGAGGGTTGTGCCCTGTCCTTAGCTCTCACAGGGAAGCATGCCTTGAAGCCAGCTGTCAACTAGCTGCATTCTTATGGCAGGGTGAAGGTAGCAGTATTCTGAGACAGGAGGTTCCCAGATTACCACTCTACTGCACCTGGAGATACCCTCCAGGTCTGCATTGTTAACTTGCGTCTCATAGCCTCTGGCAAACGTCTCTGGTGAAGACGTGCGAAACTCACTCTGCAGGCAGTGTGGAACTGTGAGGGACTGAGGGTGAGCTCAACTCTCAGAAGTAAGATGATTTTGGACAAGATGTTCAGGTACCTTCTCACATATGGAACTTAGTATGTAGCACCAGTCTACACCAGGAATTACTGGGAAATCGCTGGATTGAGCTTGGAGGCACTCGTCTTGTGTGCCGGGAGATTCCAGTTACCTCTCCCGACACTTCGGTGAAGCAGCGAGCCTAGGCCTTTTGGAAGCGAAAGGTAGCTGCAGGCAGGAGGTAGGGTTACAGGCCATAAGCTCAACTCTCAGGAGTGCGTATGCTTGAAAGGCAGATGTCTGCTACCCACTCGGACATGCGAGTGGGACCTAGCTACACTCTGATGAAGAAGGACTTTGGAAATCGCTGTATTCAACTCAGATACACGTGGGTTCAGGCACAACGATTCCACATGCTTTTCTCACAACCTTTCCCTGCCACTAACATGAGGACGTTAGCAGCTCCTTCTACAGTCAAGCAGGATGCGGGAGGGTTGTGCCCTGTCCTTAGCTCTCACAGGGAAGCAGGCCTTGAAGCCAGCTGTCAACTAGCTACATTCTTATGGCAGGGTGAAGGTAGCAGTATTCTGAGACAGGAGGTTCCCAGATTACCACTCTACTGCACCTGGAACTACCCTCCAGGTCTGCATTGTTAACTTGCGTCTCAGAAGCCTCTGGCAAACGTCTCTGGTGAAGACGTGCGAAACTCACTCTGCAGGCAGTGTGGAACTGTGAGGGACTGAGGGTGAGCTCAACTCTCAGCAGTAAGATGATTTTGGACAAAGCGTTCAGCTACCTTCTCACATATGGAACTTAGTATGTAGCACCAGTCTACCCCAGGAATTACTGGGAAATCGCTGGATTGAGCTTGGAGGCACTAGTCTTGTGTGCCGGCAGATTCCAGTTACCTCTCCCGACACTTCGGTGAAGCAGCGAGCCTAGGCCTTTTGGAAGCGAAAGGTAGCTGCAGGCAGGAGGTAGGGTTACAGGCCATAAGCTCAACTCTCAGAAGTGGGCATGCATGGGAGGCAGATGTCTGCTACCCACTCGGACATGCGAGTGGGAACCTAGCTACACTCTGATGAAGAAGGACTTTGGAAATCGCTGTATTCAACTCAGATACACGTGGGTTCAGGCACAACGATTCCACATGCTTTTCTCACAACCTTTCCCTGCCACTAACATGAGGACGTTAGCAGCTCCTTCTACAGTCAAGCAGGATGTGGGAGGGTTGTGCCCTGTCCTTAGCTCTCACAGGGAAGCAGGTCTTGAAGCCAGCTGTCAACTAGCTGCATTCTTATGGCATGGTGAAGGTAGCAGTATTCTGAAACAGGAGGTTCCCAGATTACCACTCTACTGCACCTGGAACTACCCTCCAGGTCTGCATTGTTAACTTGCGTCTCAGAAGCCTCTGGCAAACGTCTCTGGTGAAGACGTGCGAAACTCACTCTGCAGGCAGTGTGGAACTGTGAGGGACTGAGGGTGAGCTCAAATCTCAGAAGTAAGATGTTTTTAGACAACGCGTTCAACTACCTACTCAAGTATGGAACTTAGTATGTAGCACCAGTCTACCCCAGGAATTACTAGGAAATCGCTTGATTGAGCTTGGAGGCACTCGTCTTGTGTGCCGGGAGATTCCAGTTACCTCTCCCAACACTTGCGTCAAGCAGGGAGCCTAGGCCTTTTGGAAGCGAAAGGTAGCGGCAGGCATGATGTAGGGTTACAGGCCATGAGCTCAACTCTCAGAAGTGTGTATGCTTGGGAGGCAGATGTCTGCTACCCACTCGGACATGGGAGTTGGAACCTAGCAACACTCCTATTGAAGAAGGATGTTGGAAATTGCTGTATTCAACTCAGATACTCGGGAGTTCAGGCCCAATGCTTACACATGCTTTTCCCACAACCTATCCCAGCCACTAACATAAGGAGGTTAGCAGGTACGTCTACAGTCAGGCAGGATGCGGGAGGGTTGTGCCCTGTCCTTAGCTCTCACAGGGAAGCAGGCCTTGAAGCCAGCTGTCAACTAGCTGCATTCTTATGGCAGGGTGAAGGTAGCAGTATTCTGAGACAGGAGGTTCCCAGATTAAAACTCTACTGCACCTGGAACTACCCTCCAGGTCTGCATTGTTAACTTGCGTCTCAGAAGCCTCTGGCAAACGTCTCTGGTGAAGACGTGCGAAACTCACTCTGCAGGCAGTGTGGAACTGTGAGGGACTGAGGGTGAGCTCAACTCTCAGCAGTAAGATGATTTTGGACAAGGCGTTCAGCTACCTTCTCACATATGGAACTTAGTATGTAGCACCAGTCTACCCCAGAAATTACTGGGAAATCGCTGGATTGAGCTTGGAGGCACTAGTCTTGTGTGCCGGCAGATTCCAGTTACCTCTCCCGACACTTCGGTGAAGCAGCGAGCCTAGGCCTTTTGGAAGCGAAAGGTAGCTGCAGGCAGGAGGTAGGGTTACAGGCCATAAGCTCAACTCTCAGAAGTGGGTATGCATGGGAGGCAGATGTCTGCTACCCACTCGGACATGCGAGTGGGAACCTAGCTACACTCTGATGAAGAAGGACTTTGGAAATCGCTGTATTCAACTCAGATACACGTGGGTTCAGGCACAACGATTCCACATGCTTTTCTCACAACCTTTCCCTGCCACTAACATGAGGACGTTAGCAGCTCCTTCTACACTCAAGCAGGATGCGGGAGGGTTGTGCCCTGTCCTTAGCTCTCACAGGGAAGCAGGCCTTGAAGCCAGCTGTCAACTAGGTGCATTCTTATGGCAGGGTGAAGGTAGCAGTATTCTGAGACAGGAGGTTCCCAGATTACCACTCTACTGCACCTGGAACTACCCTCCAGGTCTGCATTGTTAACTTGCGTCTCAGAAGCCTCTGGCAAACGTCTCTGGTGAAGACTTGGGAAACTCACTCTGCAGACAGTGTGGAACTGTCAGGGACTGAGGGTGAGCTCAAATCTCAGAAGTAAGATGTTTTTGGACAAGGCGTTCAACTACCTACTCACGTATGGAACTTAGTATGTAGCACCAGTCTACCCCAGGAATTACTAGGAAATCGCTTGATTGAGCTTGAAGGCACTCGTCTTGTGTGCCGGGAGATTCCAGTTACCTCTCCCAACACTTGCGTCAAGCAGCGAGCCTAGGCCTTTTGGAAGCGAAAGGTAGCGGCAGGCACGATGTAGGGTTACAGGCCATGAGCTCAACTCTCAGAAGTGTGTATGCATGGGAGGCAGATGTCTGCTACCCACTCGGACATGGGAGTTGGAACCTAGCTACACTCCTATTGAAGAAGGATGTTGGAAATCGCTGTATTCAACTCACATACACGGGAGTTCAGGCCCAATGCTTACACATGCTTTTCCCACAACCTATCCCAGCCACTAACATAAGGAGGTTAGCAGGTACGTCTACAGTCAGGCAGGATGCGGGAGGGTTCTGCCCTGTCCTCAGCTCTCACAGGGAAGCATGCCTAGAAGCCAGCTCTCAACTAGCTGCGTTCTTATGACAGTGTGAAGGTAGCAGTATTCTGAGACAGGGGGTTCCCAGATTACCACTCTCCTGCACCTGGAGATACCGTCCAGGTCTGCATTGTTAACTTGCGTCTCAGAGGCCTCTGGCAAAAGTCTCTGGTGAAGACGTGGGAAACTCACTCTGCAGGCAGTGTGGAACTGTGAGGGACTGAGGGTGAGCTCAACTCTCAGCAGTAAGATGATTTTGGACAAGGCGTTCAGCTACCTTCTCACATATGGAACTTAGTATGTAGCACCATTCTACCCCAGGAATTACTGGGAAATCGCTGGATTGAGCTTGGAGGCACTAGTCTTGTGTGCCGGCAGATTCCAGTTACCTCTCCCAACACTTCGGTGAAGCAGCGAGCCTAGGCCTTTTAGAAGCGAAAGGTAGCTGCAGGCAGGAGGTAGGGTTACAGGCCATAAGCTCAACTCTCAGAAGTGGGTATGCATGGGAGGCAGATGTCTGCTACCCACTCGGACATGCGAGTGGGAACCTAGCTACACTCTGATGAAGAAGGACTTTGGAAATCGCTGTATTCAACTCAGATACACGTGGGTTCAGGCACAACGATTCCACATGCTTATCTCACAACCTTTCCCTGCCACTAACATGAGGACGTTAACAGCTCCTTCTACAGTCAAGCAGGATGCGGGAGGGTTGTGCCCTGTCCTTAGCTCTCACAGGGAAGCATGCCTTGAAGCCAGCTGTCAACTAGCTGCATTCTTATGGCAGGGTGAAGGTAGCAGTATTCTGAGACAGGAGGTTCCCAGATTACCACTCTACTGCACCTGGAGATACCCTCCAGGTCTGCATTGTTAACTTGCGTCTCATAGACTCTGGCAAACGTCTCTGGTGAAGACGTGCGAAACTCACTCTGCAGGCAGTGTGGAACTGTGAGGGACTGAGGGTGAGCTCAACTCTCAGCAGTAAGATGATTTTGGACAAGGCGTTCAGCTACCTTCTCACATATGGAACTTAGTATGTAGCACCAGTCTACCCCAGGAATTACTGGGAAATCGCTGGATTGAGCTTGGAGGCACTAGTCTTGTGTGCCGGGAGATTCCAGTTACCTCTCCCGACACTTCGGTGAAGCAGCGAGCCTAGGCCTTTTGGAAGCGAAAGGTAGCTGCAGGCAGGAGGTAGGGTTACAGGCCATAAGCTCAACTCTCAGAAGTGGGCATGCATTGGAGGCAGATGTCTGCTACCCACTCGGACATGCGAGTGGGAACCTAGCTACACTCTGATGAAGAAGGACTTTGGAAATCGCTGTATTCAACTCAGATACACGTGGGTTCAGGCACAACGATTCCACATGCTTTTCTCACAACCTTTCCCTGCCACTAACATGAGGACGTTAGCAGCTCCTTCTACAGTCAAGCAGGATGCGGGTGGGTTGTGCCCTGTCCTTAGCTCTCACAGGGAAGCAGGTCTTGAAGCCAGCTGTCAACTAGCTGCATTCTTATGGCATGGTGAAGGTAGCAGTATTCTGAAACAGGAGGTTCCCAGATTACCACTCTACTGCACCTGGAACTACCCTCCAGGTCTGCATTGTTAACTTGCGTCTCAGAAGCCTCTGGCAAAAGTCTCTGGTGAAGACGTGCGAAACTCACTCTGCAGGCAGTGTGGAACTGTGAGGGACTGAGGGTGAGCTCAAATCTCAGAAGTAAGATGTTTTTAGACAACGCGTTCAACTACCTACTCAAGTATGGAACTTAGTATGTAGCACCAGTCTACCCCAGGAATTACTAGGAAATCGCTTGATTGAGCTTGGAGGCACTCGTCTTGTGTGCCGGGAGATTCCAGTTACCTCTCCCAACACTTGCGTCAAGCAGGGAGCCTAGGCCTTTTGGAAGCGAAAGGTAGCGGCAGGCATGATGTAGGGTTACAGGCCATGAGCTCAACTCTCAGAAGTGTGTATGCTTGGGAGGCAGATGTCTGCTACCCACTCGGACATGGGAGTTGGAACCTAGCTACACTCCTATTGAAGAAGGATGTTGGAAATTGCTGTATTCAACTCAGATACTCGGGAGTTCAGGCCCAATGATTACACATGCTTTTCCCACAACCTATCCCAGCCACTAACATAAGGAGGTTAGCAGGTACGTCTACAGTCAGGCAGGATGCGGGAGGGTTGTGCCCTGTCCTTAGCTCTCACAGGGAAGCAGGCCTTGAAGCCAGCTGTCAACTAGCTGCATTCTTATGGCAGGGTGAAGGTAGCAGTATTCTGAGACAGGAGGTTCCCAGATTAAAACTCTACTGCACCTGGAACTACCCTCCAGGTCTGCATTGTTAACTTGCGTCTCAGAAGCCTCTGGCAAACGTCTCTGGTGAAGACGTGCGAAACTCACTCTGCAGGCAGTGTGGAACTGTGAGGGACTGAGGGTGAGCTCAACTCTCAGCAGTAAGATGATTTTGGACAAGGCGTTCAGCTACCTTCTCACATATGGAACTTAGTATGTAGCACCAGTCTACCCCAGGAATTACTGGGAAATCGCTGGATTGAGCTTGGAGGCACTAGTCTTGTGTGCCGGCAGATTCCAGTTACCTCTCCCGACACTTCGGTGAAGCAGCGAGCCTAGGCCTTTTGGAAGCGAAAGTAGCTGCAGGCAGGAGGTAGGGTTACAGGCCATAAGCTCAACTCTCAGAAGTGGGTATGCATGGGAGGCAGATGTCTGCTACCCACTCGGACATGCGAGTGGGAACTTAGCTACACTCTGATGAAGAAGGACTTTGGAAATCGCTGTATTCAACTCAGATACACGTGGGTTCAGGCACAACGATTCCACATGCTTTACTCACAACCTTTCCCTGCCACTAACATGAGGACGTTAGCAGCTCCTTCTACAGTCAAGCAGGATGCGGGAGGGTTGTGCCCTGTCCTTAGCTCTCACAGGGAAGCAGGCCTTGAAGCCAGCTGTCAACTAGCTGCATTCTTATGGCAGGGTGAAGGTAGCAGTATTCTGAGACAGGAGGTTCCCAGATTACCACTCTACTGCACCTAGAACTACCCTCCAGGTCTGCATTGTTAACTTGCGTCTCAGAAGCCTCTGGCAAACGTCTCTGGTGAAGACGTGCGAAACTCACTCTGCAGGCAGTGTGGAACTGTGAGGGACTGAGGGTGAGCTCAAATCTCAGAAGTAAGATGTTTTTGGACAAGGCGTTCAACTACCTACTCACGTATGGAACTTAGTATGTTGCACCAGTCTACCCCAGGAATTACTGGGAAATCGCTGGATTGAGCTTGGAGGCACTCGTCTTGTGTGCCGGGAGATTCCAGTTACCTCTCCCAACTCTTGCGTCAAGCAGCGAGCCTAGGCCTTCTGTAAGCGAAAGGTAGCGGCAGGCACGATGTAGGGTTACAGGCCATGAGCTCAACTCTCAGAAGTGTGTATGCATGGGAGGCAGATGTCTGCTACCCACTCGGACATGGGAGTTGGAACCTAGCTACACTCCTATTGAAGAAGGATGTTGGAAATCGCTGTATTCAACTCAGATACACGGGAGTTCAGGCCCAATGCTTACACATGCTTTTCCCACAACCTATCCCAGCCACTAACATAAGGAGGTTAGCAGGTACATCTACAGTCAGGCAGGATGCGGGAGTGTTCTGCCCTGTCCTCAGCTCTCACAGGGAAGCATGCCTAGAAGCCAGCTCTCAACTAGCTGCATTCTTATGACAGTGTGAAGGTAGCAGTATTCTGAGTAAGGAGGTTCCCAGATTACCACTCTACTGCACCTGGAGATACCGTCCAGGTCTGCATTGTTAACTTGCGTCTCAGAGGCCTCTGGCAAAAGTCTCTGGTGAAGACGTGGGAAACTCACTCTGCAGGCAGT
The DNA here is from genome assembly GCF_048164855.1 of Canis lupus baileyi. Classification (NCBI taxonomy): domain Eukaryota; kingdom Metazoa; phylum Chordata; class Mammalia; order Carnivora; family Canidae; genus Canis; species Canis lupus. The sequence continues at coordinate 53,187,010 of NC_132860.1, forward strand.
GTGGAACTGTGAGGGACTGAGGGTGAGCTCAACTCTCAGCAGTAAGATGATTTTGGACAAGGCGTTCAGCTACCTTCTCACATATGGAACTTAGTATGTAGCACCAGTCTACCCCAGAAATTACTGGGAAATCGCTGGATTGAGCTTGGAGGCACTAGTCTTGTGTGCCGGCAGATTCCAGTTACCTCTCCCGACACTTCGGTGAAGCAGCGAGCCTAGGCCTTTTGGAAGCGAAAGGTAGCTGCAGGCAGGAGGTAGGGTTACAGGCCATAAGCTCAACTCTCAGAAGTGGGTATGCATGGGAGGCAGATGTCTGCTACCCACTCGGACATGCGAGTGGGAACCTAGCTACACTCTGATGAAGAAGGACTTTGGAAATCGCTGTATTCAACTCAGATACACGTGGGTTCAGGCACAACGATTCCACATGCTTTTCTCACAACCTTTCCCTGCCACTAACATGAGGACGTTAGCAGCTCCTTCTACACTCAAGCAGGATGCGGGAGGGTTGTGCCCTGTCCTTAGCTCTCACAGGGAAGCAGGCCTTGAAGCCAGCTGTCAACTAGCTGCATTCTTATGGCAGGGTGAAGGTAGCAGTATTCTGAGACAGGAGGTTCCCAGATTACCACTCTACTGCACCTGGAACTACCCTCCAGGTCTGCATTGTTAACTTGCGTCTCAGAAGCCTCTGGCAAACGTCTCTGGTGAAGACTTGGGAAACTCACTCTGCAGACAGTGTGGAACTGTCAGGGACTGAGGGTGAGCTCAAATCTCAGAAGTAAGATGTTTTTGGACAAGGCGTTCAACTACCTACTCACGTATGGAACTTAGTATGTAGCACCAGTCTACCCCAGGAATTACTAGGAAATCGCTTGATTGAGCTTGAAGGCACTCGTCTTGTGTGCCGGGAGATTCCAGTTACCTCTCCCAACACTTGCGTCAAGCAGCGAGCCTAGGCCTTTTGGAAGCGAAAGGTAGCGGCAGGCACGATGTAGGGTTACAGGCCATGAGCTCAACTCTCAGAAGTGTGTATGCATGGGAGGCAGATGTCTGCTACCCACTCGGACATGGGAGTTGGAACCTAGCTACACTCCTATTGAAGAAGGATGTTGGAAATCGCTGTATTCAACTCACATACACGGGAGTTCAGGCCCAATGCTTACACATGCTTTTCCCACAACCTATCCCAGCCACTAACATAAGGAGGTTAGCAGGTACGTCTACAGTCAGGCAGGATGCGGGAGGGTTCTGCCCTGTCCTCAGCTCTCACAGGGAAGCATGCCTAGAAGCCAGCTCTCAACTAGCTGCGTTCTTATGACAGTGTGAAGGTAGCAGTATTCTGAGACAGGGGGTTCCCAGATTACCACTCTCCTGCACCTGGAGATACCGTCCAGGTCTGCATTGTTAACTTGCGTCTCAGAGGCCTCTGGCAAAAGTCTCTGATGAAGACGTGGGAAACTCACTCTGCAGGCAGTGTGGAACTGTGAGGGACTGAGGGTGAGCTCAACTCTCAGCAGTAAGATGATTTTGGACAAGGCGTTCAGCTACCTTCTCACATATGGAACTTAGTATGTAGCACCATTCTACCCCAGGAATTACTGGGAAATCGCTGGATTGAGCTTGGAGGCACTAGTCTTGTGTGCCGGCAGATTCCAGGTACCTCTCCCAACACTTCGGTGAAGCAGCGAGCCTAGGCCTTTTGGAAGCGAAAGGTAGCTGCAGGCAGGAGGTAGGGTTACAGGCCATAAGCTCAACTCTCAGAAGTGGGTATGCATGGGAGGCAGATGTCTGCTACCCACTCGGACATGCGAGTGGGAACCTAGCTACACTCTGATGAAGAAGGACTTTGGAAATCGCTGTATTCAACTCAGATACACGTGGGTTCAGGCACAACGATTCCACATGCTTATCTCACAACCTTTCCCTGCCACTAACATGAGGACGTTAACAGCTCCTTCTACAGTCAAGCAGGATGCGGGAGGGTTGTGCCCTGTCCTTAGCTCTCACAGGGAAGCATGCCTTGAAGCCAGCTGTCAACTAGCTGCATTCTTATGGCAGGGTGAAGGTAGCAGTATTCTGAGACAGGAGGTTCCCAGATTACCACTCTACTGCACCTGGAGATACCCTCCAGGTCTGCATTGTTAACTTGCGTCTCATAGACTCTGGCAAACGTCTCTGGTGAAGACGTGCGAAACTCACTCTGCAGGCAGTGTGGAACTGTGAGGGACTGAGGGTGAGCTCAACTCTCAGCAGTAAGATGATTTTGGACAAGGCGTTCAGCTACCTTCTCACATATGGAACTTAGTATGTAGCACCAGTCTACCCCAGGAATTACTGGGAAATCGCTGGATTGAGCTTGGAGGCACTAGTCTTGTGTGCCGGGAGATTCCAGTTACCTCTCCCGACACTTCGGTGAAGCAGCGAGCCTAGGCCTTTTGGAAGCGAAAGGTAGCTGCAGGCAGGAGGTAGGGTTACAGGCCATAAGCTCAACTCTCAGAAGTGGGCATGCATTGGAGGCAGATGTCTGCTACCCACTCGGACATGCGAGTGGGAACCTAGCTACACTCTGATGAAGAAGGACTTTGGAAATCGCTGTATTCAACTCAGATACACGTGGGTTCAGGCACAACGATTCCACATGCTTTTCTCACAACCTTTCCCTGCCACTAACATGAGGACGTTAGCAGCTCCTTCTACAGTCAAGCAGGATGCGGGTGGGTTGTGCCCTGTCCTTAGCTCTCACAGGGAAGCAGGTCTTGAAGCCAGCTGTCAACTAGCTGCATTCTTATGGCATGGTGAAGGTAGCAGTATTCTGAAACAGGAGGTTCCCAGATTACCACTCTACTGCACCTGGAACTACCCTCCAGGTCTGCATTGTTAACTTGCGTCTCAGAAGCCTCTGGCAAAAGTCTCTGGTGAAGACGTGCGAAACTCACTCTGCAGGCAGTGTGGAACTGTGAGGGACTGAGGGTGAGCTCAAATCTCAGAAGTAAGATGTTTTTAGACAACGCGTTCAACTACCTACTCAAGTATGGAACTTAGTATGTAGCACCAGTCTACCCCAGGAATTACTAGGAAATCGCTTGATTGAGCTTGGAGGCACTCGTCTTGTGTGCCGGGAGATTCCAGTTACCTCTCCCAACACTTGCGTCAAGCAGGGAGCCTAGGCCTTTTGGAAGCGAAAGGTAGCGGCAGGCATGATGTAGGGTTACAGGCCATGAGCTCAACTCTCAGAAGTGTGTATGCTTGGGAGGCAGATGTCTGCTACCCACTCGGACATGGGAGTTGGAACCTAGCTACACTCCTATTGAAGAAGGATGTTGGAAATTGCTGTATTCAACTCAGATACTCGGGAGTTCAGGCCCAATGATTACACATGCTTTTCCCACAACCTATCCCAGCCACTAACATAAGGAGGTTAGCAGGTACGTCTACAGTCAGGCAGGATGCGGGAGGGTTGTGCCCTGTCCTTAGCTCTCACAGGGAAGCAGGCCTTGAAGCCAGCTGTCAACTAGCTGCATTCTTATGGCAGGGTGAAGGTAGCAGTATTCTGAGTAAGGAGGTTCCCAGATTACCACTCTCCTGCACCTGGAGATACCGTCCAGGTCTGCATTGTTAACTTGCGTCTCAGAGGCCTCTGGCAAAAGTCTCTGGTGAAGACGTGGGAAACTCACTCTGCAGGCAGTGTGGAACTGTGAGGGACTGAGGGTGAGCTCAACTCTCAGCAGTAAGATGATTTTGGACAAGGCGTTCAGCTACCTTCTCACATATGGAACTTAGTATGTAGCACCAGTCTACCCCAGAAATTACTGGGAAATCGCTGGATTGAGCTTGGAGGCACTAGTCTTGTGTGCCGGCAGATTCCAGTTACCTCTCCCGACACTTCGGTGAAGCAGCGAGCCTAGGCCTTTTGGAAGCGAAAGGTAGCTGCAGGCAGGAGGTAGGGTTACAGGCCATAAGCTCAACTCTCAGAAGTGGGTATGCATGGGAGGCAGATGTCTGCTACCCACTCGGACATGCGAGTGGGAACCTAGCTACACTCTGATGAAGAAGGACTTTGGAAATCGCTGTATTCAACTCAGATACACGTGGGTTCAGGCACAACGATTCCACATGCTTTTCTCACAACCTTTCCCTAACACTAACATGAGGACGTTAGCAGCTCCTTCTACACTCAAGCAGGATGCGGGAGGGTTGTGCCCTGTCCTTAGCTCTCACAGGGAAGCAGGCCTTGAAGCCAGCTGTCAACTAGCTGCATTCTTATGGCAGGGTGAAGGTAGCAGTATTCTGAGACAGGAGGTTCCCAGATTACCACTCTACTGCACCTGGAACTACCCTCCAGGTCTGCATTGTTAACTTGCGTCTCAGAAGCCTCTGGCAAACGTCTCTGGTGAAGACTTGGGAAACTCACTCTGCAGGCAGTGTGGAACTGTCAGGGACTGAGGGTGAGCTCAAATCTCAGAAGTAAGATGTTTTTGGACAAGGCGTTCAACTACCTACTCACGTATGGAACTTAGTATGTAGCACCAGTCTACCCCAGGAATTACTAGGAAATCGCTTGATTGAGCTTGAAGGCACTCGTCTTGTGTGCCGGGAGATTCCAGTTACCTCTCCCAACACTTGCGTCAAGCAGCGAGCCTAGGCCTTTTGGAAGCGAAAGGTAGCGGCAGGCACGATGTAGGGTTACAGGCCATGAGCTCAACTCTCAGAAGTGTGTATGCATGGGAGGCAGATGTCTGCTACCCACTCGGACATGGGAGTTGGAACCTAGCTACACTCCTATTGAAGAAGGATGTTGGAAATCGCTGTATTCAACTCAGATACACGGGAGTTCAGGCCCAATGCTTACACATGCTTTTCCCACAACCTATCCCAGCCACTAACATAAGGAGGTTAGCAGGTACGTCTACAGTCAGGCAGGATGTGGGAGGGTTCTGCCCTGTCCTCAGCTCTCACAGGGAAGCATGCCTAGAAGCCAGCTCTCAACTAGCTGCGTTCTTATGACAGTGTGAAGGTAGCAGTATTCTGAGACAGGAGGTTCCCAGATTACCACTCTCCTGCACCTGGAGATACCGTCCAGGTCTGCATTGTTAACTTGCGTCTCAGAGGCCTCTGGCAAAAGTCTCTGGTGAAGACGTGGGAAACTCACTCTGCAGGCAGTGTGGAACTGTGAGGGACTGAGGGTGAGCTCAACTCTCAGCAGTAAGATGATTTTGGACAAGGCGTTCAGCTACCTTCTCACATATGGAACTTAGTATGTAGCACCAGTCTACCCCAGGAATTACTGGGAAATCGCTGGATTGAGCTTGGAGGCACTAGTCTTGTGTGCCGGCAGATTCCAGTTACCTCTCCCGACACTTCGGTGAAGCAGCGAGCCTAGGCCTTTTGGAAGCGAAAGGTAGCTGCAGGCAGGAGGTAGGGTTACAGGCCATAAGCTCAACTCTCAGAAGTGGGTATGCTTGAAAGGCAGATGTCTGCTACCCACTCGGACATGCGAGTGGGACCTAGCTACACTCTGATGAAGAAGGACTTTGGAAATCGCTGTATTCAACTCAGATACACGTGGGTTCAGGCACAACGATTCCACATGCTTTTCTCACAACCTTTCCCTGCCACTAACATGAGGACGTTAGCAGCTCCTTCTACACTCAAGCAGGATGCGGGAGGGTTGTGCCCTGTCCTTAGCTCTCACAGGGAAGCAGGCCTTGAAGCCAGCTGTCAACTAGCTGCATTCTTATGGCAGGGTGAAGGTAGCAGTATTCTGAGACAGGAGGTTCCCAGATTACCACTCTACTGCACCTGGAACTACCCTCCAGGTCTGCATTGTTAACTTGCGTCTCAGAAGCCTCTGGCAAACGTCTCTGGTGAAGACTTGGGAAACTCACTCTGCAGGCAGTGTGGAACTGTCAGGGACTGAGGGTGAGCTCAAATCTCAGAAGTAAGATGTTTTTGGACAAGGCGTTCAACTACCTACTCACGTATGGAACTTAGTATGTAGCACCAGTCTACCCCAGGAATTACTAGGAAATCGCTTGATTGAGCTTGGAGGCACTCGTCTTGTGTGCCGGGAGATTCCAGTTACCTCTCCCAACACTTGCGTCAAGCAGCGAGCCTAGGCCTTTTGGAAGCGAAAGGTAGCGGCAGGCACGATGTAGGGTTACAGGCCATGAGCTCAACTCTCAGAAGTGTGTATGCATGGGAGGCAGATGTCTGCTACCCACTCGGACATGGGAGTTGGAACCTAGCTACACTCCTATTGAAGAAGGATGTTGGAAATCGCTGTATTCAACTCAGATACACGGGAGTTCAGGCCCAATGCTTACACATGCTTTTCCCACAACCTATCCCAGCCACTAACATAAGGAGGTTAGCAGGTACGTCTACAGTCAGGCAGGATGCGGGAGGGTTCTGCCCTGTCCTCAGCTCTCACAGGGAAGCATGCCTAGAAGCCAGCTCTCAACTAGCTGCGTTCTTATGACAGTGTGAAGGTAGCAGTATTCTGAGTCAGGAGGTTCCCAGATTACCACTCTCCTGCACCTGGAGATACCGTCCAGGTCTGCATTGTTAACTTGCGTCTCAGAGGCCTCTGGCAAAAGTCTCTGGTGAAGACGTGGGAAACTCACTCTGCAGGCAGTGTGGAACTGTGAGGGACTGAGGGTGAGCTCAACTCTCAGCAGTAAGATGATTTTGGACAAGGCGTTCAGCTACCTTCTCACATATGGAACTTAGTATGTAGCACCAGTCTACCCCAGGAATTACTGGGAAATCGCTGGATTGAGCTTGGAGGCACTAGTCTTGTGTGCCGGCAGATTCCAGTTACCTCTCTCGACACTTCGGTGAAGCAGCGAGCCTAGGCCTTTTGGAAGCGAAAGGTAGCTGCAGGCAGGAGGTAGGGTTACAGGCCATAAGCTCAACTCTCAGAAGTGGGTATGCATGGGAGGCAGATGTCTGCTACCCACTCGGACATGCGAGTGGGAACCTAGCTACACTCTGATGAAGAAGGACTTTGGAAATCGCTGTATTCAACTCAGATACACGTGGGTTCAGGCACAACGATTCCACATGCTTTTCTCACAACCTTTCCCTGCCACTAACATGAGGACGTTAGCAGCTCCTTCTACAGTCAAGCAGGATGCGGGAGGGTTGTGCCCTGTCCTTAGCTCTCACAGGGAAGCAGGCCTTGAAGCCAGCTGTCAACTAGCTGCATTCTTATGGCATGGTGAAGGTAGCAGTATTCTGAGACAGGAGGTTCCCAGATTACCACTCTACTGCACCTGGAACTACCCTCCAGGTCTGCATTGTTAACTTGCGTCTCAGAAGCCTCTGGCAAACGTCTCTGGTGAAGACGTGCGAAACTCACTCTGCAGGCAGTGTGGAACTGTGAGGGACTGAGGGTGAGCTCAAATCTCAGAAGTAAGATGTTTTTGGACAAGGCGTTCAACTACCTACTCACGTATGGAACTTAGTATGTAGCACCAGTCTACCCCAGGAATTACTAGGAAAACGCTTGATTGAGCTTGGAGGCACTCGTCTTGTGTGCCGGGAGATTCCAGTTACCTCTCCCAACACTTGCGTCAAGCAGCGAGCCTAGGCCTTTTGGAAGCGAAAGGTAGCGGCAGGCACGATGTAGGGTTACAGGCCATGAGCTCAACTCTCAGAAGTGTGTATGCATGGGAGGCAGATGTCTGCTACCCACTCGGACATGGGAGTTGGAACCTACCTACACTCCTATTGAAGAAGGATGTTGGAAATCGCTGTATTCAACTCAGATACACGGGAGTTCAGGCCCAATGCTTACACATGCTTTTCCCACAACCTATCCCAGCCACTAACATAAGGAGGTTAGCAGGTACATCTACAGTCAGGCAGGATGCGAGAGGGTTCTGCCCTGTCCTCAGCTCTCACAGGGAAGCATGCCTAGAAGCCAGCTCTCAACTAGCTGCATTCTTATGACAGTGTGAAGGTTGCAGTATTCTGAGACAGGAGGTTCCCAGATTACCACTCTCCTGCACCTGGAGATACCGTCCAGGTCTGCATTGTTAACTTGCGTCTCAGAGGCCTCTGGCAAAAGTCTCTGGTGAAGACGTGGGAAACTCACTCTGCAGGCAGTGAGGAACTGTGAGGGACTGAGGGTGAGCTCAACTCTCAGCAGTAAGATGATTTTGGACAAGGCGTTCAGCTACCTTCTCACATATGGAACTTAGTATGTAGCACCAGTCTACCCCAGGAATTACTGGGAAATCGCTGGATTGAGCTTGGAGGCACTCGTCTTGTGTGCCGGGAGATTCCAGTTACCTCTCCCGACACTTCGGGAAGCAGCGAGCCTAGGCCTTTTGGAAGCGAAAGGTAGCTGCAGGCAGGAGGTAGGGTTACAGGCCATAAGCTCAACTCTCAGAAGTGGGTATGCTTGAAAGGCAGATGTCTGCTACCCACTCGGACATGCGAGTGGGACCTAGCTACACTCTGATGAAGAAGGACTTTGGAAATCGCTGTATTCAACTCAGATACACGTGGGTTCAGGCACAACGATTCCACATGCTTTTCTCACAACCTTTCCCTGCCACTAACATGAGGACGTTAGCAGCTCCTTCTACAGTCAAGCAGGATGCGGGAGGGTTGTGCCCTGTCCTTAGCTCTCACAGGGAAGCAGGCCTTGAAGCCAGCTGTCAACTAGCTGCATTCTTATGGCAGGGTGAAGGTAGCAGTATTCTGAGACAGGAGGTTCCCAGATTACCACTCTACTGCACCTGGAACTACCCTCCAGGTCTGCATTGTTAACTTGCGTCTCAGAAGCCTCTGGCAAACGTCTCTGGTGAAGACTTGGGAAACTCACTCTGCAGGCAGTGTGGAACTGTCAGGGACTGAGGGTGAGCTCAAATCTCAGAAGTAAGATGTTTTTGGACAAGGCGTTCAACTACCTACTCACGTATGGAACTTAGTATGTAGCACCAGTCTACCCCAGGAATTACTAGGAAATCGCTTGATTGAGCTTGGAGGCACTCGTCTTGTGTGCCGGGAGATTCCAGTTACCTCTCCCAACACTTGCGTCAAGCAGCGAGCCTAGGCCTTTTGGAAGCGAAAGGTAGCGGCAGGCACGATGTAGGGTTACAGGCCATGAGCTCAACTCTCAGAAGTGTGTATGCATGGGAGGCAGATGTCTGCTACCCACTCGGACATGGGAGTTGGAACCTAGCTACACTCCTATTGAAGAAGGATGTTGGAAATCGCTGTATTCAACTCAGATACACGGGAGTTCAGGCCCAATGCTTACACATGCTTTTCCCACAACCTATCCCAGCCACTAACATAAGGAGGTTAGCAGGTACGTCTACAGTCAGGCAGGATGCGGGAGGGTTCTGCCCTGTCCTCAGCTCTCATAGGGAAGCATGCCTAGAAGCCAGCTCTCAACTAGCTGCGTTCTTATGACAGTGTGAAGGTAGCAGTATTCTGAGACAGGGGGTTCCCAGATTACCACTCTCCTGCACCTGGAGATACCGTCCAGGTCTGCATTGTTAACTTGCGTCTCAGAGGCCTCTGGCAAAAGTCTCTGGTGAAGACGTGGGAAACTCACTCTGCAGGCAGTGTGGAACTGTGAGGGACTGAGGGTGAGCTCAACTCTCAGCAGTAAGATGATTTTGGACAAGGCGTTCAGCTACCTTCTCACATATGGAACTTAGTATGTAGCACCAGTCTACCCCAGGAATTACTGGGAAATCGCTGGATTGAGCTTGGAGGCACTAGTCTTGTGTGCCGGCAGATTCCAGTTACCTCTCCCGACACTTCGGTGAAGCAGCGAGCCTAGGCCTTTTGGAAGCGAAAGGTAGCTGCAGGCAGGAGGTAGGGTTACAGGCCATAAGCTCAACTCTCAGAAGTGGGTATGCATGGGAGGCAGATGTCTGCTACCCACTCGGACATGCGAGTGGGAACTTAGCTACACTCTGATGAAGAAGGACTTTGGAAATCGCTGTATTCAACTCAGATACACGTGGGTTCAGGCACAACGATTCCACATGCTTTACTCACAACCTTTCCCTGCCACTAACATGAGGACGTTAGCAGCTCCTTCTACAGTCAAGCAGGATGCGGGAGGGTTGTGCCCTGTCCTTAGCTCTCACAGGGAAGCAGGCCTTGAAGCCAGCTGTCAACTAGCTGCATTCTTATGGCAGGGTGAAGGTAGCAGTATTCTGAGACAGGAGGTTCCCAGATTACCACTCTACTGCACCTGGAACTACCCTCCAGGTCTGCATTGTTAACTTGCGTCTCAGAAGCCTCTGGCAAACGTCTCTGGTGAAGACTTGGGAAACTCACTCTGCAGGCAGTGTGGAACTGTCAGGGACTGAGGGTGAGCTCAAATCTCAGAAGTAAGATGTTTTTGGACAAGGCGTTCAACTACCTACTCACGTATGGAACTTAGTATGTAGCACCAGTCTACCCCAGGAATTACTAGGAAATCGCTTGATTGAGCTTGAAGGCACTCGTCTTGTGTGCCGGGAGATTCCAGTTACCTCTCCCAACACTTGCGTCAAGCAGCGAGCCTAGGCCTTTTGGAAGCGAAAGGTAGCGGCAGGCACGATGTAGGGTTACAGGCCATGAGCTCAACTCTCAGAAGTGTGTATGCATGGGAGGCAGATGTCTGCTACCCACTCGGACATGGGAGTTGGAACCTAGCTACACTCCTATTGAAGAAGGATGTTGGAAATCGCTGTATTCAACTCAGATACACGGGAGTTCAGGCCCAATGCTTACACATGCTTTTCCCACAACCTATCCCAGCCACTAACATAAGGAGGTTAGCAGGTACGTCTACAGTCAGGCAGGATGCGGGAGGGTTCTGCCCTGTCCTCAGCTCTCACAGGGAAGCATGCCTAGAAGCCAGCTCTCAACTAGCTGCGTTCTTATGACAGTGTGAAGGTAGCAGTATTCTGAGACAGGGGGTTCCCAGATTACCACTCTCCTGCACCTGGAGATACCGTCCAGGTCTGCATTGTTAACTTGCGTCTCAGAGGCCTCTGGCAAAAGTCTCTGGTGAAGACGTGGGAAACTCACTCTGCAGGCAGTGTGGAACTGTGAGGGACTGAGGGTGAGCTCAACTCTCAGCAGTAAGATGATTTTGGACAAGGCGTTCAGCTACCTTCTCACATATGGAACTTAGTATGTAGCACCAGTCTACCCCAGGAATTACTGGGAAATCGCTGGATTGAGCTTGGAGGCACTAGTCTTGTGTGCCGGCAGATTCCAGTTACCTCTCCCGACACTTCGGTGAAGCAGCGAGCCTAGGCCTTTTGGAAGCGAAAGGTAGCTGCAGGCAGGAGGTAGGGTTACAGGCCATAAGCTCAACTCTCAGAAGTGGGTATGCATGGGAGGCAGATGTCTGCTACCCACTCGGACATGCGAGTGGGAACCTAGCTACACTCTGATGAAGAAGGACTTTGGAAATCGCTGTATTCAACTCAGATACACGTGGGTTCAGGCACAACGATTCCACATGCTTTTCTCACAACCTTTCCCTGCCACTAACATGAGGACGTTAGCAGCTCCTTCTACAGTCAAGCAGGATGCGGGAGGGTTGTGCCCTGTCCTTAGCTCTCACAGGGAAGCAGACCTTGAAGCCAGCTGTCAACTAGCTGCATTCTTATGGCAGGGTGAAGGTAGCAGTATTCTGAGACAGGATGTTCCCAGATTACCACTCTACTGCACCTGGAACTACCCTCCAGGTCTGCATTGTTATCTTGCGTCTCAGAAGCCTCTGGCAAACGTCTCTGGTGAAGACGTGCGAAACTCACTCTGCAGGCAGTGTGGAACTGTGAGGGACTGAGGGTGAGCTCAACTCTCAGAAGTAAGATGTTTTTGGACAAGGCGTTCAACTACCTACTCACGTATGGAACTTAGTATGTAGCACCAGTCTACCCCAGGAATTACTAGGAAATCGCTTGATTGAGCTTGGAGGCACTCGTCTTGTGTGCCGGGAGATTCCAGTTACCTCTCCCAACACTTGCGTCAAGCAGCGAGCCTAGGCCTTTTGGAAGCGAAAGGTAGCGGCAGGCATGATGTAGGGTTACAGGCCATGAGCTCAACTCTCAGAAGTGTGTATGCATGGGAGGCAGATGTCTGCTACCCACTCGGACATGGGAGTTGGAACCTAGCTACACTCCTATTGAAGAAGGATGTTGGAAATCGCTGTATTCAACTCAGATACACGGGAGTTCAGGCCCAATGCTTACACATGCTTTTCCCACAACCTATCCCAGCCACTAACATAAGGAGGTTAGCAGGTACGTCTACAGTCAGGCAGGATGCGGGAGGGTTCTGCCCTGTCCTCAGCTCTCACAGGGAAGCATACCTAGAAGCCAGCTCTCAACTAGCTGCGTTCTTATGACAGTGTGAAGGTAGCAGTATTCTGAGTAAGGAGGTTCCCAGATTACCACTCTCCTGCACCTGGAGATACCGTCCAGGTCTGCATTGTTAACTTGCGTCTCAGAGGCCTCTGGCAAAAGTCTCTGGTGAAGACGTGGGAAACTCACTCTGCAGGCAGTGTGGAACTGTGAGGGACTGAGGGTGAGCTCAACTCTCAGCAGTAAGATGATTTTGGACAAGGCGTTCAGCTACCTTCTCACATATGGAACTTAGTATGTAGCACCAGTCTACCCTAGGAATTACTGGGAAATCGCTGGATTGAGCTTGGAGGCACTAGTCTTGTGTGCCGGGAGATTCCAGTTACCTTTCCCGACACTTCGGTGAAGCAGCGAGCCTAGGCCTTTTGGAAGCGAAAGGTAGCTGCAGGCAGGAGGTAGGGTTACAGGCCATAAGCTCAACTCTCAGAAGTGGGTATGCATGGGAGGCAGATGTCTGCTACCCACTCGGACATGCGAGTGGGAACCTAGCTACACTCTGATGAAGAAGGACTTTGGAAATCGCTGTATTCAACTCAGATACACGTGGGTTCAGGCACAACGATTCCACATGCTTTTCTCACAACCTTTCCCTGCCACTAACATGAGGACGTTAGCAGCTCCTTCTACAGTCAAGCAGGATGCGGGAGGGTTGTGCCCTGTCCTTAGCTTTCACAGGGAAGCAGGCCTTGAAGCCAGCTGTCAACTAGCTACATTCTTATGGCAGGGTGAAGGTAGCAGTATTCTGAGACAGGAGGTTCCCAGATTACCACTCTACTGCACCTGGAACTACCCTCCAGGTCTGCATTGTTAACTTGTGTCTCAGAAGCCTCTGGCAAACGTCTCTGGTGAAGACGTGCGAAACTCACTCTGCAGGCAGTGTGGAACTGTGAGGGACTGAGGGTGAGCTCAACTCTCAGCAGTAAGATGATTTTGGACAAGGCGTTCAGCTACCTTCTCACATATGGAACTTAGTATGTAGCACCAGTCTACCCCAGGAATTACTAGGAAATCGCTTGATTGAGCTTGGAGGCACTCGTCTTGTGTGCCGGGAGATTCCAGTTACCTCTCCCAACACTTCGGGGAAGCAGCGAGCCTAGGCCTTTTGGAAGCGAAAGGTAGCTGCAGGCAGGAGGTAGGGTTACAGGCCATAAGCTCAACTCTCAGAAGTGGGTATGCATGGGAGGCAGATGTCTGCTACCCACTCGGACATGCGAGTGGGAACCTAGCTACACTCTGATGAAGAAGGACTTTGGAAATCGCTGTATTCAACTCAGATACACGTGGGTTCAGGCACAACGATTCCACATGCTTATCTCACAACCTTTCCCTGCCACTAACATGAGGACGTTAACAGCTCCTTCTACAGTCAAGCAGGATGCGGGAGGGTTGTGCCCTGTCCTTAGCTCTCACAGGGAAGCATGCCTTGAAGCCAGCTGTCAACTAGCTGCATTCTTATGGCAGGGTGAAGGTAGCAGTATTCTGAGACAGGAGGTTCCCAGATTACCACTCTACTGCACCTGGAGATACCCTCCAGGTCTGCATTGTTAACTTGCGTCTCATAGCCTCTGGCAAACGTCTCTGGTGAAGACGTGCGAAACTCACTCTGCAGGCAGTGTGGAACTGTGAGGGACTGAGGGTGAGCTCAACTCTCAGAAGTAAGATGATTTTGGACAAGATGTTCAGGTACCTTCTCACATATGGAACTTAGTATGTAGCACCAGTCTACACCAGGAATTACTGGGAAATCGCTGGATTGAGCTTGGAGGCACTCGTCTTGTGTGCCGGGAGATTCCAGTTACCTCTCCCGACACTTCGGTGAAGCAGCGAGCCTAGGCCTTTTGGAAGCGAAAGGTAGCTGCAGGCAGGAGGTAGGGTTACAGGCCATAAGCTCAACTCTCAGAAGTGGGTATGCTTGAAAGGCAGATGTCTGCTACCCACTCGGACATGCGAGTGGGACCTAGCTACACTCTGATGAAGAAGGACTTTGGAAATCGCTGTATTCAACTCAGATACACGTGGGTTCAGGCACAACGATTCCACATGCTTTTCCAACAACCTTTCCCTGCCACTAACATGAGGACGTTAGCAGCTCCTTCTACAGTCAAGCAGGATGCGGGAGGGTTGTGCCCTGTCCTTAGCTCTCACAGGGAAGCAGGCCTTGAAGCCAGCTGTCAACTAGCTACATTCTTATGGCAGGGTGAAGGTAGCAGTATTCTGAGACAGGAGGTTCCCAGATTACCACTCTACTGCACCTGGAACTACCCTCCAGGTCTGCACTGTTAACTTGCGTCTCAGAAGCCTCTGGCAAACGTCTCTGGTGAAGACGTGCGAAACTCTCTCTGCAGGCAGTGTGGAACTGTGAGAGACTGAGGGTGAGCTCAACTCTCAGCAGTAAGATGATTTTGGACAAGGCGTTCAGCTACCTTCTCACATATGGAACTTAGTATGTAGCACCAGTCTACCCCAGGAAATACTAGGAAATCGCTTGATTGAGCTTGGAGGCACTCGTCTTGTGTGCCGGGAGATTCCAGTTACCTCTCCCAACACTTGCGTCAAGCAGCGAGCCTAGGCCTTCTGTAAGCGAAAGGTAGCGGCAGGCACGATGTAGGGTTACAGGCCATGAGCTCAACTCTCAGAAGTGTGTATGCATGGGAGGCAGATGTCTGCTACCCACTCGGACATGGGAGTTGGAACCTAGCTACACTCCTATTGAAGAAGGATGTTGGAAATCGCTGTATTCAACTCAGATACACGGGAGTTCAGGCCCAATGCTTACACATGCTTTTCCCACAACCTATCCCAGCCACTAACATAAGGAGGTTAGCAGGTACATCTACAGTCAGGCAGGATGCGGGAGTGTTCTGCCCTGTCCTCAGCTCTCACAGGGAAGCATGCCTAGAAGCCAGCTCTCAACTAGCTGCATTCTTATGACAGTGTGAAGGTAGCAGTATTCTGAGACAGGAGGTTCCCAGATTACCACTCTACTGCACCTGGAGATACCGTCCAGGTCTGCATTGTTAACTTGCGTCTCAGAGGCCTCTGGCAAAAGTCTCTGGTGAAGACGTGGGAAACTCACTCTGCAGGCAGTGTGGAACTGTGAGGGTCTGAGGGTGAGCTCAACTCTCAGCAGTAAGATGATTTTGGACAAGGCGTTCAGCTACCTTCTCACATATGGAACTTAGTATGTAGCACCAGTCTACCCCAGAAATTACTGGGAAATCGCTGGATTGAGCTTGGAGGCACTAGTCTTGTGTGCCGGCAGATTCCAGTTACCTCTCCCGACACTTCGGTGAAGCAGCGAGCCTAGGCCTTTTGGAAGCGAAAGGTAGCTGCAGGCAGGAGGTAGGGTTACAGGCCATAAGCTCAACTCTCAGAAGTGGGTATGCATGGGAGGCAGATGTCTGCTACCCACTCGGACATGCGAGTGGGAACCTAGCTACACTCTGATGAAGAAGGACTTTGGAAATCGCTGTATTCAACTCAGATACACGTGGGTTCAGGCACAACGATTCCACATGCTTTTCTCACAACCTTTCCCTGCCACTAACATGAGGACGTTAGCAGCTCCTTCTACACTCAAGCAGGATGCGGGAGGGTTGTGCCCTGTCCTTAGCTCTCACAGGGAAGCAGGCCTTGAAGCCAGCTGTCAACTAGCTGCATTCTTATGGCAGGGTGAAGGTAGCAGTATTCTGAGACAGGATGTTCCCAGATTACCACTCTACTGCACCTGGAACTACCCTCCAGGTCTGCATTGTTATCTTGCGTCTCAGAAGCCTCTGGCAAACGTCTCTGGTGAAGACGTGCGAAACTCACTCTGCAGGCAGTGTGGAACTGTGAGGGACTGAGGGTGAGCTCAACTCTCAGAAGTAAGATGTTTTTGGACAAGGCGTTCAACTACCTACTCACGTATGGAACTTAGTATGTAGCACCAGTCTACCCCAGGAATTACTAGGAAATCGCTTGATTGAGCTTGGAGGCACTCGTCTTGTGTGCCGGGAGATTCCAGTTACCTCTCCCAACACTTGCGTCAAGCAGCGAGCCTAGGCCTTTTGGAAGCGAAAGGTAGCGGCAGGCATGATGTAGGGTTACAGGCCATGAGCTCAACTCTCAGAAGTGTGTATGCATGGGAGGCAGATGTCTGCTACCCACTCGGACATGGGAGTTGGAACCTAGCTACACTCCTATTGAAGAAGGATGTTGGAAATCGCTGTATTCAACTCAGATACACGGGAGTTCAGGCCCAATGCTTACACATGCTTTTCCCACAACCTATCCCAGCCACTAACATAAGGAGGTTAGCAGGTACGTCTACAGTCAGGCAGGATGCGGGAGGGTTCTGCCCTGTCCTCAGCTCTCACAGGGAAGCATACCTAGAAGCCAGCTCTCAACTAGCTGCGTTCTTATGACAGTGTGAAGGTAGCAGTATTCTGAGTAAGGAGGTTCCCAGATTACCACTCTCCTGCACCTGGAGATACCGTCCAGGTCTGCATTGTTAACTTGCGTCTCAGAGGCCTCTGGCAAAAGTCTCTGGTGAAGACGTGGGAAACTCACTCTGCAGGCAGTGTGGAACTGTGAGGGACTGAGGGTGAGCTCAACTCTCAGCAGTAAGATGATTTTGGACAAGGCGTTCAGCTACCTTCTCACATATGGAACTTAGTATGTAGCACCAGTCTACCCTAGGAATTACTGGGAAATCGCTGGATTGAGCTTGGAGGCACTAGTCTTGTGTGCCGGGAGATTCCAGTTACCTTTCCCGACACTTCGGTGAAGCAGCGAGCCTAGGCCTTTTGGAAGCGAAAGGTAGCTGCAGGCAGGAGGTAGGGTTACAGGCCATAAGCTCAACTCTCAGAAGTGGGTATGCATGGGAGGCAGATGTCTGCTACCCACTCGGACATGCGAGTGGGAACCTAGCTACACTCTGATGAAGAAGGACTTTGGAAATCGCTGTATTCAACTCAGATACACGTGGGTTCAGGCACAACGATTCCACATGCTTTTCTCACAACCTTTCCCTGCCACTAACATGAGGACGTTAGCAGCTCCTTCTACAGTCAAGCAGGATGCGGGAGGGTTGTGCCCTGTCCTTAGCTTTCACAGGGAAGCAGGCCTTGAAGCCAGCTGTCAACTAGCTACATTCTTATGGCAGGGTGAAGGTAGCAGTATTCTGAGACAGGAGGTTCCCAGATTACCACTCTACTGCACCTGGAACTACCCTCCAGGTCTGCATTGTTAACTTGTGTCTCAGAAGCCTCTGGCAAACGTCTCTGGTGAAGACGTGCGAAACTCACTCTGCAGGCAGTGTGGAACTGTGAGGGACTGAGGGTGAGCTCAACTCTCAGCAGTAAGATGATTTTGGACAAGGCGTTCAGCTACCTTCTCACATATGGAACTTAGTATGTAGCACCAGTCTACCCCAGGAATTACTAGGAAATCGCTTGATTGAGCTTGGAGGCACTCGTCTTGTGTGCCGGGAGATTCCAGTTACCTCTCCCAACACTTCGGGGAAGCAGCGAGCCTAGGCCTTTTGGAAGCGAAAGGTAGCTGCAGGCAGGAGGTAGGGTTACAGGCCATAAGCTCAACTCTCAGAAGTGGGTATGCATGGGAGGCAGATGTCTGCTACCCACTCGGACATGCGAGTGGGAACCTAGCTACACTCTGATGAAGAAGGACTTTGGAAATCGCTGTATTCAACTCAGATACACGTGGGTTCAGGCACAACGATTCCACATGCTTATCTCACAACCTTTCCCTGCCACTAACATGAGGACGTTAACAGCTCCTTCTACAGTCAAGCAGGATGCGGGAGGGTTGTGCCCTGTCCTTAGCTCTCACAGGGAAGCATGCCTTGAAGCCAGCTGTCAACTAGCTGCATTCTTATGGCAGGGTGAAGGTAGCAGTATTCTGAGACAGGAGGTTCCCAGATTACCACTCTACTGCACCTGGAGATACCCTCCAGGTCTGCATTGTTAACTTGCGTCTCATAGCCTCTGGCAAACGTCTCTGGTGAAGACGTGCGAAACTCACTCTGCAGGCAGTGTGGAACTGTGAGGGACTGAGGGTGAGCTCAACTCTCAGAAGTAAGATGATTTTGGACAAGATGTTCAGGTACCTTCTCACATATGGAACTTAGTATGTAGCACCAGTCTACACCAGGAATTACTGGGAAATCGCTGGATTGAGCTTGGAGGCACTCGTCTTGTGTGCCGGGAGATTCCAGTTACCTCTCCCGACACTTCGGTGAAGCAGCGAGCCTAGGCCTTTTGGAAGCGAAAGGTAGCTGCAGGCAGGAGGTAGGGTTACAGGCCATAAGCTCAACTCTCAGAAGTGGGTATGCTTGAAAGGCAGATGTCTGCTACCCACTCGGACATGCGAGTGGGACCTAGCTACACTCTGATGAAGAAGGACTTTGGAAATCGCTGTATTCAACTCAGATACACGTGGGTTCAGGCACAACGATTCCACATGCTTTTCCAACAACCTTTCCCTGCCACTAACATGAGGACGTTAGCAGCTCCTTCTACAGTCAAGCAGGATGCGGGAGGGTTGTGCCCTGTCCTTAGCTCTCACAGGGAAGCAGGCCTTGAAGCCAGCTGTCAACTAGCTACATTCTTATGGCAGGGTGAAGGTAGCAGTATTCTGAGACAGGAGGTTCCCAGATTACCACTCTACTGCACCTGGAACTACCCTCCAGGTCTGCACTGTTAACTTGCGTCTCAGAAGCCTCTGGCAAACGTCTCTGGTGAAGACGTGCGAAACTCTCTCTGCAGGCAGTGTGGAACTGTGAGAGACTGAGGGTGAGCTCAACTCTCAGCAGTAAGATGATTTTGGACAAGGCGTTCAGCTACCTTCTCACATATGGAACTTAGTATGTAGCACCAGTCTACCCCAGGAAATACTAGGAAATCGCTTGATTGAGCTTGGAGGCACTCGTCTTGTGTGCCGGGAGATTCCAGTTACCTCTCCCAACACTTGCGTCAAGCAGCGAGCCTAGGCCTTCTGTAAGCGAAAGGTAGCGGCAGGCACGATGTAGGGTTACAGGCCATGAGCTCAACTCTCAGAAGTGTGTATGCATGGGAGGCAGATGTCTGCTACCCACTCGGACATGGGAGTTGGAACCTAGCTACACTCCTATTGAAGAAGGATGTTGGAAATCGCTGTATTCAACTCAGATACACGGGAGTTCAGGCCCAATGCTTACACATGCTTTTCCCACAACCTATCCCAGCCACTAACATAAGGAGGTTAGCAGGTACATCTACAGTCAGGCAGGATGCGGGAGTGTTCTGCCCTGTCCTCAGCTCTCACAGGGAAGCATGCCTAGAAGCCAGCTCTCAACTAGCTGCATTCTTATGACAGTGTGAAGGTAGCAGTATTCTGAGACAGGAGGTTCCCAGATTACCACTCTACTGCACCTGGAGATACCGTCCAGGTCTGCATTGTTAACTTGCGTCTCAGAGGCCTCTGGCAAAAGTCTCTGGTGAAGACGTGGGAAACTCACTCTGCAGGCAGTGTGGAACTGTGAGGGTCTGAGGGTGAGCTCAACTCTCAGCAGTAAGATGATTTTGGACAAGGCGTTCAGCTACCTTCTCACATATGGAACTTAGTATGTAGCACCAGTCTACCCCAGAAATTACTGGGAAATCGCTGGATTGAGCTTGGAGGCACTAGTCTTGTGTGCCGGCAGATTCCAGTTACCTCTCCCGACACTTCGGTGAAGCAGCGAGCCTAGGCCTTTTGGAAGCGAAAGGTAGCTGCAGGCAGGAGGTAGGGTTACAGGCCATAAGCTCAACTCTCAGAAGTGGGTATGCATGGGAGGCAGATGTCTGCTACCCACTCGGACATGCGAGTGGGAACCTAGCTACACTCTGATGAAGAAGGACTTTGGAAATCGCTGTATTCAACTCAGATACACGTGGGTTCAGGCACAACGATTCCACATGCTTTTCTCACAACCTTTCCCTGCCACTAACATGAGGACGTTAGCAGCTCCTTCTACACTCAAGCAGGATGCGGGAGGGTTGTGCCCTGTCCTTAGCTCTCACAGGGAAGCAGGCCTTGAAGCCAGCTGTCAACTAGCTGCATTCTTATGGCAGGGTGAAGGTAGCAGTATTCTGAGACAGGAAGTTCCCAGATTACCACTCTACTGCACCTGGAACTACCCTCCAGGTCTGCATTGTTAACTTGCGTCTCAGAAGCCTCTGGCAAACGTCTCTGGTGAAGACTTGGGAAACTCACTCTGCAGGCAGTGTGGAACTGTGAGGGACTGAGGGTGAGCTCAAATCTCAGAAGTAAGATGTTTTTGGACAAGGCGTTCAACTACCTACTCACGTATGGAACTTAGTATGTAGCACCAGTCTACCCCAGGAATTACTAGGAAATCGCTTGATTGAGCTTGGAGGCACTCGTCTTGTGTGCCGGCAGATTCCAGTTACCTCTCCCAACACTTGCGTCAAGCAGCGAGCCTAGGCCTTTTGGAAGCGAAAGGTAGCGGCAGGCACGATGTAGGGTTACAGGCCATGAGCTCAACTCTCAGAAGTGTGTATGCATGGGAGGCAGATGTCTGCTACCCACTCGGACATGGGAGTTGGAACCTAGCTACACTCCTATTGAAGAAGGATGTTGGAAATCGCTGTATTCAACTCAGATACACGGGAGTTCAGGCCCAATGCTTACACATGCTTTTCCCACAACCTATCCCAGCCACTAACATAAGGAGGTTAGCAGGTACGTCTACAGTCAGGCAGGATGCGGGAGGGTTCTGCCCTGTCCTCAGCTCTCACAGGGAAGCATGCCTAGAAGCCAGCTCTCAACTAGCTGCATTCTTATGACAGTGTGAAGGTAGCAGTATTCTGAGACAGGAGGTTCCCAGATTACCACTCTCCTGCACCTGGAGATACCGTCCAGGTCTGCATTGTTAACTTGCGTCTCAGAGGCCTCTGGCAAAAGTCTCTGGTGAAGACGTGGGAAACTCACTCTGCAGGCAGTGTGGAACTGTGAGGGACTGAGGGTGAGCTCAACTCTCAGCAGTAAGATGATTTTGGACAAGGCGTTCAGCTACCTTCTCACATATGGAACTTAGTATGTAGCACCAGTCTACCCCAGGAATTACTGGGAAATCGCTGGATTGAGCTTGGAGGCACTAGTCTTGTGTGCCGGCAGATTCCAGTTACCTCTCCCGACACTTCGGTGAAGCAGCGAGCCTAGGCCTTTTGGAAGCGAAAGGTAGCTGCAGGCAGGAGGTAGGGTTACAGGCCATAAGCTCAACTCTCAGAAGTGGGTATGCATGGGAGGCAGATGTCTGCTACCCACTCGGACATGCGAGTGGGAACCTAGCTACACTCTGATGAAGAAGGACTTTGGAAATCGCTGTATTCAACTCAGATACACGTGGGTTCAGGCACAACGATTCCACATGCTTATCTCACAACCTTTCCCTGCCACTAACATGAGGACGTTAACAGCTCCTTCTACAGTCAAGCAGGATGCGGGAGGGTTGTGCCCTGTCCTTAGCTCTCACAGGGAAGCATGCCTTGAAGCCAGCTGTCAACTAGCTGCATTCTTATGGCAGGGTGAAGGTAGCAGTATTCTGAGACAGGAGGTTCCCAGATTACCACTCTACTGCACCTGGAGATACCCTCCAGGTCTGCATTGTTAACTTGCGTCTCATAGCCTCTGGCAAACGTCTCTGGTGAAGACGTGCGAAACTCACTCTGCAGGCAGTGTGGAACTGTGAGGGACTGAGGGTGAGCTCAACTCTCAGAAGTAAGATGATTTTGGACAAGATGTTCAGGTACCTTCTCACATATGGAACTTAGTATGTAGCACCAGTCTACACCAGGAATTACTGGGAAATCGCTGGATTGAGCTTGGAGGCACTCGTCTTGTGTGCCGGGAGATTCCAGTTACCTCTCCCGACACTTCGGTGAAGCAGCGAGCCTAGGCCTTTTGGAAGCGAAAGGTAGCTGCAGGCAGGAGGTAGGGTTACAGGCCATAAGCTCAACTCTCAGAAGTGGGTATGCTTGAAAGGCAGATGTCTGCTACCCACTCGGACATGCGAGTGGGACCTAGCTACACTCTGATGAAGAAGGACTTTGGAAATCGCTGTATTCAACTCAGATACACGTGGGTTCAGGCACAACGATTCCACATGCTTTTCCAACAACCTTTCCCTGCCACTAACATGAGGACGTTAGCAGCTCCTTCTACAGTCAAGCAGGATGCGGGAGGGTTGTGCCCTGTCCTTAGCTCTCACAGGGAAGCAGGCCTTGAAGCCAGCTGTCAACTAGCTACATTCTTATGGCAGGGTGAAGGTAGCAGTATTCTGAGACAGGAGGTTCCCAGATTACCACTCTACTGCACCTGGAACTACCCTCCAGGTCTGCACTGTTAACTTGCGTCTCAGAAGCCTCTGGCAAACGTCTCTGGTGAAGACGTGCGAAACTCTCTCTGCAGGCAGTGTGGAACTGTGAGAGACTGAGGGTGAGCTCAACTCTCAGCAGTAAGATGATTTTGGACAAGGCGTTCAGCTACCTTCTCACATATGGAACTTAGTATGTAGCACCAGTCTACCCCAGGAAATACTAGGAAATCGCTTGATTGAGCTTGGAGGCACTCGTCTTGTGTGCCGGGAGATTCCAGTTACCTCTCCCAACACTTGCGTCAAGCAGCGAGCCTAGGCCTTCTGTAAGCGAAAGGTAGCGGCAGGCACGATGTAGGGTTACAGGCCATGAGCTCAACTCTCAGAAGTGTGTATGCATGGGAGGCAGATGTCTGCTACCCACTCGGACATGGGAGTTGGAACCTAGCTACACTCCTATTGAAGAAGGATGTTGGAAATCGCTGTATTCAACTCAGATACACGGGAGTTCAGGCCCAATGCTTACACATGCTTTTCCCACAACCTATCCCAGCCACTAACATAAGGAGGTTAGCAGGTACATCTACAGTCAGGCAGGATGCGGGAGTGTTCTGCCCTGTCCTCAGCTCTCACAGGGAAGCATGCCTAGAAGCCAGCTCTCAACTAGCTGCATTCTTATGACAGTGTGAAGGTAGCAGTATTCTGAGACAGGAGGTTCCCAGATTACCACTCTACTGCACCTGGAGATACCGTCCAGGTCTGCATTGTTAACTTGCGTCTCAGAGGCCTCTGGCAAAAGTCTCTGGTGAAGACGTGGGAAACTCACTCTGCAGGCAGTGTGGAACTGTGAGGGACTGAGGGTGAGCTCAACTCTCAGCAGTAAGATGATTTTGGACAAGGCGTTCAGCTACCTTCTCACATATGGAACTTAGTATGTAGCACCAGTCTACCCCAGAAATTACTGGGAAATCGCTGGATTGAGCTTGGAGGCACTAGTCTTGTGTGCCGGCAGATTCCAGTTACCTCTCCCGACACTTCGGTGAAGCAGCGAGCCTAGGCCTTTTGGAAGCGAAAGGTAGCTGCAGGCAGGAGGTAGGGTTACAGGCCATAAGCTCAACTCTCAGAAGTGGGTATGCATGGGAGGCAGATGTCTGCTACCCACTCGGACATGCGAGTGGGAACCTAGCTACACTCTGATGAAGAAGGACTTTGGAAATCGCTGTATTCAACTCAGATACACGTGGGTTCAGGCACAACGATTCCACATGCTTTTCTCACAACCTTTCCCTGCCACTAACATGAGGACGTTAGCAGCTCCTTCTACACTCAAGCAGGATGCGGGAGGGTTGTGCCCTGTCCTTAGCTCTCACAGGGAAGCAGGCCTTGAAGCCAGCTGTCAACTAGCTGCATTCTTATGGCAGGGTGAAGGTAGCAGTATTCTGAGACAGGAAGTTCCCAGATTACCACTCTACTGCACCTGGAACTACCCTCCAGGTCTGCATTGTTAACTTGCGTCTCAGAAGCCTCTGGCAAACGTCTCTGGTGAAGACTTGGGAAACTCACTCTGCAGGCAGTGTGGAACTGTGAGGGACTGAGGGTGAGCTCAAATCTCAGAAGTAAGATGTTTTTGGACAAGGCGTTCAACTACCTACTCACGTATGGAACTTAGTATGTAGCACCAGTCTACCCCAGGAATTACTAGGAAATCGCTTGATTGAGCTTGGAGGCACTCGTCTTGTGTGCCGGCAGATTCCAGTTACCTCTCCCAACACTTGCGTCAAGCAGCGAGCCTAGGCCTTTTGGAAGCGAAAGGTAGCGGCAGGCACGATGTAGGGTTACAGGCCATGAGCTCAACTCTCAGAAGTGTGTATGCATGGGAGGCAGATGTCTGCTACCCACTCGGACATGGGAGTTGGAACCTAGCTACACTCCTATTGAAGAAGGATGTTGGAAATCGCTGTATTCAACTCAGATACACGGGAGTTCAGGCCCAATGCTTACACATGCTTTTCCCACAACCTATCCCAGCCACTAACATAAGGAGGTTAGCAGGTACGTCTACAGTCAGGCAGGATGCGGGAGGGTTCTGCCCTGTCCTCAGCTCTCACAGGGAAGCATGCCTAGAAGCCAGCTCTCAACTAGCTGCATTCTTATGACAGTGTGAAGGTAGCAGTATTCTGAGACAGGAGGTTCCCAGATTACCACTCTCCTGCACCTGGAGATACCGTCCAGGTCTGCATTGTTAACTTGCGTCTCAGAGGCCTCTGGCAAAAGTCTCTGGTGAAGACGTGGGAAACTCACTCTGCAGGCAGTGTGGAACTGTGAGGGACTGAGGGTGAGCTCAACTCTCAGCAGTAAGATGATTTTGGACAAGGCGTTCAGCTACCTTCTCACATATGGAACTTAGTATGTAGCACCAGTCTACCCCAGGAATTACTGGGAAATCGCTGGATTGAGCTTGGAGGCACTA
The DNA here is from genome assembly GCF_048164855.1 of Canis lupus baileyi. NCBI lineage: Eukaryota > Metazoa > Chordata > Mammalia > Carnivora > Canidae > Canis > Canis lupus. Next base: position 53,212,229 of record NC_132860.1, read on the forward strand.
GTCTTGTGTGCCGGCAGATTCCAGTTACCTCTCCCGACACTTCGGTGAAGCAGCGAGCCTAGGCCTTTTGGAAGCGAAAGGTAGCTGCAGGCAGGAGGTAGGGTTACAGGCCATAAGCTCAACTCTCAGAAGTGGGTATGCATGGGAGGCAGATGTCTGCTACCCACTCGGACATGCGAGTGGGAACCTAGCTACACTCTGATGAAGAAGGACTTTGGAAATCGCTGTATTCAACTCAGATACACGTGGGTTCAGGCACAACGATTCCACATGCTTTTCTCACAACCTTTCCCTGCCACTAACATGAGGACGTTAGCAGCTCCTTCTACAGTCAAGCAGGATGCGGGAGGGTTGTGCCCTGTCCTTAGCTCTCACAGGGAAGCAGGCCTTGAAGCCAGCTGTCAACTAGCTGCATTCTTATGGCATGGTGAAGGTAGCAGTATTCTGAGACAGGAGGTTCCCAGATTACCACTCTACTGCACCTGGAACTACCCTCCAGGTCTGCATTGTTAACTTGCGTCTCAGAAGCCTCTGGCAAACGTCTCTGGTGAAGACGTGCGAAACTCACTCTGCAGGCAGTGTGGAACTGTGAGGGACTGAGGGTGAGCTCAAATCTCAGAAGTAAGATGTTTTTGGACAAGGCGTTCAACTACCTACTCACGTATGGAACTTAGTATGTAGCACCAGTCTACCCCAGGAATTACTAGGAAATCGCTTGATTGAGCTTGGAGGCACTCGTCTTGTGTGCCGGGAGATTCCAGTTACCTCTCCCAACACTTGCGTCAAGCAGCGAGCCTAGGCCTTTTGGAAGCGAAAGGTAGCGGCAGGCACGATGTAGGGTTACAGGCCATGAGCTCAACTCTCAGAAGTGTGTATGCATGGGAGGCAGATGTCTGCTACCCACTCGGACATGGGAGTTGGAACCTACCTACACTCCTATTGAAGAAGGATGTTGGAAATCGCTGTATTCAACTCAGATACACGGGAGTTCAGGCCCAATGCTTACACAAGCTTTTCCCACAACCTATCCCAGCCACTAACATAAGGAGGTTAGCAGGTACATCTACAGTCAGGCAGGATGCGGGAGGGTTCTGCCCTGTCCTCAGCTCTCACAGGGAAGCATGCCTAGAAGCCAGCTCTCAACTAGCTGCATTCTTATGACAGTGTGAAGGTAGCAGTATTCTGAGACAGGAGGTTCCCAGATTACCACTCTCCTGCAGCTGGAGATACCGTCCAGGTCTGCATTGTTAACTTGCGTCTCAGAGGCCTCTGGCAAAAGTCTCTGGTGAAGGGATCCCTGGGTGGCGCAGCGGTTTGGCGCCTGCCTTTGGCCCATGGCTTGATCCCGGAGACCCGGGATCAAATCCCACATCGGGCTTCCGGTGCATGGAGCCTGCTTCTCCCTCTGCCTGTGTCTCTGCCTCCCTCTCTCTCTCTCTCTCTGTAACTATCATAAATAAATAAAAAAAATTAAAAAAAAAAAAGTCTCTGGTGAAGACGTGGGAAACTCACTCTGCAGGCAGTGTGGAACTGTGAGGGACTGAGGGTGAGCTCAACTCTCAGCAGTAAGATGATTTTGGACAAGGCGTTCAGCTACCTTCTCACATATGGAACTTAGTATGTAGCACCAGTCTACCCCAGGAATTACTGGGAAATCGCTGGATTGAGCGTGGAGGCACTAGTCTTGTGTGCCGGGAGATTCCAGTTACCTCTCCCGACACTTTGGTGAAGCAGCGAGCCTAGGCCTTTTGGAAGCGAAAGGTAGCTGCAGGCAGGAGGTAGGGTTACAGGCCATAAGCTGAACTCTCAGAAGTGGGTATGCATGGGAGGCAGATGTCTGCTACCCACTCGGACATGCGAGTGGGAACCTAGCTACACTCTGATGAAGAAGGACTTTGGAAATTGCTGTATTCAACTCAGATACACGTGGGTTCAGGCACAACGATTCCACATGCTTTTCCCACAACCTATCCCAGCCACTAACATAAGGAGGTTAGCAGGTACGTCTACAGTCAGGCAGGATGCGGGAGGGTTCTGCCCTGTCCTCAGCTCTCACAGGGAAGCATGCCTAGAAGCCAGCTCTCAACTAGCTGCATTCTTATGACAGTGTGAAGGTAGCAGTATTCTGAGACAGGAGGTTCCCAGATTACCACTCTACTGCACCTGGAGATACCGTCCAGGTCTGCATTGTTAACTTGCGTCTCAGAGGCCTCTGGCAAAAGTCTCTGGTGAAGACGTGGGAAACTCACTCTGCAGGCAGTGTGGAACTGTGAGGGACTGAGGGTGAGCTCAACTCTCAGCAGTAAGATGATTTTGGACAAGGCGTTCAGCTACCTTCTCACATATGGAACTTAGTATGTAGCACCAGTCTACCCCAGGAATTACTGGGAAATCGCTGGATTGAGCTTGGAGGTACTAGTCTTGTGTGCCGGCAGATTCCAGTTACCTCTCCCGACACTTCGGTGAAGCAGCGAGCCTAGGCCTTTTGGAAGCGAAAGGTAGCTGCAGGCAGGGGGTAGGGTTACAGGCCATAAGCTCAACTCTCAGAAGTGGGTATGCATGGGAGGCAGATGTCTGCTACCCACTCGGACATGCGAGTGGGAACCTAGCTACACTCTGATGAAGAAGGACTTTGGAAATCGCTGTATTCAACTCAGATACACGTGGGTTCAGGCACAACGATTCCACATGCTTTTCTCACAACCTTTCCCTGCCACTAACATGAGGACGTTAGCAGCTCCTTCTACAGTCAAGCAGGATGCGGGAGGGTTCTGCCCTGTCCTTAGCTCTCACAGGGAAGCAGGCCTTGAAGCCAGCTGTCAACTAGCTGCATTCTTATGGCATGGTGAAGGTAGCAGTATTCTGAGACAGGAGGTTCCCAGATTACCACTCTACTGCACCTGGAACTACCCTCCAGGTCTGCATTGTTAACCTGCGTCTCAGAAGCCTCTGGCAAACGTCTCTGGTGAAGACGTGCGAAACTCACTCTGCAGGCAGTGTGGAACTGTGAGGGACTGAGGGTGAGCTCAAATCTCAGAAGTAAGATGTTTTTGGACAAGGCGTTCAACTACCTACTCACGTATGGAACTTAGTATGTAGCACCAGTCTACCCCAGGAATTACTAGGAAATCGCTTGATTGAGCTTGGAGGCACTCGTCTTGTGTGCCGGGAGATTCCAGTTACCTCTCCCAACACTTGCGTCAAGCAGCGAGCCTAGGCCTTTTGGAAGCGAAAGGTAGCGGCAGGCACGATGTAGGGTTACAGGCCATGAGCTCAACTCTCAGAAGTGTGTATGCATGGGAGGCAGATGTCTGCTACCCACTCGGACAAGGGAGTTGGAACCTACCTACACTCCTATTGAAGAAGGATGTTGGAAATCGCTGTATTCAACTCAGATACACGGGAGTTCAGGCCCAATGCTTACACATGCTTTTCCCACAACCTATCCCAGCCACTAACATAAGGAGGTTAGCAGGTACGTCTACAGTCAGGCAGGATGCGGGAGGGTTCTGCCCTGTCCTCAGCTCTCACAGGGAAGCATGCCTAGAAGCCAGCTCTCAACTAGCTGCATTCTTATGACAGTGTGAAGGTAGCAGTATTCTGAGACAGGAGGTTCCCAGATTACCACTCTCCTGCACCTGGAGATACCGTCCAGGTCTGCATTGTTAACTTGCGTCTCAGAGGCCTCTGGCAAAAGTCTCTGGTGAAGACGTGGGAAACTCACTCTGCAGGCAGTGTGGAACTGTGAGGGACTGAGGGTGAGCTCAACTCTCAGCAGTAAGATGATTTTGGACAAGGCGTTCAGCTACCTTCTCACATATGGAACTTAGTATGTAGCACCAGTCTACCCCAGGAATTACTGGGAAATCGCTGGATTGAGCTTGGAGGCACTAGTCTTGTGTGCCGGCAGATTCCAGTTACCTCTCCCGACACTTCGGTGAAGCAGCGAGCCTAGGCCTTTTGGAAGCGAAAGGTAGCTGCAGGCAGGAGGTAGGGTTACAGGCCATAAGCTCAACTCTCAGAAGTGGGTATGCATGGGAGGCAGATGTCTGCTACCCACTCGGACATGCGAGTGGGAACCTAGCTACACTCTGATGAAGAAGGACTTTGGAAATCGCTGTATTCAACTCAGATACACGTGGGTTCAGGCACAACGATTCCACATGCTTTTCTCACAACCTTTCCCTGCCACTAACATGAGGACGTTAGCAGCTCCTTCTACAGTCAAGCAGGATGCGGGAGGGTTGTGCCCTGTCCTTAGCTCTCACAGGGAAGCAGGCCTTGAAGCCAGCTGTCAACTAGCTGCATTCTTATGGCATGGTGAAGGTAGCAGTATTCTGAGACAGGAGGTTCCCAGATTACCACTCTACTGCACCTGGAACTACCCTCCAGGTCTGCATTGTTAACTTGCGTCTCAGAAGCCTCTGGCAAACGTCTCTGGTGAAGACGTGCGAAACTCACTCTGCAGGCAGTGTGGAACTGTGAGGGACTGAGGGTGAGCTCAACTCTCAGAAGTAAGATGTTTTTGGACAAGGCGTTCAACTACCTACTCACGTATGGAACTTAGTATGTAGCACCAGTCTACCCCAGGAATTACTAGGAAATCGCTTGATTGAGCTTGGAGGCACTCGTCTTGTGTGCCGGGAGATTCCAGTTACCTCTCCCAACACTTGCGTCAAGCAGCGAGCCTAGGCCTTTTGGAAGCGAAAGGTAGCGGCAGGCACGATGTAGGGTTACAGGCCATGAGCTCAACTCTCAGAAGTGTGTATGCATGGGAGGCAGATGTCTGCTACCCACTCGGACATGGGAGTTGGAACCTACCTACACTCCTATTGAAGAAGGATGTTGGAAATCGCTGTATTCAACTCAGATACACGGGAGTTCAGGCCCAATGCTTACACAAGCTTTTCCCACAACCTATCCCAGCCACTAACATAAGGAGGTTAGCAGGTACATCTACAGTCAGGCAGGATGCGGGAGGGTTCTGCCCTGTCCTCAGCTCTCACAGGGAAGCATGCCTAGAAGCCAGCTCTCAACTAGCTGCATTCTTATGACAGTGTGAAGGTAGCAGTATTCTGAGACAGGAGGTTCCCAGATTACCACTCTCCTGCAGCTGGAGATACCGTCCAGGTCTGCATTGTTAACTTGCGTCTCAGAGGCCTCTGGCAAAAGTCTCTGGTGAAGGGATCCCTGGGTGGCGCAGCGGTTTGGCGCCTGCCTTTGGCCCATGGCTTGATCCCGGAGACCCGGGATCAAATCCCACATCGGGCTTCCGGTGCATGGAGCCTGCTTCTCCCTCTGCCTGTGTCTCTGCCTCCCTCTCTCTCTCTCTCTCTGTAACTATCATAAATAAATAAAAAAAATTAAAAAAAAAAAAGTCTCTGGTGAAGACGTGGGAAACTCACTCTGCAGGCAGTGTGGAACTGTGAGGGACTGAGGGTGAGCTCAACTCTCAGCAGTAAGATGATTTTGGACAAGGCGTTCAGCTACCTTCTCACATATGGAACTTAGTATGTAGCACCAGTCTACCCCAGGAATTACTGGGAAATCGCTGGATTGAGCGTGGAGGCACTAGTCTTGTGTGCCGGGAGATTCCAGTTACCTCTCCCGACACTTTGGTGAAGCAGCGAGCCTAGGCCTTTTGGAAGCGAAAGGTAGCTGCAGGCAGGAGGTAGGGTTACAGGCCATAAGCTGAACTCTCAGAAGTGGGTATGCATGGGAGGCAGATGTCTGCTACCCACTCGGACATGCGAGTGGGAACCTAGCTACACTCTGATGAAGAAGGACTTTGGAAATTGCTGTATTCAACTCAGATACACGTGGGTTCAGGCACAACGATTCCACATGCTTTTCCCACAACCTATCCCAGCCACTAACATAAGGAGGTTAGCAGGTACGTCTACAGTCAGGCAGGATGCGGGAGGGTTCTGCCCTGTCCTCAGCTCTCACAGGGAAGCATGCCTAGAAGCCAGCTCTCAACTAGCTGCATTCTTATGACAGTGTGAAGGTAGCAGTATTCTGAGACAGGAGGTTCCCAGATTACCACTCTACTGCACCTGGAGATACCGTCCAGGTCTGCATTGTTAACTTGCGTCTCAGAGGCCTCTGGCAAAAGTCTCTGGTGAAGACGTGGGAAACTCACTCTGCAGGCAGTGTGGAACTGTGAGGGACTGAGGGTGAGCTCAACTCTCAGCAGTAAGATGATTTTGGACAAGGCGTTCAGCTACCTTCTCACATATGGAACTTAGTATATAGCACCAGTCTACCCCAGGAATTACTGGGAAATCGCTGGATTGAGCTTGGAGGCACTAGTCTTGTGTGCCGGCAGATTCCAGTTACCTCTCCCGACACTTCGGTGAAGCAGCGAGCCTAGGCCTTTTGGAAGCGAAAGGTAGCTGCAGGCAGGAGGTAGGGTTACAGGCCATAAGCTCAACTCTCAGAAGTGGGTATGCATGGGAGGCAGATGTCTGCTACCCACTCGGACATGCGAGTGGGAACCTAGCTACACTCTGATGAAGAAGGACTTTGGAAATCGCTGTATTCAACTCAGATACACGTGGGTTCAGGCACAACGATTCCACATGCTTTTCTCACAACCTTTCCCTGCCACTAACATGAGGACGTTAGCAGCTCCTTCTACAGTCAAGCAGGATGCGGGAGGGTTGTGCCCTGTCCTTAGCTCTCACAGGGAAGCAGGCCTTGAAGCCAGCTGTCAACTAGCTGCATTCTTATGGCAGGGTGAAGGTAGCAGTATTCTGAGACAGGAGGTTCCCAGATTACCACTCTACTGCACCTGGAGATACCCTCCAGGTCTGCATTGTTAACTTGCGTCTCATAGCCTCTGGCAAACGTCTCTGGTGAAGACGTGCGAAACTCACTCTGCAGGCAGTGTGGAACTGTGAGGGACTGAGGGTGAGCTCAACTCTCAGAAGTAAGATGATTTTGGACAAGATGTTCAGGTACCTTCTCACATATGGAACTTAGTATGTAGCACCAGTCTACACCAGGAATTACTGGGAAATCGCTGGATTGAGCTTGGAGGCACTCGTCTTGTGTGCCGGGAGATTCCAGTTACCTCTCCCGACACTTCGGTGAAGCAGCGAGCCTAGGCCTTTTGGAAGCGAAAGGTAGCTGCAGGCAGGAGGTAGGGTTACAGGCCATAAGCTCAACTCTCAGAAGTGGGTATGCTTGAAAGGCAGATGTCTGCTACCCACTCGGACATGCGAGTGGGACCTAGCTACACTCTGATGAAGAAGGACTTTGGAAATCGCTGTATTCAACTCAGATACACGTGGGTTCAGGCACAACGATTCCACATGCTTTTCTCACAACCTTTCCCTGCCACTAACATGAGGACGTTAGCAGCTCCTTCTACAGTCAAGCAGGATGCGGGAGGGTTGTGCCCTGTCCTTAGCTCTCACAGGGAAGCAGGCCTTGAAGCCAGCTGTCAACTAGCTACATTCTTATGGCAGGGTGAAGGTAGCAGTATTCTGAGACAGGAGGTTCCCAGATTACCACTCTACTGCACCTGGAACTACCCTCCAGGTCTGCACTGTTAACTTGCGTCTCAGAAGCCTCTGGCAAACGTCTCTGGTGAAGACGTGCGAAACTCTCTCTGCAGGCAGTGTGGAACTGTGAGAGACTGAGGGTGAGCTCAACTCTCAGCAGTAAGATGATTTTGGACAAGGCGTTCAGCTACCTTCTCACATATGGAACTTAGTATGTAGCACCAGTCTACCCCAGGAAATACTAGGAAATCGCTTGATTGAGCTTGGAGGCACTCGTCTTGTGTGCCGGGAGATTCCAGTTACCTCTCCCAACACTTGCGTCAAGCAGCGAGCCTAGGCCTTCTGTAAGCGAAAGGTAGCGGCAGGCACGATGTAGGGTTACAGGCCATGAGCTCAACTCTCAGAAGTGTGTATGCATGGGAGGCAGATGTCTGCTACCCACTCGGACATGGGAGTTGGAACCTAGCTACACTCCTATTGAAGAAGGATGTTGGAAATCGCTGTATTCAACTCAGATACACGGGAGTTCAGGCCCAATGCTTACACATGCTTTTCCCACAACCTATCCCAGCCACTAACATAAGGAGGTTAGCAGGTACATCTACAGTCAGGCAGGATGCGGGAGTGTTCTGCCCTGTCCTCAGCTCTCACAGGGAAGCATGCCTAGAAGCCAGCTCTCAACTAGCTGCATTCTTATGACAGTGTGAAGGTAGCAGTATTCTGAGACAGGAGGTTCCCAGATTACCACTCTACTGCACCTGGAGATACCGTCCAGGTCTGCATTGTTAACTTGCGTCTCAGAGGCCTCTGGCAAAAGTCTCTGGTGAAGACGTGGGAAACTCACTCTGCAGGCAGTGTGGAACTGTGAGGGACTGAGGGTGAGCTCAACTCTCAGCAGTAAGATGATTTTGGACAAGGCGTTCAGCTACCTTCTCACATATGGAACTTAGTATGTAGCACCAGTCTACCCCAGAAATTACTGGGAAATCGCTGGATTGAGCTTGGAGGCACTAGTCTTGTGTGCCGGCAGATTCCAGTTACCTCTCCCGACACTTCGGTGAAGCAGCGAGCCTAGGCCTTTTGGAAGCGAAAGGTAGCTGCAGGCAGGAGGTAGGGTTACAGGCCATAAGCTCAACTCTCAGAAGTGGGTATGCATGGGAGGCAGATGTCTGCTACCCACTCGGACATGCGAGTGGGAACCTAGCTACACTCTGATGAAGAAGGACTTTGGAAATCGCTGTATTCAACTCAGATACACGTGGGTTCAGGCACAACGATTCCACATGCTTTTCTCACAACCTTTCCCTGCCACTAACATGAGGACGTTAGCAGCTCCTTCTACACTCAAGCAGGATGCGGGAGGGTTGTGCCCTGTCCTTAGCTCTCACAGGGAAGCAGGCCTTGAAGCCAGCTGTCAACTAGCTGCATTCTTATGGCAGGGTGAAGGTAGCAGTATTCTGAGACAGGAAGTTCCCAGATTACCACTCTACTGCACCTGGAACTACCCTCCAGGTCTGCATTGTTAACTTGCGTCTCAGAAGCCTCTGGCAAACGTCTCTGGTGAAGACTTGGGAAACTCACTCTGCAGGCAGTGTGGAACTGTGAGGGACTGAGGGTGAGCTCAAATCTCAGAAGTAAGATGTTTTTGGACAAGGCGTTCAACTACCTACTCACGTATGGAACTTAGTATGTAGCACCAGTCTACCCCAGGAATTACTAGGAAATCGCTTGATTGAGCTTGGAGGCACTCGTCTTGTGTGCCGGCAGATTCCAGTTACCTCTCCCAACACTTGCGTCAAGCAGCGAGCCTAGGCCTTTTGGAAGCGAAAGGTAGCGGCAGGCACGATGTAGGGTTACAGGCCATGAGCTCAACTCTCAGAAGTGTGTATGCATGGGAGGCAGATGTCTGCTACCCACTCGGACATGGGAGTTGGAACCTAGCTACACTCCTATTGAAGAAGGATGTTGGAAATCGCTGTATTCAACTCAGATACACGGGAGTTCAGGCCCAATGCTTACACATGCTTTTCCCACAACCTATCCCAGCCACTAACATAAGGAGGTTAGCAGGTACGTCTACAGTCAGGCAGGATGCGGGAGGGTTCTGCCCTGTCCTCAGCTCTCACAGGGAAGCATGCCTAGAAGCCAGCTCTCAACTAGCTGCATTCTTATGACAGTGTGAAGGTAGCAGTATTCTGAGACAGGAGGTTCCCAGATTACCACTCTCCTGCACCTGGAGATACCGTCCAGGTCTGCATTGTTAACTTGCGTCTCAGAGGCCTCTGGCAAAAGTCTCTGGTGAAGACGTGGGAAACTCACTCTGCAGGCAGTGTGGAACTGTGAGGGACTGAGGGTGAGCTCAACTCTCAGCAGTAAGATGATTTTGGACAAGGCGTTCAGCTACCTTCTCACATATGGAACTTAGTATGTAGCACCAGTCTACCCCAGGAATTACTGGGAAATCGCTGGATTGAGCTTGGAGGCACTAGTCTTGTGTGCCGGCAGATTCCAGTTACCTCTCCCGACACTTCGGTGAAGCAGCGAGCCTAGGCCTTTTGGAAGCGAAAGGTAGCTGCAGGCAGGAGGTAGGGTTACAGGCCATAAGCTCAACTCTCAGAAGTGGGTATGCATGGGAGGCAGATGTCTGCTACCCACTCGGACATGCGAGTGGGAACCTAGCTACACTCTGATGAAGAAGGACTTTGGAAATCGCTGTATTCAACTCAGATACACGTGGGTTCAGGCACAACGATTCCACATGCTTTTCTCACAACCTTTCCCTGCCACTAACATGAGGACGTTAGCAGCTCCTTCTACAGTCAAGCAGGATGCGGGAGGGTTGTGCCCTGTCCTTAGCTCTCACAGGGAAGCAGGCCTTGAAGCCAGCTGTCAACTAGCTGCATTCTTATGGCATGGTGAAGGTAGCAGTATTCTGAGACAGGAGGTTCCCAGATTACCACTCTACTGCACCTGGAACTACCCTCCAGGTCTGCATTGTTAACTTGCGTCTCAGAAGCCTCTGGCAAACGTCTCTGGTGAAGACGTGCGAAACTCACTCTGCAGGCAGTGTGGAACTGTGAGGGACTGAGGGTGAGCTCAAATCTCAGAAGTAAGATGTTTTTGGACAAGGCGTTCAACTACCTACTCACGTATGGAACTTAGTATGTAGCACCAGTCTACCCCAGGAATTACTAGGAAATCGCTTGATTGAGCTTGGAGGCACTCGTCTTGTGTGCCGGGAGATTCCAGTTACCTCTCCCAACACTTGCGTCAAGCAGCGAGCCTAGGCCTTTTGGAAGCGAAAGGTAGCGGCAGGCACGATGTAGGGTTACAGGCCATGAGCTCAACTCTCAGAAGTGTGTATGCATGGGAGGCAGATGTCTGCTACCCACTCGGACATGGGAGTTGGAACCTACCTACACTCCTATTGAAGAAGGATGTTGGAAATCGCTGTATTCAACTCAGATACACGGGAGTTCAGGCCCAATGCTTACACAAGCTTTTCCCACAACCTATCCCAGCCACTAACATAAGGAGGTTAGCAGGTACATCTACAGTCAGGCAGGATGCGGGAGGGTTCTGCCCTGTCCTCAGCTCTCACAGGGAAGCATGCCTAGAAGCCAGCTCTCAACTAGCTGCATTCTTATGACAGTGTGAAGGTAGCAGTATTCTGAGACAGGAGGTTCCCAGATTACCACTCTCCTGCAGCTGGAGATACCGTCCAGGTCTGCATTGTTAACTTGCGTCTCAGAGGCCTCTGGCAAAAGTCTCTGGTGAAGGGATCCCTGGGTGGCGCAGCGGTTTGGCGCCTGCCTTTGGCCCATGGCTTGATCCCGGAGACCCGGGATCAAATCCCACATCGGGCTTCCGGTGCATGGAGCCTGCTTCTCCCTCTGCCTGTGTCTCTGCCTCCCTCTCTCTCTCTCTCTCTGTAACTATCATAAATAAATAAAAAAAATTAAAAAAAAAAAAAGTCTCTGGTGAAGACGTGGGAAACTCACTCTGCAGGCAGTGTGGAACTGTGAGGGACTGAGGGTGAGCTCAACTCTCAGCAGTAAGATGATTTTGGACAAGGCGTTCAGCTACCTTCTCACATATGGAACTTAGTATGTAGCACCAGTCTACCCCAGGAATTACTGGGAAATCGCTGGATTGAGCGTGGAGGCACTAGTCTTGTGTGCCGGGAGATTCCAGTTACCTCTCCCGACACTTTGGTGAAGCAGCGAGCCTAGGCCTTTTGGAAGCGAAAGGTAGCTGCAGGCAGGAGGTAGGGTTACAGGCCATAAGCTGAACTCTCAGAAGTGGGTATGCATGGGAGGCAGATGTCTGCTACCCACTCGGACATGCGAGTGGGAACCTAGCTACACTCTGATGAAGAAGGACTTTGGAAATTGCTGTATTCAACTCAGATACACGTGGGTTCAGGCACAACGATTCCACATGCTTTTCCCACAACCTATCCCAGCCACTAACATAAGGAGGTTAGCAGGTACGTCTACAGTCAGGCAGGATGCGGGAGGGTTCTGCCCTGTCCTCAGCTCTCACAGGGAAGCATGCCTAGAAGCCAGCTCTCAACTAGCTGCATTCTTATGACAGTGTGAAGGTAGCAGTATTCTGAGACAGGAGGTTCCCAGATTACCACTCTACTGCACCTGGAGATACCGTCCAGGTCTGCATTGTTAACTTGCGTCTCAGAGGCCTCTGGCAAAAGTCTCTGGTGAAGACGTGGGAAACTCACTCTGCAGGCAGTGTGGAACTGTGAGGGACTGAGGGTGAGCTCAACTCTCAGCAGTAAGATGATTTTGGACAAGGCGTTCAGCTACCTTCTCACATATGGAACTTAGTATGTAGCACCAGTCTACCCCAGGAATTACTGGGAAATCGCTGGATTGAGCTTGGAGGTACTAGTCTTGTGTGCCGGCAGATTCCAGTTACCTCTCCCGACACTTCGGTGAAGCAGCGAGCCTAGGCCTTTTGGAAGCGAAAGGTAGCTGCAGGCAGGAGGTAGGGTTACAGGCCATAAGCTCAACTCTCAGAAGTGGGTATGCATGGGAGGCAGATGTCTGCTACCCACTCGGACATGCGAGTGGGAACCTAGCTACACTCTGATGAAGAAGGACTTTGGAAATCGCTGTATTCAACTCAGATACACGTGGGTTCAGGCACAACGATTCCACATGCTTTTCTCACAACCTTTCCCTGCCACTAACATGAGGACGTTAGCAGCTCCTTCTACAGTCAAGCAGGATGCGGGAGGGTTCTGCCCTGTCCTTAGCTCTCACAGGGAAGCAGGCCTTGAAGCCAGCTGTCAACTAGCTGCATTCTTATGGCATGGTGAAGGTAGCAGTATTCTGAGACAGGAGGTTCCCAGATTACCACTCTACTGCACCTGGAACTACCCTCCAGGTCTGCATTGTTAACCTGCGTCTCAGAAGCCTCTGGCAAACGTCTCTGGTGAAGACGTGCGAAACTCACTCTGCAGGCAGTGTGGAACTGTGAGGGACTGAGGGTGAGCTCAAATCTCAGAAGTAAGATGTTTTTGGACAAGGCGTTCAACTACCTACTCACGTATGGAACTTAGTATGTAGCACCAGTCTACCCCAGGAATTACTAGGAAATCGCTTGATTGAGCTTGGAGGCACTCGTCTTGTGTGCCGGGAGATTCCAGTTACCTCTCCCAACACTTGCGTCAAGCAGCGAGCCTAGGCCTTTTGGAAGCGAAAGGTAGCGGCAGGCACGATGTAGGGTTACAGGCCATGAGCTCAACTCTCAGAAGTGTGTATGCATGGGAGGCAGATGTCTGCTACCCACTCGGACAAGGGAGTTGGAACCTACCTACACTCCTATTGAAGAAGGATGTTGGAAATCGCTGTATTCAACTCAGATACACGGGAGTTCAGGCCCAATGCTTACACATGCTTTTCCCACAACCTATCCCAGCCACTAACATAAGGAGGTTAGCAGGTACGTCTACAGTCAGGCAGGATGCGGGAGGGTTCTGCCCTGTCCTCAGCTCTCACAGGGAAGCATGCCTAGAAGCCAGCTCTCAACTAGCTGCATTCTTATGACAGTGTGAAGGTAGCAGTATTCTGAGACAGGAGGTTCCCAGATTACCACTCTCCTGCACCTGGAGATACCGTCCAGGTCTGCATTGTTAACTTGCGTCTCAGAGGCCTCTGGCAAAAGTCTCTGGTGAAGACGTGGGAAACTCACTCTGCAGGCAGTGTGGAACTGTGAGGGACTGAGGGTGAGCTCAACTCTCAGCAGTAAGATGATTTTGGACAAGGCGTTCAGCTACCTTCTCACATATGGAACTTAGTATGTAGCACCAGTCTACCCCAGGAATTACTGGGAAATCGCTGGATTGAGCTTGGAGGCACTAGTCTTGTGTGCCGGCAGATTCCAGTTACCTCTCCCGACACTTCGGTGAAGCAGCGAGCCTAGGCCTTTTGGAAGCGAAAGGTAGCTGCAGGCAGGAGGTAGGGTTACAGGCCATAAGCTCAACTCTCAGAAGTGGGTATGCATGGGAGGCAGATGTCTGCTACCCACTCGGACATGCGAGTGGGAACCTAGCTACACTCTGATGAAGAAGGACTTTGGAAATCGCTGTATTCAACTCAGATACACGTGGGTTCAGGCACAACGATTCCACATGCTTTTCTCACAACCTTTCCCTGCCACTAACATGAGGACGTTAGCAGCTCCTTCTACAGTCAAGCAGGATGCGGGAGGGTTGTGCCCTGTCCTTAGCTCTCACAGGGAAGCAGGCCTTGAAGCCAGCTGTCAACTAGCTGCATTCTTATGGCATGGTGAAGGTAGCAGTATTCTGAGACAGGAGGTTCCCAGATTACCACTCTACTGCACCTGGAACTACCCTCCAGGTCTGCATTGTTAACTTGCGTCTCAGAAGCCTCTGGCAAACGTCTCTGGTGAAGACGTGCGAAACTCACTCTGCAGGCAGTGTGGAACTGTGAGGGACTGAGGGTGAGCTCAACTCTCAGAAGTAAGATGTTTTTGGACAAGGCGTTCAACTACCTACTCACGTATGGAACTTAGTATGTAGCACCAGTCTACCCCAGGAATTACTAGGAAATCGCTTGATTGAGCTTGGAGGCACTCGTCTTGTGTGCCGGGAGATTCCAGTTACCTCTCCCAACACTTGCGTCAAGCAGCGAGCCTAGGCCTTTTGGAAGCGAAAGGTAGCGGCAGGCACGATGTAGGGTTACAGGCCATGAGCTCAACTCTCAGAAGTGTGTATGCATGGGAGGCAGATGTCTGCTACCCACTCGGACATGGGAGTTGGAACCTACCTACACTCCTATTGAAGAAGGATGTTGGAAATCGCTGTATTCAACTCAGATACACGGGAGTTCAGGCCCAATGCTTACACAAGCTTTTCCCACAACCTATCCCAGCCACTAACATAAGGAGGTTAGCAGGTACATCTACAGTCAGGCAGGATGCGGGAGGGTTCTGCCCTGTCCTCAGCTCTCACAGGGAAGCATGCCTAGAAGCCAGCTCTCAACTAGCTGCATTCTTATGACAGTGTGAAGGTAGCAGTATTCTGAGACAGGAGGTTCCCAGATTACCACTCTCCTGCAGCTGGAGATACCGTCCAGGTCTGCATTGTTAACTTGCGTCTCAGAGGCCTCTGGCAAAAGTCTCTGGTGAAGGGATCCCTGGGTGGCGCAGCGGTTTGGCGCCTGCCTTTGGCCCATGGCTTGATCCCGGAGACCCGGGATCAAATCCCACATCGGGCTTCCGGTGCATGGAGCCTGCTTCTCCCTCTGCCTGTGTCTCTGCCTCCCTCTCTCTCTCTCTCTCTGTAACTATCATAAATAAATAAAAAAATTAAAAAAAAAAAAAGTCTCTGGTGAAGACGTGGGAAACTCACTCTGCAGGCAGTGTGGAACTGTGAGGGACTGAGGGTGAGCTCAACTCTCAGCAGTAAGATGATTTTGGACAAGGGCGTTCAGCTACCTTCTCACATATGGAACTTAGTATGTAGCACCAGTCTACCCCAGGAATTACTGGGAAATCGCTGGATTGAGCGTGGAGGCACTAGTCTTGTGTGCCGGGAGATTCCAGTTACCTCTCCCGACACTTTGGTGAAGCAGCGAGCCTAGGCCTTTTGGAAGCGAAAGGTAGCTGCAGGCAGGAGGTAGGGTTACAGGCCATAAGCTGAACTCTCAGAAGTGGGTATGCATGGGAGGCAGATGTCTGCTACCCACTCGGACATGCGAGTGGGAACCTAGCTACACTCTGATGAAGAAGGACTTTGGAAATTGCTGTATTCAACTCAGATACACGTGGGTTCAGGCACAACGATTCCACATGCTTTTCCCACAACCTATCCCAGCCACTAACATAAGGAGGTTAGCAGGTACGTCTACAGTCAGGCAGGATGCGGGAGGGTTCTGCCCTGTCCTCAGCTCTCACAGGGAAGCATGCCTAGAAGCCAGCTCTCAACTAGCTGCATTCTTATGACAGTGTGAAGGTAGCAGTATTCTGAGACAGGAGGTTCCCAGATTACCACTCTACTGCACCTGGAGATACCGTCCAGGTCTGCATTGTTAACTTGCGTCTCAGAGGCCTCTGGCAAAAGTCTCTGGTGAAGACGTGGGAAACTCACTCTGCAGGCAGTGTGGAACTGTGAGGGACTGAGGGTGAGCTCAACTCTCAGCAGTAAGATGATTTTGGACAAGGCGTTCAGCTACCTTCTCACATATGGAACTTAGTATATAGCACCAGTCTACCCCAGGAATT